>NC_030680.2:24414311-25883201 GCF_000004195.4 Xenopus tropicalis | reverse complement strand
ACCTCTCGACTGTCCCAGTTTTAACAGCTCAGCCCACAGTCCCAGGTTCTTACTAAAAAGTCCCTTTGATCTCCTGAACTGAATACTAAAAAAGATACAAAGTTTCTCAAACTTAATTAAATAAGTAGCTTTTGTCAGAGAGCCCAGAAAACTTAACAAGCCACCCTTTGATCTCCTGCACTGAATACTAAAAAAGATACAAAGTTTCTCAAACTTAATTAAATAAGTAGCTTTTGGCAGAGAGCCCAGAAATCTTAACAAGCTACACCTGCACTTAGATAAAATTGTAACTAAAAAAAAATGTCACTGCGTTATGTGCAACATTTCTTTTTGTCCCTCTTTACACTTTTCACATGTTTGGAGGTATGCAATATGAGCTTCATCAACCAGGATAATAAGTCATTGTCATTTAAGTCATTTGTTGGAAGTTCAGGAGCCCTAGGGAACATCTTGGAGGTTCAGTATGCTTCTCTATGAGTTCTTGATATTTAACAGGGTTTCCTTGTCCTTTAAGATTTCCAGCTGGCCCAAATCTTCACGAACCCTGATCGCTTCACTTTTATATGATAAAATTAACATTACTTTAATCATAAAATCAGCTCATCAGTTATCTTTTTTTTTTTGCAATCATTACAAAATCCATTGAACCTGTGAGTATTTTAGATCATTTACAATTTCCAGTTCATAAATTCATTCCTACATTCCTTACAAAGGCACTACTATTTTTTTCAACAGCTCTGAAACATCTTTGGCACTATCAACTTTTCTATCCTTTTTTCTGCAATCTATTTTCCTTGGCCCATTACTTTTTCGCCTGGTTATAAGCTTATAAATCCCTATTATAATCCCTTCCAATCTATTATGTGTCAAGGAATCTGTAGAAGATTTTTGAGAGTATCTAGTTTGCTAGATAGTCAGCTATAGCCATTAGCATTTACTGGTCACTTCTTTAAAAGCAAACTTCTTATTGGTTGCTATGGGTTACTGCACCTAAGTGACAATTGCTACACAGAAGTAGAGCTATGGAAGCAGTGGTTCTGACATCTATGTGTGCAACCATAGCATCAATTAGTTCCATGGAAAGAGGCACAGGAAAGTTGGTTTAGTGGTGGGAAATTAACGGTGTAAACATTGATATTCTGACCAATTTGCAATTGGTTGTCATTTTTTATATTTTGTGTTTTTTTCAGTTATTTAGCTTTTTGTCTAGAAGATCTCCACTTTGGAATTTAAGCAGTTTGTTAACCATAGCAATATAATAAGGGACTGTGTGTATATATTGACCATTCCTTGCCAAAGTTATTGGACTCCCAGAAAACCATTTAAAAATTAAATGGGCTTCAGCGGCAAAGCTACAGGGTAGAAGCAAAGAATAGGAAATATAGTGTAGTACTTCTGACACTCTTTTACATATCTAATTGTAATGCATCCAATTAAATTAAATATTGGTGGGAAATACAAAACTAAAGAGCAATATTACATTAAATAAAATACAAAAAACCCCATAAAAATAGAAATACTAGTGTGAGTGTTATACTGTAGTTTCAAAATAACCCCAATAGGTAAAAAGACCAAAAAATTCCAAGTATGGTATGAAGTATTAATACAGTCAATATTTTCAAGTCCTCCACACTAGTGATGAGCCAATCTTTCACGTTTCGCTTTGGCAAAAAAATTCCGAATTTTTCAAAAGATTAGCAAAACAGCAAAAAATGGGTAAAACAGCGAAAATATCGCTCGGCAAAACAAAATTGTCACACGTATCATTTTAAAACAGGTGACAAGATTTGTCACCCGAAATATTCGCACCGCAACCAAAAATTGTCACCGTGTCAAAAAAATAATGTGTGCAGAAAAAAAAGATGCTTGTAAACAAAAGATTGTCACGTGCGTTTTTTGTGACGTGCACATCAAAAAAATTGTTGGTCACGCTGCGAATCCATGCCTGGGAATTATTTCTCTCATCACTACTCCACACATCTCTGGTTTGAGCTAATGGGCAACCAGGCGGGGTTTACTGGACTGGATTACCAATAGAGGGACTGGATAGAAAGATGAAGAATATAAAGTAACAATAATAATAAAACTGTAGCCTCACAGAGCAATGGTTTTTTTGGCTGCTGGGGTCAGTGAAAGCTGAAAAGAGGCAGAAGAGGAAGGCAAATAATTCAAAAACTGAAAAAAAAATGTCAAAATAAAGACCAGTTGCAAAATTGCTTGGAATAGGGCATTATATAATGTATTAAATAGTGATGGGTAGCGATGAGCGAATTTTTTCGCCAGGTATGGATTCGCAGCAAATTTCACCATTGGCCATTGTTTCACAAAACTTCAGTGAAAATTCACCACGGAAAAATTTGTCGCACAGAAATTTTTTTTGTTGCACGTCAAATTGGGCACGGTCGCGTCAAATTGGGCACGGTCGCGTCAAAAAGGGTGTGGTCGCATCAAAAAGGGCACGGTCACATCAAAAAGCGCGGGTGAGAAAAAAATATAAGTGGGCGACAAAAAATATATGTGGGTGACAAAAAAAAACCTGCGACAAATGTGTTTTGCTAATTTGTTGCCGTTTCGCGAATTTTCTTGCCGTTTTGTGAATTTTATAGCGAAGCAAAACGGGACAGATTCGCTCATCACTAGTGATGGGTGAAAAAATTTGCCAGGCATGGATTCATAGCGAATTTCTGCGTTTCACCATTAACGGATTTTTTTGCGAAGGGGGCGTCAAAATTTGCTGCAGAAAAATTATCCGCACGTGTAAAAAAAAATTGTCTCTCATCAAAAGAATTGTCTTGCACCAAAAAGAATCATCTCGCGTATCAAAAGAATTGTTGTGAGTCAAAACGAATTGTCTCTCATCAAAAGAATTGTCCTGCATCAAAACAATTGCTGCGCGACTTTTTTTTTTGACGTGCTACATTTTCGGCATTTTGTGAATTTTTTTGCCGTTATCTTAAAGGTGAACCACCCCTTGAAGATTGATAGGGCACAAACTGAATGCAATATTAGAAATATTCCATTACCATTATCAGAAGAGAAAGCAGCCAAAAGGCCCAAGCAGTAAGAGCCAGGGAAAGAAATTCAGTAGTGAATCTGTACGTTATGCTTCATTGTGGCACTAAAGCTGATTAGATCCGTACCTGCACACCGACGCCATGGATTTGCCTGTTGATTTATCCCATTACTGAGAATACAATGCTCCGGCCCATTTTCCTTTGTAACACTGACAGCTTAAATGAATTTTGTTTCACTGAATCTATTCCCTGTATATGTTATAACTTTTTCTGGCAAGTGAAAGGAAATTAGGTAATTCTGGAAATTAAATAGGATTGTGAAAGGAATGTGAGAAAGCCAAAATTCTAAAAGACAGATTTAAAACGGATACAAAAAAAAAAAAAGAAAAAAAAATGAGAAACTGGAAGGGATCCCAGTGGTAAACAGTGAAAAGATTTAGTGTATGAGAACAAGGCTGTTTTTAGAGGCTCCCTGGCTTGGAATAAAGCAATCAAGCCTGAGCTACAGACAGTTCTTTATAGCGACTCGTATTTTACACATATAACAGGTGCTAAAAGCAGTTGAATACTCTGTTACTGGGAATAACAGAACCTTTATTATGTGCTCCTGGACCAGGAATGATGTATTGACCCATTCCTTCCCACACTCACCCACCCTTTCACGCACTCACCCACCCACCCCTTCACGCACTCACCCACCCACCCCTTCACGCATTAACCCTCCCACACCTTCACCCACCCTTCACGCACTCACCCACCCACCCCTTCACGCACTCACCAACCCACCCCTTCACCTACCCCTTCACGCACTCACCCACCCCTTCACGCACTCACCCACCCCTTCACGCACTCAACCACCCACCCCTTCATGCACTCACCCACCCACCCCTTCACGCACTCACCCACCCCTTAACGCACTCACTCACCCACACCTTCACGCACTCACACACCCACCCCTTCACGCACTCACCCACCCCTTCACGCACTCACTCACCCACACCTTCACGCACTCACACACCCACCCCTTCACGTACTCACTCACCCACCCACCCTTTCACACACCCACCCCTTCACACACTCACCCACCCACCCCTTCACACACTCACCCACCCCTTCACGCACTCACCCACACCTTCACGCACTCACACACCCACCCCTTCACGCACTCACTCACCCACCCACCCTTTCACACACCCAGCCCTTCACACACTCACCCACCCACCCCTTCATGCACTCACTCACCCACACCTTCACGCACTCACACACCCACCCCTTCACGCACTCACTCACCCACCCACCCTTTCACACACCCAGCCCTTCACACACTCACCCACCCACCCCTTCATGCACTCACTCACCCACCCTTTCACACACTCACCCCACCAATTCACCCCTTCACCAATCCACCCCTTCACATACTCACTCACCCACACCTTGTCATTACACAGCTATAAATACAGGGTAACAAAATGAGATTTAGCATCTAATCAGAAATGCAAGGGACAGCGGTGCAATATATAAAATATAGCACAATGTTCAGTATAGCAATATACATCAATAAAAAAATATGCAGCCTTTGTGGGATTTTTAATGTAATAATATGGATATGAACAATTCCCTAATAGGGATGAGTGAATTTTTTCGGCAGGCATGGATTCATAGTGTATTTTCACATTTCGCAAAAATTTGGCGCAAAAATATTCATTGCATGCCAAATAAAAAGTTGTGGTCACATCAAAAAAAGACACGGGCGACAAAGAATTTTGAGGTTTGCCTTTTGGTGTAAGAAAAAACGTCAGTTGTATTCAATCCATTTGGCGCGAGAAACAAAAAAAGAGAAGAAAACAGCTATTGACTCCAATGCATTTGGCACAAAAAGAAATGTCAATTGACAAATAATATGGCAAAAATGCCCATTAACTCCATTAGCAAAAAGTAAACAATTTTTTCTAAAGTTTTGCAAATTTTTTCACAAACCGAAACAGTTCAGTTCCGAGCATCACTAGCCCTGGCTAAAATGCAGCTTCAATGTTTTATATGTAGAAAATGAGTCTCGTGGCTTTGGGGGTCCTAATTTTATTTATGTTTTATTGCTTGGTAATATCTTGCCACAATTATTTTAATTAAAAAAACTGTTTCTAAACAAATATTGATCCAATAAAAAAATACTTTTTTTACATTTTGAATTTATAAAATGTTTTTTTTTTTTTTTTAAAAAACCCACAAACTTCAAATGTAATCAGTTCTGTTTTGTTTATTTTTACTAGAACCAAAATATAGAAACATATGGGCCCAGGTTACTCTACATAATCTCTGTATATGTTTCTACTGATTAATATACAAAAAAAATAACAATAATCAGTTAACAAACCATCAAACATTGATTACATTTAGATGTAAATGAAATAATATTCCTGAAAATAGCATCCTTCTTATAATTTGGTTATGCTGATTAACTAATTTTAGCACAAATTTGCTCTCTATTTGATGACTTACATCTCCAGAATCAATTTGCAACAATTTATTATCATAATAAAGTGACTCATTTAGCGTGAGTTATCTCATTAGAACAAGGAAATCACTGAACAATCTCCTTATATATGAGAACCCTGACCAACTAGCTGACTAGATATACACTAAAAGTTATACATCAAATGGTAGTGTGTTGGGGGTATCCTTAATGGAGAAGGATCTGGGGATTTTTGTAGATAACAAGTTGTCTAATTCCAGGCAGTGTCATTCTGTGGCTACTAAAGCAAATAAAGTGCTGTCTTGTATAAAAAAGGATGAAAACATAATTTTGCCTCTTTATAGGTCCCTGGTAAGGCCTCACCTTGAGTATGCAGTGCAGTTTTGGGCTCCAGTCCTTAAGAAGGATATTAATGAGCTGGAGAGAGTGCAGAGACTGCAACTAAACTGGTAAAGGGGATGGAAGATTTAAGCTATGAGGTGAGACTGTCGAGGTTGGGGTTGTTTTCTCTGGAAAAGAGGCGCTTGCGAGGGGACATGATTACTCTGTACAAGTACATTAGAGGGGATTATAGGCAGATAGGGGGGATGTTTTTTTTTTCCATAAAAACGATCAGCGCACCAGAGGCCCCCTCTTTAGATTGGAGGAACTTTCAGTTGAAGCAGCGCAGGGGGTTCCTCATGGTGAGGGCAGTGAGGTTGGGGAATGCCCTTCCTAGAGATGTGGTAATGGCAGATTCTGTTAATGCCTATAAGAGGGGCCTGGATGAGTTCTTGAACAAGCATAGTATCCAAGGCTCTTGTGATACTAAAATTTACAGTTAGAATTGATGTTGGTATATAGGTTTTATGTATGTGAGTGGATAGATAAGTCAGTATAGGTTTATGTGTGCTGGGTTTACTTGGAGGGGTTGAACTTGATGGACTCTTTTTTCAACCCTATGTAACTATGAAACTATGTAACTTACTTTATCTTTTAGGAACAAGACAACCTTTATTTCAGGTAGTCCTCAGGACGGTTTTGGACAAGAGCTGGTCCTTATTAGCAGATGGGAGGGGGAGTTTTTTTTCCTTTTTTTCCAGGTCAAAGAATTCCCTTGCAGGTCAGTAATCAACCAAGGGGTGTCAGGATTCCCTAGTATTTAAAAGGGAAGCCATTGCATGTTCTGTCTCTTTGGTCCCCACTTACTGCAGGAAGTGGCATGCTGATGAGCCTGGGATCGAGGTAGGTCACAGTAGGAAAAGATGGTCCTAGAAAGGTTTGTGATAGCTCACTCTCGGATTGAGAGGCAGGATCAGGGTAGCTAGTAGAGTAGCCAAAGGCTCTAACGAGGAAGAAAGGAAGACTAAAACCCTGTGGGTTCAATGCTGCCAGTGTAGGAACTCAAAGGCTCAGGGATAGGAGTTTCTTGAAGCAAGGGTTCACTGTGAGCTTCACCTAGAGCATGGAATTGTTTCACCAACTTAAGGACTACCTCTGGGATGTATTGAGCATTACAGCTGAAATATAAGAGTACCATCCAAGGGATGTAAGAATTTGAAGTATTTGAAGTCATTGATGTTTGTACCATCGGATCACCACCAACCATGAGATTATGAACCTTTTAGTGAGTAAACAGTTAATATTTTGTTTTAAGAATCACCGGTGCCCTAATTATTCTGTGTGTGTGTCTGGTTAACCCTTCCTGTGCTCTACTGGGAGTTGCAACTGGCAGAAGCAAGTCTCAGTAAGACCAAGTAAGGTATAGGGTATCAGTAAGTAAGCCATTTAAAAAAAAAAAAAAAATGTTACATAAAGATACTTATTTTTTCTGAAGGTTACCATTTCCTGTTATGCGAGCGAGAAGTTAAAAGGCTATTAATTCATGTCTTAGGGAGGCTCTTATCTCGGAATTAGATCTAAATAACTGTGGTTTTCAAGGTTCTGGATCCCCCATAGATTTTGACTTTATCTTCTTTGCATTTGAATGCTTTGCCTTTATTTACTATTCATACCTGCTCCACTCTGATAAATTACTTAATTAAATGTGTTGTCTTGCTAAACTAATGAAAAAACAATAGTTATTACTTCACTAGAAATTAGCCGTATAGGGCGGCCAGAGTCTGTTGAATAAATCTTTCCTAACAGTGACTGTTACTTATGATTATACAATTTATATAATTTGTAGGAGAATTAAACCTTATTGCTGCAAAATAATAGCAATGGAACTTGGTATATGTAATTTTAAAAAATGGAATTTTGTTTTTATAACATATAGGGGCACATTTACTAATCCACGAATCCGAATCACGAATGGAAAAAAATCAGATTGAAACGAAAATTTCTGAAGATCGCAAATATCACGAAAATGCTTACGAAAAAATCGTATCAGTCACGATAATATCGTATTGGCGATCCGAAAGTCACGTAATTATCGTACCAAACAATTGTAAACAGCGGTAAAACCTTTCCGATTTTTCCGTGCAAACGTCCGAAAAAGTCGTGAGGCATGCGAAAAAGTCGTGCGGCGAACGAAAAAGTCGTCCGGACGCCAGAAAAAATCAGCGAAAATACGCTCGGAGCGTTCACATGAGCGCTCGAGCATTCGTGCTTTTGTAAATGTGCCCCATAGAATTGAACTGGTATCATTAATAACAGGGATTCTCAAGTGCTGCTACTAGCAAGTCCAGGCAATACCATAGTGACAAATGATAGTAGAGCTTCTTGTGTCTTAGAAAGTATTGGAAATCATTGAGCTTTCCCTGATTATTACTTGCCTGTGTTAAATCCACTCTAGGGAACCCGATGAAGCTTCTGTTGTCAATAAACAATCTCAACAGGTAGCATTTCAGGTAACAAAAATACACAATTATTAGGGGTCAATTTATACTGTATATAATAAAGTTTCATATATGTATATAGGTTATGAGTTTATTGCATCAGGTTCATGTTGGCTCAGCTATGGGTGGCCCTACACAGGCTAATGTTAGCTGTGAATGTGGACAAACCAGACCAGGTTGGCGGCTTATTGGCCCATGTATGGGGCCAACATTACAGATAGATTAAGAGATATCTGGCCACGGAATCAGGTTTGAAATCCTATTGGGCACCAACCTCAGGACAGTAAACCACCTGCCCAGTCTCCCAATTGTGGTAATCAGAAAGAACAGGGATCCCCAACCTTTCTTACTCGTGAGCCACAATCAAATGTAAAAAGACTTGGAGAGCAACACAAGCACCATAAAGGTTCATGGAGGTGCCAAATAAAGGCTACGATTGGCTATTAGGCAGCCTCTATGCACACTATCAGCTTACAGGGGGCTTTATTTGGTAGGAAATCTTGTTTTTATTTAACCAAAACTTGCCCCCAAGTCAGGAATTCAAAAACAACTACTTGGTTTGGGGGCACTGAGAGCAACATCCAAGGGGTTGATGAGCAACATGTTAGAAGTAGAAGTAGACATGATTTAATATCATACCCAGCATTTGCACTACAGTACCTTCAGTAATAGCTGGAGAATGCAAGGAGAACTGCAGCAGAGTGAACTACCTCAGAATATGCAGTTGGCCAGAAGGTCCTGGTACAAAGGGCCTTGTTCCATCCACCTTGGTTTTATTCAACATCTTGCTGGGGAACAACTTAGATGAGTGAACTGAGATTGATAGACCTCATATAGCACTGCAGCCCAAAACTATTGCCGAAGGGGAACCATTTACTTTAACAGAGCAAAACTTGAGCTTTTACCCAATTGTTTGAGTTCTACGTTAGCTCAGCAAAAAACATTAAACCAGGCATGGAATGCTTAGCAGAACAATCTATTCACTACAGATGGGACTTTCCATATGCTTTGTTTACCACAAAGGATAAAAAAAATCTTTCATGTTCAAGACTCCATAAGACCTTCCATTACTCCAATAAAAATGAATTTGCCAAATGGCAAGCACAACTGATATTCCTACTTTTGCCACAAAGTTTCTAGAGGTCAAGGGCAGCCTCAAAAATAAAACTACACAGAACTACATGGATGGTGACAACCTAGGATACAACTAGAGATAAAATAGACGTTTGGGGAAAATACTGTAGAGAGATGATAAACTGAAAGATGATATAAGACACCTATTAATATACAGCAATCAGTTTATATAGACATTTATTGATTGTGGAATATTGTCTTACATCTCCCATAGCTGAGTTTAATGGATGCTTTTTTATATAAAAACATACAGACCAAAGAGAAAGAGGCACTTAATATTTAGTCTTGTCTCTGCAGAAAATTATCTTTGGAGGGTGGAGTTAATGAACAAGTAGCAATTCAAAGCAGTTATGCAAAAAAGGCCTAGAAAATATTAGTTATAATGATGTGAAAAGCCACTCAAGTGTATATGCTTTCTAAATAATTAAAGTAAAACTACCCCAGGCATTTTATTTGATGCACAAAAAGCAGACTTAATGAATAAATAAGCTAGGGCTTTATCTGCAATTAATGATTTAAAAGTTCCACAAAAGGGCTTTCCAAGCAATGTCCAAGTTATATTTAAAGCATGACATTTCTGATTTTGTCAACATAAAGCACAAGGAATGCAAACATTACAGTCATTTATATTCTAAACCTGTGATTTTAGTAGGAACGTAAATATTCTAAAGAACTGGCAGCCTACAAACTTGCCCCCAAGTCAGGAATTCAAAAATAACTACCTGGTTTGGGGGCACTGAGAGCAACATCCAAGGGGTTGGGGAGCAACATGTTGCCCCTGAGCCACTGATTGGGGATCACTGTATTAATGTATTAATCTGGTGCATGACAGGATTAGCGTCAATATGACGGGCCCCGCCCAATAACACAAAGCTCCTCCCCCTTCCTTAAAATTACAACCAAACCACATGTTACTTCTTGGGTGAAAAGGCCGCAGCTTTTTTACTAAACATGTAAAATAACGACCAACATAAACCAACAACAGTTAAGTGTAGGGCAATGTACAATCACATTTATATAACCTTTAACTATTAACTTTCGTAACATCTGATAGCCGCTGACGGCTGCGCACAATTATCCCCTAGAGTGAGGGGACAATTCCTTTCTAGGAATGGCTTTCGTCCATAACTCACACCCCTTCCACTGGGCCCCTTTCAACACTTTGGTCTGACCCCTATTCTGCCCTACACTTGATACAACTATCGCCCGCTCCCCACCCCAGGGGAGCCCCTCCCACTGCGACAGCACTCTATTAACTCCCCCCTACACTGCTACCCCGCTTGTTCTGGGGAGGGCAGACAGGAGCTGGTCAAGGTAAAAAGAGAACACACCCCTATACTTCCTTCCCATTTTAACCCCTTGTGTCTTCTCCTATCCCCACAGCAGCCCAGGAAACTACAACACCTATAATCCCTAACACCATCTTCCGGTTCCCTCCTCCCTAGCCCTGTCATGGCCCTGTCATTCCCAGTTACTGCCTCACACACCACAGGCATTCTTGAGTAGCTCAGTGTCAAAGGAGTGAGTACCTAAGACCTGCCTTGCCTTGGCAATAAATTCAGGGTATTAGGCTATTAGCTCAGTTGACTTGCAAGCAAGTGAAGGGTGCACAAATGTCCATCTATGTTCTACCTGAGTGTGACAGCCCATCTATTTGCATGCAATTTACTAACTAGCAATTGTATTTAGCACCACATTTTACAAAATTAAAATTTGTAGTTGTTTTGACACCATAGATTTTAGATATGATAAGTGCATCACTAGGTGCTTTAATAAGTGCAGAATTGTAGCCATAGAAATGCCACTAATGTACACAACTGTCCCATGTTCCACCCACATTGCCATGCTGTCTAATAACTCACATTAATCTTCCCCCTCGGGTATGTGGTCTCATTTTTTAAACCTAATTGCAGCTGGGATAATGACGCTAAACATCTGGAATTACATTATGGATAATAGCATGGCAAATTGCACCTTTATTTTGCTTGTTGCAATTGTTTAGTAAATGACTGCTCCAATGTATAATTCAGTTCATAGTGGACTAGAACAATACCTTAACATGATTCCAGTGTAATAATGGCTTGCCTATTTTAGCTGTAATTTTTAAATACAATTGTATAACTCAGAATCATTTCCATTTTAAATATTTAGGGGTATATTTATCATGCTGTGTAAAAAGTGTTGTTGCTCATTGCAGACAATCAGATGTTTTGCTTTTGTTTCCTAACTGTTGAAATCTAATTGCTGATTGGTTGCCCTGGGCAACATCACCAGTAATGCTAAAAAAAATTCAGGAAACGGTGAAAAATATGCAACATGCAGTTCAAGTCTATAGGCGTTCTTTTCAAGGCTTTTCAAGCTTTTTTGATGCACGCAACAATTTTTTTCTTACACCAAATGCATTAAAATCAATGGTCATTTTTTTGCCCCTAGTCCATGACTTTTTTTACGCTCATGTTTTTTTTCTTGCTCCAATACAGACAATGACTGTTTTTTGCCGCTGGTAGCGAAATGCAGAATTTTGCCGCAAATCCATGCCTGGTGAAATTCACTCATCACTACTAGGTAGTCATAGACGTGTACAACTGTAACCACCCACAAGTCCTGGTGCCAAAGGGGTTCTGATCCTATTTTTTTTCTTCTACTTATTTTATTAACTAATCATACACTGAAAAAGCTGGTATATTGGGGCAAAGCTAAAAGTGGAACAGGAAATTCTTAAATAACTGCCTAAAAGTTATGAAATGTTGACTTGATGTCACATGTAGAATCTCTCTACCAGCATATTTCCATCCATACCCCTCTGTGCTTTAAGTAAAACACCTGTTATAAGGATTTTTTTTAAAAAAAAAACAGGAAACACAACAGAAATAGAAAACACAAAGAAAATGGAAGAATAACAGCTATAAAATATGGGAGAATGAAAAATTATGAGAAAACATGGTCAGATTGGAGAAGTCAATAGGATAAGATGTAAATAAGGATAGAAAAACATTACCACTATACTTAAAAAAAAAAAAAAAGGCACCAGCAGAAACTCTTAACAAGTGATAAGAGAACATAGAACGCATGTATTTCTACCTGCTTCCCCTCCCCGTCCCATAGGCAGCTCTCCACAGTACGAGATATGTTTATTAACCTGACATGTTGTGTCTGCTAGGATTATTACGTTTGATGTATAACAAAGGATCAGAAGGACTACTATGTCATCTACTAATGTTACATTTTTCTGAATGTTCCCCCCTCCCTTACCCCTCCCTTCTTCCTTTCTGTACCCCTATACCCCTAAATCTAAATAAAGACTAAAAAGTATGGAATATGGTACTAGAATAGTCTCACTAAAATGGTACAATAACCATCTGTTTTACATCCAAGGGAGTACCCACAATGCAGCTGGAGAATTCTTACATGGAGTGAATGACCAGGACACTGAATGTTCCATGCAAACCAAACAAAAACTTCTTTATTGAATTCCAGACAGCTAATGGTCTGATAAGATCAGTAGCAAAGACCATAAAGGTTTCAGGGTATGCATCCCCTGTAATAACATTAGAGGCCAGGCGGTCATACACTCTGGGGGCTTTAACACCAGTATAGGCGATCCCACAGTGGTGTCTTGCTCCCTGGCATACCACCTGTGCCCCTAAACAAAAGGTTTAGTCACCATGGGGTTATAACCCCTTTCACCTTGGTGGAGCAAAAAGCTGCTTGACTAACCTGCCTTTCACTCTTTAAGCAACTATGACATTAACTAGCTTATCTCTAACTTGATCTAACTAGTACACAAGACTAGTAACCACCTCCAAGTGAGCTCGCAGAGTCCCAGAAAAAGTCCTTGAGCACACTTTTAGATTGCTACCTACTGGGCATTTCTAGAAACTGAGTGACACTGAATTTCCGGGGTTGCTACATTAAATTTACCTATTTTAAAAACAAAACGCCTGTAGCTGGCAAGGGCAAAGTAAAGGGCACTTGTGGTGAGATGTTATAAGATATACAAGGTCCTTCGGAAAACACAGGCACACTTTAATCACACTTGGCCATTTTCCTCTAATGAAGTTTGTGCATTTTATCATTTAGACTATATCTAAGTTATGGATTTTTTTGACACAATACATATAATATTTTTATCTTTGTATAGCTGTTTGAAGTGGTAAACCAAAGAGCATCAAGAACAAACAGTGAACCATTCGGGGCAGTGGGAATCAAACAATGTTAACAGCAATTTATCTGAAAAAAAAGTCTCTCGCTCATTTCCAGGATTCAATAAAGCAAAATGTTCTGCCGTTGCTTAGAAACGCTCTACAGCCCGTTCTTCAACCTATTCATAATTATTTGCTAGGAAATATAGTTTTCAGTTTCCTAACAAGTGAAGTGTGATACAGTAAATGAAATGTGAAAACAAGAACCATAAAGAAGATAAGAAACGCAATAAATACTAAAAGAAAATTACACCAGCGATATATAGTTTTCTTGGGATCCATGGTGCATGGTCAGTGGAAGGAGGGTTAAGAGGAAGAGATCATTAAGCAATGGTAGTATAGGTATTCCTTTACATTATGGTTATTATTGCGGGAAGAAACTAAAAGTATAAGGCAACATTTGTAATGTCTTCTGGCAAAAGTGCAAGAGTACTAAGGTAGGGCAAGAACACACCCTCAATACTCATGCAGAGAGCAGGACCGGAACTAGGGGTAGGCAGAAGAGGCAGCTGCCTAGGGCGCAACGATTGGGGGGGCGCCAGGCAGGAGCCTCTCCTGCCTACCCCTAGTCTGTGTGCTCTGTTATCATTGCCCCCACCGCTTGTGATTACTCGGCGGGGGCAATGAATTATCGCTTCACAACCCCCCTGCACACATCCAAAACCGGGGAGGGGGGTGCGTTAGCACAGGTGCAGGGGCGAGGTGGCTGACCAGGTTGCCTATGGCGCCCGGTCGGCTCGGCCCGCCCCTGGCAGAGAGCACATCTGCTCAGGGTCTGGCTGTACTCTGCACTTAGCAACGGATAAGAAATCTAGTAAGGTTTACAGGGAAGGCAGCAAGCACAGGGCCCCAATGTGGCCTCTGTCCACTGCCACTGTCTAACTTGCACACCTGGAGGAATGCAGGCAGCACTGTAGTCATGAGGTTGTCCATAGGACTCTGTGCTCTCAAACAGAGGGGATAGACCTACACCAATGAATTTAGGCATGTTGCTATTGCCACACTTGGGGGCTGATTTACTAACCCACGAATTCGAATCCGAATTGGAAAAATTCCGATTGGAAAACGAACATTTTGCAACTTTTTCGTATTTTTTGCGATTTTTTCGGCGCCTTTACGGCTTTTCGGAAATTATCACGACTTTTTCGTTACCAATACGATTTGCGCGAAAAAACGCGAGTTTTTCGTAGCCATTCCGAAAGTTGCGATTTTTTCGTAGCGTTAAAACTTGTGCAAAAAGTTGCGATTTTTTCGTAGTGTTAAAACTTGCGCAAAACGTCGCGCCTTTTAAGTTTTAACGCTACGAAAAAAGCGCAACTTTTCGCGCAAGTTTTAACGCTACGAAAAAATCGCAACTTTCGGAATGGCTACGAAAAACTCGCGTTTTTCCGCAAAAATCGTATTGGTAACGAAAAAGTCGCGATAATTTTCCGAAAAAATCACAAAATACCGATCATTACGAAAAAAACGCAATCGGACGCATTCGGCCCGTTCGTGAGTAAGTAAATGGGCCCCCAAGTTTATATCGTTAAATGAACATTATCATTTACATATCTAATCCCAAACTTGGAACATTTGGTCTTACAGACTGTTCTTTATGGTCCATGAGCTGGAAGCAAGAATGAGCAAGAACATAAATTCTACTTACATTTCTAGCATGGGTAGTAAGGGATAAAAAATCCATATCAAACAAAAATCGCAGTACCAAATTTCAGTTTAAAAAAAATCAAATTTTTATTCAAATATCCATATTAAAAACATACAGGCCCCACAAGATGCCACCTTATGCGTTTCGTACCCTTCTGGTACTTAGTCATAGGTATTTGTGTCCCCATAGGTTCCAAGACACACAGTGCTTTGAATAAAAATGTGATTTTTTTTTGTTTGGGATACTTGTTTGATATGGATGTTTGATTTGCTCTTTAATCTGGGGGCTGTAACCCATTAACATTGGCCCTTTTTGACTGCCCATTTAGGATCCTTATTATGAATAAGTTGTGAATAGTAAGGGATAAACTCATGATCCCGGCCTGCTGGTATCTCTAGACTGGAGTCTTGGACAGTGAATAGTGGTCTGGGGATTTGGATGGAGGTGTTGAAGCCACTAGCCTTTGCCCTTGGGTACAAGTGGTTCAAGCTAGGTCTCTATCGTTTAGTGCTGGTTCATAGTGAATTCCTTAGCACCGTTAAGGCTTTTTGCAGTAGTTTACAATGCACATTTTACTTTTAATATATGCTGTCTAAAATAGCTTTCATTTTTTCCCAATATATGACAGGTTAATGCAAAAAAGTTTTGTTATGTAAAAAAAAGCTTTAGTTTGGTTGCAAAGTTTAACTTTATAGTAGTTTTTAAAAAAGAAAAAAAAGCACTTTAATGCTTTTATATTTTCAGCAGAATACTAAAATACTGATTTACTTCAAATGCTGTTTTATATTTTCTTATAACACAAAATTCACTGCATAATAAGGTTGAAAACACAGCATGAAACATGTTGGCTGAATTTGTCTATGTGTTTGCACTTCTAAGTGATAATCAGAAGTAGTTTAGCTGCTTACCATTAGTGTTAGAGAAAAATGCCAAGAGTCTATTGCATTTAATATTGATTCTCTGTTCTGATGGCACATAATGAATGGCAGGATTCTGGATTTTCTGGCAAGTTACCCATCTATTATAAAGAGAAAAAAAACCAACTCATGACAGATCATGCATTTGTGCCTTTTCCACCTCTCTATGTTCTCCGCAGGCAGACAGTGTACAGGGCTTCTTCTAATGCATTATACATGGCTGGTGTTCAGCACTGACTGGCATGAGAAAGTTCTATCTGAACTCAACAGTAGTTTCTCTTTCTCCGACAGGTTGTATAAGGATAATGGCATTGTCTTGATAATTATATTAGCTACAATATATAAAAGATAAAGTTAGGTGATAATAATGTTCCCCATACGTGTGTTTGACAATAATGGAATAGTGAGACTAGATAGACAATAGCTTGAACTTCACCAGTAGGTGTAAGTAGGGTTAAAATCCCTCAGATGTCAACTGGAGTTTCTCTTGAAGACATTTCGCTAGTCATCAGACTGTCTTTCTCAATTCAGAATAACTTATACAAGAAACTTTCTGAAATAAAAACCCTGGAATGTTTCTCCAATCAGAATAATCTGTTTATCATAACCAACATGGGGTCAGGGATCTCACAGAGGTAAGGTGTTGATTGTATTAGCATGATTAGAGCTATGAGGTGTTAGTAAACCATCCTGAAAGCATTGTACGTGGCAGACAATAGATATAGGACCTCTAGATAGACAATAACTTGTACTTCACCAGTAGGTGTAAGTAGGGTTAAAATCCCTCAGATGTCAACTGGACTTGCTGAGTTTCTCTTGAAGACATTTCGCTAGTCATCAGACTGTCTTTCTCAATTCATAATGACTTATACAAGAAACTTTCTGAAATAAAACCCTGGAATGTTGCTCCAACCAGAATAATCTGTTTATCATAACCAACATGGGGTCAGGGATCTCACGGAGGTAAGGTGTTGATTGTATTAGCATGATTAGAGCTATGAGGTGTTAGAAAACCATCCTGAAAGCATTGTACGTGGCAGACAATAGATATAGGACCTCTAGATAGACAATAACTTGAACTTCACCAGTAGGTGTAAGTAGGGTTAAAATCCCTCAGATGTCAACTGGACTTGCTGAGTTTCTCTTGAAGACATTTCGCTAGTCATCAGACTGTCTTTCTCAATTCAGAATGCCTTGTACAAGGAACTTTCTGGAATAAAAACCCTGAAATGTTGCTCCACTCAGAATAATCTGTTTATCATAACCAACATGGGGTCAGGGATCTCACAGAGGTAAGGTGTTGATTGTATTAGCATGATTGGAGCTATGAGGTGTTATTAAATCATCCTGAAAGCATTGTACGTGGCAGACAGAAGATGTCAAATCTCTATTTAAGCTTGCTTTTAGTGATGAGCAAATCTGTCCCGTTTTGCTTTGCCGAAAAATTTGCGAATCTTTCAAAAGATTTGCGAAGCAGCGAAAAATTTGCGAAAATGTCGCACGGCTATTCTTTTGTCGCGTGGCTATTCTTGTCGCATGCGGCTATTCTTTTATCGCCCGCAGCTATTCTTTTGTCGCCTGTAGCTATTCTTTTGTCGCCCGCGGCTATTCTTTTGTCGCCCGCAGCTGTTCTTTTGTCATCCGTGGCTATTCTTTTGTCGCACGACCGTTTCCCAAAACAATCCGCCAATGGCGGAACGCATAAATTCGCCCTGAATCCATACCTGGCGAAACATTTTGCCACTACTTACTTTTTCTCCATTTTCACATATATGGCTTCTTTAACAACTCTTTTGAACCAGTCCTCCTCCATGTCCAGAATGTAAACTTGGCAGTCTTCAAACGTGTGTCCTTTTTTTTTCCTTTAGATGTAGGTACACAGCTGAGTTCTGACCAGAGGAGATGGCTCTTCTGTGCTGTGCCATATGCTGGTGTAACTCTTGTTTAGTTTCTCCCAAATACAAATCAGAGCACTCCTTACCGCACTGTACTGCATTCATAATGTTACTATTCTTATGCTTTGATGTTGGGTCTTCTGGGTGAACCAGTTGCTGTCTCAGTGTATTGCTGGGATTTGACTTATTGTTAAAAACACAGCAAGTCCAGTTGATTTGACTTATTACTACAAGATATACCATGACCTTGATGAATGAAAACCTTCACAGACATAGCCAAACTGTTGCCTGTCTAGGTCACAGTTGAGAGGATTAGGTCATCATTGTTATTTGAAACTCCTAGTTCCTGGAATGTTAGATGGTAAGAGCTTGACAATAACCTTGAGGTAACTGAACAGAAAGCTGTAATACTGCCAGTGTTGTGTGAATGTTGTGTGAATGACCTTGACATATGAAGTAATTGTTATGTGAAATAAGCAAAAACAAACAAGAAGACATACCATCACATTGCTACTATGAGCATTTAGATAGAATCTCTAGCATGCAGTAATATACACACCATGTCAAAGGGAACAAAAGCTCCTTCATTTCGTTATTGCAAAAGTGAATAAATAGAAGTCGTAAATGTTTATCTGAAATCTCACTGAGCCTAAATGACTTGATTTAAGTTTATTTAGGCAGCAGAACAAAGGTACCAGTTGATGCCACTGTTGCAACCACTAGTGCAACCACATTGCACTATAAGGGGCTCATTTACTAAACAATTTTGAGATAATTTCATATTTTTTCGAACTTTTTTTCAAGTTATAGAACATTTAGGAATGTATGGGAATAGTTTGTTAAAATTCCACGAGTTTTTCGTTAAAAAAAACACAAAAAAAATCATTATCAATATTTTGGGCAAAGACTACGAACAGTTTGGAATTCTTTAAAGCTTTCATTAAACTTTTCGCTAGGTTTGATCTGTTGAGTCCCATTGTGTCTTATGGAAGGCTTTCAGAGCCAGACATGGAAGGTATCAAAGCCAGAAAGGTTTTCAAGGCTTAACAAACTTTGTCACTTTTTTTGTGACAATTGCAAGACATTTTAGAACATCAGAAATTATCGTGGTTACTACAAATATTTACCATATCGTGATTTAAGCCCAGAAAAACATCGGATTGTAGTAAATGTGCCCCTATATGTCTGTGTCAAAGAAAACATTTTACATGTGCTAGCCAGGAAAAACTGCTTCCCTTTACTGCTTGGGCCAAAAATTGACTAAGGTCTCAAAATGTTATTAAACCTTGGTCCTAGATTCCCATCCACAATTCTCTTTTTCAAGGAATTGCACAGTGCCTTGTTGTATCAGTGTATTGCCAATATGGCGCAGTGTGGCACATTCGTAATGCCAATTTAGTGCCAATATGATACAGTATTAGTGCAGTAGTGATGAGCGAAATTTTTTGTCAGACATGGATTTGCAGCAAATTTGTGCACTTCACCATTAGCATGCATGCCAAAACCATTATCGCACCCCTCCAAAAAATTGTCACGTGCATCTTTTTTTATGCGCACGTAATTTTTATTTATGCCCATCATTTTCTGCATTGCGCAAATCTTTCCAAAGTTTTGCAAACTTTTCGGCGAAGCGAAATGGTGCATATGTAACTCTGGTGTAGTGCATGTGTATTTATCCATCTTTATTTATGAAGTGCTACTTACGTACTCAGTGCTTTACAGTAGAATAGATTAATACAAACAGGGGGTTATAAAAATAATAATAGATCATTACAAAGTATAACAATAAATACAAATAAATACAAGGTACAGTTGCAATAAGTTAAGAATAAAAGAGACAAGAGGATAGAGATCCCTGCCCCATAGAGCTTACAATTTATGTATCAGTGCAGTGCCATTGTGATACCAGTGGTGCCAATATGGTGCCATGTAGTGCTTAAGTAGTACAGGTATGGGATCCCTTATCCAGAAACCTGTTATCCAGAAAGTTCCAAATTACGGAAAGCCCATCTCCCATGGACTGCATTATAAGCAAATAATTACAATTTTTAAAAATGATATCCTTTTTCTCTGTAATAATAAAACAGTACCTGTACTTGATCCTAACTAAGATATAATTACCCCTTATTGGGGGCAGAACAGCCCTATTGGGTTTATTTAATGGTTAAATGATTCCCTTTCTCTGTAATAATAAAACAGTACCTGTACTTGATCCTAACTAAGATATAATTACCCCTTATTGGGGGCAGAACAGTCCTATTGGGTTTATTTAATGGTTAAATGATTCCCTTTTCTCTGTAATAATAAAACAGTACCTGTACTTGATCCTAACTAAGATATAATTACCCCTTATTGGGGGCAGAACAGCCCTATTGGGTTTATTTAATGGTTAAATGATTCCCTTTTCTCTGTAATAATAAAACAGTACCTGTACTTGATCCCAACTAAGATATAATTACCCCTTATTGGGGGCAGAACAGCCCTATTGGGTTTATTTCATGTTTAAATGATTCCCTTTTCTCTGTAATAATAAAACAGTACCTGTACTTGATCCCAACTAAGATATAATTACCCCTTATTGGGGGCAGAACAGCCCTATTGGGTTTATTTAATGGTTAAATGATTCCCTTTCTCTGTAATAATAAAACAGTACCTGTACTTGATCCTAACTAAGATATAATTACCCCTTATTGGGGGCAGAACAGTCCTATTGGGTTTATTTAATGGTTAAATGATTCCCTTTTCTCTGTAATAATAAAACAGTACCTGTACTTGATCCTAACTAAGATATAATTACCCCTTATTGGGGGCAGAACAGCCCTATTGGGTTTATTTCATGTTTAAATGATTCCCTTTTCTCTGTAATAATAAAACAGTACCTGTACTTGATCCCAACTAAGATATAATTACCCCTTATTGGGGGCAGAACAGCCCTATTGGGTTTATTTCATGTTTAAATGATTCCCTTTTCTCTGTAATAATAAAACAGTACCTGTACTTGATCCCAACTAAGATATAATTACCCCTTATTGGGGGCAGAACAGCCCTATTGGGTTTATTTAATGGTTAAATGATTCCCTTTTCTCTGTAATAATAAAACAGTACCTGTACTTGATCACAACTAAGATATAATTAATCCTTATTTGAGGCAAAATGAGCCTATTGGGTTTATTCTATATTTAAATGATTTTTAGTAGACTTAAGGTATGGAGATCCAAATTGCAGAAAGATCCCTTATCCGGAAAACACCAGGTCAGATAACAGATCCCATACCTGTACAAGTGTAGTGCATATTTAGTATCAATGTAATTCCAATATTGCCAATATAGTGCCTATGTAATGCAAGGGTAGTGGTAGGATAATACTAGTACAGAGCTGTCAACTCTCCCAGATTATTTAGGAGTTATCTGATTTTGATGCAACCAGCATGTATGTTTGCTGCTGCCCCTTCTTAAGGTGAAAAATATTGGGAGGTATAACACATTCAGTTTTGAGATTAACCAAGAAAAAGCATTATTATTCAGCAAAGTCTCAATTGTGTAACAAAAAATAATAAATTGAGACTCTGATATACAGCATCTTAGAGAGGCTCCGCACTCAATTACTGGTGTCAGCACAGGCCTCTCTTTAAAAACTGCAAATTTTGGGGGGGGGGGGACATAAAAATGTAAATATTACACGTTGTGTAAAAGTGTGTGTTTAAGCTGCATCAGTAATGCTTTGAAGCTGATGTATTTGTGGGCAAAACAAGATTTCTATCCCTGGCAGATTAGCTGCAGCATATCAAACAGGACAGATTTAATGAGAGATTTTTCTGCTGGGAGTTTTATCATTATGTAAAAAAAATACATGTCCATAAATAAATAAATAGCCTTTAGAACAAAATGTGTTTTTCCTCAACCCAAAGGGAAAAAAAAACAACCATCGTTTCAGCTTCATACAAGGCACTTAATAAAACACAGACTCATTCACACCATAAAAATAATATCAAAATGTTTATGTGGCGTGATATTTCCTGTTTGTGGTTCATAATGGATTCAAAAGTCTCCTCCTTCTAATACAGAGATGTTGGGCTATGAATGCGCCGTGCTAGTTGGTTGTAAAACTATAAATTAAAGAAACACAAAGGAGATGGTTTCCTAAATTCTTATAAATTATATGGCATACATAGAGATAAACCTTCTGAAATTTAGTTTACTCACATCTGGTTTAGCAAAGGCAAACTAAGGATTACTTGACAAGTTAATAAACCAATGTAAAATGAGCCGCTATTTATTGGAAAATAACATACAGTATATACCTGATATAACTCTAACCATTCTTTAAAGAGCTCCATAGAAACCACTAATATACCTATCACTGTAATCTGTTCCTTCCTTCCTATTTATGAATAAATACCATTTTATATGCTGAAATCCAGCATCAATCTGTATCATTTGAAATCCAGGCAGGGGAGGAGGGACTAAAACACATTGTAACAAATTGTACAAATTGTAACAATTTCTCTACAGCTTACAGACAGCATGCAGGAACTACATAACCCACAATGCATTGCACTGTGATGTTCCTTTCCTTATTGACATCACGTGTGCAAGGAATTGTGGGATTGGGAGGGTGCAGGCTGAAGGCAGGATGAGGACAGGCGACTACTGTTACATTTTATCCGAGTCTCAAAGTAGTCGGGAAGATCAGCAGGACAACAGGGAGTGAGGCTTAGGGAATTGTTCCAAACCATATTATGACATTAAAAATCATGAAAAGGCTGCATATTTTTCAATTGATGTATAGGGCAAAGTTGCTTGAAATTATATTTACTTTACGCTTAAGTTGTGTTTGGGTGGAAATCCCCTTAAAAAATACCCATTGCGAAAAGGTCGGCTCCATCAATCGTAATTGTTGTGGGTGTAACTTACCCTTTAATGTGGGTAAAAATCATTCTGATTGCACTTTGCATATTGTACAGGTATGGGATCCCTTATCCGGAAACCCATTATCCAGAAAGGTCCGAATTATGGAAAGCCCGTCTGCCATAGACTCCATTTTAATCAAATAATAGAGAATTTTAAAACTGATTTCCTTTTTCTCTGTAATAATAAAACAGTACCTGTACTTGATCCCAACTAAGATATAATTACCCCTTATTGGGGGCAGAACAGCCCTATTGGGTTTATTTAATGGTTAAATGATTCCCTTTTCTCTGTAATAATAAAACAGTACCTGTACTTGATCCCAACTAATATATAAATAATCCTTATTGGATGCAAAACAATCCTATTGGGTTTAATTAATGTTTTATTGATTTTTTTAGTAGACTTAAGGTATGGTGATCCAAATTACGGAAAGACCCCTTATCCGGAATACCCTTGGTCCCAAGCATTCTGGATAATGGGTCCTATACCTGTACTACATTTCTAATTTACCTTATGTTCAAAATTGTTCAATAATTTGCTTCTGCACTGCCTCATGGGCAGGTTCTGTCTTACTGCTCCTCCTACTTCTCCAACATAGATAAGCAAAAACCTAATTACACATACAAGAAAATTCTCCAATGAGAATTCTGCTGACCAAAAACGTAATTGTAGAATTCACCAATAGTGATGCGCGCCATAAAAACGACGCTCATTCAATTTCTCGAAGGGTTTTTTCATTGGTGGATTCCATTGCATTTTAATGGGCAGTTGGCTCTGGGGAACTGCAGAAAAGTTTTAATTTGTAATAGTCATTTGAGCATAAAACCCTCATTTAGGCAATATATAAAAGGAAAAGGAAATTCCAGTAGAACATGCTGTAGTTGTCTGATTAATAGTTGGCTACCAACTTTGCTGAGGTTAGGCTGAAGAATCATGGCTTGTTCCATTAAAATGGGTGAAGACAGCTGCTTTTGTTGATGTAGGCTGCCCGTTTGTGCCTTTGCTATTGAGCATGTCCACTGCTCCACCCCCTCCACTTGAGAGCTAGTTGTAGCTTCAGAGATGTGATGGGTCACATTGAAGGCTGATCATCATCACATGTCTGATCATGTATGTTCAATTGGATATATGTAGGAGGAGAAGTGGAGAGCTCCTCTTCACTCAACTCACTCTTCATAAGCACTGAGCAAAATATGAATAGCACATGAGTTCAAGGGGTTGGTCACCTTTGGGTTCATTTATAGTACAGGTATAGGACCCATTATCCAGAATGCTCGGGACCAAGGGTATTCCGGATAAGGGGTCTTTCCATAATTTGGATCTCCACACCTTAAGTCTACTAAAAAATTAATAAAACATTAATTAAACCCAATAGGATTGTTTTGCATCCAATAAGGATTATTTATATCTTAGTTGGGATCAATTACAAGGTTCTGTTTTATTTCTACATAAAAAAAGAAAATCAGTTTTAAAATTCTGAATTATTTGCTTATAATGGAGTCTATGGGAGACGGGCTTTCCGTAATTCGGAGCTTTCTGGATAACGGGTTTCCGGATAAGGGGTCCGATACCTGTACAATGTAGAGAGTAATATTCTGAGACAACTTGCAAATGGTCTTCATTTTTTATTATTGGTAGTTTTTTTTTTTGTTTCGCAGCTCTCCAGTTTGGAATTTCATCTGGTTGCTAGGGTTACCTTGGTAACCAGGCAGTGGTTTGAGAGAGTGACTGATATATGAATAGTAGAGGGGCTGAAAAGAAAGACAAGTAATAAAAAGTAACAACAACAATAAAATTGTAACCTCAAAAAGCAATAGTTTTTTGCTGCTGGGGTCAGTGACCCCCATTTGAAAGCATTATTAGTGCTACATAATATTCTTAGAGAATTCAGTAACATACTTTATCATTTTTCTTTACAGCTCTCAGCAGCACTTAAAAACAGAAACGACTTTTTAGCAACATTAGATACCACAGTACTGATTCCATACCATGTGATGCAAAGACTTGTCTAGCTTACCAACATTAGAACTTATAACATTACAATGTAAAACATTTTTGGTTATCTAAATGCAAAATGGATAAAACAATTCTTTATAGTAAAAAGGTAAATCTGTATATTCATTTTGTTTTTACTTCTACTTCCATCATTTGACCTGTTTATCCCAAGAAATAACAAAAACCTACAGTAGATCTTTAGATAATTAAAAAGACAGACAAAAAGTTCAGCGCAAACCCTACTCATTGAAGTTGTGTTGAACGAGGAGAAACGGCACTGCCATTGGCTCATATGAGGCTGTTTGCTCAAATACAAATCAAGGGCAAATATGTGCAAGGTTACATTAACCAATGAATGGACAGAGGCATGTCTTTTGCTCCCACAATTCCTGTTATATAACAAGCTACATTTTTACCTGTCACGTGATAGTAGTTCAAGGTAAAAGATGTAAATGGAACATATTCAGTGATATGTGTAGGCCAATTTGATAGGATTCTGTGATAGGCCACTTATTAGGGTGAACATTCCTGTTGATTCATTTATTTTTCAGAACATATAGTTTTTCTATAACTAGGGTCGGGTCTGTTAACTAACATTTGAGATACCCATATCAACCAATCAGAACTTTCTAACTTTCTAATTAGCAAATTGCTAATTGGTTGCTATCGGCAATATCGCTGGTGATATTAATCCCCAGGGGTGATATTAGACCAAAGTGAATTCAGAGCCCGTGTCTTTTTTCCTGTCTACACAAATGTGTTGCATATAGGGAGAACTTTTGATGTACCTCTGATTTTGTTGTTTCTAATGGCACTTTTGTAGTATTTGTTGCTGAAGATGCCGACCGCTCTCTTGGCTTTGAAGTGAACATGCTCATGGCCGGAGGTTGATTGTGCAGAACAGAAGACAGGCAGAGTGAAACTGTCTCTTTTAGTGCCTTCAGCTGGGACTCCTTTGAAAACAAAAAAGTAAAGAGTTTATTCAGTAGGAACCCACTGAGTTTACAGTGTACAATAATAAAGAATTATAATGAATAATTTGCTATCTTTAACAAATTTTTCCACCACTAGATACTCTACCTTCATATTCTACCCACTAGTTACACGTGCCATGAAACTGTAGATATGCATCCCAAATAACACTCACTAGTTCTAGAAAATTACTGCCACTTCTCATGGGTGTTGGACTGCTCAACAATACATAGCAATGGAACCAACTATCATTAAACTTCCCATGATGTCAGTAATGATGGTGGCCTACTACCACCAAATATATATTCTTGAATAAAAAATGAGCAATATAAAACAACAGGGATCATTGGAAGGAAAACAGGCTTTACTCCAATAATTTGAGCTTCAGCCAATCGGATATTCCAGGAATAAAACTTGGATTCCATATTTGTTCATAACCCCTTCCCTGACTCTACTTATGATGATCAGAAACTTGGTTTCCTTTCCAGAATTCTTGGCTCATTAATAAATCATGGAGACCTAAGGCAAAATACAGCCAGTTACTGTTTATAATTCATTGATAAGTGAGAGAAGTATTAGATTCAAAAACGTGAGGTCACAGGTTGCTATCCTAAAGCTAAAAATAAAGGCAAGTGATGATGGGGGCAAAGGACCATAACAGAGCAACTAAACATTGGTAACAGATCAGACTTTTAAAACAGATCAGTAAGTAGTCTTGAAAAGGCAACAATATTTTCTTAAATTAACAGTCAACAGTAAATGGAAAGACAATTTTTAAGCCTCAGAATGATCTTCTTCTATGAAAAAAATAAGCAGAAAGGTTTAAATTTTTAAATACCAAAGGAGTCATTTATAAACACTGGCAAATTGGCATTGGGGCAGTAACTCATGACAACCAATCAGATGATTGCTTTCACTGTTCAACCAGCAGCTGGCTGGAAAAATCCAACTAGTGATAAGCACATTTTTCAGCAGGCAAAAATTTGCCCCGAAAAAATGTGTTGCGTGTAAAAAAAAAATTGCGGTCACGTTTAAATAGGCACGGTCGCGTCAAATTGGGCGCGGTCACATAAAAATGGGTGCAGTCACGTCAAACTAAAAGAAGCGTGCGACAAAATGGTCAATTACACCTGCATTTTGCGAATTTCTCACCGTTTCACCAATTTTCTGGTTGTTTCTAGCCATGAGTGAATCTGCCTCATTTCACTTCGCCGAAAAATTCGAGAATGACAGCAAAATTTGCGAAACGGCGAAAAAATCACGAAATGTGTTTGTCGCATGATTTTTTTGTTGCTAACGCTAATAGGAAAGTGGGCGTTCATCAGAGTAATATTATAGCCCCATGTCCTTACCTGCTAACTCTGTAGGAATACTTCTGGGGACAAAGTAGAGATTAGAGGGAGTAGAGGGATTTTTCGCGAAACAGACGACAAAATTTGGTGTGGAAAAATTCGCCATGTGTCAAAAAATTGTCGCCTGCGTTAAAAAAAATTGTCACCCGTGTCAAAAAAATGTTGCACGTCAAATAAAATAGTTGCACGCATCATGTTTTTGACATGTGTGACAATTTTTTTGGACACCCAACATTTTCGCCATTTCGAGAATTTTTCACAGTTTAAATTCATGAATTTTTCGCAGAAGCAAAACGGGACAGATTCCCTCAGTCGTTAGCGGCAAAGTTAATTCTATTCATGAATATATATTTTCTATTAACTTAGAATAACATTACCCCTATGCTGTGTCTGTTTCCTTTTTTAACAGTGCATCAGGTTCCATTTCACTTACCTTATCAAGAGAAGCCTTTTCCATCTCCTCTTTTGCTATGGTTAGTTTTTGCTCCAGATCAGTCAGCTGTTGTGCCTGTTATACAAAATGATAGGAAAACTTTAGACATTCACTATAGAATTCAGATATAATAACATTCCAGGCGATGGCATCACATGACAGACCGCATTGCTGGTTATACAGTATGTGGCACTTCAATACAGAAAGATACCACCATTAATGTCAGTGTAATTTATAGATGTACATGCCCATTTCTAATGCATTGTTTAAATGACTAATTATGAACTCACAGATGGTGGCTCAAACATACATCTGTCTGTACAGGAAACCCTATAAAAATGATTTGTACCCTCATAATACACAAAATAAGGTTGAGCATTAAAAAATACAAATGGTTGTTAGGGGAATACACCTGCATTGTGTGTGATACAATATTAATGCCTTGCAATGTATGTATGGCAGTAGCATATGTCTGATCCCTTGCTAGTGCCATAACAATATGTGGTATGGATCCTCACTGTTATAACTGTACATATAAAGGCAGCCACTATATGTTCTGAAGCTGTATATAATCACCATTAATGTTCCCTGTTATGTCTTTTCCTTCACATCTTAATTAAAGTCTTAATTTTACATGAGCCCCTGGATTTCAAAGCTAAAGCTGCAATGTTTGTTTGGTTTGCAGTACAAATTAGATTCTTTGCCTTCATTTCTTCTATTTAGTAGAACTGGCATTATAAGAAAAGAGGGGGCATTTGCAAAGTCCAGAGCAGGATGCAAAGTGCAAGAGACTGGTGCAAAACCACATTATTGTTTGCACGCTAGTGCCCTGCTGCACTTTTTTGAATTTTTGCAGGTCTCTGCGCTCTAAGATAGAAACTAGTGAATATACCACTGTCTGCATTTGGCAGCATTGCATTCTTGAATGGCGGCCATGGAGAAGCACATAGGCATACCCCTCACACACCTTACCAATCCCCAAACTTGAGCTTCATTCAGAGGCATAAGCAACAGCAGATGAAGGCTACTTCAGAGCCCTGTACTTACCACCTGCCCTTTGGCAGGTGGTTTGGGTAGGGCTGCTTTGAGTTGACCAGCACTGCACTTATTGACCCCTAAAACAAATATTTTTTGAATGAGCACTCAGAGGCTTTTGTGCCCCTAAGTGCTCTAGAATTTGTATCCAGGGGCCCCCTAACTGCTCTAGAATTTGTGCCAGAGTTTTTGTGCCCTTAAGTGCTCTCAAATTTGTGTCTAGGGTATATGCCCTGCGTAAAAAAAAAAAGACGCGGTCATGTAAAAAAAAGGCGCGGTTGTGTCAGAAAAAGCGCAGATGACAAAAAAATAGATGCGGGCGACAAAAAAAACCGCGGTTGACAAAAACAAATTGTGCAACAAATGCGTTTCGTGAATTTTTCGCTGTTTTGCATATTTTCTTGCCATTTCGCACATTTTATGGTGAAGCGAAATGGGACAGATTCACTCATCACTACTTATATCATCTTTTTTAAATTAGGAGGTATTGGTTCTGCCTATGATTGTGAACAATTGCTGCACAAAAACGTTTAAAAACTATGAACAAAAACATAAAACCCAAACAACTTCCCTACCATGTTGTCACTTTCTCTTTGGGTCTCACTGTTTCCTCTCTGACCTCTTTAAGTCTTTCTATCTATCTATCTATCTATCTATCTATCTATCTATTATCTATCTATATCTATCTATCTATCTATCTTTCTTTTCTATCTCACTCAGTCCCTTTCCCAGGGGCGATTCTGGGCATATCGCCGCCTGAGGCGGCTCCTGGATGCCACCCCCCTCCCCCGCTCCCCAGCGCTTACCTTCTGAGTGCAGGAGCGGGTCCGGGGGCGGTGAGATCGCTAGTGCAGAGAGCGCAATTCGGCTCTTAAAGTTACCAGGAGCGGCTTTTTGCTGCCCCTGGTAACTGGGGCGCTTCTGCCGCCTGAGGCGAGTTTCTCAACTCGCCTAATGGCAGAAGCGCCCCTGCCCTTTCCCCAACAACAGACAGAGACAACTCTCAGGTAGTTATTTGCAATCTTAACCAAAGTCTATACTGGAATATCAGAATCAGGAAACATTCAGGCAAAAACCTCAACTAAGTCACATTGGGTTTCCTTTATGATTGCTCGCGCAATCACAAATCTGCCCCTAAGGGTCCAGAACAAAATTAATACCCATGAACAAGGAAATCTGAAGGACCAAAGATAAAAATTTTTTCTGGGTTAAAACACCGAAACTGGTGACCCCTTAAATCCACTACAGGTATGGGATCCCTTATCTGGAAACCCATTATCCAGAAAGCTACGAATTACGTAAAGCCCATCTCCCATAGACTCCATTTTAATCAAATAATTCAGAATTTTAAAACTGATTTACTTTTTTTCTGTATCAATGCTTTGTCATTGATCCCAACTAAGATATAATTAATCCTTATTGGATGCAAAACAATCCTATTGGGTTTAATTCATGTTTTATTGATTTTTTTGTAGACTTTAGGTATGGAGATACAAATTACGGAAAGACCCCTTATCTGGAATACACTTGGTCCAGAGCATTCTGGATAAAGGGTCCTATACCTGTATATGCAAGTAAGCTTGAACCAAAATTGCTATATTAATACAACATTATGATTTTTTGTAAAATAGCATTTATTCTTAAACACCATCAATAATGTGATAATATCACACAGTTTTATTAAATACTGAATTAAAAAATCTACCCAAAAGTATGGAAACCTTTACTAAGCCAATAAACCAGTAGAGGACAAAACGCGAAATACGGCAAATAAATATTCTGCCAGGAACCAAAGTATTGTATGGTGAATTCTTTAATAATGGAAGTAATAAAGTTGGGTGACAAGTTATCTTATCGGACTACAATCTACTCATAAAAGAAGAAATAAAAAAATACTCATCGACAAAGATCATGTTTATTATTTTATGGCGACAATCACACATACACGGCTTTATGTCATGTTGCCTTTGTGGTAAATGAAGGACAAGGAGACAAGGATACTGAACCAGATGGTTATCTGTTTTTAATCTAAAGTTATAATGATGTATTGTGTAATTTATGTAGATTAAGTGCTGTGTAACATTCAGGCTCATCATTCATAAATGATATTTCTTGCTTAAGGGCCTACACTGAATATGTTATTTCTTTCACAAAGGACTAATCCAGTTTCTTCCCTCATAGTTTTTTTGTTTTAAATGCAAAATGTACATCATTGTATTTCTGGCACATTGAAATATGAATATCCATAATAATAGCTGGTCTGTGTGTTGTATGGATATATTTATTCTTGGAATATTGTAGTACAGGTATAGGACCTATTATCCAGAATGCTCGGGACTAAGTGTATTCCGGATAAGCGGTCTTTCTGTAATTTGGATCTCCATAACTTAAGTCTACTAAAAAATCAATAAAACATTAATTAAACCCAACAGGATTGTTTTGCTTCCAATAAAGATTATTTATATCTCAGTTGGGATCAATTACAGGTACTGTTTTATTATTACAGAGAAAAGGGAATCATTTAACCATTAAATAAACCCAATAGGGCTGTTCTGCCCCCAATAAGGGGTAATTATATCTTAGTTGGGTTCAAGTACAGGTATTGTTTTATTATTACAGAGAAAAGAGAATCATTTAACCATTAAATAAACCCAATAGGGCTGTTCTGCCCCCAATAAGGGGTAATTATATCTTAGTTGGGATCAAGTACAAGGTACTGTTTTATTATTACAGAGAAAAGGGAATCATTTAACCATTAAATAAACCCAATAGGGCTGTTCTGCCCCCAATAAGGGGTAATTATATCTTAGTTGGGATCAAGTACAGGTACTGTTTTATTATTACAGAGAAAAGGGAATTATTTAACCATTAACAGCCCTATTGGGTTTATTTAATGGTTAAATGATTCCATTTTCTCTGTAATAATAAAACAGTACATGTACTTGATCTCAACTAAGATATACAGTGGAGGAAATAATTATTTGACCCCTCACTGATTTTGTAAGTTTGTCCAATGACAAAGAAATGAAAAGTCTCAGAACAGTATCATTTCAATGGTAGGTTTATTTTAACAGTGGCAGATAGCACATCAAAAGGAAAATCGAAAAAATAACTTTAAGTAAAAGATAGCAACTGATTTGCATTTCATTGAGTGAAATAAGTTTTTGAACCCCTACCAACCATTAAGAGTTCTGGCTCCCACAGAGTGGTTAGACATTTCTACTCAATTAGTCAACCTCATTAAGGACACCTGACTTAACTAGTCACCTGTATAAAAGACACCTGTCCACAGAATCAATCAATCAGACTCCAAACTCTCCAACATGGGAAAGACCAAAGAGCTGTCCAAGGATGTCAGAGACAAAATTGTAGACCTGCACAAGGCTGGAATGGGCTACAAAACCATTAGCAAGAAGCTGGGAGAGAAGGTGACAACTGTTGGTGCGATTGTTCGAAAATGGAAGGAGCACAAAATGACCATCAATCGACCTCGCTCTGGGGCTCCACGCAAGATCTCACCTCGTGGGGTGTCAATGATTCTGAGAAAGGTGAAAAAGCATCCTAGAACTACACGGGAGGAGTTAGTTAATGACCTCAAATTAGCAGGGACCACAGTCACCAAGAAAACCATTGGAAACACATTACACCGCAATGGATTAAAATCCTGCAGGGCTCGCAAGGTCCCCCTGCTCAAGAAGGCACATGTGCAGGCCCGTCTGAAGTTTGCCAATGAACACCTGAATGATTCTGTGAGTGACTGGGAGAAGGTGCTGTGGTCTGATGAGACCAAAATAGAGCTCTTTGGCATTAACTCAACTTGCTGTGTTTGGAGGAAGAAAAATGCTGCCTATGACCCCCAAAACACCGTCCCCGCCGTCAAGCATGGGGGTGGAAACATTTTGCTTTGGGGGTGTTTTTCTGCTAAGGGCACAGGACAACTTATTCGCATTAACGGGAAAATGGACGGAGCCATGTATCTTGAAATCCTGAACGACAACCTCCTTCCCTCTGCCAGGAAACTGAAAATGGGTCGTGGATGGGTGTTCCAGCACGACAATGACCCAAAACATACAGCAAAGGCAACAAAGGAGTGGCTCAAGAAGAAGCACATTAAGGTCATGGAGTGGCCTAGTCAGTCTCCGGACCTTAATCCAATAGAAAACCTATGGAGGGAGCTCAAGCTCAGAGTTGCACAGAGACAGCCTCGAAACCTTAGGGATTTAGAGATGATCTGCAAAGAGGAGTGGACCAACATTCCTCCTAAAATGTGCGCAAACTTGGTCATCAATTACAAGAAACGTTTGATCTCTGTGCTTGCAAACAAGGGTTTTTCCACTAAATATTAAGTCTTTTTTTGTTAGAGGGTTCAAAAACTTATTTCACTCAATGAAATGCAAATCAGTTGCTATCTTTTACTTAAAGTTATTTTTTCGATTTTCCTTTTGATGTGCTATCTGCCACTGTTAAAATAAACCTACCATTGAAATGATACTGTTCTGAGACTTTTCATTTCTTTGTCATTGGACAAACTTACAAAATCAGTGAGGGGTCAAATAATTATTTCCTCCACTGTAATTACCCCTTATTGGGGGCAGAACAGCCCTATTGGGTTTATTTCGTGGTTAAATGATTCCCTTTTCTCTGTAATAATAAAACAGTACCTGTACTTGATCTCAACTAAGATATAATTACCCCTTATTGGGGGCAGAACAGCCCTATTGGGTTTGTTTCGTGGTTAAATGATTCCCTTTTCTCTGTAATAATAAAACAGTACCTGTACTTGATCCCAACTAAGATATAATTACCCCTTATTGGGGGCAGAACAGCCCTATTGGGTTTGTTTCGTGGTTAAATGATTCCCTTTTCTCTGTAATAATAAAACAGTACCTGTACTTGATCCCAACTAAGATATAATTACCCCTTATTGGGGCAGAACAGCCCTATTGGGTTTATTTAATGGTTAAATGATTCCCTTTTCTCTGTAATAATAAAACAGTACCTGTACTTGATCCCAACTAAGATATAATTAATCCTCTTTGGGGGCAGAACAGTCCTATTGGGTTTGATTAATGGTTTATTGATTTTTTTGTAGACTTAAGGTATGGAGATCCAAATTAAGGAATTACGTCAATTCCTGTTATCATTATTAAAGGGAAATAATCTAAGGCAATTTACAGAATTTGACTATTGCTACTAAATTAAAAAATGCTACTAAATCAAAATTGCTGTCTGTAGAAAAGTCATTGAGGCATAATACAAAAAAAAAATGACATTAGCCATACATGTCTATTAAGCTAAAGTCAGATAAGACCTAAATCTAATGCTCTGAATACTAACTTATGGAGAGTTTAATAATTAACTGACTCTAGAGTGTTTCAGTGTATATAATTTAATATTAACATTGCATGACCTTGTTAAGGAACCATACTGGTACTGTGTTAGAGAAGGTTCTGCACAAATATCCTTGCTTGTGTATTTGTATTTGCAAAGTTTTCTTCTCTAATATGTTGCATTCTAGAGCACAATAGCTGCCTTATTAACAGCATGGCCTTCAACTTACATTGTTGCTTTCTTATTTCATTTCTTTTTTAAACCAGCACTCTCACTCATCAATAATCCCTGCTATTACCCTTAGGGGATTAGGTGTTCGACTCATTATGGTTAAGCTATGCCAAGGGATTTAACGAACAGGAGCTCCATTTATAGAACAGCACTGAAACATCTACATCTTAATACTTCCAAGATATAGGAACTCGTCAGGATGATTAATACCCTGCCCTTATGGTTCACGTGAAAATGACATTTTTAAATCACTCTTTGAATATGATGTAACCTTTGGATGCTCTAGACCATTTTATTTGATACTGAATGAGTGCCCTCTTATTTATTTAAAGCCAGTTCATAAATTTAAATTGTTATGCAATTTTAACATAATGGAAATCTTTATACAGTCTATCTATAGTAGTTTAGCACAGCTAGTTTTTTTTAATTTTTTTTTATTTTTTTATAATGACAAATTGCTACATTAGTCAGACCAAGGATCCAATGTGCCTATAACATGCAATGGGAATGTTAATGTCACAGAAGTTTGTTATATTCCTTTCCATTGAATAACATGTAGTGATGAGCGAATCTGTCCCGTTTCGCTTCGCCGAAAAATTCGCGAATCTTTCAAATGATTTGCAAAACGGTGAAAAATCCACTAAGCAGCGAAAATGTCGCACATAAAAATTTTTTTTGACGCGCAACTATTATTTTGACGCTGCAACTATTTATTATCCCGCCGCGACTATTCTTTGACGCCGTGACTATTTATTTTGATGCCATGACTATTCATTGAGGCTGCGACTATTCTTTTGAGGTGCGACTATTTATTTTGACGCCGCAACTATTTATTTTGACACCGCAACTATTTATTTTGACGATGCGACTATTCTTTTGACCTGCGACTATTTATTTTGACGCCACGACTATTATTTTGACCCGCGACTATTTATTTTGACGTCGCGACTATTTATATTGACGCTGCAACTATTCTTTTGACCTGCGACTATTTATTTTGACGCCACGACTATTCTTTTGACCCGCGACTATTTATTTTGACGCCGCAACTATTTATTTTGATGCCAAGACTATTCTTTTGACCCACGACTATTTATTTTGACACCGCAACTATTTATTTTGACGCAGCAACTATTTATATTGACGCTGCAACTATTCTTTTGACCCACGACTATTTATTTTGACGCCGCAACTATTTATTTTGACACCACAACTATTCTTTTGACCCGCGACTATTTATTTTGACGCCGCGACTATTTATTTTGATGCTACAACTATTCTTTGACGTCACGACTAAAGACAGGCTTCAGTTCCCCATCAGGTCAGCCTCGCTTCTGGTTGGTTCCTATCCCATCTGTAGTGCCAACAGCTTCCCTGTGAAGTCTGGGAAAGCAGCCAGCAGGAATTGGAACAGATGGGAGGGACTAGTAGGGTTTTGGGGGAAGTATTTTCAATAAATCAGCCTGAAGCACAACTTTTTTAAAGCACATTCCTTTTATATTTAGAGAAGTATAATGCATTGAAGCATTCTTCATGGAGCTTATTTGGAGCTTAGGAGTCAATCATTTTCCACCGCCCATTTATAGGAATATGCATAAAACGGAGTCAGAAAATGTGGGTATTAAGCCCTGTACTGCACAGGGCTTACTCCTAAGGTTTTTATCATGATTTTTCCACAACGGACACAAAATATAAAATGTACAAATAATGCAAAACTCTTGATTGTTAATAAATCAGACCCAAGGGTGAACAGGCAAGGGGAACATCACAGTTCTATTCCTTTATTATAGAATTGTTAGATTTTTCTGTTGGAGAATGGTAGCAAACTGTGTGCATATTTATCAAATGTGAGATTACAGCTTGCCACAAACAAACTCACCAACTTTTTATTCATTCCAATGGGATTTTAAAAGTGTATTTATTTTACCATTCCAAAATATGCTTCTAAAAATCCCATAGGAATGAATAGAATGTTGATGAGTTTTTCTTTTGTGAGCTCTAAACTCACATTTTGATAAATACACCCTTAAGCATACAATACAAATTCTATAGAGTCTATCCCTACCCTTTTTCCGGTGACATCTTTCTGTTTGTGTGAAAACTTATAAATACACTAGTAATCAGTAATTATATTTGAACCTACACCTACAAATTAAAAATCAAAATCTATAATTGGTAATAATGTTGGTGTATATAGTTTATGAATGCGAGTGTATAGATAGGATAGATAGGTCAGTATAGGTTTATGTATGTGAGTATAGATAGGTCAGTGTGGGTCTTTATGTGAGTGGATAGATAGGTCAGTATGGGTCTGTATGTGAGTGTATAGATAGGTCAGTATGGGTCTGTATGTGAGTGGATAGATAGGTCAGTATGGGCCTGTATGTGAGTGGATAGATAGGTCAGTGTGGGTCTTTATGTGAGTGGATAGATAGGTCAGTATGGGTCTGTATGTGAGTGTATAGATAGGTCAGTGTGGGTCTGTATGTGAGTGGATAGATAGGTCAGTATGGGCCTGTATGTGAGTGGATAGATAGGTCAGTGTGGGTCTTTATGTGAGTGGATAGATAGGTCAGTATGGGTCTGTATGTGAGGGGATAGATAGGTCAGTATGGGTCTGTATGTGAGTGGATAGATAGGTCAGTATGGGTCTGTATGTGAGTGGATAGATAGGTCAGTATGGGTCTGTATGTGAGTGGATAGATAGGTCAGTGTGGGTCTGTATGTGAGTGTATAGATAGGTCAGTATGGGTCTGTATGTGAGTGTATAGATAGGTCAGTGTGGGTCTGTATGTGAGCGGATAGATAGGTCAGTATGGGTCTGTATGTGAGTGGATAGATAGGTCAGTGTGGGTCTGTATGTGAGTGGATAGATAGGTCAGTATGGGTCTGTATGTGAGTGGATAGATAGGTCAGTATGGGTCTGTATGTGAGTGGATAGATAGGTCAGTATGGGTCTGTATGTGAGTGGATAGATAGGTCAGTATGGGTCTGTATGTGAGTGTATAGATAGGTCAGTATGGGTCTGTATGTGAGTGTATAGATAGGTCAGTATGAGTCTGTATGTGAGTGTATAGATAGGTCAGTATGGGTCTGTATGTGAGTGTATAGATAGGTCAGTATGGGTCTGTATGTGAGTGTATAGATAGGTCAGTATGAGTCTGTATGTGAGTGGATAGATAGGTCAGTATGGGTCTGTATGTGAGTGGATAGATAGGTCAGTATGGGTCTGTATGTGAGTGTATAGATAGGTCAGTATGGGTTTATGTATGTGAGTTTACAGATACAGGTTGCAGTTGATGGACTTGTCTTGTTTCAACCCAACTTAACTATGTAACTATGTAAAAGCAAAGATCTGATTGGTTGCTACAGGCAACATCACTGGTAATATTTCTCAAATCTTAGTAAAAATGCCCTATTGTTAGAGAAAGGGAGAGAAGATAGGACAGAAGACGGGTGCAAAGAGAAGGGAGAGAGTATGTGTGGGGTTGTAGATGAAGGCAAATAGAAAAAGAAAGCCAGATAGAGAAACAAGAGAGAAGACGTACTGGGGAAGGGAGAGTAATGATGATGGGAAATGCTGAACCACACAAAAATATGTAAATTGTATTTTTACATTTAAGAACACCTAATTACTCTGATATGGGTACAAATATATAGGTCACCATTTTAAAAATATAAAGAAAACCTGATAAAGTTTCTCATTTTGCAAACCCAAGCACATTCAGAAAATTCAGCTATTCAGCAACATATCTGTCTGCATATTTTTAACATGTGACTGTTTCCTAACCAGCCCAGAGGGACACAGTACATTATAAAAACATCATGAACATTATCAAGCTGTGTCTATTAATAGTTCTGCAATGTATGAATTCACAGTACCGTTAGTTTCAGTATAAGATAACCAGAAGTATTATCTCATATAAAAAGAGCAAATGTACTAATGTCATCTTTTCAGTCAGTGATAGCACAATGACAGAGAGAACAGAAAGCTGGAAGTAGGAATATCGTTACCTAGAATTTAGAATCCCTAACTAATGTGCACATTCCCACATGTACAATTAACAGTTGTCTTGAACAGAAATAAAAAAATTGTTGCACGTGTAAAAAATGACATTCGTAAAAAAAATTGTTGCGCGTGTCATGTTTTTAAGCATACGTAATTTTTTTTATGCGCACAACAATTTTTTAGTGAACTTTTTTGACAATTTTTTTTTACATGCGTGACAATTTTTTGATGTGCACGTCAAAAAAAAATGATGCGTGTCAACAGGGAAAAGACTCTGCTCAAGCTACCGCCCTATATCACTAATAAATACTGACAAAGATTTTTGCCAAAATATTGGCAGAGCACCTTAACCTACAGTACTATTACCAAGTTTGATACACCCCGACCAGGTAGGGTTTATAAGGGGCCGAGATACGGCAGATAATATAAAAAGGACGGTAAATATGATAGACCAAGTAAATGCAAAAAATGGCAGACCATATTATTATCATTAGATGCTGAAAAACCGTTTGATCCCGTAGATTTGTCGGTATCTAAACACAACCTTGGAAGCATTTGGCATAAAAAGGTTCATTCTTTGATGTGATCAAACACCTTTATACCAACCCAAAGGCTGAAGTTAGAACAGGCTCACAAAGATCAACCCCCTTCTAAATCAGGAGTGGAACAAGACAAGGCTGCCCCTTGTCACACCTCCTTTTTGCACTATGTATTGAGCCATTGGAGCAGACATTACAAATATAGCAATAGGAGGGGAAACCTATAAATTAAGTTTATTTGCAGATCATATTCTCCTTACAATAGTCAATCCTCAAATATCTCTCCCTGGTTTTATAAAGATCATTTCAACAAAATGTGAAGCTTTAAACTTACACATACCCCCCACAGAGCAGCAACAATGGCTCAAATACCCCTGATTGATAAACTGAAAAAAGATATACAACTGTGGCAAGGGTACAGCATATCATGGTTGGGCTGTAGATACTGCTTAAAAATGAATATGCTGGCTAGAATCTTATACCTCTTCAGAACCCTCCCAAATAGTTATCCAAGATCAGAAAGACGTTCACTACTAAGGGCTATGGAACAGTTTATCTGGGGAAGGGAAAAAGCTAGAATCAGTAGGAAACTACTACAGAAAAGCAAATATAAGGGAGGCCTTGGGTTTCCAAAACTGGTTTCTTATTATAAAGCAGCCCAACTAGGTCAAATTCAAGCTTGGCATATGCTGGGACACACTAGAGCAAGCTCTACATCCAGCTACAAATTTAGCTGTAGTTTTATGGAAAACCATTATTCTTTCAGAAATAAAACAAGCACCCCCATGTGTAGCCACTCTCTACAGCTATGGGCAAATACAAAGATAAATTATGTAAACTACAATCCCGAATACGCCGATGTTTCAAAATGCAGCCTTTCCCTCTGGGACTGCTATCTCTGACTTCCAATGGTGGGCACAGAAAGGTATCACAAGAGTGGGTAGTTTGGTGGACAGACTTGCAAGCAAAATATGACATCCCCTATGGGAACACTACCGCTACATACAATTGTCTCGCTGACTGAAAGCATTCATAATTGGAGGCTGCGACGGAAGCTATACCAGCTACAAATTTGAATGAAAAAAAGGAGTGAACCTCAGGTATTCCATCTCTCGAATATATTACCATTTGATCCATGAAATAAATTTCATACCTCCTAAATTGCAAGAGCAATGGGCCCTCTAGATGAAGATTCATGGAATGAAGTGTATGAAAATATCACAAAAATTTCGACTAACACCCTATTAAAAGAGAATGGTTCTAAAACCATTGCCAGGCGGTACATGACACCTCAAAAATTGAACCCCCCACATGCTTTAGAGGATGTGGGAAGATAGGCACGTATTTGCACTTGTGGAATGCCCACAAGTAAAGAAGGTATGGGAGATGGTCTTCCAGGAAATGAATGCGTGTCATGACCTACAGTAGCCACAAATAGCCCTACTCAACCTACTCCCTTCAGAGGCCTCTTACAGCAAAAGCACTAAATGATTGATAATCAAAATATGCTCAGCAGCTAGAATGATCATAGCCAGACACTGTAAAGGCCCGATACCTCAATCTTGGTCAGATGTAGAGGCCAAATTGGGAGAAATAATGGTAATGGAAAAAATTATAGTGATGGTGAATAATAAAGTTAACAAATTTAGAGAAATTTGACAACCATACCTAAATAGACACTCAATCATAACAGGTATAGATCAGATTTGACAGTAAATACTAAAGCGCCAATGCCTGGCAACTCCACTGGGTACTTTCCGGACATATAGAAAAAGAATTGCACACACACAATGACTGCATGAATGTTCTTATATGTTTATTGTTTTATTGTTAATAATAAAAAAAAATGTCCTCACATTGAAACAACTGAACTAAGACTTCTGACATAAGCCACAGTGCTAGATAGTAATTTAATGTGTAGGTTTGTAAAAAAAAAAAAAGACATGCGCAACAATTGTTTTGACATGTGACAATTCGTGATGAGGAAATTTTTCTGGCAGGCATGGATTCGAATTTCTGCAACTAATTTCTGCATTTCGCCGTCGGCGAATTGTTTCGCAAAACTTCTGTGAAAACTTGCAGCAGAAAATTTGTGGTGCGTAAAATTTTTGTTGCGCGTCAAATTGGGCATGGGCGCATCAAAAAAAGGAGCGCAGTTGTGTAAAAAAGGGCGTTGTAACGTCAAATTGGATGTGGTTGCGTCAAAAAACTGGGGGCGACAAGAAAAAGATGCAGGCAACCAAAAAAGAAGCGGGCGACAAAATAGACGCGGGCGATAAAAAAAAATTTGCATCACTAGCGACAATTCTTTTTGACATGCAACAATTCTTTGTGCGAAACTATTACTTTTGATGTGCAACAAATCTTTTGCTGCAAATCCATGCCTGGTGAATTTTTTTGCCCATCACTATTAAACTTCTCTCTGGGGGGAGAGTAATTAACGGGAATCTACTCTACTCTCCATGTAGCTTCTTTTTGTGTTTGTTTTATGCATATTTATTCCATATGGGTGTCTGAAAAAATACCAGTGGTAAAAAGTTGAGCATTCTCTTTAATTAAACAAGTCTAAAAGAAAAAAAAAATGACATGGACTTTAGTGGCTGATTTCTCAGAATATTTTCACAGTTGGAAACCAGTCTTCATACACTCATATGTATACATTATACATCTGTCTGTTTAGTTCCCTGGACTGTAAGGTTATGCTAGAAACATAATTGCCTGTGTGGGGAAATTAGCACTAATATGAAAACTAACTAACCATACATAAATATATTTGATAGCACAAGCAATAACATTGACTCTAATTCCTTGAACACAAGTACCGACTTCTGTTCTGAAGTTTTCACAGCACTTTTATTTGACTCCCATTGATTTTATTCTCCTTTAGCTGATGCCAAGGTGTAACATTCATTCACTACAGACAGATTTAGTAGGTATGTTCGTTTTATTATAGCACAGCATTTATGGGATGTTATAAATTCCTTTGCCTTCCCATTAAAATTTAGCTCTGCCCTCTATTGAGTATTTATTAAAGCAAATCCAGTGTGAAATAATTTGTTTTCCGCAGCTAACAAATGAAATTCTGTAAAAATAGACAACTTTAAATTGCAGCTAATTTGAAATATTAATTTAATCATTTGAATATTATATCTGTACTGGATATAGATTAATACAGAATTGTTCCTGCATAGGAAGGGATATACTTTAGCTGCAAGCAAAGCACTTATTCACAATATATGCGGGATGTTTTTTCACTCGTAGAGATGTAGCGAACTGTTCGCCGGCGAACTAATTCGCGCGAACATCGGGTGTTCGCGTTCGCGCAAATTCGCAGACTTTTGGCGATGTTCGCCATTTTGGGTTCGCCACGGTTTTTTTTGGCATTTTTTTTTGGGGCGTTATTTTTTGGCGTTTTTTTTTTCCTTTCGTTATTTTTTGGCGTTTTTTTTTTTTTCTTTCGTTATTTTTTGGCGGTTTTTTTTGGCGGTTTTTTTTTTTTGGCGGTTTTTTTACAAAGTATTTTTCAGAGAAATTTTTGCTTGATCCCCCTCCTGCATGCCACTGTCCAGGTCGTGGCACCCTTTAAACAACTTTAAAATCAGTTTTCTGGCCAGAAATGGCTTTTCTAGGTTTTAAAATTCGCCTTCCCATTGAAGTCTATGGGGTTCGCAAAGTTCGCGAATATTCGCGAGTTTTGCCGAAAGTCCGCGAACGGGTCCGCGAACATTTTTGGCGATGTTCGCTACATCCCTATTCACTGGTTGTATTAAACTTTGCTCATAGGAAAGATCTGCACTAATGCCACTACAGGTATAGGACCCATTATCCAGAATGCTGGGGACCAAGGGTATTCCAGATAAGGGGTCTTTCCCTAATTTGGATCTTCATACCTTAAGTCTATAAAAAATCAATACAACATTAATTAAAATAAGATTATTTTGCATTCAGTAAGGATTAATTATATCTTAGTTTGGATCAAATACAAAGCACTGTTTTATTTTTATAGTGAAAAAGGAAATCAATTTTAAAAATCTGAATTATTTGATTTAATGGAGTCTATGGGAGACAGGCTTTCCGTAATTCGAAGCTTTCTGGATATTGGATTTCCGGATAAAGGATCCCATACCTGTATAAGCTAGAAAGGACCTCTAAATCACTTCTAATGATGAGCGATATTTTTCGCCAGGCATGGATTTGCAGTGAATTTCCGCATTTTGCCATTGGTGCGTAAAATTGGGCGCAGTTGGGTCAAATTAGGCGTGGTCACGGCAAAATGGGCTCGTCGTGGCAAAAAAAGACGAGCACAACAAAAAAGGGCAGGGGCGACAAAAAAAAGGAACAAGTTGCAACTAGTGATAAGCACATTTCTTCGCCAGACATGCATTTGCAGCAGATTTCTGCATTTTGCCATCGGAGAATTGTTTCGCGAAACTTCCGAGAAAATTTGCTGCAGTTGTGCCAAAATAGGTGTGTCAAAAATGGGTGCTGTCGCGTAAAAAATATGATGCAGGAGACAAAAAGGTTGCACGACGAATGCATTTAGTGGATTTTTCACTGTTTCGCAAATTTTCTTGCTGTTTTGCAAATTTTACGGCAAAGCAAAATGGATCAGATTTGCTCATCACTAGTTGCAACCATTTTCCAGTCTTCCTCCTTGAACTGTTTTTTTTCTATTATTCTCCTCCTCCTTAACTCTCCTCTTTTATGTAGTTCTCTGTTTACCCCCATCTCTATGTTCTCTTATGGCAAATTGGAAAAACTTTCAGCGAGTCATTGACTTTTTGCAAATTTTCTCCATTTTGTGAATTTTTGGGCGAAACCAAAATTTGACAGAATCGCCGATCACTACTCACAATCAACTAAACTAGCTAACGTAGGATATTTTCTTAATCAGTCACAACTTAGGTAACCTATTTCCTAAATATGAGAGAGAAAAATATTTTGAAGGAGAAAAATTGAAAACATGAGAAATTTCACCAAGAATTCTTGACTTTTGATGAATCTATTGCATGTATTTATTTCTTTTTAAAAATAATATTTTTAAGAAGAGCGGTTCAGTTTGATAAAAATTTCAAATAAAAGCACAAAAAAAGACAAAATGTCTTATATTGTTTGCAGCTCTTTTACAATAAAGAAAAAAGTTGTATTATGACAACTGTATATGACTTTTTCCAGGCAAAACTAACTCCACTCTTTTGGAACATCCTAAGCTTTTGAACTTGCAGGCACATCCTACCGCACAGTACAGTGTAATCCACTTTCAGATTTATGATTGCATTTGTAGATTGCAGGATTATACTAGTTTGCTCAAACTGTTAGCAAACAAGTATCTAACATTGTACTTGGCAGTAAAAACACATTAACAAGAGCAGGGAGCAAGACATATGCAGAGCACGCATAAGAGAATTCTTATTGGAGACATTCAGAACTGCATTGAATCTGTAATTAAGCTGTGGGCCAATAACCCTGGCGAGTTTAGAAACACATTGGAAGTGGGCCAAGGGCAGCTACATAAAAAGACTGTGAAAAGAAATGCAGAATTCAAGAAAATATAGAAAAATATACCTACGACTAATTTACTAAATAAAGATGTTAAATTGCCTTTTAAACAGCAATATTAGATAATATGAGGATGGAGCAGAAAGCCATGCAATAAGCTTTTACTCTTTTACTTCAAGGCTGTGGCACCTTTCCGAATACATGTTTTGGTAGAAAACACAAAAAATATTTAACAAAATTAGGATCAATTTGCTGTAAGTATCCCAGCCAAATTTCATGGTTTTGAATTAAGAAAATCACTGCCTTAGGAAATATTGATTTTTCTCTAATATACATATAGCATTATGCAAATAGTTTCAGTGCAGAATGTAGTGATAATTATACTTTGTATTAATAAAATGAATAATGTCAGCATCTCTAACCAAGAAAGATGTCATTATTAGTGATGGGTGAAATAATTTGGCAATCATGGATTCGTGACAAATTTCAGCATTTGGTCAAAATATTTCAGACAGCACAACAAGTAAAGGGCACTTTACTTGTTGTGCTGGCTGAAATATTTTGACAGGACTGTGTGGAGAGTTCCGACTTTCTAGGCTGTGCACCAAGTAGTGATTCTCTGGAGGAGGTAAGGGTGTGCTGGTGTAAAAATTTTTTTCCAAATTTCAGCATTTGGCCATTGGCGGATTATTTTGCAAAACGGACGACAAAATCCGGTGCCCCCTTCAAAAATAAAATCACGTGCATCAAAAAAAAATTGTTGCTCGCGTGACATTTTTACTGTTTTGCAGAATTTTTTGCCTTTTCATCTGAGCCCCTTACCACCTGGCAAGCATTCCCTTCCTCTGACCTTTGTGCTATTGCACCCCTTTTTATCCACTCCCAAGCCACTTGTAACTGTACCTGGTGGTCTAGGGGGTCGGCGGGGACGCCCGTCACTTCCTGTGCGGGGGCGCACACGCGCATAGAGAACACTCACGGTGGGCGTCCTCGCACAGGAAGCGGCGGGCATCCCCGCTGACCCCCTAGACCACCAGGTACAGTTACACCACTCCTATCACACCACCCTTGCTACTGCCCAGTAGTGATGAGTGAATCTGCGAAACGCATGTTTTTTTTTTTGTCGCCCGCATCTTTTTTGCCGCCCGCATCTATTTTTTGTCGCCTGCGCATATCTATGTTGTTGACCAAGCCCTTTTGTTGATGCAACCGTGCACAATTTGACGCTGCAAATTTTCACTGAAGTTTCGCAAAACAATTCACCAATGGCGAAATGCAGAAATTTGCTGCGAATCCATGCCTGGTGAAAAAATTTGCTCATCACTACTGCCCAGTTTTCCTAGTTCTCCTTGTCTTCCTAGCTAGTCAATACTCCCCTTCCTTTAACCCTTTGGTGTCCGTGGTGCTCATTCAAGGGACATTGTGACATAATAATCCACGATATCAGTTTAATACTTTTCTGGACTTGAATATTTTAAGATTCCCTTATTTCTCACAAAATTTCTTGTTTGTTAAAATACTCAGCAAAACTTTTTTTATACTTATGAAACTTTTCTATACAAAATAATGGGGAAAAAATTGGGAGTTATCAACTACTATTGACTACATGGAGTGAAGAAATAGTTCCATTGAAACATTTATTCATATCCTCATTGGTTTGATTCTTATCAGGTCGTCTCAGCTTACAATAAGTGATAAACGAATCTGTACGTTTTGCTTCGCCAAAAAATTCGGGAATCTTTCAAAAGAGTTGCGAAATGGGAAAAAAATTACAAAACAAGGGAAATGGTGTGCATAAAAAAATGACACACCGAATTTTGTTGTCCGTTCCACGAATAAATCCACCACTGCTGAAATGCGGAAATTTGCCGCAAATCCATGTCTGGTGAATCTGCTCAAAAGTTTTTTCTTCAAGCTTGAGCATCTCCAACCTTTGATATCTCAGTGTTCAAATATCTCAAAAATATATATTTTTTTTATTATGGTACTATATGTCCCACATTTAGTCCTGAATTAATTTCTGTGAAGTTAATATTTTATACATAACATAGCAGATGGGTCACCATCTAAATTAAATTCAAAGATATGTCATAATCTTTAAAGCCACTTCAGGCGCTTGTGGAAAATTTGAGATTGGATTTTTCCAGTTCATTAAAACTGTAATAACATTTTTATAGCTCAGGGCTGCTTTGCGAAACATATGCAACAATTTGCTCATGGCAGGAGCTAGTCCTCATAACAATTACACCCCAGCTCTGGTTTTACTTGTAAATATATTTATTTGTAATGTTTTAGCCATGATCTGTTAGAAACGCTTCAAACTTTTTTCCTTTTAAACAAGTTGTTTTAATATTACCATTTGTTTTTATTGGAAAATTGGTAAAAGCTTATTTAGACATTCTATATAGTGAAGAGCGAATCTGTCCCATTTCGCTTCACGGAAAATTCACAAATCTTTTAAAAAATGTACAAAATGCTGAAACAGCAAAACGTTCACGCCGTGAAAAAAAAATTGTTGCAGGCACATCAGAAAAGGCACAGTCGCTTCAATTTGAGTGCGCTCCTGTCAAAATGGATGTGGGTGCGTCAAAATAGGCCCTGTCGTTTCAAAATGGTTACAGTAGCATCAAAATAGGCGTGGCTGTGTCAAAAAAGTTGCATGTGAACAAAAAGTTGTGCGACGAATGTATTTAGCGAATTTTTCAACATTTAGAGCTATTTGTCCATTAAAACTAGAATAATGTTTGGCATTCATTGAGTCCATGTTGAAAAAAAAGGGTATACTACCCCTTTAAATCATAACAGAATGGATTGCTATTTTACTGTATGAAGATTAGAAACATAAAACAGTTAGAAATAACATCTTGACATATCAAAAAGAGGTCTGTTTGGTTTTGCTGAAACAAAACCATTTCTTTTTTTCTGATAAAGAATGACTGAAATACTCTTAATTTTACACATGAGTAAAACATCATCACCCTATGGCAGAAGTGTGATACAATAATTGACTATAATGGAAGCAAAAAAAGGAAAGTTTGACGTTTAAGATAAAATAATATATCTTTTCTGTGCACAGTTTGACCTTCTTCAATGAATTATGACAGAACAAAAGGAAATAAAAAATAAGCCCAGGGTTAATATGCTTAGTTGTAGACCAAAGAATAAATACTGCAATTCTAGCTTTTTAACAAAAAAGATGTTGTAAAACCCAGAGAAGGATATGAGCACTTATAATGCAAAACTTTTACTATCACTAGTACAAAGCCCTCTGTATAAACTAACTCCTTCCACCCTCCCTAGCTGCAGCCATTGTTAGACCTTTAGATAAGGAGCAGCTCATTATACAGATTCTTAGTGGACTAATAATTTGTTTAAGTCACTTTTACAAAACAGTAAATTATATTGTAATGGGGATTGCTTTCAGTTTCATTTTCTGCCTAGTTTAGTGTAACAAAACACTATTTTTTAGATAAAAAATATGCCTTTTAATTGAAATAATGGTGAAGAACAGTGCTCAGAAATAGTGATGGGTGAAATAATTTGGCTGGCATAGATTTGCAGAGAATTTCTGTGTTTTGGCATTGGCGGATCACTTCACGAAACTAAAAAGTCACGCACTTCAAAGAAATGACGCGCACAATAATTTTTTTAAATGGTTCAGATTCGCTCATCATTACCCATGATATCTTTATAATTGTATTCATCTATAAATTGTTATTTTAAACACTAATTTACTGGGGCTGATTTTATAGGTGGGTGTCCACCATTTCTTTCCTTTCAAGTGTATGATATCTGCACAATGTCACATTATGGGGCCGATTTACTAATCCACGAATGGATCGAAAGCGTCCGAATGCGTTTTTTTTCTCGCAATGATTGGTATTTTGCGTTTTTTTCATCGCCGTCGAGACTTTTTCGTAAATTGCCGTGACTTTTTCGTAGCCGTTACGACTTGCGCGAATTGTCGTGACTTTTTCGTAGCCGTCATGAAAAAATCGGAAAGGTTTGCCCGCCGTTTACTAGCGCTCAATATAAAAAAGGTGCAACAATTCGCGCAAGTCGTAACGGCTATGAAAAAGTCGCGACAATTCGCGCAAGTCGTAACGGCTATGAAAAAGTCGCAAAAAATACGAAAAAGTTGCAAAATGTTCGTTTCCAATGCGATTTTTTTCCCATTCGGGATTCGGATTTGTGGATTAGTAAATCAGCCCCTTAGTAAGTGCATTCATTTCACCTAAAATACATATATTGAATAAATGTAATCAAAAAAGTATCATCATTTTTTTTTAATTCAGATTTTCCATACTTATATTTATCTAAAAAAAGTTGAAAATTTGGATAAAAACATTTGGATAAAAAAATCCATCAACTAAAACCAGGCAAGCTTGTATAGGAGTCAGTGGGAGGTGTGTTTTCAACACTTTTTTTTAACAATGTTTTAAAAACCAATGGAACAATAACATTTCCGCTGCTTCAAGTTTTTCTGATTCAAGTTTTTTCAAACAAACAACTGGGAAAAAAGCAATTGCAAAAACAACTCAATCGAGATTTTTCTTTTTCTACACTCAAGTTTAGCAAAATAATTTAATTTAAAAATCAATACAGGCTAACTGTATCTTACTACAAATGTATTACATTGTTTATAAACACTCGCTCTGTTTACTTGATAAACAAAATGATTTACCAGGCATGGATTTGCGGAAAATTTCTGCACATTTATCAAAATTAATGATGAACGAATCTGTCCCGTTTCGCTTTGGCGGAAAATTTGCGAAACAACAGGAACATTTGTGAAATGGTGAAAAATCAGCGAAATGCAATTTTTCTGTGATTTTTTTTTTGCCATGACTGGGCCTAATTTAATGCAAAGTAGTTTATTTTTGACTTGCTATTAATTTTTCTGCTGCAAATTTTCAGTGAAGTTTCCCGAAACAATTACAACATTCAGAATTTTGCTGCCAATCCATGCCTGGCAAAAAAATTCATGCACCACTAGATGAGACAGATTACATTTCCAACAGCAAATAGTTTTGGGCACTAGCGATGGGCGAAATAATTCGGCAGACATGGATTCGTGGCGAATTTCTACATTTCGCCATTGGCTGATTTTTTTGTGACTAAATTGGGCGACTAAATTCACCACGGAAAATTGTTGTCCATGTCAAAAGAATTGTCACGAGCATCAAAAAAGAAATGTCTCTCTTGTCAAAATGAATTGTTGCGTGTCAAGTGTATTGTTGTGCGTTACAAGAATTGTCGCACATCAATAGAATTGTCCTGCGCCAAAAAGAATTGTCTCTCATTAAAAGAATTGTCTCTTGCATCAAAAAGAGTTGTCTCTCATCAAAAGAATTGTCTCTTGCGTCAAAAAGAACTGTCTCTCATCAAAAGAATTGTCTCGCGCCAAAAAGAATTGTCTCTTTCATCAAAAAGAGTTGTCTCTCATCAAAAGAATTGTCTCTCGTGTCAAAAAGAACTGTCTCTTTTATCAAAAGAATTGTTGTGCATCAAACGTATTGTCATGCATCACAAGAATTGTCACACGTCAATAGAATTGTCTTGCGCCAAAAAGAATTGTCTCTCATTAAAAGAATTGTCTCTTGCATCAAAAAGAGTTGTCTCTCATCAAAAGAATTGTCTCTTGCATCAAAAATAACTGTCTCTCATCAAAAGAATTGTCTCGCGCCAAAAAGAATTGTCTCTTTCATCAAAAAGAGTTGTCTCTCATCAAAAGAATTGTCTCTCGTGTCAAAAAGAACTGTCTCTTTCATCAAAAGAATTGTTGTGCATCAAACGTATTGTCATGCGTCAAACGTATTGTTGCACACGCCAATTTTTTTTTTTTGATGCGCAACATTTTCACTGTTTCATGAATTTTTCGGCAAAGCAAAACGGGACAGATTCGGTCTTCACTATTGGGCACATGTTGTTCATATTCATTCTTAAGCAAAAGAGTGAAAGAAAGGATAAGGTTTTTTTCCCCCTAAGGGTGTCTGTGGGCATTTTCTTTGTAATGATAATATCTACAGAATAAAGGAAAGTACATGGTTTGAAATATTCTCATACAATACTCGTAAACTGCTATAATACTAGTCAAATGGAGCTTTTGTTTTTAGAGGTATATTATTTTACATAGCTTTATACATATGCCACTTTTATGTCTCCCTACACCTCCTTACTCCCAAAAGATAGATTGTAAGCTCCATGTGGCAGGAACGAATGAGTACTGAGTAATTCCCACTAGTTTTATATTTGCAGTACAGGTATATAAACGGCTATTGGACGGAATGCTGTTTTTCTTTTTTAAGGTGGTACCATGAACTTATTCTCCCCTACAGTGACTACTTATGTTCTTAGACCTCCAGTTGATAGTTGTGTTATCTGAGATTGTCAGATATAGGGCAGAAATTCAGTTAGCTAAGCAGCCAGTGAAGTGCCTGTAGGATGCTCGGGGGACCTAGATGGAATTCTGCCTTTGTCTGCATGAAGAAGGGTCATTAAACCTAAATAGCCTCTCTAGTCATTATGGAGGAGAGATCGTTTAAGGAATAAAAGAAGTTGGTGTTCCTGCAAAGGTAAGGTCTTAGCGTGACTACTCATGTAAAGTAAATGAACCCAGACTTCAGAATGTAAGTCATTGTGACCTCTGTATTCTATTATAGTGTCCTTTTCCTGTATTTTACTTACTCTTGTACAGTTTTGAAACCAATACATGGAACCGTGATTACTGCAACATAAACCCAATTAAATGCAGCCATGCCAGGGCTCAAATAATCCTAAATCTGGCTTCACCATAAGAATAATGCCTATGTGTTTCTATATCAAATGCTTTGGCTTTATAATAAATGTACATGGCCTTTCATTATCTCATTACATACATGCTAAAGGAAAGAAAACGACTTTTGTAAATGTAACACTTGTTTGGCTAGGATATGGCAAAACCCAGGCTAGTGATAGGTATAGAGCATGTGTTACATGCGACCTTAATGCACAGGAGTGGGCCTCCGCTATATGGGAGGTATTAATGGAGCTGAGGGTGTAGTTGAACTACAAAGCTTGTGTGGTGCAGATAGAATAATGGACGCCAGAAAGGTTCTTGCTCATGAACTATAGTACAAGTTTATTGGACAAGGCACAACTTAATAGTGCAGCAGGGATTATACTCACAGACACAGCAGGTTGAATGGTCACAGTGAATAATAGCAGATGTGACACTTAAGGAACAGTATAACCCACTTGGAGGATATGCAGAGTATTAGCTGTATGCCCAGGAATGGATGCCCTTTACTGGAACGGATCCCCTCCAGCCAACTATGGTTCAGGGTGAGGAACTGCCTGAAACCTGCGTCTTAACTGTGGTCCCTACAGCAAGGCATACAGAGCCTGGGTTATACTAAACCCTTACAGTCTCCTTTGATGGGGCTAGTGCTGCCCTTACTAAATAAGCTATCTATGCTCACCACTCCTAGAGGGTGCTATTAAGTAAGACTGACTGTGCTGGCTTGTTCTCATTCACGGGGCCCTGTCCCCGACTTTAGAAACAGCAGGTTCTCTTTACTGGGGCCGAATGCCTCAGGCTCAGTGACGTGCAGCCTTGAGACAACAGCAGCCAAAGAGGAAGACACTTCCTTGTGCAAGACACTATATAGTCTGCCAAGGGGAGTGGTCAACCTAAGCTAAACCTATAGGGGGTAGCCTAATAACTGTAATCTGAGTGTAGAGGGCTCTGCCCTATAACAGCACAGATAAGATAAGGATAGGGGATAACACCATAGGGAGCTTAACCCTATGGGTCCCTACATAAACTTAATTAGAGTGAAAACTACACAGTGTTACCTGTGATAAATACCATTAATAAGATATTCTGTAATCTCTGCTGCTGAAGACAAAATGTGAATCAGAACATATGTGGTAATTAAACAACCATATTACCAGCTAATATAAGTGAGAAACCAGGGAACCCTAATGACTCCATGACTAGTGATGAGCGAATCTGTCCCGTATTGGTTCGCCGGAAAATTTTCAAAACGGCGAAAAATTCCCGAGACACGTTTGTCGTATGACTTTTTTGTTGCCCACATCTTTCTTTTTTTGTCAAGACCACATTTTTTTTTTTGCCACAACTGCAATTTTTTTTTTTCTGCGCCAAATTTTCGTGGAAGTTTCGCAAAACAATTCGCCAATGCTGAAATGCAGAAATTTGCTGCAAATCCATGCCTGGTAAAAAAATTGGTTCATCACTATCCATGACTGGTTTTGGTGTGGATCAAAGCATTACTATGACATTGCTGATATGCAAAATTACTTCTTCACTGTAAATGTGAGCGTAAATGAGTGTGAGTGCTTCAAATGCTTAGGCAACTGTTCCAAACCGTATTATTACACTAAAAATCATGAAAAGACTGTACAGGTATGGGGTCTGTTATCCAGAATGCTTGGGACCTGGGGTTTTCCGGATAAGGGGTCTTTCCATAATTTGGATCTCCTACCTTAATCCTGCTAAAAAAAATTATTTAAACAGTAATTACACCCAATATTATTGTTTTGGCTCCAATAAGGATTAATTAGATCTTAGTTGGGATCAATTTCAAGGTACAGGTATGGGACCCCTTATCCGGAAACCCATTATCCAGAAAGTTCCAAATTACGGAAAGGCCATCTCCCATATACTCCCATAAATATTTTTTTTTTTGGCAGACTTAAGGTAGGAGATCTGAATTACGGAAAGACCCCTTATCTGGAAAACCCCAGGTCCCGAGCATTCTATACCCAAGTATAGTAGTTCCCATACCTGTACTGTTTTATTGTTACAGAGAAAAAGGAAACCATTTTTAAAAATGTGAATTATTTGATTAAAATTGAGTCTATGGGAGATGGACTTTCTTTAATTTGGAACTTTCTGGATAATAGGTTTCCGGATAAGGGGTCCAATACCTGTATATACTTTTAATTGAAAAATATACACTCCCCTTTATGACACTCATATTGAAATATAGAGTAATACCATGATCCCATATAGACCATCTTTTTTAATTCCTATATCGAATTAATGCCCGTGTCCAGATTTATCAAAAGTATTTACAAAATACCCCCACGTGTATATTGGGAGCAGAACACTTGCATGGGGAGAGGCGCTGCCATGGAGATGCAAAGCTAGATCTCCCGTAGCGGCACACCAGCTTGAGATGGGCTTAGCGCTCGTGCTGGGAGAGGTGTTGCTATGGAGACGTGAGGCCGGAAACCCTGTAGTGCCACACCAGTTTTAGATTAAACATCTCCATGGAGATGCTTCTCAGTGGAACGGAGGTGGGGGTGGTGTGGCACTGGGTATGCTGGTTCCCGGGGGCATGCATGATTGGTCCATTCAAACTAGGGGGGGCGGTCCTTTGTCTATTTAATTTTCCCCATGATCTGCCTGACCTTAATGCCTTTGAAAAAGCTTGGGCTTGCTGAGCGAAATGTGCGTCAGGCACTTATTGTAACTTAGCTGGGTAGGCAGGTGTTGAAGTGCCGTGGGTGTTGATGGTGTGGGAGAAGGCAAGAGGGTATGGTTGGTAAAGGGTGCCTGGGGGTCCTGAACCTTCAAGCTATTTTATATATTTAATATTTTTATAAATGAATGCAACTATGTTGAATTGCAGTTGTCAGACTCAAGTTTCTGCCATCAAATTTAAAAACAACTTGACAATTGATAAATCACCCTCCCCAGTTTTAGATACGTAGAACAATATATATACGGGCGCATTGCACATTGTGGCGTCCTATTACTAGGAACAAGCAGTACTGGAATACAGTCATTGGTACCTGCAGCTGCTACTGAAAATAGTGTGTATATAACTTTGCATAATATTTTTACACTGTTAATGAGCAATTCTCTGTATAATGAACATCTACACCCTGTTAATGAGAATAAAATGTCATATAATAGCGTTTCTTGGCACAGAGAAAGGCCGCATTTCATTATGAAAGGTAATGGCTGATATATTCTGTGTGCAGTGAAAGGTAGCAGCAGGCAGATATGACACAAGGGACAGATTAACTGTGGAGAACCCATTTACTACCTCGGGAAAGTGTGGGACTAACTAGTATAACTATTAAATGCTTGTCTGCGCTAGTGAACCTTACTGCTCTCAGAACATTACAACCTTGCACACCATTCAAGCAACATCTGCAAAACAATATCCCTTTTTCATGTTTATATGACTTTCCTTTCGTGCCGAATTTCAAGTGACAATGCGGCGAGGCACATAAAAATATAATTCTATCGAAAAATATGACTAATGGAAATGTTGGATATTGAATGTAGAATAGTAACTCACTTTTAATTGGCTTTGTTTGGTTTAAAAATGTATTTGTGGAGTAAGATGTTACTGGGTCTCAAAAGCAAAACTATTTTTTAAAAGGTAAATGCAACTGACACATGTATTATAATCAGTGAAGATTTCCATGTATTCTGTGGGAAGGGGGTCAAAAAACATTTGTTGTCTCATAAAAGTTGCCAAAATAGAAGCCAAATGGATTTGGACAGGCAAGATCGGACTGAGGGGTGCAGGGCCCACCACTGCTTCAGGGGCTGCTGTGTCCCTCAATGGCCCCTGCCGCCTTCATACCCCTCCCCCCCACAGGGGCCCCCAACACCCGTCTGCACCCCCAACCATCCTTACCTGAAGCGCGTCGGGGGGGGGGGGGGGGAGACCGGCGGATCAGGGGACCGCCCTGTGGGGATCGGGCCTGGGCTCACCGGGTTTTTTCCCAGTGCGACATTGTGGACAAGTGCTTAAAAAAGAGACTATACAAGAATGATTCTGTCCTCTCCCCATTTTAGGTCATTTATCTAAACATTATATATACAGGTATGGGACCTGTTATCCAGAATGCTCGGGACCTGGGGTTTTCCGGATAAGGGGTCTTTCTGTAATTTGGATCTTCATACCTTAAGTCTACTTAAAGATTATTTAAACATTAAATAAACCCAATAGGGCTGTTCTGCCCCCAATAAGGGGTAATTATATCTTAGTTGGGATCAAGTACAGGTACTGTTTTATTATTACAGAGAAAAGGGAATCATTTAACCATTAAATAAACCCAATAGGGCTGTTCTGCCCCCAATAAGGGGTAATTATATCTTAGTTGGGATCAAGTACAGGTTCTGTTTTATTATTATAGAGAAAAGGGAATCATTTAACCATTAAATAAACCCAATAGGGCTGTTCTGCCCCCAATAAGGGGTAATTATATCTTAGTTGGGATCAAGTACAGGTACTGTTTTATTATTACAGAGAAAAAGGAAATCGTGTTTAAAAATTAGAATTTTTTTTATAATGGAGTCTAGGGGAGAGAGCCCTCCGGTAATTCGGAACTAGATAATGGGTTTCCGGATAAGGGATCCCATACCTGTACAGGTATAGGACCCATTATCCAGAATGCTCAGGACCAAGGATATTCCGGATAAGGGATCTTTCGGTAATTTGGATACCTTAAGTCTACTAAAAAATCAATAAAACATTAATTAAACCCAATAGGATTGTTTTGCCTCCAATAAGGATTATTTATATCTTAGTTGGAATCAATTACAAGGTACTGTTTTATTATTACAGAGAAAAAGGAAATTAGTTTTACAATTCTGTATTATTTGTTTAAAATGGAGTCTATGGGAGACGGGCTTTATGTAATTCGGAGCTTTCTGGATAATGGGATCCCATACCATTATATTATAATTTATATATAATAATGTCCATGAATTGCCACTTACTTCCCATACCCACACTGTAAGTATGATTGCTTTCTCATGTTGCTCATGAATTGTTTAATCTACAGTATGGCTACCATCACTGGCCTGTGGTGTGACCAAATCTGATGCACCTTAAAGCAACATGAAATCTTGGGCAACAGTAGAGAAAGGAGGAACATTTTTATAGGGTGTCGCCTAAGTTTAATTTAGGCGCTCTCAGGGGAGGAGGTTGGGAAGTGGTGGGGGCCCCTGCAGGGGTGTGTGAAGACAACAGGGGCCATTGGTGGGCCCTGCACCTCCCAGTCCGACTCTGCACCTATATCCACTCTGGCCAGTTTTATCCAAGGATACCAGTTTAGATATAAAACCGACTTACCTTAGAAACCAAATCCTTCTTTCCATATCGGAGTTCTTTTAGCTGAGCTTGTATCCTCTTAGACTAAAAAAAAACAAAACAAGAGATCATTAATAAACATATATATTTTTTAACATTGACTTCCTATAAAACATAGGATTTAATTTAAGTGTGGTACAGGTATGGGATCTGTTATCCGGAAACCCATTATCCAGAAAGTTCCCAATTACGGAAAGGCCGTCTCCCATAGACTCCATTAAAAGAAAATAATTCTAATTTTGAAAATTGATTTCCTTTTTCTCTGTAATAATAAAACAGTACCTGTACTTGATCCCAACTAAGATATAATTACCCCTTATTGGGGGCAGAACAGTCCTATTGGGTTTATTTAATGGTTAAATGATTCCCTTTTCTCTGTAATAATAAAACAGTACCTGTACTTGATCCCAACTAAGATATAATTACCCCTTATTGGGGCAGAACAGTCCTATTGGGTTTATTTAATGGTTAAATGATTCCCTTTTCTCTGTAATAATAAAACAGTACCTGTACTTGATCCCAACTAAGATATAATTACCCCTTATTGGGGCAGAACAGTCCTATTGGGTTTATTTAATGGTTAAATGATTCCCTTTTCTCTGTAATAATAAAACAGTACCTGTACTTGATCCCAACTAAGATATAATTACCCCTTATTGGGGCAGAACAGTCCTATTGGGTTTATTTAATGGTTAAATGATTCCCTTTTCTCTGTAATAATAAAACAGTACCTTGTACTTGATCCCAACTAAGATATAATTACCCCTTATTGGGGGCAGAACAGCCCTATTGGGTTTATTTCATGGTTAAATGATTCCCTTTTCTCTGTAATAATAAAACAGTACCTGTACTTGATCCCAACTAAGATATAATTACCCCTTATTGGGGGCAGAACAGCCCTATTGGGTTTATTTCATGGTTAAATGATTCCCTTTTCTCTGTAATAATAAAACAGTACCTTGTACTTGATCCCAACTAAGATATAATTAATCCTTAATGGAGGCAAAACAATCCTATTGGGTTTAAATGATGTTTAAATAATTTTTTAGTAGACTTAAGGTATGGAGAATCAAATTATGGAAAGATCCTTTATCCGGAAAGCCCTGGGTCCCAAGCATTCTGGATAACAGGCCCCATACCTGTATCTACACCTACCAGTTTCTATCTATAGTTACTGCAATTACCAGGGACATTTTTGGTACATCAATAAAACTTTTTTGCCTGTTTTTCAAGCCCCGCCGAGTGCTGTGCTCTCACATCAGCATCTGTATCTGATGATTCAGTTCTCTTAGGGACCTTTTCCATAGTGCAGAACAGTATTGAAATACTCAAAGCATTCAAACACATTCTACCAAACTGTTCTGCTTTGACAAATGTGTCAGTTTGTTAAAAAAAAAAACAAAAAAAACTTTCTTGACTCTTAGGATAATATTCCTGACAACCAGAAAAGTTTTGATAAATGGGTAAAATCTTAAACTGCCAGGAATACAGAATAATTAGTTCTATAATGAATAAATGAGCCCTAGAATTCTGTGCCGTATAAAACAAGGCAACATTATTTTTATGAACCGGGAATAGTGATGGGCAAAATGTTTCGCTAGGCATGGATTCGCGGGGAATCTCCGCGTTTCGACATTGGCGGATTGTTTCGCGTAACGGAAGAAAAAATTTGGCGCACGTCAAAATTATAGTCGTGGGCGACAAAATAATAGTCGCAGGCGATGAAATAATAGCCCTGCGACAAAAGAATAGCCGCGGGTGACAATTTTTTTTTGATGTGCGACATTTTCGTTGTTTCGCAAATTTTCTGACGCTTCGCAAATCTTCTGAAAGATTCGCAAATTTTTTGCGACGCAAAACGGGACAGATTCGCTCATCACTAACTGGGAACTAAAAATTGAGCATTGGACTGATTTGTGGACTTGCACATTATGTATAGATCTTAAATCTGTAATATGCCTAACCCTATAATCCTCTATATTACATTTCCAAGCAGAAAGGACACATTTGAGTATAAAAAGCAATGGCTGTGAAAGGTAGTGGTAGGCTGATATGCCACAAGGGACAGATTAACAGCGTTGGACCTATTTACAGCCACAGCCAAGTGTGCATATGACTGGTATAGCTATTAAATGCCTGCTTGCTTTACTGATCCTTATAGTTCTGGGAACATTAAAATACAGCAAAATATGAAACAGAATCTCTTTTCCTCATATATCACTTTTGTTGCTGAATTGCAGTTTTACCATAAATCAAAGGAAACAAAAAAACATATTTAAACAAATGAATTTAGCATTTCTGCATTTGGTACAGGTATGGGATCCCTTATCCGGAAACCCGTTATCCAGAAAGCCCTGAATTACAGAAAGCCAGTCTCCCATAGACTATATTTTAATCAAATAGTTCAGAATTTTATAACTGATTTCCTTTTTCTCTGTAATAATAAAACAGTTCCTTGTACTTGATCCCAACTGAGATATAATTACCCCTTATTGGGGGCAGAACAGCCCTATTGGGTTTATTTCATGGTTAAATGATTCCCTTTTCTCTGTAATAATAAAACAGTACCTGTACTTGATCCCAACTGAGATATAATTACCCCTTATTGGGGGCAGAACAGCCCTATTGGGTTTATTTAATGGTTAAATGATTCCCTTTTCTCTGTAATAATAAAACAGTACCTGTACTTGATCCCATCTAAGATATAATTACCCCTTATTGGGGGCAGAACAGCCCTATTGGGTTTATTTCATGGTTAAATGATTCCCTTTTCTCTGTAATAATAAAACAGTACCTGTACTTGATCCCAACTAAGATATAATTACCCCTTATTGGGGGCAGAACAGCCCTATTGGGTTTATTTAATGGTTAAATGATTCCCTTTTCTCTGTAATAATAAAACAGTACCTGTACTTGATCCCAACTAAGATATAATTACCCCTTATTGGGGGCAGAACAGCCTTATTGGGTTTATTTAATGGTTAAATGATTCCCTTTTCTCTGTAATAATAAAACAGTACCTTGTACTTGATCCCAACTAAGATATAAATAAACATTATTGGAGGCAAAACAATCCTTTTGGGTTTAATTAATGTTTTATTGATTTTTTAGTATACAAGGTATAGAGATCCAAATTACGGAAAGACCTCTATCCAGACTACCCTTGGTCATGAGCATTCTGGATAACAGGTCCTATACCTGTATATCCTTCCAAGCACTAACCACCCTAATACAAATATTAGGCATCCAAAAAGATTTAGATACAGGTATGGGACTCGAATTCTCGGGACTGGGGGTTTTCTGGATAAGGGGTCCTTAGGTCTGCTAAAAAAATATATAAACACTAATTAAACCCCATAGATTTGTTTGGGCTCCAATAAGGATTCATTATATCTTAGTTGGGATCAAGTGCAAGTACTGTTTTATTATTACAGAGAAAAGGGAATCATTTAACCATTAAATAAACCCAATAGGGCTGTTCTGCCCCAATAAGGGGTAACTATATCTTAGTTGGGATCAAGTACAGGTACTGTTTTATTATTACAGAGAAAAGGGAATCATTTAACCATTAAATAAACCCAATAGGGCTGTTCTGCCCCAATAAGGGGTAACTATATCTTAGTTGGGATCAAGTACAAGGTACTGTTTTATTATTACAGAGCAAAAGGAAATCATTTTGAAAAATGTGAATTATTTGCTTATAATGGAGTCTATGGGAGATGGCCTTTCCGTAATTTGGAACTTTCTGGATAATGGGTTTTCAGATAAGGGGTCCGATACCTGTACATGGTTTAATTAATGACAGTCGCCATTTAAAACTTGATCTTCTCGCAGTTGACATGGTCACAACAGAACAGAAAATTAGCTTACTGTATATACTCGAGTATAAGCCTAGTTTTTCAGCACCCAAAATGTGCTGAAAAAGTCACCTTCGGCTTATACTCGCGTCGGGTGCCATGGGTCCCCCCAGACTAGCACCCTCTGCCCTTTGTGTGCAAATTAGGCCACCTGCAACCAGACCCTCCAGTGCCCTGGCCCACTCCCAGTCGCAATACTTATTCACCCTTATGTGTCCTCCGGGACTGGGTCTGCAGCCAGTTTGCCAATGCGCAATGAGCATGGCAACTCATATTGTTTTTGTTGACCCTCTTCTCCACTTACAGAGCTAGTTTATGGTTTTTCTGTTAAATAAATATTTAAAAACATATACCCCACTGATACCTCAATTTATGTAATTTACTGGTTTTTATTTTGATTATTGAAACTTAGCAGTAGCTGCTGCATTTCCCACCCTAGGCTTATACTCGAGTTAATACGTTTTTCCAGTTTTCTTAGGTAAAATTAGGTACCTCGGCTTATATTGGGATAGGCTTATACTCGAGTATATACAGTACATTTGTATTGTGATAAATTGGGAACCTGTCTGTAGGCATTAGTGTATTTCTATAAAACTATTTTATTGCTGAGCTAGAAATTCATATGACAATATACTATATGTGAATTGTACGTGCCTTTATTCAACTCTTAGGGCAACAGAAATTGTTAGATCAATTATTACTGGTACCAGTCAAGCTTTAGTAGCTTTAGCAGCACATATTTGCTACATATATTTGTTACATAATTTTATATATTAAAGAGATTTTCCCATGGAATGTTTAGGTCAGACACCATTTGTATAAATCAAATTAGCCCTTTCTATGGTAAGACAATAAAAATCCCACTCACCTCCTCTGCGCGAAGACCGCAAAGCTTGTTCCCTGATAACAGTTTGTTTTTCAAGCTTTTATTCTAAGAAGATTGGAAATAAATTGTTTCAATTACCGAGCACTCAAAACTCGTGACATCTTATGAATATTTTGCAAATTTATTATGCAGATGAACAGAGAAATAACACCGCATCAAAATTGTGCACATTAGCGGCATATTCGTAAACATGACAGAGCAGCTATTGCCTTGAATACAATTAAGGATATTCCAGTACATTTGGTTGGTACATAAATGTCAGCATAAGTGAAGGCATTTGAGAGGTCAAAAAAGCAATAATGCTGCAATTACAAGCAAATAAGGAAAGTATGTGTGGGCTGTGTCAAAGGACTTAACTGCTTTACTAAGTTTTAACGACTTAAGGATCCATGCCTGGGATTCTATGGCGCATTTGAAAGTAATTGCAGATACTATTCTAATATGTTTTATCTCATAATATTTTAGTAAATAAGTCTAGCTACTAAAAAATAGATGTAAAAAAATCCTTATAAGAAGGTTAGGACACAGTAGAGGTCATTCACTATCAGACTCTGGACAGATCTGGACTAAGTGCAGAATCCAACATCGGAGGGTGCAAGGCAGCCCTGTCCATACCCCGTGCTATAAATGACAGGTAGGGGGAGAGAAGGGGAAACACATTACAAAACAACATTATCAAACACAGGCAATGATGTAGTCATCTGGGGAATACAGGTCTCTGCACTAGTAATGAGCGAATTTTTTAGCCAGGCATGGATTTGCAGCGGATTTCCGCATTTCGCTATTGGCGAATTGCTTCGCGAAACTTCAGTGAAAATTCGCAGCGGAAAAATTTGTTGCACTGAATTTTTTTTTTTAGCACATCAAATTGGGCACGGTCGCATCAAAAAAGGCGGGGGCGGCAAAAATAGCCGCGGCGACTAAATAATAGATACGGGTGACAAAAAATAGATGCGGGCGACAAAAAAAATAGCTGCGGGCAACAAAAAAGACACGGGCGACAAAAAAATTGTGCCACAAATGCGTTTCGCTAATTTTTCCCCGTTTCGCTAATTTTATGGTGAAGCGAAATGGGACAGATTCGCTCATCACATGCACGTCATTTACTGAGCAAGGGCAGGGCATAAACTGCAAAAGCAAGATTTTGTGAACTACTCAAAGACCTCAATCCAACTTGGACTTAGTCTTAGTAGGCCTGTTTAGAAGAAAACATTTTGGAGTACAGAGATGGACCAATAACCACAACATATAAATATGTTCTCATCCTCTGCATTTAGTAAGATTAGGTCTTGGCTACAAATGCGTTTCGCTAATTTTTCAGGACAGATTCGCTCATCAATAATCCTAAAGAAGGGTATTCCATAAAAATAGAAATTTTAGAACCAAATGCTTTATTCCTCTCTGCTTATAGATAAGAAGTGAGTTTTCCAAGTTACGGCAAATAAGGCCCAAATTTTTCACTGTTGCCTTCATTTACCCCAATAATACCCTTTTACACTTTTTACTTTCAGCCACCATCTTGTGATGGTCTGTGTGCTCCCTCAGAGATCACATGACCAGAAATAATGCAACTGTATCTGTAACAGGAAGAAAAGTTAAAGCAAAGGACAACCCTGTCCATTAATTGGCTGATGTGGCCTAGCATGTATGTGTGCACTGTGAATGGTATGATCCCAGGAGCCCTTAATTCTTAAAATGCCAATTTTCTATTTAGGATTACCAATGGCACATACTACTAAAAATGTATTTCTTTATTTAAATGGTTTATTTAGATAAAGCTATGGTATATTTATAGAGAGACCTGCCTTGTTAGGGGGTATAGTGTTACTTTAAATTGAAAATGCATCACAGCAATTCTATTGGTAGAGATGTAGCGAACTGTTCGCCGGAGAACTAATTCGCATGAAAATCGGGTGTTCGCAGGTTCGCAAGTTCGCGAACTTTTAGCGATGTTCGCAATTTTGGGTTCGCCTTAGCTGGAGCCAAATTTTGACCTCTCACCCCAGAGCCAGCAAATACATGGCAGCCAATCAGGCAGCTCTCCCTCCTGGACCACCCCCGGACCACCCCCTTCCATATATAAACCGAAGCCCAGCAGCCATTTTACATTCTGCCTGTGTGTGCTTGTTGAGTTATCATAGGGAGAGAGCTGTGCAGGGGTTTGAGGGACAGTTTAGGTAGCTTTGCTGACTAGTAATCTACTTTCTACTGCTCTGTATGTAGCTGCTGTGGGCAGCTGTCCTTCTGATCTCATCTGCTGTAACCCAATAGTCCTTGTAAGGACTGCTTTTATTTTCTGATTACTGATTACAACAACGTATTTTTCAGAGAAATTTTTGCCCTTGATCCCCCTCCTGCATGCCACTGTTCAGGTCGTGGCACCCTTTAAACAACTTTAAAATCAGTTTTCTGGCCAGAAATGGCTTTTCTAGGTTTCAAAGTTCGCCTTCTCATTGAAGTCTATGGGGTTCGCAAAGTTCGCAAAAGTTCGCACTTTTTGGCAGAAGTTCGCAAACGGGTTCGCGAACTTTTTTGTGAGGTTCGCTACATCCCTATCTATTGGTGCTTTTTCAAAAAGCAAAAAATACTAAAATTGTTTTTGGGTTGAAAAATGCCAGTATCAGAATAATGAATTTCCCACTGAATTGAATAGAGGACAGTAGTGTTTGGAAAGGCCATAAGCCTTATTTTTCAAATGAAATTTGAGAAGGTCGTTTGTCATTTTTCTCATAGAGACATGGGAAGTCGAAATGTCAATTTTCAAATGGAACTCGGGTTAGAACAAGAAAACTACTCATTTTTTACACACTTAAATATATCCCTAAGAAATCAGAAGTTATAAATTTACAGAAATGGAAATCTACAAACTTAAGACCAGAAACGCTTTCCTACCTTCCAGATAAAGTTAAACTACAGATTCACAATACATAATACAGTTTCTATACAATTAAATATACTTTTTAAATTTTACTACTACAAACAAAATAATTTCCATAATTTCAAAATATAAAATCAAATCTTGTGGAAAATCATCCTAATGGGTAAATGTAACACTAATGGTCCTTATGTCATGGTGTATTTTTGAATAGATTTCTGCATCAAGTAAGACAGTATAGAAGAATTATAATAGTGAAAACAGATGGTAATGTTTAGATGAAAACTGGTTTAGGTTTGTTTTTTATTTTTGTTTGAAATTTTTACAATTATAAACAGAAAAAAGCATCTGCTACTAAATGGGTTTTATTGTGTGTTAAACCCAGAAGGTAAAAAGCTTTCTCGGATAATGCATTATATTTCTAAAATAAAAAGGGATCTTCTGCTTGTGTGAGGTATAAAAAGAGGTTGGGCTGACAAAGAGCATTTATTCACCCCCCCCCCATGCTTATTGGACTGCTCACTTTTTAGCTAGCGTTTAAGATATTGCTGCTATCGGCAAAATTACCAGACAGGCTGCCCTTCATGATACTCTTCTACTAAACACCATGTTGCAGATTTATCACAATGGGAGATTAGAGCTCAGCACACAAAAACTAACCCACTTTCTCTGTGGACAAGTACATTAGACGGGATTTTAGACAGATTGTTTTTTCTAATAAAAATGATCAGCACACCAGAGGCCCCCCCTTTATACTGGAGGAACGGAACTTTCATTTGAGGCAGCGTAGGTGTTTTTTTACGGTGATGGTAGTGAAGTTGGGGAATGCCGTCTTAGTGATGTTGTGTTGGTATGTAGGGTTTGTGTATGTGAGTGAATAGATAGGTCAGTATAGGTCTGTATGTGAGTGGATAGATAGGTCAGTATGGGTCTGTATGTGAGTGTATAGATAGGTCAGTGTGGGTCTGTATGTGAGTGGATAGATAGGTCAGTGTGGGTCTGTATGTGAGTGTATAGATAGGTCAGTATGGGTCTGTATGTGAGTGTATAGATAGGTCAGTATGGGTCTGTATGTGAGTGGATAGATAGGTCAGTATGGGTCTGTATGTGAGTGTATAGATAGGTCAGTGTGGGTCTGTATGTGAGTGGATAGATAGGTCAGTATGGGTCTGTATGTGAGTGGATGGATAGGTCAGTGTGGGTCTGTATGTGAGTGTATAGATAGGTCAGTATGGGCCTGTATGTGAGTGGATAGATAGGTCAGTGTGGGTCTGTATGTGAGTGGATAGATAGGTCAGTGTGGGTCTGTATGTGAGTGGATAGGTCAGTATGGGTCTGTATGTGAGTGGATAGGTCAGTATGGGTCTGTATGTGAGTGGATAGGTCAGTATGGGTCTGTATGTGAGTGGATAGGTCAGTATGGGTCTGTATGTGAGTGGATAGGTCAGTATGGGTCTGTATATGAGTGGATAGGTCAGTATGGGTCTGTATGTGAGTGGATAGGTCAGTATGGGTTTGTATGTGAGTGGATAGGTCAGTATGGGTCTGTATGTGAGTGGATAGGTCAGTATGGGTCTGTATGTGAGTGTATAGATAGGTCAGTATGGGTCTGTATGTGAGTGGATAGATAGGTCAGTGTGGGTCTGTATGTGAGTGTATAGATAGGTCAGTATGGGTCTGTATGTGAGTGTATAGATAGGTCAGTATGGGTCTGTATGTGAGTGGATAGATAGGTCAGTATGGGTCTGTATGTGAGTGGATAGATAGGTCAGTATGGGTCTGTATGTGAGTGGATAGATAGGTCAGTATGGGTCTGTATGTGAGTGTATAGATAGGTCAGTATGGGTCTGTATGTGAGTGGATAGATAGGTCAGTATGGGTCTGTATGTGAGTGTATAGATAGGTCAGTATGGGTCTGTATGTGAGTGGATAGATAGGTCAGTATGGGTCTGTATGTGAGTGTATAGATAGGTCAGTGTGGGTCTGTATGTGAGTGGATAGATAGGTCAGTGTGGGTCTGTATGTGAGTGGATAGATAGGTCAGTGTGGGTCTGTATGTGAGTGGATAGATCAGTATGGGTCTGTATGTGAGTGGATAGGTCAGTATGGGTCTGTATGTGAGTGGATAGGTCAGTATGGGTCTGTATGTGAGTGGATAGGTCAGTATGGGTCTGTATGTGAGTGGATAGGTCAGTATGGGTCTGTATATGAGTGGATAGGTCAGTATGGGTCTGTATGTGAGTGGATAGGTCAGTATGGGTCTGTATGTGAGTGGATAGGTCAGTATGGGTCTGTATGTGAGTGGATAGATAGGTCAGTGTGGGTCTGTATGTGAGTGGATAGGTCAGTATGGGTCTGTATGTGAGTGGATAGGTCAGTATGGGTCTGTATGTGAGTGGATAGGTCAGTATGGGTCTGTATGTGAGTGGATAGGTCAGTATGGGTCTGTATGTGAGTGGATAGGTCAGTATGGGTCTGTGAGTGGATAGATAGGTCAGTGTGGTCTGTATGTGAGTGGATAGGTCAGTATGGGTCTGTATGTGAGTAGATAGATAGGTCAGTGTGGGTCTGTATGTGAGTGTATAGATAGGTCAGTATGGGTCTGTATGTGAGTGGATAGATAGGTCAGTATGGGTCTGTATGTGAGTGTATAGATAGGTCAGTATGGGTGTATTTTTAATCAATACGTAATAATAAAGTTCTACTTACAACCTTTGAAAAATATAATCCTGGAAATCATATGAAACTAAATAGATAGATGTGGAAGTTCATTCTTCTGAACTATGGCAAGCCTTTGTGAAGTCAATAAGTCAAGTCTTTTATCAGAAGATCAGAATTGAAGGTATTTACAAAAAAGTTGCGTAAAAATGTGAAACCCTCATTTTTTTTCGATTTGTTGTACAAAAGTCACTGTCAACACCCTCCTCCCAAAAACCTTTAAAACCACGAAGCAAAGAAAGATCTTCCAATTGTAAAGGGGACATTTGCCATTGACTTCTACGTGATCTCGACTGGCGGAGTTTTGCATTCAGATTTGTTTTGCTTTTGGTGCATAATAAATTGTGACAAAATTGTGTTTTTTTCCCATGGCAAAATTGTGTTTTTGGCGTCAAAAAACCTGAACAAAAAAACGTGCTGTAGTAAATGACCCCCTATAATCGATAAACTATTGCGGCTGAGAAGACCGCATGAATTTTCAATAAATGTTAGTATAACATTTAGGGAATATGGCTTCTGGTATTTTTCACTCCTTTCCAATAAATCACTGGGCATTTCTTTTGACTTGAGATTTAATTCAAGATGAAAGGCACTTTGATTCATAATGGAGTCATAAATGCATTCACCTTGATGACAGTTGCAAATGGATTTTTGCTATATTGCAAGTGATAGGGGTCAGTAAAGAATTAAAAACATTGCAGAAGTGAAGACAAAAGAAAATATAAGGGTTATCTAAACGATTAATGTACAGCAGGTAAGGTCAAGTAAAAATAACAGGATATTTATTGTAACGGAATAAGATAAATGAGTACTGGGTGTCACAGAAATGACAGTAAACTTCAAATTAATATACCCTATATAAATGCAATTTTGTACTCTGTCGAGTGCCATTGAGTCCTATAGAGGCTTAGAATAGTAAAGGAATACAATAGTCATTGAAAGTGTCTGTCCTTGATTTTTCAATGAGAAGTTAAATTGTTTTTAGTTTCACCCATCTTCAAGGGGAAGTGAATCCCCCATTGTTTTCTATTTCACACATTTTCAAGGAGAAGTTGATTCCATCATTGTTTTCTATTTCACCCAGTTTCAAGTGGCAAAAATAATTGCCAAATGCTCCCAAAATTATAAATTTCCTTAATCAATATGCATAGCATTATGTATTACAGTTGCCACTCCAATTCTTTAAAACCGAACACATATTGAACCCCTAGGGGCACATTTACTAATCCACGAACGCTCCGAAGGTGTCCGAATGCGTTTTTTTCGTAATGATTGGTATTTTGCGATTTTTTTCATAAATTGTTGCGACTTTTTCGTAAATTGTCGCGACTTTTTCGTAGCCATTATGATTTTTTGTAGCCATCGTGCCGAGTACGAAAGTTTCGGATTCATTCAAGCTTCAGTATCGTGACTTTCCTTGGGCCAGGTTGGAGCTGCAGAGTGCCATTGAGCCCTATGGGAGACTTTCCTTGGGCCAGGATGGAGCTGCAGAGTGCCATTGAGCCCTATGGGAGACTTTCCTTGGGCCGGGTTGGAGCTGCAGAGTGCCATTGAGCCCTATGGGAGACTTTCCTTGGGCCGGGTTGGAGCTGCAGAGTGCCATTGAGCCCTATGGGAGACTTTCCTTGGGCCGGGTTGGAGCCGCAGAGTGCCATTGAGCCCTATGGGAGACTTTCCTTGGGCCAGGTTGGAGCCGCAGAGTGCCATTGAGCCCTATGGGAGACTTTCCTTGGGCCAGGTTGGAGCCGCAGAGTGCCATTGAGCCCTATGGGAGACTTTCCTTGGGCCAGGTTGGAGCTGCAGAGTGCCATTGAGCCCTATGGGAGACTTTCCTTGGGCCGGGTTGGAGCTGCAGAGTGCCTTTGAGCCCTATGGGAGACTTTCCTTGGGCCGGGTTGGAGCTGCAGAGTGCCATTGAGCCCTATGGGAGACTTTCCTTGGGCCGGGTTGGAGCTGCAGAGTGCCATTGAGCCCTATGGGAGACTTTCCTTGGGCCGGGTTGGAGCTGCAGAGTGCCATTGAGCCCTATGGGAGACTTTCCTTGGGCCAGGTTGGAGCTGCAGAGTGCCATTGAGCCCTATGGGAGACTTTGCTTGGGCCGGGTTGGAGCTGCAGAGTGCCATTGAGTCCTATGGGAGGCTTCCAAAATCATGCAAAGTCTGAAAGGTTTGCCCGCCGTTTACGAGCGCTCAATACGAAAAAGTCGCAAAAATATACGAGCAAATCGTAACGGCTACGAAAAAGTTGCGACAATTTGCGCAAGTCGTAATGGTTACGAAAAAGTTGCGACAATTTACGAAAAAGTCGTAACGGCGACGAAAAAAACGCAAAAACTACGAAAAAGTCGCAAAATGTTCCTATTCGGATTTGTGGATTAGTAAATCAGCCCCCTACTCTGCATAGCTAAACAGTGATTAATATAGATGAATTGTTCAGCCATACACTATGGGGTTAATTTATCAACGGTTGTTGAATTTCTTTATTTTTAAACAACTTTTTGCTGTTTATTATGTGTCAGTAAAGCACAAAAGTAAAAATATTGCATCTAAAAGCTTGCAAGGCTATGAACAAGTCAACTGAAGCTGTCTTAGGCATTTCTTTTTTCTTTTGTGGTCCTTTCATTTCAAGGTATTCTGTGTTTTCACATTCTTTTTGGGAGCTATTCAAGCTATTAAAATGATGTAAAGTTTATGATTTGAGGTATTTTTGCATACACGTTTTTGAAATCGGATTTTTTGATAAATAAGAAAACATTCCTGCTTTTTAAAAATGTCTGTTTAGTCGAAGATAAAAAAAAACAAACCCTGGGCAAATGAGATCCAATCAATTCTACTGCAGGATCCAGTTCTATTACTTTTGTATGCCTCATCAGTAAAGGCAGATTACTAGTGATGAGCGAAACGCATTTGTTGCATGCTTTTTTTGTCGCCCACGCTCATTTTTGTCATGCGCGTCTATTTTTTTGTCGGCTGCATCTATTTTTTTGTTGCCCACATTTTTTTTTTTTTTGCTGCGGGCACTTCTTTTTTGCTGCGGGTGCGTCTTTTTTTACTTGAACGCACCCAATTTCGCTGCAACCACACTTTTATTTTACGCGACTGAACCCTTTTTTTTACACGAATGCGTCTGATTTGCCACGACCGCGCCCCTTTTTTGATGCAACTGTGCGCAATTTGCTGCAACTGAGCCCAATTTGACGTGTGACAAAAAAACATTCCACACGACTAATTTTTCTGCAGCAAATTTACACGGAAGTTTCGTGAAACAATTTGCCAGTGGTGAAATTAGAAATTCGCTGCGAATCCATGCCTGGCGAAAAAATTTGCTCATCACTACAGATTACATATAATGAACTTTATGGACCTGGGGCGTATGTCTGCTCTCACTTTTGTAGGGGTGAGGATATTTTAACATTTAGCCCTACTGATGAGCGAATCTGTCCAGTTTTCCCCAAAAATTTGCAGAATCATTGGAAATTTTGAAAGTCAGTGGGCATTTTTCCACTGCAACTTTTTTTTATGGTTAATTGATTTCATTAAAAGCACATTGGAGTTTATGGGTGTTTTTCTGCTGCAACATTTTTGTGGCTACATTTTTTGCAGCAAAGTTTCTGTTTTTCCATTTCAAATTTTACAAACCGAGATAGAATTTGAAAAATACGAAAACAGAAAAGGGATAGGTTGCCACTGGAGCCATTAGAATTCCCATCTATCCATGCTACTAGGTAGGGTCAATAGGGGTATCCTGCAGTGCAAGCCACAGTCCCCAGACTGCCTCAATTTTTGGGGGGCAGCCTTGGGCCAGATATGTCAAGTTTTTACTAGGAAGTGTATCATTCGCCAGTGTCTGCCAAAAGGCAAGTTCTGTCCAATCAATGAGACTACCAATATCCAATGTTTTTAGCGATATCAATCACCTTGTCTCCCACCATAAATACACAGATTAAGGTACAATCTATGTGTATATGGGCACCTAAAAACTCTTATACAGTTTACTGTGTTCTGTTCTATAAAGTTGTGCACAAGCATGGGGCCTTTCTTATTTTCTCATTGCATCAGCAATGCTTTATATAGTACTGATAAACATTTTTTTAATCTATTTTCTCCCACATCCTTCAACCCCCAGCTACTTTGTGCTATTACACTGTGTGGTTACTGTCAAGAATAATTTATACACTGTAAAAAAAATTAGTGTTCACACAAAATACAATGCAAGTGTATGTATGTCTTTATATGAGAAAGTATATACTCTAATTATATAAGTAATTAATGAAAGGCGTACTGGCCATTATTGCATTTATAATAGATAACCGAGGCCTATTTTTATGTCTTTCAATACACAATGTATTCTGATTTTCAAATGAGTTTAGAAATGTTTTTTTGCTCAGTCTGATTTTAGCTATTTCCAAATGATTTACTCTGAAAAAAACAACAGAGGAAAAAGGCATTTAAAAACCTCAGTTCTAAAACAAAGGTAAAATGGATGTTTTGAAAAAAGTGCCCGTAGAAATGTCGAGCAGGTCACTCATTTAGAAGAAAAGGTGCCTAGGCAGAAAGATCATTCATCAGGGAGACTCAGCACAGAAGTGCACAGTTGCCTTATGACTGTTAGTTTAGATTATATGTCCTGAAGTCAGACACTTAAATAATGGGTTGGACTACTCAAAAGGCAGCTAGCGGGGACAGGGAAAGGCATCTTTGAAACAGTTTCAAAGCATAAGGAAAAGAAAGGCACTCCATTTTGTCTCCGGTTTTAAATGTATCTATAAACGCAGTTCACAGTTTTTTCGGAAGTCGTACTGATTTGCTCCCCTTCACCCTCAATAACAGCTTGATATCCCCCTCCCTGTAATTTGAACCTGAAATAAAATTAACCCCTGCCACTGAAAGTGCCTTAATTGCTCCCAAACTGCATTAGAAGCAGGAAACATTGAGCAGAGCTGGGGTTGCCAGAGCATAACAGTTAATGGTTGGGGTATAAAGGGCATTGACATGAAGTACCCAAAATAGAGGCTGGCTTTTCTGTAAGTACTGTATATTTGGCATATTAAGTGCTTAATAAAGCTGGTAGACCATTTCAGTGCATTTTATTTTGCGTTTGTGGGGCAATATAAACATATAGTGAATATCCAAAATCATGTGGACACCACTTCTGATTTTTTAGAATTGGCTTTTTAGGTCACACCCATCATTGCCAACACAGGTGCCATTATATCATACAATGACATTCTTCTTCCTTCTTTTTGCAAGTTTAATGAAGGTCCTTTCCCCATTCAGCCCTATGCACAAAGGCTTTACAGAACTGGTTTGCAGAGATAGGATTGGAAGAACTTGCCTCCACAGAACCCTGACTTTAACCCAAATTAACTCAACTGTGGAAATCAGTTGCCCAACCTCTAAAATATGAATGGAAGCAAATCCTATCAACAATGTTCCAACATTTAATGAAAAGCCATCTCAGAAGAGTTGAGGGTAAAATAACAGCAAAGAGAGGGTCAACTTCATAGCAATACCCTTGGTTTTGAAGTTCCAAAGTCCTGTTAATTTAACAACAAACAATGCAAAATACTAGACATATAAGGAAAACATTGGTTCTTATTCTTCACTTGCTTTTGTTATGAAACAATAATGAAGGTAGAACAGACAATGGGCATATTCACAATGATTCTAACACTGACTTATACCGAATATGCTCAGATTGAGTCAAATATACAAACCAAGCAACAATTCTGATTCAGGGAAATCTAAACAATACCAAGAGGGCCATCGTACTCCTTTCCACACTGGAAATCAATAGAGTCATCAGTATTTATTAAGTAACATCACTTTATTGTAGCACACGGATTCCCATTCAGACATTTTTCTTAATTAATGTAAGCCTTAATATATGAAAACATGATGGCCCCTGAAGTGATTATACCGTTTAAGGACTTTCAAATGATAAAATAAATTGCTTGAGTATCATTTTGTTTAGAGTAATTTGATAGGAAGTTTATGGGTAAGTAAAGCACAAAAATTCTTCTTATTAAAACTGATAATCATCTGATGACTGTAAATGCATTTTTTCTCTATATATTTTTTTTCTAATCTCTATACTTGTATAATTTGTAAGATCTAAGGCCTTAGACATAGACACTAGTCTTCATGCTCCAAAATGGAACACATGGACCTGCATGTTTTTATGAATACTGTGCCGCCTGTGGCAGTTAGTGCTCTGGCACTTGCTTCTGGGGTCTTTAATAAATAAGCCAAAAAGTTTAACTGAGTAGGATGAAAACACAGTATCAATTATATTACTTACTCCATTCATTTATATTAATTACTCCATTAAATGTCTGATGCTGTACATTTATACATTAATATAAGGCTTCCCTCATGGCTTAACAGCAACTTAGTTTTATAAACGCTATTGGTTCTGGTATAACTGTTGATTTAAGGTTTATGGGACAAGACGAATGGCAGCTAAATATTTAGATTGTGTCCTTACTTCAGTAAAGGCTTTTAAGAAGATATTGCTTCAGTGGTGCTCTCTATTCAAAGAAAATTGAAGTTCCATCAGTGGTCATGGAGGGAACAGTGGTCGGTGAAGGGATCTGGCAGATGTGCCTTGGTTCTTTAAAAGCAGATATGACAGTAGGAAAGTAGTGGAGACACTGAGTCACAACTGACTAAAGAGGTTGGTGAAGCTAATTTGAAGGGTGAACTGTTGGATCCTACTTAGTCTCCAAGTTGGCTGAAGACCCTAACACAGTGCTAAAAGAGGGACAATACCTGGTGTGGTCCACCTGCAGCTAGCTTCCTACTCGGCTGGTATATTATGAACTGTGAAGCAAAGAACAGCCTCAATTTGCCTGGGAAGTGAAAAGGGGTGTATCAGCAACATTTTTGACTTTCTTTCAGTGTTTATGTTCTTAATGTGTGATTAATAGAAGTTGTTATGGAATGAGGGATCTCTGCAGTAGCAGGAAGAAGTGGATGGCCTTTCTGGCAGTGAGTAGTCTCTTACTTCTGAGAGAGAGTTCAGACCATCTTTTCTACAGTTCACATAGGTTAAAGCAATACCTAAATTTATACATATAATAATGCAGTCCACCCCACCACTGGCTACACAATCTTCTTTTTGTTGTTTGGATGCCAAACTAGCTCTGGACCTGAAGCTGCTTGTTCTACTGAACACAGCCAGGAGCAATAGATTTGATTGTTAACAATAGAGTAACAGGCTGTAGGAGACTTTGTGCTCTGAGATGCCCTTGTGAAAGTATCCATGACTGAGCATGCACACTGGCGGTCCAGTATTAGTGCATAATCCTAAAACACAGAGGGGTTCAAATTTACAGAAATGTATATGGTGGTGTGATAGTCACACTGAAATGTCCCCTTGTACTTGGTGAAGTCTGTGTGGAATGCCATCAAGGGAAAGTGACTTCATCAAGAACAGCTTAAATGTTATGTGTTTCAGCCCTTACCTGTGCATAGGTCTAACAAGGTGGAGGAAGAGTCACCTCGACTCCTACTCCAGGTCTGTCTCTACTAGTTTGATGGACCTTGCCTGTGGCTGATGCAGAAGTTCCATCAGTGCTGACAGCAAATTTTTGATCAGCACCTTTAAAACAATAAACTTGATATTCGGTGCAAGTCACATAATGGCCACATCCATTCAGTCATTCAATATTCTCCAATAGTCTGAAAGACCGGTGTTGGTCAGAAACATTGCTAGTGCCCAGGTCAGAGTCCTTACTTCAGTAAAGGCTTTTAAGAAGATATTGCTTTGGTGGTGCTGTCTATTCAAAGAATATTGAAGTTCCATCAGTGGTCATGGAGGGAACAGTGGTCAGTGAAGGGATCTGGCAGATGTGCCTTGGTTCTATAGAAGCAGATATGACAGTAGGATAGTAGTGAAGACACTGAGTCACAACTGACTAAGGAGGTTGGTGAGGTGAATTTAAAGGGTGAACCGTTGGATCCAACTTGGTCTCCAAGGAGGCTGAAGACCCTTACACAGTGCTATCAGAGGGACAATACCCGGTGTGGTCCACCTGCAGCTAGCTTCCTACCTGGCTGGTTGATTATGAACTGTGAAGCAAAGAACAGCCTCAATTTACCTGGGAACTGAAAAGGGGTGTATCAGCAACATTTTTGTTCCTTTCAGCGTTTATGTTCTTAATGTGTGATTAATAGTGATGAGCAAATCTGTCCCTTTTTTGCTTCGCAAAACGGCAAAAATTTGGCACATTTTTTTTTGTTGACCGAGTCTATTTTTTGTTGCCCGCATATATTTTTTGTTGCCCACGTTTTTTGACGCATCTGTGCCTTTTTTTTTATGTGACTGCGCTCGATTTGACACGACCGCTTCCAAATTGACGAGCGGCAAACAAAAAATTCAGCACAACGGATTTTTCCACTGCAGAGTTTCACGTAAGTTTCATGAAACAATTCCAAAACCATGCCTGGTAAGAAAATTTGCTCATCACTAGTGATTAATAGACGTTGTTAGGGAATGAGTGATATCTCCAGTAGCAGGAAGAAGTGGATGGCCTTTCTGGCAGTGAGTAGTCTCTTATTTGTGAGGGAGAGTTCAGACCATCTTTTCTAGAGTTCACATAGATTAAAGCAACACATGATTTAGGATTTGCATGATCTGTAAATAGACAGTGAGTGTCCTGGTTAAATTTCAAGGGCATATATACATAGATCTCACAGACTAACAGAATCATCGTATTTGAAGTAGAATCTTACCCCCTACTTAGGTGGGTCCAGGTGCTCATGCCCCAGACCATCAGCTTGGGGAGTCATGCAGAATCATACAAGAAGAAACAGGCAGGCACATCTGGGATCCCTTTTGCGTCAGTAAAGTTTTCAAAAAAGCAGCTTGTATGTTGATAAAAGTATCAAAATGTATTTATTCCATAAAAAATAATAACAACTGCAACAGCCTTATGCGTTTCGTACCTACCAGGGTACTTAATCATAGGCTCTGGTAGGTACGAAACGCGTAAGGCTGTTGCAGTTGTTATTATTTTTTATGGAATAAATACATTTTGATACTTTTATCAACATACAAGCTGCTTTTTTGAAAACTTTACTGACGCAAAAGGGATCCCAGATGTGCCTGCCTGTTTCTTCTAGTATAAATTTCAAGGGTACAGATGTACAAGGAAATGCAAGTGGTGTAATTAGCAAGGTACGGGAGCAGTATGTGATCTGAAATAATATGCTTTTCACCTTGTAATTTTGGCGCATTTTTGTGTGGTCAGCAATAACGACTTAAAGGGAGCCTTTTAGACAGCTCATTAAAATGTATTCAGTTCATGTAAATGCTTTTAATGGGTTGATAAATCCACAGGACTTGCAAAAGGTTATCTAACAGCCTATGAGGGATTGTTTCATAGCATTTCTTTCCAGTTTGTAGAAAGGAATTGGGCAATGTTTACTAATTAGCTGAGTTGAATGCTGTATTTTGTGGTAAATTATCATGCCCTGTTTAAAAGCTTTTTTGTAGAAATGATTTGCCAGACTTGAGTCTCTGAAAACTGCATTAAAGGGCCAGTTACACAAAAAAATTAACATTGATGTGCCATAACCCTGCTCTCTTAACAATTGTTTTCAGGGCAGTATGTTACCACAAAGCACCACTAGGGGCAACAAATTCAATGTACCTATTCAACAAAAAGTGTTCAGGAATAATGAGCGAATTTTTTCGCCAGGCATGGATTCGCAGTGAATTTCTGCATTTCGCCATTGGTGAATTGTTTTGCAAAACTTCTGTGAAAATTCGCTAGGGAAAAATTCACCGATCATAAAAAAATTGGGCGCGGTCGGGTCAAAAAAACCGCAGGCGCCAAAAAAGACGCGGCCAACAAAAAAAATCTTGCGACAAATGCGTTTTTTGCCGTTTTGCGAATCTTCTTGCCGTTTCGTAAATTTTATAGCGAAGCGAAATAGGACAGATTCGCTCATCACTAGTGTTCAGCTGTTTAAAGGAGAATTTCATAAGAATCAAAATTGGGGGTTCAAGTAATACAAGAGATCATAGCGCCCCAGGTCATTGGGTTGCTCCATGAGGATTTATCAATAAAAGTGTTGATCTATATTGTGTTTCCTTTCTATTATTGAGATATCAGGGAGTATATTGTCTCTATTATAAGTGTTCCATTTAGTGCACTGATGCAACATGTTGCTCACCAACCCCTTGGGTGTTGCTCTCAGTGCCCCCAAACCAGGTAGTTATTTTTGAATTCCTGACTTGGGGGCAAGTTTTGGTTGAATAAAAACAAGATTTACTACCAAATAAAGCTGATAGTGTGCATAGAGGCCCCTAATAGCCAATCGCAGCCCTTATCTGGCACCTCCATGAACTTTTATGATTCTTGCCTTGATCTCCAGGTCTTTTTTGTGGTTCACAAGTAAAAATGGTTGGGGACCCCTGATTTAGTGTGACCCAACCACTTAAACTGTGAGCTGAGACTTCCTTCTGCTTGACTCTTTAACAATTAAGCTTGAATGTAACTGTACCAGAACTGTGCAAGGTAGAGAGTGGTCATTCCCCTAGGCAAAAGGCACTAAGGCGCACACACTTGCTCCTCTTGGTGTCTTGCACTTTTGCCTGGAGCCATAATAAATACCTCTGGTATATTTTTTATGGGAGGTGGTTGGAAGAAGGGTATCTAACAAATAAACTGCAAAAATAACATATTAGAAGTTATATACATGACAGCAGAATAAGTTAGGAGAGTTTAGAAAGGAATAAAGTGACTGGGAGGAAAGAGAAAAGAAAAGATCTAGAGGGCAAGAATTTTGAGCTAAAGAATGAAACATGAAAAAATGCTGCAAATAAGTGAAAAAGCAAAAAGGATACACTGAATATTACAAAAAATTAAAGACAAATGTATGGCGTTCCCACTGTCTAAGAATCCAATTGTTCTTGTTCTTTAATGAAAAACTAAAATATACAACAGGGAACAAATAAGTAGCTTTGTAGTCTAAGTGGGCACACTGTGCTTTTTATATTGGGTTCCGCCTCCCCTTCTGTGTTGTCTGCTACAATAAATGATGAGACGTTTATAATGCAGGGAGATTAAAAAGGCTGGAGTGAGACTAACTCTATCTTCTTTCCCATTGACCCTATTGAGTTACGGGTGAGTAAATACGTGATAACCAAAAAGAAAAACACAAGCTTTATTTGTTGGGCGGGCGTGCAGTGCCCTTTTAATGTGTCGTATTCTGCTCTTTTGCCAATTCCTTTATCTTTTTTAAAATCAGCAAGACAGATCATTAGGAAAATGTATTTTGCAAGGTGCAGCATTTTAAAAAGCAATTAGGGCAATTGAAATGGCTTGTAAAATTAAAGACTTTTATGCAAACGTAAAATTTAAACTGTGCCAATATAATTAGCATGCATATAATTATATGTTCAATGAGACGGCATTATGCTCATTAGTAGTGTGTCAGACTCTGAGTACAGCGACTGTCTAATAGATTGGAAGATTTTTATTGCTAACGTTTGTCATATTTTAAATACTGCACTTTCATTTTGCAATGGCAACAAACAAATCCTTCACTTTATCTTTATGGAGTCTATTATCCAGAAACCCATCACCTATAAATACAACAAAGCCGATTACCATGGTGTTCTATTTTTGCATAAATCTGTGTTAAGAGTAAAATAGTTATACAGGTATCGGACCCCTTATCCGGAAACCCGTTGTCCAGAAAGCTTCGAATTACGGAATGCCCGTCTCCCATAGACTCCATCTATGTAGAAATAAAACAGAACCTTGTAATTGATTCCAACTAAGACATAATTAATCCTTATTGGATGCAAAACAATCCTCTTGGGTTTAATTAATGTCCTTGGTCCGGAGCATTCTGGATAATGGGTCCTATAGCTGTATATTTTAATGATGTTAGATACCTTCTTTTACTGCATTTCTGCATCTGTTTGACAGTCTTTGCCCAAGTCCACCTTTGCCAAAGATGAGGCAAAAGGTTAATAAAAATGGAGCTCCCCAAATACTGAAAGGTTAAGGAAGGGGAAACATAGAACAGGTTATGAAGGAAGAGAGAAAGGACAGAGACTGGGTTTGGTGTATGGGTAAGAAAAGGAGGGGGTAGGGGTTATCGGAGAGAGGATATAAAGAGAGGTAACATGGAGTTGCACCTCCTCTTCTGTCTTTGGCAGCACAGGGTGGAACATCCCGTTCTCCCCCACTGTTGAGGTATTGGGGGTTATGTGGTTTTGTCACAGCTAGGGTATTGAGAAGGTAGGGAATGCTTGCTATGTGGGAAGGGATCACATTTCCCCATCTGGTAGAGTGCAATTCAGTACCTCCCTGGTCAGTGGTCTCATGGGCATGGTCACATTAAAAACAAGTAGCGTGTGACAAACTCGTTGCACCAATTTTTCAGTTTTTTAGCTAAGCGAAACGGGGATGAATTCGCCCATCACTAGTGATAAGTGAATCTGTCCCATTTTGCTTCACCCGAAAATTCACGAAACAACGGAAAGAAATGCAAAATATTTTGACACGAGCGTGCCCAGTTTGACGCGACCGTGACTTTTTCACCAGTACCGAAATGCGAATCCAAGCCTGGTGAAAAAAATTTGCTCATCGCTACTCATCACTAATTTTGGGGTGTGCACGGTCAGGGTGGTTAGTTGGATTAAGTTCTGGAGGACAACAAGGACCTTGATGCCAGAAGTCCAGAAGAATAACAGGAAATTCCAATTAAAGTTTACACAGAAATGAAAACAAAATGTGCTGGAACTGTAAGGGTTAAGAGCAAACCACAAATTTCAGAGCAGCAGACCAGCCCCGAGAGCCACACCTGACAGCTTTCTATGCATTTACTTATCATATAAATATAAACAGATCCTTACAGGCTCCATACATACATATATCCGTAGCAGAAATAAAACATTTCTGGGTCTTCTGTAAAAGAAAAATATGTAATAAAAAGCAAGACTAGTTATGGAACCAAACCTTTTATTACTTATCTAGCATTTGACTAACGACAAACTGTGTGTAATGGGAGACCTGGGACAGATTTGTTCCACATGCTTACATTTACAAATGTAGAATATTAAGAGTATGTAAAAAGAATGTGGCTTATTTTCAGCCAAACAGCACAAAGAAATGAAGGAAATGAATTCATGGTCCTGTTGTTTAGTGAAAATGACGAGTATCAAGTTTGCTTTACATTTTGACTTTTAAATGAATAATTACTTTTTAAAACAAGAAATCCATCAGATTTTTTTTTTTTTTTTAAAAGAAATCTTCAGCATGAATGATGTTTAGGTGGAAAGAACCATTCTTTTTTGATGATAAGGCTTCCAGCGCTGATGAATAGTATACATCAATCCTGAAAGGTTCTTTCAGCGGCTACAAATTCCAGAGCTTGGCTTTTCCCAATATCTTGGAGACTGACAGAATTTATTTCTAACAGGAAGAGACTTAAGATTGTGTGAAAGGACAATGTTCACAGTTTAATCCAATTTCTTTTCTTCTGCAGGAAAATGAAATTGCTACTTAATCTAGCTTAAGGAGGCAGCCATGCTTAGGGGGAAACTTCATGCGTGTAAATGAAGGCATCTACACTGCAAATTATTTTAAAAGTTCCTTAACGTTGAAGACCATATATATGCACAATTGCGTGTGCTTATTCTTTTATACCGCCAAAACCAATCACCCCCCCTACTACTAATTCAATATAATTTATTCCTTTTTGTTGTCAGGTAAAAAAATGAAATGGGGTTAGAGAAAACAGATGGAGCCAGTTTGTGCACATATAGGGGCATATTTATTAAAGTGCGGTAAAAACGGCGTCATAACACAGAAAATTACGCCGCCATTCGCAGTGTTTCGCGGCTTAAATTCGCTGTACAATTCGGCGTACTTACGTACTGGCGGCTATTTCTGTGTTGCATAAAACCGCCGTGTATACAGCGTTCTTTCTTCCGGCAATGACCGTGAAGGTAATTTAGCGCATGCGCGTTGTATTACTTTCCGTAAAATTTGTGTACGCCGACGGTGTACATGCGTAAATGAATAAGATCGCCGTGCTATTTTCCGTGATGGCGAATAACGGTGGGAAAAGACAAGGTTGCAGAACGGCGGAATTAATGGCTTAAGTTTAGGTTTACTCTGCGTTTAACGCAGAAAAAACAGCGTAAATAATTTTACGCGCTTTAAAAAATATGCCCCATAATGTATTTACCATGTAAACCATGTTTTACCATGACCACGCCCAATTTGACGCGCAACAAAAAAAAATCCACACAACGAATTTTTCCAGGGCAAATTTTCACGGAAGTTTCGCAAAACAATTCGCCAATGGGCGAAATGCGGAAATTCGCTGCGAATCCATGCCTGGCGAAAAAATTTGCTCATCACTACCCATCAGAAATGCTATATGCATGGGAAAGAAAAGGTAAAAACTTAGTAAGCTTTATCAGAAAGGTCTGTGTAAATACAGCCATAAGCACTCACAGAAACGCTGCACTGAGTCCTCTATCAAAAGAAACACAGTATTTCTTGCCTTCTTTTATGTAAACATGTTCTTGGGTATCTGACTTCCTCTCTCAGAAAAATCCTTCATTCCGGGGTCCAAAGTCTGTGCAGCTCTCTCCTCTCTTCCCTCTCCTGCTCCCCCCTCCCATATGAATTCATAAAACACACTCCCCCCTATAAGATAGCCCGGGTGCTCCAACTCCAAACCCTCAGCTCTAGGGACAAACCGTTAGACATCAAAACAGGGGAAGAGTACTCTGGCAATCCAAAAACAGGCCATTCCAATAGTTAAAAAAGAAAAAATGTATTATAAACTCATCTAAAAAAAAAGCCTGATGTGTTTTGTATCTATCTGACACATAAGCAGAGTCATGAAGGAGTACCATTTATGATATTAAGTTAAGTTCTTCTTTGTTTTTGTTTTTTTGGGGGGGGGGGGCTGGGAGGTTCCTGACACACTATTCCTATTGTATGGTTGTTATGAACTTTCCTGGTTTACTTATCATCAAGACACTGCAAATGAACAAGCAGCAGGGCATTGGACATTTCTGAAGGTACTACAAGTAAGTTTGGGGCTGTCCAGTCTGAAGCTATGCAGAGTCCTGAGGTTCTTGGTGGAGTGAGAACCAGTTTCCTTTGTAGGTCCTATTCAGTAAATATTGGGGCTGTTCTTTCTAAAGGCAGAGTAAGCCCAAATATTTGGGTTTGCATATGATGGTGCAGGAATGCATTTGAAGGAAATATATATTTGTAATGACTAGAGGGACAGCACAGCAGAATCCTTTCATTAGATAATATTTTCAATATGTATTGGCCATATAATTCTCTAATCCTTCAAGCAATAGATTGTGGTTTTTGCTCATGCTTTAGAATGCATAAATTATTATATCATAAACATCTATTGAAAAAACGTCAAAATGCAGGATTGTGTTTCAATTCCATAGATTTAACTGTGTGCTGAATCGCCTTTCTTTGCTGGTATTACTGCTATGTTTAATTGAATTTTTTTATAGGGTGGTAAATATTCTTCAATAGCAAATGATTCTCAATAAAAAATGTGTTAGCAAATGTGTCAGGCCATCTGCATGAAATATTTTACATGCGGTTTCAATAGCTGCTCCTCAAATGTACAGTATCAGCTCTTTCCCAATTCTGTAGTGTAAGCAAAAAAAATCCAATCATGAACAAAAAAAATGTCATTTTTATCATTGTATTTATACGTTGTGTGTGGTTTTACTTTTTTTACCTTTTCACTTTTTATACACTGAGATGCAAACTACAACAATATTTGAACATAACATAACACATCATCTATATATCTATCTCCTATCTATCTATCTATCTATCTATCTATCTATCTATCTATTATCTATCTATCTATCTATCTATCTATCTATCTATCTATCTCCTATCTATCTATCTATCTATCTATCTATCTATCTATCTATCTATCTATTATCTATCTATCTATCTATCATCTATCTATCTATCTATCTATCTATCTATCTATCTATCTATCTATCTATCTATCTATCTCCTATCCATCTATATCTATCTATCTATCTATCTATCTATCATCTATCTATCTATCTATCTATCTATCTATCTATCTATCTATCTATCTATCTATCTCCTATCCATCTATATCTATCTATCTATCTATCTATCTATCTATTATCTATCTATCTATCTATCTATCTATCTATCTATCATCTATCTATCATCTATCTATCTATCTATCTATCTCCTATCCATCTATATCTATCTATCTATCTATCTATCTATTCATCTATCGCTATCTGTATCAATCAATCTATCTCTTTATCTATCTATATGTATAATTTTATCAATATCTATCTATATCTATATATCTTTCTAGATATCATCTGTCTACCATCTATCTATCATCTATCTATCTATCTATCTATCTATCTATCTATCTATCATCTAACTATATCTATCTGTATCAATCTATGTCTCTATCTAACTATATCTATCTATCTATCTATCTATCTCCTATCCATCTATATCTATCTATCTATCTATCTATCTATCTATCTATCTATCTATCATCTATCTATCTATCTATCTATCTCCTATCCATCTATATCTATCTATCTATCTATCTATCTCCTATCCATCTATCTATCTATCTATCTATCTATCTATCTATCTATCTATCATCTATCTATCTATATCTTACCTGTATGTGACAAGGAAAGGGGCTACATCTACTGTAGGTCAAAAGGAAAAGGCAAGTGAAAAAAAACTTGAGTAAACATACATGTGCCCCTTGGGTTCCTATACAACAAAGAAAGTTCACCCAGCACACCCTTACCTCCTCCAACAATTCTTACTCGGTGCACAGCCCAGAACCCTTGGGTTCCTACCTGTTGGCCACAAACCAGTGGCTGTATCTAGTACTAATGCCGTGGCTGGGACTTATCCTAAATTATGTCCAAGTTTTTTGGGTGTAATAACTTGTATGCACACACACACACACACACACACACACTACTAGAAAGAGTATTTCCCAGTGAACCTAATTAACAACTTCAAGTGCAGTGGGCAAAGTGCAACTTTGAGCACAATCACCATGTCTTTTTTTCCCAAGACCTCCATTGTCACTGAGGACTCCATGGTGCATTGTGTCTGGCACAACACTGCTGATGCATCAAAATCTCACACTTTGGTGTAAATCAGGAGCAATTATGCTAAATGATGGTATTAGGTGTGAGAATGAAGTGTGAGCCCAATTCTATAGATGCAAGTACACTGCGCCTATTGATTGGAGCAGACAATACCCTGGAGCTACTGTCTGGTCCAAAGGTGCAACTGCACTCAATTCAGAACACGAAGGACTGAACAGGGCCCAGTGAAGGTGGTTTAAATGGTTCACAACCTGATGATTCTCCACTATTTTTTGGGAGCCATGAATACTTATACCACTGGTGGAGATGAGGCATGGTCTGGTAGGGATGGGTTGTGGTATTGTAGAATTGGTCATGGTCTGGGACAAACAGGGCATGGACTAAAATCAATTGGAATCATACAAAGTATGGGAAGGCTGACTACTCTGAGCATAAATTTGCAAAACAAATTTGTCACTCAACTTTTCTGTCGCCCGCGTCCTTTTTTTTTTGCGTGAATGCGCCCTTTTTTTGACGAGGTCGCGCCCAATTAGATGAGACTGTGAATGTTTCTGATACGCACCAAATTTTTCCTTGCAAATTTTCACAGAAGTATCGCTTATCACTACAAATATACACACAAATACTCACATGTACCATACACACAGACAATGGCTCACAGACACATACCATTATATTTTTCCTACTATTTTGAAAACATAAACACAATTTGTAATTAACAAAACGCTGCAGATCAGTTTCTCAATGCATGGTTATGACATTTAAAACTCCTCAAAATACTGATACTGTATTTCAGACAGTTGCTTTTATAGTGTGTTCTTTTATTGAAATGCAACTAAAGTGTTGCCATCATGCTTATAATGCGGTAACACCGTTTTAATAGAAATCCAATTTTCTTGTATGACTATTCAATTACTTTCCTTTGTGGTTGGTAGAATGTCTGAATAGCTAAGATATGAGCAAAAAGCATTGCAAAAAATATACTGTGAATTCATGCTTTGAAGGCCATTGGCCCAGAAACATTATTCCATTGCTTACATAAAATTGTGACTCAGGATTCACTACATACAGACCATAACATGTGCAATCAATGGCACTTGGCTATTATATTATAAAACATTTATATACTCCCTTATAGATAGGGAATAATGCTTAACTGGATTGGCAGTTTGTGACCCCAGTATAGTAGCTTTGCAAGTACATTTTGGCTGAAGGTTAAAGAGAGTAAAATAGGAAAAATTAACCCAGTAGGGAGGAGGAAAAACATAGACTAGAAAGTAGTCTCCGTGTATCCCTCAGTATAAGCAGGGTTGTGTCAAAAAATTGAAATAACTTGGGAATTTAGGTAACAGTTATTCCATCAAAGAAACTAATCCCATTACATTATAACAATCAGTGTAAATGTAATAAAAGAAGCAGAGTTTTCCCAGGTCTTGTTTTGAAAAAGCTTCTCAGCATATTATGAAATGCTAACGCAGATATATTTTAGCTTCCGTAGAGGTTCATTCTTAAAACAACACTGCACAATAAATAAAAGTGTGAAATGATGTACGGTTCTCCTACCAAGCACCATGGTTAATACAATATCCATGTTAGGCATGGTCTCCCTAAACCCAGAGCAAATGCCAAGATTCCAGTCTAAGCTCACTCTTCTGCCTATAACCGCTGCCTTTCGCTTTGGCTTTCACTCAGATGCTGCCAGGTCCTAATGCGAGCGAACCAAGGCAGGAGTTCTGGGCAAGCAAGGGAATCATAGCATGTCACAGGTGTAATGGGGAGAGAGCAGTCAGAGAGTCAGAGAACAGGTCAAGGTTAGTAACCAGACTAACTGTGAGGTACAGAATCAGGATCCAGAAGCACATTCAAAAGCAGGCAAAATAGTCAGTCCAGGCAGTGAAACAGCCAAAGTCAATGATCAGGCTAAGGTCAGGAACACAGGAACAGACAAAGAATGTACCCAGGGACTATACCAAATAGACTTATGATGAGCAACGAAAAACAGGTAATGGTGAAGACAACAGCACCATAATGTCATTGTGCCATGCCAGACTAAAAAAAAGACCATGCACGTCTGACACACATGCCAGAACTCATTGGGCATCCCCACAAATTAAGTATCAGGCATCCCCGCCGCCCCACCACACAACCAGGTATTGTAACAATGCAGCATTAACATCATTTTATTGAGTTTGTCTTTAGAGTAGTTAAGGCAGCAACATTTTTATCAAGGGATGAATATTAACATCACTGAAGAGTAAGGCACTAGATGTATTTAACTTTGGCAAAATTAAATATTGACATAGGGGAATGTCGTACTAATTCATAGAGGTGCTATAACAATGCACTGCTGAGAAAAGGGCCCAATAAAGACCATAAAATAAAAATTCACTAAATGCATTCAGGCATAATGTGTAGGTAGGGTGGGTATGCAGTACTTGCTCAAAAGTGCTTGTTAACTTAATGGTCTTTGGGCAGAAGGTCAGGCATTGTCAGATGTGGCCATACACACAGATCGATAAATATATATAATCTTCCTGTGACCTAGAATCTAGAAAATGGAAGTGTATGTTGTTTCAAGGTTAGAACCATTGTCTCAAGGGAAAATCTGCCAACTTTTGCATTCATTTGACCATTTGCACTCTTACAAACTTAGCTCACCTAATGTTCCCTCCCCCACACTTAGACTAATCCTCTCTACTCCTCAACAAGCTTCATGCTTTGTCCACCTTCTCCCTTACTTGGATGGTCAGGGGTTAAAGAATGTTTTTACTCTCCACTGCCTGCCTAGGTGGTCTAGGTGGATAGATGTCACAAGAAGTGGGACACTCAACCACTTTGCTCTTTACACTTCACTCAACCACTTTACTTTTTATTATTTTTTCTGATTTACTTTAACTTTGTTCCTGTATATGTTCCAATAGAAATGCCATAGATACATTCAGGCATAAATAGAGTAGCTATACAGTACATGCTCAAACGCACTTGCTAACTTTATGGCCTTAAATATTAAATATTAAAGTGCTTTGCCTAAAATTAGGTTGATACAACGTTTAATAAGAATTTATACTAACCTTAACTTAAAACTGAAAGTAAAAGTCCCTCTAAATAAACAAACCCCTTCACTCACCTAGCTGCAGCATTTGTTAGGCTTTAAGATAAGGAAAATCACTTCTGGAGAGTGCATTGTAAACAGCATTTGTATTTGATTGGGCGCAAGTTTGGCACATCTATTGATACAACCCCATGGGGGAACACTAAAGCTACCACCAGGTCCAAGGTGGCAGTATCAGGGTTCCCCAGCATCAATATTTGTGCACCATTCATCAGATGAGGAAGGTTAGACCTTTTGGCAACCATGTTGTGTGCATCAATTGTGCATCACTTCCTGGTGCATTCTTCAATGATTATGAACCCTATCTTTAATAATTAGTGAGATAATAATTAGAACAAAATTTTTCGGCAGGTGTGGATTTGCAGAAACTTTTGCTGTGAATCCATGCCTGGTGAAAAAATTTGCTGATCACTATTCATGGTTAGCAGTGGGTGAAAAAATTTGCCAGGCATGGATTTGCGGTGAATTTCCGTGTTTCGCCATTGGTGGATATTTACATGAAACGGGCGACAAAATCACCATGGAAAAATTTGCCGCACATCCAAAAATTCTCACGAGCATCAAAAAGAATTGTCTCGCTTGTCAAACATATTGTTGCACGTCAAAAAGAATTGTCTCTCCTTAAAAGAATTGTCTCGTGCCAAAAAGAATTGTCTCTATCTAAAGAATTGTCTCTCTTATCAAAAGAATTGTCTTGCGCCAAAAAGAATTGTCTCTCTTATCAAAAGAATTGTCTTGCGCCAAAAAGAATTGTCTCTCATCAAAAGAATTGTCTCGCGCCAAAAAGAATTCTCTATCTAAAGAATTGTCTCTCTTATCAAAAGAATTGTCTTACGCCAAAAAGAATTCTCTATCTAAAGAATTGTCTCTCTTATCAAAAGAATTGTCTTGCGCCAAAAAGAATTGTCTCTCATCAAAAGAATTGTCTCGCGCCAAAAAGAATTCTCTATCTAAAGAATTGTCTCTCTTATCAAAAGAATTGTCTTACGCCAAAAAGAATTCTCTATCTAAAGAATTGTCTCTCTTATCAAAAGAATTGTCTTGCGCCAAAAAGAATTGTCTCTCTCATCAAAAGAATTGTCTCGCGCCAAAAAGAATTCTCTATCTAAAGAATTGTCTCTCTCATCAAAACAATTGTCTCGCGCCAAAAAGAATTCTCTATCTAAAGAATTGTCTCTCTTATCAAAAGAATTGTCTTGCGCCAAAAAGAATTGTCTCTCTCATCAAAAGAATTGTCTCTCTCATTAAAAGAATTGTTGCTCGTCAAACGTAATGTCGCACGCCAAAAGAATTTGACGCAAAACGTTTTTCCCGTTTCACTCATTTTTCACCGCTGCACAAATCTTTTAAAAGGTTTACGAATTTTTCAGCAAAGCGAAACAGGACAGATTCGTTCATCACTATTCATGGTATTAGAGGTTTTCCGTTTTTTGTTTCATTTGTAAGTGCACAAAAATTCTTATGAAAATGAACTATTTGAGGTTTTTGTGGTTTTTTTTGTTCCACATTTCAGTTTGCTCATGCTTTTTATATTTGGATCTTTTAATAAATGACTAGATATTTGTGATTTTAGTTTATTCGTGGGTTTCCAAAAAAATCTAGAACCCCGAAAAACAGAATGTTGATAAATAACATAATCCATCAATACAGTATACAGAGAAAACACTTTAATTCCTTAGCTTATCTCTGCAGGCAAAAGTTTATTCATTTTGGGTTTCTTAAAATTCCATCTGCAGATTTCAAGAAGAAGCTATCAATAATCCTTGGCACATTAAAAGCATCTTGTATGCGCAACAGAGACATATCCTTTCCCACTGCAACAAGTCATGTACACTACACCGTGGATGAGCTTCTAAATACAAATATATGATACCTCCCTCTATGAATCAGAGAATTTGGCCTGTTAAACTGATCTCTTTAGAGCAAACATTTGACATTAACAGTGTGCTGGCAGAAAATCCACTGCGGAACAATTCGTTGCGCGTCAAAAAAAATAGCACAGTCACGTTTTGCGAATTGCCTTGCAAAACTCTGCTGCAGAACAATTTGTTGCACGGCAAAAACAGTCACGGTCATGCCAAAAAAGACACGGTTGCGTCAAAACGCGTGCAACAAAAAAGACTCATGCAACAAAAAAGAAGCACATGGCAAATGTGTTTTCGTTGATTTTTCTGCAATTCGCACATTTTCATGCGCAACCGTGGAACAATTTGTTGCATATTAGAAAAAGGTTCAGCTGCGTCAAAATGGGGACAGTCACGTCGAAAATAGGCACGTTCACGGTACGAAAAGATGCGTGCGACACAAAAAGACACAGGCAAACAAATGCGTTTCATGGATTTTTCACCATATCTCAAATTGCCTTACGAAACTTCCACGAAAATCCAACGCGGAGCAATTCGTAGCCCAGCAAAAAAATTGCGGTTGCATCAAAAATAGGTGCAGTCGTGGCAAGAAAAGACGCGTGCAACAAAAAAAGATGTATGGAACAAATGCGTTTCACGAATTTTCCTGCCGTCTCGTGAATTTTTCGGCAAAACAAAGTGGGACAGATCCGCTCATCACTATATTTTACTGCAAAGAGCTACAGTATGTTTTATAGATAAAAATGTACTACCTACATTATAATGCAATGTTTGCATTATAATGCACGTACCTAGTGCTCCAAACCTAACTTCCAGCTTTCTGTAGAGAATATTGTATGTATATGAGAGGCTATAGATTATTTTGGGAAGGCACTAATCAGATACATTTTGGTTTGGTTCCTGCCCCAGCTATTTGTATACAGGAATAGGACCCCCTACCCAGCATCTCTGAATCTTGAACTCTTCTAAAACTAGTGCTCCATAGAGCTTACAGTCACTGTCTGCTTTCAAATCTACTCAATCTGCTCCAAAGCCAGAATTGTGACAGATCTGACAAAGATTAAAAAACAGTTTATCCAGGGGCGGAGGAACCCAGCTAGGGAATCCCATACTTGTATGTACTTTTTCCTGCAGAATGGCATTATATCTATGATTACATTATATCCTTATAACCAAGTAGGGATGTAGCGAACCTCAAAAAAAAAGTTCGCGAACCTGTTCACGAACTTCCGCCGAAAATTGCGAATATTCGCGAACTTTGCGAACCCCATAGACTTCAATGGGAAGGCGAACTTTAAAACCTAGAAAAGCCATTTCTGCCCAGAAAACTGATTTTAAAGTTGTTTAAAGGGTGCCACGACCTGGACAGTGGCATGCAGGAGGGGGATCAAGGGCAAAAACCTCTGAAAAATCGACACACGCCGTTTTTCGAAATGATCGGTAATTTTGCGACTTTTTCGTATTTTCCGGCGCTTTCGTAAAGTTATCGTAAGTTTTGCGACTTTTTTGGAGCATTCGTAACGTTATCGTAAGTTTTGCGACTTTTTCGGAGCATTCGTAACGTTATCGTAAGTTTTGCGACTTTTTCGGAGCATTCGTAACGTTATCGTAAGTTTTGCGACTTTTTCGGAGCATTCGTAACGTTATCGTAAGTTTTACGACTTTTTCGGAGCATTCGTAAAGTTATCGTAAGTTTTGCGACTTTTTCGGAGCATTCGTAACGTTATCGTAAGTTTTGCGAATTTTTCGGAGCATTCGTAAAGTTATCGTAAGTTTTGCGACTTTTTCGGAGCATTCGTAACGTTATCGTAAGTTTTGCGACTTTTTCGGAGCATTCGTAACGTTATCGTAAGTTTTGCGATTTTTTCGGTGCCGGCGAACCCAAATTGCGAACATCACGAAAAGTTCGCGAATTTGCGGACTTGCGAACACCCGATGTTCGCGCGAATTAGTTCGCCCGCGAACAGTTCGCTACATCTCTATAACCAAGACCAAGCAGAGAAAATAATTTTGAGAGGATAAAGCAGAATAAAAATATAATATATTATAACAAGCATTACAATACAGTTAAAACCTTACTCAAATGTTTTCCTCTCTAGAGAAAGGTGAATATATTATGCTATATTAAAGGGTAACACAGCAATGAACAGTGGCCAAATGTGCTCAGTCTGCCTTCAGTCTACATACTCCAAATCCCACAATTCCCTGCACATGAGACATGAATAAGGAAAGGAACATCGCAGTGCAATGCATTGTGCGTTATGTAGTTCCTGCATGCTGTCTGTAAGCTGTAGAGAATTTGTTACTATTTTTAACATCAGTGTTTTAGTCTCTCCTCCCCTGCCAGGATTTTAAATGATGCAGAAAGAGAAGAACTGTTTTTTAGCTGGATTTCAGCATATACAAATGGTATTCATTCATAGTTTTTTGAGGGAACAGATAACATTGATAGGCATATTAGGGGTTTCTTTGTTGTGTGGGGCAGTTCTGGTTCAGAAGCTGGAGTTGCCCTTTAATAATTAAAGGTGGCCATACACCTATGGATGGGCGATATCGGGGGAATTTAGGCTAATTCGATAGTTTGACAGCGTGCAGGTTGTCAGACTCTACGGCGCATCAAAGCCAACTAACTGCTTCTGGATCTTGGCTGCACAGGGAGTACATGTGGATGGGTGAAGCAGTAAACATAAGGGCTGTAACTTTAAATCTGAATGGATTATTTTGAAAAGGCTGATGTTTGTAGATTTTATTAATGCTATACAGGTAAAGGAACCATTATCCAGAATGCTCGGGACCTGGGGTTTTCTGGATAAAGGATCTTTCTGTAATTTGGATCTCATTGAAACATAATAGGGTTGTTTTAGGGGTAATTATATCTTAGTTGGGATCAAGTACAGGTACTGTTTTATTATTACAGAGAAAAGGGAATCATTTAACCATGAAATAAACCCAATAGGGCTGTTCTGCCCCCAATAAGGGGTAATTATATCTTAGTTGGGATCAAGTACAGGTACTGTTTTATTATTACAGAGAAAAGGGAATCATTTAACCATTAAATAAACCCAATAGGGCTGTTCTGCCCCAATAAGGGGTAATTATATCTTAGTTGGGATCAAGTACAGGTACTGTTTTATTATTACAGAGAAAAGGGAATCATTTAACCATTAAATAAACCCAATAGGGCTGTTCTGCCCCAATAAGGGGTAATTATATCTTAGTTGGGATCAAGTACAGGTACTGTTTTATTATTACAGAGAAAAGGGAATCATTTAACCATTAAATAAACCCAATAGGGCTGTTCTGCCCCAATAAGGGGTAATTATATCTTAGTTGGGATCAAGTACAGGTACTGTTTTATTATTACAGAGAAAAGGGAATCATTTAACCATTAAATAAACCCAATAGGGCTGTTCTGCCCCAATAAGGGGTAATTATATCTTAGTTGGGATCAAGTACAGGTACTGTTTTATTATTACAGAGAAAAGGGAATCATTTAACCATTAAATAAACCCAATAGGGCTGTTCTGCCCCAATAAGGGGTAATTAAATCTTAGTTGGGATCAAGTACAGGTACTGTTTTATTATTACAGAGAAAAAGGAAATCATTTTTAAAAATTAGAATTATTTGCTTATAATGGAGAGATGGCCTTTCCGTAATTCGGAACTTTCTGGATATCGGGTTTCTGAATAAGGGATCCTATACCTGTACTACATATAAATGTTCATTCTTATGACAGTCAGGCCCAGGCCTGGGGCAGAATGCCAGCCACATCTCACATATGGAGCACTGAGGACGGGACGCGCAGAAAACTTCAACATGTACTGTCCCCAGTGCTCCATATGAGAGCTACAAGGATGAACATGTGCGCAATCCTGAGGGGGGCAGAGAAAGGTGGAGGCCTATGGGCGCCCGAAAAAGTAATCCAGCACTGATGACAGCTCCCCTTTAATTAATTGAAAGGTGGTGATTTTATGCACATTTTAGCTCTGTTTATTTGTTACACTATAGCAAAAACATTTTTTTACCATCTTAGGAAACAAAACCTGTACTACATATACAATAACAAAATAGACCCCTGCACTTTTTTTTAATGCATTGTTATTTGCACCAATTGCACTGGAGTCATTGGGCTTTTTTTCTATAATTCTTTTTCATGCCAAATGCATATCACGCACATCTTTTTTATGTGACTGTGCCTATTTTGATATGCGCCAAATTGTTCCGTGCCGAATTTTCATTGAAATTTTGAGAAACAATTTGCCAATGCATTGCATTTTCCCAGGTGAAATAAACTGTATGCCAAAATTCTAAAGCAAATTCATGAACATTTTTACCACTCTGCAAATCTGTATCAGCTAGGAGAAATTAGAGATGTAGCGAACTGTTCGCCGGCGAACTAATTCGCGCGAACATCGGGTGTTCGCAAGTCCGCAAATTCGCGAACTTTTGCCGATGTTCGCCATTTTGGGTTCGCCGCGGTTTTTTTTTTGCACCGCGTTTTTTCGCTTCGGTTTTTCGCCTTTGCGTATACATAGGAATAGCTTGCGTTTTTTTTTGCCGTTATTTTTTGGCGGGTTTTTTTTGCATTTTTTTTGGCGTTTTTTTTACAAAGTATTTTTCAGAGAAATTTTTGCCCTTGATCCCCCTCCTGCATGTCACTGTCCAGGTCGTGGCACCCTTTAAACAACTTTAAAATCAGTTTTCTGGCCAGAAATGGATTTTCTAGGTTTTAAAGTTCGCCTTCCCATTGAAGTTTATGGGGTTCGCAAAGTTTGCGAATATTCGCGAGTTTTGGCGAAAGTTCGCGAACGGGTTCGCGAACATTTTTGGCGATGTTCGCTACATCCCTAGGAGAAATGTGTTCATCCCTACTTAGGGATAATTGGTGGCAGATAAATAACAATAGTATAGGTATATGATCCATTATCCAAAAAGCTCTGAATTAAGGGAAGGCCATGTCCCCTAAACGCCATTTTAATCAAATCAATTACATTTTTATTTTTGAATGATTCCCTTTTTTTCTCTTCAGTAATAAAACATTCCCTTGTACTTGATCCAAACTAAGATACAATTAATCTTATTGAGGCAAAACAATCCTATTGGTTTTTTTAGTGTTTAGATAATTTTTTTTAGCAGACTGGAGTATGGACAGGACCCGATCCCTGTTACAGCTCCCCTGGCTGCAAGTGTCCTCCCCTGACACATTTCACTTGCACATTCAGGGGAGGATATTGGGTGGGGGGGGGGTGCGGTAGGACAAGGCCGGCAGGGGCACCTTGGCCAGCAGCACCCCCCCAGTCCGAACCTGAGTATGGAGATCCAAATTAGAGAAAGACTGTGGTTATATCTCATACTAATGTACAACAGCAGCGCAGCCAAGGCTTCTTTGTTCGCAACTGATTGTCAATTCAGCCGGTGAAACCCATGCCTTGCCCCATAAAGATTGTATTTTTTATTTTACCCAAGAGGCAAACCTTTGAGCGAATGCATTTTGCCTGAGAGACACAAGGAAATGCTTTCTGTGCCCCAACACAATGACAAGTAACCTTAACTGCCACACGTTGGAAGAAATGCTTTGGTTTATACTGAACGTTAGAGTCACATTATACATCTTTCTGTAACTGGAGTCCAGCTAAAGTTTTCAGCACTATTGCATCTTGCTGCCCGAGGGACATTTCAATCAAGGAACTGCACAAATGTTATGTTCCCTATCCGTACACACCCTGAAACATATAAATGTAATCCTTTTAGTGCTGGATAGAACTGCTTTCAGTCTGTTTAGCCATTCCGTATTCTCAGGGTTCCGAAAATAAATCCCAGGACTACAAATTAAGCTGGATAAGACTTTTATCTGAACTCTAGTAGCAGACACCATGCAAAATAACATTTCCAAACCACATTTACTTGACAAATACTTTGCACATAAAAATAAGATTTTATAGAATTTGTTACCATAGAATCCAGACAGGGAAAAAAAGAAGGGGGAAGTAATACTGTACCTACGTGTAAATAGTAAAATGTACTTTGATAACTGTATCTAATTGTTCCTTATATGCAGTGATGAGGGAATCTGTCCCGTTTCGCTTTGTCGGAAAATTTGCTAATCTTTGAAAAATTTTGTGAAATGACAAAAATGTCACGCATCAAAAAAATGTGTAGCAGGCGTCATTTTTTTTTGACAATTTTGCTATGGGCAATGAATTTTTCCACAGCAAATTTTGTCGCCCGTTTAGCGAGAAAATCCACAAAAGGCGAAATTCGCAGTGAATCCATGCCTGCCAAATTACATTAGTATTTCGCCCATCAATACTCTTTATTCGACAGGTATGGATTTGCAGCGAATATCTGCATTTCGCCATTGGTGGATTATTCGATAAAAAAATATTGTTGCATGTGTAAAAAAAATTACGCATGTAAAATGGAAAAAAATTGCCCATGTTTTTTTGCCGCTCAGTTTATTTTATTTAAGTGTGCATCAACAAAATGACTTTTTTTAGGCACAACATTTTTTTGGAGCACTCACCCAACACCTAATCTGGGAACTGGCACTTATATTGTAGTGTCACCCACTGTCACCTACAGCAGTTATATTTGCCTATTTGTGTCTGTTAGTTACCCCTCCCATATAGATTGTAAGCTCTACGGGGCAGGGACCTCCATCCTCTTGTGTCCTCGACTCTTAACTTATTGCAGCTGTATTTATCTGTATTTATTATTATACTTTGTATTTATCTATTATCTTATTAACCCCCTGTTTGTATTAATGTATTCTACTGTACAGCGCTGCGTACATAAGTAGCGCTTTATAAATAAAGATATACATACATACATAATTCGCCGATTCGCAATTTTTTCAGCAAAGCAAAACACAACAGATTTGCTCATCATGAGTCATTTTTTTTTCGCCAGGCATAGATTCGCAGCGAATTTCCGCAATTCGTGAAACTTCAGTGAAAATTAGAGGCGGAACACTATATTTATTCAGCAGAAAGCTTTACCATTCCTAAGTAAACCTAGAAGCTTTCTCTGTTTGCTTTAGACACCAGCTGCCATTTTAAATAGCTTCCTGTTTGCAGTCTAGCCATTATTGCTCACATTTCTAAGGGAGGGGGGAGGGAGTTCTAAGCATTCTTATGGGAGGGGGAAGCAGGAGAGGGGAGAGAGCAGAGAACTGAGCAGACTCTGGCCCTGGGAATTAAGGATTTTTCTGAGAGAGGAAGTCAGACATCCGAACAACCTGTTTACAAAAAAGGAGATAAGAAATCCTGTGTTTATTTTGATAGAGGACTGTATTTACATAGACCTTTCTGATAAAGCTTACTTCGTTTTTATCTTTCCTTCTCCTTTAAAAATAACTTTTCAGTTGTGAATTCTAGAGAAAGCAGTTTACCAAGAACTGTCTAGGGGGAATTCATTAGTTTGCTGTTAATTTCCCTCTGAAATGTGCTCATGCTAGGGATGCAAGATATGAAAACTATCAGGGTATAGAGAAGTTAATGGTTATATACCGTATTTATAATGATTTACAAAGATTGTGCTGATTAATGGAAAAGGGCAGCTTTTAAGTGTCTGGTCGCTGTGTGTAAATCCAGAACAAGCTTTCCAATAATGAGATAGAACTTTTCCCCACTTGTGCCTATATACACAAATGAATCGGATAAAAAGCTGTTGACCTTAGATTATACACAAGTTCCCACTTAAAGTATTAAAGTTATTTATGTATAAATAGAATGCTCTTCATGTTTCACCACAGGGGAAAATGGCTTCAACAGAAAACATTTTTTTTGGAAGATGTAATCAATTTTCCATTTCATATTTTCTTAAGATTGTCTAAGAGCCACCTGAAGTGCAATCAATTTACATTTTTTTGCTGTAGGTCTTAGCAATTTTATCCAATCATGCTTATTGCACCAGCAGTGTGGCTGTAATGTACCAAGGTTAGAAATGCTTCCTGCAAAGCAATAGGTATGCTATTAAGGTAAGTGGCAAAAGTTTAGCTCTGTTAATTGATGTTTATTTTTGATGTTTATTTTTGACTCATACCTTAAAGATAAAATACAAATATGAAATGCACAACACTTTTCATTCATAGGCTGGAGATGTTGGTGTATGAAGAAAATGGCCAAGAAGAAGACCACTATATAGGACAGGACCACCACATGACGTTTACCTTGACATGATATGGAGACTTGGCGAGTGTATAGCCATAATCATGTCAATTAAAACCCCTCTATCTCAAAGTTGTATGCAGAATAAATTATTTAAAAAAACATGGAGTACTCAATATGCTTTTCTCTTGCCTTACCATGCTTTTATATAACCATACCAGATGGATCTATACTTGTACCAGGATTAAAACTCAATAAAAACATAATTTAAAAAAAAACAAAACATGGGATCAGGGAAGATATATTCATTTTGTTTCAAATTTGAATATTTGAAACAAATTTGGTTTTATTTATACGTTATTTAGGCTTGGAGTGCTCTCACAACTAGTGATGAGTGAATCTGTCACATTTCGCTTCACCATAAAACTTGTGAAACGGCAAGAAAATTTGCAAAATGCATTTATCGTGCAGTTTTTTTTGTTGCCCGCATCTATTTTTTGTTGCTGTGGCTATTTTTTTGTCGCCTGCGTTTTTTAGTGCCCATTTTGACACGACCGCGCCCAATTTGACGCAATTGTGTCCTTTTCGACACAACTGCTCCCGACAAAAAAAAAATCTGCACAACAAATTTTCCGAGAAGTTTTGTGAAACAATTCGCCAATGGCGAAATGCAGAAATTCACTGCGAATCTATGCCTGGCGAAAAAATTCGCTCATCACTACTCACAACTCCACTTTGTAGTTTCATAGCTTAGTAGACATTAAGGTATAACATTTTGCTTGCTTTATGGGACCTATTAACATTTTTAATACATATTTGGAAAGAAAAAGTTATTTAAGTGGATGTGGAATAAGTGAAGCTATAAACCCCAGCATAATTGTGATAGGTTGCATCTGCCGTAATTATGCACTGTGTGTCACTTCTGACATTGGCCATCAAAATGATATGTGTATCAATTCTTTAGCTGCAAGTGAGATGCAGCAGTTGAGGGAGGCTTCTGTGGGAACCCTTGAGCTACTGCCACCTTTGAAGTGATGCCCAGCACAGTGAAACCTCTATTTTACATACCCTGTACTCATTTTACAATTTTTTTTAGATCACACCTATATCTATTTAATGTTCTACCTCAATAATAGGTTAATATACAATAGAAATATGTTAACCCAAAAATAGATTAATATATGCTATAAGATGGTCAAAAATATGTAGACACCTTAAAATGACATGTCCTCAGTTGGAACAATGGATTCCAAGGGCCCTCTGTAAGTAATGTTAGCACAAGGATATTTATAGAGATTGTGAGGTTTGTATGGATGATAAAAGGCAAGTCAAAAAGCCTAACATCACCATGTTCAATGGCACGCATTAATTGAAGTAGTGTATAGGTCACTATCATTGAGCTTAGTAGAAATGCATCATCCTGAGAGATAAATGGCATTTCACCATGGGACAATCTGAAGGAAGAGTCTTGGTTTGGAAGATGCCAGGTGAATTCTACCTGTATAAATGCATGATGTCTACAGTAAAGTTTGGTGGAAGAGGAGTAATGGTTTGGAAATGTTTTCTATGCTTTTGGCTTAGGTCCCTGGCTCTTCCTATTTAATACCATAATTCCCATATGTACAAAGTAAGGTCTGTACAAAATGGGTTTGCAGTGATGGAAGTGGAAGAACTTTACATGCCTGCACAGAGCCCTGACCTCAACCCAAATAAACACTTGTAGGATTATTGGGCAACAAGTAGGGCCTTATCCTCAATATCAGCGCCTAACCTCAATTTGTGGCTGAAGGGAAGGAGATTCCACCAGCTATGTTCAAACATCTAAAAGAAAAGCTTTATTGGTAGAGCAGAGGGTGTTAGGGCAGCAAAGGAAGGACCAGCTTCATATTAGTTCATATTGGTTTAAAAATATGAGTTTGGACAGACAGGTATTGATATACTTTCACCCATATAATGTATGTGTTCTCTTAACACTTTTACAGTATTACAGTACATTTGTTTTGGTTAAAAATCTACTGATTTTTCTGTACTTTTATTGTTTAGGTTTTGTTTAGTCAAAGTGAGTGCTACAGTCATTGGCTATCAACCAATAAATAAAAAAAGAGTGCATGATTTGTATTTTATATCAAGCAGATTAATATAGAGTAGGATTAAAACACACCTTTCCACTCTATATTCTGTATATGTACACCTTATGTCATTTCTTATTCAGGATAAATATCCAGCAGGCTTTAATATATAACCAATGCTGGATATTCAAAGAGGATTTGTGGAAACCCCATGGTCATCAATGTGCACATCTTCACAAGATCAAATGTCCCACTGACAGTATAAGGATTAAGTATATACTTTATAGTGGATTTTCATGTCTACATCCTTTTCCCTCCAGAACCACCCAAAGGCTCATCACAAGTGTGCTTTGCCATGTCACTGCATGCTGGCTAAATAACAAAAAGACTATTATCAGTCCAATCCAGCCTTAAAGTGCTCTTGACTATTGGAAAACTTAAGTGATAGCACTTAGTTGAAAATTGAGGGATATCCCATGTACCGGGAAAAAAATCAATTCAACTGTTTAAAGAGTGAGAAAGAGAACAAGAGAGAGAAAGCAGATGGCATGTTTCCAGCAGTTATATAGATACTCAACTACTTATCAGCTACTTCAGTTGCCATCAACCAGACAATTGCTGGATTATGAACAACAGGCTTTGAGAGAATGAGGAGGGGCACCTTTCTAAATATTGTCCCCAAATAATGCCTAAATAGTTCTTCCATGATTACAATTATTATCTTATCTATTTTATTATTATATTTATAGACAACTAGCAAAACATGTGTATTAATAAATGTATACATCCCTGGAACGCCCTTTGATGTAGAAGGTATTTTTGATGATAATCTGGGTCAAATCTACAGTATGTTTTTATTCTAAAGTCTGTAATTTTCAGTAACCTCAAAGGGAAAACACTGGTCTTTTTTTTTACATGTATTCTTTTACGCAGCAAGTTATTTGTATGTTTAAGGTTCCCACAACCCCATCAATAATATAAATATAAAGATAGAGAAAGAACGATAAAGATAGAAACCACATTGTGGAGGTTCAGAACAGGTATAAACTATAGTGAGTACACTCCAAAAACATACAGACACAGAAAAAGCATAAAGACAGACTAACATAGTAACTGATGCCTGATAAAAGTGAATTTGTAAATGTGATATGGACCTTAGATAGAAAGCTCTATTGGTACACTGGGGACATTGTCCCTTACTGCCCATTAATGCAAGCTACACTCATTGAAATAGAGCACAGAGGCCTCTTGCTATTTGCACAATGCCCCACTCACTAAGCAAAGTGCAAATAATAGCCAATTGAGTCCTTTTTTTACAGTGTTCTGTAATAATAATGTCTGTGATCTGATTGAAAGTCAATCAGGTCCATTGTTATGTAGTCCTTGCAGGGTCGGACTGGGCCGCCGGGACACCGGGAAAAATCCCGGTGGGCCCCGGCCCTAGTGGGCCCCAGCCCTAGTGGGCCCCAGCGGCCCAGTCCAACCTTTGCCGGCACTCCCCCCTACTGACTGTTCCTCCCCTGACGCGTTCAATTTATACGCGCTCGGGGAGGACGTCAGGCGGGGGCCCTTCGGGGGGGTTAGGGTACGCGGCTGGGGCACCTGCAGGGCCCCTGGGGCGGGAGCCCCGGTGGGCCCTGCACCCCCCAGTCCGACCCTGAGTCCTTGTGCGTATTATTCCAGGGATTTTCTAGAAGGTGATCACCTGTTGTTACTTTATTTTGTACTGTGTCAATGAATAACTATAGTTGACAATATTAGAAAAGAATTTCCATGGCCTTTGAACCATACTTACATCTAAACCTGTGCTTATCACCAATGCCCTTTCACGAACAGTATGCAAGTGCATCTATTAATCCTAGGGAACCCTGAAGCTATGTTGTGGTAATTCTAGGGGCTACATCAACAGAATTGTGCCAAAATAATAGTATTAATTGTATCTTAATTCTTCAAACCAAAAATAACTCAGAATGTTGTGATCACCTGTGTCTAATCTGCAAAAATGTGCAAGTAATTGTGTTTATTGTGATGGATCAGAAGCATCCATGGGGGCGGGGAATGACGATTTTTGCCTGAAAACTGCAGCTTGTACATTTTGTCTGGTAAGCAAATTTCCCTTACCATATACTATATGGCATGCTAAGAGGTCATCACAATAAAAGTTGATTGTAAGATGGTGAATATGGATTTCTGGCCATAAAAACCTAGTAATTCTAATGTGCAGTTGGTCAATACAGGTATGGGACCCCTTATCAGGAAACCTGTTATCCAGAAAGTTCCGAATTACAGAAAGACCATCTCCCATAGACTCCATTATTAGCAAATAATTCCAATTTTTAAAAATGATTTCCTTTTTCTCTGTAATTATAAAACAAAACCTTGTACCTGATCCCAACTAAGATATAATTAATCCTTATTGGAGGCAAAACAAGCCTAATTGGGTTTATTCAATATTTAAATGATTTTTAGCAGATATAAGTTATGGAGATCCAAATTACAGAAAGACCCCTTATCTGGAATATCCCGGGTCCCTAGCATTCTGGATAACAGGTCCCATACCTGTGTTTAAAAAAAGAAGCTTTCATGATCAAGTCAAGCGTCTCTTAAAGAGCCTCTGAAATAAGGAATAGATTTGACAACTATAATGTCAGTGGTTCTATATCTAGAACACTGTTTATTGGATAGTACAAATTTGTAGCCGTTTAGGGTATTACAATGATTAGCACTAAACAAAAAAAATGTCAATTAATAAATATTCAGATGTACAATGCTCGAGTTTCACATACTCATGTTGACACTACACATTTTTCCTTTAAAGAAGTTTGACATTTCACACTCTGATAGATTGTAAGCTCTACGGGGCAGGGACCTCCATCCTCTTGTGTCTTTGACTCTTAACTGTATCTTGTATTTATTTGTATTTATTGTTATACTTTGTATTTCTCTATTATTATCTTAATAACCCCCTGTTTGTATTAATGTATTCTACTGTACAGCGCTGCGTACATAAGTAGCAGTTCATAAATAAAGATATACATATAGCACATACTCTGCCCCCTTATTTTACTCTTTATATAGTATAAGTATTGACATATTGCTTTCATTTATTAATAGTAATGAGCACAATATTGCACCATAAATTACCTCCATAAATTCAGTATGGCAGAGATTTCTAGAGTATAACATATGGGAAGTGAATATATCACCATATGGTACAATTGCATTTTGCAAATGTCTTTCTCTCTTCCTCCCACTCTACTTCACAGTCTCCTTATTTAATACAAAAGAGTTATTGGCAGCATTTTAAATGACTTTGACTAAAGAAAACGACTAGCATTTTATAGTTAAGCTTTTTGTGTATCATGTTCCACAGTAATAAAAACAGACCGTCTTATAATGTCAATCATCATGGGAAAAACAAGTAGATCAATAAAATTGCACAGGAAACACAGTACTCTTGTTAACAAAATAAGTTTCTACATCAAAAGCATCTTCCTAGTTTATCCTGAACTATTAATGATTGGTATTTAAAGGCATATCATTCAAAGGGGAATTTCACATAGACAACCACACATTTTGGAACCTGTTTGACAGGCAATTAAAGAATAACAGAAGCAACAGGATCATCATCACCTCCACCAGCAAATATATCATCCATAGGCGTTCTGGTACTGAGTGGTGGATCTTGTCTATTCTATACATTCTATCCTATCCATACACATAAGTAAAAAATAAATAAAGAATTAAACAATTAAACAATGTATATGTAACACTTAAAAAGTAATTTACTCACAAATAGTTCATTTGTAACATGATATATCACAGAATACTGCCTGGATCCACCGAAGAAACAAAAGCCCAGGGTGTTTTTAAAATAACATATCTTAGGTACCACAAATTGGCTTTAGGTATTATCAATTCTACTCTTCTGGGAGATAATGTTGAATAATAACGGGACCAAGTTATAATACATTTAATAGGGTGATTGTTTTTGTTATAATCAGCTTCTCAGATTCCTTTTGGACCTCAAAAACCATCCTAGATGTAAATATTATTGATGCAATGCTTGTGATAAACAATTAATAGGTTTTGTTTTCTATAAAGTTTAGATTTTATTTTCCATCTGTAATGAAGAGAATGACATCAAGATACAGCTATAGGACCCGTTATCCAGAATGCAAGGGACCAAGGGTATTCCGGATAAGGGGTCTTTCCGTAATTTGGATCTCCATACCATAGGTCTACTAAAAAATCAATAAAACATGAATTAAAGCCAATAGGATTGGTATGCATTCAATAAGGATTATTTATATCTTAGTTGGGATTAATTACAAGGTACTGTTTTATTATTACAGAGAAAAGGGAATCATTTAACCATTAAATAAACCCAATAGGGCTGTTCTGCCCCAATAAGGGGTAATTATATCTTAGTTGGGATCAAGTACAGGTACTGTTTTATTATTACAGAGAAAAGGGAATCATTTAACCATTAAATAAACCCAATAGGGCTGTTCTGCCCCCAATAAGGGGTAATTATATCTTAGTTGGGATTAATTACAAGGTACTGTTTTATTATTACAGAGAAAAGGGAATCATTTAACCATTAAATAAACCCAATAGGGCTGTTCTGCCCCCAATAAGGATTAATTATATCTTAGTTGGGATCAAGTACAAGTACTGTTTTATTATTACAGAGAAAAGGGAATCATTTAACCATTAAATAAACTCAATAGGGCTGTTCTGCCCCCAATAAGGGGTAATTATACCTTAGTTGGGATCAAATACAAAGTACTGTTTTATTATTACAGAGAAAAGGGAATCATTTAACCATTAAATAAACCCAATAGGGTTGTTCTGCCCCCAATAAGGGGTAATTATATCTTAGTTGGGATCAAGTACAGTTACTGTTTTATTATTACAGAGAAAAGGGAATCATTTAACCATTAAATAAACCCAATAGGACTGTTCTGCCCCCAATAAGGGGTAATTATATCTTAGTTGGGATCAATTACAAGGTACTGTTTTATTATTACAGAGAAAAATGAAATCAGTTTTAAAATTCTGAATTATTTTATTAAAATGGAGTCTATGGGAGAAGGGCTTTCTGTATTTTGGAGCTTTCTGGATAATGGGTTTCCAGATAAGGGATCCCATACCTGTAATTGATAATTAATAGGCTAATATACACAGCAGATAGGAGTAAGTTGTAATTGTTATTGTTTAGTATTAATGATGAGTAAATCTGTCCTGTTTTGCTTTGCCGAAAAATTCACAAAACTGTGAAAAAATTCACCAAATGCGAAAAATGAAGCTCGTCCAAAAAATTGTCACGTACATCATTTTTTTTCTGCTGCAAAAATTTCAGGTTATCTTCCCCAATTTGTTCTAAGTTTACACTCCTGGGATAAGTTTCTTCTGAAAAGGACATTGGTTCCAGTCACAGGGCTTAGTCCACCACCTATGCCATTATCTTTTATAGGAGAGAAATTGCCAAGACCACAACATTGGTTCCACAGGTTTAATCCTCCCCCACTTGAAACTTGTAAAGGAGAAGACTGCCCATTGACCAACACCCATTTTTTAAAGGCTAATGGCATGAGGGTGGACTAAGCCCTGGTAGAGATGTAGCGAACTGTTCGCCGGCGAACTAATTCGCGTGAACTTCGGGTGTTCGCAAGTTTGCAAACTTTTCGCAATGTTCGCAATTTGGGTTCGCCTTAGGCGTTTTTCCGCTGCGTTTTTTCTCGGCCTAAAAATGTCGCACAAGCCACAACATGGCGTTTTTCAGCCTAGTACTGGTGTAAGCAAATCCCGTTTCCATGGTGCTAATAGTGCGAAGTTCGCCTTCCCATTGAAGTCTATGGGGTTCGCAAAGTTTGCGAACTTTCGCACTTTTTGGCGTAAGTTCGCGAACGGGTTCGCGAACTTTTTTTGTGAGGTTTGCTACATCCCTAAGCCCTGGGACTGGAACCAGGAGACACATAAAAAATGCCCGTGTTCTAATATCCCGTGTAATTTATACGATGAATCTGCCAATTTGAAATGTTCACCTATGAACCATAGCCATAAAACGATGAAACAATATTTTCATTCAGTTTTTCTTATTATACTGCCCCAACCCAGAATTTCCCATTGGATTAAAAACATGTTGTTGTCAAAATAAACTGTAAACTATTCACTAATCTCTACTTCTATTAATGTGTAGAAATAAAATTGGCTTTATGTTCCAGATAAATTCAGCTGAAAGAGCCTGTGGTGCTTTTGTACACTTGCGTATTTACTTATATTCCCCTCTGCATAATCATTTCAAACATGTAGTAAAGCATCCGTTTTATGGAACATTGAAGTGTTGTTACATTTGTAAATATTTCTTTGAATCTGTTTGTTGCGGACAATGGTAAAATTGTAATGGCATTAGCGAGTATAAATACTGAGTCTAAATGATCCATCCTTTTCTTCCCAAATCATTGTTTATTGCAAAAGCCTTGAGTGATTCTATTAAAATCCGTATCAATTTTCAATTTAATAACCTATTAACAAGATGGAATTAGCTTGAATTTATTTTAATTACCATTGCCATTTATAATAGATATTGTGAGTGTTAGAAAGTGAATTCATTTTCTTGCAGTAGAAAATGTCATATTTTGTGACATTGTTTGCATTTCCCATTAAAACACTCTATTATGTGAAACTGCATTCAGTCAGAGCGACATTTAGTAAGGTTGGAAAAATTTCCATCTGCAAATTTTGTATTAGAAATGACAAAAATGCGGGGTGTAGGTGGAGGCCGATGGTTCAATATTTGGTAGAGTTATTTATGATGAAAGATTGAATTATTTGTACACATGGGCTTCCTTAGATTCCAGGGCTTTTTGCATGTCTATTTGGCTATATAGTGCTCTAGTATTCAAAGGGGCTTATTTAACATTGCTTATTGATTGGTTAAAAAAAAAAAAAGTATTCCAGGTTAGCATTATCTTTATCACGCAGTAATGTTTAGTTGCAGTGCAAAAAACGTTGTTCCTACTACTCACCAGTGACGCAATCAGGCTCAGATTAGTGATGAGTGAATCTGTCCCGCTTCGCTTCGCCAAAAAATACTTTTGAAAGATTTGCAAAACGGCGGAAAATTTGCGAAACAGAGAAAATGTTGCGCATCAAAAAAAATTGTCGCCCACGACTATTCTTTTGTCGCCCTCGACTATCCTTTTGTCGCCCATGACTATTCTTTTGTCACCCGCGGCTATTCTTTCGTCGCCCGCAGCTATTCTTTCGTCGCCCGCGAATATTCTTTCACCGCGCGGCTATTCTTTTGTCGCAAAACAATCTGCCAATGGCGAAATGCGGAAATTCGCCGCGAATCCATGCCTGGTGAAACATTTCGCCCATCACTAGCTCAGATTAGTTTTAGTTACCTAGTGAGGAAGTTCGGGGGGAGAAGCAGGTAAAGTGGCGTGGATGATTTTGCGTAATGGTAGTTGTCACAGCTTCGGCGGGTCCTTGTTATTCTGCCGAGGGGAAGCTTGTTCTGGTATGCCAGATCAGGTAGAGTGGATAGTTTAACCCCTAGGGGCTGATTTACTAATCCATGAACGGATCAAAAGCGTTGGAATGCGGTTTTTTCATAAGGATCGGTATTTTGCGATTTTTTTTGGCGCCGTCGTGACTTTTCCGTAAATTGTCACGACTTTTTCGTAGCCGTTACGACTTGCGCGAATTGTCGCGACTTTTTTGTAGCCGTCGCGAATAAATCGGAAAAGTTTGCCCGCCGTTTACTAGTGCTCAATACGAAAAAGTTGCGACAATTCGCACAAGTCGTACCGGCTATGAAAAAGTTGCGACAATTCACGAAAAAGTCGAGACGGCGACGAAAAAATCGCAAAAAATACGAAAAAGTCGCTAAATGTTCGTTTCCAATCCGATTTTTTCCCATTCGGGATTCAGATTCATGGATTAGTAAATCAGCCCCCTAGGGTGGATGACCATTGGTGGACGGAATACTAAGGTGCGCTATAAAGCTCTGGGTGGGCACTGAACATAGCTAGTTGATAAAGGGGACCGGATAGGTTCTGGATTGGTGGCGGGTATCCTCTGAGCTAGGGATTTGGCAGCTGGAAGATATTGTGGCTCAGGGTGGTTATTGAGGGGCAGACTGGCAAGGGGCTTGGGGTCAGTGTTCTGGGTACGGTAATAGTTTGCACTTACTACATTAATGTATTGTTATGATTATACATGTTTACAATTTGTATTCAATGTTTTTGCACTGTTGTATTCTTAAATAAAGCTGTGGCCATTATCATTCCAAAAATGATATCGTCCCACAGTTTTTATTGGTGAGTGAGGTGAGTGTAGGTTGGTGCATGGGTCATGTATTCATACATACAAAGTAAAAGGAAAATAACTACAGTATAAATATTAGAGCATGTTGAACTTTATTCTTTGTACTTTGGTAGATTTTCTGTCTGAGAAAAATAAACAGCAAATACACAGAGAGAGAGGCTAAAATTGCATTATAAACTACACTTGACATTTATGAATTCAGGGTTTCCATTGATTTATCAGATTTGGCTGCAAAAATGTAAATCGTCCTAAAAACAAACCTCTTTGATGTTTTTGTCTTGACTCTGATATTATATTAGATATGAGTGACCTGAATGTCATTGGGCTGCGACTGGAGCATGATAAATGTGTATTGTCTTAAACAGAAGCATTCATAAGCATTACAGGCTTTGGCTTCAAAAAAGCAAGGCGAATGATTCATTAAATTGCAACTACGGAAGGTTTAATACAAAGCACAGCACACAGGCAGATAGGGGAATGCTCATTTGATTTGGTGTCTCAAATTTTCATTAAATTACTGTATAATGAAATGCAAATTGCATGTTTTGTTCACGGCTGACAAAAACATAATCTACAAAAGTAAAAATTACAGAATCTGCTTTCCTGGAGCTAAGCAGTTATGGGCTTTTGTATACCTCAGGATGTGTTTACCCGTATGACTAAATATTTTTTTTACTGCATTATCTTTTAAATTGCATTAAAGTTTTGTACATCATCCATAATTTTCATACATTTCACGCCAGTGCTTTCCTTCTCTATTGTAGCTGCATTTTTTAATATTCCATTAAAATAAAATCTCTCCCATTCTTACCTTTCCATAGTGATTATTCACCCAAAAGCAGAAAAGGATGATGAGCTTTTGTAAGATGCTGTGTCTTTTGTTATTTCTCTGTCTCTGGTTTATTTAAGGGGAGGGAACACATTGCTCACCCTCTTTGGTCTAAACTAGTACCAGGGGCGAATGTGCTGGGAGCCTGAAGCATAAGTACCCAGTATAAAGCTTTAAGTGACATGTAAACCCCACACAATTATTTAGTCAGTGAACAGTCTCTTCAGTCTTAACAGTCTATGTTAATAGTAAGTCTTACTCTAATGCACTCAGCCCCCTCCCTTAAGAATTAACTTAGGCTTTTGGCTTACTGAGCATGCTCAGTTCTTCTTAACTCATGTTACCAAACACACCCTCCAGTCTAGCAGCCAATGATGAGATGACAATGCTGATCTCCATAGAAGTTCTGCTCTAGCTGTGCACTCTGTTGGAGAAACATGTTTTTCTCCTAACCTCCTGTCCTGAGCTCAGTTTAACCATTACAAGCTACAATCCAAGCAGGACTATTTATTAAAGCTATATCTGCCTGTGTAAGCCTGCATTCTTTATTGCATGAACTTTACAGCACACATCTGATGTAAATGTAACTGAAGATGTGTGAGAGGGAAAATGGCCACCGGCTGAATAATCAGGTTGGTAAAATATCTGATTAAATAATGCAATGCATAAATATGATATGCTCATGTTAGGATAGAAGGCATAGACAACATTCAGGACTTGCAACCATACCAGGGTTCAGAAGCCTCAGGCAGACTTATGGGATGAAAATTTAATTTGTTTCCATAGACATATGTACTGTAGCTGTGGGGGCTCTGGATTGTCAGGGCTTGCTTGGCTCCTGTCTGGATTGTTGTCAGGACCAAGGAGGATGCCAGACGTGATGTGATAATGGCACATACTCGTCACATACTCGTCACCGCTCCTGCCCCACATCCCACGTGGTGCCTATGGGTGCTGCCATTTTGGATGCCGTGTCGGGGGAGAAGAGGGCCATTAGGCTCTCCTTATAAGGGTATGGTCAAATTTAAAAATCTCTTGGCAACAGAAGCTCTTCCAAGAACTCAATCCCCTATGAAATTCCATCACCATACTTGTTGCCGTAGGTTACTATAAAGGGGGTAACTCTTTATTAAAAAAGAGAAATGAATATGTTCATATTACAATATAGCAAATGTTCATAAAGTAAAATGTATAAGAGCTGGATGAACATAACTGATTTACCAAAGCACAAAGTGCTCAAGAGTCCAAGACTGCATACATGTGCATTTAACTCAGGATTAGGCTTTTAGCCAGTGAAAGCAGATTCCCTAAAGCACTGTGTACCTGCTCCTAGGATCTCTGCTGATAGATGCAACTGTCATTACAGGTTGCTCAGGGGCTTATCGTGTATAATTATATATAAATGGTTAGGAAGCTGTTGGCAGTCCTTTGTCTGATTAGACAGGAAACCAGCTGGTTCTTCTACTGGAAACAGATTCTATTTTAAAATGCTTAAATATTAACAGGATGTGTGTTAGCCTCTGCCAACTCTAGCTTTATAACCATAGTCAATATTTTTAGATTCTAGAACTGTTTCAGATAATTGCCTTTATTGCTTCACACCATGACACGTTAACCCCTTCATGGGGAACAATTTATCGAATGAAAGCATCTTCCCTAGATGCACCCATTCTGCATGCCCTAAGATACACACTATAGAATTACTGCAGGATAATTGAGCCTATTTATTCACACTGTCAGCAGGTCACAGTGCAACATGCTAGGGAGTGAGGGGTCACTCTGATTGGATACATACTCCTTTAATTAGGCACTATCTAGCTCACCATCATTTTGCTAGTGGATAGTAGCCTGTGGGAATGCCTAGAAGAGGCTGATGACATCTGTGAAAAAGCCCATGCAGTATTAATCTCATAAATATTTCTGCAAAAGAAATGTTTTTATGTGTTTATGAAAATTATATTTTACTGTAACATATACAGGATTTGGGTTAGTGTAATCTAAAGCTTGCCCTTTAAGGTTGAGTCTTAGGGGCACATTTACTAATCCACGAATCCGAATCCCGAATGGGAAAAAATAGCATTGGAAACGAAAATGTTGGCGTCTTTTCGTCGCCGTCGCAACTTTTTTGTATTTTGCGCGACTTTTTCGTTGCTGTCGCGACTTCATCGTATTTTGCGTGACTATTTCGTCGCTGTCGCGATTTTTTCGTATTGAGCAATTGTAAACGGTGGCAAAACCAATCCGATTTTTTCGCGACGGCAACGAAAAAGTGGCGCAAAATATATACGAAAAAGTCGTGACGGCGACGAAATAGTCGCGCAAAATACGATAAAGTTACGATGGCAACGAAAAAGTCGCAAAAATACCAATCATTATGAAAAAAACGCATTCAGACCGTTCGTGGATTAGTGAATGTGCCCCTTAGTATGATGTTTAAAACTTTACTCCATCCTGTAGCCTTGTACTTCCCTCATTTAATTTTTAAGGCTGAATGTCTAAACTGTGAATCTCGCTGCCAAAAGCAATGAGCGATTTTTTTTCTGTAGTCATGGATTTGCAGCAAATTCTCACATTTCACCATTGGCGATTTTTTTGTGAAAATTTGCCGCGGATAAATTCGTTGTGTGCCAAAAAAAAAGTTGCGTCAGATCGAGCGTGGTCGCATCAAAATGGGCGCAGTCGTGCTAAAAAAAAAACGCAGGTGACAAAAAAATTCACGTGACAAACGCATTTTGCAGATTTTACGCCATTTCGCAAACAGATTGATCCTCACTAGCTGCCAAATGTTGTTGCTATTATTAACATTATTATTAACGTATATTAAGGCAGCAACATATTCCCCAGCGCTGTACAATAAATGGGTTTGTGCATACAGAATTACATTCAAAGCAACCAATAACCATTGCTATTGATGAAGCAAATGCAAAGAGTGGTAAAGGCAAACTATTGTACAGTACAGGTATCTGTAAAGTTACCCTTACATGCATACACTCCCATTGTAACTTTGTCTTCTAGTGATGAAGCATATTTAGAATGAATAATATTTTGCAAAATGGGTAAAGGTTGATATAGAATAAATTGTGTAGTTACAAAGCTCTGTTTCTGTCCATTCATTAAGTTTTACAACATTATTTTATGCCATTCTAGACCTGTCACAACCCATTGTAACCAATAGGACAAATTCAGGTGGAAAAGAATCTCGGGCTTGAAAAATGAAACACAGTTTTTTTTTTACAAACCTTTGGCTTTGGATCTTTCATCCTGTCATACATTCCCAAACCAGCACTACCCAACAACTCATTTTGTTGCAAACTGGATGGCAGAAGTCTGCCTGGCACCACTTCCGGTGTTTGGCATTTGAATGGCATCTCCACCTGATTCTTTAGGTAGAAGTGTTATGTGCCTATTGAAGCTGGGTGAGGAGGGAGCCCTGGAGCTACCATCTGGTCAGTCGGTGGGGGTAGCTTCAGGGTTCCCCTGCATCAATAGGCACAGCAGCACCTTATACAGAAGACAGTAAGGACTAAGCAGCACTAAGCACAATTATATATAGATATAGATTAGTGCAAGGAGCGCATTTTGGTGCAAGTACTTTTAATGAAGAATTTAAAAATAGATATATTTCCCCTAGGTTTACCCTCTATTTCTTTTTATACAGCAGTCCAAAGGGGTTTAATTCCCCTGGGGAATAATTAGAAGGCAGAGATCTGTAGAAATCCAAAAAATAGGAAAAAAGCTTCAGCAGGTTTACTTCAAAATATTTATTGTGGGTAGTGGTAACACTGGTGGTGTGATGTTACCACTACCCACAATAAATGTTTTGCAGTAAACCTGCTGAAGCTTTTTTCCTAATTTTTGGATTTCTACAATTGTATTTGGTTGCAGCACAGAGCAACAACTAGGAGCTAAAGCTTTTGTTCGCAAGTATTTTATACAAAGTTCACCAATCATTTTTTATATTTGCAAAGGTAGAGATCTGCTAGCAACCCAGAGGACAAAATGAGACCAGTATGAACTGGGAGTTGAGAGAGCTTAGATCTGTGTGAAACATGACTAGGAGGACATTGAAAGGGAAATCTTTTGGTCTAGAAAAGGAGCAATGACCCTGTGGTAATTTTTCCAGCCACAAATCCCAGTAGGGGTTTGGTCTTAAAGGAACAGTAACACTAAAAAATAAAAATGTTTTAAAATAATTAAAATATAATGTACTGTTGCCCTGCACTGGTAAAAGTTGCATGTTTGCTTCAGAAAGACTACTATAGTTTATATAAATAGCTGCTGTGTAGCCATGGAGGCAGCCATTTAAATTGAAAAAAGGAGAAAAGGCACAGGTTACATAAGAAGATACCAGATAAACTGTGTAGAATACAATGGGAATCTGCTACTTATCTGTTATCTGCTTAGTAACCTGTGCCTTTTCTCCTTTTTTCAATTTAAATGGCTGCCCCCATGGCTACACAGCAGGGTATTTATATAAACTGCAGTAGTGTTTATGAAGAAAACACACAGCCTTTACCAGTGCAGAGCAATAGTATATAATATATTAATTATTTTTATACACTTTCATTTTTTGGTGTTACTGTTCCTTTAAGTATTTAAATCCTGTGTTTAGTCAGAGCCCAGAGGGGCAATGGATTTTTTTGTGTTTTTTTTTTCTTTTGTTATTCTCCAAAACTGTCTGAAAAGCTGGATATATACAATAAAGTTGCCATTTTTGGGTGGAATACACTAAACTGTACAGGAGATAACCTGGTGACAGTAACAGTTTTTGCTATTTCATTCATAAGATCTACTGGAAAAGCTGGGATTAGGGGGATAGAATTGTTAATAAAGTTGGAGCGAAAGCTTATCTTTAAGTCAATATTTCAATAGATCAGATGTTTCTACTTGGCCCTAGAAAATATTCCAATTACACATTCACCTTATACAGATATTACTTTTTTATCATTATGACTATAACTACTGATTGTGAAAGTAATCATTTGGAGATTATTCTAAGCAGTTTTTTTCTTCATTCACAAATCAAAGCCAAAAAATATCTGACCAATGTTCTTATCATATCTTTAATCAGCAGCAAACCAACCCATATCCAATCTCGTATACATGAATTAAGAAATAGAGAATTATCCCAATCACACTGATCATCACTCATCATTGATTCATACGAATCTAATTAATAATTAATTATGACATTTTGTGCCATTTTGTGCTTTTGGCCTGATTATATTTAATGTTCCCCTAATAGGAATAACCAGTGTTCAACCTTGCAAATTGTTTATTTGAATGAGTTTCATGCAAAGTATCATTATATATTGCTACTGTCTATGCTGATTCCATGATTTTTTCATGATTCTTATTTTAGAAAATGAAACCTTGGGTACCACTAATGCCATTTCAAATTATCGTTAAAAAAAAAACCCCAAACCCCCAAAAATGTTATTTTTACTGCAGAACCTATCCCGGTAAAGTATAATAGCTGACTGTCCAGGGCAGAATGCATATAATGCCTTTTTTTTTTAAAGAGAATTGTGCCTGAAGGCAAGCAATCAAAGAGTTCTCCATATCATTCCACGGAAAGACTTTTCTTGGAGACCATTCTGTTACCTCGTGGACTCATTTGTGCACTGGAAAGCCTACAAATCTTATTTATATAGCTTAATGTCATAATATCCATTAAATATTTAATTGTAGCCTAGTGAATAGGATGTGTGTGACCAGTATTAACACATCTAGTTCATATAGCTAGTTACAAAAAGGTTTCAAAAATCATTCTTTCAACTGCATTGAAATACAAATTTTACCTCGTTTTGGAGATCTCTGATAATTTTACTCTTCCTCTCCATTTCTGTCTTTAAGAAATTAATCTGTAGTGTAAAAAAAACCCTTTGTTAAAAATAAATGACACTCTCATATATTTGACAGAACAAGAAATTCAGAGATAACATAATGTACAAGCTAAAGTAATTATATATTTACTTGCACAAAGCCAGCCCCACCCAACAATCTTAAAAATGTGCTTCTCATTTCTTCTTAACCCTTTTCTTCTAGTGAAGGTCTTTAAAAGGGAAACCGCCATAACTATAAACAGGCATCCAAACTATAGAGAATGCTTACAGTAATAAATCTACTTATTTGTTAATTATAATATTTATATAATAATATAAACAATTAGTGACTGGCAAAATGTTTTGCCAGGCATGGATTTGTGGCGAATTTCCACGTTTCGCCATTGGAGGATTGTTTCGCGGAACAGATGACGCGGGCATCAAAGAATAGTCGCAGCATCAAAATAAATAGTCGCAGCGTCAAAATAAATAGTCGCGCGTCAAAATAAATAGTCACAGCGTCAAAATAAATAGTCCTGCATCAAAAGAATAGTTGCGCCTCAAAAGAATAGTGGCGACACCAAAATAAATAGTTGCGGCGTCAAAATAAATAGTCACGCGCCAAAAGAATAGTTGTGGGCGTCAAAGAATAGTTGCAGTGTCAAAATAAATAGTCGTAGCGTCAAAATAAATAGTCGCGCATCAAAAGAATAGTCACAGCGTCAAAATAAATAGTTGTACTTCAAAATAAATAGCCGCGCGTCAAAATAAATAGTTGCGGCGACAAATTTTTTTTAGTGCTGCCATAAAAAATCTTGGGTTGAGGATTAGTGATGTGTGAATCTGTCCTATTTCACTTCGCCGAAAAATTTGCGAATCTTTCAAAAGATTTGCGAAAATAACAAAAATTGTCCAAAAAATGCCAACCTTTTTTTTACGCAGGTACAAATTTTGGTCGCGCAGTGAATTTCACCAGTTTGATGAAAGAATCTGCCAATGGTGAAATGCAGAAATTTGCCGCTAATTCATGCTTGGCGAACCATTTCACCCATCACTATTGAGGATTTCACAAATGCAAACTTATTTAATAAAATGTTATCAGGCAAACACAATAAATTGCTTTTCCGTTGCAGTGACAGTTCCCTTTACAAATTGTAAAAGACACATTTAAGGAAGATAATTAACATTTTAAAGTACTTTAAAAAGGATAGCAACAATTAGATTTTAAAATGACATTTTGTTCAATATTGCGTTAAACGGTTTTATTGAACATTTCCAAATTTCCAAAGGTCATACTGTTAAAATTCGTATTGTATTTAATTCCAACCAGAAATTAGTCCAGACTAGACTACAGGAGTGACTGGTAACTGAAAAATTACTCGGAAATCCATTGGCCAGAAACCTCTTAATGACATTTGATTGTCAATTTACAGATTTTTTGCAGTTCTGTCTCCATGCAATAGCACAGGTCAGAAATTAGATGCAGGCCATCGTGATGAGGACCACAACAATAACTAATGCGACCCTCACCCCCAAGAGTTTTTTAAACCTGCCTGGTGGACAGTCGGCCTATTTTCACCCCGTCCCATCTGAGGACCCCATAAGCTGCTGACTCTGACTGTTGGAAACTTTTATCAGCTTGTGTATGGCCACCTTAAATAAATATCTGTTAATCTTCCAATGTCAAGCAACATCTGGAATAATCACTTGACCTTGACAACCTTCATAAAGTTGTGTCTTTATTGTCAGCTAAGTTTCATTCCTAATCTTGTAGATTTGTGTTAAATATTGATAAACAAATCTGTCCCGTTTTGTTTCAGAAAAAAAATTGTGAAACGGCAGGATTATTTGGACACGACCGTGCCAATTTTGACATGACCGCAACAAATTTTTCCTCTGCAAATTTTCACTAAAGTTTTACGAAACAATTCGGCAATGGTGAAATGCGATAATTCGCTGCCAATCCATGCCTGCCGAAAAAATTTGCTCATCACTAGTGGTAAATTTCATTTTGTACCATTCTATTTAAAATCAGAGACATTCCTTGGGCCAGGTTGGAGCTGCAGAGTGCCATTGAGCCCTATGGGAGACTTTCCTTGGGCCGGGTTGGAGCTGCAGAGGCTGCAGAGTGCCATTGAGCCCTATGGGAGACTTTCCTTGGGCCAGATTGGAGCTGCAGAGTGCCATTGAGCCCTATGGGAGACTTTCCTTGGGCCAGGTTGGAGCTGCAGAGTGCCATTGAGCCCTATGGGAGACTTTCCTTGGGCCAGGTTGGAGCTGCAGAGTGCCATTGAGCCCTATGGGAGACTTTCCTTGGGCCGGGTTGGAGCCGCAGAGTGCCATTGCCATTGAAATTTTGTGACTTTCAGAACGCCATTACAATATTATCGTGACTATTTTTTCGTAAGCAATTTTGTGACATTTCTGATTAGCAGAAATTATTGTATTTAATCCGAATTTTACCCATTTCGGATTTATACTCGTACTTTGATGAATGTGCCCCATTGTGAAATAAATGGTGTATAAATAGAGTCATGTATTTTTACTTACTTGTGATTTTATGCTGTGGATTGAAATTCTGACAAACATTTATAAGAAATTCCAGAATAGGAATGGTAAATAAGTGATTATTATGTGAATACAAAATGGTAGATAAGTGATGGCAAACACCTTTATCACACAGAATTTTGCACTGAGTTTCATGTATGCCTAAAATCATTACACAATGTATATATATGATTTGTGTGGTTCAGAAATTAACGAAACTTAATTGAAAACAATAAAACTATAGCTGTTGACCTTTACAATGTCTGCCTTACCTGAGAAAGCTACATCTGATAAAAACATTTTGGGGGGTATGTAATGAAAGTCATAAATGGAAACGAATGCACACAAATTAAAAATTGTTGGAAGTGGTCGCTAAACAGTTTCAGCGTTCTAGCCTATATTAACTTTGCATTGAAAAAAAGTTCCCATTACCAACTTTTATTACATTCCCCCCATTTATCTCTGTCTATAATGTCAGGCATGTTTTATTTCAACTCAAGTAATATAACATTTATGGCATTAAGCTTTATAAATTATATATTATCCATGAAATATTGAATTTCACTGATAAGTGGTACAAGTTTACTGTTATTGATTAAAGGTCCCTAGTAATAAAAACATCAAGCTCCTGTGAGACTGTAGAATTCCCTATCTACAATGGTTGTACTGGCGGATACATTAGTTATCTTTAAGCAATAGGTTAAGTGTCTTCTTAGAAAGTTGGAAACTACAAGGTTTTTGAAATGACGTCCTAGTACAAAATTGACCCAGGGACTTGTTCCATTGCAATTTTGAAGTTTTTCCCTGTGAAGCAAAGTGGAGAGGCTTTATAATGAGTATTTTCTCCTTCCTCTGGATCCATTAACAGTCAAACAGGTTTCATTTGAACAAAAACTGAACATAAAACACTTCCAGTTCCAAATACCAACTAGCAATGAGCATATCTGTCCCATTTGGCCTAGTCAAAAAATTTTTGAAATTGCGTAAAAATGAGTGAAACAGCAAAAAATCTGTGAAATGCTACTACAGCATGACTTTTTTGTTGTGTGCAACTTTTTTTTGATGCGACTGCGACTATTTTGATGAGACTACAATGTATTTATTGCAACTTGACATGACTGACTTTTTTTTTTTAAAGCAACTGCCACTTTTTTTGGTGTGATTTTTGCCTCACTCGCCATATTTTTTTTGTGGCCCATTTTTGTGGGTATTTTGCAAAAAAAAATCCTCCAATGGCGAAGAGCGGAATTTCGCTGTAAACCTATGCCTGATGAAAACTTTCACTCATCACTAATACCAATTTATTTTTTGGTACAGCAAGTGATTTAATGAGATTACTGCATTTTTCCATTGTAACTTTGCTGGAAGTTAATGACATATATAATCCTTTTATAGCCTGCACATACAGATCTTTTGTTATTCTTTACTTTCCTGTTACTTTTATGCTCTATCCACTAGTTCACAAAGCCAGATTATTACTGTGAAAAACCTTTATAAACAATTTCAAAGCTCTGCAACTTCACTTTAACTCCCCACAAAGGTGCAGTGGCAAAACACAAAGATTACAAACAGGACATTGAAAAATGTAAGGAAGCGGTAATTGGAAGGTCATGTGACACAAACACTTACTGTGGCCTGCTGTTTCTCAGCTCTTTCTGTTGCCTCATTAAGTTGTTTTGTAAATGCTTCCTGTAGAGACTTCATCTCTTTCCTAGTTTATTAAAAAAGGAAGAAGATATATTTAGCAATAGCTTTTTAAATTGCTTGCAAGCAAACACACACATAAAGTAAATGTCATAGACCCTGAATGTGTTGTAAAGGCTAGCTTATAGTTATGGTGAATAATTTAAAGAGAGCAGTGAAAATGCATATTATAGAGAATCTACATTAGTTAAAAAAGGTATTGTAATTGGTTAGATTAAGTTTTGTATAGTAAAGTTTGGTGCATTTACCACGATTCAGTCATTAGTGAAAAAATGGTATTGAGAAAGCCAGACTCGGGCCTCATTGGAAAGTATAAATCAAATGTTACCTTACATGTTTATTAAAGGAATACTGTCATGGTAAAATATTATTTTTTCAAAATGCATCAGTTAATAGAGCTTCTCCAGCAGAATCCTTTATTGAAGTCTGTTTTTCCAAAATGCAAAAATAATTTTTTATATTAATTTTGAAATGTCCCATGGGGCCCAGCAGCAGATCAGCAGAACAATGGGAAGGGAGCAGGATAGCAGCTCCCAGTAGGTATCAGAATAGCATTCAATTGTAAGAAATCCAAGTCCGGCTTGGGACTCCTCCAGTTACATGGGAGTAGGAGAAACAATAGGTTACCTGAAAGCAGTTCTAATGTGTAGCACTGGCTCTTTCAGACTCAGGCACAATGCACTGAGATGGCACCTACACACCAATATTACAGCTAAAAAAAATTACATTTGTTGGTTCAAGAATATTAAATGATAGAGTGAATTATTTGCTATGTAAACAGTGTAATTTAGAAATAAAAAGTACCCCAGAATCCCTTTAACTTTAGTAAATATGTAAGAACAGAGGCAATTTCTTGTGTCTCATGGCACCAATGGAACGCTTCCCAATGGAACCAGGTTTCTATTCTGGTGATAAGCACGAGGCAATACCTCTTCTAACATTCATTGATGGAGCTTTGGGCTTCTCATCTCACTAGATGTTTTACTTAAACACATGCTACAGAACTTCAGAACAGTCATCGGTCAATCTGTCTAGTATCTCACTCATCATCTCACCAACCCATCATGAATTTATTTAAAGGAGAAGGAAAGGTAAAAACTAAGTAAGCTTTATCAGAAAGGTCTATGTGAATACAGCCATAAGCACTCACAGAAACGCTGCACTGACTCCTCTGTGAAAAGATTTCTTGTGTCTGTTTTCCTCACACACAGCTCTCTCCCCTCTCCTGCTCCCCCCTCCCTCAAGAAGTCACTCTCCCCCCTTATAAATGTGGATCTGAGCCAATCAGCAGGAAGCTGACTCATAGGGGCAGATTTACCAAAGCACGAATTCGAATCCCGAATGCCAAAAATTCAGATTGGAAACAAAAATTTTGCCGTCTTTTCGGTGCCGTTGCGACTTTTTCATGTTTTCCGCGACTTTTTCATTGCCGCCACGACTTTATCATATCTTGTGCGACTATTTCGTTGCTGTTGCAATTTTTTCGCATTGAGCGATTGTAAACGGCAGAAAAACTGATCGGATTTTTTTGCGACGGAGACGAAAAAGTTGCGGAAAATACGAAAAAGTCGTTACAGCGACGAAAAAGTCACAAAAATACTGATTCATTACGAAAGAAACGCATTCAGACGCCTTCAGACTGTTTGTGGATTAGTAAATGTGCCCCCTAGTCTAACTAACTGAGCATGTACTGGTCTGGGTCTCGGTGCAGGAGTGAGGCATTATGGAAATTTTTATACAGCTTAGCATTTTTTCTTCCTATTTGGCTTCGGATCACCTGAACGGGACCCGTGAGCCACATTCAAATGGTAAAAGTATTGGAGAGCAACACAAGCCTGACAAAGTATCCTGGTGGTGCCACTAAGAGCAATAATTGGCTATTTAATAGACCCTATGTTGACTGGCTCTGTTTGGCATTATACTGGGTTTTTATTAAACCAAAACTTGCCCCCAAGCCAGGAATTAAAAAATGGGCACCTGCTTTTGGGCCCCTGGGAGCAACATCACGAGCCACTGGTTATTGATCACGGCTTTAAGGTCTCCCGAGACTCTGGATGCACATGTGTTACTCTTGATAAAGTGCATCCAAAGGAATGATTATAGCTAAAACCAGAATTGTTTTTGTACTGCCACTGGAACCAACTGACTTTGCCTGTACCACATGGGACTCTGGCCCCATGACATCACACTCGGGTACTATTTGCTTTTCTGCCAGGAAACCCTATCTAGGCAACTAAACTAAAGGTAGTTCCTATCTGTGTACTCACTAGAGTATTTGCGACTAGCAAATTTATTTTTGCCACAACCCTACATATGTCATAGGACTTTATGCACAAATGACTGATAAAATTATAAACCTTCCACGTAAGAGATGGCCTTACACAATGTAAAAGTTGGGGGTAGGAGAAGGTGTAAAGGGAAAAGGAACTTTACAGCAGCCCAGTGGTATAGGTAAAGATTCTGGAACAAAACAACAGATTTTCTTTTATTAATAATTAATAATTCTGAATTTTAAAATTAAAACTTCAACTATTTTTTTATCCTGTTTTTATCCTTGAGAAAAGTCCTAATGAGGACCGAAATGTCGGTTTTAAACAATATGTTTTCAATAAATCTTTGATAAAATTTGAAGGGTGTGCCGGCCACGGATCATTTTTTTTGTTATATATATATATATGTCTGGATCTTTTTGAATGGTTGAAAAAAGTCTATTCATAACCTATTCAGAAATATATCAAATGCGTGAAATTCTTTTTGTGGAAACTTTTGGTTCAGTAAATCTGAGATTCACATAAAAATCAATATTAACTTTTTAAATGATTATTTTACAAGTGAACATTCCTAAATATCTGTTTCATTGTTATTTTACAAGAAAACCTTTTTCAGAGTTTGTACTACCAGCAGAATAGACCTTTATACCTAACATAGACATAGAAAATAGATTTTGACCCATTTAGGTCATCTTTATTGTTAGGCTTCTTCTATAATCTTGATGCTACTTTTATTACAGATAAGCTTCAAAAACACTTATAAAATAATGCATTATGTGATAATGTACATTCATTTTTGTTACCAAACCCACCCCAAAAAACTTTTATATCATACTTAGTGATTACATTAAACGTCTCCATGGTCATATTGAATCATAACGCAAGTGAAAGAGAAGAGATGGTGAATCATAAGGAATTCTTATATATAATTTTATTGTGTTCTAGTTGACATTTTTTAAATATTTTTTACGATAAAATCAATTTCACCTAGGCATTCAAATCACTTTTTAAATACTTATGATTTTACCTATTACATTTAAAAAATATATTTCAGCATCAACATATTTCTCCCCCACCCCATTTGCCAGCTGTATATAAGTTGATTGAAGGAACCCTGCATCTCCATTGACAAACCACATAATCCACGCAATTCCCACAATCTTTTATGGTTGCTTTACAGAACTTTTTGTATTTATATGGAATGTCAGAGACTAGGATTTATATTAGTATACTTGTAGAATCTTACCTTTGTTTTTCTTCTAATTCCAGTAATTTCTGTACATCACTTTTGGCAGATGCCTCATTCTTTTTCAAATACTTGGAAAAGAGAATAAAAATATAGAATTTAGTTATTGGATGTGTTTTAAAAAATAAAATCTGGGCTAATAATTAGTGATGAGTAGTGATGAGCAAATTTTTTCCCAGGCATGGATTCGCAGCAATTTTCCAGATTTCTCCATTGGTGAATTGTTTTGCAAAAACTTCCATGAAAATTTGCAGCAGAAAAACTCGCTGTGTGTCAAAAAAGTTGTGGTCACGTCAAATTGTGAGCGGTGGTGTGACAAATGTGATTAGCGCATTTTTTGCCATTTCATGAATTTCCCTGAATTTTTCGCCCCAAGGAAAATGGGACAGATTCATGCATCTTTTTGGAATTTTTTTTTACATGCAACATTTTTTTTTGCAGTGCAGGCAAAAATTTTTGATCACCCATTTTTTTTGGCGAAAAAAAAAAAAAAAACCAAAAGTGAAAATTTGCCCCAAATCCATGCCTGCCAAAACATTTCGTCCATTACTACTAACAATGAGATAATTTTAGGGTCAAATGCAAATTTCAGTTGATCCCATGTGACAATCTTTAGTTTAAAAAGAAACAGAAAGTTGTGTATAAATGGGCTTGGCTGTGGACTAGAGATGTAGCGAACTGTTCGCCGGCGAACTAATTCGCACGAAAATCGGGTGTTCGCAAGTTCGCAAGTTAGCAAATTTTGGGTTCACCTTAGCTGGAGCCAAATTTTGACCTCTCACCCCAGAGCCAGCAGATACATGGCAGCCAATCAGGCAGCTCTCCCTCCTGGACCACCCCCGGACCACTCCCTTCCATATATAAACTGAAGCCCAGCAGCCATTTTACATTCTGCCTGTGTGTGCTTGAAGAGTTAGCATAGGGAGAGAGCTGTGCAGGGGTTTGAGGGGCAGTTTAGGTAGCTTTGCTGACAAGTAATCTACTTTCTACTGCTCTGTATGTAGCTGCTGTGGGCAGCTGTCCTGCTGATCTCATCTGCTGTAACCCAATAGTCCTTGTAAAAGCAGTTTATTACACAAGTTTAGAAATGTAGTGTGATTTCTGCCCTTTACAGCACAAAACGCAACGCTGTGTCAACAACGTATTTTTCAGAGAAATTTTTGCCCTTGATCCCCCTCCTGCATGCCACTGTCCAGGTCGTGGCACCCTTTAAACAACTTTAAAATCAATTTTCTGGCCAGAAATGGCTTTTCTATATTTTAAAGTTCGCCTTCTCATTGAAGTCTATGGGGTTCGCAAAGTTCGCAAAAGTTCACACTTTTTGGCAGAAGTTTGCAAACGGGTTCATAAACTTTTTTTGTGAGGTTCGCTACATCTCTACTGTGGACCTCATGTCTTTTTATAGTATTTGAACTCCATGGTAATTTCTAATATGCTTATATTTTACAGTAGAGAATAAATTATTAGCCTGGGGCAGAAATGAATGACCCATGTCAATGCTCTGATTGAGTTTTTTGAAAATCAATCTTACCTGGAGGTTTCCTTTGATCCCTTCTAGTTCTCGTGAAGTTTTTGATAGTTGTCGAAGAATGCTACTTCTTTCCATGAAAACTTCTTTTAGCTGCTTTTCCAAATCGTCTTTACCCTGTCTATAAAATAAATGATAACAATTAACAGAAATATCATAGACGATTACTGGATACAGTAGAAGAAAACTAAAGGCTGCACTATAACCAGTGTGGTTATGTGGATATGAAATGAACAGAAAAACCCTAAAATGCAGCATAGACAGGGTTCTAGAGGGAAACACAGAATGAGTAAAAATGTTTTAACTGGTGATGAGCCAATCTGTCCTGTTTTGCTGAAAAATTTATGAAATGGCAAAAAAAATTGTGAAACGCAGCTACAGCACAACTTTTTTTTTTACATGACTACAACTTTTTTGACTCAACCGTGTTGTATTTGACGTGGCCGTGACTTTTTCCTCATTTGACAATTTTTTTTCATGCAAAATTCATGATTCTTTTTTTCTTCTGCTCTAAAACTTGAAATATATAAATTTTCGCCAGACATGGATTCGCAATGAACGTCCGCATTACCCCATTGGTGGGGGTTTTTTTGCACAATTTGGTGTGATCGTCAAAAAATGATGCACATAAAAAAATTGTTGTGTGCATTATTTTTTTATGTGGGCAACAATTTTTTTTGACAATTTTCAGTGTTTCATTAGTTTTTCGCTATTTTGCGCATGTTTCCAAAGTTTTGCAAATAACCACATTAGCAAGATTTAGCCCATCGTGTGGATGACCAAATCAGGTAAAGATTTTCTCAATTGGCAACCTCAGCAAATTATTTGATTTTCTGGCTTAAGGAACATCATAAATATGTAAAGCAATTTACAGTTCAGCCTTACAGTCAGAGCTATACAGCGATCAGCATGATACACTTTACCCATGGAATTCTACAGACAATCTAATCCACAAAGATTTAGATCTAAAAATAAAAATTACTCAATTTGTAATAAATATGTAAACAAACTAGAGAGCATGCAGTCTATAGAGAATAAAGGCAGTTCTTGAAAACAACATCTTAACTGTTTATCACAGACGGTAATCTGGAGACTGAACCTTAGATATTGCTATTGACAGAAGGTTTGACCTCAATTAGCTGCCAATCAATAATGGCTAAATAAAGCTATTTGCTTTTGAGATGAAAACTTATACTGATTGCTTTCGATCAACACTTTTTTGAACCACAGTGCTTGCAGTCTACACACACCGAAAACAAGAGGGACATGCATAGAAAGCTGGTAAAACTTACAAACAATGGTAATATTAAAACTCAGAAAAACTGCAGTTTTATAAGGCCAAAACAGATTATACATGAGATAAAGACGTTAAAAGCTTAGGGCTCTGGCACATGAGGAGATTTGTTGGCGGCGATTTTTAAAAGAGAGATTTGGCAACAAGACGAGCGACACAACGCCAATGCTAAACCAATGGAAATCGCCAGCGTCAAAACATACAAGGCTACTTCAAGTCGCCTGCTGTTTCAAATCACACACAGACCCTTTTCTGAGCGACTTGAGTAAACATGTGGGAGGGGTAACTGTTGAGTGGGTAGCAGATCGCCTGGAGCTCAACTCGCATGAAATCTCTTCGTGTGTATTGTCGTGGTGCCAGAGCCCTTAGGTATATTTCTAGATGTCCAAGAGCATCAAAAGTAATTGTGGCTGTGATACTTTCTGAAGGTTTTAAGCACTGATGCATTGACCTGCACCAATGATGATACGCACATTATATTTCTAGGTAATGGAATAACAATTAATTAATTTCATAGCATTTTCTTTTTTAGTTTCTTTACCTTTCCCACCTCAGGTGACTACCAGCCTACAATCAGCTTTCCAGGTTCCCACTATGTGCATTGCAAATGGGCCATATTATTGGTCAATATCAAAGTGCCACAACATGTCTGTTTTAGGTGAACTGGTCAACAATATTCAATAAGTGTGATTAATTAATGATGAGCAAATTTTTTTGGCAGGCATGGATTCACAGCGAATTTCCGCATTTCACCATTGGTGAATAGTTTCACAAAACTGCGGCGAAAATCCGCTGCGGATAAATTTGCTTGCGTCAAAACAAAATCGTGGTTGCATCAAAAACAGGCACGGTAGTGACAAAAAAGACGTGTGCAACAAAAAATTTGATTGACAAATGCGTGGATTCGTGGATTTTTCTCCGTGTCACGAATAATCATAGCATTTCTCTGATTTTTAAGCAAAGCAAAACGGGACAGATTTGCTCATCATTAATCTCTCTGGGTGATCAAATCATTTGTAGTGATGGGTGAAATTATTTAGCAGGTATGGATTTGCGGTGAATTTCCGCATTTCGCCATTGGTGGATTGTTTCGCAAAAATAAAACATATTAGCCGCATAAAAATTTGAGTAGAAAAAAAATTGTCCCCTGCAGAAAAAAAATTGACACCCACCAATTTTTTTTTATGTGCAACATTTTAGTCGTTTCCCAAACTTTTTGATCTTTAGCGAATCTTTTGAAAGATTTGCAAATTTTTGGTGAAGCGAAACGGGACAGATTCGCTCATCGCTATTTATTTGCATTTATTCTGCCCATATGTCTTTCTTTCTGTCTATCCTATCATATATTTTCATTGAACCTACTTTATTTTCCAAAGGAGAACAAAGACAGTTGTTGACTTTTTTGAGTGGCGATTTGAGGTTGATTAAATAACCATACCTCTCCTAAATTTAAAAAAACGAAATCATTGTTACTAAGTTTGTGGAAAGAAGTAAGCAGAAATTTCCAGGTCTTATATCAAAATATTTCAAGGGAAGATGATATATTTTGCACATACACATTGAAACTGCAAAACATTCAGACATCCAACTTCAGTTGCTGTCTGCTCATTCTATTGTAAGATTTAAGAAGGAACAAAGCATTTACCAACTGTATATATATTTTTTTTTCACAACACGGCTGACAAATGGATATGGCTACAGGGACACATCTCCCTGAATAAAATGAAACATTCTTTTCTACCTAATAAAACTTGGTTTTGTCTTAAATTCCCTCCAGAACCCACACTGTAAAAACTATTCATTAAAAAGAAGTTTGAGGTGGGCGATATAAAAACAGAAGGAAACAAATAGAATTGTAAAGATGCAAACCTTTTTCTATTTGCTATTAATCCTAATTACCTACCAATGGTTATTCAAAAATGTCCTTGCACACCAGTAACGTCACACTGACACTCAAAGAATAGAATCATAGTAACCATCAACATGAAATTGTTTATTTTCAACACAAAACCATTTGCAGTATTTTATAATTGAGTACAAATGATATTAATATTATACACTTGTAGGTATGCATGCATAGTCCCCGCACATATTGCTACAACAACCAGTAATGAAGCCAACATTCATAATTCTTTACCTTGAAACACTGAGCTTTCTCTTGCGCACATTTATGAACACTCAGGCATTCAGACTCGAGCATTTGTATCCCAAAACCACGTTGGAGTTCCCAAACCCTTGCTTGGTTTCTTCATCCGAATAGCTCGATTCGTGCAAATCGGGTTTTTCTTTTCCCAGACCAAAAATAAAAAGCTTGGCACCTAAAATCTGCTGAGCTTTTTATTTTTTGGTCGGGAAGAAGAAAAAACCTAATTTGGTCTATTTGGGTAAAGAAACCACGCACGAGTTTGGGACCTCCCACATGGTTTTTAGATACAAATGTGCAGAAGCATTCATACAACTCAAGTGACACTGGTCTCTAGAGAAGAATACAAATAAAAAATATTTTATTGGCCAAGTCCATGATATATTTTTTTTTCCAGTTCGGGTTTATTAGCGCTAAAAAAACTCTTATTTTTTTTAGATTTTCTATGTGTCAAAAGGGCTAAATATCCAACTTGCTGAGATCATGTCAAAGTCAATGGCAGATGTCCCTTCACTTTCCTGGAAGATCCTTCTTTTGTGTCAAAACTTTTGTATTTATCGTAATTTTCACTCTGGTTTTTGGGCAACAATTTGAAAATACTAATATTTTAAAACTAATAAAACCTATCAATGAAACAAACTGAACTAAGGTTACCAGATTACACAAAATTGAGGGATACTTCTGATAAATGTACGTTACTTGGCTGCACTAATTTCAAATTGGTATCACCAATTTTGTATATGATCCAGTAAGCTTGTTATTAACATTTTTACAATATTAGTGAAAATGTACTTTGAACACATTAATGAACTGACAGTATTACTGTATGCTGTAAAGGAAAACATACATGAATGCAAATCAATAAAACCCTATATATTGTATCTAAAAAAAAAAAAAGGTACCACCCATATCTCAAAGTGAAAATTAGGAGCTACCCCAAATTATCTCTGACACATTTAACAAGCTGGAGGCCAAAGTACAATAATTGTAAGATAGTAATCATATCATCTAATGTTTCATACTGCATCAAAAGGTATATGAAATGAGAAAGGCTGATCTCTACATAGTTACATAGTTACATAGGGTTGAAAAAAGACCATTGTCCATCAAGTTCAACCCATCCGAGTATGGTTAGAGACTAGACAAAGTTATTTTATCTCATAACTGGTACAGTTAACTACTGTGCTGTTATATAAGCACTGTCTCTAAGGGGCAGATTTATAAAAATGTGAGTTTAGAGCTTAATACATAAAAACTCCCATGTTCTATTCATTCCTATGGGATTTTTAGAAGCTTATTTATCAATAGGTGAAAGTTAGAATCCACCCATTGATAAATACACTTCTAAAAATCCCATAGGAATGAATAGAACATGGACGTTTTTATGTATTAAGCTCTAAACTCACATTTTGATAAACCTGCCCCTAAATGTCTATCTCACGTCCTCCCCTATCATATAATACTCTGGTTCTGCCTTCATTAATACTGGAGGATTATACAGTTAATCCAAAACCAGGTAGTTATTTTTGAATTCCTGACTTGGTGTCAAGTTTTAGTTGAATAAAAACAAGATTTACTACCAAATAAAGCCCCCTGTAAGCTGATAGTGTGCATAGAGGCTGCCTAATAGCCAATCTTAGCCCTTATTTGGCACCTCCATGAACTTTTAACTGAGCCACAGTCAAATGTAAAAAGACTTGGGGAGAAACACAAGCACCATAAAAGTTCATGGAGGTGCCAAATAAGGGCTGTGATTAAGAAAGGTTAGGGACCCCAGTCTAAATGAATACAGAGTGTGGGATATCAAACACAAGATGCAAACATGATTATTGCTATTCACAAGCATAACTAATGTTCCCATGATAAACTGAGTAGTAGTTCCTGTGAAAGACTGATGGTGTCTTCATGAGCTCTGTGACTGATTTGAGTACATCTGTGACCAAGGAAGAATGCACACGTTTTGGCACATCCAAATGCACAAATCTCTGTAAGGATTAACTAGCAGTCACTAGCTTTAGAGACCGATTCATTAAGTAGAAGAGGAAGGATATTATGATTATGATTATGATTAAGTTGTGCAGTAGCCACGTTTGGCAAATTTTTCACTGTTTCAGGAATTTTTGATCAGTTTCACAAGTTTCGAAGAAGCAAATCCAGACAGATTTACTCATCACTAGCCCACATCTCTATCGCAGCTAAGTAGAAGTAACACACTATTCCCTCCCCAGAAAGTTAATGATATCAAACAGTTATAATATGGCCTGGCTCATAGAGATGTAGCGAACTGTTCGCCCGCGAACAAATTCGCGCAAACATCGGGTGTTCGCGAACGCGTATGTTCGTGAACTTTCAGCGTATGTTCACAGTTTGGGTTCACGCGGCGTTTTCCGACCCGTATTTATCGTCGCAAAAGTATTGTACAATACGCAGCACAAGTCACACATGGCGTTTTTCCGCAAATCACGTTTTCATGGTGTTTAGCGCGACATAGCAAAATAGCTTGCGTTTTTACGCAACGCTGTGCCAACAAAGTATTTTTCAGAGAAGTTTTTGCCCTTCATCCCCCTCTTGCATGCCACTGTCCAGGTGGTGGCACCCTTTAAACAACTTTAAAATCAGTTTTCTGGCCAGAAATGGCTTTTCTAGGTTTTAAAGCTCACCTTCCCATTGAAGTCTATGGGGTTCGCAAAGTTCGCGAATATTCGCTGGTTTTGGCGTAAGTTCGCAAACATGTTAGTGAAATTTTTTTTTTAGGTTCGCTACATCCCTACTGGCTCATATACACAATACATTTCCCAATTTCTAAAAATATGAGGGTTGATTCACTAAAGTGCGATAACGCTTAACGCATGCTTTTTCGTTAAAATTGACAAGAAAAAAAACACCCGATTCGCTAAAGTATTATCGCATGCGTTAATTCGCATATCGCATGCGTTAAATAGTGTGCAATCGCATGCGTTAACTTTGCCGCATTGTGTTAACTCATAACGCATAAATAATACTAATGCATGATTCACAAACAATTAGACGCGCTAAATATCGCATTAGTCTGTGGGAAAATTAACCCCTACTTGGGGCAGGCGGTAATTATAGAAAAGTACAGTTAATGAGCTTTTGGCAACACAATATGGACTTTGCAGTGGGATTTATTCAGTCTGTGTTGGCCCTAGAGTGATGCAGCCTCCAGTTTGCAGCATTTTCAAAAAAAGTAGTTTTACGAATGTAATGCCATGTATGGCTAATAAGGCAAGTAGCACACTGAGTTAATTAGCACGCGTTGCGTCAAATACCGCATGAACATAGTCTTTGCGACTTAAATAATGCAAACAGCATCGCGTCTAAATAAACGCAAATATCCTTTTAGTGAATCATGCGTTAAGACGTGAAAAATTAGATGCAATAAAATTTTTAGCTCATGCTATAAATAGCGCACGTTTTAACGCACTTTAGTGAATCAGCCCTATGGTCTCTCCGTGGCCTTTTTTTAACCTGTTAATTACAGACTGACGTGTTATTTAACTGCAGTCAACTTTTGGTCTTTTCCTTACCAGTTCCCATCTAATCTATTGCATACAGTATAATACCTTCTTAATGATGCCTCTAGATCTTGATTCTGAATTTTGGCCTACTACATAATAATAGTCAATTGATTATGTTGGCGTGTACCTTTATCACCTCAACCTTTGTCGGGATTGATAGGACTTGATAGAAAAAATTCTCAGCCTTAAAGGAACAGTAACACCAAAAAATGTATATATTTCAAAGAAATTAAACTATAATGTACTGCTGCCCTGCACTGGTAAAAGTTTTGTGTTTGCTTCAGAAACATTATTAGAGTTTATATAAACCCTGGTGAGTAGCCATGGGGGCAGCCATTCTAAAGAAGAAAAGGCACAGGTTATATAGCACCTAACAGATAAACCCTGTAGAATACAATGGTGTCTTATCTGTTATCTGCTATGTAACCTGTGCCTTTTCTCCTTTTTTCCAACTTGAATGGCTGCCCCCATGGCTACACAGCAGCTTATTTATATAAACTATAGTAGTGTTCCTGAAGCAAACACCCCAGTTTTACCAGTGCAGGGCAACAGTGCATTATATTTCAATTACTTTAAAACACTTTCATTTTTTGGTGTTACTGTTCCTTTAAGGCTGGGTACCACCTGTTACTGCTCCAGACCCCACCCCTGGGGGGAGGGGCAGCTCCAATTGGTAAATGATAAAATACATATTAATAAACTGTGAATCTTGAGATGCATTACAAAGTCCAAGACTGTAGCCATCAAGTATTTTATAGACTTAGGAAATCTAGATTTTAAATGCATAGGACATAAATATAGAATTATTCTTGAATACATTCCTCTTTCTATTTTTCACAGATTTTAGTGATTCACATGCCAGATGGAATGAATGTACACTAATTATCTATTATTTATTTGTCCAGATAATCTACATACATTTTTCATCTCTTATATACAATCTGATTTCTATTTATGGCTTAATTGTTTAATAATTAGAATGGATGGATAGCCCACTCATCTGTAAAGCATTCATATACAATTCACATTTTGTATACATTCATTTCATTTAAAGCCCCCCCAAAAAATGTATGGGGTTATACAAGTTGCATAGATTGTGCCAGGTCTAGTACACCATAGTAATGAGACATTTCTTTTGTACAGCTAAGAAATAAATGCTACTTGTTCAGTGGTTGCTATGGGTTATGACTCTTTATAGAATGCAGATCATGGTTTTTACTAGCCTCCCTGTGCTTTGCTTATGTTATCCAATGGCAGTTCACCTAAATGATTTATATACTTATACTTGCCAATGCAACAGACTGAGTTTATTGGTGCCATTAAAGGTTTTATTAAATCCATATTTCTACATATTTGTACTTTTTCTTATATTAATAGGGTTGTCAAACTTGTTCTTTGGAGCTAGCTTACAAAAATTAAGGGTAAAATAAAGATATATGTGAAACCCTTTGCCTAAATGGGAGGGGCAGGGAAAAAAAAAATTCTTGGACTGCCTTATTGGGCACTTATTTTTGACAAAGACAAATTAAGAAAAATTGATCAGTTCCTTCCTGGCTTCCTGGATCTATTTCTAAATCCTGTCAGGGCATTAAATGCATTAGTATGTTGATGTGGTCCTCATCCCAATGGTTTGTTTTGGTTTTTGGATTTGATTAGTGATCGCTCAACCCCTGGGCCGAATGATGGGATTCATCCAATATTGCACACCTCAAGGTGGTCATATCAGTGAAATCATACCGTGTATGGCAACCTTAAGGGGGAGATTTATTAAGACATGAGCGCTCGGAGTGTTCATTCAAACGCTCCAATCGTATTTTCGCAGATTTTTTCACGCAACTTTTTCGTACGCTTGCGCGAAAAATTTGGAAAGGTTCTGTTGCTGTTTACAATCATTCGGTATGAAAATTTTGTGACTTTTGGATCACCAATACGATATTATGGTGACTAAACGATTTTTTCGTAAGCATTTCTTGATATTTGTGATCTTCAGAAATGATTGTATCCAATCCGAATTTTTCCCATTCGGGATTCAAACTCATGTTTTAATGAATCGGCCCCTAAGACTTTCTATAGCAGAAGGAGTGAAGATGAAGAAAAGAACTAATAACCAGCCAATTGTTATACGTTGGTGCACTACGTGAATCAGGAAGGGCAGAAATAAAGGTACAACATTTATTTAGTTTTTAATACAATTATTCAGGAAACCAAACATAGCACAGCATCAGTGCTTTTGAGCATCTCAAAATACTATCCATATGCAAAGCTGGCTTGTGATCTATGGCATGTGTATAGTATATCAGTGCTGCTTACTCAGAGGTAAACAGTTAAAAAAAATACACATTTTCAAATATTTTAGATGCTAGCATTGTACGAAAATATTCTACCAAATGTTTAAACAGTTGCCATACTACTGAATGCAGACATCTGTCACTCCTCTCCAATATTTCAATAGTTTTTGTTCCCCCTTTGCACCATTTGCTATAATACCTAAATGATAAAGGAAAGACTGACTTATGATGATATGGTGAATGTATTACAAGGTAAATCAGCTTGAAAAAGGAACTAAAATGTTCTGAAAGCTCGCTATGATTATCTTAGTTAGCCAATAAAGGTATCACCTTTATACCACTTTTGTTATTTTTTATTCCAAAAGGGTTACCCTGTAAACAAGGTAATCCCTACTATCACTTTACCTTAATTTGTTTTAAAATGATAATAAAGCACTATTCATTTACTAATTCACTAGTTACACAATAACTGCTAATCATTCACAGAAAAGCACATATTGTTTACTTTAAGTTTATAAGAATCATAGGATTTATCATTCCGAGGCCAGAGATGAATGTAAAAGTACCTTTTCCCCAGTAAGTTGGACATTTTATAAGCCTTGTAATTACATGGATTTGGATTTTTGGCTATGGTATTTTGATTATGCAATACACCCCAAAACCCCCTAGCCCACAATCAGCTTTAGATAATTATTATTAGTGATGAGCGAATCTGTCCCGAAAATGTTGGCGCTATACTTTTTGGACGTGCGGTGAAATTTTCTGCAGCAAATTTTTTCATCCGTTCCACGAAACAATCCGCCAATGGCAAAACATGGAAATTCGCCACAAATCCATGCCTGGCGAAACATTTCGTCCATCACTAATTATTATCCTTTTCACGATTGAATTCACAAACTGCATTTTTCCTTTTCACCTTATTTTGTAACAAAATAGAATAGGTGTGTGGGGTGAGATGGAAGACTAGAGGGCTGATTCATCAAAGTACGAGTTTGAATCCCGAAATGGGTAAAATTCGGATTAGATACGATACGATTTCTGATGATCGGAAATGTCACAAAAATGCTTACAAAAAAAATCGCAATAGTCACGACAATATCGTAATGGCGTTCCAAAAGTCACAAAATTTTGTATCTGAACGATCGTAAACTGTGGGAAAACCATAGGACTCAATGGCACTCTGCAACTCCAACCTGTCACGATACCGAAGCTTAAATGAATCCGAAACTTTCGTACTCGTTGCAACAAATGCGATTTTGTCGCACAAATTGTTGCAAAGTACGAAAAAGTTGCGTAAATTAACAAAAACATCGCAAAAAATGAAAACTTAGTAACAATACGATTTTTTTTGTATTCAGAAACAATCGTACTTTGATAAATGTGCCCCTAGGGTTTGTCAGCCAGAGACAGTGACAAGACAGTGACCCCCAGGAAGATGAAAATAATTTCAATATTTCTATAAAAAGGGCATTTATTAATGTTCTTCAAATGTTGTTGGAGTACAAATCCCAGTACAGGTATGGGATCCCTTATCCAGAAACCCATTATCCAGAAAGCTCCGAATTAAGGAAAGCCCATCTCCCATAGACTCCATTTTAATCAAATAATTTTGAATTTTAAAACTGATTACCTTTTTCTCTGTAATAATAAAACAGTACCTGTACTTGATCCCAACTAAGATATAATTACCCCTTATTGGGGGCAGAACAGTCCTATTGGGTTTATTTAATGGTTAAATGATTCCCTTTTCTCTGTAATAATAAAACAGTACCTGTACTTGATCCCAACTAAGATATAATTACCCCTTATTGGGGGCAGAACAGCCCTATTGGGTTTATTTCATGGTTAAATGATTCCCTTTTCTCTGTAATAATAAAACAGTACCTGTACTTGATCCCAACTAAGATATAATTACCCCTTATTGGGGCAGAACAGCCCTATTGGGTTTATTTAATGGTTAAATGATTCCCCTTTCTCTGTAATAATAAAACAGAACCTTGTACTTGATCCCAACTAAGATATAAATAATCCTTATTGAATGCAAAACAATCCTATTGGTCCAGAATACCCTTGGTCCCGAGCATTCTGGATAATGGGTCCTATACCTGTATAGGTCAAAATAGGCCCGGATTATGGTAGTAATAAATCAGCAAGAGCTTAAGGGCCCAACATTTGAAACCCTGAATATATATTTTATGATTACCAAGGGTGACAATAAAAATCAAATAAGGTAGATTATTTTTAGTGCAAAAGAACATGGCATACCAGTAATTGTGCTGCCTGCAAAGTTTCTTCTGAGATGCCTAAATTGATGAGTAAAACAGGACATGTTGTAAGATACAAAATGTCATTTTGTTATAGCCTCTGCAGTGGCATGAATTTATATTAATAAAGGTGAAAAGAAATAGCGTCTGGGTTTTTGCCAATTTGTGGAGGTCATTCGGAACGTAGCAGCAAGGACTGTTTGACTTCTATGTTGAATCTATTGATCTGAGTCCTGTATAAATTCCGATGTCATTTAATATCACAACATGGATATTGGTTTGGAATTGTTTTATACATGTCACAGCTGCTACCATTGCAGAAATGTCCAACTAAATTAGACTTCTAAACCTCTTCAACATCTCATTTTGACAGGATCGCTTGAAACGGAAGCCACCATTCCCCCGACACGTCAATCTTTCTTGGAATTGGAATGATATTTATTTTTTTTAAATGATACACTGGGTCTTTAGCTTTAGCGCGCAGTTTGCGCTACTGATTTATACATCCTGAGGGTAATTTGTAGACATGTCAAGGCATATTATGGATTTATACATACGTGAAACTATAATATATTGAATTTTTACCGCTATTGTGAAAGCAATAGATACAAAGCTATACACAAAGCTGACAGTCTAATTTTGGTGCTGTGGGTACTGGAAGATAATTTGGCTTGACTGAGATTACAAGAAGCCCCTACGGGAACTGATTGAGATTGAATATCATGTTTTTAAGAGACTTTACAGCAGTATATTAATGCCTAGTGTATAATAAATGCTTTTTAATCTGGCAAGAAGCAACAATAGACTCTTTAGACTTCATCAGCACCCAAGTGTTAGCAGTTTTTTATGTTTGCTTCCCTTAAAAAATGAATCTAATAAACATTGTATACTTTAGCATTAGTATACAAGAGACATATCACATTTAATACATAATCCAGTAATATTGTATTGTTTCCAGTACAGCAATGCATTAAGAAATTCAGTCAGGTAGCTGTACAGGTACAGGTATGGGACCCATAATCCAATAAGGATTAATTATATCTTAGTTGGGATCAAGTACAAGGTACTGTTTTATTATTACAGAGAAAAGGGAATCATTTAACCATTAAATAAACCCAATAGGACTGTTCTGCCCCCAATAAGGGGCAATTATATCTTAGTTGGGATCAAGTACAAGTACTGTTTTATTATTACAGAGAAAAGGGAATCATTTAACCATTAAATAAACCCAATAGGGCTGTTCTGCCCCCAATAAGGGGTAATTATATCTTAGTTGGGATCAAGTACAGGTACTGTTTTATTATTACAGAGAAAAGGGAATCATTTAACCATTAAATAAACCCAATAGGGCTGTTCTGCCCCCAATAAGGGGTAATTATATCTTAGTTGGGATCAAGTACAGGTACTGTTTTATTATTACAGAAAAAAGGGAATCATTTAACCATTAAATAAACCCAATAGGGCTGTTCTGCCCAGAATAAGGGGTAATTATATCTTAGTTGGGATCAAGTACAAGGGACTGTTCTATTAAAATGGAGCCTATGGCAGATGGCCTGTCCGTAATTCGGAACTTTCTGGATAAGGGGTCCGATACCTGTATTGCAAAGAAACAAGAGAATGAATTCTGATTCCATATCAATAGTGACAAATAGTAATGAGCGAATCTGTCCTCGAATCTGTTTGCGAAACGGCGAAAAATTTGTGAAACGCATTTGTTGCACATCTTTTTTTGACGCCCGTGTCTTTTTTTTTGCCCGCATCTATTTTTTGTCGCCACTTTTTTTTATGCGACCTCGCCCTTTTTTGACACGACCACGCACTTTTTTTGATGCGCCCAATGCGGCGCACGGTTTTGCGAAACAATTCACCAATGGCAAAATGCAAAAATTCGCCGCGAATCCATGCCTGGCGAAAAAATTCGCTCATCACTAGTGACGACATGGACAGCAATTATCAACCCTCTTTCGAATAATTCCCACCTTAATTTATACTTTTATTAATTTATGTTTGTATTGTTACAAAATACATCACTTTTAAGTTTTATTGCATAATTTTTGTTTCCTATGGAAATTATTTAAGTTACTACTTTTGTATTTGCATTACTAAGGTTCACTGTAATATTTTTATGTGAAGTCTTTAATGTTCTTCATGTGTGTTATAATTAGGGATGTAGCGAACCTCAAAAAAAAAGTTCGCGAACCTGTTCGCGAACTTCCGCCGAAAATTGCGAATATTCGCGAACTTTGCGAACCCCATAGACTTCAATGGGAAGGCGAACTTTAAAACCTATAAAAAGCATTTCTGCCCAGAAAAGTGATTTTAAAGTTGTTTAAAGGGTGCCACGACCTGGACAGTGGCATGCAGGAGGGGGATCAAGGGCAAAAACCTCTGAAAAATTGACACACGCCGTTTTTCGAAATGATCGGTAATTTTGCGACTTTTTCGTATTTTCCGGCGCTTTCGTAAAGTTATCGTAAATTTTGCGACTTTTTCGGAGCTTTCGTACCGTTATCGTAAGTTTTGCGACTTTTTTGGATCTTTCGTAACGTTATCGTAAGTTTTGCGACTTTTTCGGAGCTTTCGTAACGTTATCGTAAGTTTTGCGACTTTTTCGGAGCATTCATACCGTTATCGTAAGTTTTGCGACTTTTTCGGAGCATTCGTACCGTTATCGTAAGTTTTGCGACTTTTTCGGAGCATTCGTACCGTTATCGTAAGTTTTGCGACTTTTTCGGAGCTTTCGTAACGTTATCGTAAGTTTTGCGACTTTTTCGGAGCTTTCGTAACGTTATCGTAAGTTTTGCGACTTGCGAACATCACGAAAAGTTCGCGAATTTGCGGACTTGCGAACACCCGATGTTCGCGCGAATTAGTTCGCCGGCGAACAGTTCGCTACATCTCTAGTTATAATTACTTCTAAACACACATGTTAAAAATGTAGGAACATTAAAGCAGAACAGGAGGATTATTAAGCAACATCATTTTTAATTAGTGCCAGAATTAGACTAGACCTTGAGGACAGAGAATAATAATAATAATCCATTTTTTCTTTGCATCATTTTATACTATTGTAGACTTGTGGGATCCACAACAGACAATCTCTTAGCTTTAGGCAGTTTATTTAACACAGGGGTGCCCATTTCAGCATACAAAACACAAACCAAAATAAATCCTTCCCTCTGGGTGCTACCTTCACACAGTAGATTAGTTCCCTCACTAACCTGGTCCCTTGTGGACTGCCAGTAAGAAAACACACCTTTCCATACACAGCCTTTATGTGGAAAGTGAGCTCCAATATGTGAGCTGGAATACTGGAATGGATCATCTGGTCCGCTTGTTCCTTCCAGAACCCTATAGCTTCCAGCGCAAGACAGCAAAACCCAGAGAAAAAGTTCTCTGTTTATCAACATCTCCTTTAAAGTCTACATCTCCTACTGTGGAGTAGAGATGTAGCGAACTGTTCGCGCAAATTCGCGGACTTTTGCCGATGTTCGCCACTTTGGGTTCGCCGCGGTTTTTTTTGGCGCCGCGTTTTTTCAACTTGGTTTTTCCGCCGCGTTTTTTCACTTCATTTTATCGCCTATGCATATACATAGGAATAGCTTGCGTTTTTTTTTTTGGCGTTTTTTTTGGCGTTTTTTTTACAAAGTATTTTTCAGAGAAATTTTTTCCCTTGATCCCCCTCCTGCATGCCACTGTCCAGGTCGTGGCACCCTTTAAACAACTTTAAAATCAGTTTTCTGGCCAGAAATGGCTTTTCTAGGTTTTAAAGTTCGCCTTCCCATTGAAGTCTATGGGGTTCGCAAAGTTCGCGAATATTCGCTAGTTTTGGCGAAAGTCCGCGAACGGGTTCGCGAACATTTTCGGCGATGTTCGCTACATCACTACTGTGGAGGACCTAAAAGGTAAACAATTTTTCTTATTTGTTGGGTCATTCAGGTATGGGATCGGTTATCTGGAAACCCGATATCCAGAAAGCCTGTCTCCCATAGACTCCATTTTAATCAAATAATTCAGATTTTTAAAATTGATTTCCTTTTTCTCTGTAAACAGTGCTTTGTATTTGTTCCCAACTAAGATATAAATAATCCTTATTGGAAGCAAAACAATCCTATTGGGTTTCATTAATGTTTTATTGATTTTTTAGAAGACTTAAGGTATGAAGATCCAAATTACGTAAAGACCCCTTATCTGGAATACCCTTGGTCCCGAGCATTCTGGGAGCATTCCTATACCTGTACTGTATATACTGTATCACAATGTAGAAGTGCTAAAAAAATTAAATAAAAAAACTTAACACAAATATTAAATAGTGAATAGGTTTCAGAAAGGGAATCTACTAGTTATATCCCACTGAATAAGTCCTGAATCAATATAAGAATAAATAGCAAAGATTTTCAGTGGAATAAAAACAACAACATTTATTGGCTCAAATTAACAACAACATAAATTATATGAAAAGCATACTATACCAAACAATGACCAGGTGCATCCTAATCTCCTAACGCGTTTCGCACCATGTGGCGCTTCATCAGAGGAGGTGTGGTTTACTTGTGTCACTTCCCTTATATACCCTTAATTATTAAATATACAGTGTGTAGGGCTACCTAAACACCCCATACCAAGCTAATAGCATATCAAATTTATAAGACATACATAGCCATGGGCTTTCAGGTCGCCCTATATATAGCACATATTATATATATCATTATATTAGAAACACACCAATAAATTCAAAAACACAAAAAAACCACACAACAGAAACAGAATTGTGATCACCTAATTAATTAAATAAATAAATCAATAAATCTACGGCTCTAAGAGCCTATAAAGGCAAATATCTTAATTGATCCCACATATTAAAGTGCATAATTGTGCATAGTTGTGCATAGGATTCTATTCCAATAATACTTAAAAAACACTTAATGTTGTTGCATCCTGGAGGTTCCCTAAATGTCAAAGGCTAATATTATAGCCATATGACCATAACAATAATTAATCACTTTAACCTCATATCATATACCTTTATTATAGATGTTAAATATTAAACATAAAAACCCTGAAACCTCCAAGATGCATCAACATCCCAAGTGTACACTAGTGCTCAATAAAGATAATAAAACCAATAAATATATGCAATATAAAACTACATATTACAAAATATTAATATGAATTTTTTCTAATTATGATTTTTTCATAACCATGATTTTTTCATAATTTTTTCATAATTATGATGACCCAGACCAGTTAACTTAAAATTATTTTTTCAATTTAACATAATAACAATTCATACAATGTATACAATTTCTTTAAACAGTTTTTTCAGTTTTATTCGGTTCAACATTATAACATCTCCTATTTATTTCAATTCCAAGGTGATATAAGGAAAGGTTTTAGCTCAAACTTTGTATTCATTCCTTTTGGTATCACGGTATCCAGCGTAAATATCCATTTAGATTCCAATCGTAAAAGTTTGGTTACCAAATTCCCTTCACTTTTTTCATCTATTTAATCTATGCCAAACATATTAAATTTCATTTGTTTTCCTTTATGCACATAATCAAAGTGTTTATATAGCGGATTATCACTATCTTTATTCTTTAAACCTCTCAGATGTTCTCCTAATCTTGTTCTCAGCTGTCTTATAGTACGTCCTATATAGAGGGAACCACATTCACATTGTAGACAATAAATTACATTTTGGGGCTGATTTACTAACCCACGAATCCGACCCGAATTGGAAAAGTTCCGACTTGAAAACGAACATTTTGCGACTTTTTCGTATGTTTTGCGATTTTTTCGGATTCTGTACGAATTTTTCGTTACCAATACGATTTTTGCGTAAAAACGCGAGTTTTTCGTATCCATTACGAAAGTTGCGTAAAAAGTTGCGCATTTTTCGTAGCGTTAAATCAGCCCCTTTGTGTTTGACATGAGATATAATTATCAATTTTATATTCTGTATCGGTATTTTTACTTGAAAAAGTTTTTTTATTACTACTGTATTTACATGACTTGCAATGCTTACAAGGGAAGAAACCTTTTGGATCACCTAACCATGTTGTTCCTTTGGTCAATTTTCTTTTTGACCTTAATTTATTAGGGGCTACAATACCTGCTAATGATTTAGCTTTTCTACTAACTACCCCCGGTTGAATATTTAACTGTTTCAATATTGGATCTGCCTGTAATATATTCCAATTTCTTTTAATTACTTTTCCGATTTTTTTATATTGGACACCAAAATCTAGAATACACTTTATTTGTTCTCTCTTTTCAGCATTAGCAATTTTAACTTTTTCACCTTTTTTGTCACTTTTGCTGTTATTTTTAATTCTCAGCTCATCTACTCTTTGTAATGCCATTTGCAAATCACATTTTTTATATCCTCTTTCCCCAAGCCTCTCACATTCATGCCTTGCCTGTTCTTTAAATACATCGTGACTGGAGCAATTCCTATAAAGTCTCACTAGTTGTGCATATGGTATCGATTTCACTGTATGTTCTGGATGAAACAAATCTCTTCTCAGGATAGTATTGCCTGCCACTGGTTTTCTGAAAAGTTTCGTATTAACTTGTCCCTTTTCTATATAGAAAGTCAAATCCAAAAAATTAATCTTTTGCATATCATATTCCTATTATACTGAAGAAAATGATATTTTGAGATTTTATAGCACAGATTTATGCAGTTCTTAAAGACAGAAATAAATTATTCTAACCAGTACTAATCATGATTTAAAATTTGCAACAACTGAGTAGCAAAAAAACCTCAAAATTGCCATCTAAAGTTAATGTAAAAGGTAATGGGAGTTCTATTACCTAATGTATAGCTATTTTTCAATATATATTTTTGAGTAGTGATGAGCGAATCTGTCCCATTTCGCATCGCTGAAAAATTCACAAATCTGAAACGATGAGAAATTCATGAAATAGTGGAAATGTTGCGCATAAAAAAAAAATTGTCACGCACGACAATTCTTTTGACACTCGCATCAATTCTTTTTGGTGCGAGACAATTATTTTGCCACTAGCAACAATACTTTTCGACAATTCTTTTGACGCACAGGGAATTTTGTCACCCATTTTGCAGAAAAATCCACCAATGGCGAAACGCAGAAATTCGCCATGAATGCCTGTCAATTTTTTTTTTCCGTCCATCACTATTTTTGAGATTAATTAAAACTTTTGTATACTCATTAAAAATTAAGGGTCGATTGTAATTTACTGCGTTCTAGGTTCTTTTTTCATGTTTTTTTATGTGATTTTGTTTCTGAATTTTTTATGTTTGTTCTTAAATACTGTAAGTGCACATTCAAGATTTTTACGATTTTGAGTTTTTATTCAAATTCGAAAAACTTGTGTTTTTTTTTATAACTGTCCTTTAGATTTACAATATTAGTACCATCTACCCTGTATGCCTTCTACTGGATTAGCTTGAATATATTTAATATCAGCTACAACATAACTATATGTATAGGAAAACCATAATGCTTTTTGGATTTGTCCAGTAGAACTCATATAGAATGGATGCAATTAATTAGCACTTATCTTCAATGATCTGCTTTCAAAAGAATTCATGGTTTGAAACACAGCTAATTCATTATCAGGTGTAATAACTACTACAGTATCTACTATTCTGCTATTGATTATTCCTTCTTGTGAACAATGAAAGGCAACTATTAGGTTTGTAGCAGCGGGTCAAGAACAAAGAAAGGAAAGATAAGCTCCTAGATTGGCAGATATAAGCCTTTTTTAAATGTTTAGGTTTGTAAAATAGAGGGGCACATTTACAAGTTTTTTTTTTACTTCTAGATAATTTAGAGATTTATGAATGGGTTTTTGCCAGAAATCAGTTTGTTTTATTTTTGTTCTCTCGAAAAATTCGAGTTTTTTAAAAATAACTCCCAAAATCCGACAGGTTTGATCTGTCGAGTACCATTTAGTCCCATGGAGGCTTAGAATAGTAGAGGAATAGAATAGTCAGTGACAGTCTGTACTTGACACTTTTTTAAGGAGAAGTTAATCCCCTCATTGTTCTCAGTTTCACCCAGTTCAAGTGGAACTTATTCCCTTCATTGTTTCCAGTTTTACCCAGCTTTAAAGGAACAGTAACACCAAAAAATGAAAGTGTATAAAAGTAACTAAAATATAATGTGCTTCTGCCCTGCACTGGTAAAAGTTGTGTGTTTACTTCAGAAAGTCTACTATAATTTATATAAATAAGCTGCTATGTAGCCATGGAGGCAGCCATTCAAAGGAGAAAAGGCACAGGCACATAGCAGATAACAGATAAAACACTATTGTATTCTACAGAACTTATCTGTTATCTGCTATGTAACCTGTGCCTTTTCTCCTTTTTTCCAGCTTGAATGGCTGCCCCCGTGGCTACACAGAAGCTTATTATATAAATTATAGTAGTGTTACTGTAGCAAACACACCAGTTTTACCAGTGCAGGGCAACAGTGCATTATATTTTTATTACTTTAAAGCTCTTTCATTTTTTGGTGTTACTGTTCCTTAAGGGGAACTTAATCTCCTCATTGTTTACAGTTTCACCCAGTTTCAAGTGAAACTTAAACACATTATTGGTTTCCCAGAATGAGGGCCAATGCTCCTAAAATGGCTGCTGGAACAATTCCTGTTTTTCGAGTTTTAACAATGCTTTCAACGCAAGAAATTTGGGATTTTTTAATGTAAACTCAAAATTTTGTATGAATGATTTACGCTTTATCATGACATTTTAGAAACACAGCAATGATTGAGTTTAATTTGAATTTATACCATGTCGAGTTTACACGACTTTCAAGGCCAGAAAAAAATGAATTTTAGTAAATGTGCCCCTTAGGTTGGCAGATACATAGCTTATATTTAGGTTTGTAAAATATAAGGGCACATTTACTAAGCAATTTTGAGTTAAAGTCAGATTTTTTTTTTACTTCTAGATAATCCCATAATTGTTTTCAGTTTCACCCAGTGAAACTTAAACACATTATTGTTTTCCAAGAGTGCCAATGCTCCTAAAATGGCTGCTGGAGCAATTCCTGTTTGGGAAAAATAAAGAGGTTCATGGAAACGAACGTCCATTTAAACTCAAATTTTTTCGAGTTTTAACAATACTTTCAACTCAAAAAAGTTTTTGAATGTAAACTCAAATTTTTTGTACAAATGATTCAAGCATTATCCTGACATTTTATAAATACAGCAATGATGATCATGTTACCGTATTTTCCGGCGTATAAGACGACTTTTTAACCCCGAAAAATCCGTGCCAAAGTCGGGGGTCGTCTTATACGCCGCATACGGCAGGGGGAGCCTATGTACCTGAGGTCACTTCTCCAGCAGCAGCTGCATCTCCCAGGCAGGCAGAGCCCCGAGCACCGGCGGCATGAGCAGGGCCCAGCATGCACAGCGGCTAGTAACGGGGGAGGGACTACCACACAGCAGCTGGGCATGGCGGCGCGACTGCACGAAACTGACACTGTGCCTCAGCCATGCAGTCACTTATCAGGAACCTGACCCGGAGCCAGAGAAAGCCAGTGAGATAAGTGCCAGCCCTCCTCTGCTCCTGCCTCCTCCCACCCCTTCTCTTCTTTCTCTCTCATACACTTTCACTCCTGCTCTCCTCACTTGCCTGTCTCTTCCTTCACTTTTCTTCTCTTCACTCAGAGTCACCCCAACTTTTCCTTTTCTCTCCAGTGCCCCTAAGTTATTTGACTTTATTCCCAACATGTCCTCGTCCCAGAGCATTCTTATCTTTTTCCTTTTCCCACTCCCTGCTCTCTCCTTGCACCTTCCCCTCACTGCTTCATAGATAGCTCATTTACAAGTGTCACTGACACCGCAACTGCTTAACTGCCAAAAAAACACAAAGGATTAAGACTAACACAGAATAGAATTATAAAACTAGTATAACTATATAAATAGAATATATAAATAGCCTATACCTTACTAAAAGAACTAGGAGGCCTATTCATTAAAGGGAAATACAAAATTCCACATTCATGATCATGGTTTTACCAGTTAAAATTTATTACACTTTCCATCCGAAGAAATAACTTTGTGAGACACTGGACCCATAATGCCTGATTAATTTATATAATTTGCTCATTTATAGCTGAACTACTGTATTTTCCGGCATATAAGACAACTTTTTAACCCCGAAAAATCCGTGCCAAAGTCGGGGGTCGTCTTATACGCCCAGTCGTCTTATATGCCGGAAAATACGGTAGGTTGAATTTATAACATGTCAAGTTTATATGACTTTCAAGGTCAGAAAAAAAACTAGTTTTAGTAAATGTGCCCCATAGTCTAAAATGGTGTAACTGTTAGTGCAATAGTTCACTTATTTATAAATTTCTGTTCTTGCCTTATAAATGAATGACGCCCATGAATCGGAAACTCAGAAATAATCAAAACCAAAGAGCTTATTGCCATATTCACCATACATCATTATAACCCATACCTTGTGTGACCCATTAAAGTCAGATAGGATAGATTCCATTAATAAATCATTTCTGGCATAAAAAGTGGTTTAAAATATAGTGTAAAAAGTAGTGGCAGCTAATGCCTGCTTTTATGTGCATCTAAAAGTCTAAAGTAATTGGCCTTGAAAATGTTTCAACACTCATTCAAGCAGCCTCTTAAGTTCTAGAAAAGTTCCTTAGATAAGTGATGAAACATCTTCAAAATTACTCAGTAAGTTGAGTTGCTTAAAGCTTTCCACTACTGCACTGCACTGTGTATTGAAATGTAACTTTCATAAACATACTCATTTTATGTGCTTATAATGCAGGAATATTACAGAAAGCTGCAAATTCGCAACATAATGACATAGATTTAGGGGGGCATTTACTACATTTACTTACTTTTGTATTTTATTTTACAGCTCTTCGAAATGAGCGTCAAAATTTGTTGCGTCTCAAAAAATTGTCGCCCACATCAACAAAAATGTTGTCCGCATCAAAAAAATGTGTTTTTCAAAAGATTTGCAAATAGTGATGGGCAAAATAATTCACCAGACCTGGATTTGTGTCAAATTTCTGCATTTTGCCATTAGTGGATTGTTTTGTGAAATGGGCCACAAAATTGGCACGTTAAAAAAAATGCAGCGAGTAAAAAAAAAAAATGTCGCACGTGACAAAAAAGAAGAATCTTTCAAAAGATTTGCAAATAGTGATGGGCAAAATAATTCATCAGACATGGATTTGCTGTGAATTTCCGCATTTCCTCATTGGCAGATTATTTCGCGAAACGGGCAACAAATTTCACTGCCAAAAAATTGTCACCTGCATCAATTTGCCCTATGAATCTGTTGCAAAACAGGAAAAATTTTATATAATGCGATAACCGTACAACTTCTTTGACGTGACCGTGTCTTTTTTTACAAGGCCATGCCCTTTTTGACGTGACCACACCTTTTTTTTACATGAATGTGCCTTTTTTGACATGCTCATTAATTTTTCTTTGCAAATCTGTCTGGAGAAAAAATTTGCTCCTCACTAATAACAATAATAATAATAATAATAATAATCCTGTTGAGTGAATAGGAAATCGGGTCTCAACCAGACAGTAACTATTATTTGAATGCGCCAGTGTAAATTGCAAATATCCAGCTTTTAAATACTTTTAAGTAGTTTTCTTTTATTGTTGTGTTTCTTTTATATCTCTTTTCTCCAGACTCTCTTCACACACATTATCTCTATACCCATCAATAATTATAGTAATGTGGCAATAAAGAGCCATCATTGGATTTCTTTTCTCCAATAAAGGCTAATAAATCATTGTGTAGTGTATTCTCTATGTGAATTAATGGAAGCTGGGTTAGTAACCTATTAGATTCTCTTTTACATTTACCCTCACTGTATTCTGTGCAAATCTATTCTCAAAGTTTAAGGGAATAGCTACAGCATTTATTGTCATTTTGTCCAAATGAAAACCCCCACCGCTTGTAATTATTTAATACTTTAGCTAAAATGGCCATCAGGTATCTGCCAGTAATCAGGTCCTTTTCATACACATTATTCCTTTACCTATCATTCTTATTCTATCCTGCCAATTAAGAGCCTCCATTATACTGCATATTCCATTATACTCCTCTGCTAAAGGCTATTACATCATTATATAGAATCTTCTCTATTTGAATTCATGGATGACGGGTCAGTAAACTCTCGCATTTTCTTTTATATTCACATGATATTTTGTACAAATATATTCTGAAACTTTAAGAAGATACAGCATTTATTGTCAACTTATCCAAAAGGAAAGCCCTGCTGCTTCTAATTATTAACACATTTTAGTGCACTAAACTGACTGCTTTTCACAGAAGGAACACAACGCTTTTGGAATCCCATAGGGTTCTTCTTCAAGAGCTTAAAAGCGTCATGTATTTTACAGAGTCTTCTGATGGCAATTTATGCTGAGAACACATTCCAAGATCCAATTATTATAATTGCATGTTGAAGACAATGAAAGCTCAATGGGAAATGCTGCTAGGGGACAAATTGTTTAACTTCACTGCACTGGAATGTCTTCTAACTGGTCGTGTTTTATGTTTTTTATGACTAATCATATTTCCACTGAAATTACTCTTCCTGAAGAGAGTTTATTGACTTGACTTTGACGTCAGGTGTATGGCTGAAGGGAACCAGCTGTTCAAAGAATTACAATAACCATGAAAAGACAGGCAATAAAAAGGCAAAGGAATGTTTATTTATTTCTATATATCTAATTATATTTTGCATTGCTTACCCATAATTATAACCTTGGGCAGTCTGGTTTTTATGTATATCTAAGTAGCACTGATATTTGATTAGGTGCCATACAATTGTATGTTTAAAATCTTATATATTGATTGGGTCATTCTATAGTTTGGATTTTAGGACTTAGTATTACTACCACCAAATACATTAAAGAATGGAAGCTTAATACAAAAAATGTGTTCCAAGGGGAAGAAAATACATATTTTCTTCAGTAAAGTTATATTTTGAATTGGATCTTTTGATGCTTTGAATAATTACAGCACTCCACTCTTTAACATCTCCCCATCTTTTTTTTTTTTTTTTTAAATCTTTATTTATAACTTTTTAATTTGGGGAGGGGGGTACAGAAAAAGGAAAGGGAGGGGGGAGGAAGGTATGCACAATTTTGTAGTGAAATATAGCAATTTCACAGTAACTCTTATCATGGTTAATACTATAGTGCTTACTTTTATATGGAGAGCTATATGGTTTCCCTATCTGGAGATTGTCTTTATGTAGAGAACCAGAAAGCATGAAAAATAAAACCTTTGGGTGTTTGGTGGCTTTTCACTTTTTGATATTGATTCCTTTTGGATCCGTCTTGTGTATTTCGGTCTGCATGTACGACGTGGGTTTAATCATTTCTTGGGGCAAGTCCACCTTTATTTAGTGTCTTCTATTTATTTTTGGAGTCTGAGGAAGTTTATCCATGGGGACCATGTGTCCCAATATTTTGTACTTTTCCCATGTATTATCGCTGTTATGTCTTCCATTTGTCTTGTTTCTTCAAGAAGGGAGATCCATTCCTGTTTACATCTCCCCATCTTCAGCAGTAACTGAGCTATGGGCCCCCAGTGCAGTAATTACTGCAGACATTTGGTGCCACTTTGGAAAATTGCACATAGATACTAGTGATGGGTAAAATAATTCACCAGGCATGGATTTGTGCAATGTTTTGCAATTGGTGGAAATTGGTGGAAATTTGGTGCGGAAAAATCTGGCGTGTCAGTTGCGACAATGGTTTTTTAAGTGGGAGACAATTTTTTGACATGCACCGAATTTGGTTTCCAGTTTTGCAGAAAAAATCCATCAATGGTGAAACACAGAAATTTGTTGTCAGCTTTTTTTTTTTGAAGTGCAACATTTTCACCATTTCCCTAATTGTTCGCCATTCCGAAGGGCGAAATGGGACAGATTTGCTCATCACTAATGGATACATTCATTTTTCTCACTAATAAGATTTTATTTTATGTGCTTATAATGAGGAATGATATTTGAGTATGTCTACTGGTTTTATATGTTCTTTTATTTGAAAATTCAACATCATCAGCCATCCTTACAAGTACCCTTTGGTGCTGACCACATGAATGGTTTAAGTGTCCATTTAGATGGATATACAGGTGTGAAGTTCCCCAAAAGAACCTCACCATAAGCAATTTAGCTCAAATTCCATTCTTCAGGGTTTGAACCCTGTTTCAGTAGGGTTTTTCTAGTTGGAACATATTGACTCAAATGATTGATGTTACTTTGCAAATATTTTAACAGCCCACCTACTTATACCATTAAGTTGTAATCTGATGGCCAGCCACCCTCGCTCCAATTTTAGACTGTCTTTCATACCCTCCCTCCCCTAAGTCACATCCCCTAAGTCATATCTGAACATGATTGTACCTTTTTGTCTATACTTTGATGTAATAAGCTCCCCTATGTGATGCAATACTCACTGTTGTACCATTTAAACTTACACATAAAAAAATATAAGGAATGAAAGCGTTTTGGAACTACCTTATATATCCTCTCTGCTCCAGTGAGTGACACTTTTCTTAGAATTTGCCTATTAGTAACCACATGAAGCTAACCATAAGAGTTTTGTTCCAGAAAGAAAAAAACAAGGAAGCATCTTCGGCCAAACCTTTGTCTAGAACATTATCTGTTTTGTCAGGAAATCTATTGATACTGAGTAATCTATTGTCAATTATGGAACTTGAGATCAGATAAACCTGTCCTTATGGTTCCATTCTGAATTTGAATTCTTGAAGGCTTCAGTTCTTCCTATCCAAGCCAGGATAACCTGTGATGCTTTCCTAGGGGCTCCAATGGTACAACGTATTTGGCAAAATTTGTTATAGGAAATAGTTATAAATAAACCTAGATTCATAAGATTAGCAGAGTGTGAACTGCTGTGCAAACTTTTTAAAACCTACTGTGATGGTTTAGTTTTTTTTTTTACCATTGCACCTCTGATTTATAGCTGAATCTATTCCTGTTCTGTTTGAGCTATGTAAATAATACATCAAATTCATCTACATCTACGTTACAGTTTGTAGAAAAATACTTTGATCACAACCTAGGTGAATCTATACTATGACCAAGCATTGTACTCTTGCAAAAGCCTTTGTTTCATGATGTAAATATTCCAGGAAATAAAAGCAATATTTTCTGTCAGCACAAAACCTTCCATCTCTTTGTGATATCTGAGGATTATTAGCAGCGTGAAAAAAATATGTGCCTCTGGCTTGTTCAATAAAGTACATTTTTGTCTCATTGGGGTTCCTGGCAGACTTCTTAATATAAAAATGCAACACAAATATTGTAAGTTTCACTCAGTATATTGAAATAAAATAAAGAATACATATATCTAGGTATTGTCTGTCTCTACTTCACATATTCCTGTAGATATTGTACTTTATATTAATGGAAACATTTTTCTAAAATAAAAATCTACATAGGGCAAGACAGGAAATATAAAATAGCTCTCACAACAATGCCCTTCACTTATCCCAAAATCCAATATTTTATCAAGCTAGAACATGGTTATCAAGAATGTTTTATGCTGAATGTAGATACGAAATGTGAAATTTTCCATTAAATACGAGCCAGAGTTGTTTCCTTAATGTCCCGTAGGATTGGAAAATCCACACAATGTATTCCCCTAGGAATATGGCCACTTTTCTCTCCAAACACACTCCAAAATGAAAACATACACGTAATATTAAACCGATGTTATAGTCAATAGTACTTCAAGCACAAAACAAATGCGCAGGATTTGATCCAATAAACAAAACCACATTTCTGTGAATCCTCAGTGGATTACCATATTCCTAGTTATTATTAGTTTTAGTGTTTATATAGTGCTAGAATAACAAGTCTTACAAACAATACCAACGGTTTTGTAACATTAAAATAATTTCAAAGTATTAGGAAACACATAGAAGCGAAAACTCTCCTTGTAAGAGCTTACTATCATAAGGGATAGGGTACATCACTCAAAAGGTGTGGTTGACTTCTGGGGTTCAGATTATCCAGAACTTGTAAACCAGTTTTAAGCATATTAAGGTGAAAAGTTAGGGGTTGAAAAGGTGGTTTAATAATTTTGCCACAAATCAAAACCTGTGAATTTTTTTTTAGTGTAACTAATGGGGGTGTAATTAATGAGCAATGTATGGGGGGCACAATTATTGAGTGCACATTTGATGTGTGATAGATAACCAATGCAGTGAAAGAAAAATATGAAATTCCCTAAAAGTAAATATAAATATTTTAGTTGATGTTAACAACAGCAAGCATTTCATTTCCCACAATGCCGACACTGCTTACATAGTTTTTTTTTTTTTTTTTTTTAACTGCTGGGTTACACAATAGTAAAGAGTGAAGTTCTATTCATGGCTGATTAGCCCAGGCAGGCCAAATGCCAGAGATTCTCTTCTTGGAGTCATGGGACATTTTGTTTTGAAATGGACAGAAAGCACTTACGGAGACACTGGCAGGACAAATAGAGACTTTATTGTTATGTAGTCCCAAAATTAAAAACACAACACATGGACAACTCATCTGAAAAATGATGGCAAGACTTCAAAATCCAAATTGTTGAATTAACAGCAATGTTATTTTACCTATTGTAGAAAAAATATTCTATGCATCCTGTAAGCCAGTGATCCCCAACCAGTGGTTCGTGAGTAACTTGTTGCTCACCAACCCTTTTGATTTTGCTCCCAGTGGCCTCAAAGTTGGTGCTCATTTTTTAATTTCTGACTTGGAGTCATATCTTGGAGGCATATAGACCATATTTCTTGCTAAACATAGCCTTTAGTAGTCTGCCAGTCCAAACTGGACTAATAATTAACCAATCTGAGTCCTTATTGGTCACCTACTATGATTTTTTTGTTGTGCTTGTGTTGCTCCCCAGCTCTTTTATCATTGAAATGCTGCTCACGTGTAAAAAAAAGGTTTGGGATCCCTGCTGTAAGCCATGGACCTATTCATAACAACCAGGGCACTATCTGCAGAGAGTTTTCATGCTCTCCCCATGTTGGGTTTTCATCAGGTACCCAAGTTTTCTCCCAAAGCAAAAAAACAAAAAAAAACAAAATAAAACATACAGGCAGGTCAATTGGCTCCATAGTGTGTGCAAATGTGACATGGACCATATATGCTTCTATGCCACACCTAATGATAGATCTGAGAATAACACTCAATAGTAAAAAAAAGTCTGGCTCAGTCGAAGTCATGACTCCTTCAGTTACATTGAGTAGGAGAAACAATAGCTTATCTGAAAGCAGTTCTATTGTGTAGTTCTGGCTCCTTCTAAAAGCTCAGAATCAGGCGCAATTCACCGAAATAGATGACTACACCAATATTACAGCTAAAAAAAGTAAATTTATTGGTTCAAGAATAAAATTTTAAATGGTAGAATCAATTATCTGCAATATGAAATACATGTGTAATAAAACTATACCATAAAAATCATGACAAAATCCCTTTAAAGGTTCACTTCCTACCCTGTGGTGTGGTATGTTATTTGATTGAGTGACATAGGAGGGTGAGATGAGAAATCTATTTGTATGTGCATTGATTTTAAGACATAACTTACTCTTTATTTCTCAGCCTGAAGTTATAATAAACAGATAATCATTTCATACTAGATGTGCAAATGGTTTGTCCAAACTTTTTGGAAAATATCCTTCTCCCATTACATTATGGCACTAGAAAAGGACATGACTGCTTTCTTTGTGTCTTGATGACATATACATACTTGTGACATTTAAAGACTTGTATATATAATATATTCCTATAATCTTAATATATTATAACATCTCTCAAAGTAGGTTAAACATAAATACTGGCTTAGTATTCACAAACAAATAACTGCCTTTCTATTATAAGCAGATTATGCGTTTTTGTCCCTATGAGGAAAATTAACCTGACATCGCTCATGTATTTCATCTTAACAAGACCTTGCTCCCTGGCCTTTATGCTCCATAAATAGCAAACCATAAAATTAATAGAAATGTCCAATATAGTTACATAGTTACATAGTTACATAGTTACATAGGGTTGAAAAAAGACCAGTGTCCATCAAGTTCAACCCATCCAAGTAAACCCAGCACACTTAACCCACACCTACCAATCTATACACTCACATACATAAACTATAAATACAACCACTAGTACTAACTGTAGATATTAGTATCACAATAGCCTTGGATATTCTGATTGATCAAGAACTCATCCAGGCCCCTCTTAAAGGCATTAACAGAATCTGCCATTACCACATCACTAGGAAGGGCATTCCATAACCTCACTGCCCTCACCGTGAAAAACCACCTACGCTGCTTCAAATGGAAGCTCCTTTCCTCTAATCTAAAGGGGTGACCTCTGGTGCGCTGATTGTTTTTATGGGAAAAAAGAACATCCCCCAACTGCCTATAATCCCCTCTAATGTACTTGTACAGAGTAATCATGTCCCCTCGCAAGCGCCTCTTTTCCAGAGAAAACAACCTCAACCTCGACAGTCTCACCTCATAGTTTAAATCTTCCATCCTCTTAACCAGTTTAGTTGCACGTCTCTGCACTCTCTCCAGCTCATTAATATCCTTCTTAAGGACTGGAGCCCAAAACTGCACTGCATACTCAAGGTGAGGCCTTACCAGGGAACTATAAAGGGGCAAAATTATGTTCTCATCCCTTGAGTCAATGCCCTTTTTTATACAAGACAGCACTTTATTTGCTTTAGTAGCCACAGAATGACACTGCCTGGCATTAGACAACTTGTTATCAACAAAAACCCCTAGATCCTTCTCCATTAAGGAAACCCCCAACACACTACCATTCAGTAGATAGTTTGCGTTTATATTATTTCTACCAAAATGCATAACTTTGCACTTATCAACATTGAACCTCATTTTCCAGTTTGCTGCCCAGTTATCTAATTTTGTCAAATCGCTCTGCAAAGCGGCAGCATCCTGCATGGAACTTATAGTTTTGCACAATTTAGTGTCATCAGCAAAAATAGAAACAGTACTGTCTATGCCCACCTCCAGGTCATTAATAAACAAGTTAAAAAGCAAAGGACCAAGGACTGACCCCTGCGGTACTCCACTAACCACACTGGTCCAATTAGAAAATGTTCCATTTACAACCACTCTTTGTACTCTATCCTTCAGCCAGTTCTCTATCCAATTACAAATATTATGTTCTAGGCCAATATTCCTTAATTTGATCATTAACCTTCTGTGAGGTACTGTATCAAACGCTTTTAGCAAAGTCCAAGTAGATGACATCAACTGCCATTCCAGCATCAAGGTTCCTGCTCACCTCCTCATAAAAGGCGACTAAATTAGTCTGGCAAGATCTGTTACGCATAAAACCATGCTGGCACAAACTAATAGTATTGTGAACTGCAATGTATTCAAGTACCCTATCCCTTATTACCCCTTCCAAAAGTTTTCCTACTACTGATGTCAGACTAACAGGCCTATAGTTTTCAGGCTGAGAACGGGATCCCTTTTTAAATAACGGCACCACATTAGCAATCCGCCAGTCTCTTGGTACCATGCCAGACCTCAACGAATCCTGAAAAATTAAGTGAAGAGGCTTGGCAATCACAGCGCTCAGCTCATATAATACCCTTGGATGAATCCCATCCGGCCCTGGACCTTTGTTTACCTTTACATGTTCAAGTCTCTTTTGAATTTCCTCCCGAGTGACCCATGCGCCAGTAGCTAAATTACTAGAACTGGGCATATTACAAGGGAAGCCTTCATTATCTGGCTCCTCAGATGTATAGACAGATGAAAAATAAGAGTTCAAAATTTCAGCTTTTTCCCCATTCTCATCAACCAACTTACCCCCCCGTGATAATAAAGTTCCCACCCCTTCTTGCTTCATTTTTTTACTATTCACATAATTAAAAAATAATTTAGGATTCTTTTTACTCCTAGCTGCAATATCCCTTTCCATCTCTATTTTAGCTTGCTTGATAGCTTTTTTGCATGCTTTATTTGCTTCCTTGTACCTGATGAAAGTTTCTGCTGTCCCAGCTAACTTGAATGCCCTAAAAGCACGTTTTTTCTTACCAACCTCGACAATAACACTTTTTTTTCAGCCATAAAGGTTTTGCTTTGCGATGCCTCTCCTTGCTTACAAGGGGAATATACTGTTGTGTATACCTACAAAGCAATGTTTTAAAGATGTTCCATTTTTCTTCTGTGTCTAACCCCATGAAAAGCCTTTCCCAGTTGACACATTGCAGAGATGCCCTTATACTGGCAAAGTCTGCACGTCTAAAATTGAGGGTTTTAGTTACTCCCTTATAGCGCTGTCTCTGCAGCATTATCTCAAAGGAGACCATGTTGTGATCACTGTTCCCCAAATGCTCACCCACACAAATGTTAGAGATAAGTTCATTATTATTAGAAATCACCAGGTCCAAAATAGCGTCATTCCTAGTGGGTTCTTGAACCACCTGAAATAAAAAGTTGTCATTTAGCATATTTACAAACCTACTAGCTTTTTCTGACTTAGCCACCCCATTACTCCAGTCAATGTCCGGATAATTAAAGTCCCCCATAACAACAACTTGACCTAGTTTTGAAGCCTCCTCCATTTGCAACAATAGCTGGGCCTCATCCCCCTCATCTATACGGGGTGGTTTATAGCATACACCAATGATCATTTTCTTTGTGACCTTCAGCCCTACTGAAATTTCTACCCAAAGAGATTCGACGTTTTCATTGGTAATGTCTTTATTACATGGCTTTAAGTCTGACTTTACGTAAAGACAAACCCCTCCACCCTTTTTAATCTCTCTGTCCCTCCTAAAAAGTGTATAACCATTTAAATTCGCAGCCCAGTCGCATTTATCATCCCACCAGGTCTCAGTGATACCTATTAAATCATAATTTTCAATACATGCAATAGCTTGCAGCTCCCCTAATTTACCCGACAAGCTACGCGCATTAGCCAGCATGCAGCGGAGATTTTTACTTCTCCCTCTGATGTTTACATTAGCTAAGGGAGAGTTAGAGCTAAGGCAATTATGAGACTGCTTTCCTTGTAACGGAAGCTCCTTATCCGATAAACTATATGCCCCCCTCACTCCTCCCCCACAACCCTTTGCTAGTCCCCCTACCCCGTCTACACTAATTTTCCCATGGAATTCTAGCTCACCCACCCCCCCCTTGTCTAGTTTAAACACTCCTCCAACCTCTTAACCATTCTCTCCCCTAGCACAGCAGACCCCCTTCCATTGAGGTGCAATCCGTCAGGGCTGTATAGATTGTACCCCAAGGAAAAGTCAGCCCAGTGCTCTAGGAACCCAAACCCTTCCTTCCTACACCAAGACTTTAGCCACGCATTTAGCTCCCTAAGCTCCCGCTGTCTCCCTAAACTTGCACGTGGCACCGGCAAAATTTCCGAAAAAATGACATTGGAGGACCTTTGCCTAATCTTAGAGCCTAGATCCCTGAACTCACTCTTTAAAGTCCCCCACCTACCGTTCATTTTGTCGTTAGTACCGATATGTACCAAGACAGCCGGGTCATGCCCAGCCCCTCCCAATAATGTGTCAACCCGATCAACCATATACAATTAGCATTAACTGTGTAAAAATTGATTGAAGAAGTAGATTGTTCTCACAACTAATGCTGTGTGCTTATTTTACCATCAGAGACTAAAAAAAATACTGTGACCATAGGAGTCGTTTATGACTACAAAGAGCAATTGCAATTTTAGCTGTAGTAGTTGTGTAAAAAAAAGCCATTCACTAAAGCTCATTGCATTTCAACATAGTTGCCCTCAGCACTAGTGATGAGTGAATATGTCCTGTTTCGCTTTGCCAGAAAAAAAAAAGAAACTTTTTAAAGAAACTGCAAAAAAATTTGTCATTGTTTTTGATGCGCATCATTTTTTTCTTTGCGCGCACAACAATTGTTTTTGACGCGGGTGACTTTTTGGACTCACAGCAAATTTTTCCGCAGCAAATTTTGTCACCTGTTTCGTGAAAAAATCCACCAATGTCGAAATGTCCATGCCTGGCAAATTTTTTTGCCCATCACTACTTAGTGCACTTTCATTTGTTCTGAAAATCTTGCACAGCCATATACTGAAATTTCCAGCGCATATTGACAGCATTTTTTTAAAATTTATTCTTTTTCAATTTTTTATCCAATCCAAGAAGAACAATAGAATACAAAAATGAGAAATCTATTCAGAACAATAACTCCATACACGTACATTGGAGATTTTGACAAAGTGACCTCTAGAACAGTGGTTGTTGAACTTCTAGTTCAAGACCCCCTTTGGACTTTTGGTTCAAGACCCCCTTTCCATCACCAGATTTTGAACAGGGTCTCCTTTAGCTCATAAAAAAGGTACAGATTTAGGATAACATTGGTCTAAAAGCCAAGCAGCCATTGTTCCAATAATATAGTACAGCTAATAAGTGTTTACCCCAAGTCAATGATTTGTAATAATCAAGTACCTATTTACTAACCATTGATATAAAAGCATTCTAACTTGACTAGTCAGTCATCTCATCTACTTGGTATATACTTTCACCTTTCCGCACTAATGTTACGTTTCATAGAGGTAGATATGGGAACTTAAAATGCCACCTTGCCTTTATTTGAGGTAGAGAGGCTTGGGAACAATGCCCTTGGACATTACTTGATCCTCCTGGAGGCACAGTTTAAAGAACTAAAGTTTAACTAAAGAAGTAATGTGGAACATTATGTTTTGGGCATGTGTACCAGCCCAAAGCAACCAAAGCCATTTAGCAGGGAGATATGTTCCTCCAAAAATGCCCCTAGTAGCTCCCAATTTTTTTCTGCTTATTTATTTCACATGCTCTGTGCTGCTGTCAGTTAATGAGCTTCGGGACCAATATACATACATACACAAACTGTATGTATAGAATATAAACATCACAATATAAGGCTGATTAGTAATGAATACAGATGATTTCTACAAGGCAGCTCAGTACAACTAGCAACAGAATTAAATAATCAGCCCTGTAGCAGCATCTTATACCATGGGCCAACCTCATTTTCTGCTTAAGGCTTTGCAACAATCCCTAAGCTCAGCTTCCCAACAGCTACTCAGAACACACTGAGCACTTGAGTGTCACTTTCACTTTCCAATACTGGGAGCTCCAGTGACTGTAAAAACCTCATTGCTGCTATTAAAATGCTGAAATGTTAGGCTGGTGCAATAAGTTGAGTATATAAAATATGGCATTTTTAGTCATATTGATTTTTAGCATCTAGTTCTCCTTTAAAAGTCAGTAAGGGTAAGATTTGGGGGTGAACACTTTTTTACTGACCTATATATGATTGGGAATGTTGCATAGTGGATGATACAGCAACAGTTTCATAAGTAACTAAGGAGAGTCTAGCCCAAACCTACACCATAAAGTGGGGCCTGGAGCCAGATAAGACTGAACCCCACTGCCATAATCAGAACAGAAGAAGGCTTGTTGCTTATAAGTATTAAGTTTAACAAAAAATAAACCTTCAACAGAGAATTTTCCGCACATCAAGTGCTATCACACAACTCCATCTGCCTCTTAATAAACTGGCTGCTACATTATTGGAAAACCACATGCAATTTCATGTGAAGTAAAAAAAGAATATCAACCAGATATGCACTTCCTATTCAGCTATTGATAAACCTGAGCCATAATCACTGCAAAACAGACCTAGAAGCCATAATCAATACAGAATAGACCTTAGGGGAGCTTGTGCCAAAGGTGTCTATGTGATAAAAATGCCTGGAGCTGTTTTGCGTAAATAGTAAAGATAAGTATAATCCTAAAGTACCTTTATCATCAGAATTTTATTAACCAATATATAATGAAACAAAAGCAATGTGACCCTTACTGATATATTGAATATTTTTATCTTGATGCTTTATTAGCTAACTAAAAATATAATCAGGATAGAGACATTTGAATTATTTTACCTAAATTATCCCTTTTTAAACCACAACAAATATTTATTATTATATATACTTGCTTTGGCCTATATTTCCAGTATAATGCAATTTACAAAATGGCCACTTCTTGCCTATACCCCTTTCCTGTTATAGAAATTTGTTCTTTCACATTGACACTCACCTGCCTTCCATTTAGGAAGGCAGGGATAACAGTGGAAAGGGAGGCGGAGAACTTCCAAGGTGGGTCCATTTCTAAGGGACAGCTACTGTATATGCATTGAAGCTTTGATGGTTGAAAAAAAGGAGAAGGCTTAATAGGTTAGTCACACACAGTAACAGCCATTATGCATCAATAATATCTGCTTTATCTAAAAAGGGTTCATTAACAAATACAAAAGCATTAATGTCATTCAGAAATTATCTTGAATCCATACATGTTTTTTTTTACAGCTTGAGGTGAGCCCCATTGCCTCTCTGCAATCTACACTGATTGATGCCAGAGAACCCTTGAATTACCTCCAGCTTCGATATGGTCAAATGCGACACCAATGCCTTTAGTATTGCTGGTGCTATAAGTGACTTAAACTTTTTCAATATTTTATCTGTACCTGACCTACCCCCCTAGAAAACATGGTAATTTAAATCCAAATGTTGCACAGGAATGATTCAAGTAAGGGAGGATTCAAAGAAGGAAGGATTCAAGGAAGGAAGGGAAGAAGGATTCAACGAAGGAAGGAAGGAAGGAAGAAGGAAGGATTCAAGGAAGGAAGGAATGGAGGAAGGATTCAAGGAAGGAAGGAAGAAGGAAGGATTCAAGGGAGGAAGGATTCAAGGAAGGAAGGAAGAAGTAAGGATTCAAGGAAGGAAGGAAGAAGGAAGGATTCAAGGAAGGAAGGATTCAAGGAAGGAAGGAAGGAAGAAGTAAGGATTCAAGGAAGGAAGGGAGGAAGGATTCAAGGAAGGAAGGAAGGAGGAAGGATTCAAGGAAGGAAGGAAGGAGGAAGGATTCAAGGAAGGAAGGAAGGAGGAAGGATTCAAGGAAGGAAGAGAGGAAGGATTCAAGGAAGGAAGGGAGGAAGGATTCAAGGAAGGAAGGGAGGAAGGATTCAAGGAAGGAAGGAGGAAGGATTCAAGGAAGGAAGGGAGGAAGGATTCAAGGAAGGAAGGAAGGAGGAAGGATTCGAGGAAGGAAGGAAGGAAGGAAGGAAGGAAGGAAGGAGGAAGGATTTAAGGAAGGAAGGAAGGAAGGAAGGAAGGAGGAAGGATTTAAGGAAGAGAGGAAGGAGGAAGGAAGGATTCAAGGAAGGAAGGAAGAAGTAAGGATTCAAGGAAGGAAGGGAGGAAGGATTCAAGGAAGGAAGGAAGGAGGAAGAATTCAAGGAAGGAAGGGAGGAAGGATTCAAGGAAGGAAGGGAGGAGGAAGGATTCAAGGAAGGAAGGAAGAAGTAAGGATTCAAGGAAGGAAGGGAGGAAGGATTCAAGGAAGGAAGGAATGAAGGAAGGAAGGATTCAAGGAAAGAAGGAAGGGAGGAAGAATTCAAGGAAGGGTTCAAGGAAGGAATGGAGCAAGGATTCAAGGAAGGAAGGATTCAGGGAAGGAAGGAATGGAGGAAGGATTCAGTTTATACAGACCATAGCAGAACATGTTGTACAATTTAAATACTATTTTTTTTCTTGTGTTGCATACAGGGATGTTTCTGGACCCAGATCCACCCTGAGGTAGCTCCTGTGATGCCTGCCCCCCAGCATTTACTTTTTCTTATGCCACAGGGGGTCCAAGGGGGGCACATCACTATTGCAGAGAGCGCAGTTCTGCTCTAGCAGAGCTGAATTTCCAGTTTCTACTCTCAAAGTTACTAGGAGCAGCTGTTTGCTGAGCCTTGTAACCTTGGGAGCACTGCCACCTGAGGCCTTATGGCAGCAGTGCCCCTGGTTGCATGGCAAAGCACAGATTTTCAAATTTTTTCTCCACTCGTGAAAATGCTAATTTTGCCACAAATCTGTGATGAAAATTTGCTTATTCCTAAACTGACAACTGAAGGTATTGCATTCTACATAATATATAATCAAGTCCTGGAATTCAAAACACTAAACACTAAAATGTGGTATAGCTTAGTGCTGATTAATACAGGATTTAGGCGTTCTTGTGTTCAGATTTTTTTCATCAGAAGATAAGGGGTCCAATATTTATATTTTCCTATTGTTCCTACACAGGGATTAGGATCCTTGCCCCTTCTTATCTTTAGCATCTGATATCTCAGTTTTTACTCCCTTGTCTGTGTATGCTTTCAGAAAAAGACAGTCCTTATGTGCCTCATTCTTCAGTAAATTAGTACCAGAGGGAGTGTGAAATGCAGGTGCCCATATTTAAGATATGTGAATCAGTTATCTTTCTGTGTGTGAATATTTTATGTATGCATTTGCAGGAATTGTACACACTCTAAATAATGGTGCAACCACATTTCAACTGAATAATAAACATCTGGCTTTGTACCAAATGGATGGGCTTGGGGCAATTCCATCCCCTGATCCGGCCTGAGATGGCTCCTGCTATGTTTCCCCAAGTACTTACTTTTCCTGTACCGGAGGGGATCCAGGGGGGCAAGAAATAACTAGAAATTCAACATTTTGCCACCTCTGGTTACTTGCGGGGCAACAGCAGCAGTTTTGGATGGGCTACCTGCCATGCCCACCACCCACTAAGCAGTATCAGCATCATTGTGCTTTTTTTTCAACTCCAAATAAGCATTCCTACCACCAAGCTGGAATGATAGCACTGAAACATGTACCATGTACCTTGCTCTTGTCTACAGTACCCATGGTTCAACCTGGACCATTCTGTCATTCTTCCTATAAAATTAACCTAAACCTAAAAATTATGAACTTTGAGCCCATACTAAATTATTAAATGTGCATTGATCTGAGGTTTCCATTATTTTATATACTGTGAACACATAAAATTGATAATGAGTGGTACTAACCCAGGATCAAAGCAACAATAATTCTATATGTAAAATAATAAAAGACCATGTTTATTCGTCACCATTCCAGTACTTGAGGCATTAATCCAATCAGCAGTTGTACACAGGGTCGGACTGGGCCGCCTGGATACCGAGAAAAAACCCTGTGGCCCTCCCGGCTGCTAGTATCCTCCCTTGACACGATTTCACTTACGCTTGTTCAGGAGAGGATGTGGGGTGGGTGGCAGGGGCCCCTTGGGCAAGGGGTACCTTGGGGCAGCAGCCCCGTTGGACCCTGCACACCCAAGTCCGACCCTGGTTGTACAAGTCTCCATACTATTCGAATAGTGCAATGCACAGGCATTCCACCTGAGTAATTATTGAATAAGGGTCATTACAACATTACTTTTTTATTACTATGTAACATATTCAGTCAATACTGAGAAAAAGAGAGAAAGCAGAACCATCCTTGTGTTTTCAAAAATTACTAACCCAGTCAAACCTCCTTTCACTACAGGTCGGAGCGTTATCCATACAAATTCATCAATACAGCAACCACCTACATAAATTTTCCTTCTGACTGATCTGTACTAAAACCAGAATTTATTATAACCGGTGTTTGTACACTTGAGGGTATACGAACCCTGGCCAAGTGAACATCTCTTTCTGAACATACCTACAAAACATAGATAAAAAAATTATTTCAACTTTCCTCCATTTGTTTAAACTGCTGTGTGCGTAACCTTTGGTGTAATTCCCACTTCGATGCAGAAGACCCAAAGGTTCCGCTAAAGCGTAGCTTGGATTCAAAAATTGTTATTGACATAAAAAGAAAATATATTCTTTTTCCCTGCGGGCGCAAAACAGAGGCATGCAGAAATATTTGCAAGGGAAAAAAGAAAATACTTTTATGATTGGGGGGGGGGAAATTGAAAGGAACATCATGAGCTTATCAAATAGAAACCGGTACAGAACATTGTGTGCTTATTAACGCCAGAGGAAAATATATTTTTATGCTTGCGGTAGAGGATAGCAACTTGTTAAAGACACCCCTGCAGTGTTCTAACACTTTCCTTGAAACGTGTGGCAGGCCACTCTGTGGTATTTACGATGTAGAATATTGGCTAAGCCAACGTCTATGTTAAAGTTTATGTTCCAACAGATTCTGTTTGTGTTCAGTGTTTTCCTACCTGTGCTCTTTTTGTTTACCGTTATTCTTTTTTGTCAGTACACATTTTTTTTTCTTTTCTTTCTTTCAATGCTGAAAGACTTTCTTAAGACATTTGCACCCCTGTAGCTTCTTTTAAAGCTCTTGAGGCGATGTGTTCTGTAAAGAAACAAAACAACTGCAGTACTGTAAGTTTATTCAATACAGATCAAGAAAAGTGTTGCTTTTTTTTTTAGTGGCCTTCTTTAGTCACAGTAAAACTTAGTCATTGTCCCAGGGGTGGCCTTTTTTTCTTCATTTCTTCTCTCCGAACCTATACAAAGACTGCGTAGGAGTAACATTTTCAAATATTTCTGTAAATAAATAAAGCTCTTGGGGGTGGTAGGATAGTTATGTATATTATGTAGGAATATTAATTAAAGGAGAAGGAAAGGCTAGTAAAGAGTTAATCTCGAGCTGCAGGCATACCTTCATTTCTCTCAATAGTGCCCTTAAGTCTCCCCATGTTTCTCCTGTTCAGAAGATACAAGGCCACATAGGGAAAAAAAACGCTGCGCTGTGCATTTCAAATTCTCATAATTCCACGCTCCTGCGCCGAGACCAAGACCAGTTACAGTAAGAAGTGCATGCGCATTTTCTATACTGTGTGAGCGCGCTTGCAGTTTCTATGGCCCTTCCATGTCACGCTCACGTCTAGGGGGGAGAATGAGGTTTGCGCATGCGCATTTAGTTACGAGGCGCCATGTTGGACTAATTTAAATATCCAACATGGCGGCCGCAATAACCTAAATATAATGTAAAGTTAAAATGCCCACTGCAGCGAATATACAGGACATCAAGGTAAAAAAATGTAGCGATCAGCTACAGGTACATACGGACTTTGGATTTAGGGGGTCGAGATTTTAACCCTTTCCTTCTCCTTTTAATCCATGGTAAAGGACATTAAAAATCACCATGGACCATATAGAAGCACTTGGTCACAAGAGCCAGAGGACTAAGAGTCCTCTATCAAAAGAAACACAAGATTTATTGCCTCCTTTTTTGTAAACATGTTCTTCAGTATCTGACTTCCTCTTTCAGAAAAATCCTTCATTCTTGGGACCAGTTCTCTCCCCTCTCCTGCTCCCCCCTCCCTCAAGAATTCATAAAACCCCTCCCTTAGGAATGTATAATCTGAGCTATAATAGCTAGAGCTGCAGCAGGAAGCTACTGAGACCAAGCTAAAATGGCAGCTGCAATCTTAAGCAAACAGAAAAAGCTTATAGGGCTGTTTACTCAGGTATGTTAATGCTTTCTGCAGAATAAATATTGTGTTCTAGGTGGCACTAATGTGGTGAATCTATTGGCAGTAAAATGCCAAAATGACTTTCCTTCTCCTTTAAATCCAAGCAGCAAGAAAGATGGGAAACAGCTGGTTTAGGAGTCTCTGATAGGGTCAGGGGAATGCAACAGTTAGAACACAGTTGCCCACATAGAATTAGTCCTGAAGGTGATTTTTTGTTAGCAGCCACTCTAGTTGCTGTTAGCAGGAAAGAAGAGGAAAGAAGAGGAGCAAAGGAAATTGGTATAGTAATGCTTTCTGCGGTATAAATATATTGTTCTAGGTGGCACTATTGTGGCGAATCTATTGGCAGTAAAATGCCAACATGACTTTCCTTCTCTTTTAACCAACCAGTGCTTTTCTTAGTCATTTGCAGTAGAATAGACAACAATGTACATGCAGTCATGGTAGAAGTGAGATATTCAGCAATCAAGACATAAAAGGGAATAATTTGCCTAATAGAGAGCTAGTAACAAATAAAGTGTTATTGGGTATATTCATTTACAGGCTTTTTTTTAAATTTAATAGCCAACAAAATTGTGCTGAAACTCAGCCAATTCCTTTTCGCATTCTTGATGTATTTTTCTTTATATTTAAAATCTTTAACACTGAAAATATTATTCCCTTTAGTGTCCCTAGATGCTTGCCAGGATTCATCTCAAATTCATAATAAATTGAGATTATGTATTTTTTCTGTCATTTTATCACATTTTAATAAATAGTTTTCAGGGAGGACGATTTGTTTTTTTTTCCTCTGGAAAAACTTGAAAACTCCCCAGACTTAGAAGTTAGCTTATTTATTATAAACTTCAAACACAAAACTCAATTGTGAAAGAACATGAGAAAGAAAATAGCAAAATCACATTCTACCGATCAGACTTTTGTTAACTCCCATTCCCAGTCCAATTTTGCTACAATTAATAATCACCTCCCTAAGTTAGTCAAGAAGGTCTATATGCAATTCTCCAAAAAACCTCTCAAAACATACAAAACACATCTACTATATAATAGTAGTTTAGTGGGGTGGAGAGCGAAGCTACTTTCCTGGGCTGTACATATTGTTATGTTCAGACACTGAGAAGAAACAATCAGATGGAAGTCTGTATATTGGGTATACTGGTAAATGGCAAAACCGAGCCGTGAAGCCATGACTACATGAGTGCGAGGTTTTAATAGAGACAAAATAACAGAATACCAACTGGTTCAAGGTAAAAATATAAACAAATATACAGGCCAGTGACAGGAGCAATTGGCAGCCAGAGTCTAGTAATCAGGCTGGTAGTCCGGACAGGCAGCTGGCAAATGAAGTTGAAGATTAGGCCAAGGTCAAAACCACAAGAACAGGCCAAGGAGGGGCACAGGAGTACAGGAACCAGGCAAGGACTCAGGAACTAGGAGCCACATGGGGGTCTTAGGAACAAGAACACAGGAATCAGGATGGCAAGATCTCAGCTAGTAAGCTTAATGACAAAGCACTTAGCAAAGGTCAGGGCAAGCTTATAAAGGAACTTAATAAAAAATTATTGACTCATGGGACTAATGAGGTGGGTAGAAGAAAGGGAGCAGATGGGAGGAATACATGAGGTACATTGGTTGAACTAAATAAGAGCCTCCAGTGGCTCACTTGGTAAGTACACAGCCCCAGAAATACACAAAGCAGAGTCAGAAACCTGGCTGGTCCTGATACATATAGTGCAACCTGCAGAGCAGAAGGTGTAGGTATGGGTGGAACACACCTAAATTTGACTGGAACACTACTATTCTCCACTTATATTGCAATGCAAAGACTGCTACATCTGTATGAAGACTGAGGGATAGTAGACACAACAGTAAAATGAGAACATGAACACTTTATATTGATGTTGCCCAAAATGTGGCCCTTCATTTGTTGAAGTGCATCTCAATGACATTATGGTAATATGGAAATATTATTAATACAAAGTCACTATGGTAATATAATTAACACTGAACTACTAACGAGAGAAGAAAGCAATCCTGATCAGTAACAACATCCATTAAAACGTTATCAAAAGTGTAAATTGCAGTATATTTTTGATATATATTGTTATACTTTTGTGCTGGGCTCTAGCCAAAGCTTTTTTGTTATTCTCTTAGAAGTAATTGTTCTGTAGATTCAGTTGCTGGATTGAGCAATATTCCTTCTTAGATAACTCTATATCTTTACAAATATTGCCTTCTCTCTTGTTATGACCTCTAAGCTGTGGTTAGTGATCCGTATCTTCACAGAACACTTGGCCCATTAAAACAAGACGCACTATTGTTCCTTTTGGGACTCAATCCTACTTGTGAATTCACCAGTTCCAGCTTTCTGACTTTATCCTACATCTAGGAAAGGACAATGTGGGTCAAACTGCAAAAATGATAATTTTATAGGAACTAGGTCCAAAATCCAGTGGGACCAGGTTGAAGAAGAGACGTGGCCTACAGGTCCTGGCATCAACCTTTGAGAAATAGCTTTGTAAAAAAAATAGCAGGCATGTTTAACACAAATCAGACACATTTATATGACTGAACGAAACCTGAATTTAATTTTACTATAATGGAATTTTGCCTATATCAATTATTCTAAACGCAGATATTTAAGTGTTTATGGGTCATTGGTACTGCAATTTTATGCCATCTTTGTGAGCTCACTGAAGCATATTCTGATGGTGAATAATGTGGCCTGTGAGTGCTATTTAAGCATTAGTGGAGCAATATCTGTCCAGACTAAACAAGTCCATGAAAGCATCCGTAATGTTACGGTACATCATTGCTTCTTTGCAGAAAAGAAGATTGTGCTTAGGATGGTATTTCTGTTTTCAAGCTGTAGTTTAAATTTTGAGTATCACTGTGTTTCTCTGCCGCAGGTGAGATCAGAAAATAGCATTGTAGAAAGTACAAAGTAACAGTTATATAGTATATAATACAGTCAGAATCTATTTGCAGATAAACAAAGCTGGCTGGATCAGAGTAGTCAAACTGTAAACTGGCCAAAGCCCTGTTGGGTCCCATATCTCCTGGGCAACCACAATATTGGTAATTCTTGTTGTGTCAGTTTTCATTTTGGTTCTGGCAGGGAGAAATACATAAGCAGAGTCGGAGCAATTTATTTTGTGCTGCAGTGCCCACATTCTGTTTTACTGGCTGGATAATATAAAGTTGGTCAAGTCCACAAGCTTCCACAAGCTCATCAATATAAAGTAAAACATTAAAATAATAATTAATAATAAGAAAATAAAACACAGCTACATGAAAAATAAATATATGCTCTTTCACTCGATTATTACCCCATACTAATGTCCAAATGCCCAAAGGGCACTCTAATGCTCCTTGGTCCCAGAGCCATTTCCTCTATTGTGGCCTCAGTTTGTCTAGCTTTGACATTAAAAGGGTTCCCATGGAGAATGACAAATAAACCCTACCATTCTTACCTTCTTAGTCTGACAAAAAACTGTATGTAAAAAGCTTTAATACATATTTAATAAAAAAAAAGTACCTTAAATATCTATGTACAAAAGAAACCCTACAAACATATCACAGCATAAAAATAGCTAGAAAACGTGCTTCTTCGGTAAATCTAAACACGTCTAAGAAATATTAAAACCCCCTACTGTGTGTGAAAGAAGAAAAAGGAAGAAACCTGTCATCCTTATGAAAGCACTCAGCCTTTGGCCCTTGCATTTGTACAAACTCATGGAACACCTTGGTGACTTCTAATATCCTTGGATTTCAGTACAACTGGTGCAGCTTAGAATGGTACTTAAAGTCCCTTATGCGAAGACTCAAGGGTCATTTCCATCCTTGAATTTCAAGTCATTGAGGGTTCTTTACTAGACTACAGATGAAAGGGCAAGAGCACGCAGAGGTGCAAAAGCAGCTTTAGGCTGTACTTTATGTCACTGATGCAAAGATATAAGGGTCAACCAGCTTGATACTACAGTATATGGTCAAGTTAGCAGTGTTATTTGCCCTTATGTGGAACTCTGACTATTATCATTTATATTCTGGAACCTTACTAAATACAAAATATATCATTACATATCCATCCTGCAAAGTTAACTCACTAGGATTCCTTAATATAAACCCAAGACACAAGGGCTAGAGCACTGATCCCAACCAGTGGCTCACAAGCAACATGTTGCTCACCAACCCCATTGGATGTTACTTCCAGTGGCCACAAATCAGCTGCTTATTTTTTAATTCCTGGGTTGGAGGCAAATTGTGGTTGCACAAAAACCAGATGTCCTGCCAAACAGAGTCTTCTGTAGGCTGTCAGTCCACATAAGGGCTATCAAATAACCAATCACAGCCCTTATTTGGTGCCCCAGGTACATTTTTTCATGCTTGTGTTGTTTCCCAACTATTTTTACATTTAAATGTGGTAAAAAAGTTTGGGGACCCCTGGGCTGGAGCATTAAGGGGTGCAAAAGCAACTTCTAACTGTATTTTATGGCATTTATGCAATAATACAAGTTCTCTGAACTGTATTAAAGAACACAGCCTGCAACTTTTTGCCTTTGCATAGTACATTCCAACTTCTGTTATAATTATATTTAACTACTTCGTTAATCCATGATCTAGTATAGTGCAATTGTACAACTGATATTGTATTCCATATTGCTTAAGAATTTGTGAAATTCAATTGACACTTTCTAAAGACTATAAAAGAATGTGTGGGAAGATTCTTTATTTGGTGATTCATCGGTGCTAGAAAGGATCTGCCGTTAATCTAGCTGACTCGTATTGCATTGAATTTCCCCGTTCAAATGAATTTGTCGTGGATTTGGGAATACGTGACCTTTGGATCTTCATTCTGTCAGATCACATTATTTCATCTGCAGACATTTTCTATGTTTCTGGCACTTTTCACACATTTATGGCATTTCACATCTCCATCTTGTCACCTTGAACTTAAAATGATAAAGCGCTGCAATTATATTTCTACATTAATTCTACGGTACCTTACTCCATAATAGCACTTTGAGACTTGCAATATACTATATAAACAACTTTCTATCAAAATGGGTTTCAGTCAAATAGGGCTCAGGCTATATAAAATTGATATGCCCTTATATTTTATACTGTAATGTTCTGGCAAAGAACTTAGCTTACTATATTGCAGTAACTCTGAAATACATTTTGAAATCTACTTTTAATTTTTAATTTAATTGGGTGGTTTGCATTCACATTTCAACTCTTTTCTGTAGTTTGTTTCATTTCCCCCCTCTCATGTTTTTCACTTAATGCTCTGGTAGCTGGTAGTTGGCTCTTTAGAAAATCCTGGGGAGCATGTTCAGAAGGCTATAAAGCCCCTACTGAGAAATGTATCATGTTGTATAAAATTAATAATCAGTGCCCTGGGCCTTTAAACTGAAATTCAACAAAAAAAAATTATTTATTTGTAGTGAATAGTGATGAGTGAATCTATGCCATTTCTTAAATTTTTTTGAAAAGGTGAAAAATTCGCAAAACGGCAGAAATTTTGCACACCATCAAAAAAAATTGTCTTGTGTGTCAAAAAAAGGATTCACACAACTCTTTACAAGGCAAATTTTGATGTCTGTTTCACAAAAATGGCGAACCACAAAATTCTCTGCAAATCAATGCCTGGCGAATAATTTCGCCCATCACTAGAAGTAAACTATATGATAATGCATTTTGTAAAGGTGAACTGTCTCTTTTTACTAGTTTTGTTACTGGGGGGCTAAACGGGGTTTAAGAACATAAAGTTTCCAAAAGTGGAAAGTTATGACTGTAAGTTGAGCCATTACATAAAAATTTGTGACATCCCCGAATATTTAGCAATCCCCCCAAATTCTTGCCAAAATCCACTGAAGTCAAGGAGAAGGGACATTTACAATGCAGATAAGGCATTTTTAGGTCTGCAATACAGGTATAGGACCCATTATCCAGAATGCTCGGGACCAAGGGTATTCCAGATAAGGGGTCTTTCCGTAATTTGGATCTCCATGCCCAAAGTCTACTAAAAAAATCAATAAAACATTAATTAAACCCAATAGGATTGTTTTGCATTCAATAAGGATTATTTATATCTTAGTTGGGATCAAGTACAGGTACTGTTTTATTATTACAGAGAAAAGGAAATCATTTAACCATTAAATAAACCCAATAGGGCTGTTCTGCCCCCAATAAGGGGTAATTATATCTTAGTTGGGATCAAGTACAGGTACTGTTTTATTATTACAGAGAAAAGGGAATCATTTAACCATGAAATAAACCCAATAGGGCTGTTCTGCCCCCAATAAGGGGTAATTATATCTTAGTTGGGATCAAGTACAGGTACTGTTTTATTATTACAGAGAAAAGGGAATCATTTAACCATTAAATAAACCCAATAGGATTGTTCTGCCCCAATAAGGGGTAATTATATCTTAGTTGGGATCAAGTACAGGTACTGTTTTATTATTACAGAGAAAAGGGAATCATTTAACCATTAAATAAACCCAATAGGGCTGTTCTGCCCCAATAAGGGGTAATTATATCTTAGTTGGGATCAAGTACAGGTACTGTTTTATTATTACAGAGAAAAGGGAATCATTTAACCATTAAATAAACCCAATAGGATTGTTCTGCCCCAATAAGGGGTAATTATATCTTAGTTGGGATCAAGTACAGGTACTGTTTTATTATTACAGAGAAAAGGGAATCATTTAAACATTAAATAAACCCAATAGGGCTGTTCTGCCCCAATAAGGGGTAATTATATCTTAGTTGGAATCAAGTACAAGGTACTGTTTTATTATTACAGAGAAAAAGGAAATCAGTTTTAAAATTCTGAATTATTTGATTAAAATGGAGTCTATGGGAGACGGGCTTTCCGTAATTCGGAGCTTTCTGGATAACGGGCTTCCGGATAAGGGATCCCATACCTGTACCATATACATTGCCCTTCCTAAAGAAGCTCCTTTCCAATATACAGGAATGGGTTCCGTTACCAGAAACCTTATCCAGAAAGCTCTGAATTATGGGAAGGCCATTTCTCATAGACTCTATTTTAATCAAATAATTTGACATTTTACAGCATCTCTGTAATAATAAATAATATAATAATAAAACAGTACCTTTTACTTGATCCCAACTAAAATATAATTAATCCTTATTGGGGGCAAAACATTTTTGTAGCTTTAATGTATGGAGATCCAAATTATGGAAAGACCCCTGGAAATTATGGAAAACGCTAGACCTAATTGTCTATGTAGATTCTTATTCAGTCCAGGTCATGATATACAGTTTCAGCCAACACCTAACTGAATAAGTACTAATAAACCCCTCAAGGGTTTAAATGCTGGGGAATTCCCTACCAGTCATTTGAACTGAAGAAGCCACTCGGAGGAGTGGTGAAACATTTTCAAGGAAAAAAAGTACAGTTGTTTAAGACTTAATTCTACTAGATACTATACTAGACCCAATTATTCTAGATAACAAGTCCCATACCTGTACTACAACAGTTTCAAACATGGCAGCAATGCCTCCATCAATATGAAAGTGCCTAGATATCTAGTTGCTCAGACTTTCTCCAAATTGGGTTGACCAAAACGCCCTTTAAATTTCCATTGTTTGAACTTTAATGAATGCAGCTGTCTCTCCTGACTGCAAAGTAAAAGTGTTTTCTTCAGTGAAACAGACCATATGGCAAAATTCTAGCACAGATTCTTAAAAATGTTCTGACAAAAACATGACTTTCATCATGATACTGTTGGGTGAAAAGGCCCCCCCTGTCATAACCATCCCTAGTTGTAACCTGCAAGACCCAACAATAAATTATAAAAAAAGCCCTGATAAACCAATCACCTTCAGTTGCTTCTAAGGGGTGTCAAAAGACTAGGGCTGTTAATTAATCCCCATATCATAAGACACAGTTTCCCAGGTGCAGGATCTAATGCTAAAGCACCAGTTTATCAAGGTGTCCTATCAAAAAACTGAAAATCAAAGATAGGATCTGCTATCAAAGGGAGAGAACCTTCTTCAAGGTCAATATTTCTATTCCCTTTCCATGCGTCTCTCTGTATAACGGGTATCATTCTATTAAAGAGTGCATCCTAAAGGTCTAAAAGTGAAGGTTTAATTCAAAAGGATACTCTAATATGCAACCCCACATACTAAATTCTTAGGTAGGGGTACTGGAGTGAGTTAACGACTTCTTGGTGTGGGATCTCAAAGACAAATATGTACAGCAGTATCGGATTTGAAGAGAAAGGAATGGGTCTATATACTTACACTGCTGACATGTATGCAACAGTGCTATTATGTACCATCCAACCCGCTAGTTGTGCTCCTCTACTGACCTGCTCCTTAACTCCTCTCTCATTCCCTCCTCACACGCTCATATTCAAGACTTTGCAAGGGCTGCCCCCCTTCTCTGGAATTCGCTCCCACAAACTATCAGACTTTCTCCCAATCTCTCTGCCTTCAAGAGATCTCTAAAAACGCATTTATTTAGAGAAGCTTACCCTAATCTAGTTTAGCAATACCCTGTGCCCCACCTCTCACAACTCTGGTCTTGCCCATTCCCACACCTTGTGTCTCAATCCTTTCTCCTTGTAGATTGTAAGCTCTTTTGGGCAGGGCTCTCTTCACTTCTTGTATCGATTATTGATTGCTTTATATGTTACTCTGTATGTCCAGTGTATGGAACCCACTTATTGTACAGCGCTGCGGGATATGTTGGCGCTTTATAAATAAATGTTAATAATAATAATAATAATAATAAATAAGCAGTGTGGATAAAACATAAAAAAGTAAGACAATATAATATTTAGAAATTCACAAATAGGAACTATCCCTTAATATGCTATACTCCAGATTTTAAACCTCCATTATATAGAGTTGCATTGCTGTTTCATAGAAAACATCATTGCTTTTGGCAGGTAGCAGACAATAAGATACACTTATTTCACTTAGCTTTTACTCTTCTCCCAACTCTGTCACCTTTAGCGACCTTGCTTAGTACACTGTTCCTACTGAATAAATTGAAAAACTCTTGACAAATAATATAATTCTTTAAGCCAGTTACTTTCGGCAAACAATCCACTGAAATGAAATAAAAGAAGAAACTCCTCTCTCGTATCTCAGCACAAAAAAAAAAAAGAAAAAGAAAGAAATGCTCCAGAATTAAAGTGCTTTTGAATGTGCCCTTTTCGGTTACATTTTTTCCTGGGATTTAGTGCTCATAAAAAGGCCAGATCAATAGCACTGGAATTTCAAATCCATTTATCTAGAGCAGCTAAAGAATGGGAAAGTTTGCCTTTCTCTGCCGCGCTGATCAAGTTTCCTTAATCCTGTCGGGAAACAGACTAAGTCAACTGTTTCCTCCCTATTTATCCATGCTTGTTTGTTGCTTTTCTTCACTGTGTGTAATCCTGCAAAACCCAAAGATTTGCTGATAGTGTCAAAATCTCCAACTATACAAAAAGTGAAAGATACTGCTGATAAAGCGCAGCGTTTCCCTAATTCTTAACAGAATCCCATAGAAGGATATTACATTTATAGGGGGTTGTGTGAAGAATGGAAATGTTATTTATTTTATTCGTTATTCTTTATTTATAGAGCAACATGCAATTTTATTTTTTTTAAAAAATAAAGTTTGTTTTCTTGTGCCTGAAAACCATGTTAAAGTAGTTCTTGAGGGAAATGTTTTGAAGTTACAGGTATGGGACCTCTTATCCAGAATGCTTGGGACCTAGGGCTTTCCAGATAAGGGATCTTTCCATAATTTGGATCTCCATACCTTAAGTCTACTAAAAAATCATTTAAACATAATTTAAACCCAATAAGATCGCTTAGACTCCAATAACGATTAATTATATCTTAGTTGGGAATTATTACAAGGTACTGTTTTATTATTACAGAGAAAAGGGAATCATTTAACCATGAAATAAACCCAATAGGGCTGTTCTGCCCCAATAAGGGGTAATTATATCTTAGTTGGGATCAAGTACAGGTACTGTTTTATTATTACAGAGAAAAGTGAATCATTTAACCATTAAATAAACCCAATAGGGCTGTTCTGCCCCAATAAGGGGTAATTATATCTTAGTTGGGATCAAGTACAGGTACTGTTTTATTATTACAGAGAAAAGGGAATCATTTAACCATTAAATAAACCCAATAGGGCTGTTCTGCCCCCAATAAGGGGTAATTATATCTTAGTTGGGATCAAGTACAGGTACTGTTTTATTATTACAGAGAAAAGGGAATCATTTAACCATTAAATAAACCCAATAGGGCTGTTCTGCTCCCAATAAGGGGTAATTATATCTTAGTTGGGATCAAGTACAGGTACTGTTTTATTATTACAGAGAAAAAGGAAATTTATTCTGTAATTCAGAACTTTCTGGATATTGGGTTTCCGGTTCGCGAACTTACGCCAAAAAGTGCGAAAGTTTGCGAACTTTGCGAACCCCATAGACTTCAATGGGAAGGCGAACTTTAAAACCTAGAAAAGCCATTTCTGGCCAGAAAACTGATTTTAAAGTTGTTTAAAGGGTGCCACGACCTGGACAGTGGCATGCAGGAGGGGGATCAAGCAAAAATTTCTCTGAAAAATACTTTGTTGACACAGCGTTGCGTAAAAATGCAAGCTATTCCTATGTATACGCAAAGGCAGCTGGCAGACCTAGCGGAAATACGTGGCGTTTTTTGCTATTTCGCACTATTAGCACCATGGAAACGGGATTTGCTTACGTCACCAGTACTAGGCTGAAAAACGCCATGTGTGGCTTGTGCAGCGTTTTTAGGCCGAGAAAAAACACAGCAGAAAAACGCCTAAGGCGAACCCAAATTGCGAACATCGCGAACTTGCGAACTTGCAAACACCCGATGTTCGTGCGAATTAGTTCGCCGGCGAACAGTTCGCTACATCTCTAGTCATTTTTTCCCTCACTGGATTTGTGAAGGTAGTAGAAAAAATCCAGTAGCACACCAATAAGTGAAAAGGGGTGTTTATTTAGCCCATACACATGTATAAAGGGCAACGTTTCTGGCCCTATCTGGGCCCTTGATCAAGCCTAGTGTTACACAAACTGGGAGTGGTATAGTAAGGATAGATGAGGGGTCATAAGACCCCTTCCTAAGTGATGTAATCACAACATATATTCTCATGATGAGACAGGTATCCACATGGTGATATATGCAACACAAGAGTCAATTAAGTATGTGTATATAGGAATGTCTATGTACAAATCCCAGGCCCAGTCCAAAAAATGTGTCCATAGTGTACACCTTTTGGACTTTGTACACTGCACCGCAAAACAGACTATGTCCAGCTAGAATGGCTATAGAGCATGGGGTACACTGGACTCTAACGGACAGGATGGGCCTTAGCTATGTGGAAGGATCAAGGGGGAGGTAGTGCAACTACAACTTATGCTGTGTGCAAAAAAAAAATAAAGAAGGACACCAGAAGGTACTTGCAGCTAACTCAAACAGAACTGGTTTTATTGTCCAAAACAATCAAGGCAGGGTTATCAATACTCACAGTCCACAGAGGCAAAGTAACAAAAATGATGATAAATGTCAGGACAGTCAAGGCAGAACTGAGACAGCACACTGTGACACCATGTGGATACAGCTTAGGGAAGTTTAAGGTTCATCCAAAGGGTTTCAATGCCTCTTGGGGTCCAGACCATACAGCAGACATGGATCATGGAGTTAATATTAAGCCCGATTCCTTTGTCTGTACTGCAATCCCTTCACTTAAGCAAGCACAGCCTAGGGGAGAGCTACTCCCTGCTATCAAATCCTAGAAAGTGCTATAACAAATAATAATCTGTCTCTGGCTAAAACATTGTTCATGGGGTTCCTGCTCCCAGACTTCACTAGAGATAAACGTGACTCTAGGGCAGCAAAGCTTTACAGAAGCCTTGTTGATCCCAGGCTCAGTGAACATTCACCTGGTTCAACAGATAAAGGCCAAGGAGTATGATCCTTCCCCTGCTAAACACTATATCACGGTGTGGAGGAAGTGGTCATAAGCCCTGTGGGCCAATAATTAAGAAAAATGCAAATAGCAAAATAGATACATGGGCTACAAGTGTAATGTTTAAAGCCATAGGGCAATATTAACCCTATGGGTCTCTACATGTTCAATCCTCTTTTATATTTAAACCCCACAAGACATTTTTGCATGCTAATTCTAGAACACACCTTCCATCCCCAGCCTAACTATATCACCCCACAGTCCTAAAAGTATCTGTTCTCCTCTACTAGTTACCTAAGAACAGAGCTGTGTATTGGGGTTTAAAGCCACCATGGCTGGCTTCCATGGTGGGTATCAGTAAACAGAAGAACTGGCAGCTGACCCATGATAATTGCCCAACAAGCATATTGCTGCTTGCCTGTTACCTCTATAGATCTGGAAGCAAACAAGACAGCCAAAAATGGCAGCCAGTCAACCCCACTGCAGAACTCTGTACATGGAGAGCCAGAATGGGGTAACAGAACAGTAAGGGGCTGTGGCAATGATGCAGTTGAGGATAGTGTCAGGGAGGACAGTGCCCCGGACTCAGGATCGGACTGGGCTGCCGGGACACCGGGAAAAATCCCGGTGGGCCCCGGCCCTAGTGGGCCCCAGCGGCCCAGTCCGACCCTTGCCGGCGCTCCCCCCTACTGACTTTTCCTCTGCCCTGCGGGGGGGTTAGGGGGGCCCCTGGGGGGGGTTAGTGGACGCGGCTGGGGCACTTGCAGGGCCCCTGGGGCAGGAGCCCCGGTGGGCCCTGCACCCCCCGGTCCGACCCTGCCCGGACTTAATTAATTAATGAATTATCTGTCCATGTTAATTCACCCCTTAATATTAAAAATGAGTTGCTGAATCCACAAAGTTGGTTACCCCAATCAGTTCTCAAAAATAATGAAATATGTCAAAGCGGTGCTTGTTTTATAAAAAGAAAATGAATATAAGAAAACACAAAAAAGCCATAATGGTAAAAATGTGAAATGCGTATTACAGCCTGAATAACCTCATTGCCATAGCATCTGTGGCCCCGCTTGGGGAAGCAGGTGTTCCAGCTTTGAACTTCAACGAAACATTCAATCCAAGTAGCTTGTTTTGCACTCCGCACAAACATGAGCAAGTTGCCTAATTGAATTGAATAAAACTGCACCATCAACGGCGGAAGCATGCTGTCAGCCTGCTAAACAGATTGTATCCTCTGATTCCATAATCAACACGGAATCCCATCAAATGAATGCACTGACCAAAAAGAGATTGACTGCAATTCAGGGTTCAGCCCTGCCTGAGGCTAATAAAGGAATCAGTAACATGAGGGAGAGGAAAATGACTGCAATAAACTCTGCTAAATAGTGTTCATTTACATCCAAACATCTACAGAGCTTTGACTCTATATACATACAGCTGTGGGAATACATTGGCAAACCTCTAACCACTATAATAAGTCAAAGGCATTTTTTCTTTAGTTTAATTTTGAAAAGAGAACACCTTGTTCCTATATCAGGTATTTCCTTTCCCTTGAAAAATTAGTATTAGCATAAAGCTTAGTGCATGGCTAGATCATTCAGTTTTATTTTGATTAAAAAAATTTTCAGTAATTCTCTTTTCATCCCTGCTGCTGCCTATTAAAATGAAAGCTACACCCCAGATTACTCCAGATAGTCCATCTCAGCATGTTGAAGTGTGAACTCCACCGTTGTGATATGACTTATATCCAGTTATAAAACTGAGTTAAAAAGCCAAAAACAACACATTCAGTACTTACTGGAACATTTCAGAGTAACTCTCTCTACCCTACTCAACATTCACACCCTGCCCTTAACTCCTTTGAGTCAAAATCACTTCTGGTTATCTCTAGTGATGGGCGAAATGTTTCGCCAGGCATGGATTCGCGGCGAATTTCTGCGTTTCGCCATTGGTGGATTGTTTCGCGGAATGGTTGCAAAAAATTCGCCGCACGTCCAAAAATTGTCGCCCGCGTCCAAATGATAGCCGCGGACGACGAAACAATAGCGCGGGCTACAAAATAATAGCCGTGTGACAAAATAATAGCCGCGAGCAACGAAATAATAGCCGCGTGACAAAAGAATAGCCGCGGGTGACAAAAGAATAGCCGCGGGTGACAAAAGAATAGCCGTGCGACGAAAGAATAGCTGCGCGACGAAAGAATAGCCACGGGCGACAATTTTTTTTGACGGGACAGATTTGCTCATCACTAGTTATCTCTGCTTTACTGAGACAACCACTTCTTGCTGTAGCCTTGTCTAGTTACATTATACAGCTATCTCTAAAGACCCTGTACTGCATCTGTCCAATCAGCACTTAGGCCACTTAGCAATACCCTATTCATCTGGGTCAACAGCTGTGCTTCCTCAACTGCAATGTACCATATATCATATTAAATTTTCAAACTTAGCTTAATGCCGAACCAAGAAATATCCATTAGTGATGAGCAAAACTGCAAAAAATTCACAAAACGTGTTTGTTACGCAATGTTTTTTGTTTTTTTGATATAACTGCAACTTTTTTTTTTTGACACGCGACTAATTTTACGAAATTGCTGCAAATCTATGCCTGCCGAAAAAATTTGCTCATCACTAATATCCACAAAACATAGATATCAGGTAAGATTGTCCAGCCAGCATAAACATTCCAAATTTCTACTTTTTTATTGGTACATGTATGACAAGCTTAACTTTTGCTTCTATAACTAGTGATGGGTAGTGATGGGCGAAATGTTTTGCCAGGAATGGATTCGTGGCAAATTTCCGCGTTTTGCCATTGGCGGATTGTTTTGCGAAACGGATGAAAAAATTTGCCGTGGAAAAATTTGTCTTGCATCCAAAAAAGAAAGAATAGCCACGCGACAAACGAATAGCCACGCAAAAAAAGAATAGTCACGGGCGACAAAAGAATAGCCACGGGCGACAAAAGAATAGCCACGGGCGACAAAAGAATAGCCACAGGCGACAAAAGAATAGTCACTGGCAGAAAAAAAATGTTGCTAATTTTTCGCCGTTTCGCGTATCTTTTGAAAGATTCGCAAATTTTTCGGCGAAGCGAAATGGAACAGATTCACTCATCACTAGTGATGGGTGAAATAATTTGCCTGGCATGGATTCGCAGGAAATTTCTGCGTTTCACCTTCGACGTGTTGTTTTGTGCTCAATTTTATTGACACACACACTTTTGCCGTATTGCTAATTTTTCGCCTAAATTTTTCTGCAAAGCGAAATGGGTCAAATTTGCTCATCACTAGCTATAACATCACAAATTGTGATGAGCGAATTTTTTCGTCAGGCATAGATTCCCTACAAAATTCTGCATTTCGCCATTGCCATTTTTTTTTTTGCGAAACTGCCAAGTCTGCAGAGTGAGGAAAAAGTTGTGTTCCCTTCAAAAAAGTAATGGTCACGTCAAATAAGTTGCAGTTGCGTCAAATATGTTGCAGCCATCTCACAAAGTTCACAGCTGTGCCAAAAAAGTAAAAAAAAAAGTTACATGAATCAAAGAACTAGTGCAGTAGTGACATTTTGTAAATTTCTCAGTGAAGCAAAATAGGACAGATTCGCTCATCACAAATAACTAATAAGGACACCTGTCGCTTACACTGGCTTTCTTTTTTCTTTTTACTTTTTTATTGGGGTAAATAGACTGACTCTAGTTCCTCCCAAGCCCTTAATTCTATTGAGTGGGTCATATAAATGAATGTTGTTTTTTTACCACTAGTTCTTTGTATTTGTAAGTGACTGCATTAGCAAAGGAAACAGCTCAGAATACCGAGTCAATCATTTTCCCTTGTGATAAATCCACTACATAATATTTCTGGCAAGCGAACAAGATCCTGTAGCAACAGTGACCATGGACAGACAATACGGCGATTGCACTTACTAAGCAATACACGCTTGCATTTCTGCGGATTTGGAGAAATGTGTTTTCTTTCATACCCCTCACTCTAGAGAAAAATATTTGAGCAGATGGAATAAATGACAAATGCTATTTGCGAGCAAGAACGATTACATTTTGATATTGCAGGAGGCGAAGTTATCAAGTGTACATGTTAAATGCTGAAAGCAGACAGATACGTGGAATTGGAAGCTTGCTACTTTATTTCTTAAGTGCATGGCTGAGATTTATTGATTTATTTTTCTTCATTTTTATTTTCAAAACCAGTCCTTTTGTCTAATGCTAAAACAACAAATTACTATAACAATGCATTAAAATCTATCCAACATCCCTGACTGCATCAGAATGGCATTTTGCTTGATACAATTTTGAAGTTGCATTCATTTTGGTGAATCAAATCTAACTGCAGTAGGCGAAGCACAATTGTATCAGGAGAATCCTGCCTTGTGGGTTAAAAAAGCCATATTAACCCTGCTTGTCTATTTCACAATTGTGACGTTTTGGGGGGCAGGCCCCTTCATCAGACATAGACACTGCTGTGATAACAATTATTTATAGTACCCTTAATCACATAATAGACAATTAGCATACCCAAAGTGGGAAATCCAATATTATTCTAATTGATTAGCGATGAGGGAATCTGTCCCGTTTCGCTTTGCCATAAAATTCGCAAAACAGCAGGAAAATTCGCGAAACGGCGAAAAATTCCCAAAACGCATTTGTCGTGTGATTTTTTTTGTCGCCGCGTCTATTTTTTTTGCTACGCTTTTGCTGCGACTGCACCCCTTTTTTTTTACATGATCGTGTCCAATTTGATGGGCAACAAAAAAAAAAAATCAGCACGGCAAATTTTTCCACGGCTAATTTTCACTGAAGTTTTGCAATTCACCCAAGGTGAAATGCGGAAATTCGCTGCAAATCCATGCCTGGCGCAAAAATTCTCTCATCACTAGAATTGATATGTAACTAATGGTCATTCTTCATTTGTATCTTTTATGGATAATGCAATGACTATAAAGTACAGGTATTGGACCCCTTATCCGGAAACCCATTATCCAGAAAGTTCCTAATCACGGAAAGGCCACCTCCCATAGACTCCACTATAAGCAAATAATTCTAATTTTTCAACATGATTTCCTTTTTCTCTGTAATAATAAAACAGCCCTATTGGGTTTATTTAATGGTTAAATGATTTCCTTTTTCTCTGTAATAATAAAACAGTACCTTGTATTTGATCCCAACTAAAATATAATTAATCCTTAATCCATTGGATGCAAAACAATTCCATTGGGTTTAATTAATGTTTTATTGATTTTTAAATAGACTTAAGGTATGGAGATTTAAATTATAGAAAGACCCTCTAATCCAGCAAACCCTTGGTCCAGAGCATTCTAGATAACGGGCTCTACATCTTTTGGACCCCTTATCCGGAAACCCATTATCCAGAAAGTTCCTAATCACGGAAAGGCCATCTCCCATAGACTCCACTATAAGCAAATAATTCTAATTTTTCAACATGATTTCCTTATTCTCTGTAATAATAAAACAGTACCTGTACTTGATCCCAACTAAGATATAATTACCCCTTATTGGGGCAGAACAGCCCTATTGGGTTTATTTAATGGTTAAATGATTCCCTTTTCTCTGTAATAATAAAACAGTACCTGTACTTAATCCCAACTAAGATATAATTACCCCTTATTGGGGGCAGAACAGCCCTATTGGGTTTATTTAATGGTTAAATGATTCCCTTTTCTCTGTAATAATAAAACAGTACCTGTACTTGATCCCAACTAAGATATAATTACCCCTTATTGGGGGCAGAACAGTCCTATTGGGTTTATTTAATGGTTAAATGATTCCCTTTTCTCTGTAATAATAAAACAGTACCTGTACTTGATCCCAACTAAGATATAATTACCCCTTATTGGGGGCAGAACAGCCCTATTGGGTTTATTTAATGGTTAAATGATTCCCTTTTCTCTGTAATAATAAAACAGTACCTGTACTTGATCCCAACTAAGATATAATTACCCCTTATTGGGGGCAGAACAGCCTTATTGGGTTTATTTAATGGTTAAATGATTCCCTTTTCTCTGTAACAATAAAACAGTACCTTGTCCTTAATCCCAGCTAAAATATAATTAATCCTTATTTGAGCCAAAACGATCCTATTGGGTTTAATTACTGTTTAAATGATTTTTTTAGTAGATTTAGGATAGGAGATCCATATTACAGATTACCTAAAAAGGAAGAGATATCCCATAATACAAACTGTGAATCCTGCCAGCCACATCCATAATCCCAGTACTTTACCCCCTTTCTGGTAAGCTAATTTCCTTTTTGGGTCCCCAGATCAGGAGAAAGATAACCAGAAGGTATGCAGTGTATATGCTTCCAGCACTCACAGTGAGATTTCCATATCTACACAATTTATATACCTTTTTAAACAGTAATCACTAGTAAATAACTCTGACTGAAGATAATTTTCAGTATAATCAGGCAACATATAGTACAGTATATTCCATTTGGGCCAGAAGTCATATTTTATAATATATTGTTTACATCCTTTGGTTGTTCAAACTGTGACAAATGGCATATGACCCCAAAACCTACTCGTCTCAGTTGTAAAACAATTGTTTATAAATGATTTGCTTTGCAAAGTAAGCCCTAGAGCTAAACAAGTCCCAGAATACCAGCCTCCACAGCTTCAAAGTAACTTATTTATTAAAAAAAGGTTATTAAATATCCTGAAGCAAAGAACATATTTACAACTGCAGACTTGCACATATTATATATAATAAGTGTTGTGTTACTTATTTGAATAGCAAGATTAATATTCTGTGTCTCTTTTTCTCCAACTCTTGCTTTTACCCAACTTCTCCAATCAGCACCTTCCTTCCTTATATCCATGTAGGATGTAACATGTAAACAGGGAAAGATAAGGTCACAAAATAGAAGAAAAAAAATAGATAAAAAAATGTTAATGGGAACTCACATATAAGTATATAAGTAGGTCAAATGTAACATGATATGGAAGGTATATAAAGAGAAATTGCATTGATATAAAATACAGAATCTATTATTAAGAATACGGGGTTTTTGAGAGTCAGCCTAGCAAAAGGTAGCAGAAAGTACCTATTGTCAATTATAAAACACAATAGGTATATAAGGAATACAAACTACTATTTTGTGTGCTGAGACAGAGAGGGCTAATGGCAAGGGGAATACAGGGTCGACCTGGCCTGCCAGGGACATTACAGGTGGGTCCTTACCTTGGTGGGTCCTTTCTGGAGAGCAGAGAATTAACTCTTTTCTACCTTTTCCAAGTTCTGCTTGAGTTTTACACTAAGGGGCTGATTTACTAACCCACGAATCCGACCCGAATTGGAAAAGTTCCGACTTGAAAACGAACATTTTGCGATTTTTTCGTATGTTTTGCGATTTTTTCGGATTCTGTACGAATTTTTCGTCACCAATACGATTTTTGCGTAAAAACGCGAGTTTTTCGTATCCATTACTTAAAACTTAACGCTACGAAAAATGCGCAACTTTTCGCGTAAGTTTTAACGCTACGAAAAATGCGCAACTTTTTACGCAACTTTCGTAATGGATAGGAAAACTCGCGTTTTTACGCAAAAATCGTATTGGTAACGAAAAATTCGTAAAGAATCCGAAAAAATCGCAAAACATACGAAAAAATCGCAAAATACCGATCATTACGAAAAAAACGCAATCGGACTCCATTCGACCCGTTCGTGGGTAAGTAAATCAGCCCCTAAGTAAGCTGTATCAGAAGTAAATACAGCCATAGAGTACTCTATCGAAAGAAACACAGGATTTCTTGTCTTCTTTTTTATAAACATGTTCTTTGGATATTTGACTTCCTCTCTTAGAAAAATCCTTCATTCCTGGGGCCAGAGTCTGGGCAGCTCTCTCCTCTCTCCCCTATCCTGCTCCCCTCTCCCTCAAGAATGCTAAGAACTCCACCCTCCCTTTGAAATGTGTAGTCTCAGCTATAATGGCTAGTGCTACAGCAGGAAGCTATGAAGACCAAGGTAAAATGGCAGCTGCAATCTTAAGCAAACAGAGAAAGCTTCTATGGCTCTTTACCCAAGTATGGTAATGCTTTCTGCAGAATAAATACAGTGTTTTAGGTGGCACTAATGTGGTGAATCTCCTCCTTTAAATCCAAGCAGCAAGAAAGATAGAAAATAGTTGGGTTAGGAGTCTCTGATAGGGTCAGGGGAATGCAACAGTTAGAACACAGTTGCCCACATAGAGTTAGTCCTGAAGGTGACTTTTTGTTAGCAGCCACTCTAGTTGCTGTTAGCAATGAACCACTCAAACATGAGGATACTGTTTTTTTTATGAATGAGAAAAAGCTTTAGCTTAATATCAGGTTCTCTGGTGGGCCTTTGTTGTCCCAGGCCAACACTGGTGCAACATAACAGGAAAGAAGAGGAGGAAAGGAAATAGGCAATATAAAAAAGATATGGAGAATTGATCATCTGTGATGGGGATGTTGGTGTCTAGTTATATCTACTTGTACATTAGGTCCCTTCATTTTTCTATTGTTATTAGAACTTCTAGGGAGGTGGGTGCTCTACAAGGTATTAGGCCCATTCTTTTTTCATAGTTATTAGAACTTCAAGGGAGCTGGACTCTCCAAAACAAGGATAACTAAAAGGACATGTACCTAGGAACCTTTCTGGAACTATATCCACCCTCGTTTAGCTATTTTTATGTTTAGAGTCACCTCAATGAATGTTATCTAACTAGTAAACTGTATGGCATTGGAGATCAACATGCATCAAATAGTAATCACTTCTACTTGAGGCCCAAAGGGTTAAATATTGATTTGCTGTTTGCTTTAAAAGTGTATTATGAAAGTGTGAAAAAAAGAACATAAAATCATAGTTTTTTTCCAGAAATAAAGTCTGCCCTGCACTTGTCAATTTTGAATTAAAACAGAACAAAACACAATGCTAATTAAAATATTTTTTAATTTCTCTTAAAAAGATTATTGTCTACATCTAGTTGACAAGGTAGCACTGGGTCTAAAGAATTCTTTATATCAGCCAGCAGTCCATGCAATGTAAATGGAGAATAATATCTTTTCAGCGAGAATGGAAATGTTGAGTGAGTGAAAGAATTTGAAGTCAGAACAAAAGATATGAAAGATTTCTTCCAGGGGAAACGATTGCCCATGATTGATAACCTGCAATGTTCTTTTCCCAGGCTACAGTACATATTTTATTTTAAGGACAACTCTGGACGCTGAAACTCTCGAACTGGGTTTCATAGGCTTGATGTTGCTTATCTGTATAGAAGCCTTATGTAGATTGCCTAACACTAGAGACCAAGTGCAAAAATGTGGCAGGTCCACATCCAAAGATGTTAACAGTTATATCAGTAATGTACACAAGATACTGCCCAGAGTGATATATTAAAAACAGAGTGACGATTGATTTCCCATCACAAAATCATACACCACCATTTTCATTATGATCTATTTACATGGAGAAACATGTTGGGACATTGCGAACCATCCAAGCAAATGTTTCTACTTTTTCTGTTTTTATTTACTGATTTTATTCTAGAGTTTTTGTTCCTTTCCGCATTGCTGTTTTGTCCTTCCATTCACCTTTCTCAGCTATTTTTTCCTTTGTTGATATTGTATAAAGCAGCCAAAGAAGAAAGTAAAACTAGAAAATTAACCATGGATTAAAAGAAAAAGTAAAACAAAGGAACTTCAAAGGCTGGCTAAGTTCAGTACAACCTGTAAAAGCCTCTGAGATTCTCTTTTATATTTCATTATATACCGCATGAAATACAGCGAATGAAAGGAATTGGCCAACCCCCTATCCCTGAGGCATTTTCTTCAGTAGTACACAGGCTTATCAACTCATCAGTAGAATATCCTTTGAGATATTAACTATGGAAATATAATGGTTTGGACCACAAATGCTTCTCAAAACTTTCAAAACTTTCTTAAAAGTGTAAATGGCTCTCTAGAGAAATATGGTAATAAATTAGGAACTGTCTAGACCAGTAACAAAAATGGTGCATGATCATGAAACATACAAAGAAAGACATAACATCTGTACTTGTAAGACCATACACGGGCTGACCCTTGTAGTGCTCAGGCTCTATGGACAGATACTGCATTAATAGTCATACATGTGTATATCCACTTTTCCACTGCCCAACAGCAGGAAGTTAAGAGGTCCTGTGGTTCCTCTTCACTTCCTTTGATGGACTAATGGACAATTTCCATCAGAACAGATCATCTATGTTCCACCAGGATGGCAAGATTGTCTGTTGAAATGTGTTCTCTTTCCTCCCCCAAATTGCCATTTATATAACCAGCTTGTTGGCAGTATGGTGGAAATTGGTCAACCTGCTTGACTAAATCTGGGCATATATGACCAGTTTTAAAGAAAGAAAAAGAAGTCCTGATGACGGTCCCGTATGGATCGAAACGCGTAGACATTTGTGTCTGAATAAACTTTTTTGATTTTTTATATGTCCCTGGAGTGCTTTCTACGAGACTATATATATATATATATATATATATATATACTGTATATATATATAAAGGATCATGTAAATATAGCATAGGAATTGAGAAATGAAGAGTTTAGTAATGAAGCATTTTCCCCCACACAGGGATACTTATTTATCAAAATCAGTATTTGTGTATTTGTTGTATTTTTTCGTATTTCAATTAACCTTGGATTAAAAAAAAAATTGAATGTTGCTTTATTTATTAATAAACCATAATTAAAGAACACAATACAATTAAAACTGGAAAAAAAACTTGAATGCCTTGAATTTATAATTTTAGCTTAATTTGTTAATAAAAAAAATAAAAAAACTCAAAAAGCTCAAATTGACTCAACGTAAAAAACTTGAATCAAAGAAAAAAATACAAGCATTTATAAATCTGTCCAATAGTGAACATAGTGAAACACTGTACAGCTCTTCTTGTATAAGTGCTAGGGACTAATTCACTAAAGTAATTTAAAGATAACAGAAGAAGGATTAAAACAGAAAATAAACAGAATTAAGAATTTAATAGACTGAAGAGATCACCCATCGGTCAAATAGTAACACAGTCTGTGAGCATAAGGAGGCAGTAGATCTATTTTCATTTAGCCCCCCTGAGTCCCAATCCTCAGGGATAATAAGTCCTGCAGCTAAAGGAGAAAGGACCAAGAATTAGCTTTTTTACCCCCACCCCAATTTTTAATATTTGTCCAAGTCCTACCATACACATGGCCCCCAGGGAACCAATAAATTTGATATATATTGTATGTCTTTCATAAGAGCATAGTTGCTCATTCACTGTCCCACAGTAATGATTGGCCTGAGGAAGCATGTCACCAATGCAATTTTTTTGACGTGTGAAACAAATTTTTTTTATGGCCTACATTTTCCCCGTTTTGCGAATCTTTCAAAAGAATTTTTCGGTGACGCGAATTGGGACATATTCACTCATCACTACTTAAGATGCAATATAAAGTAATTTGGTGGAAAATGGTTACAAACAGGGTTGGACTGGGCTCCTTGCGGCACTCCCCCTGCCTGACCGTTCCTCCCCTGACGCTTTAAATTTACCCGTGCTGGGTAGGGGCCCCTGCGAGGGGGTTAGGGGACGTGGCTGGCTGGGGCACCTTTAGGGCCCCTGGGGCGGGAGCCCCAGTGGGTCCTGCACCCCCCAGTCCGACCCTGGTTACAAAAAATAAGTATGTTATTGTAAGAAGCTGCCGAATGGTCCTCGGTAAACCATTCTGTTGCTATATAAAAACAATCCCATGAAACTGAGGTGGTCCATTTATCAAAATTCTAATTTTTGTAAGTTTAGAGGTTTTTTTCTACCACAAATGTCCACTCATTTATTATAAACTGCAAAAAAAACCTCAAAAACTAAGCAAAAAAAAAAAAAAACTTGATGGAAATTTAATGCACTTGCTAATGAAAAAAAAAAACCACGAAAACAACGAAGTAACTAAATGTTGTTACAATTTGCCTAGGCAACTCCCATTGACTTCTACCTGACCTTGACAGCTTTTAGATGGCATATTTTTACATCTGCGGTTTTTCGTGGTTTTTTTTTTCATGAAAAAATCAAATGTTAATAAATCTATCTCTTAGTTACTGAGGATAAAATAGGAGCTGTCCATTCAGTCAAACCCTTCACTCTCATTCTTGCTATTTAAGTCAGTCGGTTATTGTTTGAAAAGAAGGTGAGGGACATTTGTAACTAACAGTATTTAGCAACCTCGTAAATCTAATTCTGCCGCTTAATTTATATCATCATTTTTAATTCTGTAGAACAAAAAGCCTTTAACATTTTTATGGAGCCAGTGTCTAGCCCAGAGCAATTTTTCTTCATAAAATTAAAACCTGTGTGATCTAACATATGCTGAGCAACAAGTCTAATGAGAAGAGGCATTGAAGCTCAAACAATGGAAGAGACATTTCTAGACAAGTGATCTGGGGAAGCTGCTATTAACAGCCAACAATTTATCAAAGGAGTAATAAAGTTCTACACCACCATGGTACTAAAGAATTCACACTATAATAATTAATATAGGAATGTATCTACATTGGCCATATTTCTTCACTTGGAAACATTACTGAGTTTTTATATCGTTTTTTTATTCCTAAGACACATTTTGACAGAAACCATCCCTTGGGGGCACGTAAATTGAAATGATAATGGATAAAGTGTATGCCTAGGGATTTCTATTTATCTTTCTGTGCATATTCAGTAAACATTTCATGGTTGTCATAGAAAAGAATCTCCCAATGACCTACCACTTGCTTTAATGATTATATTTCACATTTTGCCTATAGACTCAAATGAACACTACCCTTCAATGGTTACATTCTTATTCTTGTGTGGGTTTATTAAGCAATAACATTTGAACTATGCAGCTCTGGCAATAAATTAGAATGTTTATGCTTTGTTTCATTGTGACATCTCAAGAAATTAATCACAATATTTATGAATTCACTCATAAATCAAATCAGTTGCTTGTAATAAAGAACCAAAGATGGGAGTGATTTGAGAATGATAAATCTTTTCATATCTGTTGACACCTTAATAGCACTGGAATAAGACTGAATTGGATCCAAATGAAATTTATACATGTGAGATATATTCCAATAGTTTTCAAAGTCCTGCTTATTCAGACAGAAAATAGTTTACTGGCTCTTTGTGAATCATTCTATAAAATGCTTCAGAAGATGACAAAAGCAGATTACAGTATATAGTGAATGATCTCTTGGTAACAGGGGAAACTGCTGCCCTGGTCACAAGGCTTTATAGGGATAGTAACAAAGCAATAATCTTGGCAAACAGAATCAAGCAATAAGTGATGATCCTTCTCTTTTCGTAATGTCATGTACAGGGTACTATGCAAAACAAATCCATATAAAAGGTCCGCTGTCATACCCGACACTGTAGCTAAGCTCTTTGATTTGCTGAATATATAAATAGCTGAATAACTGAATAGGTATAATTACTGCAACTGTATGAGATGATGGGGCTTATTTTACAGTTGTGGTCTCCAAAGTGGTTGTGCAAATATACAGTATATCATTATAAGATGCTCCTTGCACCATAGCGCCAGGGCCATTGCCCTCATCACACTACTGTGTCAATTGGCCAGAAGTGGAAAAAAAAACAAGATTTTCAGCACAACTTGCATTGAATTGCAAATGCAACTGTAGCGCAATAAACAGACGTGCATTTTGCCACCTCTCAGCTGCAATTATGCTGCAATTCTGGAGAAAAAGTTCAATTGTGGGTAAAAACCATGATGACTTGTGTCTGACTACAGATGCAGTTGTTAACTTTACTAAATCATGGATGCCATCTAATTATAATAGCTATTCTTAATATTTTGTATATAAAATATATTTTGCCTGTCCCAAAAGAAGTTCAAGCTCCTAATAAATTTAGAGCAGATACCAACTCAATTTTCTGCTAAATAATTTGATTCTATCTCTACTTGTTTTGCTACTTTGTGTCCCACGCTAATTTTCCATCCACATATGGTGAGTTAACTACTTGTAATTTGTTGTTTCTTCAATAGACACTGAACTGTTTTCCTGAATAACTTTTTCCTGATAAAGGTAAGCTCTAACAATTAATACTATCTTATACTCAGTTCCAAAGGTAAAATGTGCCTTATTCAGAACAGTCATAATATTATGCACTTAATTAATGCTATTGATACTTTTATGGGGAATTATATAAAAGCAGAGCAGTTCTAGTACTTTTTATTTACTCATGTTTGTCCATTGCAACCAGTTACACATAACACTATAATATTAAATGGCATTTGAAACTCAGGGGAAGGAGATTCTATTAACATCATAGATCATATCATGATTCCGTACTCTCTATAGCTACAGAGCATGCATTTCCCCATATTCATGTGCAACTATAACTTCACTGAGGGTTCAAAGCAGTGGAAGGAGGCCCCAGATAAAACAACAATTACGGTAATATTTGGATATTTTTTATTGGCCTTTCTGAAATCCCTGGAACTTGAAAGAGTAACTTTTTAAATTTGTAGCAATGTCATGAGCATGGACCCTAAAAGAAGGCTTGGAACAAACACATTTATGCCATAGAGAAAGCAATATGTGCATGCAGTAGACCATGAATGAGGGTCAACTGACTTGGAGCGTGGAATGGATGGTCCATTGTTGCTTCAGCTGTCTGGAGTTCTCTTGTCTTTATCAACCAGACTCAAGCTACAAGCAATGTACTGTGCTTTGCCATAGGTTAGGGTATGAGGTATAATATGTTCTTTAACAAGATAAGAAATGATTGGCCTTGGCATTTCACAGAAGACATGAAATTGGATGGCCTCTGTGCATCAGAAGTTACAAGCTTTATTATATTGTGTTCACACTTCTCAGAGCCCTGCATGAACCTTTATATTTCCCAGGAGACTATGCTCATTACACTTGCTGATAGTAACTCAGTTGGTGGTTTCAATCAAAGAAAGTAATATGTTTGCTGTAATGATCAGACCAACTGCCATCTGCTTTGTGTGCAATTATGTTATACAAAGATTACATGCTCTGGAAATATCATCAGGCAGCTTACACCTTTCTTATGTCCTGCGGTGTTGATAAGGGCCTGAACAGTGCTTTTTACTAGGCTGATATGCAGCAATTTGTTTTATGAGAAGCAAAATGTTACTTTGTTGGCAAATAAAATCAGTATTCTCCCGTGCTATGTAATGGCATAACAGTTCGAAAGCCTAAAGATTACTACATCAACTGCTTGAAAAATTGATGCACAGCCATTCAGTGATTCAGAAATGACCTTGGAGTGAATGAACAGACATGCATAGGAAATGCAGTGATTCTGCACTGATATTTCTTCCCTGTAAAGTCCCAAGTGTTCTATTTTTAGGGATATTTGTTACAGTATCTTGGACAGATATGAATTTATAATAAAAACAATCCATTTAGCACTTTAGTTTAACCACTTCTTTAAACGAGAGATAACCCAACTCTTATATTTTTAGATTCTGTGGGAATAATATCACTACCTTGGCTAACTCGTCATCAAACAGAACAGATTTTTATTAGAGACTGATAACGTGCACCACTGTGAGAAAAAAGTGAATTAAGCCATTGCCACACACAGATCTTTAATGGTACATTGGAGCCAGTAGATATAGGTATAAGAGTTATCTAATATAAATAAATCTAAAGCAACTGGACTTGTTAAATAACCATTGAAGCTGTTTCAATACTCATCCGAGCAGCTTCTTCAGTTCAACTGACTGGTATGAAAAGTCCTCAGCATATGAACTCTGTATAATATAAGAGTTCCTCAATATTCACTTCATCGTAATTCAGAAGTTTATCTCAAATAGTTAGGCGGACTCCTTTAGAACAAGGGTCCCCAACCTTTCTTACTCGTGAGCCACAGTAAAATCTAAAAGACTTGGGGAGCAACACAAGCATCATAAAAGTTCATGGAGGTGCCAAATAAGGGCTGTGATTGGCCATTAGGCAGCCTCTATGCACACTATCAGCTTACAGGGGGCTTTATTTGGTAGGAAATCTTGTTTTTATTCAACCAAAACTTGCCCCCAAGTCAGGAATTCAAAAATAACTACCTGGTCTGGGGGCACCGAGAGCAACATCCAAGGGGTTGGGGAGCAACATGTTGCCCCTGAGTCACATGTTGGGGATCACTGCTTGAGAACAACTATTTGCTAGTACCATAAACAATTATTTTAAATACATAGACTGATGGCAAAAAGGTTGGAGGGTTTTTAATATAACTGCGAAACTGCATTAGTTACCAGTAGCAACCAATCAACAATTAGTTATGATTTGTTGCGATGTATAGTAGAATCCTGATTTTATCTTTCACAGGGGAAATAAATGACAGCAACTGTGTATTTAAAGTGCACCTTTCACTCCCCTATTGTTTCCCCCAACCAGAGGTGCAGGCTGATAGAGCCCGAACTTCAGCTAGGGGAAATAATAGATTTTCTTGAAAAAAATAACCCCTGCCAGCCAGGGAGCTCCTGGTGTGGGCAGCCATGTTGCTTGACGCACATGCGAATAATGAGCAAATATCTCCGCTTGCTTATTATGCTCATTTGCCCGACGTAGGAGAGGTAGATGCAACTTACACATGTATTTACATAATGGACAAGTCGTGGCACTGGTTTATACTGTGCATACCTGTGTCACAACATGGCTGCCCACAACAGGAGCTCCCTCTTTGTGCGGGTAGCCTAGCATTCGCAGGGGCTATTAAAAAAAATATATATATATATTGTTTCCCATAACTGGATTGAGGGCTCTATTAGTCTGCACCTCTGGTGGGGAAAAATAACATGGGGGTGATAGGAAACAGTAGGGAAAAAAATAACTGCAAACAGGGTCCCTTTAACTGAATATTGGCTTGGAACCAGTAGCGCACACTAGCTATGCTTTTTAAAGCTCTTTTCTCCCTATTAATTCAATGTGTATAGCATCACCCAAAAGATACATTCAGGAATTATAATGCCATATTTTTATATTTCCTGGCAATTTAGATTTTAGATTGTAGAGCGAGGCTCGAAGAATTATGAAGCAATGAAGAAACAAATTGAGGTAATACCAAGCAGAAGCCATATGGTTTGAAAAAAATAATGTTTATTGTAGCTCCTGTGCCTTTGCATATTGAGTTTTTATGGGGTACAAGTTATCTGCAGATTCAGCACTAGGATTGTGGATTTTCATTTCTCTCCTCCCTTTCCCTCAGTCTTTGGATTATAAGATAAAGTTTAGGGATGGAAAATAAAAATATACCCTACATTCCAGGCAATACAAGACAATGAAGACCAAAACTGGCATGGAATATATATTTTATCTTGCCTTTTACCCGTATAAAAGCTTAACTACAACTATAAGTCGAAGCTTAAAGCCATCCTATTGCCAACACACAAACACCCAGTTCAAGAAATTCCGATATAAACCTATATTTATAAACAGCAAAAATTTCAGTGGAATAAAAACAGCAACATTTATTGGCTCAAATGAACAAAACTAACATATAAAGCATACTATACCAAACAATGGCTAGGTGCATCCCAGTCTCCTAACGCATTTCGCACCATGTGGTGCTTTATCAGATAACCCTATATCAAGCTCATAGTATATAAAAAATTTGAAATATACATAGCCATGGGTTTTCAGCCAACCCTGCATATGGCACATATCATATAATTGTATTAGAAACACACCAAATAATTCAAAAAACACAAAAAAACAAAAAAAAACACAAATTGGTGATAACTTAACTAATTCAATAAATCTACACCTAAACCTATATTTATAGACCTATAAAGGTGCCAAAAACCACAAGTTTTCTGTAGACAATGCCTAAATCCAATATGCATATGTATTTCATTACTTTTTAAAGATAGTTACAACGTTACAACTTTGTAGTAATAGTCATTAAACCATAGTGTCATGAAAATCAAATAAGTATTTATCATAAATCTCACCCTAACTGACCTTTGAGCTAGGTTTTCAGATGTCTGAGTGCAGAGTAGTTCTTCACCAATGCATACTAAGAGGCCTTCAAGCAAAGACCCCCTGCCAAGGCTTATAACAAGGTTGAACATTACAGCAGAGCATGTAAAAAGCATCACAAATATCACTTTGTCAGGTCATCAGGTGGTTGTTGACTTTTTTTCTGTTTAAACACCTCTTGGAGGTCCAACCTTTGGTCAGGACCTGCCATTAGCTCATAACAACAGTATAGATATAGAACCATTTTGTAGCAATAACCAATAAGTCCTACTTTCAAGAATGTCTAGAACATCTAGTAAGTATTTACCATAAGTCTCACACTAATGGACATTCGAGCTTTGATATTCTTCAAAAGTTTCGAGAAACGCCAAAAAATTAGCGAAACATTGAAACCATTGCGCATCAAAAAAGATATCCACTAGGACAGATGTTCCCAATAGTGATGAGTATGGCATGGGCATGGATTCATGGCAAATTTACCCATTATGCCATTGGAGGATTTTTTCGCAAAACGGTGTCAATATTCGCTGTGCAGCAGAAAAATTGTTGTGCACGTCAAAAACATTTTCGGCACGCGTCCAAAATAATTTTTTAACACGTGCAACAATTTTTTTTTGCAGAGGGCAAATTTTTCCATGCCGAATTTTGTCATCCGTTTTGCAGAAAAATACGCCAAAGGTGAAATGCAGAAATTTGCCGTAAATCCACGCCTGGCGAAAAATTTTGCCCATCACTATTGGGAATCTCTGTCCTAGTGAATTCTGACTCAACTTGCAAATCTATAGACAAAAATGTAAATCACCACCTTACTCTAGCATTAAGTTCTATGATATCTATGGAATAACGTAAAATATTACAAATGATAGAGTTTGTTAAATTGCTTTCACAAAAGTCATTGGTTTAACATAAGATTTAGCATTTTTTACTCTTTACCAACAGAAAGATGCATCTGTATAGAGGCACTGCACATGACGACCTTGATCAATTCCCCTAAAACCCATAATCCCAATGTTTTATCTAGAATGACTCAGATATCTTTCATTAAGCATTCACAACAACTTTATATGTATTCACAGAGAATAGCTCCCTAATAAATCACAGGAAACTATTTAAAGAATGAAAGAGGAATGCATCAATTAATGGTAACATTACAATGATCTTGAAATGGAACAGGGGACATATGTGAGAAACATAATCCATTATCTTGAGCTATTTTAGAGTCAAGATACATTTTCAAAAGTCTTTAAATAAGAAAATGAAATCAAACTAGGCTCTGTGTTAAGTTTTGTAGACGGTCTACAAAATACATTTTGTGATGGCTTCCCGAAAGAAGACCCTTTGTAATCTTTGGCAGGGGATGCCTTCCAGCCAGTGTGGGATTGGCTTGCCAGAATACTTGGCTTTTGCCTTGTGGGCCCTGGGCTGAGTGGGACCTTTCTAGAGCACAGAGCACTCTTTTCTACCTTTTACAGCTTCTGCTTGTGTTTTTATTTATTCCCAGGAGTGAGAAACATAGGAAAGAGGTGGTTTAGGACTCTGCGATAGAGTCAGAAAAATAAAGATGCCAGAATAATTGCCAGAGATAAGCAAGAATATTCAAGCTGCTATTTATATAGTATCTGTAGGGGGATTCTAAGGAAGAATTTGCACATTGTAAATAGAAAAAGAAGAGCTAATAGAGTCCCCAGAACAACCATATAGTCTGAGCTATAAACAGCATGGGGATTGAGAGGCATGGGGGTTGTCTGTCTGCATTCACATTGCACTTTGTCTGTCTGCATTGTTCTGTGCTCTTACACAGTTTGTACAGGTATAGGATCCCTTATCCGGAATCCTGTTATCCAGAAAGCTCCGAATTACGGAAAGCCCGTCTCCCATACACTCCATTTTAATCAAATAAGTCAGAATTTTAAAACTGATTTCCTTTTTCTCTGTAATAATAAAACAGTACCTGTACTTGATCCCAACTAAGATATAATTACCCCTTATTGGGGCAGAACAGCCCTATTGGGTTTATTTAATGGTTAAATGATTCCCTTTTCTCTGTAATAATAAAACAGTACATGTACTTGATCCCAACTAAGATATAATTACCCCTTATTGGGGGCAGAACAGCCCTATTGGGTTTATTTAATGGTTAAATGATTCCCTTTTCTCTGTAATAATAAAACAGTACCTGTACTTGATCCCAACTAAGATATAATTAATCCTTATTGGATGCAAAACAATTTTATTGGGTTAAATGTTTTATTGATTCTTTAGTAGACTTAAGGTATGGAGATCCAAATTATGGAAAGACCCCTTATCCGGAATGCTCTTGGTCCCGAACATTCTGGATCTGAATCAGAATTTCCCATTTCTCCATCAGCGAAATGTTTGCACAAAGCGCCGGCATAATTTTGCCACTGACGTGACCATGACCTTTCTTTTATGCCAAAGAATTGCAAATTTTTTGCCGTTTCGCAAATTTTCCTAAAGTTTCACAAATTATTTTGCGAAGTGAAATGGGACAGATTCGCTCATCACTAACTAGCAGTAATGCGACACAGGAGAGCAATTTTTTTAAAAACAATTACTTCTTGGCACTATAAAGGCCGTGTTGTGGGGAACTGTGTTACTCTATGATTGTACTCCATAAGTACTGGGGACTACTGCTGGAATGCACTTCTTGTACACTGGTGGCTCTACCTTTGTACTTCAAGAAAATGGCAGTCTCTATTCTTGTACGATTAAACAAACGTTTAAGGCCTTTGAGACAATATTTTTTTAGTTCTAAGACAAGCTTAGATTGCCACATAACACATATCAAGTCCCATCAGCTGTGCATCTAGCCATGCTCCAACAATTTACAGCCCGTGTTTTGCACATCAATGTCATTTTTCTGCCGGAAAGATGACATCTTTGCATCAGTTCTGTTGCATATAAAAACAATCGGTTAGTAGCTTTTACTGGCCTAAAATAAAAAGAATGATAGACAAGTGGTTCATAAGAGTCACCGTACTGGGGTAAGCGTTGACCAGGTGTGTACAGAGTCATGTTTCAATAGTGATGTAAATATAGCTGCAATAATACATTTTCACTTGAAAGGGATCTTATTTTCCAAAAAGTGAGTAGATTTAGCAGCTTGGTAAATGTTGTGCAGCATACTGACTATTCTGACTGATATTATGGCATCTATATGCCATTGGCCAACTTAGCAATTTGTTCTTTTGGCTCTGGGTCAGACAATTTCCATTATTTTCCATTTCCAGGCAACCATGCCTGAAATAATGCTAGGCTACTCCTCGGTCTGATGTAAGAAAATCATCTTAATTTAGTGGGACTATGGGAGGCAGTAAGGGTTAACAATAATGGTTTATTATACCAGGCTGAAACTGCAGGCAGACTGTAACCCTTTCATAGAATCTAAGTAAACCGAACAATTGAGAAGATGATTAGACATTTACAGTAGCTCCTTATATTACCTAAAGTACAAAAAAATGAACATCCAACAAAGTAAATAGAATGAATAGACATAAAAGACAATTCACTGCTTATTTTACCATTTTACTGTCACAAATACAATACAGAATGTATGTTTAGCGCTTATTAGATGGCTGCAGCTGGATAACATACTGTATATTTAAGTAACATATGCTTCGCAATTTGAAAAATACCCAACATTTGCATTGATTGTCTTTTCTCATAAATGGGATACTTAAATCAAATTGAAACCTTGCTCATTGAGTTTATCAACTATTTGCATGAAACAACAAATAAATATAGAACAGGCCGGCCTAGATTTGGGGGTTTAATGGTTACTCTTAGCCTTTATTTATATAACACTAATATGTAACACAGCCCTTAACAGAGATTGTTCATCATTCACATCAGTCTTTGGCCTAGAGGAGGTTACAGTCTAATTTGTTTTCCTATTTTCTGTCTAGCAAGAGGAATAATTGCCTCTTCAACCTGGAATACCGTCAACTTAATAAGAGTCTTTTTTTACGTGTGTCAGACTTGTAAGCACTGAATCAGGAAATCCATAAAATATCTCTCTCACAGAAATTCAAGTGGTGAGATAATTGTCCTGACTGTAAATGTTCTCCACCCCACCTAGTCCCTTGTTTTGTTTTAGCTTGATTTATAAAGTATGAACAATAGACCTTTTTTTACAATACATGTGGAAAGACATAAAAGACAGGCGCAAATGAGTTTAATGTGGGCCTGCCAGAAACCCATTTTTTTAAATTGAAGCCCAAAGTCCTTCATTCACTCAAGTGCAAAAAGTGAAACGTGGGTGCAATGACTTAAGACCTAAGAAATGCTAAGCTCATAAAAACCCCAGGTCACCGGATTGATTGTCTCAAAATTATCTTGAGTCTTCAGACCTACCTTCATCTGAAGATTAGGTCAAACTCCTTTGTCCATGACCTCAACAACCAAAAGGCCTGCAGGAGACCAGGGTCAGGGGGATCCCTTTATCCTTCCTCCTCCAGCCCAAAGGCATATAAGAGGCAAGGAGCACAGAAATGCATCTCCAAAGAAGTCCCAACATGTTGGGGAGACTGGATTTAAAGGGGAGAAGGAGCCTAATGGCCACACATCTCTACCTAGGTCATTGCGTAGCCCAGAGGTTTATTGCATTAGAGTCAATGGCTTAAAAAAAAACGCCAAACTCACTCCATAGGAGTAAAAATATAATTAAATAGCTAAAATATCACAAAAAAGTTGACTGTTTGGAGCCCTAGATTATGGGCCAGATTAAAAAAAAAAAATCTTTATCCCAATGCCCAAAAGGCCTGCCAGAAACCTGTAGGTTTATGAGTCAGTTGAGCCTCCATCTGGTCATAGGCTCTGATTTCTAAATGTACACATACCATCTCTTCTCCATTATGAATGAGTTGCGTTCAGGTAGGGAGATGGTGGGTTAGGGGGGTGTGTGGGTCAATAATTTGTTAGTAATTTGTTAGAGCAACCCATGCACCTTGTGCTGTATGTTGTGCCCTGTATAAAGAGTTTTGCTTCACTCTGTATAAGGTGCTGTCTGTGTTTGGAAATCCTGCATACAGTGGTTATGGTAAAAGGATAGCACTGACATATGGCAGGTGTTAAGTATCCTCTACAATTTATCACACTTTATCACACAGTCACCATTATTAGTAAATGAGCTCTATTAAGTTACACAAGCTATAAATTAGGTTTATTAGCAAGAAATTTAAAAGAAACCAGCTTATTTTATTATTTATGGGTAACTGGGGCTATTTAGTTGCCAAAAACAGAGTTTTAATACCCCAAATCAACCAGTATACCGCCTGAAATCTCCTCCTGAACCTCCTGCTAAAAAACAGTAGGTTTGTATTTAGGATTTTTTTTTTGCCTGTTATGGATTTACAGCAAAATTTGCATTTTCACAACATTAGGGCACATGTTTAACTGTAAGTTCAGTTAGCATAGTGCAATTTTGAGTTTTTCCCACAATGCAGCATTTTCCCAATAATTCCAGCATCATTACTTTTGATGCAATTGCTACCTAATGCAATTGTGTTGCATCTGTTGCAACTGCATCCAGTTTGCCAAAATTAATACAACTGCACGTGCACTACTCACAAGCCTCTCCAGTATTATTTCCAGTGTTTGCTGGCATAATTTCTAGTGTTCATTGTGCGAGTGACGTGTGGGCCCTATCCTTTTGTTTGGCGCAACTGACCTGTTGAAATTGATGCAGGGTGGCAAGGGGAACCCTGGAGCTACCAGCTACTCCAGAGGTGGCACTATCTTCAGGGTTTCCCTGCAACAATAGGTGCAGCTGTGCTCAATTTGGAACAAAAGGCAGGAAGGCCTGAGCAGCGTAGAGCCGTAACTACTGTATATGGAAGTTCCAGGACGTCATTTTGACGCAGGTACCTAATGAAACTGCAGGAAAAGTGGAGGGACAATAACGGCACTTGAAGATATATTGTACATGATCAATGCATTTGGAATGAGAAAGATAAAATTACTGACTGCAAGCTAGTTGTGGACTTTCGCCATTGGCGTTTTGCGAAACTTTCCCAAGAATTTGACGTGAAATCTGTCCTGTTTTGCTTTACCGAAACATTTTTGAAACTTCACAAAAATTTGCAAAACTCGACTTTTGACACTTGCAACTTTTTTGTCATGGCAGCAACTTTACGTGACTGCGACTTATTTTAACATGACCACAAATTTTCCTCATCGTTGTTTTGTGCCTGCTTTGCAAAAAAATCTGTTGAAATGCAGAATTTCACCGCTAATCCACAAGTGTTGGGAGGGTTATTATTATATAACATAACATAGAAACTCTTTAATAAAAATTCTCATTTTTTTCAGAAGCCGAACATTTCCATAATTTATATGAATCAAAATGTAGGCAACAATATTTCCTTTCCTTAAGCCTAGTCCTGCTTTGAGTGTAGAAGTGTAGCTTTTAATGGAACCATCAAGCAAACAGCTCATAGAGAGGAGAAGAGATATTCAGTTTGACACATGAACAAACTAGGAAATGTGCTTTTATTTACCTTTTCCAACATCTCTTCCTGCTGTGTTTGAGAAGCTTCAGCACCAAGGATGAGCGGTTAATATAAGAACAATTGTGAAAGTGTGATATTGTTTTTTTTATGTAGGCAGCTATGATATTTTGCCCCAAAGAACTGTGTACGTTCCTTTTTATTAAGTATTAATGTTAAAACTGTCTGGTATTTTATATAGAACATTATAACCCCTGCAGCTATGTTACACTAATAGTTTATAAATAATGTATGTTACTGTTCTGGGGTTAGAGGAGGCCAGTCTGGAAACCTGTTTTATTCCTGATACAGGTGTTTTTGTTTGTTAACCAGTTGCAATGGAATCAAGTATAAATGACTGCATACTGTATCTCAACTTTTCAGACCTAATCAGCTGAAGGAGCAAACGTCTATTAAAGGGTTAATATAAGCTTCAGTTGTTTCGGACTTTCTTCAATACATTATGCAGAATGCATCAACTAATTACTGATCAGATTCCATAGGATTTCACTGGCATATTGTTTTAAAGGGAAATGGTTACCTTTTGTAAAAAAAACCTTCTTAGGTCATCATTGGACCCAGTTTACTGAAGACATATTTTGGGGGTGAAACAACAGATTTCTTTGGCACATTTATGAGGCTTGGCAAGTGCTTGTTGCATTGCACTAAATAAGTCCTGTTCAGCTACTTAAAAGTAGTGAAACATGTAGTGGAACACACCAATAAACACTAATTTGCAGCAAAGTCCTGCAGGGTCAGGTGTCCTCCATTATTCTATATGATGACTATATTCTAGATGGGGCCTTACCAGCACTCTGTAAAGTGGAATAATAACCACCCATGAATCTATGTCACTTTTAATACAGCTATCCATGTTTGACCTAGCAACTGCTGCCTGGCATTGCTTGCTACAGCAAAGTTTATTATCTACAAGGACTCCAAGGTCCTTCTCCATTGTGGATTTGCCTAGTGCAGTCCCATTAAGGGTATAAGTGGCTTGCATAGTTTTACACCCCCAGGTGCATGACCTTACTTTTATCCACATTAAATCTCATCTGCCACTTAGCTGCCCAGATTGCCAGTTTGTCAAGATGCTGCTGCAAGGATGCCACATCCTGGATAGAATTGACTGGTCTGCAGAGTTTTGTGTCATATGCAAACACTGAAACATTACTTTAGGGACCCCAAAGAATTGGGCCCCTTCAGGAGGAGTTCCCCTTTAGACAGGCACCATGAGGGTGGCCTTATGAGATTTGGACATCTAAAGATGGTCCTAGCTGTTTATGTGTGAAAAGGGAGTTTCCCTGTTATGCAGCAGCAACCACTAGGTGTCAGTGTGCTGCAATATAAAAAGGGATGGCACCCATTTTGTGAAGGTCTTTCTGCCTGGGACCCCTCTGTAAAGGAGGTGAACAACAGGCTAGTGTTCTAGTACAGGAGGTACTGTAATTGGTCACTCTAGGAGTGACAGGCAGGCTAGAGAGAATGGGCAGCGATAGCCCCAACAGGAGAGAGAGGGGTTAAGACCCCCCAGCACTCATGGCTGGAGTTCAGGTCCTGTAGTGTGTAGTAAGGGGAGCCAAGTCAGCACCTGGGAGTGTTCCCAGTGAAGGGGCCCTACGCGTGGACCGTGGTGAGTTCCTAGGTGTGATCATCCGGCGGGAGTACTGGGGGTAGCCCAAAGAGAGAGAGTGTGACTTGAGCCATCTGTGTGACATCCTCTAAATGTTCTGCCTGCATCAAGAAAACAAGTTCATCTGGTTCACCATTTTAACCGGTGTCTTGGCTGTTCATATACTGAGGATCCTCAACTGCCTGGTAAGCAGCTACCCCAAGGGAGGGGCAAGGTACCGGGAGTTGCTGGGAGTCTGGGTCCAAGGAGGACCTCATAGAGTTTTCCCAGGGAGGAGACATATAGTTCTACCTATACCTACCTATTATACCTATTATACCTATTCATTTATATCATACCTGTCCCCCATAAGTAAGCGGGGGCTCAGGGCTCCTTGTAGCGCGACACGCAGGTGATTGCATGTTAAAAGTACAACAGTAGCCAAAATAGGGTTACATTACTTATAATACTCTCCCCTAAGTCATAAATGAACAAGTTAAGCAAAGTGGACCCAATAGATACACTAACAATACCAGAAGAAAGCGAATCTGAGTATTTCAGAAACAGAGGCCATTGTAAAACTGAACTAGGCTCTCTCAGTACCCGAGGGTGTATTCCATCTGGCCCTGGTGCCTTGTTCACATTAACTTTGAGTAAACCTTTATGTTCCATGTCTGCATCAACCACTGCCTAGTGTGAGCTGAGCCAACAGTGCAGCTATTGAGTGGGTCTTGGCACTTTGGCTCCTTTATTGTATACACTAGAGAAAAGAACTGGTTCAGCACATTTGCCTTTTCTGTATCAGTTATAACCATATTGTTACCATAATTCAATACAGGCACACTCTCAACCTGCTTCCTTTTACTATATACTTTACTTTATATACTTAAAAACTTTTTTGGGGTTAGTTTTAGCCTCCGATGCAATGCTCTCCTCATTTTCTATCTTTGCCTTCCAAGTTGCTCTTTTCCAACACTTGTTATAGTGTTATACTTGTTTTGCTCTTACCGACTTGTGTTTTTTCTTATGTATTGATAAACACTCCAGATTAACTGCTGCTCTGCACTAAAATTATCATGAGAATCTATAATATACCCTACCCCACACACAAAAAGTTATTAAAGAAATAGTTGATGGAGTACATGAAAGAAGAGGGTGGATAGTACAGGAGAAACAATCAATAACACTTCTACATGGGTTTCAGTGCCATACTTGCCCCAGAAGAACTATGTAATTTAAACCAAGGTATTTTATAGTATTAATATTTGCAGATGTATTAGTTAGGGATAAACAGTGTAAGAACTGCAGGCATCCCCCGGGAGAACTGATTATAATGCAGGGCAATTTGTGGAAAGCAATGTCTTTTTTTCCCTATGTACTTCTATCGGTGCTACAATTAAAAAAAACCCACAATGCTCTCAACTGTTTCTCTGCCAAAACAGTCACTGCTATGAATATAAATGAGTGTCTGCTTTAATTTACGTATCTATTGTCAGCTTCTTTTTACAGGAAAACTTTTAAAATTGTTCCGCTTGAATGAGAAAGCTTCAGTGGACAGTAACTCACTTGTATTTGCCAAAAATCTCTATTAAAAGAAAGGAAATAAGGAGAATAGGAGAAGGCAAGAAAGAGGAAAATATATCACCTAGACAGACAGATAAATAATAGGTAGATACTGTAGATATTATAAGCAATACAGTTAAAAAAGGGAATACAATCCTTTTAGACTGTATGATCTTTTGGTCAGGGCTCTTTACTTCTTGGTAAATCAGTTACCGCTTGTTGTTTTTTGCATTTAGCCTGTATGTATAATGTATAATATTTATTGTACAAAGCTGTGAAATATATTGGAGTTTTATAAATATGTGGTAATCATAATAGTAATGAAATCTAAACAAATAGAGCATGCCTACCAAATATGTCAGCTTTATGGCAGACAAGCCCAAACATTGATGGGCCTCATTGATAGGCAGAGCACAAGAGATTCAGCAGACTGGCTGGCCAAAGGTTTCTAGGAATCCTATACATACACTGATCACAACCACAACAGAATCTTTAATATGGCAAACACAGAAAATGTATTTTGATACTTCTGCAATGCAACCAACATTGTACAAACAATTGGCTAATAGTGATGTGGGGGTTGACCCAAAAGTCACAGGACCCACAGGTTGGATGGGTTAGTATTGAAATTTGGTTGAGGGTTTGGCTTGTGTGTGTCAGACTGGAGAAGTACATTCCTCCTCTGGTCCTGGAGATTCCATGTATTGGAAACAGGTGTTTACAGAAGTAGCATATGGATTGAGAAGACGTGGTTATGGGTTGGGCGCAGCTCTTACTATGGAAACATTTTGCAAGGTTAGGGTCTGGTGTGGGTTAAGATTAGGGATGTGACTGGTATGAGTTTCTCCTGATCCACACATCACTACTGACTAATGCCAAACTCCATCCAAACGTGTGAAATCACAAGACAACAAAGGTGATGGAAATGCCTTCATGTAATATCAAACATTTAATTTGTTTCTTGTTCCCACAGCCCTTCCAAAGAAGGTAGCCTTGTGCTTGGTAAGGGAGATCGGCACCTCTCCCAAAAAAACTTTTTACAAAAGAAACCTGCACACTGAGGTTGGTGAAATGGCAGGAGAACTTGCCACTTTACTTGCCTCAGGGTGCAGGTTTCTTTTGTAACCACTTAATGTAAGAGCCCCACACTGTTCGAACACTTTTTTATTTACGCAAATTACCTTGCTGCCCTAAACTAGGTTAAACAAAACATAACTGGATCTGTGCAACCTGGAGGAAAAAAATAGCATCAAGGACTTCAGTATACCAGCTTATCTGTAACTTGGCTACACGTGGTCTATCTGTGGACTATCCTGCAAGTTGGTGGCCCTAATTCTTTTGAACTTGTTGTGGCTTAAAATGGCACCAACATCTTGTGCTAATTACTGATTAAAGTTATGTGAAAATCCTATCCCTGACCTCCAAGTTCTCTTGCCTGATAAATATACCATGTTATGGTTTATGGGTCAAGAAGGCCTGTTACAAGGACCCCTAGCTATAGGGAGAAATAGCTATCTATACACAGATGGAGCTAATTTCATTCAAAATTGTAGTTTTGATGGCTTTCCACACCTCGGCTCTTCATATAACACTATTTAATAAATAATTATCTCAAATCTTTTCACTAAAACGAATGCTGGGATTTGTGCTTTGGTGTGCCAAACAATGTCAATGTTTGCTCCATCTGTATTTATTGTTTTTCATTTATCTATGTTTGGTAGGTATCTCTAACCTGAGAAAACCTGTGAATCTATAACATTTTACTGTCCTAGAAGTGAATATATTTGTAAATGCAATTAAACTCCAGAAACATCAGCATCATATATGGCATCACGGAGATGTATTTTTACATAGCTATTCACCTTTCCCCAAATGACTAATAATAAATGTCTTATTAACCCCGAACTCATTACTTGACTGACAGAGGCTTAGGTGCTTTCTCTGAAAATCATTTTCCACCCCCCTCAATATGAAACAAACATCTGCATCTAAACCGAGCGCGCTCTGAAAGGTCAGCGTTTCGCCATAATAAATCCTGGCATTTATATTTCCAAGTTTAAAAGGAAGTTGATTGGCTTTTTTATATTCTTTATGTTTTAATTACAGACATGGTCTTTGCTTTGATATGCATTTATTTCAACAAATATGCTTATTTGTTGTCCAGTCTAACGCTAAGGAAGAAAATTCTGTTCCAATGAAATGTATAATTAGAACGCAACATGGGCAAAAACAGTAGTTAAAATGTACTTGATTATCGGGAAATACACAAAAAGCTTTAATTACCTACCAAACAGCTGTGTTTCCATTCTCCGCTACAATGATGTGTTGTGTTTTTCCGCTATAGCTGTCATAAATAAGTGATCTTTTACTTTATAACTGAAAAAAATTGTCTAGTATTAAAGGCAGTGGGGACAATTGTTTAATCCAAATACATACTGTGGTGTCATTTTAAGTCTGCTTTGGCTGATTTAATTAGTAAAATGTAGTGTTAATCAATTTCTAATTAAGCATCAGCCTCCATGCTGTGTGGAATCAACAACAACAAAAAAATTTCTTCCAAAAAAAGTAAGAGTGAAAATTAGCTGAGCAATAAAATCAATTTGCATGTTTAGGATATTTGCCAGGGAGCTAATGAATTCTTCAGTTCTCACTGTCAGTATTAACATATTCACATTTTAATGTTCTCTCTCCATTTGGCTCCCCACGCCAACCCCACTTGACTCAATGCCAATGGATTTAAGTAGTGATGAGTAGTGATGAGCGAATCTGTTCTGTTTCGCTTTGCCGAAAAATCCACAAATCTTTCAAAAGATCCGCGAAACGGCGAAAAATTCGCGAAAACTGCGAAAATGTCGTGCAACAAAAAAAATGTTTCGTCGCCCGCGGCTATTGTTTCGTCGCCCGCGGCTATTATTTTGTCGCCCGCAGGTATTATTTTGTCGCACGGCTATTGTTTCGTCGCCCGCGGCTATTGTTTTGTCGCGCGGGTATTGTTCCGTCGACCGCGGCTATTGTTTTGTCGCACGGCTATTATTTCGTTGCCCGCGGCTATTATTTTGTTGCACGGCTATTGTTTCGTCGCCCGTGGCTATTATTTTGTCGCCCGCGACTATTCTTTTTTGACGCCGGCGACAATTTTTGTACGGCGAATTTTTCCGCGGCAAAATTTTTCATCCGTTTCGCGAAACAATCCACCAATGGCGAAACGCAGAAATTCGCAGCGAATCCATGCCTGGCGAAACTTTTCGCCCATCACTAGTGATGAGTGATTTTTTTCAGCAGGCATGGATTCACAGTGAATTTCTACATTTTGTCATTGGCGGCGCCCGTCAAAAAAAGTAGTGGTCCCGGCAAATTGGGTCGCATCAAAATAGGTGTGGTCGCGTAAAAACGGGTTGCGTCAAAAAAGGTGCGGTAGCGTCAAAATGGGCGTGGTCAAGTCAAAATTGTGCCTGGCGCGTCAAAATAGTGGTGCATCAAAAAAAGACACGCATCAAAAAAGTTGTGTGACAAACGCGTTTCACAGTTTTTTCCCCATATCGCAAATTTTTCTGTCGTTTCGTGAATTTTCCGGTGAAGCAAAACGGGACAAATTCGCTCATCACTAGATTTAAGGTAATGTAGCTGGAAACTGTTTTTTACAAAAACAGATTTTGATATATTTAAGTTTGAAATTTCACATGGGGCTAGCCATATTCTTCATTTCCCAGGATACCACAGTCATGAAACCTGTGCTCTGATAAACTTCAGTCACACTTTACTGCTGAGCTGCAAGTTAGATTGATATCCCCCCCCCTCCTAGCAGCCAATCAGCAGAACAATGGGAAGGGGAGCAAGATAGCAGCTCCCAGTAGGTATTAGAATAGCACTTAAGTAAGAAATCCAAGTCCGGCTTGGGACTCCTCCATTTACATGGGAGTAGGAGAAACAATAGGTTACCTGAAAGCAGTTCTAATGTGTAGCGCTGGCTCCTTCTGAAAGCTTAGACACAATGCACTGAGATGGCGCCTACACACTATTACAACTAAAAAAAATACATTTGTTGGTTTAATAATAAACTGTTAAATGGAAGAGTGAATTATTTGCTATGTTAACAGTGTAATGTAGAAATAAAAATTATATCATAAAAATCATGACAGTATTCCTTTAAGATCACTTAGTAGAACAGAGTCACTACATCTAGCCCTAGCCCGTCCTTCTCAGCTTGTTGCCAGTGTCCTATGGAGGTCCTGGCTACTAATACCGTATATACTCGAGTATAAGCCGAGTTTTTCAGCACCCAAAATGTGCTGAAAAAGTCACCCTTGGCTTATACTCGAGTATAAGCTCTTAGGACACACAAAACAGCTGGTTCTCCTTGCTGGAAGAAGCCAGCGCTCTGTGCAAAACCCATCCCCGACCCCTAGCCCGCTTCTCTCCTGGGAATGGGGGTCCCACCGCTGGTTCCTGCTCTGCCAAGCCTCGCAAACCCCACAGCCTGTTTGCACTCTTCTGTGCGTACCAGTAGTGCCTGGGGCGGAAGTGACGTCACATGCCCCTGCAGATAATCCCGGCTTCGACTTCCACGGTCCTAGTGCTAGATACTGGTACGTATAGATATGTATATATCCTAATTATAGTTAATCATAATTGATTGAAGTTAAACACATATCATGTGTGTTTAACTTCAATCAATAATTCCATAAAATTAGTACAGAACTACAGTAAGTACAGTATTTTTTATAAATATGTCTTTATTGTTTTTCTAATACAGTATTTACCAGTATTAGTAATACTGATCAGGTATATCCATATCATGTGATCAGCAATGCTAATACTCGTGAATACTGTTAATTATTATTAATTACCATAATTTAAAGTTACACACATACAGTATAGTACAGAATAGAACAAAAAAAAAACCGCACTACCACCCTAGGCTTATACTCGCGTCAATACATTTTTCCAGTTTTCTTAGGTAAAATTACGTACCTCGGCTTATACTTTGTACTCGGATCAGCTTATACTCGAGTATATACGGTATATCCAAATCTATTTTAACCTGCCCATTGGTTATTATACTAAACTACTGTGTACTTATATTTATTCCCTAAATTTACAATTAATAACAAAGTCTTGCACAAAGACAGTGGATGATGGTTCCCATCTTCATTTTAGTGAGGTTCGGAAATAAATCTTTTCCCTGTCAATGATGTTTGCTATCTCTGCTTCCATCTGACACATTCTGCAAACGAACAATGGCTGCCTAAGGTAAGCAAGTCTCATATCAAATTGTTCCCGCTGTAGTAAGAATGCCTATTTTCATCAAAACCACTAAAGAAAAAGTTTGTGACAAAAAGCCTCCGTAAAGTGTTGGAGAAAAAGATGACAAGCAGTAATCAAAAATATTTCTCTCCTGTAGAAAACAAGTCACATTTCTAAGCGATCGCGGCAATTCTTGTTTTATTTTCTTTTTCCAAATGACATTCACAGATTGTGTTGCTGTACAATTATTTGGAAAACCTCCTCTATTAAACACCACTCATGTCCTACAAGTGCAAATTATGAACTGTCAGGATGGTTGGATATTCTCATTTAAAAGCAGCAGAGTAGAACAGATCTTAAGCTTGCTCACAGTTGTAGTTCAGCAGGTTTTAATGCTCTGTTTTATGTAACCTTTGGCTTTGTCTTGCTGTCTAAATACAGTATTCTCATGTGGAGACGGGCTGACTTTCTTACTATTGCGCCTGCAGCCCTGGTGTAGAGGATCTTGTCTCAAAGGTCAGAACTCTACTGAAAAACCACACGGGGAAGGAATACATGTAGTTTAAAGGTTACAACTCTTTCAGAATCAGTAATTTATCTAGTTTAACCTACAGAAGGAGATACCAAATTTTATCTTGTTGCAGAGCAGGAATAACATGGCAATTACAAGCCATGGATCTCAGTTAATACCTTGGTATATTGCAACCAAATAAAGAAAAATTACTTTTTAACCAATCATTATTTTTTATGTTACCCGTATGTCTACATTTCTTAGCGCAGTTCTTGGTCATAAGCCAAAATTATTATTTTATAAAATAAGTGCTCCATGCGCTGCCAAGCATATTAGGGGCTTAATTTATTTAAAAAAAATAGCTCAAAGGCTTATAGGCCCCTGAATTTGAGCTTTAAACCGCCCACTAGTTATCCCGATTGCCACAACCAGGGTCAGACTGGGTGGTGCACAGCCCACCGGGGCTGACACCACAGGTCCCCCGCAGGGGCTCCCACCACGCCCTCCTAGCCCCTGCCACGTGACTGATGTCCTCCCCTAAGCACATGTAATGGGAGAACATTGGGAGGACATTGGCGGCAAGGGGAAGCGGCAACAGGTATCAGGTCTGGACTGATTCATCAGAAAAAAATTGCCCCGCGTGACAAGTTTTTGACGTTCGCGTCAAAGAAACTACTTGTGTGACAATTATTTTTGATGCATCATTTTTTTTTCCCCACGGGCGACAATTTTTTGTCGCGCACCGAATGTTGTCATCCATTTTGCAAAAAAATCCGCCAATGGCGAAATGTGGAAATTCCAAGTGAATCCATGCCTGGCGAATTATTTCTCCTATCACTAACTAGGTCTGGATAAATTATGGCATCATTATTATCCACCCCTTGTCTTTCAGAAAGCAGATCTTGACTTGTGATATTGATGGAAAAATCCCCACCATTTTTGTAAGAAATCAGCAAAATGAGAGCTTTTTTCTATAAAGAACAGTTGTAGTATAGATATCCCTAAGTAATGTTATACAAGATAGAGCATTAAGCCAGAGGAAACAGTTTTCCTATTAAAGTTCTCCTTGAGAGAAACACCCATGTGTCACGCACAAGTTTTGTTTTTCACTGATTACAGATAATGACCTGCCTATAGCAACAAATTTATTGTCATGTTCTCTTAATCCTCTTACAGCAACCTCATTCTATGTTCTCTAGTTATACACCGTAAGCAATAAAATCTCATGAGAAGGGGTCTGTTGGTGTAAAGTGCATGGCCATGTTTAAAAATTCTGTATACAAAAGATTATATTGAAGCAATTCATACTTAAGGAAAAAAGAGAAATAAAGTCAAATGGATAAATTGTTCCAATCATTAAGTTCAGTTAACCAAATTTAACTAGACTAAGGATACTTGTGTCCAAACATGTTCCTACATTTCCACATGGCTACCAATATACCCACCCTGCCTCTTCTGATGCATGGTTTATAGCTAAGCCTATTTATTCTGGAGAACCCTAGATCCCACCACCCTGGACCTGATAGTAGTTAGATCACACCACCCTGGACCTGATGGTAGTTAGATCCCACCACCCTGGACCTGATGGTAGTTAGATCCCCACTGGTTGCCTCAATAGGTGAACCAGACTTGCATCCAGTGAATCAGATGCAAACACCATTTCTTTGTCATCATTTCTTCATAAAATATTTCCAGGCTGTAGACATCTAAACAGATCCTCAAGAACAGGGTCACAGCTAAGCATGGAAGGCCTTCTGTTGGTCATCACAGGCCTAGACTTATAAGGGAGTTTGGTATAGGTCCAAAGCTTCTTCATTTAAAATCATAGATCATCATATTATTTATGCCCTGGTCTGGAATCCTGAGAATTGAATTTCAATTCGTTGTTTTACAAAACTTTAAACTGTTATTAAAGTTAGAAAAATGTGGATCTTGATTTCAAGAAGCCTAACATGAACTAGGTAGGGCAATTATCATTAAAATAAAAAATATTATTAAACTAGAATCAAATATTATCTCTCTAAATCCTTTTGAGCAGGATGAGTCACGCTTTTCACTAGATCTGTCATTAAAGTTGACTTATAGTTAAGCTTGATAACATCCCTTTCCGTCTTGTGATGGGTAGAGAATTCAATATTTTCTTAACAAGAAAAACATGTGAAATAGCAGTTTCAAGAGAAAAAAAGGAAAAACTGAATACTAGAATTGGTCCTCATTTGCATCACTGCTGATACCCATAGTAATGAATCATTTCTTTACTCTCTGTGAATCATTTCTTTACTCTCATACTCTCTACTCTCTGTAGTGATAAGAAAGGGGTAGATTTGTCATAGACTTGGGAATTCATAAGGATTTTGTTGCATTTAATCATCAATAAGCCTGAGTGCTAGGAAACTATTATGACATTTATATGATTATCAAAGGTGACAAACACATTTAACTGCTTTGAGCAATCATACAAATTTTTTATTAATGGAGTGTTACAGAGATCAAAGTGCAGTAAGCAACATGTTATTTTGAGTGCAACATGTTTTTCCCTCAATGCAAGGCCCCCCCCCCAAAATTCCTGCATTATTGCGGTTGCAAGGGGGTGGTGCATTTGGCACAATTATGCTAAGTTTGTCAAAATTACCACAACTGCACTTGCATTTCTTTGCAAATCAGGTGCAATAAAATGGAAGTCTGTCAACTGTCATCTCTGGCGTTCGGCATGCCAATGTGCCAAGTGTTTCAGGTACAAGTGTGCTTCTCCTATTGACACTAGGAGGGAAGGGATCCCTGGAACTAGCACCTAGTCGGAATGTGAAAGTAGCTCTAGGATTCCCCTGCATCAATAGGCACAGCAAGGCTCAATTAGTGGCGCTGAGCATCTAAAGAGAGCCAGGGGGTACAGGGGGTACAGTGGGAAAGCTTTATGGTTGGGACTAGTGTCTAGTGATAAGTGAATCTGTCCCAAAAAAATCACAAAACTGCTGAAAAATATGTGAAACTTTTTATGGAGCGACAACAATTTTTTTGATGCGACCATGAATTTCTTAACTTGACCACAACTTTTTCATCATTTTCAAATGTCAAATTTTCGTCAAGTTTTTGCTCCAATTTTGCAAAAAATTGTGCTCACCCCTAGGGGGAGATTTACAAATCCACGAATCCGAATACCGAAAGGGAAAAAATCGAATTGGAAATGAAAATTTTGCGACATTTTCGTCTCCGTCGCAATTTTTTCGTATTTTGCGTGGTTTTTAGTCGCCGTTGCGACTTTTCGTATTGAACGATCGTGAATGGCAGAAAAAACTTTGCAACTTTGCATGATTTTGGAAGCCTTCAATAGGAATAAATGGCACTGTGCAGCTCCAACCTGGCTCAAGGAAAGTCACGATACCGAAGCTTGAATGAATCCGAAACTTTCGTACTCGTTGCGACAATACGATTTTTTCACAACGGCGATGAAAAAGTCACGGAAAATATACGACGAATTCGCAACGGTGACGTAAAAAAGTTGCAAAAAATTTTAAAAAACGCATTCAAACGCTTTCGGTCTGTTCGGGGATTAGTAAATCTCCCCCTTAGTGTCCATTCAAAGTGAAGATTGTACAGACCAGGTGCTTTTAGATTTTTTTTGGATGCCCAACAATTTTTCAGATCACTGCTATAACCTACAGAATAACAATATTTGAGATATACAAAAACAGTTGATAAAAGTATTTCAGCTATAGTTTGAGATGTATCTAGAGGAGGAAATCATTGATTTTCTGAAATCCCCCCACCACCAATTCCCTGTTTTGAGTTCCCCTAAGAAGGCCATCCTCAGTATTTGAGAATTAGTTGTACAAAACCGCTCTTTACTTCCTTTGTATTTTATAGTCTAAAGGGACATTGGCATCCCATTGAAGAAAGGACCATGGTCTGAAGTAAAAACCTGCAACCAATCAACTTACATGCTGGTGGTTATTATTAGACATGCATTAGTTGGAAGTAATTTGGTGCTAATGCAAAAAAACCAAGGGGTAGGCATTGGGGTAGGGGAAGGGGTCGGGGTCATGATTCCCTAGAAACCCCTAGTTCTTTTATGTTTCCATTTTAAATACCTAAATTTACTTGCAGAATGAATTAAGTCAATAAAGCCAAGGCAGACTTCATGCTCTGAACAGTGACAGATATTTACAGAGTTAAGCCCTCAATCAAATCTCTGCACCCAGCTATCTAAATATAGGACCTTATTATGAAACTCCATGCATGTATAAATTATGTATATTTAACATCTTTACCTGTCAATTCTGTGCCTGTAGATATTGTTGTTAGCTCATTCAAATTCAGATTGATTAATTCAGCATCATTATTCCCATATGATATATTCTCTTGGCAGAGTATTCCAAAACAATTATAATTTGCCAATATATGCATACTTTTTTCTACTAACTCTTTGTAAGTTGTAGTTTTGCTACTGGGGTAAAAAGTTTTATTATATATTAAACTGATAACTGATTTAGAATGACTGACAGGGAATACTCCACATTGTACCTTACTGCAATGCATAAAAATTAAATTGTTCTACCGCAGGGCTGGTCAGCTGGAGATCTTTTATGACCTTAGGTCTTCCAGAGAGCTTCACTCTTTGCATGAAATAATATTTGTATTGGTATTTGGTCCCAGAACTGATCATGTATACTGTAAATAAAGCTAATTATATGTTGATGCACAGAGGTTTCTTTGGTAGGTTCACCCATGAGGTAGGGGAGGGCTATACCATGAGTATAGATTTCAATGTAACAGTCTCATTGGGCATCTCCAAACAGGAGTCTTTGTAATAACTTTAGATTATTTCATTATCACATAAATCTCTGGGTAACCCATTGTGCTTCTGCTGCAATCCATAAACCTCTAGAACATAATGATATCCTCAGAAAGCATTAAAGCTCTTTTTCTTTGTATCACTCAGTTTGATAAGATATAGAGCCAGTATGTAATTTGAGCAGAAGGAGTTAGGAAGGCCTTTGTGCTCAGGCTGGTCAAACAACATGGTCAGTTTCACCAGTACCATTCTACTATTTGGGCCTGTATGTTATTTTTAGTGGGAATGGATTGCAGTTAGCCAGTCCAAACCATTTATCCCTACTTGTATGTATGTATAACTTTATTTATAAAGCGCCACAAGGGTACGCAGTGCTGTACAGTCTTGCAGAATACAAAATTACACACAGGGAGGACAAGTGATATAATAAATAAATACAATAAATACATATATGTATATATATATAAGTGCCATGTGATATGAGACACAGTAGGAAGGAGGTCCCTGCCCCGTAGAGCTTACTTAGGTTTAAATCTCCTTGTTCAGAGAGTATCTCTGCTTTTTTGCTATAGTCTATACTGAAAGGCAAACCTGCGAGTTACTCTGTTTGGCCACTTGACTTCTTGTCTTTGACGATGATCTCCAACCAGGTCCAAACACAAGTAAATTGAAAGCTCTCATCTTTTACAGAAAACCATGTGATGTAATAAATAGAAAGAGATAAAAACATATGTTTCTATCCCTTACACCAGTTTGATTGTGTCATGCATCATAACCTCAGACTTTAATACCATAAACATAAATGGTAGAATTTTATCTCATGTTCCCTTTGCAATTTGATCTTTTCACAACTAGAGATGATCAATAGTGATGAGCGCACCTGTCCTGTTTCGCCGAAAAATTTGCGAATCTTTTGAAAGGCGAAACGGCGAAAAATTCGCGAAAATGTGGAACGTCAAAAAAAATTGTGGCCCGCAACTATTCTTTTGTCACTCGAGGCTATTCTTTTGTCGCACGGCAATTCTTTCATCGCCCGCGGCTATTCTTTTGTCACCCGTGGCTATTCTTTTGTCGTGCAGCTATTTTTGACGCGGGCGACAATTTTTGGACACATGGCAAATTTTTACGCAACAAATTTTTTCATCCATTTCGCGAAACAATCAGCCAATGACGAAACGCGGAAATTTGCTGCAAATCCATGCCTTGCAAAACATTTCGCCCATCACTAATGATCAGCAAAGCCTATGTTTTGACATGGATGAACCTTTGAGAGGTACTACAACCAGAGACACATCCCATAATTTGGATAAGCAGGTATCTTTATGATGTTTGCATGGGCAAACTTGCAAACATGCTAACTGTAATTTGATGTAATTTTTGTAATTATTATTTATGGTAATATGTTACAGATATGGGTGATAATGCAAAATATGAAATCAATAGGAAACCTATAAAGCATGAATATCAATAGCTATTATAATAATGGCATTCTTCCTGTCTAATTGCTTATGGGCCAATTATTTGATTATTGTCCAGTCTTTGCCATACACAATGAGTAGATTAGAAGTGAAAGTGAGCTGTAGGTTCCTTCGTTGATGGCCCATCTAGACTCTGAGAAGTTATATAGATGATGTGAAAATGCCATCCCTGAGTAAGCATTATCCTCAGTATGTTCACTCTCAACCTTATGCCTGTGTAATAATGTCAGATACACATGCTCATCTCAGTAGATATGGATTTTCTGACCAAGAAATATCAAGAGTATAAGAAAACTGACTAATTGCCCTTGCAAAGTTAGACCTTCCAAAGGTATAATGCTAACATTTTCAATCACAAATATAAAAGGCAACCCTCAGCACAGTGAAGGCATGAGGAGAGCATGAAATAAATGTTGAAATGTGTTGTTCAATTAAAATGTGCTTCCCTATATGTCGTTATAGCCTTTTGGGAGCTGTTTCAAGTAAAACAGAAGGACATTGGTTCCATGCAAAAAAGGGCTGAAGCACAACTTCAGTAAAAGAGTCATGAACTGCATTAACCGCAAACCTAAAATAAGTCTGAGAGTTCTAATAAAATCCAAGCAAATAAAAGACACCCTTGAGTTCTAAGCAAGTACAAATGTGATTTTAGCCAAAGCAGCTCATTTTAGCTCAAGTCAGTGCTTTGCGATCCCACTGCAAGTTTGCTGCCCTAAATCACTTTGGAAAACATCTCAGAGAATCATAAGAGCTTTAAAAACAAAAGTTCATCTTCTAGACAACTAATCATTACAAATGATTTGTTCTGAACACATATTAGCAAAGAACGGAGACAACAATAATGCCCAGGTTACAAACAAGACAGCTTTAGTAATAACAATGGCTAGTGTCTGTGCATGTATGTATGATACCTAAACTGAAATTATTCTATAAAGCTGCCCCCTATGTCCTAGAATTTACCAGCAGGTAATAAACTGGTATTAATCTTGTCAAACCGAAATAAAATAACACATGCAGCCCAGTTCCTAACTGGAAAGTGCCATAGTATGTAAAGTTATACTGTCTTTAAATAATGGTGCACAGTTTGCCCAGGTCTAGTAACGAAAAAGATATTTTTTTAAATAGATGGGTAAATGCTACCTGCTGATTGGTTACTATTGGTAACTATATAGAGTTTGTTATTATCCTGAATACAATGCAAATGGTTTGAGAAATGACAATAGTGTTGCAAAAAATAATATCTTAGTGCTTTGATTTCAGTTTCAGAGACCAATCCCTACTCCATTTCTTGTCCTTACCAGAACCTTATCGTTGTCTTCTCTGAAAGATGCCTGGACTACCGGCACTGAATGTGCACAATTGGCAATCCCCAGCCAGGGCATTTTAAGCTTATCTGACTTCTACGGAGCATGCTGCAGATCGGCAATCTCTGTCCAGAAACCAGATTTGACAGGGGCCAAAAATGGTGGCCTGGTTGTGACTACAAGGGTCCTCCTTGCAAACACAAAGGCCTCTTTCTGGTATCTGCCTCCCCATCAGGGCCGGAACTAGGGGAAGGCAGTAGAGGCACGTGTCTAGGGCGCAATACTTGGGGGCGCAGGGCACAAACCTCTTCTTCCTAGTTACCCCTAGTTCTGGCACTTCTTTACCTCCGGAGAAAACTTCTGTGCTCCCTACCAGAGAAAAGTGAAGGCAGAACAAGACAGCTTTTTTGAACTCTCCTGAACTCTCGCAAGAGTTTGGGAAAGTGTCATGCCTTGCCTGTACCTGTCTCCTGTGGGGTGCAGTGAATCAATAGGCCTTGCCTAGGGCGCAATAGTGATTAGGCCTGCCCCTGCCCCCTGTGCCACGTATTGCATAACTTTTAACTCCTGTGGCTGCTATCAGGGTAGAGGGAATGGTGCAAGTGGGGGAGTGAGCCTGGGTCAGAGGGGCCTATGAAGGCTGGGGTCCACTGGGTTTTTTTCCCGGTATCCTCCCGACTCCGTCCGACACTGAAGACAATTATGTGTTTGGGGTCCATTTTACAAAGGGGTGGGTGGAGGGTTTATTCTTCATTAAAAATTCCAGTTGTCTTTGTTTAAGATAAGTGGTTTAAATCAATAAAGTGACATGCCAAAACAACAATATGGTCCATCAATCATGTTATAAACAAAATGTCTCTTTTTCTTGGGACTGTCCCACTTAGTTCATTGTTCTTCCACTATTGTTAAACTACAACTTTAACATCTATCCTAGGTCTTACGTACTCAGATTAACACTTGAACATCTTGCTTGCAACCCAAGCCAGCTCTAATCACTAAAAATATTATCACAAAATTTTTACTAAATATATTTGCCTTTTCTCTTTTCTAGAACATCCCATATATTACACTTATTGAGATAAACTCCTTAGTATTTTGTGCTAACCCTGCCTGCAGCCCAGGCGACTGCTCCACTGTCTCTCTGCAGTAGCCGACAGCTTCAGTCTGGATCAGAGCTTGTATAGCAGATCTGAGAAATCTGCAGTTGTTCAAGCTTTGATGAAAATGAAAAAAAAACAAACAAAAAAACCATGTACTGTATGTTTTCCCTTGTTTCTTTTGTGTTTAAATAGCCTTTCCCTTATAGTTCACAATTATACATTTCACATAAATGATCATCACTGAGACACAGACGAAGCTTCAATTATGTCAAGGTAGTTTGCCTTGATTTGAAGTATTTCAGTTTTGGAACATATTTGTTCACACCTAGAGAAATATAGGACAAAACAATTGCAATACTTGCCCTTATGCTTGGGTAGTATTTATTACCATTTCAGGTTTCTTTATGTGCTTTTCTTGGCTGAGGAATTCTTGACAAACCTTTATAAACAAGCTTTATGTAATAGCAGTATATTCCTACAGTATATATGTTTTTTCCATGAGCAAAATAAACAGAACTTTAAAATTAGCTTTTCCAATACTTGTAATAAAAAATATATATTTTTTTCAATACTGTATTTTTTTAATATTAAATCTGTAAAAACAAACCCCACCCTTCAGTCCTTTGTTCATTAAACAAGGGGGTTATCACAATGAAAACATAGAGTAACAGAGTAATTCTAATATCTCTGACTCAAGAGAGATAATGTGATCTGTATAAACAAATTCTCACGTCAGCTCTTTGTTCATTAAACAAGGGGTTTACTACACTGGTAATTTGATTACCAGTTGTTACTAAATTACAGTGACAATATAGAGTAATTCTAATATCTCTGTTTGCCCTGTTTAGCACAACAAATATCGGTAGATTTGTCTTTTTTAAACAATGGACAAAAAAAATGTTCACCAAAGGTCCAATTTATTTTGAACAATGGGGTATATTGCCCCAACAAAAAAGCTATCAAGCAAGCTAAAATAGAAATGGAAAGGGATATTGCTGCTAGGAGTAAAAAGAATCCTAAATTATTTTTTAATTATGTGAATAGTAAAAAAATGAAGCAAGAAGGGGTGGGAACTTTATTATCACGGGGGGGTAAGTTGGTTGATGAGAACGGGGAAAAAGCTGAAATTTTGAACTCTTATTTTTCATCTGTCTATACATCTGAGGAGCCAGCTAATGAAGGCTTCCCTTGTAATATGCCCAGTTCTAGTAATTTAGCTACTGGCGCATGGGTCACTCGGGAGGGAATTCAAAAGAGACTTGAACATGTAAAGGTAAACAAAGGTCCAGGGCCGGATGGGATTCATCCCAGGGTATTATATGAGCTGAGCGCTGTGATTGCCAAACCTCTTCACATAATTTTTCAGGATTCATTGAGGTCTGGCATGGTGCCAAGAGACTGGCGGATTGCTAATGTGGTGCCGTTATTTAAAAAGGGATCCCGTTCTCAGCCTGAAAACTATAGGCCTGTTAGTCTGACATCAGTAGTAGGAAAACTTTTGGAAGGGGTAATAAGGGATAGGGTACTTGAATACATTGCAGTTCACAATACTATTAGTTTGTGCCAGCATGGTTTTATGCGTAACAGATCTTGCCAGACTAATTTAGTCGCCTTTTATGAGGAGGTGAGCAGGAACCTTGATGCTGGAATGGCAGTTGATGTCATCTACTTGGACTTTGCTAAAGCGTTTGATACAGTACCTCACAGAAGGTTAATGATCAAATTAAGGAATATTGGCCTAGAACATAATGTTTGTAATTGGATAGAGAACTGGCTGAAGGATAGAGTACAAAGAGTGGTTGTAAATGGAACATTTTCTAATTGGACCAGTGTGGTTAGTGGAGTACCGCAGGGGTCAGTCCTTGGGCCTTTGCTTTTTAACTTGTTTATTAATGATCTGGAGGTGGGCATAGAGAGTACTGTTTCTATTTTTGCTGATGACACTAAATTGTGCAAAACTATAAGTTCCATGCAGGATGCTGCCGCTTTGCAGAGCGATTTGACAAAATTAGATAACTGGGCAGCAAACTGGAAAATGAGGTTCAATGTTGATAAGTGCATAGTTATGCACTTTGGTAGAAATAATATAAACGCAAACTATCTACTGAATGGGAGTGTGTTGGGGGTTTCCTTAATGGAGAAGGATCTAGGGGTTTTTGTTGATAACAAGTTGTCTAATGCCAGGCAGTGTCATTCTGTGGCTACTAAAGCAAATAAAGTGCTGTCTTGTATAAAAAAGGGCATTGACTCAAGGGATGAGAACATAATTTTGCCCCTTTATAGGTCCCTGGTAAGGCCTCACCTTGAGTATGCAGTGCAGTTTTGGGCTCCAGTCCTTAAGAAGGATATTAATGAGCTGGAGAAAGTGCAAAGACTGCAACTAAACTGGTAAAGGGGATGGAAGATTTAAGCTATGAGGTGAGACTGTCGAGGTTGGGGTTGTTTTCTCTGGAAAAGAGGCGCTTGCGAGGGGACATGATTACTCTGTACAAGTACATTAGAGGGGATTATAGGCAGTTGGGGGATGTTCTTTTTTCCCATAAAAACAATCAACGCACCAGAGGTCACCCCTTTAGATTAGAGGAAAGGAGCTTCCATTTGAAGCAGCGTAGGTGGTTTTTCACGGTGAGGGCAGTGAGGTTATGGAATGCCCTTCCTAGTGATGTGGTAATGGCAGATTCTGTTAATGCCTTTAAGAGGGGCCTGGATGAGTTCTTGATCAATCAGAATATCCAAGGCTATTGTGATACTAATATCTACAGTTAGTACTAGTGGTTGTATTTATAGTTTATGTATGTGAGTGTATAGATTGGTAGGTGTGGGTTGGGTGTGCTGGGTTTACTTGGATGGGTTGAACTTGATGGACACTGGTCTTTTTTCAACCCTATGTAACTATGTAACTATGTAACTATGTAACAATGGAATGATTCTTGTTTAATGGAAATAATAGTGCAAAAAATAGAAAAATATTGGATTAAACAACCAAAAACTCCCAAAATGTGGTGCTTGCTCCTCTGGGGTTGGAAGCAAGCATTGTCCTACCCTAAAGGTACATTGTCCTACCCTAAAGGTGCATTGTCCTCCCCTAAAGGTGCATTGTCCTAACCTAAATGTGCATTGTCCTACCCTAAAGGTGCATTGTCCTACCCTAAAGGTGCATTGTCCTAACCTAAAGGTGCATTGTCCTACCCTAAAGGTGCATTGTCCTAACCTAAAGGTGCATTGTCCTACCCTAAAGGTGCATTGTCCTACCATAAAGGTGCATTGTCCTACCCTAAAGGTGCATTGTCCTACCCTAAAGGTGCATTGTCCTAACCTAAAGGTGCATTGTCCTACCCTAAAGGTGCATTGTCCTAACCTGAAGGTGCATTGTCCTACCCTAAAGGTGCATTGTCCTACCCTAAAGGTGCATTGTCCTACCCTAAAGGTGCATTGTCCTACCCTAAAGGTACATTGTCCTCCCCTAAAGGTGCATTGTCCTAACCTAAATGTGCATTGTCCTACCCTAAAGGTGCATTGTCCTCCCCTAAAGGTGCATTGTCCTACCCTAAAGGTGCATTGTCCTACCCTAAAGGTGCATTGTCCTACCCTAAAGGTGCATTGTCCTACCCTAAAGGTGCATTGTCCTAACCTAAAGGTGCATTGTCCTACCCTAAAGGTGCATTGTCTTAACCTAAAGGTGCATTGTCCTACTCTAAAGGTGCATTGTCCTACCCTAAAGGTGCATTGTCCTACCCTAAAGGTGCATTGTCCTACCCTAAAGGTGCATTGTCCTAACCTAAAGGTGCATTGTCCTACCCTAAAGGTGCATTGTCCTACCCTAAAGGTGCATTGTCCTAACCTGAAGGTGCATTGTCCTACCCTAAAGGTGCATTGTCCTACCCTAAAGGTGCATTGTCCTACCCTAAAGGTGCATTGTCCTAACCTAAAGGTGCATTGTCCTACCCTAAAGGTGCATTGTCCTAACCTGAAGGTGCATTGTCCTACCCTAAAGGTGCATTGTCCTACCCTAAAGGTGCATTGTCCTACCCTAAAGGTGCATTGTCCTACCCTAAAGGTACATTGTCCTCCCCTAAAGGTGCATTGTCCTAACCTAAATGTGCATTGTCCTACCCTAAAGGTGCATTGTCCTCCCCTAAAGGTGCATTGTCCTACCCTAAAGGTGCATTGTCCTACCCTAAAGGTGCATTGTCCTACCCTAAAGGTGCATTGTCCTAACCTAAAGGTGCATTGTCCTACCCTAAAGGTGCATTGTCTTAACCTAAAGGTGCATTGTCCTACCCTAAAGGTGCATTGTCCTACCCTAAAGGTGCATTGTCCTACCCTAAAGGTGCATTGTCCTACCCTAAAGGTGCATTGTCCTAACCTAAAGGTGCATTGTCCTACCCTAAAGGTGCATTGTCCTACCCTAAAGGTGCATTGTCCTAACCTGAAGGTGCATTGTCCTACCCTAAAGGTGCATTGTCCTACCCTAAAGGTGCATTGTCCTACCCTAAAGGTGCATTGTCCTAACCTAAAGGTGCATTGTCCTACCCTAAAGGTGCATTGTCCTACCCTAAAGATGCATTGTCCTAACCTAAAGGTGCATTGTCCTACCCTAAAGGTGTATCATTTAGGGTGAAATCATATTCTCTCACCTAGACATTTACCAGCAAAAGGCCAGTTAGGGTGAGATTTGGCGGTGAATTCTTATTCAGTTCCCTAGATATCAGAGGAACTATAACAGGAAGACATGTAAGACAATATTAAAAAAAATGTTTCAAGGTTCAACAAATACAGTGTTTAAATAATACAAACTACTACACAATATATACCCCTGTTGCTCTCTGGCAGCTGGATTTGTTATACAAAACCTACAGGAAAGATAATGAAATAGCTTATGACCTATACCTAATGGATGCAGTAATTTTACGATTTGGGCAAGTTACCATAAGAATATAAAATATCAGGGGGGTTTGTTGCCTGGCAGCATTGATTGCATTTATATTCATTTTATTCATTGGAGCCCATCTAACTGGATTTTCTCATGAACTCATGAACACCCATGTTTTCCCATGATCTGGCTATAGGGTTGCCACCTTGCCGATATTTGACTGGTAAACTACCAGCTAGATCTGGCACAAGTATTACAAATGAACCGGCAATGTGTTGCCCTATACATCTCCTCCTTCCTTGACCCTCTCTGCTGCCAATCGCCCCATAGGCCTCTGCTTTGCCTATTTCTGTTCCCAGTCCGCCCATTTCCCTACATTTAATCCGGCCCCATTCACCTTTTTTTCCACCTAGCCCACCCAGTTCCCATCCCATATTTAAAAGTCCCACCCCCAAGTGACATCAAAGCCCATCCCAACCTAAAGGTCAGCATTAGGAAAGAAAAAAGGTGGCAAATCTATCTGGTAACCTTTAAATTGTGGAGAACTTAACCTATGGGTAAACACTCATTAACGTCTTTAAATATTTATTTAACTATATCAAGATTAACTGAAATATATTTAGATACCTGTAAGCTTGTTAAAATGGGGTCCATAACAGTTTTTCCACTAACAAGGTGGGCTCTGGAAACCTCTGCATGATAAATGAAACTTTTATAGAATGAGTATATTTTCCCCTGCGCTTATTATTCATGGTAAAACAGAATTCTAAAACAGATAGAAATTTTAAGAGAGGAAACATAAATTGCTGCAATAAATCATGCATATTGTGCTATTCCTCTGAAAAGCTAAGGCTCCATATATATATATATATATATATATATGCTTAAAAAGCTCTGACAGATTCACGTCAGCTTTGAGGGCACATGCCACTATGCAGAAGAATGAGAACCATTGAATATATTTAATAACTTTGGATCAATTCATATTGCTCCTGTGTGTGAAATGGTCGGAAATGAGAACCCTGATACAGAAGAATTCAGAAATGAAATGCTAGTTGCCTCTCAATAAAAGTACAGCTCAACTGGACTCACATTTACATGTAATTCAAGCAGTTCATGCATAAATGTAGATTGTAATCAGTTTTTTGTGAGCAGTGACCAGGAATTGTTAATACAGCCCTCTGTGAAAAAAATTTGTAGAGCTATATTTATATTAGAAATCATAAATTCATAATTTATTACACTTTGGGGCTGATGTACAAAACAAAAAAAGCGTAGTTGCCAGTAGCAACCAATCAGGCATTTCTTTCACTTTCTAACTTGCATTAGACTAATTGCTCTTGGCAAATGCCCTTGTGCTTTTTAGCTTCCATGTTCTTAAAAAGCTCTTTGTGTTGTAGTATGAGTGTACTTTCCATACTGTATAGAAATCTAGTCAGTTAGGAATTCAATCATGTGTGTGTTGCAGCAATATAGAAAAAAATGTATTATGGGACCTGTGGGCATCCTAGGAGCCACCATTCATACTCCATATGTACAACAATGCAGATTTTCTTTTTTCAAGGTGTAAAATATGAAGAGTTGTTGGAATGCATTGTGATTATTTGTTTTAGTTTATCTGCTATGGTGATTCAAGCTTTTGTAACAATTCAAGTGAGACGGAGTAAGGTAGACTGTTGAAGATGTTTATAGACAACCAAAACAGAGGCGCAGACAGTTCAATGCAGTATAACTGGCCCTGAAAGAAAAACAGCACATCAGATCTACTATGGGGTGAAGACCTATTTCCAAGCCTCTACAAATACAACCAAAATCTTTTCCACATAAAGGCATTTATGATTCCCACCTGAGGATGTGCAACTCCTGCTTTCCCTGGGTTCTTCTTAGATTCCCTCACACACACAGGGTACAGCTAGTCACATAGTCACGTCATCCATCACATGTCGCCATGTCACCCATTGCGAAACTGTCTCTCCTCACACCAAAGGAAGAGCAACCACATGTGCTCTATATAACCACATGTGTCTGCTTTACAACCAATTACATTTCTAAGCCACACATACTGTACATGTTTTTCAAGCACTGTGTCACTCTTGCTTATATCTTCACCATCTACTATTAACTGTCCACTCATTATTAAGCAAGCATGTAAGCTAACCAATCAAAATCCTATCTGCCCTGCTATGAAGCCTTGGTCCTCGGCTCAGGATTCACTCCTGTAAGGTCTTTAGAATGGGCTTACCATAGCTCAAAGCAATAAACATCAATATATTTGCATCTACCAGCCAGTTATTATTTAGCTGATAATCTCCTTTTTCCTGCAACTTCACATGATTCACTAACAATGAATATCAATTCATGGTCAGGCAACTCTCTGGAAACCTGTTATCCAGAAAGCTCCAAATTACAGAAAGCCCATCTCCCATAGACTCCATTTTAATCAAATTGATTAAAATTGATTTCCTTTTTCTCTGTAATAATAAAACAGTACCTTGTACTTGATCCCAACTAAGATATAATTACCCCTTATTGGGGCAGAACAGCCCTATTGGGTTTATTTAATGGTTAAATGATTCCCTTTTCTCTGTAATAATAAAACAGTACCTGTACTTGATCCCAACTAAGATATAATTACCCCTTATTGGGGGCAGAACAGCCCTATTGGGTTTATTTAATGGTTAAATGATTCCCTTTTCTCTGTAATAATAAAACAGTACCTGTACTTGATCCCAACTAAGATATAATTACCCCTTATTGGGGGCAGAACAGCCCTATTGGGTTTATTTAATGGTTAAATGATTCCCTTTTCTCTGTAATAATAAAACAGTACCTGTACTTGATCCCAACTAAGATATAATTACCCCTTATTGGGGCAGAACAGCCCTATTGGGTTTATTTAATGGTTAAATGATTCCCTTTTCTCTGTAATAATAAAACAGTACCTGTACTTGATCCCAACTAAGATATAATTACCCCTTATTGGGGCAGAACAGCCCTATTGGGTTTATTTAATGGTTAAATTATTTCCTTTTTCTCTGTAATAATAAAACAGTACCTGTACTTGATCCCAACTAAGATATAATTACCCCTTATTGGGGCAGAACAGTCCTATTGGGTTTATTTCATTGTTAAATGATTCCCTTTTCTCTGTAATAATAAAACAGTACCTGTACTTGATCCCAACTAAGATATAATTACCCCTTATTGGGGGCAGAACAGCCCTATTGGGTTTATTTAATGGTTAAATGATTCCTTTTTCTCTGTAATAATAAAACAGTACCTTGTATTAGATCCCAACTAAAATATAATTAATCCTTACTCCATTGGATGCAAAACAATTCCATTGGGTTTAATTAATGTTTTATTGATTTTTAAATAGACTTAAGGTATGGAGATTTAAATTATAGAAAGACCCTCTAATCCGGCAAACCCTTGGTCCAGAGCATTCTAGATAACGGGCTCTACACCTTTATAATAATATTTCTAGCCATCGCACTCATCCATTGCTGTAGATAATTGTTTTCATAGGAAACAATGTTCCTAAGATCTATGGGGGGAATTTACTAATGTTCATATATTTTTTTTATGATTCATGTTTTTTTGCTCTAAGAAACTAATTTTCTGTGGAAAATGTAATCGTAACAATACGCCATCTAAAAGATGTCAAGCAGTGGCAATTTTAGAGGTTTTTCGTTTCTTTGGCACTTTGATGAAAAATTGACGGTTTTAGTGTTTTTCCATATTTATTTTTTATGTGGAGCTTTATTAAAAGGTTGTTTTTAAATCACTTGGCATTTGAGGTTTTAGAAAAAATTAGAATTTCCAAAAACCTCTAAAACCACAAAATATTCTTGTAGGGAGTTTCCACACTGTAGATTCTATGCAGCTTGTGGGACATGAACTATATTCTAGTGTGAAAACCCTAAATTCATGTTAACTATCAGGGGCGGGCAAAGCTGACTGGGCGCCCTAGGCAACCCGTCGGCAATTCCCCCCCCCCACTAAGAGGTGCGAGGGGGGGCGCGATCAGAACGGTCATTGCCTCCACCGCTAGTTACAAGCGGCGGGGGCAATGACAGAGGAAGATGACTAGGGGTAGGCAGGAGAGGCTCCAGCCTGGCGCTGCCTCTTCTGCCTACCCCTAGTTCCGTCCCTGTTAACTACTATTGCTTGATCCAGGGAAAGTTTCCGATGGCCTTGGGGGTCAGGAAGGAATTTTTTCCCTCTTGATGCATAATTGGCTCAGGCTTCAGGCTGGGATTTTTGCCCTCCTCTGGATACCAGAGTACTGCACAGGTAAAAGGGAAAAAGGAGGGTCTCTCCTGTAACTGCACGGTGGCTTGATAGATACAGACACTACTACTGCTTGTGCTAGGTGACAGCCAGCTTGGATTTCCTATCATCGATTCAGGACCGGCAGGAGGGCTGCTGAACTTCTCTCATGGAGGGAGATGCAGCTCCCGCTGTAGGCAGAGCCAGCCTAATATTCAGTGGTGGATATAATAACACAATGCTGATCTCAAATGGCAACAATGGAAGAAAGAAGCCAATCTTCAGTGAGGAATGACAGAGCATAGTAGCGATCTTATGGAATTCTGGCTTTAGAATATTGCCTTGCGGTGAGGTTGGGAAGGTCCTATTTATTTGATAAAATGTGAATAAATGCTGTGGCCATTTTATTCCATCTCTGTCTCCTGGTGTTTCATTAAGGTATGTAACAAGTAGAGATGTAGCGAACCTCACAAAAAAAGTTCGCGAACCCGTTTGCGAACTTCTGCCAAAAAGTGCGAACTTTTGCGAACTTTGCGAACCCCATAGACTTTAATGGGAAGGCGAACTTTAAAACCTAGAAAAGCCATTTCTGGCCAGAAAACTGATTTTAAAGTTGTTTAAAGGGTGCCACGACCTGGACAGGGGCATGCCGGAGGGGGATCAAGGGCAAAAACTTCTCTGAAAAATACGTTGTTGACACAGCGTTGCGTTTTGTACTGTAAAGGGCAGAAATCACACTACATTTCTAAACTTGTGTAATAAACTGCTTTAAAACGTCCGGCGTCTACATGCCAATCAAGTCATGTAAAGGTTACAGCCGGTTAACACGCAAAGACAAAACGCCGCAGTAGTGGATACGGAATATATTATTGCTGGTGGAAAAACATCGCTCAGGTGATTTTATTGCAATGCAATGTCACTACTATGTGTAACGTGTTTGGTGCACTACTATGAATAACAGCAAACAGCACTGGACACGCTAAAGAACAGTAACTTAAATTAAAAAAAAAAAAAATTAATAATAAAAAAAAAGTGATCTCTGGTTGGTGCTGGGGCTGAACTACTAGGAGCAGCACACCAATCCCCAACACAGCTAGACTAATAGCACTGGGCTCTATAAATTACAGTAGCAAAGTAAAAAAAACACAAATAAAAAAAATGATGTGAATGTGTGGTTGGTGCTTAGTGCACTACTATGAGCAGCACACCTGTCTCCAACACACACAGACGGAGCTGCAGTACACAATGAAAAGAAGACTAGAGTAACAGTAATCAGAAAATAAAAGCAGTCCTTACAAGGACTATTGGGTTACAGCAGATGAGATCAGCAGGACAGCTGCCCACAGCAGCTACATACAGAGCAGTAGAAAGTAGATCACTAGTCAGCAAAGCTACCTAAACTGTCCCTCAAACCCCTGCACAGCTCTCTCCCTATGCTAACTCATCAAGCACACACAGGCAGAATGTAAAATGGCTGCTGGGCTTCGGTTTATATATGGAAGGGAGTGGTCCGGGGGTGGTCCAGGAGGGAGAGCTGCCTGATTGGCTGCCATGTATCTGCTGGCTCTGGGGTGAGAGGTCAAAATTTGGCTCCAGCTAAGGTGAACCCAAAATTGCGAACTTCGCTAAAAGTTCGCGAACTTGCGAACTTGCGAACACCCGATTTTCGTGCGAATTAGTTCTCCGGCGAACAGTTCGCTACATCTCTAGTAACAAGGGGGTTCAGTGGGGTAGGGGAAGGGTCAATTGAGGAGTCCCCTTGTCAAATATCTGCAGCAACATACAGTATTTCTCTCATTCTCACTCTCATTCTTTTTAGCTTTATTAGCTTTCCTGAACTATCTTCTAGTTACGAAATATAAAATAATGATTAGATTAAAGGAGTTTCCCAGAAGTGCCTACATTTTTTTTCTTTTTTGCTTGATATGAGCAACTTAATTTTACACATTAGTGCCCTGTTAAACAGCTGAACAAATCCTAAGGTTAATTCCATATTAAGACTAAAAGTGCAGCTTTACCTTGTTATACAATTTACACATCCAGAACTACTCCCAAATTAATAAGCCTCCCTTAACTTCTTCTGGCAGCTTATTTCACAGTCTGGTAACCCAGACAAAGCACTAGCTGTTGCACTGATTCTCTCAAACTAAAGTTATGGCAAAAGACACTCAGTGATTAAGAAGAAAAACTTTAATTAACAAAGGTCAGTGATTATAAATGATGATCTGTAGTGATGAGCAAATCTGTCCCGTTTTGCTTTGCCGGAAAATTTGCAAAACAGAAAAATTTGCAAAACGCCCGTGTCTTTTATTGTTCCGAACGGCACCAATTTTGGCACGACCATAACTTTTTTTGATGTGCGACAAATTTTCACGGAAGTTTTGCGAAGCAATTCACCAATGCGAATCTATGGCTGCCAAAAAAATTCCAAGATTAAACACAGTCAACATTTTTTTGCCTATCACAATTTTTTTTTAACTTGATTGTTAGAAAGTTTACAAACAAACTTGAAATGGAAAGCTTAATTATTGTTGACAGTTTCATTAAACTGTGGATGAGTTGGGGGAGGGAGGGTAGAGTGCCAAAGTTGCTGGCAGGGAGCAAACCTGAGTTGTGGAGGCCTACCAGGATTTCCCACTATCCTGACAGCAACAAGAGGTCCTCTGCACTCAGCCATTATCAATATATATAGGACATTAAGACATTCTGTACATTAGGCTAATGTCCCAGCAAGTTAATAACCCATGATAGATCTGTGCTACCGGGGGTGACTAACTGCTCCGAAATGTCTTTCCACCATCAACAATAGGAGTCACTGGTGGAAAAGCCTATGCATCACTTTGGCTTTCCGAAGTCCCGTGAATTTGGCTGCCGGAGGAAAGGAAGACACAGAAGGGTATTAACTATAAATTACAATACTTGTCATGCATGAATATGCCAGTTGTGCCCGCTTCCACAAGGTTTAGAGCACTCTATACCAGTTTATTAGGTGCAAAGTTACACAGGAATGCTGTGTAAGAAAGCAGCATCGTTGGTAAAAAAAACCAAAACATAATGACATCATATTAGTGTTTAGTGATGAGCGAATCTGTCCCATTTTGCTTCACCATAAAATTTGCAAGACGGCAAGAAAATTTGCAAAACGGCGAAAAATTTGTGAAACGCATTTGACGCGCTACAAAAAAAAAAATTGTGTGCAACAATTTTTTCAGAGGTGAATTTTCACGGAACTTGCGCAAAACAATTCGCCAATGGCAAAATGCGCAAATTCGCTGCAAATCCATGCCTGGCAAAAAAATTTGCTCATCACTATTGTGCTATTTTCATGAATGATAATTGTATAATTGTTCATTCATACACTGAAAATATGTATAAAAGAGTCATGTTTTGGTCTGAGTGCATACTTGATCCTGCTATAAAATGTTTGCAGGGAAGAGAAATAAATGATTTAAATAACTATTTGTATTTAAATACAAGCAAAATTTAAAAAGTGGGACACAAAATGAATGAAGGAGCTACAAAGAAAAAGTAAGCCAGCACCCCAAACTGTACACAATTTCTAAGTTTAAATTCAACTCATAGAAAATGTTCTTGTACTTTTTCTATTACTTTTTCCTTCCACAACCTCATAATCATCCAGGCATGACTTCAATATACAAAAGACTCCCAGAACATGAAAAGTCTAAGTACAAAATAATATCTGAAAATGCTATGGGGAGTTATAGAACTGATAAATAAGGAGAAAGAAAGTAGGGCTCTTACTACCTGTAATTTTTGGCCAACTGGTCATGTAATCGACTTTTTAAAGAAAGTGGTATTTTAAAGCAAACCTACTTATGGCTTTGTAAGCAACGTTCAAAGTCAGAGTAATGCCTCTGCAGGTCAGGCACTCATATCTACAGGTATTGAATCTCTAACTTACATATAGTACAGTATGTATAATGTCTCAATGTTTCCAGTGCAAATTATTTATCACTGAAAGCAGGTAAGTCCAGTTAATAGCAAGTCTGCGGTGACACTTTTTGGCTCTTAGGTGTCCTTAGTTTTATAGTTCAATAAGTGCTGTAAGTCTCATAGGAATTTCTATCCCTAGGCTTGATGCAAAGTATTTATTCCAGTCCTTGCCTTCCTTTTTTATCTTTATGACACAGCTAAACAGCTAAAAGCCTTTATAAATAGAATACATTTCTCATTGGAATATGACCAAAAAGAAGACCAAGATTTTGAATGTTACATCCTAATTTGGATGAACTCTTTATTTTTAAAATATATCGGAACAAGACTTCAAGTCAACAGTCACATGAATGGCCTGGATGCTGTTCATTGCGTGACTATAGCCATCTATCAGCATCAGAGGTTAGCAAGTTTGTTGAGATGATGTTGGATATGATCAGCAACATATTTGTACTTCTAATGTGTAGCATCATGTAATTAGATTTTAATCCTGTTGACAGTTTCATTAACAGCGATCGGCACCATCAATCACACATACACCACTGCTAATGACCATAAACTAAATGTTTTGGTATAAAAGTGCTTGACAAGCAGAGGACTGCAATGGCAACCAAATATCACTGGAATCCATATATCACATCCAGTTTATATGTTATGCCTGTTTATCCTTCCAGATCGAGAGGAAAGGTTATAGGACTGTGTTTTGGGCACTTGGGAGGTCTTGCCCTAATTGAAATCTATTAAAAAATCAGCAAGGTAACAATCAGATTTAAAAATCACACTAGGTGAGGACAACATCAGTGTGTTAATGCAGGCCATTCCCATCAGCTGTCCATAGACTTTTGTTATGATCCAGTTGTTGGTGCTGGCCCCAAACAGTTGGATAATCCTGATTTAGAACCTTGTGGGTGGCCAAATTGACTTAGCTAAAGTTACACCAGGGATCCTATCTTTGTGAAGAAGTCATTAAATAGTTGTACAGGTATGGGATAAGTTTACCGGAAACATATTATCCAGAAAGCTCTGAATTTCAGGAAAGCCTAATGCCATAGACTCCATTAAAAATGACTTCCTTTTTCTCTGTAATAATAAAACAGTACCTTGTACTTGATCCCAACTAAGATATAATTACCCCTTATTGGGGGCAGAACAGCCCTATTGGGTTTATTTAATGGTTAAATGATTCCCTTTTCTCTGTAATAATAAAACAGTACCTGTACTTGATCCCAACTAAGATATAATTACCCCTTATTGGGGCAGAACAGCCCTATTGGGTTTATTTAATGGTTAAATGATTCCCTTTTCTCTGTAATAATAAAACAGTACCTGTAGTTGATCCCAACTAAGATATAATTACCCCTTATTGGGGCAGAACAGCCCTATTGGGTTTATTTAATGGTTAAATGATTCCCTTTTCTCTGTAATAATAAAACAGTACCTGTACTTGATCCCAACTAAGATATAATTACCCCTTATTGGGGGCAGAACAGCCCTATTGGGTTTATTTAATGGTTAAATGATTCCCTTTTCTCTGTAATAATAAAACATTACCTTGTACTTGATCCAACTAAGATATAATTAATCCTTATTGGAGGCAAAACAATCCTATTGGGCTTTATTAATGTTTAAATTCGATTTTAGTAGACTTAAGGTATGAAGATCCAAATTATGCCTTATCTGGAAAACCCCAAGCCCTCAGAATTCTAGACAATAGATCCCATACTTGTATTTTATTAAACAATGCCTACTGAGTTTTGATACTTAAATTGCTGAAGGGGAATCCTATCTAAATAGTATCACATTCCCCTTAAGTAGGTTAATGCTTTAGTTCCACTTTATTTAGACTGTTGCAAAATGTCTTACAGGAGGCGTTTCTGATAAACTGAACAGGGAATAGAGGAAGCATGACCCACTTCTCTCAAAAGTGCATATGGGTGTTTGTCTCTAATTTAATGACTCACTATGGTAAGCTAGATATATAGTACATTATTAGTGATGAGCAAATTTTTTCACCAGGCATGGATTCGCAGCGAATTTCCACAATTGTGTTTCGCGAATGTTATGGCAAAGTGAAATGGGACAGATTCGCTCATCACTATACATTATGTAAGAACTAGGGAAATTTGCACTAATGGTTATCTCCTCATCTTGAACTGTATGAATTTATTCAAGTAGCCCTTATAAGGAGTGTACCATTGTTTTTATCACTTAGAATAGCGGTTGCCACCTGATAGGTTCAGAGCAGTAGTTAGGAGAGTCCAGCCATAAGTTAATGGTTGGTCAAGACTTGGTTAAAGGGCACAGCAACCACTTTACAATACCAAGTGGATGTCATGCTTTCAGGTGATCCCAATGGGCCAATAAAAGGGCAACCATTTGGGGGTTTTAACCTTTAAAACAAGTAAGTTGCAGGTAAATCTCAGTCCCTTTGTTAAATGTATATTGAAGCAGTAGAATTTTGAATGGATCAGATAAACATGAGTGTAGGACTGGCCAGACTGGGGATGACTAGGACATAGTTGGCCAGCTTCAATATATTACAATATATGGACAAACAATCCCTATTACTTAACGGGAAGAGCATATCTTGATAGCCTAATATACAGAATGTCTTAATGTCCTGATAATGGGTGAGTGCAGAGGATCTCTTGTTGTTGTCTATATGAATTTTGTGGTCACGGCCTCATTGCACCCCCGCCTAATGATTTAGAATTTAGTGGTGAGCACAACTTTCCCTTTTCTTTGTTTATATATATATATATATATATATGCCTATAGAAATGTTTTATTGACATGCTATTAGAATGCTGAAATGTTCTTTCACACTGTCTTAATTTGGAAGCATTGGAATGGGGGAGAAACCCATACAATGTGACTGTAAGCTGAAAACAAAACTACACAGCGTTCTAAAAGTGAGCAGCATAAACAGTTTGAAGATGAACGACGAGTCTGTTACCATAACAAATGCCTGGACAAGAATAATCATAAAAATAACTATAAATTTCTAAGAGCATTTTCACAGACCATTGACTTCAGACACCAGTACAGTGCTAAATTATTCTACTTTTGCCTTGAGTCTATTAATACTAGATCTGGGAAAGAATACATATAATGCTTGACTTTGTGCTAAAACTTAAGGGGGATTTGGACACATTTAAACATAAAACTAGCATTTATTGTATACGTATATGTTTTTCCTTAACAAACTAAACTTTTTCGATAGTAATATTGCTGTGTTGTTTGATGTCGATTTGTACTTGCTTTTCTGACCCACTTTTAAGATCATCTTCGCACAAGTGCAAGAGCTGGGCAGCCGGGGCACCGGAGGCGCTTCAGTGATCCTTCGGTCTCTCTCCCCCGACGCAGGGAGGGGGTCGAAGAGTGTTGGGGGCCCCTGCAGGAGGGGTGTGTAAATGCGGCAGGGGCCATTTGGCGGTGCAGGGGCCCCAGAGGCAGAAGCCCTGGTGGGCCCTACACCCCCAGTCCAACCCTGTTTAAGGGGCACAAGAGTGTATCCCTTAGTGACCACTTCTTAAGGAGTTGGGCTTTGGGGACCACTGCTCTCTGCATGAAGCACCAGACCAAAAATCCATCTCTCGTTGGGTTGGCAACTTAGCTGGCATATCACCAGTTAGGGTGCCAGTATTGTAAATTTATCAGCAATATGTTTGATGGTACATTTGTAAGGGCTGCAACCTTTCCTATTAATTCCTCCCTTCCCTGACCCTCTCTGTGGAAAACACTCCCCTTTTAAGTAGATGTTTATCTCTGCCCCACCCATTATCCTGCCCAAATTGATGTCACTACTCAACCCCCCATCCCGAAGGCCCGGTATTAATGCTAGAAAGGTGGCAACCATAAGTGCTCAGTGCAAAGAGTAGTTTTTGGGGGCACAATACGTTCCATGCCTCCAGATGCTCCCTAGCTTACATATGTGAATGACGCACAAGTTAGGGGGCACATAGTGGGCAGGTGGGGGTTACCCCATGTGTCTCCCCCTGCCTGCTTCTCTTGAATAGAGTGCAAGGCAAGCTGTAGATCTATGCTTCAAAAAAAATTAAGATATAAAGAATACAGCAGAAATCATCAGAAAAACCCTGAAAGCAAATGTATTTTATATTTTGAAGTGAATGTTGGAGAAGGATCTAAGAGTACTTGTAAATGAAACCAATGTCAAAATGGTATATAACATAACACAAGTGCCATTAGTGAAGTTCTCATCACTGCTTCCTGTGCAAAACCTTTCATTCTATTGATTTATAGATCAGTCTGCTTGGTGTTTTGGGTTGAGGAAGGATTCTTTTTTCTGGATCATGTGAATACTAACAAAAAAAACAAGGCTTCGTAAGTAAAGGTTAACAAGAAGGGGGGAGTTTTCTGTTCTATTTTTTCCAACTTGTGAAAGTTCTCTAATTTTAAAAGGGACAGTATACCCTCACACTCAACATGAGTACAATAAATAGGGCTTGTGCTAAACATATTATTTCACTTGTGATTTGCGAAAGCACTAAAAAAAACTTGTGAAACAGCAACAATTTTGTGAAATGTGGCTACTGCGCAGAAAATCAATTCCTGGTGAAAAATTGTGCTCATCGCAAGTTTCGACTATTGTTTAATTAGATTACCCATGCATAATGGATCCCTGACAACAACACGGTCATAACAAAAAGTGAAGGCAATCTAATTATCTACCTTGCAATGACCAAACATGGAGTAGTTCCAGTTTCTCTGTTTGCTATTTTTAGCTCAAGAAATTGTGAGGTTGTGAGTCCTTCGGGCAAGGGCATCCAATCACCAACAAGACAGGTACTGTAAAAGGAGAGGCTGAAGGTCAGGAACAAGATAGACTGGATTGGGATGGAGAGGGCAAAGAGACAGGGACAGGCAAGAGTGGGACGGAGTGGGCGTAGAGACAGAAGTGGGAACAGGACCAGAGCAGGAACAGAACTAGAACAAGAGCAGGAGCAAGAGCAAAAATAACAGGAAAGCCACAGTGTTCAAGATAAGAGAGGCAAATACTCAGTGCAGGAAGTAAAGTAGAAGCTGGATTTAAATCAGAGTCAGCCCTGATTGGCTGATCCTATCTGACCTATATGGCTGCTGAAAAGACATTGGAAAAACCAAGTGAATGGTAATTAGCAAGCTTGTCAGCTGCTCACATGGCCTAGTGGTTAGAAAGAGCAGCCACAAACTTGGCGGTTTCTGGCTCGAATCAGAGGGTAGCCTTAACGTTCAGCACAAACTCTTGACACACCGGCATTCCCCTCTTGCCCCTATGCCTTTCTTACCTGCATCTCATTCTGTTAGGGAGCTGAGACAGACATGTGCCTTGACGGGGCCCTGAACTTACCTCCTGACCTATGGAAGTTGCTAAGGACAGGGCTAATTTGTGTCTTTGTACATCGTGCACAATGTGGCCTCATAGATCTTATTTTAAATGAACACAAATAGTATGCTGTTGTGTCTTTCATACTTCTGTCTGAGATCATAGTGAATGACCCCTATTATGTAAAGCAGACATTAAAATGTCCCCCAAAAAAATGACAATATTAGTGCTGAGTGAATTTTTTCACCAGGCATGGATGTGCAGCGAATTGTTTTGTGAAACTTCATGAAAATTCACAGCGGAAAAATGTGTTGCGCGTCAAAAAAAGTTGCGGTCGTGTCAAATTGGGTGCTGCAAAATGGACGTGGTTGCGCCAAAAAAAGGCAGGTGTGAAAAAAAAGTTGCACGACAAATGCGTTTTGCGGGTTTTTCACCATTTCTCAAATTTTGCAGTTGTCTCGCGAATTTTTCGGCGAAGCAAAACAGGACAGATTTGCTGGACAATATTATTTAAATACATGCATATATACAGTGGGGGGGTTCCCCTCTATTTATATTGGAAGAGATTGTTTTCCTCCTTTGATATATATGTCCCCCTATTTTTTTATTTTATTTCTATAACTTTATTTTAATGTTAAGAGTATTTAATCTTTAAGGCCGAATGACAGAGGGTAAGCCTTACTTGCAAGCAGGGCATATTCTCACTTTAATCTAGATTTCACATAAACTAATAAAGTCATTCTACTCTGCATGACTCCTTTCGCACCGAAGGAAAAAAAATAAGTAGTATATATTAATAAAAGTATCATTGTTGAATAGCTTTTATAGTAGTATAGTAGTATAGCATTTGATGCTTTTTGCCTAATGATAGCCATGAACTCGGTTTAATGAGCGCAATACAATTTTGTTCTAGATGAAAGGGAAATTGGTGCTTTTAGCTCCCGCTGTTCTATATTGTGGTTTTTGAATAAACATATTAGAAATACGGTTCTACACATCAGAAAGAATAATATCAACAGAAATACATCTTCCTCTCAGTTTGGGATAAATACTCTTTGCTGAATGTGTTTAACCTTTTGATAGAGCAGCTATATTGAACGCATAATGCATAATAGGATTCTTAGAAGTCCCCAAGGAATTCTGTAACCATATTGTATAGGAGGTGTACTATCCCTTATAATTCATTTACATGGTATGTTGTGTGTATATATGTATATATATTGCCATAGTCACTTTTAAATTGCTTCCTTGTGATGTAATTTCCTGTATTATTTCATCTTGTTTAGGAATATGAGTTCTTGAACAATCAGAATATCCAAGGCTATTGTGATACTAATATCTACAGTTAGTACTAGTGGTTGTATATATAGTTTATGTATGTGAGTGTATAGATTGGTAGGTGTGGGTTGTGTGTGCTGGGTTTACTTGGATGGGTTGAACTTGATGGACTCTGGTCTTTTTTCAACCCTATGTAACTATGTAACTATATATACCTTGGTTACTATATGTTTGCATAAGTCACATTGGGTGTACATACACCTTTAATATACAGTGAAAAGTCAGTTACTGGTGTTAATGGGGTCTTTCTTCTTCATATATAACTAAATAAATAATAGTTGCATTACATGTATGAAAGCCATTATCCAGAATGATCAGGACCTGTGGTTTTCCGGATAAGAGGGGTATTTCTGTAATTCAGATCTTCTTCTTTAAGTCTGCTAAAAAAAATATTTCAACAGTAATTAAACCCAATAGGATTGTTTTGGCTCCAATAAGGGGTAATTATATCTTAGTTGGGATGAAATACATGGTTCTGTTTTATTATTACAGAGAAAAGGGAATCATTTAACCATTAAATAAACCCAATAGGGCTGTTCTGCCCCCAATAAGGGGTAATTATATCTTAGTTGGGATCAAGTACATGTACTGTTTTATTATTACAGAGAAAAGGGAATCATTTAACCATTAAATAAACCCAATAGGGCTGTTCTGCCCCCAATAAGGGGTAATTATATCTTAGTTGGGATCAAGTACAGGTACTGTTTTATTATTACAGAGAAAAGGGAATCATTTAACCATTAAATAAACCCAATAGGACTGTTCTGCCCCCAATAAGGGATAATTATATCTTAGTTGGGATCAAGTACAGGTACTGTTTTATTATTACAGAGAAAAGGGAATCATTTAACCATTAAATAAACCCAATAGGACTGTTCTGCCCCCAATAAGGGATAATTATATGTTAGTTGGGATCAAGTACAGGTACTGTTTTATTATTACAGAGAAAAGGGAATCATTTAACCATTAAATAAACCCAATAGGACTGTTCTGCCCCCAATAAGGGATAATTATATCTTAGTTGGGATCAAGTACAGGTACTGTTTTATTATTACAGAGAAAAGGGACTCATTTAACCATTAAATAAACCCAATAGGGCTGTTCTGCCCCCAATAAGGGGTAATTATATCTTAGTTGGGATCAAGTACAGGTACTGTTTTATTATTACAGAGAAAAGGGAATCATTTAACCATTAAATAAACCCAATAGGGCTGTTCTGCCCCCAATAAGGGGTAATTATATCTTAGTTGGGATCAAGTACAGGTTCTGTTTTATTATTACAGAGAAAAAGGCAATCATTTTTAAAAATGTGAATTATTTGATTAAAATGGAGTCTATGGGAGACAGACTTTCCGTAATTCTGGATAATAGGCTTCCGGATAAGGGGTCCGATAACTGTATAAGGCATAATGAAAGAAAATGTAAATCTAAGCAACTTTCTCATATACAGTGATTCCGTGATTTTCAATATTTTTTTTAAATGTATTTGCAATTTTAAAGCAGCAACTATCTGTCCTTTTCTGGTGTCTGGTTCTGAATCTTCAAACAATGTAGCAGGTCCGTTTTCCCCCAGGGCTGTGAATCAGCTGCTTCTGGCTCATTGTTTCAACAGTCAGGACCAGTAGTGCAGAGAATATAAACAGCCAGACAGATACTGATTTGAATAACCTTTACATGTCATAATAGTTTTAAAACCATTGGAGATGTTTCATTAACAGCTCCTCTTGCCAAGACTACAGTTCCCATAATGCCTTGCATCTTTCTGATATTTTCTTCCTACTCATGTATGCTACTTACAGCACATGCAAGGCATTGTGGGAAACGGAGGCTTGACTGGAGGAAATTGCACGGTGCTCAGCAATGAGCCCCTGTTGAAAAATTTGGGAATCACCAGGAGCCACTCTGATACAGGGCAGGTGGTGGGGGGGGGGGGGTAACTAGGTGCCTCTCCCTGACCGCCCTTCACTAAGCATTGCCGATTAATGCAGTCAGCACTCTACCAGCTCACACAAGTGCAGCAAAAAATGGCTAATTGCTAGTGATGAGCAACATTTTTCACAGATATGAATTTGAGGCAAATTTCCACATTTTGCCATTGGCAGTTTTTTTGCGAAACGGGCATAAAAATTTGCCGCACAATGAAAAATTGTCGTGGGCGTAACAAAAAAAATTATTGCGCTTGTCAAAAACCTGTCACACGTGTCAAAAAAAAAAAGTGACAAATATTTCATAATTTTGTGAATGTTTCGACATTTCGCAAATCTTTTTAAAGATTGGCAAATGTTTTGGCGAAGCAAAACGGGACAGATTCACTACCAATTGCGGCACTTTGCACACTGCACTTACAGTAGGTTTGCAAATGAGCCCTGTAACATTTCAATGGTATAAGAAGTTACGGAAAGGAGGGGGTAAACTTACGAGACACATTAAATTTACAAAAAATGTAACAATTACTAAATGTAGGTTGAAATGTGGGTTAAAATAATAAATTCATCATGCAAAAATGTCATGGGGGGTTGGTTGTTTCCATAAACAATTAGTGATGACCTAAAAATAAAAAAATCACGGTCACGGCCTCACCTTGAGTATGCGGTGCAGTTTTGGGCTCCAGTCCTTAAGAAGGATATTAATGAGCTGGAGAGAGTGCAGAGACTGCAACTAAACTGGTTAAGGGGATGGAAGAGTTAAACTATGAGTTGAGACTGTCGAGGTTGGGGTTGTTTTCCCTGGAAAAGAGGCGCTTGCGAGGGGACATGATTACTCTGTACAAGTACATTAGAGGGGATTATAGGCAGATGGGGGATGTTCTTTTTTCCCATAAAAACAATCAGCGCACCAGAGGTCACCCCTTTAGATTAGAGGAAAGGAGCTTCCATTTGAAGCAGCGTAGGTGGTTTTTCACAGTGAGGGCAGTGAGGTTGGGGAATGCCCTTCCTAGTGATGTGGTAATGGCAGATTCTGTTAATGCCTATAAGAGGGGCCTGGATGAGTTCTTGATCAATCAGAATATCCAAGGCTATTGTGATACTAATATCTACAGTTAGTATTACTGGTTGTATTTATAGTTTATGTATGTGAGTGTATAGATTGGTAGGTGTGGGTTAGGTGTGCTGGGTTTACTTGGATGGGTTGAACTTGATGTAACTATGTAACTATGTAACAGTCACGGCAAAATAGGCGTGGTCGTGACAAGAAAAAAGATGCAGTTGAAAAAAACGTTGTGCGACAAAAACGTTGTGTGACAAACGTGTTTCTTCTTGTTGTTTCTCTAATGTTTAGGCAAAGCCAAACAGGACAGATTCGCTCATCACTATAAACAATGCCTTTAATACCTAATTTGGACTCTGAAGGTCTCAATCTGCCAAACAAACTTGAAATCTACGCTGTCATTAGATACTAGGCATAAAACATTTTAAATTCTATTTTTATTAAAAAAAAAAAGGTATTAAGTTGCCAGATTTAAATGTAAGTGGCCCTTTCTTTTGATAAAGGTTAATATATGCAAATACAAGATTGTTTAATGTAAACCCAGCTTCCAGCAGGCGGAATATAAAAACCTAATGCAGTTCTGCCGAGATCTGTTATTGTGCTCGCACTGCTGTTAATAAAAAAAAAAGAATTGAAGTTCACAGAGGCTTTAAATCTATTATTTAAAGGGAATATTGCCATATTAGAAAGGCAATATTTTTTAAAGGATCAATTTTACCAAATTAAATGTCTCGCATCGCAACTGAACCAAGGAAAAAATTTATAATGGCTCCGTGAAAGATCCTGCTGTAAGTGTTTGCAGAAACCGAGAAATCAGCAATATAAACCAGTAAAAGAGAGAAGAGTGAAATAAACCTCGCTGGAAGCGCTTTGCTGCCTTCCCTGAAGTATATTGTAGCCGCTAGTCATAAGCGAAATGGGGAAAATTCCACGAAACGCATTTGTCGCACGTCTTTTTTTGTTGCCCACGTCTTTTTTCGACGCGACTAATTTGCTGCCACCGCGCCAAATTTTACATGGGCGTGACTTTTTGTTGATGCACGACAAATTTTTTTGCTGCAAATTTTCACAAATCAATTCGCCAATGGTGAAATACAGAAATTCGCTGTAAATCTATGCCTGGCGAAAAAATTTCTTATCACTAGTAGCCACTATTGTGTATGTAGGAAGTGACAAAACAATTATGGGGTAAAAGGGTGTATTTGGGCACATTAAATGTAGCTTAGTAACAGTAGGGCCACATTAACCGTATTACCCTTAAATAGTGATGAGTGAATCTGTTCCATCTCGCTTCACCGAAAAATTAGCAAATCTTTTTTAAGATTTGCAAAATGGCAAAAAATTCGGGAAACAGCAAAAATGCTGTGCATCAAAAAATATTTTGAACTCATCTTGTTTTTGACGCACGCACGCATTAAAAAAACGCCACGCTTAACTACGCTGTTTTTGACATGCATAACAATTTATTTTTTTTTGCTGCACAGTGGATTTTTCCGCAACGCTTTTTTGTCGTCCATTTCACAAATAAATCCTCCAATGCTGAAACGCAGAAATTTGCCACGTATCCATGCCTGGTGAATTGTTTCGCCCATCACTAACCTTAAACTTATTTAAGCCCCTGCCAATACTATCCCACCAAGGTGCCAAATCATTGTGGTAGAGCAGGACCAGCCTTCAACTAAGGTGTTCAGGTGGTCAGTAGCAAAAGAGTATTCTCCACGCCACCAAGAGACTGAAAAGTGGGTGGGATTCAAAACCACCCATAACTGCTGATTTTAGGGAACCTGATGTCCCTGTATTTCCCCACCTGATGGCTAGAGATGGGCGAAATGTTTCGCCAGGCATGGATTCGCTGCGGAAAAATTCACCACGAGTCCAAAACTTCAAGAGAATTGTCGCACATCAAAATAAATAGTCGTGGCGTCAAAATAAATTGTCTCGGCATCAAAATAATAGTTGCGTGTCAAAAAATTTGTCACAGGCGTCAAAACAATAGTCGCGGGCGACAAATTTTTTTTACACACAACAGTTTCGCCATTTCTTGTGAAAGATTTGCTAATTTTTCGGCGAAGTGAAAGTGGTATTGGCATGAAAACCAACTGTGATGGAGTCAGGTTTCTCATAAGAATATGAGACTTTACCAGGACTTTACTTGTAGATGCCAATTTATTAGTCCCGGGGACAAAAGTGTTAGATTTAAATCTTTTTTAAATGGTATAACTGCACCCAGTAGGTGAATGGAATCTACATTTAGAATAATATCTAGCCAGCCATGCCATAAAGCCAGGTAACCCAAATGAAAACCATAACTTTACAACCAAGGTGGACATATCAGTGAAAGATCTTCATGTGTATGGCCACCTCAAAAGGCTATCTTACAGTTCTTGTTTCTGGTGAAGGAAACAGAGTAACAAGCTAACACTCTATTGTACTGATTTTATCTGTCCATCATTTGCAAATAACCTATTTATTAGCAGCAACAGTCATATTTTTTTTATTTAAAAAGGGTTACATTCAATGTGGATAGTGAGAGGTGAAAGCCCCATGTAAGCAACACGTAAAAGTACTAAATCAGTGTTATTGCTTGAGAAGGTCCACAGATAAGCACTTTCTAAATAATAATAATGAGCCGTTCCTTATCTTAAAGTCTATTAAAGGCAGCAATTTAGGGATAGGAGAGGTTTGTTTATACAGAGGTATTTTCACTGTGTAAGCACATGTTAACTGATTCTATTTGTTTATACAGAGGTCATTATCTTCAATCTTCAACAAAATATTCTGTTTACAGGGGGGAAGGGGGAAGTTCAGGGAAAAATTAATTTGAGTTTTATGAAAAAAAAAATGAAAAATACAGAATTAGAGTAAAACAAATACATTTTTAACACAAGTGCTATTTATTGTGCTCTTATTTAGCAATTGTGTATATAAGTGTATATAAGTATACACTGCCAATTGTAAGAGCTATTACTGTATATAACTAGGGTTAAAGTCTTTTTGGCAACCATAGAATATTTATAAGAGCAGTGTAACAGTGCATCACTGTATATCTATTTTTTATACCTTCTAATATTTGGGGGTAACTGTTGCTCTAAATATTCTGGACATCACCTGTATTATTCTCTTAATTCTGATTGTTACAAAACTGTGATAGGTTATTTATAATTTATATGACCAAGAAGAACAATAAATAAGTCATGTGAGTTAAAAATAAACAATAAAAATACAGAGGGATTATTAGATGCTTATACTCTCCCTATCCGCCCTCGGGCACTTGATGCCTTGAAGGACTCCATCACACAACTTCAGTATTGTATGTACATTGCAACTTAATGATGTGTCACGGTTCCTGCAGTTCTACTCCAGGCGGGAACCCTGTGGAAGCAATCTAGAGACAACCAAGAACTGTCTAGCGGCAAGAACCTGTGATTCCCTGAAGGATCTGATTAAGAGTTTTGAACATCAGAAGTTAAAGGAATTGCCTTGATGCATTTATGGTTCATCACACAGCACAGTTTCGGATATCCAGGACATGGATAAAGCCCCTCAGTATAGCAGCCGTGGGTATTTAAGTCCATAATTGGATCCATAACTCTCTGTCACGCTAAAATAAACATACCTTGCTGGGTAGATTCACCAGTGAGTGATAATAGCACAAAACATGTTTCTACATCTGTAGGTAAATATGAGCTCTGCTGCTGTATTTTTCTTTATGTGGCTAATACCCTGCAGGGAATAAATGGTTTGATTTAAACACATTCTGTAGCTCAGTGATCCCCAACCAGTGGCTCCTTAGCAACATGTTGCTCCCCAACCCCTTGGATGTTGCTCTCAGTGCCCCCAAACCAGGTAGTTATTTTCCTGACTTGGGGGCAAGTTTTGGTTGCATAAAAACAAGATTTACTACCAAATAAAGCCCCCTGTAAGCTGATAGTGTGCATAGAGGCTCCCTAATAGCCAATCTTAACCCTTATTTGGCTCCTCCATGAACTTTTATGGTGCTTGTGTTGCAAAGGTTGGGGACCCCTGCTGTAGCTGCTTGTAGGACTGGCTAAATGAATGTTTTGGGGGTCTTGCAAAAAGAAGATAAATGGCACCCTTCTGGTCTAATTTAAACAATTAATAAGCTCAAAACAATCTTATTACAATGAATGACTCTAAAAATAAATGGGTACTGTTTCATGCAGAGGTCAATGTGAGTTGTCCTAGTCACAAAAAAAGTCCATGCATTTTGAGAATTTTTGCTATTTCACAAATTGTCCTGCTTTTCAGGGAAAAAGGACTGAGTGCACTTGTGTGTAGGTAGTATAAAGCAATGGCACTCAATTACAAGCAGGGCAAGGGAGATGATGGGAATGTTTTCTAACTGGCCCTATGATTACAAGTTCCTGTCTTAGTGTGAGCAAGCACATGGCTCATCTTATTTCGACTCCAACTATTCTACAGGGTGGATGCTGCCAAAAACGTAGAGCATAATGCCCCAGTAAAGGAGATTGCCCTACGGGTCTAAGACTGACAGGCAAACTTAAAGAGCAGCACTTGGCTCTATCAAAGATGAATGGTCTGGAGCAATCCCTACTAGGTGATACTCTGCCTAAAATGAAGAGACACCCAGCCGGAGGGGCATCAGGTTAGTAGTACACTCCATGAGATGATTCCACCAGAGGGGATCCAAACCACTAACAAACCTCCCAATAAGCTAAGCATAAACCCAAAGTCCCATCTCTTAGGAGAGCCACTAACAAACATCCCAATAAGCTAAGCATAAACTCAAAGTCCCATCTCTTAGGAGAACCACTAACAAACCTCCCAATAAGCTAAGCATAAACCCAAAGTCCCATCTCTTAGGAGAGCCACTAACAAACATCCCAATAAGCTAAGCATAAACTCAAAGTCCCATCTCTTAGGAGAACCACTAACAAACCTCCCAATAAGCTAAGCATAAACTCAAAGTCCCATCTCTTAGGAGAACCGCTAACAAACCTCCCAATAAGCTAAGCATAAACTCAAAGTCCCATCTCTTAGGAGAGCCACTAACAAACATCCCAATAAGCTAAGCATAAACTCAAAGTCCCATCTCTTAGGAGAACCACTAACAAACCTCCCAATAAGCTAAGCATAAACTCAAAGTCCCATCTCTTAGGAGAACCGCTAACAAACCTCCCAATAAGCTAAGCATAAACTCAAAGTCCCATCTCTTAGGAGAACCACTAACAAACATCCCAATAAGCTAAGCATAAACCCAAAGTCCCATCTCTTAGGAGAACCGCTAACAAACATCCCAATAAGCTAAGCATAAACCCAAAGTCCCATCTCTTAGGAGAACCACTAACATACATCCCAGTCAGACGCACATACCATTAATATTGCCATGTACCAAAAGTGACACCATCCCAGCAAAATAAGGAAAACAGTGGTAGCCAAAACTAGGAGAGCACAGTCAATAATGCTAGATTTCTGGGGGAAAGTAATAACCTTTGGGTAAAATACATGGTGATTTGCATTCAAAAATTGCACAATGCACTGCGTTCATAAATTAGATTTAGTATCCACTAAAACAGAGTGCTTAGCATCAAGGGGGAATCTACAATATAGCTGCACATACAGTCTATTGGCTGAGAGGTCACCTTGTAGTTCCTCCTCTCCAGTGAAAAAAAAAATAGGTCTCACTTTCTGCAGTGCTCTAGGAGTGATCGCTAAATTAGTTCTGGATGTAATGATCTGTCAGAGCATGGACACCTTCAGATCTGTCAGTGTTGCTCCACACTCTTTTATGTAACTTGGAGATGTATTCTGTTAACTCACTTTGGAAAATGACTACGTTAGTCTTACATCAATTCCTTTTAATGTACGTTTCCTTTTATTTTATGTCCTCGCAGACCTCTTCATCTCAGGAAAGGGAAAGTGACTGGAGAATGAATAATAAACATTACCAAGACATCTACAGCACAAGTCAATATGATTTCAGTAGCAATACCCCAAAGCCTTGTGATTCGTTAGTGATGAATAGGCAGTGCTCGTTTGCAGAAGCTGAAAGAGAATAGTTACAAACTGCAATGCCTTCTGCTGTATAATTGCAACTCACATGTCAGAATATGAAATGTGCACCTTGTAAACCTTGCTTTTAAATGCAAATCATGCATCCAACCATATTTCTGACCCCTCGGTTACGAGTTGCCTTAAGAATCCGTGCATTGAACCAATGTGCTCCAATTATAAAGCTGGAAATTACCAACTATGAAATGAACAAGGAAAATGCCAAGAAATACGAGAAAATCTAAACGATAGAAAGAGCATAATGTGAGTTTACGGTTTAGTTTAACTCTAAGGGGCCGATTCATGAAATCACGACTCCCAATCCCGAATGGGAAACATTCGGATTGGATCACGAAAAAATCGTATTAGTCACGATAATATCGAATTGGCGATCCGATATTAAACAGTGGGAAAACCTTTCTGACTTTGATCCTTCTGTGCATGATTTTGGAAGCCTCCCATAGGCCTCAATGGCACTCTGCAGCTCCAACCTGGCCCAAGGAAAGCCTCCCATAGGGCTCAATGGCACTCTGCAGCTCCAACCCGGCCCAAGGAAAGTCTCCCATAGGACTCAATGGCACTCTGCAGCTCCAACCTGGCCCAAGGAAAGTCTCCCATAGGGCTCAATGGCACTCTGCAGCTCCAACCCGGCCCAAGGAAAGTCTCCCATAGGGCTCAATGGCACTCTGCAGCTCCAACCCGGCCCAAGGAAAGTCTCCCATAGGACTCAATGGCACTCTGCAGCTCCAACCTGGCCCAAGGAAAGTCTCCCATAGGGCTCAATGGCACTCTGCAGCTCCAACCCGGCCCAAGGAAAGTCTCCCATAGGGCTCAATGGCACTCTGCAGCTCCAACCCGGCCCAAGGAAAGTCTCCCATAGGGCTCAATGGCACTCTGCAGCTCCAACCCGGCCCAAGGAAAGTCTCCCATAGGGCTCAATGGCACTCTGCAGCTCCAACCCGGCCCAAGGAAAGTCTCCCATAGGGCTCAATGGCACTCTGCAGCTCCAACCCGGCCCAAGGAAAGTCTCCCATAGGGCTCAATGGCACTCTGCAGCTCCAACCCGGCCCAAGGAAAGTCTCCCATAGGGCTCAATGGCACTCTGCAGCTCCAACCCGGCCCAAGGAAAGTCTCCCATAGGGCTCAATGGCACTCTGCAGCTCCAACCTGGCCCAAGGAAAGTCTCCCATAGGGCTCAATGGCACTCTGCAGCTCCAACCTGGCCCAAGGAAAGTCACGATAACGAAGCTTGAATTAATTGAATTAACAAGTATGAAAAAGTCGCAGAAAATACGCACGGAGCGTTCGTGGATTCAAAAATCTGCCCCCTAGTGGGGCATTTACTAATGTTTAGTGATGAGCGAATCTGTCCCATTTTGCTTTGCCAAAAAATCTGTGAATCTTTCAAAAGATGTGCAAAATGGAAAAAAAAATGAGCGTCAAAAAAAAGTGATGTGTGCGACAAATTTTTATGCGGCGAATTTTGTTGCCTGTTTTTGCACAAAAAATCCACAAAAATTGCATAAATACGGAAATTAACCGCAAATCAATGCCTGGCAAATTATTTCGCCCATCACTACTAATGTTCTTATTTCTTTTTTTTCGCCTTGCTTTGCACTAAAACTCAAAGTAATGGCAGGTTTCCTTTTTACAACTGGAAGATCGTTCCTTGCTTTGTGATTTTAGAGGTTTTTGTATTTTTTTTAAAAAATTTGTTATGAAAATTCTTCACACAAAAAAATTGCGATGTTTACATTATTTGTCATGGCTGCATTTTTTGTTGCAGTTTTTAATAAATGAGTAGACATTTGTGCTTTTTTAAAAAGTGAGTTTAGTTGTGGTAGAAAAAAACACAAACATTTTCTTTGGGGCCAAAATCCTGCTTTGAGCCCTGGGTTTCAGGTTCTCAGACCACTGCTGTCAGAAAAGGGCCAAGATTCTGGAATTCAGGAAGCAGGATAAAACTGCTAATTTTTCAGAGAAATAGATAAATAAAAAATAATTAACCTCTTTCTACACAAGTGGCCTTCTTTTTTACTTTTATAGGATCATTTATGAACAAAGTATCCCATAGAAACCAATCAGTGACTGCCTTTTTTTAAGCCAGCTGCATGTAGAACAATTAATGCAACAGTTTGATTGGTTTCCATAGGTTACTGCCCATGGGCAAATTTGCCCAGTGTTGATAAATGACCCACAATATGTTTCTGTGGGAAAATAAAAAATGCAATACCTAACAATGCTGCAGACGTGAGCAGTGCACTGTTGAGATCTACAATACCCCTCACCCACATTTGCACCACTCACAATAACTGGATGCCAGAGCACAAAAGGGAAAATTGCCTATGAGGCTCTGAATAAATTCACTACTGCCAACTTTGACTAAGAACACCTCCACAACCTGAAGTAGAGAGGGATGCTGCTGTGCTCCTGGTCCTCCTACCTGTTGTGAGCCAACCTATAGGCCCATACCCATGCCCCTAACAATGGAAAACTTCTAGCCAAATCCTAGGGGTAGGTGGAAAGATACGTGCCCTCATAGCACTGTTGTGCCCTTTGTCCCTTCAATCCTCCCCGGATGATATACGGAGCAGTAGAAAGTAGACAATGTTGATAATTGCTAGCCAGCAAGGCTACCTAAACTGTCCGTCCCTCAAGCCCCTGCCCTGCCCAGCCAAGCCCAGCCCTCTCCCTATGCTGTGCTCCAGAAAAATGGCTAATGATTCTGAAATACCATTGGAACCAGTTGAGTTCATTTGATATTTCATTTAAGAAAACCTTACAACCTATACCGAGGTTTGCTGTGTAATAATCAACTGCCTACCACTGGTTAAAAAAGGAACATTTAATAAAAAATAGAACCTTAATAAAGAATTTTCATAGAATTCATTTACCTATTTCAACCCTTCAAAATGAAAAAAAAAATGGAAATACTGAACTTCTCCTCAAACCTTTAACAAGAGCCAAGAGTATAAACTGGCACTGTGAAAATGGGGCACTCAGTTCAACAAATCACTGACGAGTTTGATAAATTTTAATTGCACTTTTCAGCAAATCTATTGTGAAGCACAGAACTGCGCTGACCTGAACTCCTGCTGACTCTGCTTTAAGCTGAAAGTTATGATGACAGTTTTGCACCTCTTTGTCTATGAATATGTGATTAAAAGAATGTATCTTATTCAGCACTGCGTGATCTCCTGAAGACTCAATCTTTGTCTCTATGAAGAAAACTAAGCACAGTCAGTTAAAGGGGAAGGCGTTATGCAATATATATAAATATATATAAATAGCTCAATAAAATTTTTTTCCTTAACCCATTCTAGTAAATGAGCAGCTGCAGCTAACACAGGGAATTACAAAACAGCTGGAAAGTCGTTTATACAAAGTTAAATTAACTTTAAGATTAAATATATGTCTATAAAGATTTTCATTCATCCAGGTCATGAAATACAGTATCTAGTAGAATTAAGTCTAAAACAACTGGACTTTTCTGAACTGTTGTGAAACCGCCGGGGGAAGGATGTCAAAGCGGCATTGTATGTTCCAGTCATACAGTCCAGTTGTATTCCAGTCATGTACTTTGAAGGATTAACACCTTCATCAATGAGAATCTTGGTACCATTGTGATTGGATCATACCTTCTTACCCCTGTCAGTTTCAGCCAACACCTAACTGACTAAGTTCAATGGAACCATTGTGATTGGATGTCTGTGACTGTATTACCATCAAGGGTTTAAATACCCTACCAGTCATTTGAACTGAAGAAGCCACTCGCATTAGTGGTGAAACGTTTTCAAGAAAAACTCAGAAAAGTCCAGTTGTTTTAGACTTAATTCTACTAGATACTGTATGATTAAATATAGCTATTTAGAACAAATAGAGAAACATAATTTCTCCTGTACTTTCCTTTATATGATCATCACAGGTTGAACAGTTCAAAGGGGGATTTATTCTGTACATTTTAAAGCATATTTGTGTAGCCCACTTTTGCAGTTGTGCTGCTACCTGCTGAGATCTAGTGGCGCTTACAGGATCCTGAGCCCCGCTTACTTTGGGGAACAGATGTTGCTGTACTATTTGGCGTGCCTCCACCCAGGATAGGGACAGACTGAACTGTAACTCCCTTCCTGAGAACTTGATATTGTACTTATACTTGGGGACTCCCAGCACTCCTGGCACCTTGCCCCCTCCCTTGGGGTAGATTCTTACCCGGCAGAGTGGATCCTCCGTGTATGCAGAGACCAAGACACTGGATAGATGTTTAACCAGTGGAACTTGTTTATTAGCACAGATGTATCAGACAGGCAGATCACACACAGGAGCAATGTTACAGTCAGGTTACACTCCCTCTTCCTTAAGAGACCCTCTCTCCACAAGATGCTAGCAGTACTCCCGCCAAATGATTCCCTTCAGGGGTTCCCTCCGGTACTTCGCGCCAGAAGACCTGCTACCTGCTACCCACATCGTTGTGGTGCTCAGATCCTTCCTCCGGCAGCTACAGCTATATAGTTCATATCAACCCTGTCGGAATTAAGTGGAGGTAAAGGGTTATGTAAATTATTAGAGTGAGTCAATCACAAAAGAAAATGATAAGAATTAAAAATAGCTGGATTTCTAGTAAATTTGTCTCCCAAAACGTAACTGCAGTTGACTGTCCAGTCTAATGAAGATGGATTTGACAGTGATGTTTTCATTAGATGAGGGAAAGGGAATGTACATTTGTGTCCCCCTAACTGTGCCCTATCTTGCATGTTATTTAGACAGGGTTGGCCTGTGAAATATCTTCAGAGGGGCCTGGCTCACATGGACTCCTACCAGGCCATCTAATTTTTTGTATTTATAAACTCAAATGATTATACTTTCCCTTTTCTGTGGAGGCAATCTGCACTAAGGGATTGTTGCTTAACTACAAGTGATCATGGCTGGAGTAAGCTCCAAATAGGGCTTGTTGTTGCCAGAAATGAACTTTTAGTATAATGTAGACAGTAATATCCTGAGACAATTTGTAATTTTTATTTGTTTGTTTTTTTTACTTACGTAGCTTTTTGTTCACCAGGTTTTCGATTTGATATTTCTGGTTGCTAGGGTCTTGTTTACCTTAGCAACCAGGCAGTTATAGAAATGAGTGATTGGAAGATGGTTAGAAGAGGGAATAAACAGAAAAATAGGGAATAAAAATTAACAAAGAGCAAGAGTTTTTTGGCTGCTGGGGTCAGTGAATTCCATATGGAAGCTGGTAAGATGTAGAAGTCAAATAATTAAAAAACCATAAAAAATAAATAATGAAAAGTGATGGGCGAAATAATTTGGCAGGCATGGATTTGTGGCGAATTTCCATATTTTGTCTTTGGTGGATTGTTTAACAAAATTCAGTGTGGAAAAATTTGCACCGCGTCAAAAAAATTGTTGCGTCGATGCGCAGCATTTTCACCTTTCTAATCATAGAAACAATTCCTTTTTAGTACTATTACATTAAAATGTAATATTCACAGAAATAATCAAGGAAAACTGATTTTCGGGACTTTCACAGAATCTTATCTTACTCTATGTAATATTTTGGTGATTAGTGAAACTGGTCCATTTTGCTGAAAATTTTGCAAAAATATTTGTAAAAAGGCCTGGGAGTCAATGCACATTTTCTTCTCTTAGTTTTTCTCCCAGAGAAAGAGAGAATGGAAATATCTTACAATTATTTAGATTTGAAGATGTTCTCATGTAATAAGATTTTCTCGTGAGTATGCTTGACATATGGGCAGTTTTATTATGAACTGTATAGCCTTGGCATCTGTACAATTAGTTTTAATACTTGATTTTAACCCTGACTCCTGCAAATGCTGCTGCACTATACAAACATTACTATGGCAGGAAATGGAATTTTTGCATTTGGATTATAACCAGCATTATCTTCTCTGCTGTTTTGCTGCCTGAATGGCAAGTTTGTCAAGATCTCCATGCAAAACAATGGCACATCCTGTGCGGATTACATTTTTTCTTCATAGTTTTATCACTGGTAAACACAGGTACATTCCTTTCAACATCCACCTCCAAGTCTTTTATTAAATAAAGATGGACCAAATACTGATTCCTGTAGTGTCCCAATTAGATCCCTAGTACAGTTATAATTGAAAACTACTTTCTACTGCCCCTATATCATTACTACTGAGATCCTGGTCTGACCCCTGGTTCTGACCTATTGTTTGCCAATGAACTTGCCTTTCAGCCTGCATTTTGCTAATCTTTGCTTATTTATAAATTGAACCCCTTTCTTAAAGCCTTCATTGCCCTGTTCTTTAGTCTTGTTTTTGTGTCAAGCACTAAACATGTTACCCAGGACATTGGCTTCCCGCAGCCAGTAATATGCCTCTTAACCCTGATAGCAATCCTGACACATCAGTGCCACTGGCTAAAATTCACAATTTTTTTTCTTATTTATGGACATACATTTAATACTGCCAACAGTTTGTTATTATTTACAGCCTTAGGCTTTGAATTCTAGTTCTCTCTATCATCTCTCCATGTGAATATTGCTCACAACACTCAGGTCCCTATTTAGAGTATCTTCCTCAGTATTTTTCATAGAGCCCTCCTATCATGTCTGTTTTTAAATTTCTTCCAACCTTCAAGCCATCATAGCTCTGAAGACATACAGAGCTACTAGTAGCAGCTACTGATAACTACTGATCATTTAGTGATACCTGTCTCTATTGCAGAAGCAATTCTCAGTATTGTTTATGGCAGGGGATTTTCTGGAGTTTAGAAGCCATGAAAGTAGCTGCTACTACCCTACCAGCCCTGCATTGTAGATTTACCTTACCTAATATAAAATGAAAATATCAGAGTAGACAACGTACTGTAGTACATGTGCTGTATCCAATCTTCAAGCACCAAAGGAATAGCTAATGAAAGATTCTCTCGGGTGCAAAAGATTTATTTGAGAAATTTGGGAAAGAAAGAATGAAACAACACCGAGGTTCACACACTGTTTCTTTTCCACCGACACGTATTATATTTTCAAAATCATGACATGTTTACAGTAAATACAAGCTTTCAGAAAAGTTCTAGGGCCATCATGTTACAGAACAACAAGAAGTTAACCATGCTTGTTTGTGCCTGTCAGCAATTTGCTTGCTACCTTTCACTATTTGCATTTTGAAAGCAAATACTGTTGAGAGAGACGTCGAGAGAAAGCCTTTCTACCTGAAAAAATGAACCTTGGTCAAGGATGTGTGACTTGCTTATTCTGAACTATAGAGATGTACCTGCCGACTTCAAAATATTTAGCCAAATAACTTGTTTTACTCTGTATCAGCTTTTTTACAAGCGTTATCAGAAAGGTCTATGTAAATACAGCCATACACACTCACATAAATGCTGTACTAAGTCCTCTATCAAAAGAAACACAGGATTTCTTGTCTCCTTTTCTGTAAAGATGTTCTTAGGGTATCTATTCCTGGGGGCCAGAGTCTGCACAGTTCTCTCCTCTCTCCTCTCTCCTGCTCCCCCCTTCCATACAAATTCATAAAACTCACTCCCCCAACCCTTAGAAATGTGTTATCTAAGCTATAAGGGCTAAGATGGAAGCAGGAAGCTATTTAGCTAAAATGGCAGCTGCTATCTTAAACAAACAGTGGAAGCTTGTAGGGCTCCTTACTCAGGTATGGTAATGCGTTCTGCAGAATAAATATAGCATTCTATGTGGCACTAATGTTGCGAACCTATTGGCAGTAAGATGCCAAAATGACTTTGCTTCACTTTTAATTGACTAAATATATTGTATTTGTGCTCGTCAAATTAGCCAAACTTTGTTTCTTCTTTTTGGGGGATTTCCCAATCACAGGAAGCAGGCAGGTGCCATTTTGTGGAAGTTGTCATCAAGGCAAGCTTGGAATCATCCCTAAATCTCATGTATCATCCCTAAATCTCACCCCAAAAAACAAGGACATGATGCACACACTCAAGCACAGTCTATAAGAGATTATAGAGGCTGAAGGGTAGGGAAGTGCAGTACTGGGAAGTAATTGTTATGCCAGTGGCACAGAGCCGGGGAAGAGCAATATATGATTGACAGCTAAGAGCTTTAAGTATGTTTATACTAGGCACAAATGCTTTTAAAAAATTTAAATTGGGTTTCATGTTTAATGTAAAAAAGGTCTAGGTGACAGGCCCCGATAAATGTTAAAGAAATGTTTAATTGCCAAGAGAATGCCACAATACTATTTTGCGTTAGTTGCCAATTACCCCTTGTTATTTTTTTTCCCATTAAATCATTATTGGTCAAGAACTTGCATGCATAAATAGCATTTTTTTTTCATTTTCAGCTATTTCAACAACCCTTCCAAATGAACTTAAAGTGAAATAACATCACAGATATTTATGTTGCATTCGCAGCCATAAACATAAACGGTGTATTTGATATACAATTGTGCTTCTACTTCTGATAACTATAATTATTGTGAATAATAGGCTGCGGATTTATACATTCAGAGTGCGCTTTATGTTTACACCGATTTACTGTATTTTTGGCAAATCGCCATGTGAGTGGGTTAAATGCAGCAATAAGCAACGTACACAGTGTTGGGCAAAACTGTCAAATAATAATCCCTCTGCTACCAATGGCTAATTAACATTATATAATACACACAGAACAGAATATACAACATTAACTGATATTGTTCCCTAGCAAAGCTATGTGAATACTGTTGCAGTGTTGACTATTTACCCAAGAACACATCGTCTTTTGGGGAGAGAGATGATAATTTAATATATACTGCTCTTCGCCCAAGATATTCTTTGACATTCTTGAATGAATGGTATTTCTGACCCTTAAAAAAGTGAAGAGTATGTTCATATATGGCAAGTGGAGCTAGTTGTCAGGGCCTGCTTGGCTCACAAAGAAAGTCCTATACTCGGGCAATAAACTCGATTTCTCCTTACAGTAGTAGAGGTTCAGCCACTATTGCATTCTTACGGCCAATTATATTTTGCCAATAAGCTCTATGCTTTCTTTACCTAGAGGGCACATTTCATATATGGAATAGTACATTATTAATGCTATTGGAATGGCTGTATATCTTATGAAAATGTATCAATATCTAACTTTTCTGCTATTAAGGACAGTACAATTATATTCAAAGTTTATATAAGTTAAAAGAATTTACCCACACCCCAACAACAACAATGAAAAAATACTTCTACCTACTATTCAACAAATAAACCAGGAAATTTAATTAGTTTTCCACCTCAGTTGAGGGTCATATGAAGGTGCCGCAGTAGGGGGTTGTTATCTGACAGATTAAACATAATCTAAAGTGTGCTGCAACATTTGTTGAGTTGAGACATATTCAACAACATGCTAGGGGGTTATGCAATAAATTAAATAACATTTTATATCCTACTTATCTAGTAACCCATAGCAACCAATCAGCTGAACCCATGGTCATGCTGGTCAGTAGTGATAAGTGAATCTGTCTTGTTTCGCTTGGGCAAAATATTTGCGAACCTACAGAAACATTAAGCAAAACAGCGAAAAATTTAAGTGTGAGTGTTGCGCTCCCATTTTGACGAGACAAGTTTTTTCGCACCGAATTTTCGTAGATGTTGAAATGGTGAAATGAAATTTGCTGCAAATCCATGCATGACAAAAAAATTCACTCATCACTATTGGTCAGTTATCTGAGAACACCCAATCGGGTTGCTGTGGGTTAATAGATATGAGCAACCTTACATTTTTATCACATTAGCTTGTATACTTGAGATTAGATCACATACTTCCTAATGATAGCAAAAAGGACTATGCTATGCCAGCCAGTTAGAAGGGATGGTTTCTGGAGGACTGGAAAATCAGACTCCTGTCATGTTAGTTATTCTGATTTCCCACCTATAAAGTATAAGTATGTCTGTATTCATGATAATATTTGGTACTGGCAAGTACCAATATTATATTGCATAAACTGGCCTAATAACTAGAGATGTAGCGAACTGTTCACCGGCGAACTAATTCGCGCGAACATCGGGTGTTCGCAAGTTCGGAAGTTCGCGAACTTTTCGTGTATGTTCGCAATTTGGGTTCGTGGGGCGTTTTTCCGCTGCGTTTTTTCTCAGCCTAAAAACGCCGCACAAGCCACACATGGCATTTTTCAGCAAATCCCGTTTCCATGGTGCTAATAGTGCGAAATAGCAAAAAACGCTGCGTATTTCCGCTAGGTCTGCCAGCTGCCTTTGCGATTTTACGCAACGCTGTGTCAAAAAAGTATTTTTCAGATACATTTTTGCCCTTGATCCCCCTCCTGCATGCCACTGTCCAGGTCGTGGCACCCTTTAAACAACTTTAAAATCAGTTTTCTGGCCAGAAATGGCTTTTCTAGGTTTTAAAGTTCGCCTTCCCATTGAAGTCTATGGGGTTCGCGAATATTCGCACTTTTTGGCGTAAGTTTGCGAACGCGTTCGCGAACTTTTTTTTTGAGGTTCGCTACATCCCTACTAATAACCAATACCAAATAGGACTCATTTATGTCTAGTACCAAAGATGTGTTTGTACAAATTTCCACAGTCAGTTGCATATAAAACCCCATTTATTGCGTCAAGAGGCACTCTTTTCACTTCTGTATAGTTGTGCTCTTAACAGCTTAGTCCTCTTGCCTCCTGTTCCACCAAATAATGCAGAGAAACCATAGACAAGACAGTAGCTATAGGGTTCCCTCAGCGGCATGTCTAAAGATGTCAGGAACTCCTGGGGCTTGAACCTGGGACCTCTGGTATGTTGGTCACTGTTCCTCCTGCTGGAAGCTGAGACACTATCCTAATAATTCCTTCCCCATGTCTGTATTACCATTGTCCACACCCCAATCCAGCTGTAGCCAATAGCCTAATTAAGGGGCTATTTAAGCCTATGCTCTATTTCACTCAGTGCTGGATCATTGACTCCTGACTAGTGATGAGCGAATTTGTCCCATTTCAGCAAAAAATTTGCGAAACAGCACGAACGGCAGTGATTTTTTTTTTTTTTGCCGCACAATGAATTTTTCTGCTACGAATTTTCACAGAAGTTTTGGGAAACTATTCACCAATGTGGAAATTCGCTGTGAGTCCATGCCTGGCGAAAAAATTTGCTCCTCACTACTCCTGACTTTTGAATCCTGTATCTCAATCCTGGCTTTTGATTTCTGTACCTGAATCCCTATCCTGTTTGAGTTCCTGCCCTATATCCTGCCGTGTAAGTTCTGCCTGTTTGTTTTTGCTTTTTCCCTGTATTTTAGTTTTCTGATTTAATCTTTAACCAGCACACTGGCTCCTGTTTTTGTAATCAGTTTCCAATCCCTAACAAAAGAATCGGCAGTATGCATCACTCTTTAAACTTGAATAAACCCTTTTTTCTGCAAGGGGATACTTGCTGAATTATTAAAAACTAACCCTTTGACTGTGGTGAGATGGAATGTTTCATGCATTTGGGTAGACTGATATATTAGACTGATATATTACCTGCTACAGAGAACAGAAAATCAATTGTCTTAGGGTTTCTACCTCCTGTTTTAAGGGTAGATGGTGGAAGTGTATTTGTGGGTGTTGGGGTGTCATTACATGCCTGTGTGTAAGGAGGGAGAGAATGTGTATTTTCTGACCTTTTGGTCTCTTTTTTTCTGGCATATCTTTCCTTTCATAATCTCACAAATTCCCTAGTATTGAGCTGTGATCTTGTAATGGATTTCTTCTAGTTCCAGAACTTAACACAAGAGTGGAGCCATCTGGTATGAAATATCAAACAGCTGTTATCTGATTATCATTTGCTTCGCTGGCACCGAATTATTAAACTTGCAATCCGTAAATACTTCTTTCTAATTAATTAATGCTCGGTTACCTAGATCTTATGTAGCGATTGTGCGTGTTCGTATGTCAATTGGAAAATGATTACACTGCCATTTTTAAAATGGTTTAAATGTTTTTGGAATTGATTAGCGTAACAATCGCTGACTTAATCCTTTGATTAATTGCCAAAATTAGAGATAAAACTTGACTGGTTTTGTCCCAAACATGCAAAATGTCTAGAACTTGTTAAGTTTTCAATAATGAAATCCAGGATTTGGTTTGGGATTTAGAATCACAGCAATGTTTTTTTTAGAATTCTGAATCTCTAGAGGCAGTTTTATCAAAATGGATGATTTTTCAATGGAATTATACATTATTCGCTCATTCCTGTTTATTATTTTATTAAGGCAGTTAAAAAAAACAAAAAAGGGTGTTTTCATCTCACAAATACCTCAGTTTTTATTCATTTTAATTCACATTTGGGTTTCCAAAAAAATGATCAAAAACCTGGCGAGTTCATGTAGAAGTCAATGGGACTGAGGTTTTCCAAATTTTAAGCTATATTTCAATTTAAACTTTCGAAGATAAATTCTATATTTTTAAGTGATCACCAATCAAATTATTTGAGTTTCTTTTTTAAGTAAGTGCACTCAGCAAAAACCCTAACAAATTTGAATTTTGACAAATGATACCACCGTTGTGTTTGTGAAAACACCCCATTAATTCAAGGTACTTGCATCAAAAGGCTCTTTGCACTTGTAGTTGGGCTCGGCACCATTAAGTCCTCCTGCCTCCTGTTCTGAACTGGGTGCAGTTGCATACAGGGTCGGATTGGGGGGTGCAGGGCCCACCTGGGCTACCGTCCCTGGGGCCCTGCACCCTCCAAGGTGCCCCACCACAACCTCCACAGGGGCCACTGCCATGCCACCCTAACCCCCCTACAGGGGCCCCCGCCATCCATCCGATGTCCTCCCCTAGCATGAAACTTACTTTCAAAGCATCAGGGGAAGGACACCAGTGGCCAGGGGAGTGGTGACAGGGATCTGGTCTGGGTTTTTCTCCCAGTGCCCCAGTGGCCCAAACCGACCCTAGTTGCATCTAATGACACAGAGGAACCCTGGAGCTACTGCCACTTTTGGGCAAAGTGGTAGCTCAGGGGTTCCCTTAGTGCCATGGGTAGTGATGAGCAAATTTTTTTGCCAGGCATGGATTTACAGCAAATTTCCGGATTTCACCATTGGCAAATGGGTGTGGTCGTGTCAAAATTGGTGTGGCCAGGTAAAAAATAGACGTGTACGACAAAAAAAAAATGAGGGCGACAAAATAGTCGTGCAACAAACACGTTTTACAGATTTTTTGCCATTTTGCAAATTAACCTGCCGTTTCGCAAATGTATCACCGAAACTCAATAGATTCGCTCATCACTAACCATGAGTTGATATGCGTAGTGCACTTATATCTAAAGAATAAACTGCATGCATCACAAACCACCAGACCACCAGAAAAGTTTCTGCACAATTGCTTTGGATTAATAGCGCTGTGCAAGCACAATAGATTTTGACCTATTGGCTACACTTGTATTGGGGAAAACACTGCATTATGGGGAAAAAAACATGACAGTTGAGCTCTAAATAGCATTTTTCTCACTGCACTTGCAGACATAAATGATCCCTAATGTCTTTTTCCAGATGGAATATCTAGAACCTATGCCATGAAGCAAACCATGACTGCTAAATTATTGACTGAAAGGAAGTCGAGACTCACGTGCCATTATAAGTTCCCCCTAAATAAAAGCTTTTGGAATTTTATACTGATGACTTAATGTGTTCAAAGTGATAAATATGCAGTTATGAGTTATATATAATATTGGAAGAGGGTTTTAAATAATTTACCATATAATATTGTATAACTACTGTTAGATTTAGTATTTAATAACATTATACTTCATTGTATCATCTCTATTCATTTACAGTGATCTAGCAATGGTATTTTCATTTGGTTTCCTTTAGGAGCTTTCATTTTAATGCGGTTACTTTATGATTTGCAACTACGCGTTTATGGCCCACCTTTAATATGATAATAAAATTCTCTCAATAAAAGTGCACTTCACATATATAAAAATCCATTCACAATGCAAAGAAAATTGTGAGTTCTGAAACCTTAGAAAATCATTGATTTTTCGTATTCTGTAATGAACCAAAAACTGCAATAAAAACAGAAACATTGTCTTGGAATTAGTACTATAGACACTTTCCACTGATGACAATTGTCTTAGAGACTTAACCTATAAATGAAGTCATTAAAGGGGTAATGTAATAGAATTCACACGGTTTGCACCAGATCTAGTGACCCATCTGTTTACTCTCACCCATACATGCCACCTGTTTATTGGTTGCTATTGAATTGGTGCAAACTTTGCGACTTTTATTACTTTAGCCTCCTAGATTGCAATCTGAACATGTTCGATCCTGAAGACATATTCAAGGCCATTCCCCCTCCATCATAAATATGGAGACCATTTGACATGCCATAAATGACACATGCAGAAATCCTCTGCCAGTACGGAGCAAAAAAAGCACACAATGAATGGGATGGTTGTCCAATAGTGATGAACGAATCTGTCCCATTTTGCTTTGTGGAAAATTTGTGAAACTACAGAAAAATTCGCAAAACAGCAAAAAACGTGCAACTATTTTGATGTGCTCATTATGACATTATGTTGCGGCTATTTTGACTCGCCCACATCTATGTTGACGCGGCTGCGCCCACTTTCACGGGAGCACACCCATTTTTACAGACACCATTGTTACGGAATGGTGCCCATTTTTTCATGACCGTGCCGAATTTTCGCTGAAGTTTCGCTATACAAATTCGTCAATGGGGAAATGGTAAAATGTGAAATTCTCTGCAAATTCATGCCTGGCGAAAAAATCCGCTCATCCCTATTAACAAATATGTAGAAAAAAATTCAAAGTTGAAATTCCAGCTTTGCCAGTGAATGGCCAAGACCACAATGTGCAAAAAAAGTAAAGTTTTATTTATTTGTGTTTCCTATTTATACATAGGAAAAATGTCAACACCAGAAAATGGGTCTGATTTATCATTGCCAAACCTTTGACATGTAGCAATTAATTTTCTGAGTTGGAAAATAAATGTTCAAGTCCTTTCTCCCCAAATGCTATACACATTGTTTAAGTCAAGATTGTGATTGTGATATTCCCAGAGACCAGAGTGGCATTTGACTACTCAAAGTAATCCAACATATTTTGATGAATTGACACAGGTATTGACTTTGTGTGTCACTGCCAAATTATTCAAAGGAAAGTTTTGTTAAATGAAAAAGATATTGGAATGCAAGGGTTTCTCCAGCCCTTCCCCAGGTTGGTATGCCATAAATCAGCCCCAGACATTTGCTTTGATATATGACCTTCATAAACACATTGTAAACACTATGTGATGGTGTCCACAGGCCACATATTATATTTTATATAATGCATGTAGGTTTATCATACACTAACACTGGCAACCTGATTTTTTTTAACTACTAGTAGGGATGAGCAAAATTATTTGCCTGATACAGATTTGTGGCAACATTTTCACGATTGGTACAGCACTAGAATTCCACAATTCCACCAAAATACACCCATTGAAACCAGTGCATTTGGGGGGAAAAAAAAGACAATACATTTGACGTGTAAAAAAAAGTGCCAAGGTTTTGTCACAGTTTTATAGATTTTTTGATGGGTGAAACAGGGCATTTTTCTCGATAATTACTATGTGTCTTCTTTTTTTCCATTTCTGCATTTTTACCTTTCTATTCTCTTTGATTTTCTTTGCTAATATTGTATTCTTTCTCTCTTGAAATTGTCCCTTCTTAATTTGCTATAATTTTCAGTCCTTGTTTCACTTCTGGCCACCCCCATCCCTTTGTTTTTCTCTTATCTTTCTATTCTTTATCCCCACTATCCCTTCACCTTCCTTTTTATACTACTGTTTTTGCTTTTCCCCATTTTCGTTACTTACTGTATGCTTTGGGAGAGGGATGTGTTTTATTAGACCCAAGGCTAGTGAATGCATTTTATAGTCTATTCAAGGGAAGGGGCTACATGGTTCTGTCTCTTTGAAACCTGCTTGTGGGGTTCTGGGAAAATACTGGAAAGCTCCATCTCTTAACCAGCTCCTTGCTTTATTTCTCAACAATTCACACACAAATTGTGGATTCCACTCTGTCTCAGCAAAACAATTGAGTCCAGGCCTAATCTTGTCCTACCATAGCCTACTTCTCTCCCTATCGCTAGCATTGCTAGAATGACCCTGCACCCTTTCCTCCTTCCTTCCAGGGTTATCCCTTTCTACATCAACTTTATTAGCAACATAAGCAATTTCAACAAAACATGTACCACTTTACATGCTCAAGGAGGGAGTGAATGATGCTGGAGAGCCAGAGGAGGAGGCCTCAGTAAGAAGTAAAATGGCTTAGGGTAACCCAAGTCTTATTGAAGTTGGGGATATGGGACCCTATAAATGAGGTAAAGATAATGGCAGAATAACAGCTGATATAGGAGTGTTAGACAAGCAGGGTTAGATAGTAAAAGCAGAACTTTTTGAAGCATGAAACTTTTTTTTTTGAAGCATGCAACTTTTTTTTTTGACGCAAATCCATGTCTAGCGAAAAATTTCACTCATCCTGGAGACCCTTCCTCCATTACTTCTGGGAGGACCCAGTTGAGGTGAGAAGTCACATGTAGCAGCGCTTTACCCTCGGTAAAGCTTCAAAAGAATCTCCCTACGTATGGGTGTGAGATGAGGTGAAATATGTAAGCCTGAAATTGCAATTCACTTTATTAAACAAAATGTTGGCATTAGACTGGCACAGTTTTTTACACATAGCACTTTGTCGGCACTTAAATAGATATTTCACTTGCTGCATATTTCACACTAGCTATCTTTCTTTATATGCAACTCCACATGTCTCATGTTTTGATATGATGAGAGATTAGTAACGTGCAAACAGTTCCCATTAAGAAATGCATGTGCAGTGGAGCAGGATAATTTACCAATCAGTCATGGTGAATTGGCCTGAACTATTCTATACCACTGCCAGAGCTAATTTAATAGCCCTGAAAAAGCAGTTCAGTCATTGCATCTGGTAATGCTGCGTGTACAGATGATCCCTTGACTTTCTCCACGGATGGAATGTGTGCTATGCTTATTAGGGCAGCAACTTGGATGCAAAAAATCTGCAACTACATAAACATGACTGCTCTCAACAAACGATAAAACGATAGAATTCAAATCCAAAAACATAAATCTTTTAATTTCATGAAGCACTACCTAGCAATTGGCAGATACACAACTGAATCTTGCTATTTGAAAGAGCTGATGGCATTTTTATTAGACCAACCTCGTCGTTTGTCCTTGATTAAATAGAGTTTTCTAAACCTGTGGAGTATGTAGCTGAACCATTATTTATGACAAACTGTTTTGTTGTCTTCCTACACGCACCATGAACTAAGACCCACTTGTTTTTCTCAGGATTAATAAAGCGGTTGGTAGTGTGTGCTATATTATTATACATAAAGGAGCCTCCTCATGCAAAATAATATGTTAAAAGGGTAATAGTGATGCCTACTGATGGGATTTGTATCCAAAGGGAGAAAGCAATATTTATTGTGATCTGTATTTGTTGCTGCCAGAATCCTTAACAATGTATAAGTATATATAGTGTTAAGCAGAAGCCAGCTTATAATTCTTATATCTTGAAGGTTGAAAATTTAAGTTCTTGGTCAACTTTTTATTATAACTGGTCAGATGGGTTTGGAATTATTTAAACATCTGGCAAAGTCAAACCTTTTTTAAATAAAAATGAGTACTGTCCTTGGTGTGCAAGATGAATCAATAGGTTTCCAAAGGTGTAGAACAGGGAACCCCAACCTTTTTAACCTGTGAAACACTCAGTAAAAAGTTTTGGTGAGCCACACAAGCATTCCTTGGGGATGCCAAATTGGCTATTACATCATCATCATCAATCATCAATATAATTCATCTTTATTTATAGCACCAGCAAATTACACAGTGGTTCACAATAAATTTAAAGAAACAGGGACCTTAAAAAGTTTAACTACAGGGATTAGGGGTACATTGAAACAAAAGGAGTGTGGATACTGTTTGATGATTTATGATACATTGTCAGGATCAGCCAGGATTCGAACACCACTTGGGGTGTTCCTGGCGGCATGCATTTGCCTCTGTAGCCACTGGAGGCATTTTGGGCTGTTTGTCTGATTCTTCTCTTGTCTGTCTCCTACTTTCTGTCTGCTCCCTTTCCTCCACCCACCTCATTAACCTCAAGCTTTTCCCTGACCATTGCCCCTTGCTTGGCCATTAATTGTCTCTTGTGACCCTGCCTCCGTGTTCTCTGTTCCTGCGACTGTTCTTGTTTTCGTGCTGGTTCCAAGCTCCAGATTTCCTTGTCCTGTTCTTGCTTTCTGCCCTGTTCCTGTTGTCTGTGCCCTTCCAGTTCTGCCTTGATTTCCCTGGTTTTGACCTTGGCCTGTCCTCGACTTCGCTTTACTGCCGCTTGCCCTGACCATTTGCCTGTTTTTGGATTCTGCCTCTGCCTGCCATTCTTTATTCAGTGTGTATTGCCATTGTGTGCACTGTTACGCCTCTAGTTATTAAAGTTCTTCACTGTTATCATGGCCTCTGACACCAGTTCTGTGATCTATGGTTACACTCCGGGTTACCCAGTCTTCAGGCTCCCACCTTCCTGGTACTCCACGGCGTCTCCTCAGGGAGATCGTGACATACATACTGTATATAAATGTCTGATCAGCTTAGAAACATTGCATATGCTTCCCTAAACAAATGGGTCTTTAGGGAGCATTTGAAGGTTTGGATGGAAGGGGAGAGTCTGAAGAGCTGAGGCAGGGGAGAGAGTTCCAGAGATAGGCAGAAACCCGGGAGAAGTCTAGCAGTCGGGAATGGGAAGAGGTAATGAGAGGAGAATAGGGGTGAAGGTCAGTGGCAGAACGTAGGTTGAGTGAAGGAGTGTATTTTGGGATTAGATCTGAGATATATGGATGGGCTTCATTAGTAAGGGCTTTATATGTAAGTGTTAGTAATTTGAATTTGATTCTAGAGGAGACGGAGCCAGTGAAGAGATATGCATAGGGGAGCGACAGATGTGGAAAGACAAGATAAACAAATCAGCAGTGTTCAGAACAGATTAGAATTGGGAAAGGTGATATGGGTGGAAACGCCTGTAAGAAGAAGGTAACAGTAATCAAGCTGGGAAATGATCAGAGACTGGATGAGTGTTTTAGTTATGTCTAAACTGGCTATTTGATAGTCCCATGTGGACCGCTAGCCTGCAGGAGGCTTTGCTAACTTGCAAGATGCTCTGCTTGTGTCTTTATTTTTCCAAGCAAGAACTGTAAAAATAGGCACCTTCTTTGAGACTACTATGAGACACATCCTTTTTTTTAAATTAACAAATATCTATTTTTTTTTTGTTATTTATTGCATTTAACTAATTTCACTTTTCAACTTTTTACCTCAGCTTCCTGGTTCTGTTGGGCCACTGTTTAATGATTTGAATGTAGTAATGACTGGTCCACAGATAAGCCCTGTGTACAATAGACTCTCCTTATCTCAATGGCTGCAGTTTGGGGTAGAGATGGGTTTGTTTATACAGAATTCATTATCTTTATAGAAGCAAATTGCCCTGTTTATAGAGGGATGGAAATGTAGGAGAAACAATTCTATTAATGCCTTATTATAACAAACAATTAGGAAAATATGGAAGCAAAAAGCATAGGTGAAACCTATTTCCTATTTTCTTTGGCTCATGTTGAGCAAAGGTGTTCTGTATATTGCTTCTTTAAAGTCTTTGTATGCTTGGTGGTTATTTGGTTATTAGACAATACATTCTCCATAGATTGTGCACATTATTGTGCTGGGATGCATTATAGAGTCACAAGCATGACTCCACCTACTCATAAATTAATGTTCAGCTGCCTTTTTTTACAAGGAACAATTAGTTGCACTTCATTTAACTTAAGATTGTCACAACAGGCAATTGATTCACGATCCATGTTTGATTACTTGGAGAAAACACTGGATTAAGTGCATGATGACATGGGAATGAGTAAATGACAATTATCCTTTGACCTGCAGAGCAAGTAACCAGGTCAAAACAGATGTGGGGAAGAGTGCAGCTTGATAAACTCTAGTAGAACTCAATGTCTGTGGCTCAGATTGATCGTTTAATGGTTTAAACATGGATCTGCCTATATTTTATTATGAGTGACTAACATCAGCGACCAACCCATGTCCCTCAAAGACATGCCAATATCTAACAGAAGAATGATTCTTCTTCTACTTGGACGTAAAACAAAATCAAATATTGACTGATAATCACAATTGAATGATCTTTTTACCATATCCTGTTGCCACTCTTGTTTTCTTTGAAGGAAATGTAAATTTGAGTAATTATTATCTTCCATCAGAGATTCAGTTTCTAGAAAAATCCTCTTGTACGTGATGACATTACATGCAATGTGTAGCCTTCTATAGATTAATATAATTGCCAGTTGCCGTTTTTTTAAGCCGATGATTTATATTCAGCTTACTGTTCAGTTCCACAGCCAAGATCACATTAGTTCATTGTGCAGCCCCTGGAAAGACTACAACACAATGAATCAATGTTTCTCTCAAAACATTTGTTTGTTAGCCAATGAACACTCAAAACAAACAGTTGCTCTATTAACGACATTATTCTCTGGGATTTTTGTCACCAAACTATTGATATGAATTTTTTTGTTATTATGATTTATTTTGCATTGAAGTGAGTGCCAAAAAGAGTATCGTAGACCCCAAGTTTAATATCTAAGGCAATGCTGGAGGAGCTACACAGGTACTGGTGTTTACCAAAGCCCTTTTATAACAGCACCACCAAATATCCAGTGTTACTAAGAACACCTGAGAAGAGTAACTGCACAAACTATATGCAATCAATAAACCAAGGGTCAGGGCACCATCAAATGTGAAAACCAGCAGACAGTTACCAACCAATGGAGGTGGCAGTTCTTCCCGATCCAAGAAATGGTCAGGGCAGGAGGTAATCAAGTGTAGTCAAAGGCCCAGGCAAAAGTAAAGCAGAAAAATCAGCAAGAAAGTAGGAACAAGTCTAGTGTAAAACTTATCACAGCATTGTCAGACTGGCCTGCTGGTAGACCGGGACTTTTCCTGGTGGGTTCTCACCTTAATGGACTCTTTGCCCTTTCTGTAGCACAGAGCATTAACTTTTCTACCTTTTGCAGATGTTTCTTGTGTTTCATTTATTCCTTTCAAGTATAAAAGGGGTTAACAATATTGCTGGACAACTGTGCTTGACCACAAGTATTCATTTATACATCCTTTTGGAGACCCCTTTTGTCTGAAACCCAGATAAGATTTAAACAGAGATCTTGCACCTTGGAACTAATAAACAACTCTGTTTCCCACAGATTCAAAGACTCAAACCAAACCATAAAAGAAATCATAAATTCCTCAGGGAACATGAAAATATGGGCTACTAGTATTCTGTACAAGTACACAATAGTGATGAACGAAATTATTCACCAGGCATGGATTCGCTGCAAAACTGCATGGATTTTTTGCGAGACGGGTGCAAAAATTTGTCTATGATTTTGTGCCTATGGCTACATATCTTTTGTATACGAAACGCATCAGGACCTTTTTGTTTTAAAGATCTCTACAATAAAGACAAGTTTTAGTGGACCAAGGAGTGCGTGCCATTTCTCTTCAAACTGATGTTCGCTTAATACCTAAAGCTACGGGTTCAGGGCACTGCACCCGGACCACCACTTGTCTTTGGTGAGTGTATTTCCCAATAACATTGCCAGGACTGTTTTAAAGTTGTGTGTTGGAGGGTCCGGGGTTTACACACCCGGACCACATAATTTACGGGGTGAGCTTGTTATCACTTCATTTGCATTTAGCTTTGAAAGATAGCCTGGGGATTATATACACTGAGGCTTGTATACATATATTCCCCCTCCTGTTACCGTAAAAACTGAGCCACTTAGTATTATTTTTAGGGTGCAAAAATTTGCCACAACAGAAGATCGTTGAGTGAGGAAAAAGTCCCCTTGCGTCAAAAAAAGTTGCTGTTTAGTCAATTTAGTTTCACATTTCACAAATTTTCTGCCGTTTTTTAAAACATTTTCACAAGTTTGGTGGCCAATAATCCACCCTGGTGGCAGCAATTAACTAGTGGATGACTGGTGTCTGACTGGTGTAGAGCAGAAGCACAGGGAAAGTGTACATGGCAATTCCCAGCAGTGAGAAAGACATTAAAGAGTTAGTTAAGGAGTCTTTGATGGGGTTAAAGAGACCATATTAATTGCCACAGATAAGCAAAAAAATCCAGGGAGGCTGTTAATTATACAGAGCTGGAAGGATGAGTTTCTAAGAAAGAATTTGCACAGTGCACAACAATCTTACGGAAACAGTGCCTACTGTTTTCTTTCCTTTTAAAGGGGCTCTGTACCAAAAAAAAGCAACACCACATGACAGAAGAGACGTAGTCCATTAACCGGAGCACAGATGTACCAATATGTGCCAAAAGATAGAATAGAATATTGCAATACACCTTATGAACCTACACTGTGTAATTTAGTATCTCTCTGTAACCTACATACCAGAAAGGGAACTGTATTAGGAATAGTGATGTAGCGAACATCGCCGAAAATGTTCGCGAACCCGTTCGCGGACTTTTCGCCAAAACTCGCCAATATTCGTGAACTTTGCGAACCCCATAGACTCCAATGGGAAGGCGAACTTTAAAACCTAGAAAAGCCATTTCTGGCCAGAAAACTGATTTTAAAGTTGTTTAAAGGGTGCCACGACCTGGACAGTGGCATGCAGGAGGGGGATCAAGGGCAAAAACTTCTCTGAAAAATACTTTGTAAAAAAACCGCAAAAAAAAAACCGCAAAAAAAAAACCGCAAAAAAATAACGCAAAAAAAAAAAACCGCAAGCTATTCCTATGTATATGCGATAAAACGAAGCGAAAAAACGCGGCGGAAAAACCAAGGCGAAAAACGCGGCGCCAAAAAAAAACACGCCGAACCCAAAGTGGCGAACATCGGCAAAAGTCTGCGAATTTGCGCGAACGCGGACACCCGATGTTCGCGCAAATTAGTTCGCCAGCAAACAGTTCGCTACATCTCTAATTAGGAACACATATCGATTGTAGTTGATTCTGTGGCAATATTTTATACATTATACCTACAGTATATGCATAAGTAACTGCATAAATCAACAAAAAAGTGACCGTACAGCCAGGTAAAAGAATCTTGTGTGTGTCTGGTGGCCACTGCATTTGCTTTTTCACTGTAGGGGAAACATACACACAGGAGACTGATGCTAAATTAAATTATTTCACTTACCCTGGTTTTATTGATTCCATTAATCAGAAAAACTCTCTCTGTCCACTGTACAATGCATTGCAGGGACAATATTTCCTTCACAAAGTTCAGCATCTTGCTGAGTCAGGTGTGAAAAAGCCAGCCGGGTTAGAAGGCTCTGCTTTTCTGTATGCATTCATTTTATCTTTGGTATTTTACTATAATCTGCAATTTAGTTGCCAGCGGATATATCTGCATATTTATAGACTGCCTTGGAAATGGTAAACTTGTAGCACGAATGCCTGTTATTTTGGGGGCTTGTGATTTCTCTTTCCTGTTGGTTGACGCAAACTGCTCCGAGTATTCTATAATTATCCTATAATTACTGCCAGGTTCAGGGTGGCAGTAGGTTCAGGGTTCCCCAGCATTAATGGGTGCTCTAGCACGTGTAAGATGATAGTTGAATGGAAGTGTATCTAAACTAAATTGGAAAATGGAATGGAAGAATTAAACTATTAGGAAATACTAAAGGCTCTGGGTTCACTCTTTATAAAAGCGAATTTAGCAGAAACTTCTCATGAGATTTCTAAGCATAAGTGTTTCTTTATTCGTCAACTGCTGTTTTCAAATGAGAAGTATGATTCATATTTTAATATAACACATAGGAATAAAACATCTAGTATTTAGCATCAAATGGCTGTATATTAATTATAATTGTGTTCTCCATTAAGCGATCACTGACTGTGATCATATAATGGATTGAGAACTTTAGATTCTCTTCAACATTGTCGAGAGATTTCCCATCAGTCTCCAAAGCCCTGATCAAATTTAGTAACTACTATACTGTGTGGGTATGTAGAAAGGATCACTATATGATATTATCCTCAGGCTTAAGTCGTCTCTATATCAAAGTCAAAGTCAAAGTCAACGAGATTGAAATTGGGAATAGTGTCAGTGAATATCACTTGATTTTTTGGAAAGATCGAAGATCAAGGTTATTTTTTATGTACTTAATACATAAGTGAGGATTATTATGTGCAATAAAGTCTCCACAATATAACTGTCACAATCTCCCTGAGGAGACGCCATGGAGTACCAGGAAGGTGGGAGCCTGAAGACTGGGTAACCCGGAGTGTAACCATAGATCACAGAACTGGTGTCAGAGGCCATAATGAAAATGAAAAACTTTAATAACTAGTGACGTAGTAGTGCATACAATGGAAATGCATATATAACACGGTAGGCAGAGGCAGAATCCAAACAGGCAAAAGGTCAGGGCAAGCGGCAATCAAGCGAAATCAAGGACAGGCCAAGGTCAAAACCAGGAAATCAAGGCAGAAGTAGGAAGGGCTCAGGAACAAGGCAGAAGGCAGGATCAGGACACGGAACTGGAGCTTTGAACCAGCGAGAACAAGAATAGACACAGGAACAGGGAACACGAAGGCAAGGTCACGAGAAACAATTAATGACCAAGCAAGGGGCAATGGTCAGGGAAAGGCTTATAAAGGGTGAAGATTAGGAGATGGGAAACACATGAGGTTAATTAGGTGGGCGGAGGAAAGGGAGCAGACAGAAAGTAGGAGACAAGAGAAGAAACAGACAGAGCCCAAATGCCTCCAGTGGCTATAGAGGCAAATGCATGCCGTCAGGAACACCCCAAGTGGGGTTCGAATCCCGCTGATCCTGACAATAACTCAGTGATTATACTTAATATCATAAACAAACCCATGAAATATTCCCTTATAAATGGTGCTTAGCGATACCATAGGTGATAATCAGCACTGATTAGATATAACTAACCCTAGTGATGGGTGAAATTATTCGGCAGGTATGGATCCACAATAAATTTGCACATTTCGCCATTGGCGGATCGTTTCGCAAAAAGCGCAACAAAATTTGGCACATAAAAAATTTGCTGCGCGACAAAAAAAGAGCGTCATTTTTGCCGCTTCATGAATTTTTTCACCGATTCACAAATTTTCTGCCAAAGCAAAACGGGACAGATTCGTTCATCACTATTCAACGCTATGACCTTTATAAAGACAATTTTGTTTCAGTGGCATTTGGCATGCATTTTTAATAATAGGGGGGTACAATATTCTCCATAGTTGAGACAAGAGTAAACAGGAGTATCAAAGTTTGTAAGAGGTCTAGTATTCAACACCACTAGTGAATGGCGGAATTTTTTGACAGACATGGATTCAAACCAAATTTCCGCGTTTCGCCATTGGCAGATTTTTCAGTGAAACGGGCGCAAAAATCCGGTGTGAAAAAATTTGTTATACACAAAAAATTGTCGCCCGCGTAAAAAAAAATGCAGTGCGTCAAAGATTCGCAGATTTTCCTACCAAACGGGACAAATTCACTCATCACTAAATGCCACCCAATTAGAGTTTTGATTCAAAACAGCTTAACCAGAAATTGCTAACTTTTAAATAGTTGCTATGGGTTACTAGACCTGTTGCAAATGTTGCTATTGCGATTCTCTCCTTAGTCAGCCCACATTCGACTTCCATTATTCCATTCTGCATCATACAAAAAATGTTTTTTCTAGAAGGTTTAAGCCTTTTTAAATTGGATTTCTACCAAATGTAGAATTTACTCCAAAACAAAAGGAAAAAAACTAAAACCAGTCATTGAAGAGCTGCATTATATTAGTATAGCAAAACAGTATAAATATAATGAAATAATATAGGCAACTCCAAGGAAATGAAAATTGCATTCATTCTAATGTAACCGACAAGTATTTTTTTCCCATGGAGGAACAGATGTGGTTCTACAATAGGGAAAGATATTTCATTAATCTTTCTTTGATAAAGAAGTATCTTATTTTACAGTCATTCTATTTCATCTCTGCAGGAAAATTGGCCACCGTGGCTCATCCCTAAATGAATGTTCTTGCGTTCATTTTATTTGTACTTGTAAGGGCTTTTATGTTTTTATATACAGGGAAGGCCATCTCCCATAGACTCCATTATAAGCAAATAATTCTAATTTTTAAAAACATTTTTTTCACTGTATTAATAAAACAGTATCTTGTTTTTGATCCCAACTCAGATATAAAAACGCTGCACAAACCACACAGCCCCTGACTATGGCGTTTTTCAGCCTAGTATTGTGACGTAGCAAATCCCGTTTCCCATGGTGCTAATAGTGCGAAATAGAAAAAACGCTGTGTATTTCGGCAAGGTCTGGCACCTGCCTTTGTGTATACATAGGAATAGGTTGCTGTGCAAATAACAGCGTATTTCGGCAAACGCATGAAAAGTCTGTGGTAACGCGTTTTCTAGCGTATTTACGCATAGTGTGTTTTCCATCGAGACTATGGATGATGATATTGTGCGGTTTTCAGCCCCTGAGAGAATTAGAAAATACGCAACGTAAAAACGCCACGTCTGGCATTAGCCTTAAGGTATGCAGATCCAAATTACAGAAAGATCCCTTGTCTGGAAAACCCCAGGTCCCAAGCATTCTGAATAACAGGTCCCATCTAGGTTTATAGCATGGTTAATAAGAAGCCTTTAGTATGAATAAGATGGACCTTTTTCCAGAGAATCTGGGCACCACCCACTATGGAAAACAGAAGGTCTTCAAGTCCCAGAATCCATCATTTCACAAAGGAACAAGGTGTGGAAGGGGTTGCATTACTCTGTGAGCCTATGGGGGTGGAACATGTTGATAGTCAAGATATAAGCTATTAAGGTTTCTTGTATCTGCGTAAAAATAAAATACATTTACATGTATTTTTGAAGGTTCGGATAGTGTTTTTGCACTTTTTCTGCTTAAGTTTAGCAGAATGGGCTCATTTGAAAAATAACATGGCAGGGCTGGAACTAGGGCAAAAGAGGCATGTACCTAGGGGACATAGGGGCAACAGTGAGGGGGGTTCTAGGCATGTACATTTTTTGTTCGTGCCTGTGCAAGGGGGATGTTTGGCACCATCCAGGTTGCCTAGGACACCAAACTGGCTTGGGTCATCACTGGGGGGGGTATCTATGTGAAAATGTTGTGTGCCCCCCTGTACACAAAAGGTGCATTCAAACACACCATTCCACATTGTTGCAGGATTATTAAATTGTAGTTGCTTGCATGCAACGATTCAGATGCTTGGCAATACAAAGGTACTGTATGTTGGGGCACCGAAATGCCAATGCGTGCTATTAATTCAAGACATAACTAAATCCCTTATATTTTAGTTACTAATTGACTGCATGCTTTTCTGGCACTATATTAGTAAATGCCGGTGCTTATGATAATATATTCCCCAATCTGCAGCAGAACCCATATGTCACATGCAATATACAGAGACATTTATCTTCACTCAGTGACAATGACTGTGTTGTTGCTTTATCTACACATACTGATAGAAGTATACAGCATTACACAATTACTGAGACACTACTTATGATCAGTCTGCCTGGAAAAAAAAAAGAGCCTGTGAATCTCTATCCTGATAAGAAACACGCTGTGCTTTTAATGATAAGGAGAATCACACTGATAATTAACATGCAAGAACCACTGTGCTTGTTAATCCCTTGGAAACAGAACTCCGGGCTCTCTTTGGTGCTGAATGAAATAAAAATCCACATGTATTATCATTTTAATTATCACTCTTGGACTGGCTTTGCACAGAAGTGCTTAGCTATGTAGCGCTTACATATAAATCATGTATTTTTGTTTAGCAACTTTAAGGGGTGCGGACAACTGAATGGCAAGGGAACACTTCTCAGGTTGACATCAATAATGGATGTTCCCAACTTGACAAGAAGCCTCTGCATTAAAAAGGGGAATTGGTGCAGTAACTCAAAAGATTTTATACATTAATTCTCAACCTTTGGGATTGCTAACTGGCGGCCCAGTGCTTCCTAAGATGTTCTGCAGGAGCTGGCACTGGCAGGCCATTTTCAGGAAAGAAAGGGTTTGTCTTTAATTTCAGTTCTGCCTTTGTGTTCGTTCCAAGAAAGGGGAGAAATGTGTGACTTGAGAATTAAAGCAAAATATCTTCTTTTATTGGAAAAGTCAGGATATCTTTATATTAGATAGATATTAAAGGGACCATATGGGAGATCATTGCACACTAGAAGTCACATTGCCGATTTCATTGACAACAAAGCACCTTTAGCTCTGCTGCAGTTGTGTTGAAAACTATCTACTGCTTTCAAATGGCAAAGATAAGTGATAAGCAAGTTTTTTCGCCAGGCATGGATTCCCAGCGAATTTCCGCATTTCGCCATTGGTGAATTGTTTCGCGAAATTTCCTTCAAAATTTGCCTCAATTTGCTGATTTTTTTTTTTTTTGTCGTGCGTCAAATTGGGCGCTTGCGTCGAAAAATCCTGGCAGGGGAGGAGGGACTAAAACATTGATGTCACAAATTGTAACAACTTCCTTATTGAAATCAAGTGCGCATGGAATTGTGGGATTGGGAGTATGCAGGCTGAAGTCAGGCTGAACGCAGGTGACTACTGTTACATTTTATTTGATTCTGAAAGTAGTCAGTCAGATCAGCAGGGGAACAGGGGGCGGGGCTTAGGTAATTGTTCCAAACCATATTATTACATTAAAAATCAGGAAAAGTCTGCATATTATTTAACTGTAAATTAAAGTATTGCATTATACTATATTGCAAAGTTGCTTGAAATTATGTTTGGGTGGGTTGTTTGGGTTGTGTTTGTGTTCCGTTCCGGCTCTGACACTATCAGCAGGGAGTTGGTATGTTTTCCTCCTGTTTGCATGGGATTCCTCTGGGGACTCTGGTTTCCTCCCACACTTCAAAAACATACAGGCAAGTTAATTGGCTTCTGATTTAATTACTTATCATATGTGTGAATGCCATTGGGACCTTAGACTGTAATCTCCACTGAGGCAGGGACTAATGTAAATGATATATAATTTCTTATATACATATGTTAGTGATGAGCGAAATTTTTTGGCAGGCATGGATTCGCAGCAAATTTCTGCATTTCACCATTGGTAAATTGTTTCCCAAAACGTCCGTGAAAATTTGGTGCGGTCCTGTCACAGTGGGCGTGGTCATGACAAAATAGGAATGGTCACATACAAATGGCTGCGGTTGCATCAAAATAGGAGCGGTTGCAGCAAACGCTCGACAACCGCGTTTCACTGATTTTTTTGCCATTTAGTAACATTTTTTGTAGCAAATTTTCCGCCTAAGCGAAATGGGACAGATTCGCTCATCACTACTGTATGTTAGAGTTATATAAATAGCAGGAAACATCAGATTTTTTTTAACCTGATCAAATCAATGTGTTTGTCGATTATTGTGAAAAGCTGTTGCTTAGAAACACTAAGCCAATTTAGTTGACTCTCTCAAAGAACTGATACTCTTAGGCACAAAGCTTGAATCTGCTTCCCCTATTGGTTGAAAGTAAAAGACTCTGTTGCCAACACAAGTTGCCACCTGTTCCTGACAGATCCCTTTCTGTTGCATTCCTAGTCCCCCTAATGATTTATAATCTTATCCTAAAGGTAGCTACCTCCTAGATCCAGTATTTTTCTGCCTTTGATAACAAAACTGTTTGCCCTTGCAAAGTTACAATTTCCTGATAAAGTTTTATACAACTCAACATGTAGCCAATGAAATATTCAGCAGCGGCTTGTAACGTTTCAGATCAGCAGAGAATGAAGATCTTGGAAATTGCCGAATCAATACAGAATCAACAACTGACTCATCAGTGCCTCTATAAAGGCAAAAGCCTTGTAACTGACTATAGAAACCTTTTTTTTGTTTGAATAAAACAAAGTCTGTGCATTGTCTTATGAGATACATATATTTAATTCTGCGCAGTGTACAAGCTACAATGTTCTGAGCTATTGTCCTCTTTTTCCACAAGCAACAGCTAAGACATTCATCCATGCCCTCATCTTAGCCCTTCTAGACTACTGCAACTTGCTGCTTGCTCCCTAACTCCCATCTCCCCCCACTACTGTGTGTCTTAAATGCTACTGCTAGAATCCTCCTTCTCTAATCTAAGAGAGAACAGGTTCCTTCACTGCTTAAATTCTTACTGTGGCTTCTTGAAGGACATGTAAACCCTACATTTTCCTACCATGTATATAAGTCGGGCACATATCCCCCACCCAAACCACAAAATTTGTATTGCATACATCCCCTCCCTCCACCAGTACCATAACATGCTTCCTAAAACAAACAGCAGCTTTCAGCGGCCATTTTCCCTCTCACACATCTTTAGTGACATTTACATCTGCAAAGCATCACATGAGTGCGGTACATTTCATGCAATAAAGAGCTCAGAGGTAGGAGAGCGGGCAGGAAACTAGGATTTATACGCAAGTGTGTGGTGGGGAGTGGCAGGGGGCCAGGCCCCTTTCTTTTTGGCAGTGGGGACACAGGACGCACTGAGATCTCCAACGAACCTAGACCATGGTGCTACATATGTAGGGTTGCCACCTCTGGCGGCTTTCTTAGCCTTGCAGGGGGCGGGGTTGATGTCACAGGGGGCAGGGAAGAGATGGGGCTGTGATGTCTTGGGGTGTGGAAGAGGCACGGATATACCATTGCGGGGGTGGGGCTATGATCCAGCAATCGTCCAATGCCCAGTTTTCCTAATTTGGAAAACCTGGCAGGACGTTTTTACCCCTTCCAAAAACCGGACTGTCCGGGTCAAAATTGGAGAGGTGGCAACTCTATCCGCATGTGAGAAAACTTCAGGTGCCTCCCTAGGCTTTGCCACAAATCCAGGCTTGCCCAATACACATACAGTTTAGCATCAGAATACATTTCCCTCCAATACCCTGACAGTACCGGCAGCACATTGCACAGACCACCAACTGCTCCTTATTATATTGCACAGCCCTTGTTAAAACATGTTCATGACTGCTCTTTTTTTTCAATTAAAACATTTAATTTTCTTTTTTTTTTTTTTAATTCTCTCTATAAACAACTATCCAGCTGTATGAAACTTGTCATCCTGCTAACAATATCTATTACTGGCTGTAATTCAGTTGCGCAGCGGAAAAGTGTGCTGCACAGAGGTCATTCAGGGAAAAAGTTCCAATCAATAGAATTCTGCTCCGGTCGCTGTCACTGACTAGACCTTCGGAAAGATAAACAGACTGTTGCTTTGCCAGGAAGCACAAACTACAAGTCAAGAAACAGAGAGCGTTATAAATTGTGAAAGTGAGTTTTACACAGAGTTTGACTGTTCCGTTTAAGATAGAAGCACGTCTGTGTCTGTTTATGGGGGAAGAAGGTACCATGGAAAGCAGTGGAAGTAATGAGATGCTCTATCATCGAATGAAGCCATTAAAATGCATTAAGCTTTTGTGTCAGTTCTATATATTGTATTTAGAGAAAGATACTATCGCTAACTGCTTTACAATAATCATTGGCTATCATATCCCCAAGTCTGAGGAATCTGACCGTGCCATAGACCGCAAACTTCCATTTTCCTTTCAAGGCAATGTGCTATCGATCTCTCGAACCATTATCAATACAGTGAGTCGTTTGCTTGGAGCGCATTGTCTTTCTAAGCATCTGACCTGAGTTGTCTGCACACCGTGAACTATTAAATACTACAAACATAACAGCCCACTGCTAAAACAGATTAACGTGTAATCCCATTTCTTTAAATGCCATGCTGCGTTTGTGCTGTTTTTAGCTGGTTATTTGTGATTCCCTTTTGCCCTTGATGGTTGATGCAGTGGTAAATTCAAATACGTAGAATAAGAAAACAGGAGATCATGTTTAAAGCTTAAAGAGGATGCATTTGATTAACATTTAGTGCCTGTGGTTAACTGCAATAAATGTTCCTTTTTTTCCGGTGCTGGAATTGAGGAGAGATACAGAGGGATACAGAGGGATACAGAGGGATGCCATCGCTGTGAAATAGCATCCTCTAGGGGGGGGGCTTTCTTTTGCTGCTTTCCACTTCTACATACGTGGAAAGGGTTAAAGTGCACAAGAAAAAAGAGCAAATAGGAAATAAAGGGAAAGAAAAAGAATTGCTAGGAGAGAAGTAGAGAACAGATGAAGAAGTGTTATACCGATAACACTTATATGTATATATACTGTATGATTAATGTGGGGTGATATAGAATATGTTGGGGTTCTGCTGGCTGCGTTAAGACACACAATACACAGACATGTTGGAGATTATACATGCTACATACTTGGTAAATGTATGTATACTGACCACCAAATTGTTCATTAGAAGGAAATTGCACCATGGCTTTGCTATAAAGAGGGTGAAACAAAAGAGAGTTGGTGGGCAAGGCTTATTACAGTGGAAGGTGTGGATTATAATTGCAGGAGGGGCTTAGTGTAATATAGCCCCTCCCACAATTATTAGCCACACCCACTGTTATAATAAGCCATAGCATCCCTTCACTTTTTTTGCCCCAATTCAAGCACTGTTTTGTTGTTTAGTTGTCAAAACAAACAGTGAGGTCACTTAAAGCCAAGATATTGAGCATATTATAGAAGGTCCCTAGTCCAATGTGCTACTGATCTAAATTCTTAAGGGGAAAGGCTTGAGGCAGGCAGTAAGGTAGGAAAAGCCAACAAGACATCACTACCCTTCTGTTCCCTTATGGGAATACCTTTTTGTCTTGATTGGAAATAGAGCACCAGCAGTGCTATGTGGGTATGGTGTTGGTACTCAGATGTGGAGTTGGGAGGTCCTTCTATTTTCCCTTCTGCCATCCTTAGAGGAAGGATACAATTTTTAGGTTCATTATCATTTGTTTTACTGTAGGATGCAAGCTAAGCTGTTATAGGCCAGGTATGTGTGGGTTGTGCAACGTGTAAAAGGTCTTGGGTCAGCTGTTCTGAGTCTGGTGTTGGTGTATACACTGTTTATTTGCCAGTAGTGGAAATAAAGGCTCACATTTGTCAGTACCAACTGGAAGAGCAAAATGACCACTGGCATCAGGCTCTTCTGGGTTATTAATAAGTCAGTTTTTAAAAGGATACTGTTGTCAGAATAAAACATATTAATCACATTAATGCTTTCAAAGAAACCTAGTGTTAAGTGTAGGTTAGGCTCAGGTCCCCTGAAAACAACTTCAGCATAAGCTCTGTAGTAGAGGTTCAGAGACAGAGCTAAATGACGCCAGTAACACTAATGCTGGGATATTTTTTACAGTAAGCCATAGTGGAGGGCCTACAGGGGGATTAACCCTACATCACTTGGTGCACCATGTCGTACTATGGCGCAGTATGATTCATTTCATTCAATGGAAAAGATCTGTGTATGAGAAGGAAAATTGTTGCCCATAGTCCTGGGGGATATTTTCCTTTTCCTCTGCTTTTCATACATTTAAGTATCTCAGTCCAGTAGATTATAGCAACTAGAGAGGGGTTTCCTGTCATTATTTTTCTATCATTATTCTAACTGCAAAACTGCTGATACTTTTGTGCATCATGGTTCATGTTAACTCCTCATATGCACTTGAATAAAACTGTTCAGTGTCGGACTGGGGTGTCAGGGGCCCTCCCCCCACCCCCCACCCCAGTGGTGAGGTCCTACTCCAGTGCTAACTCTCCCTCCCCTGCATACTGCAAACAAACGTGTGGCTGCAATGGGGAATGGGGGGGCACACATTTACCGGTGGTGGGTGCAGGCCTGGTTCTGGGGTTCACGAGGCTCATGAGGCCATGGCACATCTGTTTTTTTTTCCCAGTGCCCTGCTGGCTCAGTCCAACCCTGAAACTGTCATGTTCTTTATGTGCCTTACTGCTAAAAAAAATGTATTTGCTTCCAGATCTTTGGGAACTTTTCATAAATATTAGTTAAAATATAATTATGGAGGGTAGGGGCTATCATTTTGTCACTCCTTGTCCTAAAAGGCTTATTCTCAAAGAGGGCTTCATGAAGTCAGTTTGCCATCACTGATTACCATTTCTAAGAATAGAAGTTCTATCATCAATCAATATTTATGAGCAGGTAAAAAAATGTCATGACCCTTGACATTTCCATAACTAGTCACTATAAATTTCCCATCTATAAACACAAAATACTATTTCTATATACAGTATATGAGCCGCTGTGCCCTAAGGAGACGTTATTCAAAGATGCAGGATCAATCAAACCTTTTAATCCTGATTTGTCCTGTTATGCACTACGTAACCACTGGTCAGCTTTACTTTAAACCACTATGAGGAGGTAGGCGTGATGTTGAAGTGAGGGGGTCAAAAAAATCCCCCAGTACCCTAAGCATCACATAGCAGGGATATAAAGAATACACTGAGGCCACTGAGATTCCTTTAAATGGGTGGAGGTCGGCCACAACTTTATTGACCATATTTATTCACGGAAAAAATGTCCTTGCCATGCCATCACCAACCATCCTTCTATTAACCATCAGTGGGCATGTAATATAAACCAAGAGAACTTGTATAAGCCAAGGAACCCATTATATACCCACCAAACCAATGTGACAGTAGAAATAATAAACCTCCCTAATAGCTTAACTAATTGTTACAAATACATTTAGAATAGAAATAACAGCTTGTTACCAGCACAATACAGAGAGGTAAAACAAAAAACAAACAAGCAAAAAAATTAACTAAATAATGGGAGGGTGGGTGGTAAAGCTCAACGGTGTACCAGGTGCCAGAGGGTGGAAATGGCGGCAGGTAAGGTGTTCCCTATCTTAAATACCCACCCCTCCCCTAGTGGATCAAGCCAGTCCTATCGAGGAAGCAGAAAACCCCCATATCCCCATCCCACCAAGAACACACCTCCCCACAGTCCCTGGCACCTTCACTAGCCCCTTTGGTGCCCTCAAAAAGACATACAGGTGAAGCAGCACATCCCCTAATGTATGATTCTGTGCTTCTTTATACTATGACTATATGATATTTTTTTTTAACTATATTCTTCTAATATAAAGGGCCAACTATTTTAGCAAAGATCTGCAGGCACTACAATCAGCTTGTGAGCACACACTGTGATAAATGTAACATACACTGGATTTCCCACATTCTTTTCTCCACCCAACAGTGAGAAAATAGTATAAACCATAGTCTAAATGTAGCACAATAAATCTTCCCAGATTCCCTATATACACTGCTTTGCACTTCTTTACTTATTGTATAACCAGTTTCACTACAAATGGCAAATGATGTTGAAACTGAAGGGTTTTTGTTTAGCTGACCCCCATAGTATAAAAGTGCACTGGAAAGAGTATGTTTTGAAATTCCTGAAATTGTAGTTGTGGTTATTTTTATTGTTATATATACATATAATTAATTATAATATAATAAATAATATATGCCTATAAATAAAATATAATAGAACAGATTATTTGTTAAATATTTCATACGCTTCCTTATATAATGTGTCATTCTTGCCTGGTTCTCTGCTACTGGTTCTGGATGTGCAGGTTGTGATTTATTCTAACACAGCACTTGGTCTTTGGTTGAATTACTGCCTGGGTACTTACTGGTTCTCTCCATTTCTAAGTGGGGTTCTCCATGAACCCTGGGTTCTTCCAACACTAAAAACCATACAAGTAGTTTTATTGGCTCCTGACAAAATTCTTAGTACAGGTAAGGGACCTGTTATGCAGAATGCTCGGGACCGAGGGTATTCCAGGTAAGGGGTCTTTCCGTAATTTGGATCTCCATACCTTAAGTCTACTAAAAAATCCAAAAAAATTAATGAAACCCAATAGGATTGTTTTGCCCCCAATAAGGATTAATTATATCTTAGTTGGGATCAATTACAAGATGCTGTTTTATTACTACAGAGAAAAAGGAAATCAGTTTTAAAATTCTGAATTATTTGATTAAAATGGAGTATATGGGAGACAGGCTTTTCGTAATTCAGAGGTTTCTGTATAACGGGTTTCGGGATAAGGGATCCCATTCCTGTAGTAGATTGTGCCAATGTAATAGGCACCCTAGACTGGAAGCTCTAACTGGGCAGGGACTGATAAGAACGATGAATACATTGTAAGCACTGTATATATGTTGAAAAATGGCAACCCATGAGCTTTTCAAAGATGAACATCGCACTCTCTCTCCTGCCTCTGAAGGATCCCTGAAATTAATAGGATCTTGACTTTTACTGTACTTGCCTCCCATTAGTGTTATACAAAATTCCAGAAACGGTGATCTAGATTAGTGTACAAGCTGACTACAATACAAGCTCATGAACTTAGAGGTTGAAACAAGGTGTTTATAATGTATAACACTGGGTCCTGAGTTGTTATCCTGGGCACTGTTGGACCTGTTCTCCCCATGGAGAACATGGTTTTCCCCAAGCACTCTGTATTGCTCCCATATCCAAAAAAAATACAGGTTGGGTTATTGGATTGCAATGGAATTGACACAAGTGAATTGTGTGAATGTGATAGGGACCCTAGACTGGAAGCTCCAGTTGAGCAGGGACTGTTGTGATTGATAAACAACCTATAAAGCCCTGCATAAAAGTGTTACAAAAGGATACTGTCTCTGTTGGCTCACTAAGCTTAACAGGGTTTTTAAGTTTATACTTGTCTTCCCTTAATATTAGACAAACTTCCATATCTTAGAGGTTAAGGGTGTTTATAATCGATAAAAAAATGCCTTGCTGAATAACTGGGGGTAGGTAAGCAAAATATACAGTAGTTACATCCATTTCAACAGACTGCAAGCAAGCTTCCCAGTGCTCCTTCACATCTTTGCCATGGCAAGTAAATTAAGCTAAGCACATTTTGAGTAATGCTAGTCCTAGTTTGAGTCTTCTTAAAAATTTACCATAGTGACAAAAGGTCCGTTTAAGAAGATAAAGTGACCCGAAGCAAAAGGAAAAAGACAATTGCTGAGACAAAACAAGGCAGAATCCATAGGGAAGAACGTAACAAAAGCTAAGCATGGTCTCCAGTAGAAATACATTTATACTATTTTATTGGCTCAATACAAAGAGAAAAGGCTTAGTTGACATTCAGCAGTTCTGTCATTTGGTTTATTTTGTGTTTTGAAAATTCCAGGAAATGGAATATTATTTTTTTTTACCAGAAAATAGTACGGGGATATTATTTCAGGTAGTAATTCTAGCCTTTAGAGTATTCAGCAACTGCACATCATTTTGAAAGTATAATCAGTCTACTTTAGTGATCACGCAATCCAATTTTCTGGTATCTGGAAAAGACAGAGGTAAACAAATATCCATCGTCACATGAAATTAACAGTGGGATTTTTCCAGCCCTCTGAGTTCTCACCATAAAATTATCTTATCAGCTTACTGTATGTTTCATTTGCCAGTTCTTAAATCACTGTTTCACTATTATCTCCAGAGGCCACAGCAACACATGAGGTTTCAACCGAAGAATATCATATTCGTTGCAGAATTAATTTTTGCTATTTCTAGGCGACCCGCGATACATTGTTCTCAATACAATGAAAAAAACAAAAGTTCACAAAGTAATACAGAATTCTGATCTATCAGATTTTTTCCCACTGCATGACAAATCCAGACAGCTGCGACTTTGGAACATAAATATATGTTCTTTTTAAGGTGGGAAATGTATCTTGTGAAAAATGAGGCTTCTCAAGTTCACTGTCACACAAATAAATCAAAAAGAGCAACCAGACTTAATATATACAGAATATATATATTTACACAATATGTTAGACAGTAGAAGGTGTTAAAGATTAAGAAGAGAGAGTGAGGGATATGAGAAAGAGAATGAGACAGGTGGAAAAGAAAAGCTAAGGAGAGCTGAAGAGAAATCCATTTAGAGCAAGGGCACTTCTGAGATCCCTATTGTAGAGCGAGCAATTGCACGCAAGGTAGGTAGGTAAGACATGTATAGTAATGCTCATAAATGTTAAAAACCAGCTATGTTTTATTCTTGCTCATTAAACATCCATTCTTGCTCATTAAACATCCATTTAAAAAAGGAAGGGCATTTCCCTTGTCCTCTTCACTTCCTTGACTATTGGCAAGGGACCTGCTTCAACTATTTTAAACACTCATTCAGTGGCCAAGGTATTAGAAGTTATACCTCTGTAACCTAAAACACTTAATGGATGAAGTTATAGTTGTGTAGCTTTGTGGGTGCATAGGATGATCTTTATTCTATGGAGAAAAGGCAAAGGTGGCTATACACAAGGCAAGATACCCATCAATTGCCTTTATATGCATAGCTAATGAAAACAAACCAACAGAATGGATTATCCTGAATCTACAGGAGATGTTGACCCCATGCATTATACAGTCAACTAAGCACCTCAAATAGGTATCATATCCAATCATAAGGTGGTTTTTCTGAACCATCCAAAAGTATTTTCGGAAGACACAAATGGGATATTTTACTCTTTGGTTAGAAACAGCCATAACAGACCAACACAGTCTGTAAGTGTCTGGCCAGTTTAGCCAAGGCAAGTGCTATGGTATTTCCAAATTCAATATGTTGATAATGTTAGTAAGTGTATTCTCATCTAAGATAAAGGAGACTTTGAAGTTCTTTTTCTGGCTCTGTTGTAAGTCTTACCCCTTCTTATGGTTTTGACATAGACAGCAGATATATACACAAAATTGTGGGATCTGTCTCCCAAAGAGCTATCATAACATGCCATGAAGCTTACAAGTGCATTTACAATTTAATCTTTAGCCGTTGTTCCTGACAGAAAATGTCACTGAGTGGCTAATTATTAACTGTGACATGTAATAACACTAACATACTGTAAGTTTGTACAAAGGTATATATTGTTGAACAAGTAGTTCTGTCATTGACTTTTGAGTATGATAGGTGGGTCTCGGAACGTGAAGAAAGTTTGACTGCATATAATGTTATTATATTTTGCATGTGAATTTTGTGTAGGGCAATCAGTAGAGCACTGGTGCCTCCTTATTTCTGCTATAATATCAGCCTATACAAATGATATAAGATATAATTACCCCTTATTGGGGGCAGAACAGTCCTATTGGGTTTATTTAATGGTGAAATGATTCCCTTTTCTCTGTAGTAATAAAACAGTACCTGTACTTGATCCCAACTAAGATATAATTACCCCTTATTGGGGGCAGAACAGTCATATTGGGTTTATTTAATGGTTAAATGATTCCCCTTTCTCTGTAATAATAAAACAGTACCTTGTACTTGATCCCAACTAAGATATAATTACCCCTTATTGAGGACAGAACAGCCCTATTGGGTTTATTTAATGGTTAAATGATTCCCTTTTCTCTGTAATAATAAAACAGTACCTGTACTTGATCCCAACTAAGATATAATTACCCCTTATTGGGGGCAGAACAGCCCTATTGGGTTTATTTAATGGTTAAATGATTCCCTTTTCTCTGTAATAATAAAACAGTACCTGTACTTGATCCCAACTAAGATATAATGACCCCTTATTGAGGGCAGAACAGCCCTATTGGGTTTATTTAATGGTTAAATGATTCCCCTTTCTCTGTAATAATAAAACAGTACCTGTACTTGATCCCAACTAAGATATAATTACCCCTTATTGGGGGCAGAACAGCCCTATTGGGTTTATTTAATGGTTAAATGATTCCCTTTTCTCTGTAATAATAAAACAGTACCTGTACTTGATCCCAACTAAGATATAATTATCCCTTATTGGGGGCAGAACAATCCTATTGGGTTTAATTACTGTTTAAATAATTTTTTTAGTAGACTTGAGGTAGAAGATCCGAATTACGGAAAGACCCCAGGTCCCATACCTGTATTAGCTACAGATGTTAGCCACATCTGAGCTATATTACTTTGAATAATATGCTTCCATAATTATTGTTGTGGGCAGGTTAACATATGGGGGAACAGAAGAAATTATTTGAGACCCAATTACACAGTTACACAGATACTCCAATATAGTTTGCAGAAGAGCTAAAAGTGAGTGGCATGGTATCAAGTGGATAATTGATTTGGACACAAGTGATTGTTCTGTTCTCCACGCATTTTACAATGCCAACTTGAGTTATGAGATATTCTGGCAATGTAAATGGTGTCCTATGTATCTTTGTACATTGGTCCATTTCTAGAACTCATTGGTAAATAAACAAAGGGGCACCAACAAACACTGGCATTCTGAAGACCCTGAAGAACATATACAGTTAGCCAAGATTCTTCAAACTCACTTCTTGAACTTCATCCAAGAAATTCAAAGCTCCCTTTTCAAACTAGTGTCACACTCCAACCCCCAGCATTCCTAAGCAATCCTTGCAGAAAATGTTGGCAAGCCATAGAATGAATCTTCCTCTAGTAACTGTTCCTAGTACCCAAGCTCATCAGTTCCTAACCTATTTATTGCTAATATGTTACCAGCACAAAAGGAATGAATGCCGACTACTTTCATGGTGAAACTTACATGTGTATGTCAGCATGTTCAATGTATGCTCCCGTGCATAAATGATCTAATAACATTACAACATGTTACCTTCAGAGCAATGTCACACAAGTATAAAGTTGGCACTCAAGAACACTCCCAAAAGAAAGGCCCCCAAAAAAATGTTTCTACCAGAAATGAGAAAGGTCTTCTCTGGAGATGAAGACTCTCCCACCAAAACCAATTTGCAAAATCATAAAAAAAAGTTGAGGACTTGCTCATCTCTTAATGTTGTTTTGCTACAGTGTGCAAGCTGCTGGGGAATGCTGGGAATTGTAGTTTAGCAAAATCTTTAGAACCAATGCTTCAGACTGCTGTTCTACATCCATTAACAATCCATTAACCCTACTTCCCTCACAGCAATGCTGTGCCAGCTGTACAAGTTTCATCAAACACACAAAATCCACAATATACAGTTTTTTCCTGTTTATGAACAATTAAAAAATATCAGTTTAATTCCTTGCGGTCCCTTTAAAACCCTGTAGCCTAATATGACAGTTCTGAATTAACCCCAACCCTTTAGTGTACCAATCAATAGACATCTCCAACACTCTATTTATCTGATTTCTTCTGTACTCACATAATTCCTTAAAATGCTCTTGATCAACAATCAATCCAAATGAAATAAATATCACATATATAAGAGGAAAAAATAACTTTCCAACACACACACATACATTTATATATATATATTTAGACAACAAAGGATCAGAGGTCTGGTTTCATGAACTAAAAATTGAATTTCCAATGTAAAACTTGTATGTAAGCCATTATGATAATTATGCATCACATTTAATAGAACTATGCTATCTTGTTCCAATCAGCTAATCAATACCATATACAGTAATTGCTTTGCTTTATTAGACATACTGCTGCCAAAGAGGAACGCTTACACCACATACTGTAATCGGCATTACTGAAAAGCTGGCAGCCAAGGGTTAATCCTCGCTCTTGATCTCGGTTTGTAAAGAATGCTTTTGCTGAGCTGCTGAAGCAAAATATCCAATTCTACAGGACTATTTCATTTCTGTTTTACTCTAATGAAAGAATAGGCTTTTATTTATTGCAGCTTCCAACTTTGACTCTCTGATTGCTTCCTTTCCCCCCTCCTTCTACTGCACTGGGCATTGAACATAATATGTGAATAATAACTGACCTTCCAGGACTAAGACAAAAGAAGAGACCTATGGGTGTTTAAGAGACCTATGGGTATGTATAAATGCTGCACAGCAATGGAATACAGTCAAAACTAAGACATGACAATGCTACCAGCCCAAACATGAGATCCCTGCAACACAGCATCCTGCTCTCCTCACCTGGTGCTGCTGAAAGCCAGCGCTGGCAAAAGGCACAGCAAGTACCCGGCACTGATGAATTTCATATTGCAGCGTCCCTGGATTGTGCTTGTGTATTTTCCTCCCACCGTCCCTTGGTATAGCAAAAAAAAAAAAAAAAAAAAAACCCTTCCTCAAGGCAGGCTTGCTCCTGTGCAGAGATGCAGATGTAGGGGATGCAGACGGACCGACAGACTGCCTAATGAAAGCAACTCTGAGCTGGGTCTGAGCTCCAAGAGTGATGTCACAGGCAATGGACCTGCTGCTGCAAGCCTCCTGCCTGATAGTCTGTGATTATTCAACACAGTAACTCTATTGATGTCCTCAGGGGGCTGTTATTACTAGCAGTTTAAGTGGCAGCCAGGGAGAAAGGGGAGTGTTTGGATGGCACTTAACTCTTTGCTTGAAAAAGATCTCATTTTTCAAGTAATATGTTTATCAGAATGAATTGGAGAGCATAAGGAGTCGGAGCTGGGTGTGTGAGTGAAGGAGGCTTCTGTGTATCCATATAACTAGAGCACATATATCAGTATAATGTATAAACATACCCACATCTCTTCTTAGGGAGTGAAAAGTGAAATGATTATCATGCCAAAAAAGAACAAGAACCAAATAATTAAAGTGCCGTTGTTAGTCAATAGCAGGAGAAAGTGACAGTGGGACCAACTCCATAGGAGCACAATGCACGTTGCATACTGAATAGGGTTGTAAGTCCCCAGGGGACTCTAGCCATCAAGTGAAAGAAGGAACCAACTTAATATAGTTTTGTCTAAAGACTATGGAGATTTTCATTCATCCAGGTCATGGTATATCTAGTACTTAACTCTTTGCTTGAAAAAGATCTAATTTTTCAAGTAATATGTTTATCAGAATGAATTTAAGAGCATAAAGAGTCAGTGCTGGGTGTGTGAGTGAAGGAGGCTTCTGTGTATCCATGTAACTAGAGCACATATATCAGTATAATGTATAAACATACCCACATCTCTTCTTAGGCAATGAAAAAGTTCAGTTGTTATCATGCCAAAAAAAGACAATGCTTGAACCAAATAATAACTTGCAGTTGTTTGTCAATTGCAGGAGAAAGTGGCCGTGGGTCCAACTCCATAGGAGCACAATGCACGTTGTATACTGAATAGGGTTGTAAGTCCCCAGGGGACTCTAGCCCTCAAGTGCAGGAAGGAACCAACTCAATATAGTTTTGTCTAAAGAATTTTCTCCAATGTTTTCTGCAGGAAAGAAGAAATAGAGCTTGAATATTTTAAATAAAATGTTATGGAATATTTATTTTAAGCGGAGATCAAGGAAAAAATTAAGCATTAAGGGCAATAGCTCAGAATCCCCAAATCTTACTGGGGCTCCAAAAAGGGGCTTATTATAACTGCTATTTACATGATAGATGTTCTATAGATCTTATTAAAGCTTAGCCTGCCTCCTGAGGGTGATGGATGATTTAGGAAATGTAGCCCAAAAACAAGAGAAAGACACGGGGTATGCAATTCATAACCTTTATTTTGTATTGGGACCCTGTTTCTCAAACTATGGCCATGACAATAACAAACTGTTGTCCAGTGCATATCCCTTGAATTCATAGTACAGGTATAGGACCCATTATCCAGAATGCTCGGGACCAAGGATATTCCGGATAAGGGGTCTTTCTGTAATTTGGAACTCCATCCCTTAAGTCTACTAAAAATCAATAAAACATGAATTAAACCCAATAGGATTGTTTTGCATCCAATAAGGATTGTTTATATCTTAGTTGGGATCAAGTACAGGTACTGTTTTATTATTACAGAGAAAAGGGAATCATTTAACCATTAAATAAACCCAATAGGGCTGTTCTGCCCCCAATAAGGGGTAATTATATCTTAGTTGGGATCAATTACAAGGTACTGTTTTATTATTACAGAGAAAAAGGAAATCAGTTTTAAAATTCTAAATTATTTAATTAAAATGGACTATGAACTATGACTATGGGAGACAGACTTTCCGTAATTCGGAGCTTTCTGGATAATGGGTTTACGGATAAGGGATCCCATACCTGTACAGATATGGGACCTATTATCCAGAATGCTCAGGGACAAGGGTATTCCGGATAAGGGGTCTAAGGGGTCCGTATTTTGGATCTCCATACCTTTAGTCTACTAAAAAATCAATGAAACATTTATTAAACCCAACAGGATTGTTTTGCATCCAATACCGATTAATAATATCTTAGTTGGGATCAAGTACAGGTACTGTTTTATTATTACAGAGAAAAGGGAATCATTTAACCATTAAATAAACCCAATAGGGCTGTTCTGCCCCCAATAAGGGGTAATTATATCTTAGTTGGGATCAAGTACAGGTACTGTTTTATTATTACAGAGAAAAGGGAATCATTTAACCATTAAATAAACCCAATAGGGCTGTTCTGCCCCCAATAAGGGGTAATTTTATCTTAGTTGGGATCAAGTACAGGTACTGTTTTATTATTACAGAGAAAAAGGAAGTTGATTTAAAAAATCTAAATTATTTGATTAAAATGGAGAGACAGGCTTTACGTAATTCAGAGCTTTCTGGATAATGGGTTTCCGGATAACAAAGTACAATTTCCCCCACAATACAGTGTTTTCCCCATAATTCCAACTTCAGTGAATCTGATTCACCAAATTTAATGCAACTGCACAGGCATTTCATCCAACTGGTGTTATCTCTGTATTAGCATGCAAGCAACATCCGCTCCTGATTGTTTTGTGCACATTGCCTATTGATGTTGGGCACAAGGGAACCCTGAATCTACCACTGGGTCAGGAGGTGGCAGTAGCATCCAGGTTCTCTTGCATCAATAGGAACATCAGTGCTTGAACTGAGCATTGTCATTAATGCAAATACTTATACTAAATGGGGTTTAGCACATAACTCACTGCAGGGAAAAGTGCAAGAGCACAACTGAGCTTTCAGCTGTAAATTTACAGTAGAAAGAAGGTATTATCATTGGGAGGGACCAAGTTGTACCACCAGTGATTCTAGTTGCTCATCCCCCTACTTGTGAGCGGCACACCACCATTTTTGCTCCATTTCCCAGGCATCCCCTGTGCCACTCTGGGCAAATTTGTACACAACACAGTACAGAACTTCATTGCCCATTTCTGGACTGTACCCAGCGTAAACACGCAGGGGATGTTTGGGACGTGGAACAAAATGGTGGTGCAATGTTCACAAATAAAGTTCACTGTAAACACTTTCAGATTCAACACTAGTGATGGGTGAAATAATTTGGCAGGCATGGATTTGCAGCAACTTTCTGCATTTCGCAAGTGGTGGATTGTTTTGCGAAACGGGCAAAAAAATTGTCACCGGCATCAAAGAAAATTGTTGCACGCATAATAAATGGCAATCTGTTTTGACGTGCAACATTTTCTCCCCTCTCAAGAATATTTCACCGTCTTGCAAATGTTTTGAAAGAATCACAAAATTTTTGGCGAAGTGAAACGGGACAAATTCGTTCACTATTCGGCACTACCCTGACCTTCCAGGTAAAATTACCCCTACCTTCTCTGACCTCTTCCGAAACAATTTGTCGAGGAGATTTGCCTTGTAAAAACATGATTGGGATATTGCATGAAATGTTGATGCTGGGGAACTCCCTAGAGAAACACAAATCAATGCTCAAGTGAGAGGCAGACCTGCAAACTCAACTGGATTTATATGACGGGAAAGGGCATTTCAGGGGGTGAAGCAGGTCACTAAGTGTGCCAACTATATAGAGCACTACTCTACTACTACTTAAATGGTACCTAACCCCACACTTGCATACAGCAAACTTACTCCTGTGTTGACAACAGTGTAGAAACATAGGGACTCTGGGCCATAACTTTTGAGATTGCCCAATGCTCCAAAGGTCTTGGCAGGAACTCTTTAATTTTATGGAAACTAGACCTTTCCTTAACGCTAACCCCTACTCAGGTTCTCTTACATGTGCTTCCATCAAACCTAGAGAAGAGTAAAGCATTTCTTGCTCACCAACTATTCTTGGTAACCACAACCCTTATTGCTCGTTTTTTGGAAATCTACCCCGCACTCCATCAGATCCTCAAAGAAGGGGAAAAGAATATATTAATGAAAGAGCGTTTAGACTCTCTTTAGACTCTGGATAGCCTGATGCAGAGATTCATAGAGATCTGTCAGTGGACCTTTGTATCTTCAGGGGATCCTCCCACACCCTGAGAAACTGAGAATCTATTGCCATTGGCAACTACCGGGGGGGGTGCTAGCTCCCCTCTTCCCAATACCTACCCCTTACTAATACTTACCCTTGATACTCCCCCTTGTCCACTCTCAGTAATGCCTATGGATGTCTCTCAGAGCACTTCTCTGATTTTTTTTTTTCTTCTTCCATCTTTCTCTTTTTTCTATTTTATTTTGTGACATCATAATCAATAAAGAACTATTTTAAATAAAGTACTATGTGCCAGTGCCATAGGGATCCTAACAACTTGATATATATGCCCCATATTGCACTGATTGGTGTTTTGTGCTGCTCTAGGTAATGGCATTAATAGGTGGAGGCAACAATGACCTCCCTGTCTGTAATTATACATTAACATTGATGAAAATAACACTTGCTTAGGCCATTTAGAAAGTTGGCTAAGTACCAAAATGAAAGTGAATATATGCTTTATATAAACACTAACCATCTACAGCATACCCCAGCTGACCCTTTTTAGTGCTGCAGCTTTGCTACTCTGCCTTGGGCAGAGACATCCCCCTGTCATTGTACACATGTGGTAAATGTGTTGTGCTAGTTTGCAATAGTGCCATTACCCCATAGCAACCACATATACTTTATTTTTATTTGCAAAACTTGAAGTAGACTAGTAGCTCCCAAACAGAGGGGCTGTGGAAAAAAAACATTGAGTGGATTGTGGTCCCAGTGTGGAGGCAAATTTGGGTGACATATTAGGATGAGTTATTTTTTATCTTAACTATTCATGGAACAAGGAGACGGTCACAGCCATGCTTTCAGTATATTTGTGCCTTTTTATATGCTATTGGAGGGGTACAAGTCTGATTATAAATTAGAACCTAAACCAATTGCTGATTGCTATGCAAGTGCACTTTAGGAAGGAAAACATGTGAGCCTTGTAAGTTTAAGTAGAACATGTGCATGCAAACCAATGGGTGTTCTCACAGCTAACCGCTTTTTAATAGCCAGCAGTCTTGAGTTGGACCCAAAAACTGAGAATTATGAAAGCCCTGTTTAGGGGACTTGTTCTGAGAGTGTGTTGGCTAAGGGCAAATGGTTCTAGAGCTCTCTTTGTCCTATTAATAATAACACTCTCCTGTGTTCTAACTATTGACTTTCACTGATTTGCCCAGTTATGGCTAATCACATGTCCCTACCTTCTAGCTATAAATATATCCTGAAGATGCAACTATTTTGGTTTCAAATTCAAGTTGCCTTATGAAGGGGCATCCAAAGGCTTTTTTGCCCATGCTGGGTATAATGTTTGATTACAAAAATCAACATATGTATTTATTGCCTCAGGGTAACTGGAAAAAGCCCAAATAAACCCCTTTATATGCACAAGCAATGGACCGTTCATTGTATTATTAACAATACAAACCCTGCTGTGCAGAACAAATATGGAAATATTGGTGTTTTGTTCATCTCAGCATCTGAGATCAAAGCTTTGTAGAATGAATAACTAATCTATACAGATTTCTCACTTAAGGAGAGAAATCAATTTTCTATGAATCTTGGTATTAAACATCCCTTGCATTATTAATGGCTAATATCTCTTGGTTTTCCCACTGTCCAATTCAGACCTCATTTAGAAAAAAAATCATTTATTTCCATTTCTGACACCATCATTTTCTTCTTTTTTCTTTTTCATTTTTGTTGGACTTTTGAAATTAGTATTTTTTTTAATATTTTGCTTCCAAAATTCAAAGTCAAGTCAATAGTCAAAAGTCAAAGTCAATATGATATGAAAATAAAACATCAGCACTCACACAGTATAACAAAGATTTCCTATTTATTTTCAAAATCTCCAGTAGGGGTTGCCCTTGCGCATTTGAAGCAGCTCGCACTACAAAACGAAGGATTTAAACATCAAGGAAATTTCATTTCAGGTACAAATGTATAATTCACATACATATGGCACCAAGGAATCATTGTAATTAATAGGAACTATCCTGAATTTGGTTGTCACCTCTCTACTAATTTTCACTCTTCAAATAAATAAGTGGAACCTTGACATACAGAAGGAGAACGAGAAAAGGAAGGCTAAAAAAGTTGCCATCCACGTGAAACATATAATTTTATGCTGAAAAGACAGTTACTAGTTCATATGCTGAATGTAATTACAATGTCCAGCTCTAACTCACTTTTATCCCACATTCTAATTATTTTCCTCGGCTGCATTTGAATTATAAAGCTATGGGGGATTTTCTTCGTTTAGATTAACCTCATCAGTGGTCAAGTGTCCTTGGAATTTTAAGTAAGTATTGGTTTATTCAAAACGTATGAGCCTCTGAATCGCGAACATTATGAAAATCAAATAAAGGATATGTAAGTACAAGTGGCTCTGTCCCTGAATGCGCTTTATACTCGCGGAATAATGTTCCGTAGATTGAATAGTCGAGAGCTGGACAATATGAAATACCATTTCATAGTTTAGACATTGTGAGTAATATGCCCGAAGAGTTTGTGCCAAGTGACTTCGCCCGTAACCTGCTTCTCCGTGACATATTTGACAACGCTGTTTGGCAGTTTATTTGAGGTGCGCTGAAATGCAATAGTGCTAAAATTTGTTAAAGGCAGGTAGAGCTAAAAAATACAAATTCCCTGTGCAAGGCTGAAGACAAGCTGGAGACTTTTGTTTAGTCTTTAAATATAAGGAAAAGATCAGGCTCGGTTCCCTAAGTGACAATGGGTTTTTTTGATTAGTGAATACTGCCACTGTCCATTGATAACCTAAGGCCATTGCTAGAATTCACTAGATAAGAAATAACTGGCAGTGAAGCCTATTCCACAGAACATTCTTGCATTGTCACCTATTAGGTTACAGGGGCTTGCTAATACTGTTCCCAGCCCCCCAGCCAATAAATGCTGCACTCTCTGTGTCTAGAATGAAGCTGCCTGGATACCCAGAACAGGGTCAAACCTAGGGGTAGGCAGAAGAGACACATGCCTAGGGTGCAATTGTGTGTATGGTGGCCCTGTCTAACTGCTCTGGCAGATGAAGTAAGTGTCAAAGAAAGAGGCAATGAGCAACGAAAGGGTGGGTTAAAAGTTGGCAAGTGGGGAAGGAGTAGAGTTGCTGATCAGTGGGTTGGTAGGGAGAGTCTGAAGGGGAGAGTTGTCAAGCAGGGGTGGGGGGAAGTGATGCTTCTGGCTTACCTCGGGTGCCCTTATGTGCAATGTATAAATGAAGTTTAATGTATAAATCATATTATATGGGGATTATTACTGAGTTTGGGCTTCTTGAAATAATGGAGGTACATTGAATAATATGTATTTTTCGATGTTTTCTAACTTCTGTTCTTAAAGGGATCGGTTGGGGTTTTTATAGGGTTAACTTATGCAGAGGGTTTGGGCTGGGGGTGTGTATTTATATGCAATTATGTCATGGCACCTGTGTAGCTTCTGATGAAGTGGCGAGAAGCCATGAAACGCGTAAAGCTGTACGTGCCTAACTCCGTGATGGTTTTAATCGTTTGAATAAAAGTGATATTTTATGGAAGGATGTTCCTGTGCTCCGTCCACAATTTATCTATATTTCACGCAGGGGCCCTTATGCCTTGAGCTGGCACTGGACAACGTGCCATGGCAGGTTTGGTGTAGATATGGGTGTAGAGGGGGAATGTGTACCTTAGGTGAGCATATCAAAGTAGTACAGCCAGAAAGTAGGGGCATAGCATGGAGAGTAGCTTTCCCTCCCCTCTAAAGATTATTTGGAGAGTGGATTGAGTTGTGGTTGGGACGTTTTTGTTTGCTATTGTGCTAGTCACTGTATTTACAGTGTATTCACATCCATCCGGCATATACTGGCTTTTTCTGAGGCTAATGTTCCATAGAGCAAGTAAGGAACCTATGATAAGGGTGACTAACTGCTCCCAAATGCCTTTCCACTGGCAACAATAGGAGTTGCTGGTGGAAAGGCCTATGCATCACTTTGGCTTTCTGAAATCACTTGGAGTTTCCTCCTGAAGGCAACTTTGTGCAACTTCGGAAAGCCGAATCGATGAGTAGGGCTTTCCACTGGCGACTCATATTGGTGGAAAGGCATTTCATTAGCAGAGATCTATCGCAAGCTGCTAACTCCCTCCCTGGGACATTAGTCTTAAGGTTGTCCAAGAGGAGAGCTGGTTGGATTGAATTAAGAGGATTAGGTGCCTTGATGCTATCCTGGTCATAGCTAGTTCATCACTGGAGCTACCTAGGTCAGATGACTAGACATTAAGCCATCCTTGTGCTTCATTCTTTTTAAGGGTGTTTAGCCATTTTGGCAGTACTTGGTGGTCTTTGAGTTATCTCTACTGCATAGCATGAATTTCTATAGATTTTTTCCATTGTGACCCAGCCTGTCTCCTGTTCCTGCTTGTTTTGTTGTCTCTCTCGGCCTCCTGCCTGACCACATGTTTGCTTCATCCCTGTTTTAGTCTCACTGGCTTCTTTCCTCTACATTGGCTCCCTGACTTCCCCAATGGCAGCCTCAGGTGCTTCATGGACTCTTTCTACAATCATCACCACCAAAGGTCTGACAGCTCCCTTGCGTTAGGGCGGCACTTTTTGCCTCAAGAATTTCCACTATGGCTTTGGCTCAGACCCTTAGGGCTGACTTATCATTCTAACCGGAATTTTTGCCAATATTATCATTCTTTTTGTGCTAAAACTCATCAATTCATTTCATTTCATAATTAAAATTCATAATTAATCATAAATTAATTTCACTTTTGGGAGTTTGTAGACCCGTTGAAAATGATTAGTTGAACATGAATCTGACAGATTCAAGTTTTTTTAACAGTTTAATTCAGTCAAGTTTTTAGATTTAAATGATTTAATAAATAAGCAAACATCTGAGTTTTGTAAAATGTTGAGTTTATTTGAAAATTAAAATTAAAAAAAACCCTCTTGGGGAAAATTTATCAATGTTTGATATTGCTTCTCCTAAACCCTGCCTGACAGATATCTCTGGCAGATAAAAAAAAAATTTCTAGCTGTTTACTTTGTTTTCTTTTGTCTTGTACACTTTGTAAAATGGATGAAAGCTCATGCGAGAAATTACAAATGTAAGAAATTAATGCAGTGGCAGAAAAACAATGGGAAATTCTGACTGGTGAGATCAAGTAAGAAAAACTGAGAATGTTTATCAAATGTCCCTAAACTTCCTGCGTAGCATGTCCCAAATCCTTTCTATATGGACTCACTTTTGTGTATGTCTCATTATACTGTCACGTGACCTTTTTCTCACTCAATTGAATCTGATCCATTGTGCTCAAAATTGTACTGCTCGCTTGGCGATCTTCTCCTGATATTTCCACCTACGAGTGGGCGATATCAGGCAAATGTAGGCTAATTGGCCCTGGGGCCAAACGATCAAATTATAACGCCGGCAATGGGCGCAGTTGGTTCGGGGACCACATCAATGAGTCGATGCGGTCCCCGATCCGACTAAATCTTTTAACCTGCCCGATCCAAAACTGGCCAATTTCAGATTCGGCAGCTACAATCGGCCCGTGTATGGCCACCTTAAGAGGACTATTTATTCATTGCCTTGTCATTAAAGGCAAACTATTACAGCTAATAAATACAAGGAGCAAAGAAAATTCATTTATTTTGAGCTGATTCATTGCTCTTTAGATGGAAATGAATACCTTACAATACAAATTTCAAATGCAACAATTTATTCCAAATTTACTGCAATTAACTAAAGGAATACTCTCATGCATCAGTTAATAGCGCTTCTCCAGCAGAATCCTGTATTGAAATCCTTTTTTTTTTTAAGTGCAAACAGATTGTTTGTTGAAATTTCACTTGGGGCTAGCCATATTCTTCCTTTCCCAGGGTGCCACAGCCATGTGACCTGTGCTCTGATAAACTTCAGTCACCCTTTACTGCTGAGCTGCAAGTTGGAGTGCTATTACCCTCCATTTCCGTCCTAGAAGCCGATCAGCAGAAGAACAGGAAGGTAGTAAGATAGCACCTACCTGACACCTGTATTACTAAGTGGTAGATCTCAGAATAGCACTCAATAGTAAAAAATCCAAGTCCGGCTTGGGACTCCTCCAGTTACTTGGGAGCAGGAGAAACAATAGGTTAGCTGAAAGCAGCTCTAATGTGTAGTGCTGGCTCCTTCTGAAAGCTCAGACTCAGGCACAATGTACTGAGATGGCGCCTACACACCAATATTACAGCTAAAAATACATTTGTTGGTTCAAGAATAAAATTTTAAATGGGAGAGTGAATTATTTGCTATGTAAACAGTGTAACTGAGAAATACATGCTAGGCCCCATCAGCCAATGAATCAGACACATACATGCTAGGCCCCATCAGCCAATGAATGGGCAGAGTTCTGCCTTTTACTCCCACACTATTTTCTGTTACAGTTAGAGCTACATTATTTCCTGTCAGCTGATCCCTGAGGGAGCACACAGCCCATCACTAAATGGCGGCTCAAGGGAAAAGATGTAAAAGGGCAATACTGATATATATTCCAGTTTGGCGAGATTCTTAATAGGTCACTTAACATAATATAAACTATCTGTTGGTTAAGAAATCATTCTGGGGGTATAGTTTTCCTTTAAGGGACTTTCACAATGAAGAAGAAAAATATAAATAGAACAGGACGTCTAGTAGATGGAAACCATAGAGACAAGCCTGTCAGTCAAAATGCAGTTTTCTACAATGCCATGAAGCAGAACAGGGCTTGGAGCTTAGTAATTCATTTTTTCAGAGTGAAATATAAGGAGCTCCAAATTAATGCCATTGTATTTCCATCCCCATGGGAAACCATCGCTGTATAATTACTGTGTAATAGGACATATTAGTTCCAGTGGTAGAGTTATTAGTGAGCCTTAGAGGGAGGAGTGGCATTATGAAGGACAATTGCATCTCCAGGCTATTAAAATAGCCCAGGCCAAGGCTTAGGTTTAGGGGCCGATTCATTAAAACACGTGTTCGAATACTGAATGGGAAAAATTTGGATTGGATACGATAATTTTGGAAGATCGCAAATATCACGAATATGCTTACGAAAAAATGATATTAGTCACGATAATATCATATTGGCGATCTGAAAGTCTTGAAATTTTCATATCCAAACGATCATAAATTGCAGGAAAACCTTTCCGACTTTGATCCTTCTGTGCACGATTTTGGAAGTCTCCCATAGGACTCAATGGCACTCTGCAGCTCCAACCTGCCCCAAGGAAAGTCTCCCATAGGGCTCAATGGCACTCTGCAGCTCCAACCCGGCCCAAGGAAAGTCTCCCATAGGGCTCAATGGCACTCTGCAGCCCCAACCCGGCCCAAGGAAAGTCTCCCATAGGGCTCAATGGCACTCTGCAGCTCCAACCCGGCCCAAGGAAAGTCTCCCATAGGGCTCAATGGCACTCTGCAGCTCCAACCCGGCCCAAGGAAAGTCTCCCATAGGGCTCAATGGCACTCTGCAGCTCCAACCCGGCCCAAGGAAAGTCTCCCATAGGGCTCAATGGCACTCTGCAGCTCCAACCCGGCCCAAGGAAAGCCTCCCATAGGGCTCAATGGCACTCTGCAGCTCCAACCCGGCCCAAGGAAAGTCTCCCATAGGGCTCAATGGCACTCTGCAGCTCCAACCCGGCCCAAGGAAAGCCTCCCATAGGGCTCAATGGCACTCTGCAGCTCCAACCCGGCCCAAGGAAAGTCTCCCATAGGGCTCAATGGCACTCTGCAGCTCCAACCCGGCCCAAGGAAAGTCTCCCATAGGGCTCAATGGCACTCTGCAGCTCCAACCCGGCCCAAGGAAAGTCTCCCATAGGGCTCAATGGCACTCTGCAGCTCCAACCCGGCCCAAGGAAAGCCTCCCATAGGGCTCAATGGCACTCTGCAGCTCCAACCCAGCCCAAGGAAAGTCTCCCATAGGGCTCAATGGCACTCTGCAGCTCCAACCTGGCCCAAGGAAAGTCTCCCATAGGACTCAATGGCACTCTGCAGCTCCAACCTGGCCCAAGGAAAGTCTCCCATAGGACTCAATGGCACTCTGCAGCTCCAACCTGGCCCAAGGAAAGTCACGATACCGAAGCTTGAATGAATCCAAAACTTTCGTACTCGGCGCAACAATACGATTTTGACGCTTTATTTTTAATGCACAGTATGAAACAGTTGCATAAAGTAACGGAAAACTCGGCGAAAACACGCAACGTACGAAAAATTTGCAGAAAACACGAACGGTCCGATCGAATGAACGATCGGACCATTCGTGGATTGATAAATCTCCCCCCTAGTCTTGAGATTATAAGAACCTGGCAGCTTTCCTTTATTCTCCTATGCTTCATCATTAAATTGGTGGCATGAAAGAACTGCACCTCATGTCCACTTGGGTTTGGGCTTACCCAGAAACCCCCAGGTCCAAGGCTTAGACTTGGGCTTTGGTTTTGTTTACACTATAGAAAGCAGCTGCTAATTTTGCAGCAAGCTATGGACTGGCCTAAAAATCATTTATGTCCAAATCAGGCAGGTATCTCTGTGCCATCTAGCCTACTGGGGCAGAAAAAAAATCCTCATTTGTAACAAATGGGAAAAGCTTTCCAAACATCTGCTTCAATGCCGTAATGATATCTGAACTGACAATGTACTGATGAATTTTCTCACTCATGAACAGAGCAAATGTTCAGTAACATTTGGCCAGGAGACGCAAGGATCAAGAAGGTCATGTTGTTTGTACTTCACTGTGTGCCTCTTTCGCTGTTCTGCACAATGTGACCTACTGCTCAGCCCTGGTAACAGATCTTCTTCAGCTACCATGACAAGAGCCGAATATGCTTTTCTAATTAGAGAGTGAAACATTGCATTACTTTAAAGGGAAATGGATTCTGGTTAGAAGTAGTGCTTATGTCCATTTATTTTACTCTGTATCAGGCAGCTGAAATACAAATACTGTAGATTGCTGTGGCAAAAAAAGTGTTCTCTTCCTTTTTGCCTTTTCGGTAAACCTTCATATTTAGTTTTCTCAAGTGCCACCTGATTTGCATGACAATGATGCTTTGGGTGCCTGTACTAAATCTAAATGTCAAGAATCCTGTAAAGCAGAGATCCCCAACCTTTCTTACTCGTGAGCCACAGTCAAATTTAAAAAGACTTGGAGAGCAACACAAGCACCATAAATGTACCTGTGAGTGCCAAATAAAAGCTAAGATTGGCTATTAGGTAGCCCATATGTGGACTGGCAGCATACAGGAGGCTCTGTTTGGCAGTACAGATGTTTTTTTATGCAACCAAAACTTGCCTCCAAGCCATGAATTCAAGAATAACTACCTGGTTTGGGGGCACTGAGAGCAACACCCAAGGGGTTGGGGAGCAACATGTTGCTTTTGAACCACTGGTTGGGGATCACTGCTCTAACCTGATCTCATGAACTTAAGGCTACCTGTAACTGGGTAACATAGTCTAAGTGAACCAACACTCCATGTAAATTTGTGGGTATAGGGAAAAGAAAGACTAGATCACCACGTGGTGCAAGTACTGCTTCTGAACTTGCTAATATTTCTCGGCAACAGTTAAAGAAGAACTATTGTGAAAGTGAAAATTTAATATAAGCTTTATCATGCTGAAATAATACATTTTCTAAATATAATCAATTAAATATTCTGTACAGTTTCTTCTCTTCCCTATTCCTTTCTATGCAGTCTTCCTCTCTCATTCTCTCTTTATGAAGGTAATTTTGTATCACAGATAGGTCTAATATAGTTTTCTCCTTTGCTTAGAACAGGGGTCCCCAATTTTCTTCCCTGTGAGTCACAGTCAAATGGAAAAAGAGTTGGGGAGCAACCCAAGCATAAAAAAAGTTTTTCGGAGTGCCAAATATTGGCTATTTGGTGGTTCCTATGAATACTGGCAGACTACAGGAGGCTCTGTTTGGCAGTGCACCTGGTTTTTATGCCTCCAAAACTTACCTCCAAGCCAGGAATTCAAAAATAAGCAGCTGCTTTGAGGCCACTGGGAGCAACATCCAAGGGGTTGGTAAGTAAAATGTTGCTCATGAGCCACTGGTTGGGGATCACTGCCTTAGAAGATGTATTAGAGCTCACTCTTTTGAAATCAGCAGAAATCTTGTCTCTCTACATACAGGACTTGCGCCAAAATCAGTGACTTTGTTAGATATTGTTTGTGCTGGAGTCATTTATTTGAATAAACTTTAATACATCTGGTAGAAAAGCGTACCCCACCAAACGATATATTCGATCTAACCATCAATCAAAATCTGACACCCAGCTCCTGCATGGAGAGAGACTGAAGAGAAACAGATGCTGAAGATAAACCTAACTATTTCAGAAAATGGTCGAATTCATTATATTTAGGATGTTTCCTTTTTCAGTGTAAATAAGCTTATATAGAATTTCCATTTTCACAATAGTCTACCTTTAAGGTGCCCATACATTGGGTAACACAATATAATGACCTAGCCCCACTAGAGTCAGCAGCTTATTGGTGCAGGTATAGGGCTCTTGGGAGGGCCTGTCTTACTATTATCTATCAGAAAGGTCTCCTTCGATCTGCAGTATAATTCAACATGCGGCAGAAATCTATTCAGTAGGCACCTCCCAAACATGAGGATATTAAAGTGTATGACCATGTTTAGCAGCATAGGTACTTACTGCTGATTTGCTACCTTTAATACCACCTTTAATACCAGCACCAAATGAAAAGAAGGTCCATCACCCTCTAGTTCCTTTGATAAACTAAGCTAAACTGAGATCTACCAAGATTGGGTGGAGATGCAATTATCTTTCCTCCTAATGCTTCTCTCCCCTCTAAGGCTCATTAATAAGCCTACTCCTGGAATGGATATGTCCTATTACACAGTATAGTGATGATTTCCCATGGGAATGAAAATTGAGTGGAATTAATTTTGGTCACCTTATATTTCTTTATGAATAAATGACTACTAGGGCAGTCATGAAGCTAATTACCTTTGCACACTCGGTTTGGTTACTGGGAAGTAAATAGCCAGACTGTAATTAGTGTTTGAGAAACATATGGGGTCAGTAAAAAATGTTATTTAAACTGTGATGTGAATGTTTGCTTTCATATATATATATATCTGTTGTGTGGGTGTTTGATGTAAAAGTACAGGCCACCTTTAGTCAATGTTTTGAAGGGGAACTCCACTCAAACATAACTTGAGATTTTTGAATTTTTAAGCAACTTCGCAATTAAAAATATGCAGCCTTTTCATTATTTTTAATGTAATAACATGATTTGGAACAGTTCCCTAAGCCCCGCCCCCTGTTCCCCTGCTGATCTGATTGACTACTTTGAAAAAAAAAAAAAAAAAGTACAGAAATAACAGTAGTCAACTGACCTTGGCCTGCTATCAGCCTGCATCCTCCAAATCCCACAATTCCCTGTACATATAGGGGCATATTTATTATGCTGTGTAAACTAATTCGCCAAAAAAACAGAGTAAAAAGCTTTGTAAAATAAATGGAAAAGATCACCATCTGAACGCCGGATATTACGCCGGATATTACGCAGTTATTTTCCATAAGTTCAGGTGGAAGAAAATACGCGTAAAAAAAATGATGCAGATTTTACGCCAATTTTACGCGGCGAAGCCTGGCGATGTGTGGCGAATTTTCTCGCCGTTTTTTTACACAGCATAATAAATATGCCCCATGATGTCAATAAGGAAAAAACAAATCACAGTGCAATGCATTGTGGGTTATGTAGTACCTGTATGCTGTCTGTAAGCTACAGATACGTTGTTACCATTTGTAACATCAATGTTTTAGTCCCTCCTCCCCTGCCAGGATTTCAAATGATGCAGAAAGAGAAGAACTGGTTTACAGCTGGATTTCAGCATATACAGTAAATATGGTATTTATTCATACTTTTTATAGGAACAGATTACAGTGTATATTAGGGATTTCTGTGTTGTGTTGGGTTCTTTAAGAAAACTCCTACAATCCCTTACTCCAGGTCATGTGATGATGTTACTACTAGCAAAAGACTATGGGGGTTCTATAATAAAAGGCAATATGTTTGCCCAGATGCAGTAACCCATAGCTACCAATCAGCCGGTAGAATTAACTGGTCACCTGTTTAAAAGCAAACATCTTATTGGTTACTATGGGTTACTGCTACTGCACAATGTGCTTTTTACATATGGGGGTGTCTTTTTAAAACAAAATCTTATTTGCACATCATACCATGTTAATGTGTCATGAAATAACTGAATCAGTGAAGGAGAAACACAGCAACACTTGAGTAAGAAATTATTTAAAGCCACACACACTTACAGACTTGTCATTATAATCTGGTCACATGTAATAACATGATGTCCCCTACTTTCTCATTTTTTGGGTTTGCATTTTGAGTTTGCCAGTTGTTCCCCTTATTCAGTGATCCCCAACCAGTGGCTCGGGGGCAACATGTTGCTCCCCAACCCCTTGGATGTTGCTCATAATCACACAGCACAGTTTCGGATATCCAGGACATGGATAAAGCCCCTCAGTATAGCAGCCGTGGGTATTTAAGTCCATAATTAGATCCATAACTCTCTGTCACGCTTAAATAAACATACCTTGCTGGGTAGATTCACCAGTGAGTGATAATAGCACAAAACATGTTTCTACATCTGCAGGTAAATATGAGCTCTGCTGTTCTTGGTATTTTTCTTTATGTGGCTAATACCCTGCAGGGAATAAATGGTTTGATTTAAACACATTCTGTAGCTCAGTGATCCCCAACCAGTGTCTCCTTAGCAACATGTTGCTCACCAACCCCTTGGGTGTTGCTCTCAGTGCCCCCAAACCAGGTAGTTATTTTCAATTCCTGACTTGGGGGCAAGTTTTGGTTGAATAAAAACAAGATTTCCTACCAAATAAAGCCACTGTAAGCTGATAGTGTGCATAGAGGCTGCCTAATAGCCAATCACAGCCCTTATTTGGCTCCTCCATGAACTTTTATGATGCTTGTGTTGCTCTCCAAGTCTTTTTACATTTGACTGTGGCTCACGTGTGAAAAAGTTTGGGGACCCCTGCCCTAATTCATTGTAGGCTTCATACCTAAATAATAGGGCTCATTTCCAAAAAGTAGCTGCAGTGTTCAAAGTTCAATTTGGGAATGTTTTCTTACCCATAATGCAACATTTTCATCACACTTTGAGGGGAAAGCAGGCCGACTGGGTTGCCTAGGACTTGACCCGCCCCTGCTACTGCATTAGCCCTTGCTGCCTACATGAGATCCAACCAGCAAGTGAGCCGGTGGATGCAGAACTGGAACTTATACGCTAAAAAGTTGTTTATTTCAGCATTGGGAACCTGAATATATATATATATATATATATATATATATATATATATATAAAGCTCATGAGGATGCCACTTTACAATAATAATAGATGTAAGTGTAAAAAGTTCATGGAAGCACTTAGGATGTATTATACTGTATATACTGTAGTGTTTTATGCCAGTTCATTTAGTGATATAGAGCACTGTTCGTAAGCGACATTTTTTGTAACTTAATAGGGAATTCTGCGGGCGGTGAGCAGGGGTATTTATGTGATATTGTACAACAGCGTTATCTGAGAAAATCCTTTTAAAAATAGTGCACTTGGCAGTATTACGGCAATTTGAGGGAAATGTAATAGCTGAATATCGCTCCTCTGTATTTAATCCCCGCAGGGCAACAGACACTTGAGTTGTTGATTGAAAAAGGCTATAGGAAACCATAAGCCAAGTTATTATTGTATGTTTACTCACTTTAGGACAGAAGGAGCCTGTGAAACACGGGAAAGAACATGACGGTAATGCACAAACACATTTTCTCCAGACTAGATTATGCACCGCGATTTAAACCTGCCGTTAGGATCGCTGTAAAAAATAAATAGATACAATACAGAATTCAATCATGTACCAGAGATCATCTTTTGTATTGGTGTATGTGCTCTTTATCTTGGGGTTAGGAGACAAAATAGACCCTGGAGCTGCAAGGCAACACTGCTAACCACTGAGCCACCGTATTGGCCAAAGACCTAGAAGACCTAGAACATGTAGTGCAGTTCTGCTTCAGCCTAGAGGATCTATAGCAGGAACTTTCTAATGCTCCCTATGCAATAACAGTTCATAGAGCTTCACTACATTCTAGGTTCTTCTAGGTCTTCTAGGTACATTGTGTCAGTGGTTAGAGAGCTGCCTCGGAAAGGAGTTCTTCTTGTGTCTTAATGAATACTCCAGATTCCTCCCACACTCACAAAAACATACATGTAAGTTAATTGGCCCCTGAACATATTAGTGGTCATTTACAGTATAAGGACCCCGGAAAAAAGTGCAAGAGCCATAAGTGAGCATTTCTCTCCATGGTCTGGCTGCACTCTATGCCATGTGCAGAGCCCAGCATTGGCAAAAAAATTTGCGACAAATTTCGCCATTTCGCAAAATTTTCTTGCTGTTTCCCAAATTTTATGGCAAAGTGAAATGACAGATTCACTCATCACTATTTGTAACATTGGTAGACACAAGCCAGCTCTGCCATCACCACTTGTCATAGGGCAGAAAGTAAATACAGGGCCCCTATGCAGCTTGTGTGGGGCATGTCTAAATGACATGTAAGGTAAAGCTGGCCATACACGGGCAGATCCGCTCACTTGGCGATGTCGCCAAGCGAGCGGATCTTCACCCGATATCCCCACCTACGGGGGCCCTGGGGCCAAATGATCGGATTACATTTGCGGCCATGGGGCAGTCGGTTCGGGGACCGCATCAACGAGCCGATGCGGTCCCCGATCCGACTGGATTTTCTAACCTGGCCGATCGACATCTGGCCAATTTCAGGCCAGATATCGGTCGGCCAGCCCGCTCGCTTCTGCCCCTATACGGGCAGATAAGCTGCCGAGTCGGTCCAAGGGACCGATATCGGCAGCTTCTATCGGCCCGTGTATGGAGGCCTTAAGGCAGCCGTAGGGGGTAGGAGGGGGGAAGCCTTTGTGCTTTCCCCTGTCAGTGTTAGACTGGAGGAGTTGGAGCCCACCGGAAAACCTGAGCTAAGGGCTTCCTCCAGCTCACTACCCAACGCCACTCTCCTTCCTGTGCCAGTGATTTTCGCCAGTGATTATAGATTCCTTCTTTGAAGCCTCTCTTGCACTCTACTACTGCTCTACATAGTCTGTTCATGTGTCCTGACCATGGGGCCCAACAGGACTAGTGCCCATCTGGTTTTCTCCTGGTGCCCCAGCAGGCCTGACCCTGCCCCCTACCCATTCCTCATGAAAAAAGTGCAAACAGCTCTGTATGCAGGGAGTGAGGCCACAGGTCTCCTTGTCCTCCAAGTCCTGCAGCAATTAATTAAGCACAGAAAGAAGGGTGTAAAGTACAATTCTATTTTTTAGTACAGTTGCCTAATCATGCAGATCTTATCAGCTGGAAAGTTTTCTAATTAAATGATAAGGATTTTGCTATACATAAATTACTACCCCATTGGTCTTGACTGACCCCCGCATGAAATTGGTTGAAGCATTTTAAACTACTGCAGACTAATGTACGATCGACACAAGTCTGTTGTGTATCTATAAGTTATATCAGCTGGTGATTAAATGTGTCAGGGTTAATGTATTGCTAAAGGAAAATAATAAATACAGAAAAAAAAGAGTTTTCAACAAAATCAGGACATTAATTTTTTTATGCGACCGCAACTTTTTTAACGCGATTTTAACTCAGGAGTGATTGTTGTGCCGAATTTTTGCATCAGTTTGGCAAAATGCAGAATTTTGCCGCAAAAAAGTTCGCTCATCACTAACTATCACTTTAACAATAGATTTGGGCTAGCCCCAGGGCCGGGCCAAGGTATTTTGGCACCCTAGGCAAGGTATTTAATCAGTGCCACTCTCCCCCTCCCACCCCAGTTTACCATTTTAAAATGGTAGAACATGTGCAGAGGGAGTTGGAGCAGGCAGGAGAGCCCTATATTAACGATCCGTCGTAATATTATAGGGTAAGTGAACCCACTAAAGATGAAACAAAAAAAAAATCTTTCTCCTGAGAAGTGCACCTCCCAGTGATTGCGCCCTCGGCAGGTGTCTACCCTGCCTACCCCTAGTTCCGGCCTTGGCTAGCCCGAGGAATTCTATTGCCCCAAGCAAGCAATTACTCTCCTGCTACTTTTTGAGTTAATGTTCTTTTTTTCCCACTTACCCCATTTCCCACGTTCCCCTGTAGATCTCGTTGCTCAGCAATAAGGTGACTGAAATGATCCAGATCTGTGTATCTATAGAGAATACATGTAATTGGCATAACAAGCAAATGAAATGACATGTCAGGGAGGGTATAGTATAATACAATAACAGTTATTGTGTCAGGGGGAACGACGCTCGGTGTGTCTATAAAGGTAATTACTCGTTTGACCTAGAAGTATCATTAGAAATACAGTACTTGAACTGAATAAAAGCACGAGACACAACGTAACCAAGCAACACACATGATAAACATTGTTACTCATATTCCTATGCGTTTGTTTCCAGGTAGAAATATTACTCATATGGTAAAAGGTCCTTGTAACAAGCAAATAGGATTTTTCATGGTGTTTGCCGGACAGCTAATTACGATGTTGTGCTTGTAGCCAGTGATGGGCAAAATAGTTCACCAGGCATGGATTTGCGCCAAATTTCCGCATTTTGCCATTGGTGGATTTTTTTGCTTCACTGTGGAAGAATTCACTGTGCATCAAAAAAATTTCGCCCATGACGAAAAAAAGTTGTGCGCATCAACATTTTTGCCGATTACTGAATTTTCCGCCATTTGAAAAGATTCGCAAATTTTTCGGCGAAGCAAAACGGGACAGATTCGCTCATCACTACTTGTAGCAGCTGTAAGAGCCTCATTATACAAAACCGACCACAAGAACTGCATAAGTAAATGTGTTCCAAGGGATTATAAAGTAAAAAAAACTAAGGTTGATTTTTGGGTTCTCCACTCAAACCTAAACATGTCCCCATTTTTCTTGCTTTACCAATTTCACACCATTTCAGAAATAAAAACTAATGGGGTTATGTAATATAAGACACTCAGTTTGCCCAGGAGAAGTACCACATAGCAACCAATCAGCAGGAAGCATTTACTTGTCACCTGTTTAAAAGCAAATATCTTGGTTGCTGTGGGTTACTGCTCCTGGGCAAACTTAGTGCCTTTTATTACATGTGGAGGAAGTCCTAAAACTAACAGCAGCAGTTTTCATAATTTTGGTCAATGAAGCAAGAGCCGAAAATTCGTTTTAAGCAGCACAGCCAGTGGCCATCAGAACATCATTACAAATGGCTGTCAAGTCAGAGGGGGACACAGGGCAAACTTTATCTTTTCTTTCTGAAATGGTGCAATATTTGTAAAGCAAGTCAGTTGGGGATATGTTTATTTTAGTCTGAAGAACCCAAAAGTCTATTTTTTTTGGCACAATTCGCATTCACAGGATTCTCGTCATGGTCTGTAGGGATGTAGCGAACCTCAAAAAAAAAGTTTGCGAACCCGTTCGCGAACTTACACCAAAAAGTGCAAAAATTTGCAAACTTTGCGAAACCCATAGACTTCAATGGGAAGGCGAACTTTAAAACCTAGAAAAGCCATTTCTGGCCAGAAAACTGATTTTAAAGTTGTTTAAAGGGTGCCACGACCTGGACAGTGACATGCAGGAGGGGGATCAAGGGCAAAAATTTCTCTGAAAAATACTTTGTTGACACAGCGTTGTGTAAAAATGCAAGCTACTCCTATGTATACGCAAAGGCAGCTGGCAGACCTAGCGGAAATACGCTGCGTTTTTTGGTATTTCGCACTATTAGCACCATGGAAACGGGATTTGCTGAAAAACGCCATGTGTGGCTTGTGCGGCGTTTTTAGGCCGAGAAAAAACACAGCGGAAAAAGGCCACGCGCACCCAAATTGCGAACATACGCGAAAAGTTCATGAACTTGCGAACACCCGATGTTCGCGCAAATTAGTTCGCCGGCGAACAGTTCGCTACATCCCTAATGGTCTGTCTGCGGAGTAGCTACACACTATACTGGGGCTCATACTGGGATTTTTTCAGCCAGCTGCAGGTAGAACAATGAATGCAACATTTTGATTTGTTGCAATAGGTTACTGCTAGTGATGCGCGACTCTGTCCCATTTTGCTTTGCAGAAAAATTCGCGAAATGGCAGGAAAATTCACGAAAAAAAAATCCATGAGATGCATTTACTGCGTGAATTTTTTGTCACACATTGTTTTTTTTTATTCGTAAGAGTTTTGTCGCACGTTTGGCGAAACAATCCACCAATGGCGAAGCATGCTAATTCGCCACAAATCCATGCCTGGTGAATACTTTCGCCATCACTAATTATTAAGGGTTAAAGCACGCTGGGAACAGTTGCCTAGCAACATCATGGTTATACTGTATTGATCGGTAAAAGTTTTCCCAGCTCTTCAGAGTCCATTAATATGTAAAATAGTCCTCTAATGAGAATCAATGTAAATCTAGCTTTATATTCTTTGTACCGGCATTTGGAGCTGGAAGTATTAAGAACTGAACAAGTTAGTCCATCCACTCCATATTAGCAGTGGAATATAATGAAGCCAAAATGACATAATCATCTCTGTATGTAAGATAACAGCAAGATGCCTGATATAGTGCTGGGAATCAGCATTCTCATTAGTCAGTTCTGGAAGGGGAAATATGAGATTAATCATCACATCACATGATTGTAGTGAATTTATTAAAAAAATAAAATTTAGGGACATAGAAACCTACGCTTAGGAAGGCTAAAATATTTTATTTTAGATCAATAGCATGATACAGTATTATTATATAGAACAAGCTTTTGTAGAGTGCTGCTATGTATTTGTTATAAAAATGTAATAGTAAATCAATAATTCTAGCTGTCCTACATTCATAGAGTATTTCTTTCCAATGTCAATAGCAAGAGCTCAAAATGAATTCAGAATGAATACTGAATATGCCTTCCCCTTGGGGTTGTATGCAATGGTAAGTTGCATTGTTTTTTAAAGAGATTTGCTGGTCACAACTGTATAATATTTTGTTGATTTTAATTCTCAGTTGATCTACTCAGTTGGAGATGGTACAATGAGCTCCCCTTGCATGGAGATGTCAGGGACTTGAGCATGCTCAGATCAACTGGCAGCTGTACTCCCGAGGATTGCAGTTTTATAAGGTTCAGTGTATAGCTGCATGCTTTTTAGCTATCAGTTGCTATACTGTGAGCTAAAGTTCTGCACTGACTATGGCAAGGATCCCCAACCTTTCTTATTTGTGAGCCACAGTCAAATGTAAAAAGACTTGGAGAGCAACACAAGCATCATAAAAGTTCATGGAGGAGCCAATAAGGGCTGTGATTGGCTATTAGGGGCCTCTATGCACACTATCAGCTTACAGGGGCTTTATTTGGTAGGAAATCTTGTTTTTATTCTGCCAAAACTTGCCACCAAGTCAGGAATTCAAAAATAACTACCTGGTTTTTGGGGATCACTGGACTATGGTCATGAGTAAGACATTTCACTGTGACTTATTTTTACCTATTTATGTTTCTATATATCCACATTTATCTGCCTTTGTCTTCTAGTTTCATAAAAAGCTTTTGGTGATTGTGGAAAAATTTGGGCATCCTCTTATACAGCAGCTTTAAACCTATAAATGCACAGCCGCTGCCCCCATACAGTTGGACATTACAAGTTCTGTAGTTGTTTTAAAAGCAATGTTCGATATTCCAGCAGGGCTCACACCTGTAGACCTTCCACAGCAATTGGTTTGTCACAATCACTATATCTCATAAAGTTCCAGTCACACCCCAGTCCATATAATACATTCAAGATTGCTGCTGAAGTGACACTATTTTTTTTAAAAAAAGGCTACTGATTCCCCCAACTGGAGTGGGGGCTATACTAGTCCACACCTCTGGTTGGAAAAGCAATTTTAGGGAGAATTCTGGGAGCTGTAGTCCATAAACATCTGGGTTGTATATTTAAAGTGATATTGCTCAGTTAATGGCTTCCCCAGCTCTGCAGGGCCTGTGGCTGTATTAATATGCAAAATAATCATCCAATGAGAATCCCAGTTGATTTATGTAAATCTGGCTCCATGTTCTTTGTCCCTGCAACTGGAGTTCAAAGTTTTAAGCACAGTTTTCCCTGCAAAGAACAAGTCAGTGTTTTATCCCCATATCTCACTCAGGTACAATATAATCAATCAATGAATTAATAATCTCTGTATGCTAGATAACAGCAAGATGGCTGGCACATAGAGATGTAGCGAACTGTTCGCCGGCGAACTAATTCGCACGAAAATCGGGTGTTCGCAAGTTTGCGAACTTTTAGCGATGTTGGCAATTTTGGGTTCACCTTAGCTGGAGCCAAATTTTGACCTCTCACCCCAGAGCCAGCAGATACATGGCAGCCAATCAGGCAGCTCTCCCTCCTGGACCACCCCCGGACCATTCCCTTCCATATATAAACCGAAGCCCAGCAGCCATTTTACATTCTGCCTGTGTGTGCTTGATGAGTTAGCATAGGGAGAGAGCTGTGCAGGGGTTTGAGGGACAGTTTAGGTAGCTTTGCTGACTAGTAATCTACTTTCTACTGCTCTGTATGTAGCTGCTGTGGGCAGCTGTCCTGCTGATCTCATCTGCTGTAACCCAATAGTCCTTTTTATTTGCTTTTATTTTCTGATTACTGATTACAACAACGTATTTTTCAGAGAAATGTTTGCCCTTGATCCCCCTCCTGCATGTCACTGTCCAGGTCGTGGCACCCTTTAAACAACTTTAAAATCAGTTTTCTGGCCATAAATGGCTTTTCTAAGTTTCAAAGTTCGCCTTCTCATTGAAGTCTATGGGGTTCGCAAAGTTCGCAAAAGTTCGCACTTTTTGGCAGAAGTTCGCAAACAGGTTTGCGAACTTTTTTTGTGAGGTTCGCTACGTCTCTACTGGCACAGTGCCGGGTATCAGCATTCTAGTTGGCGAATTCTCTTGGAGATAAAATACAGGTTTTGGTCTGTAGAATTCTCATTGGTAAATAGTTTTCCATGTGTAATTAAGTGTTTCTTCAGCTTGTATCGAGAACTAGGGGACACAGTGTGACAGCTTTACAGTAAAGTAACTCACAAAATAATAATAATACATTGATGTAGAATTAATTACAAAGTAGAACATCTTTTGCAATTTAAAACCTTTTAATATGTTTACCTGTTTCTGAGATATTAGCAGTTTTATGAGGTTATGTAATAAAAGGCACTAAGTTTGCAGTAAATCCATAGCAACCAATCAACAGGTAGCATTTGCTGGTCACCTGTTTGAATGAAAACATCTTATTGGTTGCTATAGTTTACTGCTCCTGGGCAAACTTAGGGGCACATTTACTTATCCATGAACGCTCCAAGCGTTCGTTCGTTCGTTCGTTCGGTCCAATCATATTTTCTGCGTCTTTTTCATACCTTTTGAGACTTTTTTGATGCTTGTGCAACTTTTTCAGCGCTTTCACGACTTTTTCTATGCTTTTTTCTTATTTTTGGTGCGAAAAAATCATATCAGTTTTGCCGCTGTTTACAATCGTTCGGTACGTAAATTTTGTGACTTTCGGATCGCCAATACAATATTATCGTGACTCATATGATTTTTTCGTAAGCATTTTCGTGATATTTGCGATCTTCAGAAATTTTAGTTTCCAATCCGAATTTTTACCATTCGGGATTCAAACTCGTGTTTTGATAAATCTGCCCCGTAGTGTCTTTTGTTACATATGGGGGGTTAGATTGCTAGGCACATATATATATATAATTTGTGCAAAATGATCCTGACCATTAAAACCAGAAGAAACAATAATTTTTATTTCCTTCAATAGATTGGTAAATTGTTGTATTCTCCCTTAACAGAATATTGAATGCTGGGAATGGGACAATGTATAGCCATGCAGCAAACAGGTTTAAATGTGAATAGGTTATGATAATAATATCACAAAATCAGATTGTGCCAAAGCAACTCGGTAGTTTAGTGCCAAACAGCATCAGTGATTAATGAGTTCATTCAGGGGTATCTTCTCTGTGCTGAGTATCTTAATTAATGCATTATTTATTTTTAATGACTTTCGCTTTCGTAAATGTGCAGCTGTCCTTCAGCATGGGGAGGAAAGGTTCAAATGCAGTAAGTCAGCTGCGGCACATCCCATTCTGATAATAAGCTGGGAGCTAATTAAGCCCAATTAGAAATGGCATGCTGCTTCCATAGTGCTGGCAGGGGTAACTAGGCCACAGTACCAGCTTTTTTGTTGTGGGAGGTGGAATCCTCTCCTTACTTGTTGTATTGGGCTGATACTGGGATTAACAACTAGAGCTCTTCTTCATGTGCATTTACATGCAGCACCTTAGTTATAAAGCATGAAACTTGGATACATTGCTAAAAGTTAAAGGGGAACTCCACACAAACACATCTTAAGCTTTTTGAAAAGTAAACATAATAACTTTGCAGTTCGGGTATCGGATCCCTTATCAGGAAACCTGTTATCCAGAAAGGATACGGAATTACGGAAAGCCCATCTCCCATAGACTCCATTATAAGCAAATATTTCTAATTTTTAAAAATGATTTCCTTTTTCTCTGTAATAATAAAACAGTACCTGTACTTGATCCCAACTAAGATATAATTACCCCTTATTGGGGGCAGAACAGCCCTATTGGGTTTATTTAATGGTTAAATGATTCCCTTTTCTCTGTAATAATAAAACAGTACCTGTACTTGATCCCAACTAAGATATAATTACCCCTTATTGGGGGCAGAACAGCCCTATTGGGTTTATTTAATGGTTAAATGATTCCCTTTTCTCTGTAATAATAAAACAGTACCTGTACTTGATCCCAACTAAGATATAATTACCCCTTATTGGGGGCAGAACAGCCCTATTGGGTTTATTTAATGGTTAAATGATTCCCTTTTCTCTGTAATAATAAAACAGTATCTGTACTTGATCCCAACTAAGATATAATTACCCCTTATTGGGGGCAGAACAGCCCTATTGGGTTTATTTCATGGTTAAATGATTCCCTTTTCCCTGTAATAATAAAACAGTACCTGTACTTGATCCCAACTAAGATATAATTACCCCTTATTGGGTTTATTCAATATTTAATTGATTTTTAGCAGTTATGGAGATCAAAATTACGGAAAGGTCCCTTATCTGGAAAGCCCCGGGTTCCGAGCATTCTAGATAACAGGTCCCATACCTGTATATATCAAATAAATAAATATGCAGCCTTTTCATGATTTTTAATGTAATAATATGGTTTGGAACAGTTCCCTAAGCCCCGTCCCCTGCTGATCTGGCTATTTTGAGACTCAAAAAAAATGTAACAGTAGTCAATAAGTCTTCAGCCTGCTATCCAAATCCCACAATTCTCTGCAAATCTGATGTCAATAAGGAAAGGAACATCACAGTGCAATGCATTTTGGGTTATGTAGTTCCTGCATGCCTATAAGCTGTAGAGAAGCTGTTACAATTTGTGACATCAATGTTTCAGTCCCTCCTCCCCTGCCAGTATTTCAATTTATGCAGAAAAAGAAGATCTGTTTTGCAGCTGGATTTTAGCATATATAAATGATATTTATTTATACTTTTTGAAGGAACAGATGACAGTGATATGTATATTAGGAGTTTCTGTGTTGTGTGGGCCTTTGTAACACATTTTGGCTTAGAAGCCAGAGTTCCCCCTTTAACCTTTTTTTCCTCTCCTCCTATTTTTGTCTCACTTTGCCCTGTTTAAACAAAGATGTCAGCATCCACGTCGATCAAAATTAGCTCATCAGGTTCAGCAAAATATCATTATTTCCTTCGGGAGAATGAAGGAAATCTTGTGGGGAATGGAGAGAAGGGATCAATATTTTCTTTACTTGTCAAATAATTTCCCTGGTAAAATAAACTTATTCCAGCCACAGTTAGTGATTTGGAAAGCGCAACGGGCGAACAGCATGGTGGTGTTGCTTGTAACAGGAAAAGACAAATATCAGCATGGCAAAGCTCAATGATACAGTAATATAATATCTCAAAAGTATAATAATAATAAAATAATATAATCTATTTGCCACTTCATTTTTTTTTTTAAACATCAAGTACTGTTTGGGGTTAAACACTCCATTAAAACATTAAAACCGCATGACGCATTTCGTCCACACTGGATGTAATCGTAGGCTAATAGTTTAAACACTCACCTACCCTGAGTTGAGCCGTATTTTTTTTCGCAGGCTGCTTGGCGTTAGTTCTGGTGTTTGCTCGCATCAGTTCTGGTTTTTGGAATGCAAATGGCGTCTGCTCCGGATTCTATAGGTGCAAGTGTGCTGTATCTATTGACCCAGGAGGCTGAGGGAACCATGTTGCTACTGCCTAGTCAGGGGGTAATGGTTAGTGATGAGCGAATCTGTCCTGTTTCAATTTGCCAAAAAATTTGCCAATCTTTCAAAAGATTTGCGATACGGCGAAAAATTCGCAAAACAGGGAAAATGTTGCACGTCAAAAAAAAAACAATTCTTTTGACATGCGACAATAAGGTTGACGCTCAGCAATTCTTTTCACGAGCAAGACAATTCTTTTTGACGCAAGAGACAATTCTTTTTGATGCAAGAGACAATTCTTTTTGACGCAAGAGACAATTCTTTTTGACGCAAGAGACAATTCTTTTTGACGCAAGAGACAATTCTTTTGATGAAAGACAATTCTTTTTGGTGCAAGACAATACGGTTGACACGCAACAATTCTTTTCATGAGCAAGACAATTCTTTTGACGCTCGCAACAATTCTTTTGATGCGGGGGACAATTTTTGGACACGCAGCAAATTTTTCAGCTGTGAATTTTGTTGCCTGTTTCGCCAAAAAATCTAATTTTTTCGCCCATAACTAGTAATGGTAGCTCCAGGGTTTGCACAGCGCGATGTATCAATAGTCCTTAATTCAGAAAGGAAGGCAAGAAGGACTGATCCCCACTATACTGCCTGCACATTGGACACAAGTACCTTTAATGAAAGCGGTTTTAGATGCAACTCACAGCGAGGAGCACAACTTGCCACTGCGTCTGTGGATGTAAGTGAGTCCTGCTAACTTTTGCCGAGACATAGTAATCCATAACAAATTATCGTTAGGAAGCATTTAGTGGTTACCTGATTAAAAACAAATTATCCTATTGATTGTTATCGGTTACTGCTTCTGGGCAAACTTAATGTCTTTTATTATATATGTACTGTACTAAATAAAACATGTAGCTTAACAGCATTGTCCTTAGACACAGGAAAAAGTCATGTGTGTTCTTGTGGCTATAGGCAGTGTGCAAAGTGCCCAAAACAGATGCAATGTGCAGTTTTTTTGGCACACTGCCTTCCTGCTTTATAGAATTGTCTTTGGGATATGGTTCAGAGTGCAGGGGTCGGTGTCCTCTGTGATAAATACAGATAAATACAGTATTGCTTGCACTCAGCAAAATGGTATTTATGAGGATTTGGACTATACAAACCAGAGTGCTCCATCATAGTAGAAGTGACTGCTGTTTATGGGAATCACAAACTAATAAAAACATATTTTTATACAACTCCCTCTGCACCCCCTGCTCACCTGTACCCATGGTTTCTCCTGCCTTCGGGCTGAGGAAGCTATATACAGCCTATACGCTCTGAGGAAAAACAATTATTTATTTATTTCTATCTAAAAGCCCTAATTTAAAAAGCTGTGGACAGGTCATTACTTCTAAGCCACTTTTATCAGTGCCATTCTCAAGAACCTTAATGAAGTGGAATATTATCTTCAAAGGGCATTGCTGTCTGTACTTTCAAACTGCTAAGTAGTGTGAACTTTTCCTAACCTACTCTATGTGCAAAAGGTGAAATCGAAGTGTTTTCCATTCCCAGTAAAAGCATTTAAGGTAAAAGAAAAATAAAGGGAGGCCGACCAATTATTATTGTTTATTTTACTTCACCACAAGAAAAGATGTTATCTTGAAAATTGTACTTTATAAGTATATAAGCTATTTTTTATGGTATACTAAATCATGTAGGAGTCTAATGAAAGACTTCACGTCCTTTTCTGGTACAATGAAAAAGCTGGACGTTGGATAGTTTACCCAGAGCAACAGTTCTTGCTAGAAATCTATGTGGATTAGACCAAACGGAGCTCAGCTCCTGTACCTATTGTAGGAAGCAGAGTAGCTTGACAGGTAAATATAAATACAGGAGCAACCAAGTAGGAACTGACACAGAAAATTATTCTATCCTGCTCCCTATGAAAAGGTTATATAGACACATCAAAAAAGGGTTGAACCCTTCCTGATGCTGGGTACCCACATGAAAGCCACCCAGAAGAAGAGAGAGTGAACCTGTGTCACTTTCCACCGTGGTCCATAAACTTGGCAAGTATCACCTTGGGTATACTAACCAACTAATTTTCCTGTTTGGGACTTAAACTGCCCTTACTTACTAACCCTGATGTAAATATACATATTGGTTAGGGGGAAAGGGGCTAAAATGAGCCCAAGAACCCTTATCAAATACAAGACAAGCATTGAAAGCCTTCTTAAAAGAGGTTTATGCTACACACATAACATCTGTTTTACTATGGTGCCATATGACCGAGTCTAACTATCACAGACTAAAGCCTTATTCATGAGGTCCTGGTCTCTGAATTGATCCAGCAATGACGCCTCCTTTGCCCTTTGGACACATAGCATTCCCACCTGTGACTCAAATGGAACACAAAGAGGCTATCTGTAAAGGCCCAATGGCCCTTACTGGGTTTAAAGTCTGGACCAAGGAGGAAGTTGTGTACATATAGTCCGATTCCCAGTACCAAAGGTGCTAAGAAAGCTCAAAGATGTATTCAGGAATTGAACCTAGGCCTTTGCATCTGTTTATTTAGAATTTTCACGCCAAGCACAGCACAATGATGTCACGTGCCTACGTGATGACTTCACCATGACAGTGCAGCATCCCACATGTTGGCCATGGGCGCCACCATCTTGGACACGGCGCAAAGGAGAGGAGTGCCATTGGGTGTCTCTGAAACTATCACATGGAAGCCCTCCTCTTTTTTTAGGTAGGAAACAGTCCTACCATTACTATCACTGGCCCAATGGGGAAATGCCTCCCTCCCATAGGACATAGGTAACTTCCTGTCAAGGGAAAAATTATTAACTATTTCACATCCCTTAATATATGTTTGTATAAGAGGTTGCTCACATAAAGGAAAAGTAGCAGCCTATAGATACAACAAAGGGCATGAATAGATGGATCAGTTGCAAACTGATGAAACTGATAGGCAGAGAGATGCATTCATGCCAACCGGTGTCACACCACAGACATGTTACATGCTAGACAAGACGGTGGCAACAAATGATTCATCCCTCCCGATGCAGCAGTAATTTTATGCTCCATTTGCATTGTGTCAAATAACTTTGATTGAGTCAAATAGTAAAATGATGGTGGCTGCATGTCTATATAAAAGTGCTGGCCATTGATTGTCATAAGTTTTTCAGCATCCGGGGGATGATCAGCTTGTACTGTTCCTGCTTGAATGAACCCTGTGTTCTCCAGCAAGACTGCACGATTTTATTGACCTGTCATATACATGTTATGCTATTTTATCCCTTGCTGTGCTTTTGTCCATTGTTATAGCTGACAAATGAATGTACAGATTTACTTGACCGAATGAGAAAACAGAAAATGATTGCACCGCTGAGTGGTTTATTTGAAAACTCCTGCAGGGAGTCCCCAACTACTGTGGTAAGAGGAAGCGCAAAGACTTAAAAATATATTGTTTTTATCCTTTGCAGTGCACTCTGGGTAAATAAGTAGGCAGCCATGCATGTGATGTTAGAGCTAGAATAGCACTGGGCAAGCCAACTGTTGTTCGCTATAATTCTCACCACCCCATGCCAACTTTGTGTTGGAAAATGCCGGGTTTGTAATTTGTAGAAACATGTTCGTTCACTTACCTCTCAATATTCAGGAGGGAAAATAAGCATTGAACACGTCAACGTTTTCTCAGTAAATATATTTCCAATGGGGCTGCTGAAATGAAATTTACACCCGATGTCAGTAACAACCCAATTAATCCACACATACAAAGAAATTGAAACAAATAAGTTCATAAATTAAGTTATGTGTAGTAAAGTGGAATGACAAAGGGGATAAGTATTGAACACACTTAATGAAATGTATTTTATACTTAGCAGAAAAGCCTTTGTTGGTATTGACAGTTTTAAGGTGCCTCCTGTATGGAGGAACTAGTTGTATGCATTGCTGAAGTGGGATTCCTCCCATTCCTCTTCAAATCTTGAAGGTTCTGGAGGCCTCTTCTATGAACTCTGATCTTCAGTTCTTTCCATAAATTTTCATTTGGATTCAAGTCAGGTGATTGACTGGGCCATTCTAGCAGCTTTATTTGCTTTCTTTAAAACCAGTTGAAACTTTCCTTGGCAGTGTATTTGGGATTATTGTCTTGCTGAAATGTCCACTCTCGTTTCATCTTCAGCATCCTGGTAGATGGCAGCAGATTCTTCTCAGGAATGTCCCAGTACATTTCTGGTCTTCCAGTACCATATGCTGAGAAACAGCCTCACACCATGACGTTGCCACCTCCAAACTTCACTATTGGTATGGTGTTTTTGGGGTGATGTGCAGTGCCATTTCTTCTCCAAACATGTTGTGTGCAGTGACATCCAAAGAGTTCAATTTTGTTCTCAAAAGTTTCAGAACTTCATAAGCTTGTTCAAATGTTGTGGCAAACTTTAAACAAGCTTCAACATGCTTTTTCTTCAGCAGTGGAGTCTTGTGTGGTGAGTGTCCATAGAGGCCATGTTGGTTGTTTTGTACTTGTTTTGTACTGTACCTGCTAATTCAAGGTCTTTCTGAAGCTCTCCATGAGCCTTGGCTCTTAGACAACTCTTGTGAGTATTCTTTTAACTCCTCTGTCAGAAATCTTGTGAGGAGCACCTGGTTGTGACTGGTTTAGGGTAAAATTGTGTTCTTTCCACTTCTGGATTATGGCCCCAGTAGTGCTCACTGGAACATTCAGAAGCTTAGAAATATGTCTGTAACCAATGCCATCAGTATGTTTTGCAATAATAAGATTAAGAAGGTTTTAAAAGAGCTCTTTGCTTTTACCCATCATTAGATGCTTCTTGTGTGATACCTTGGCCATCAATTAGAACTAAACCAGATGATATTAATTTGAACTGATAGGGGCAGTGTTGCTTTCTAAATACTGATGGATTTTAGCAGGTTTCTTGGCTTTCCATGCCTTTTTGTACCTCCTTATCTTCATGTGTTCAATACTTCAATTAATTTCTTTGTATGTTTGGATACTTGGGTTGTAAATTTCATGTCAATAGCCCCATTAGAAATATATTCCCTGCCGTATACGATGTGCAGCTTTTACAAGGGGAATATGATCAATCCATGTTGATATGCAGTGAGGTGTCTATTGCCATAATTATGTTGATCTATATGATATCATTATAGAATTAATTAACATGTAAAATGGTAAATCACATATTGTCCCACAAGAAGCTATTCTCGTACCAATCCTTTTCAGTATAAGAGAGATGGTTCTTGTGGTTATTTCTTGGGACCTAGCAAAATATTGTTATATAGGAGAGAATAATGGGCCATTGCTAATGTCATGGGGTTCTAACTGAGGGGAGGGTTTGCTTTGTTATCTGCTGATGACTGCTATCAATCTCTGTCAAGTCTTTGTGGCTTAGTGCAAGTCAATTTATCAAACACTCCCCAAAGGCATTACGTTTAGATTGTAAGCTTTTCATAGCAGGGACATATTGTGCTTGAATAAATTTGTGTACATGCAAGAAAAAGACTAGTGGGAAGGCAATACATAGATGCTTTTGACCACCTCTACTTACATTGCTTATAAATTATACAATTGCTGTTACCCACAGCAACAACAAATCAGATCTCTGCGTTCATCTTCTTTACAATATACCCCATTATCTTTAATAACATTCCTAAGAATTCTGGACCAGAACAGCTGCCAAATGTTCTCACAACCATGTCTTGGGATTGGAGGGTCTGACTGGACTGTTGGGGCACCAGCCCACCCCTCATGAATACAGTGCTGCAGAACTTGCTTACTCAACTGAGCATCAGCTTCTTCCAAGGTTTTTGTAAAGAAAGTAAATATATTTTCTAAAAATCTAGAATTAAGAATTTTTTCTAAGCTATTTCATTTTAGAAACGATTTTTCCGAATGTCTAAAAGTTTTTCTTTCACAGTATTAAGTGACCATTTACATCTTTAAGTGCAGTGAGTTACTTGCACTTTTCCCCTCAGTAAGCATAAAACCGCAATACATTTTTAAGACTTCTGTATAGTTGCCAGCGTCTGACCGGGCCGGCAGAAAACCAGGAAAGAAACCCAGTGATCCCTGGAGCTCGTGGGCCCCTCTGACCCAGACCTGGGCCCCACTTCTGCCGCTCCCACTGCTTCCACTCGCTCCCATCACTCCCCCACTGCCCCACCCCCGATCACTGCAAAGAATAATACACATGTAGGGAGGGAGGGACTGGCAGTGGGTGAGCAGGCAGGTTGGGTGAGATGGAAGTCAGGGCCTCAGATGGTGGACCTCTCACATCCCAGTCCAATCCTGATAGTTATGCTTAGTACTGCACAGTCCTTCTTGGCTTTGGTTATTGGCTATTGATGCAGGGAATCCCTGGAGTTACTGCCACCTCCTGACCAGGTGGTAGCTTTAGGGCTCCCACAGTACATCAATGGCCACAGCACAACGGAAATGAAGCCACCACCCAATTTGGGAAACTCAGTACATTTGCATTGGGTACATCATCAGCATATGTGTGGCCTTTGTGACCACAAAAACACTGGGAAAAAAAAACACTGCATTCTGGGGAAAAAAATATGGCGGTTGCACTGAAAATCACACCTTGTTCTTAGTACTTGCAGACGTAAAAGACCCTTTTAATCATCTTGGCAGTTATAAAGTGGTAAATAATATGGATTACACAACTATAAAATGTTTCTTGATTCCATGAGAACAGTAATATGATAAAAAAATTGAGAACATTATCAAAATCACAGCAGTAGGGGATGTTGGCAGGGTGACTCTTATATCCTCTATGCAGTGTGCCAGTTTGCTATACCTGGCAAATGTATACAGTAATCAAACACTCATTTGATTTATTTTCTCTTACAAACATTCAGTTTAAGGTTTATTTAACTGAATAAAAGCAGTGCATATTTGAATATATCTACATTCTAATGAGTAGCTGGATGTTTCCTTAGGAATAGACAGAATGGTTTTGAAAGGGTCTGCGAAAATGTTAATCTCATGCCCAGATTTCAGTTTACTAGGACAGACTGTAGCAACCTATTGAATGCCACCTGTCGTGTTTGCCCCTAAGGACAATGGAAAGCACGGCATTTTGTTGGCTTAAGTCGCAGAGGCAATAACAATTTCACGATACGTTATGGATTCGATCCTGTTAGATTCAACAGGTATATTAATATTGCCATATGACCATTATTCTCCCCTATTTCAGGGTGATTATCTCACCTATTTGCCAGTAATATGATTCCCACTGACTGTTAGGGGAATCAGTTTATAGTAGACCTATAAGGATGCTTTTTTAAGGCTCCCTTTACTTTCCCATAGGGGGTATTAACTCAGCTTGCGGTTTTAATTTTGTCTAAACTTGCCTATGAGGTTAGCCGCAAGGATCTCTCCTCTTCCTCAACTCCATTGTCTTGCAGCACTGGGGTCCTAGGTTCAATTCCAGTAGGGGAAAGGAGTGTGGTTCACAAGTAAAAAAGGGTTGGGACAAGTGATGGATAGTGATGGGCGAAATGTTTCCCCAGGCATGGATTTGCGGCGAATTTCCACGTTTCGCCATTGGCCAATTTGTTTAATTGTCAAAAGAATAGCCGTGCGATGAAATAATATCCGCGGGCGACAAAACAATAGCCTTGCGATGAAATAATAGCCGCGGGCGACAAAAGAATAGCCGTGTGATGAAATAATAGCCGCGGGCAACAAAACAATAGCCGTGCGACAAAATAATAGCCGCGGGCGTCAAAACAATAGTTGTGCGACAAAATAATAGCTGTGCAACAAAATAATAGCCGCGGGCGACAAAAGAATAGTTGCGAGCGACAATTTTTTTTGCTGCACAACATTTTCTTCGTTTTGCGAATTTTTCGCCGTTTCGCGGATCTTTTGAAAGATTCGCAAATTTTTCGGCGAAGCGAAACGGAACAGATTCGCTCATCACTAGTGATGGACAAAATAATTCGCCAGGCATGGACTCGTGGCGAATTTCCACATTTCGCCATTGCCAGATTGTTTAACAGACCGAAGCAGAAAAACAAAATTGTCGTTCGCACAAAAAAATGATGTGTGTCAAAAAAAAATTGTTGCCTGCATCAAAAAAAATGACGCACACAACAATTTTTATGCGCACCATTTTCCCCATTTTGCTAATTTTTTGCCATTTCACGGATCTTTGGAAAGATTCGCAAATTTTCCGGCAGAGCAATACGGGACAGATTCACTCATCATTCGTGGGGACACCTGTCTTAGACATTTGAAAGCTGGAAAGAGGAAGAAAGGGAAAGCAAATTATTTAAAAGCTATACAAAATTAAATCCAATTGAAAAGTTGCTGAAAACAGAAAATTTTTTGTTAAATATACTGCAAGTTAATGTAAAGGTGAACTACGCCTTTAGCCTATGCTGTAATGATATTTTACCCTAATCTCAGGGGTGATCTGGGGATGTGGGTGTGCCCCGAGGCAGCCTTTCCAAGTGCAATTGCACTCTCAGTACTAGAGCTGAAATTCCAGTTTAAAAATCTAGTTATTCCAAGGATACATTTTAGATTACACAATGCCCAAAGTGTAAATTTCTTGCAACCCAAGGATAGTGCCGATCTCCAAATCTCCCCACCACCAAACAAAGTGCTATTTCAATATGTTCCTGTTTAAATCTTATCAGGGCTGTATTTATATTTAAGCACCTGAGGGCCTGTTGTGGGGGGGAGGTGGCCCTAAGGTGCCTAGAAAAATGTAAAATATTGAAAAAATAAAAAACGACCCCATCTGCCAGATGCTACCTGGTCAAATCTGCACATGATGTCACTTCTGTATAACAGGGGCAAATGTTGGTCTGGTGCCTAGGGTGGTATTGGGCCTGCACAACTTACGACAAAATCGTATTTGTCTCAACGCGTACGAAAGTTTCATTATTTATATAAGCTTCGGTATCGTGACTTTCCTTAGGCCAGGTTGGAGCTGCAGAGTGCCATTGAGCCCTATGGGAGACTTTCCTTGGGCCGGGTTGGAGCTGCAGAGTGCCATTGAGCCCTATGGGAGACTTTCCTTGGGCCAGGTTGGAGCTGCAGAGTGCCATTGAGCCCTATGGGAGACTTTCCTTGGGCCAGGTTGGAGCTGCAGAGTGCCATTGAGTCCTATGGGAGGCTTTCCTTGGGCCAGGTTGGAGCTGCAGAGTGCCATTGAGCCCTATGGGAGACTTTCCTTGGGCCGGGTTGGAGCTGCAGAGTGCCATTGACCCTATGGGAGACTTTCCTTAGGCCAGGTTGGAGCTGCAGAGTGCCATTGAGCCCTATGGGAGACTTTCCTTGGGCCGGGTTGGAGCTGCAGAGTGCCATTGAGCCCTATGGGAGACTTTCCTTGTGCCGGGTTGGAGCTGCAGAGTGCCATTGAGTCCTATGGGAGACTTTCCTTGGGCCGGGTTGGAGCTGCAGAGTGCCATTGAGCCCTATGGGAGACTTTCCTTGGGCCGGGTTGGAGCTGCAGAGTGCCATTGAGCCCTATGTGAGACTTTCCTTGGGCCGGGTTGGAGCTGCAGAGTGCCATTGAGCCCTATAGGAGACTTTCCTTGGGCCAGGTTGGAGCTGCAGAGTGCCATTGAGCCCTATGGGAGACTTTCCTTGGGCCAGGTTGGAGCTGCAGAGTGCCATTGAGCCCTATGGGAGACTTTCCTTGGGCCAGGTTGGAGCTGCAGAGTGCCATTGAGCCCTATGGGAGACTTTCCTTGGGCCAGGTTGGAGCTGCAGAGTGCCATTGAGCCCTATGGGAGACTTTCCTTGGGCCGGGTTGGAGCTGCAGAGTGCCATTGAGCCCTATGGGAGACTTTCCTTGGGCCGGGTTGGAGCTGCAGAGTGCCATTGAGCCCTATGGGAGACTTTCCTTGGGCCAGGTTGGAGCTGCAGAGTGCCATTGAGCCCTATGGGAGACTTTCCTTGGGCCGGGTTGGAGCTGCAGAGTGCCATTGAGCCCTATGGGAGACTTTCCTTGGGCCAGGTTGGAGCTGCAGAGTGCTATTGAGCCCTATGGGAGACTTTCCTTGGGCTGGGTTGGATCTGTAGAGTGCCATTGAGCCCTATGGGAGACTTTCCTTTGGCCAGGTTGGAGCTGCAGAGTGCCATTGAGCCCTATGGGAGGCTTCCAAATTCATGCACAGAAGGATCAAAGTAAAAAAGGTTTTCCTACTGTTTACGATCGTTCGGATACGAAAATTTCATGACTTTTGGATCGCCAATACGATATTATCCTGACTATTACAAATTTTTCATAAGCATTTTCGTGATATTCCCGATCATCAGAAATTATTGTATCTAATCCGAATTTTACCCATTTCGGGATTCAACTCGTACTTTGATGAATCAGCCCCTAAATCCTATTTGACCTAGGGAAACATTATACAGGTATAGGACCCATTATCCAGAATGCTCGGGACCAAGGGTATTCCGGATAAGGGGTTTTTCCGTAATTTGGATCTCCATACCTTAAGTCTACTAAAAAATCAATAAAACATTAATTAAACCCAATAGGATTGTTTTGCCCCCAATAAGGATTATATATGTCTTAGTTGGGATCAAGTACAAGGTACTGTTTTATTTCTACAGAGAAAAAGGAAATCAGTTTTAAAATTCTGAATTATTTGATTAAAATGGAGTCTATGGGAGACAGGCTTTCCGTAATTCGGAGCTTTCTGGATAACGGGTTTCCGGATAAGGGATCCCATACCTGTAGCTTAAAAACTCCCAGCAAATTTTTCATGGGCCTGTTAGATGCCTTTACATAAATACAACTTAGTAAACATGGGCAGCAATGTTCAGCTCATTAATACTGTATGAGGATTTGTTTTAAATTAGCCTGGTCTCCTTCTGCGCTGACAGTATTGACATAAGTACAAATCTGACAACTCGGCATGGTACCTGCTAGTTCTGTTGCAATGCTTATTTTATTATACTGGTTTGTGCAAAAGGCCTAGTTGTATACTGCAGAAATCATCTATTATTTCCTTCGACTAAAAGAGTCTTTTTTTCTTCCCTCTCCCCCACTTGCTGCGAGAAGACCGTAAACGCCGCTAATAAGTTGGAGCTGAATTCAGCTGGCAGCTGCCAGGAATCTCACATCAAACAAACTTTGATGCATGGGGTGACGTTAAAACTTTGCTCGACGCTCGGCGTCAGATGAACATGTCTTGCTGATTAACGGAGATATCTGATGAGAAGATGTTGCTGTATCGCCATTATTACATCCTTTGCAAGGGGTCGGCCGTAATTGGTTTCTACAGTGGAAAACACCTGTGAAGAAAGCATAACCCGTAATCCCACGGAACAGGATTTAACGATGTTTAGCTGTAAAATTTTAATGAGTTCACTTCAGGAAGGGGTTCGTCTTTGAAAACATTTGCCGAGTTGTAGATTATTTACAGTTGTGGTTCCGTGGAAGCAGCTGTGTAGCGCGGCTACGATTTTGCCCCAATAATGGATTTGTACAGATTAGTTCTGAATTATGATATCAAAGAAGTAATATACATATTATGAGCTGGAAGAAGCTCTTCTACCCTTCAAGGTTGAAAGTTGTGGTTCTATTGCTTTGAAAGAGTAGTCTTGGAAAGAAATATGATCTATTATAATTTTGGGTGAAAACGCTACTGTATAGACCCTCTTTTCTCACCATTTTCTGTTATTACTTGTTATAGTAACAAAACCTAAAGACTAAAAATTCAGCATCTCTACAACAGTAATGATCCAGGCCTTCAAAATCGTCACAGGAGCTTGTCATCTTGGATTTTGTTAGGAGTGTCAGTTTCACCGCACATGCTCAGTGAACTCTGAGCAGCTGTTGATAAACTAAGTTTAGGGGTCTTTACAAATCATCAAATTAGGTTTTCCAGCCATATAAGATGATGCTACAGGGCTGATTATTAAATTCTGTTGCTAATTGTGCTTGTTTTGGAGGTGCCAGGTAATGAGAAGCTAATTTAATTACTAATCAACATCATATTCCAACTTTTATATTCTATTTATACAGCATATGGTGAGTCAGACCCTAAGCTCAGGTAAGTGACAGCAGCACAGAGCAGTAAATGTGCAGTAAATCAGCAGAAAAGAAAATGGGGAGCTACTGGGGGCATCTTTGGAGGCACAGACCTTTCCTCCTTGGAAGCCCAAAACATAATATACAACATTTCTCACCTACCTCTTTGTTAAGCTTTAGTTTTCATTTAAGCCATCTAAATTGCAAGACCTACGGTTTCTTCTTTATTGTTTTTGCAGTGGTTCGACCAGTTATATCTTTTACTCTTGTATTATTTGTACTGCATGCATTAGCACAGAAAGGCAATTTCTCTAACATACTGAAATGCTTAATTATTTTATTTTCACCACTTTGGATGCTGTCGGTTACAGAGCTTCCTGTCAATATCAAAAAAATTCATGTTCCCTAAATGTTTACTTCTGTTTATTGTAAGGAATTGGCATCTAGCCTCTGTACAATATTTTACTATTCTTTAACCTCCATCTACTTGATATCACGCTTTTTTCCTTTTCTGTTTGCGAATTGTACTTCATCCATTGATTAGCTCTGTATCCTAGCACACAACTATTTGAACTATTTGAAGAATTCTGATGAATTTTCCAATTTTTCAAGCTAATTCTACAGTATTTACATTCAAAATAAATATATCCATATAACAACAATACATTTGTGCACATGTGCTTTGCAGATCCATAGGTTTTAAGGTACATGGAGCTGTAAGATGTGTCTAATTCTCTGAATGGCAGTCCATGGACAATTAATGTACTTGGTTACAGATGCCATACACTGCAAACCTCCCTCATTTGGTGAACTCATGAAACACCAATATACAGGGGAAGAGTGTTTAGGGAGGCTACCAATAAATGGATTCCATGGGAGATCTTATACTTTTAAACATATAGTCATAAGAAGGGATGCACCGAATCAACTTTTTTGGATTCAGCCAAACCCCTGAATCCTTCGTAAAGGATTTGACCGAATACCAAACCGAATCCTAGCATATACTAATTAGGTTTTGGAAGGGTTAAATGTCAGAAATTTTTTGGAAAAATGTTCAACTTCTGTGAAAAAAAAGTCTTTTAGAATTCGGATTTGGTGTAGCCAGGACCATGAATTCATTTGAATTCAAATCATGCCGAAAAAGGCCGAATCCTAGATTCAGTGCAACCCTAGTCATAAATGGTGTTTGATCTTTCTTTTAAGAAGGCTATGCCTCCATAAACCTTCATTATTCTCTGCCTATGCCAATTTACTGGAACAAATCAAGAGCAAAGATCTGTATTACCAACCTCAATTGTTTCTCAGTTGATAATGTTTTCCAGAATTACCAATTAATATCTTCAAATCACAAATGAGTTGGGGGGGCATCATTTGTGGTCATACTGTCAAAATGTATAATTATATATGCACCTTTTTCTCTAAATATGCTTTCCAGAAGGTTCTAGATGGTTGGATAAGTCAATATGGGAACCAAGTAGGCTTCACATCCTCAGTAACAACATACATTCCTGCAGCAGTGTATTGGTGTATTAATCTGCATTCCTTTTTGAGGTGAGAGGGTTGAAAGATAGTCAATGAACACATTATTTTTAATATCTTATAAACATCTTTTTTTTAATACTTCTTAGCTAAAAAAAGAAAAGTGTAGATCACCAAGATTTGTTGTACCTTGACCGTTCCTGGATTTTTGCCCACGCAAAGTTGAGTTCACAGACAGCCTTCATTTTAAATGATACATTTGTCATCATTATAAGCTTGCTTGTCTCATAAATGATGCCTTGAGCATTATTTCTCAAAGCCAAGGCAGGATGATTAAGCATCATTAGTGCACTAGACATTCAGGAGATACATATACTGGCAGGGTTCTATGTTAGATTATACAAAAGATCAAACAGTATTTTAAGTCAGAATGATATATTCTCTGCTTAAAAGAGCTAACAAGTTATCCATGTGTCTGATGTCTTTTGGGTTTGTTTAGGGACACAAACTTTCAAATGTATCCAGTCAGATTGATCCAGTCTAGGGTAGACATCACTGTAATGTGCAAATATTCTAGCACCTGGATTAAATATTCTTATAGCCATGCATACTGATGTATTTATTGACAGCTCAGGTCTGTTACACGGGGATCAAGGCTAAATGTGTAGTCATTGTGGTGCCTTATGCGTTGTACTATATGATACAATGATGGTACAATGTTACATTAAAATTCTTTACTAAATTTTGTTGCCAATTATTTTGTGAGGGTGGTGATACTCAAATGACCATATACATTTATAAAAAATATAAAAATGTATTAATGTGAAAACTTAAGCCAAGAACATAATCCAAGAATTCCTATAGGTGCATGTTGGCTCTTTAGCCTTCCTTTCTAGAGCTGATTATTCGCCCATATGTTTAGCTCTAATAAAATTTGCCTTAAGTCTGCTGCCTTAGTATTTGCTCAAAACTCCTCCCCCAAAGGACCACCACCCTCATGTTACATATACCTGGTTCAGCCCATATCCCAGGCAACTTTCTAGTAACCTCTATCCCTTTCAGTGTCGTAACTACAATAACAAACAAATCATAAGGGTTGAGGAGACTGCCTCATACAGATACAAATAATCAAAAGAAATTCTGGGAATTAATTCCAAAAGAGCTCCTAGAAAATCCCGTTTTTAAAGCAGATGACAGGGTAATAGCTGATCAGATTCCCAACTACAGACCGGTTTCGCCTTTCTTGGGGCTCGTCAGTGTAGTGCAGGGTTTTCCGATCAGCTTAGGTAGAGCCAAGAGTGTGGCTCTACTTAATCCATTAATTCTTCCCACAACAGAGGTACTACTTTTCCTTGCTTTTATATATTCAAATTCAAATGAATATGGTGCCTCACTGCATTACCTTAAAGATCCACAAGTATGCACCATTAGTTGTAGGAAGGCTGGAGCTACCTTCCCAGGCCTCTTGGGTGGTCAATCTGGCCTGCAGAAGCAATTTTTTGCTCTGTCTTCTTCTTCCAGTAGTATCTGGGAGTTAACTGTATGTTCATTGAGTAGAGGAACCCACAACTTGTGAGCTGAGCAGGTAAGAAGCCTACAGAGAGCAATAGGACTGCATGCAAAAGCAAAGAGAGGCAAGAGATGGAAAAGCCTGAAGGACATGTGACCTTTCAGCACACCAGCACCTCATCTTCATTGTGCATGCACACTTTGGCACATGTCTTTACAAGGAGCACACCTGGACTCACATCTCATTGCATGATGCATTCACGATGATGTCATTTAACAGAATTTAGCATTTAAAGGCCCCTTTAGCTGGTAAACATTGCCCAAGCTGGCTCTGTGTATACAGTTCCTGCCCAAACTTTGTTTAAGTTCTGATTCTCTGGTTATTGACTCCCTGCCTGATTTCTGACAAGAAAGTTCTCAGTCTGCCCTGATTTCTTGCCTGTCTCAGACTACGATTTTGGTTAATCTTTGCCTGTACTGCGTTATTGATCATACGCCGGAGTGTTTAGGTTCTCCCTTCCAGTCCGCAGCAGAAAGTTCCAGGATCCCAAAAGGCCATCAGTGAAGACCGATTCTGGCAGAACTCTCCTGTTCACTTAAGGGGTACAATTTCCTTAGCAGCCCCAGGGTTCCTGAATCACAGTTGTGATAAGCACTCTGGATAAAAGGAAACTATTGTCAGACCTCTGAAGGTTAAAAAAAATCTAGCCATTGAACAATAGTTTCACTTTTGCTTGTTAAGTTTCAGCCAAATATGTTCCTCTGAAGTTGATTGAGTTTCTGTACTGGTTTCTGTTGAACTACGCAAATCGTATGTCCGTGCAAGTTATTACATCCTTGCAGCAGTCTAAGAATTTAATTATACCCTGACAATAAGTTAAACTTAAGTGACTTTATCTAATTCATAGGCCTTGTGTTCAACATTTATTTTGGTGTGTACAGTTGCAGTTGTATCTTGTATCATGTTTATTTATTTTCCAGTCAAATCTTAAAATTATTTATCCCAGATTTTCTCATCAGTAATCAGGATGTACTGTACAGAACGAACAGACATTATCTTCCATGAACCATACTAGTGAAATCTGGCCTGGTGGCAGCAGCTTTAACGTCCCCTTGAGTCAATAGGTGGACACAATTAAGCAGAAAAGCTAGGACAGACACAATGATTCTTGGAGTAACAATAGCACGAGGAGTATGCTTGGTTGCAAGTACTAAAATAAATAGTATCAATACATGCAGCAATTGCATCCATGCTAGGGTGACCTCATGTGCAGAAAGTAAATGACTTCTATAGTCAAAGTCCTGGATATGCTCAAGTAAAGATGTTCAAATGCTCAAAAGAAACAGATTTCCTTAGTCAAGTATGTAACCTAGCATGTAATTGTATGTTACCTGTACTTTCCATGAAATATTATCCTAACAAGCAAGTTATCCAGCGAATACTAAACAAATCATCTACATATCCCTTATTGAACAACGTGGCCAATTTAGTTTGCTCTTTGCCACTATAGGTATATTCTTGGACACCTCAAGCCTTTTGTTTTACCAGTGTGAAATGAGACACAACAGTAAGATAAGCAAAAGTAACAATTACCACTGGTGGATGATTCAGATGAGAGAAACTGGTCCGTTTTACTGACAAACATTGCAAAAATGTAACCTAAGTCAATGGGCTTATTTTTTTTCTGCTCCAGCCCAATGCATTAGAGCAGTGATCCCCAACCAGTGGCTCATAAGGAACATATTGCTCACCAACCCCTTCGATGTTGCTCCCAGTCGCCTCAAAGCAGCTGCTTATTTTTGAATTCCTGGCTTGGAGGCAAGTTTTGGTTGCAATAAAACCAGATGTACTGCCAAACAGAGCCTTCTGAAGTCTGCCAGTCCACCTAGGGGCTACCAAATAGCCAATTATAGCTCTTATTTGGCATCCCCAGAACTTTTTTCATGCGTTGTTTGCTCCCAACACTTTTTTTCCATTTTAATGTGGCTCACAGGTATAGAAGGTTGGGGACCCCTGCATTAGAGTCAATAGGTGTTTTTTTCTTGAATTTTTTTTTATTATTGTTATATATATATAAATATTTTTTTTTTCCTCATGCCAAATGGAGCCAATTGGTGTTCTTCTTTTTCTCTTGTTTTCTTCCAACATGAAAAAAACTTGATTTTTTTCCCAGCAAAACAAAACGCATGGTTGAATTCTGGTGCAGAGTCTTGAAAATTTGTGTCACTTGCAAAAAATGTTAATTTTAAGGCGAATCCGTTTGCAAAAAAATTGTTCATCTCCCTTTTAATCATGGCTCTCAAATGAGCAGAGGAATTCAATAACCTCTACAAGGTTTGCCCTAGGACAGGGCTGATAAAGCTACTGAAAGTCTAAGATAGAGTAGCCAAGCCTTGTGCTAGACAGTTTAAAGAAGGAGACTTTCAGAATAAATGATATACAATGTGACGCTCAGTATATGGAACCTGATTAAATATTCATATACTCAATTGTAATATACTATATCCTGTATGTTATATGCAGGCCTTGATCATCCCGTTGCAACCGGAGGCAATTCACATCTGCCACATGCTGCTCTGCTTGGAAGATTTTCCTCTCTTTTATAGATTCTCTGTGCAGAATATTATGAATGTCAAAAATATAAAGCAATTTATAAATCCATGAGTATATTTTATTTTGTTATTATATATATATATATATAATATGTGCATAAGGTTTGGGAGTTGTTTTACTCAATCTGCAAAAATAACTAAAACTACTAAACTTCTCTATTTTAATGATTGTGATGAACCTACACAGTCATATGGCACAATATTACATACCTCGACCAAACTATATTAAAGTGTTCATGCATATAATATATCCCTGTACTCAAGGTTAGCTCCAATAGTGTATGGATGCAAATTAAATATATAAAACCTATAATAAACCTGGTAGGACTAGCATATTTCATTTGTCTCAAACCTTCTGGGTGCTTCTTAAATTACAGCACCACCCATATTCTTCTACGGCTGTTTTTGTTTCGGATTAAGCTCAGGTCAGCTGCATGGTTGCATGGTTGCATGGCTTGACTTGTTGCTGCTGGAGTCATACATGTGTTATATATAGGGGTCCTTATTGTTATTCTTCTTTAAGCATTTTTGCTAAGCTCTGGCCAGAAAAAGTAGTTTAGGTGATAGAATGCTTCATAATGGTTCATTTTTGGTAACCACCAAGATAAAGACAGGTCTGAAATATGATTTAATTAAAAATGTTTTACCTATGTTCCATAATGTTGATGGAGACATACAGTACAGAATGATCCATGTCAGGCCAGGCTACATGTGAGTGGCTGACAGTTAGGAGCCTAAGTGCTTGGAACCGGATGTTTTCATGTTTGGTGTTTAGAAGAACCAGAAAGACATGGTGTGCTTAGAACTTGGTTTAGACAGATGACAAAGATGAAACAGAAAACCAAATCTGAGTAATAGAATAGAGGATATAACCTGAAGATAGTCTTTATAACAAGCCAGAGGTCGGGGGCAAGCTGCAAGCAGAAGCAAGTCTATAGAACAGGCCTGGGGGTCAAAACCAGGAGGTCAAATGCTAGCAGAAACAAGGAACTAACAGGACTGAGGAACAAGTTGGAACTTGGGCACAAATCAAGAACTCAGGCACACATCAGGAACTCGGGCACACATCAGGAACTCGGGCACAAATGGCTAGGACACAGACATGAGTCAATGATCCAACAATAACTGACAGGAAAGCACTGGCTTATAAAGGGCCTTGATTACAAGATCATTGACACCTGGCCCTAACGAGATTAGAGGAGGAGACTGAGAAAACAACAGAGGAAGAGTATGGTTAAATGGACTATAAGATGCAATCTGTTCTTAAAGCCTCTGGTGGCGCAACAGGAAAATGCACAATCCAAACAACCCATTGTCATAGGTTTGAAATCCAGCAATTCCTGATAGATCCATCAGTCTCTGATTTATTTATTATGGCCATGGCAATAAATGCAACCCTATGGCAAAAGAACTTTCTGCCTGGGTTGCAATCATGCAGACAAGGAAGAAAAGTGAGGATAGGACAAAAGAATTAAGAAAAAATGTGTTGGAAGTGATATCCTGCCTGTGCTACGTTCTTCAATATATAGAAATAATGATGGGTGGGGGAAGACAAGGAAACATATGTGCGCTGACAGTAAAAAATAATATCTAGCAGAAAAGGTTAGTCATTGTCATAAAATCATTCATTTAACACCTACCACAATTTTAACTTTTTACTGAACTGTGAACCATCTGTATCCGATGATATTCCTTGGTTTCTCATGGGGGTAGAACAGCTTTAAGGCACTGAGTGTTATCTGTGATATGACACATTCTAATGAAGCATAAGGGATTCGCACTGGTAATTTGCAAGAATGTATGCCCTGTAGTGCATTAGCCGTCTCCTTGGACTGATATGTATTCTACCCACCTGCAGGGAAGGGAATGGTGCAACTTATCATTTGCCCTTCTTTGTAAGTATTTATTACATTTCTCTTCAGAAATATACAACTTTATAAATATAATCTAAAAGCCATCTGAATTATGAGAAACATCAGCACTGCCATCATAAAGGGCTTGAATTAAGGGAATGATAATCTAAACAATGTCATTAAGGCAATATTAACCTTATTTATTTTTTTTTTTTTAAAAAGTCAAATGCCAGTCCTTATTTAGACCATAGTATTTCGCAGGTCTTAGCCTACAAATATTCTCTTCCGCTGATTATTTTAATATAAAATAATGATATATAATATAGTCTAATATGTAAAACTATGTTTACTAATATTAAATATATAAAGGCAGTTGTTGGTCATTTACTTGTCCGGTACATTGATATCTATGGGGTATATTTATCATGCTGTGTGAAAAGTGGTGATATTGCTCATAGCAGCCAATCAGATGCTTTGCTTTGGTTTTTTAACTGTTTACATCTAATTGCTGATTGGTTGCCCTGGGCAACACCACTGGTAATGCTTCAGTCTACTTTTTACACAGCATGATAAATATACCCCTTAGGATGCAAAAGTCATGTGAGTTGGTAGAAAGAAGCAAGCCTGTTCTCTAAATAAGGTTTAATTTTTGTGATGATCACATTTTTTTGCCAGGAATGGATTTCTGGCAAAATTTTGCGTTATTTCGTAAAACTGTGGCAAGAATTTTCATAAAAAATTTGCACCACAAAGAAACATAAGGAGATTAAGAAGTTAAAAAAAGTGACAAAAAAACTTGAGAAAAAACACCCATTGACTTTTGGACTGGGAAAAAGGTTGAGAAAAAAATGTCCATAGGTTTCAATGTATTTGGGGTGGGGAAAAAAAACTCACGTTGATTTTAATGCATTTTGCCTGAAAAAAAACGGGGAAAAATCACCCATTGACTTCAATGCGTTCTGCATATTTTTCCACTGTTTCATGAATTTTTCGGCGAAAGGAATGCAGCAGATTTAATATACATACACAGGACCGATGTTTCTGAAAACTGAAATAATATGATCATGGCAAGACTACAGGAGTGATACAGTTAACCTTAGTACCTTCCAGCAAATATTACAGTAACTAGCACACTCTAGCAAACTTGTTATATATTTGAAAAATGTATAGAAACCCTATTAGCCCACATGGCCTTTACATTATTGACTTTGCTGCAGAAAATAAATGCTGTAGATAAATATAAAGGGTATTAATTCATACCATATAGCCATATGCTTACCAGCCACTCAAGGCAAAGCTCTTTGGTAAGCACTAACTAGTGATGAGCGAATTTCCACATTTTGCCATTGGCGAGTTGTTTTGCGTAACTTCCGTGAAAATTAGCCACGGAAAAATGTGTCAAATAGGGCGCGGTCATGTAAAAAAAGCATGCGCTCACGTCAAAAATGCTTGCGCTCGTGTAAAAAAAACATGGGCGGCAAAAAATAGATGAGGGTGACAAAAAAATTTGCACAACAAATGCATTTTGCGATTTTTTTGCTGTTTCACAAATTTTTTTGCCGTTTCGTGAATTTTATGGTGAAGCAAAATGGGACAGGTTTGCTCATCACTAGTCCTAACTAGAAGTGATGAGCAAATTTTTCTGCCAGGCATAGATTTGCAGTGAATTTCCGCATTTCGCCATTGGCAAATTGTTTAAAATTCGTCACGCGTCAAAAAAAAGTTGCAGTCCCGTCAAAATGGGTGCGGTTGCTGCAAAATATACATGTCAAAAAAAGACTCTCGCAACAAAAACAAGATGCGGGTTACAAAATAGTCGCGCAACAATCGCATTTTGCAGATTTTTCGCCGTATCACGAATTATTTTGTATTTTTCGTTGAAGCAAAACAGGACAGATTCGCTCATCACTACTAACTAGCGATGAGCAAATGTGTCCCATTTTGCGTAATTGAAAAATTCGCAAATCTTTCAAAAGCGTAACGACAAAAAAATTTTTTTTGATGCAGGCAACAATCTTTTCTTCTCTTTTATGCCTTCCTACCTCCCTTTCTTGCACTCCCCTTCTAGGTGGTGTATTCCCTTGTTGTATTGTTACGAAATGAAAAATAAATACATTAAAAAAAAAACCAATCCATCTCAATTGCAGTATTGAGCGATATATATATTTTGTGGAAATGTATGACTTAATAAGCACCAGGGAATGATATTTAATTTGACAGATTTTTAAAAATATTTCCAAGAAAGCTTGGCATCTCAGAGAAAAAGCACGGCACTATCAAGAGATGGAGGAATCTTTTAACACAAATGTCAACTTTCAGAACAGGGCAAAAACCAGAAACACCAGGAAAATATCTATTTAAAAATGGAACAAAAAAAATCTTTTTCCAAAGCTTATGTTTAACTTGAAATTAAAGGTCCTTGAAACAAGCCGAATATGTTTAGTCATTCAACTTTCTCTGAGAATCGTGTTCATCCTTATATTTCCTACTGTGAATTTCTGATAGAACATTTGCTTCTTTGCTATGCTTATGTGACCATCTGAAAGGTTTTCATGCTTGAGTTTTATAGCATTAACATTCTTATAGTTTCGTATTTCCTGTTCATTACTCCTGAAGTCTGATGTCACCTAAGGACATTTTTACCCTATGGTTCTATCAATCTTATATAGCTCCAGCTACTCAGGTATCTCTCTTCAGTGCCGTGGTTAATCAAGCCTACTGCCATTTTTCCAGTGCATCTGGTTTCTATCATACTTCAGTCGTTAAGAATCAAAAGACCTGTGACATCAAAAATCCGAGCCTAATAAATACAAGCACAAGTACGCCTTTCAACAAGACTTGAGCTAATAGGAAGTGAATAATGGATTTCAAAGTATCTAAAAGCCAGATTTCCATGAATTAAGATGTAGAAATGCTAATTATAACTACAGAAGGATTGTGTTTCAGATTTTTGATTAAACCTCACTTAGTAGGAATTAAGACAATCAAATAATTCTTCCTTAATGTTGCCTTCGAGCAAGTTCTTTAAATCTGTGTTGAATAAAAAAATCCTTTGTCTAACATAAATAGATATTTGACCGTTATTATTGCCGATGACGCATACCCCCAAAGGCTTAATTATATTTTAAAAGTGTGCTTTGTAAGAAGGATAATCTCTCTGTAGCCCATTGGTTTTATATTAAACAAACGTCTTTGAAATAAATTTAAATAGTTGGTTTACTTGCTTTGTTTCAGTAGAGATATTAACCAAATGTGTCAGTTGAGTATGTTTATGGGGAAGCCAATCTTTGTTACCAGAGATGGCTGTGCCACTGTGCACAAGTGCATGGGTTACATAAGAACAAGCAGATGGGTTCCAGGTGTGTTTGCTTAACCATTTCGAAGTATTTGTTAAAAATAAATATTATGGATAGTAGTTCCTTTATTTCAAACCAGGCGAACCCCTGAATTCTTTGTAAAGAATTTGGCTGAATATCGAACCGGAAGTTTCGGAAGGGTAAATGTCGGCACGCATGTAGCGCACAGGGAAAAAAATTGAAAATTCTGTGTTTACGTGACAAAAATCACATGATTTTTAGGATTTCTGCTGAAAAAGGCTAAATCCCGAACCAAATCCTGGATTCAGTGCAACCCTAAAGGCAACATGCAGTAGCAGTACTCATTCTCTGTCCCCAAATTTTAAGGTAGCAAACCCCAGTTTATTGTAGAAATCCGTCCTAGTTTAAAAATGACCCTTCTGTTCTTCTTTACCCAATATATAAAAACAGTCAAATAAGGACTTCCCATTGGCATCTTGATTGAGTGCCCCAATGTGAGGTGTATGGCCTCATAGTAAGTATGTATAAACAACCGCATAAAATCCTCTGCACTCACCCATTATCAATATGTAGAAATAGGACATTAGGACATTTCTATGCATTCAGCTACTAGCCCCCACTATTCCCAGCTACAGTCAGGTGATCCCAATGGAGCCAATAAAAGGGCAACCATATGGGAGTTTTAACCTTATAAGCAAGCATGTTGCAGGTAAAACTTAGTCCCTTTGCTCAGTACTAATCTTAAATTACTTATATAGGTCAGTCAGTGTAGGACTGGCCAGAAGGGATGACTTTGACGTAGTTGGCCAGCTTGAAGTATATTGCAATGTACGGACAAACAATCCCTCTTTTTGGGGTGGGGAAGGCATTTCTTAGTAGCTGAATGCACAGAAATGTCCTAATGTCCTATTTCTACATATTGATAATGGGTGAGTGCAGAGGATTTTTTGCGGTTGTTTATATGTATTTTGTGGTCACAGCCTCATTGCACCCCCGCCTAATGGTTTACAATTTAGTGGTTGAGCACAACTTTCCCTTTTTCTCATAGTAAGTATGCACATTGTTCTCTGTCTGAGAAGGAAAAGGTATACACTTGGGAATTTTACCCACACATTCCTCTAAGTACCTGTAACATCCTGCCTGGATTTGAACCAGGCAGGTTCACTTCAATAATATCCTTAGTTATCCAGGCAGTCTGCGTAGAGCACCAACAGCCCTTTAACAAAGTGAAATCACTAGTGATGAGTGAATTTTTTCACCAGGCATGGATTTGCAGCGAATTTCCGCATTTCACCATTGGGGAATTGTTTTGCAAAGCTTCCGTGAAAATTCACCGCTGAAAAATTAGTTGTGCATCAAAAAATTTCGTTGCACGTCAAATTGGGCACGGTTGTGTAAAAAAAGATGTGGGCGACCAAAAAAGATGCGGCCACAAAAAAGACGTGGGCGACAAAAAATAGCACGACAAATGCATTTCACAAATTTTTTGCTGTTTTGAGAATTTTCTTGCCGTTTCGCAAATTTTATGGCGAAGCAAAACAGGACTGATTCGCTCATCACTACTCATCACTAATTTTTAGTCATGTACATGGAAAAAAGGTTAGCTTGACTAAAAGGTCATAAAAAGAAGGTCATACAGATCCATCCTAATTATCAAGACCCATTTTGGTTCCCCACATATACCCCTGCTATAATGGGTCAATATTTGATGCATATTTAATATCTGTCTCTAGTCTGGAGATACCTGTATGAAAAATCCACATGAACAAAGCAATTTATCAAAGTAAATGTTATCAGTTGTTATGTAAGTCAGGGAATGTAGTTTAATAAATAGCTATTAGATCCTTTATGTCAAATTAATATTTTTTTTCTACTAAACTACAGTACGAAATACAATTTTGTCCTGACAAATGTAATGTTTTTACATTGCTAAGTTTACAAGATAACAAGTGAAGTTTTAAGCACTAAAGGCGGAGTAGTACTAAACGAATTTCCATTTGGCGTAATATAAATCAGATTTAGAAATAAAAAAGGCAGCCCTGGCAAGCAAAGATGGCGCTTGATTGGGACAAAATACAATATGTAGAATAAATCAAATAAGAAATCATTTAAATGTAGCCAAAATTCAGAAATATATGCAAATCTTGCATCTGTTCCTTGACAAAATAGCTTTGTGTATCGCTCTTTAAAAAAAAATCAGATTTAATGGAACCATCGCACATGAAGTGGGTTAGTTAATCATATTTCCTATTACGTATACAATTTGTTAGTGTTAATGTGCCGCATATTTAGGTTTTATTTACAAACTATTTTTGTATTATGACATCCAGTTCATTCTAAGATATGTCATCAGTATGTCTCTAATACCTCAGGCAACCTCAGGCTCCTTATCAGGCTGAATGCAAATGCTTTGGGTAAAGACATTTTAACTGCTCTGACTCATTTAATTGCTCTTTAAAGCACAATTTACTATTGATTATTCTTATTCTTGTTTCTTCATCACAGCAATTTTCTTTAGAACTTACTCTGGCATGAAACGTAGTGAAGATGAATCTATTCTCTGTAGTGTTAAATGATTATGGTTATTATTCTCTATAATGGTAAATAATGATGTTGACGAACATTATTGGAGTATAACTGCGCTAAACAGCCAGGCTTTGAGTTAAATCCGTCAAATACTCAGAAGGAATTGGTACATTGTTAAAAATAGGTAATTATAAGAAGGGGCTGCTTATGTTGTACTTAATGGGGTATAATCCTTGCGTCCTTCTTCATTTCCCCCACAGAAGGTTTGTATTTGTACCCAAGAACAATGTTTAGTCATATGGACAATTTTTGGCAGGCATGAATTCACGGCAAATCTCTGTGTTTCTCCATTGGCAGATTGTTTAGCAAAATGGGCAACAACAAAAAAGTAGAGAAAATTACGCTCGTCGGAAAAATTGTTTTGATATTTGCGTCATTTTTTTGACGCACACAATTTTTTTTGACGCACACAACAGTTTTTTTTGACGTACGTCATTTTCTCGTTTGGCAAATGTTTCCCCTCTTTGTGAATATTTTCAAAGTTTTGCAACGTTTTGGGCGACACGAAACAGGACAGATTCGCTCATCACTAGCAATGTTGTATATAAAGAAAAAAACTATAATTCTTTTTTCACCTTTCCTTTTTTGTCAAACCGAATCCTGGGTTCGGTACATCCCTACCTAAAACCAATTGGCTACTCCCACCATATGCAGTACAGTGTATTACAGATATCCCCTAAACATTCTTAAAATGGAACCATATTTATTTTAAAAAATCTGTTACATTTTACTGAGTTTTTAAAAAAATCTCTTTCACCACTGTCCTCCATTTTTGATTCACTTATAATTTATTTGTGAGTTTATCAACTTTTTTTCTACGGTTCAAGCAACACACTCAAACCCAGATTGCATCTGGTCCAGCACTTTGCTACTATAACTGAAGAACAGCAGGGTTGAATAGTTTAAAGGAGAACTTAAGCTCAACAAATAAATAGTCCAGGAGTGTTACACCTTATGGTTTCAATTCCTGTAGCAGCCATGGCTACCATAGCAACAAATATGTTCCCAGTTGCACACAGTAGGGGGTAAAGCAAAATACATGCAAGACAATGGCCTAACATTTACATGTATTTATTATCCAGTCAAACAGACCAAAGTCCTTTTCTGTATTGAAAATGTTTATTCTTGTCCTAATGTTATCTCTAAAAATTAACTAACTTTTTTATCTGCAATTTTCAGTTTTTACAATCTGTCTTTGCGGTGATAGAAAATCTTTTAGATTTTGCTAATTAGGATAGTCCTGCAGGAACCAAGTCAAACCACGTATTAATTAATGAAGCAGTTCCTTCTGTGAGAGTACTGACTCCCCACGCTTTAGCTGATGGGGCCAACAGAGCAATTTGTGCAGTAAAATAAATGGTTATGAAAACTTTAACATTTGAGAAGTGGCACCATTGCTTCTTAAATGAATATGAATAAAGTTCAGAATCTTTATTGCAAACTATAATACTGTTTTATTTACAGAGGGTGGTATTTACTGCTGTGCTGCAAGTTGGAATGATCACTTCCCTCCCGTTCCACCCCCAGTAACCGCTCAGCAGAACAATCAGTACAACAATGGGGAAAAATGCTTCCATGCCCCATCCATCTAGTGGTAGATATGAGTATAGCACTGAATAGTAAAAATCCAAGTTTGTCTCAGCCATATCTCCTCCAGTTACACTGAATAGGAGAAACTACTGTATAGGTTATCTAAAAGCAGTTCTATTGTACAGTGCTGGCTCCTTCTGAAAAGTGATGGGCGAAATGTTTCGCCAGGCATGGATTTGCGGCGAATTTCCCCATTTCGCCATTTTTTTTCATTGGATGAAAAAATTTGCCGCAGAAAAATTTGCCGTGCGACCAAAAATTGTTGCCCGCGACAAAAGAATAGCTGCGGGCGACAAAAGAATAGCTGCGGGCGACAAAAGAATAGCTGCGTGACAAAAGAATAGCTGCTGGCGACAAAAGAATAGCCGCTTACGACAAAAGAATAGCCGCAGGACAAAAGAATAGCCGCTGGCGACAAAAGAATAGCCACGGGTGACAAAAAAATGTTGCCGTTTCGCAAATCTTTTCAAAGATTCGCAAATTTTCCAGCGAAGCGAAATGGTACAGATTCTCTCATCACTACTTCTGAAAGCTCAGACTCAGGCACAATGCACGGAGATGGCGCCTATGCACCAATAACAATTGTTGGTTCAAGGATAACATTTTGAATGGTAGAATCAATTATTTTCAAAGTAAGGTAGGTGTAATTTAGAATTAAAATATACCATAAAAATCATGACAGAATCTTTTCAAGCTTTTAGAATATAGTGGTAGATAATGAAAACCCTTCTTACCTGTGAGCAGTGTGAGCTTTAACATAATATTATAATCCAATCAAAACTAGATCCAGGAGAAAACAAAGAAAATCCCTTGGTAGTAGTCCTGACTCATAGCATGGGGAAACATCCCTTTGTAAATGCAAACTGACAATTTAATTGCTCCTACTCATTAAATAAACCAAATGTAAATGTAAGCACATTATTACAATTATTATGTTAAGCTCAGCCAGCCTTATATACAGAAAAAGGTTATCATTTTTGTATAATGTATGTCTATTAACTCTAGCAGGAACCAATCTTTTTCTTGGGGTTATAATACTTAGTTACAATGCTTAAACAGTCCCTATGGCTGTGAATACACTACATTTGCTAATCTACTAGTTGCTTGGTCCCTGTACTGGATTTTAGTTACCTTATAGGAATATCTTTGTTTATTGGCCCATAGTAAGTGACAACTTCCTGTAACACTTTTAATACAGTGATTGGAAAGGAATGGTTCTTCCTCTTTGGCCTCAAGACCCAGTAAAGAGGCCTGCCCTAGAGGGACAATCTTTCTAGAAAAAGTTGGGGAACAGAGACCAGGTGAGCAGCTCTCTCTTAGGCATAACTGGCTTTAAAGACAATGAAAGGTAAATATAAATTAAAAGTAAGTCTAAAGGCATTATTTTTACGTACTTACTGCATATCTAAATTCCCAGATCCCTGCTTGCTTCTCTGAGATATGGTGCTGGCAGCCTACAGCAGTGTGAAGACTACAGTGACATCACTGAAATCTCTCTCCCCTTCCTGTAGGTGCCAGCAGCAGCCTTCCTATTCTCTGAGCATGTGTGTAACTTGATCCTGTCTGCTGTTCTGAGCTACACATGCCCACCAGCCAATCAGAAGCGGATCTGCCAGAGGGGAGGGGAGGGAATGAAACACATGTGCAGTATGAAGCAAGGAGGGAAAGGAAGGGAGAATACTTTTTTAGAGATGGCTGCCTGTTCTAGAAAATGTGGAGTAAGTGTGACTGAGTAAATATTTGTTATAAATATAAATATTTTATGTGAGCGCAGTTTGATTTTTCTGTTGTGTTTGTCACTCAGCTTGGAGAGGTGCATTGTGAGGCAATCGTGTGCTCTGCTTCCTGCTCACATCCTTATGTCTTTCCTGGGGAATGTTGCTCCTCCTGTGAAGGTACGTGTCCCGGCATGTGTCTCCATTCTCTGAATCCTTTCAGCTTAGAAACAATGTTCCCCTTATTTAATATCTTCTAAGGATAAACATGTCCTTCTCTGTAGAGGACAAGATCTCTTTAATACCATAACCTGCTTCCCCTTTCAGAGTGTCTCTTTGAAGGCCATCTTTTAGAGAATGGAGGCTCCTACATATTAAAGGCGGATCCCTGCATTGTGTGTCATTGTTCTGTAAGTATAGTCTAACCACGATATGGCCATTCTTGGGGTTGTTTAACTACAGCCCCATATTTGAGCTTATTCCTGTCTGTCCAATACCTACTACTTCTACAGCCTCCTACTTTTGGGTTTCCCGAGATCAGCAGGTCCTTTTTAACTTTTTTGTATTTGTAACTTTTTTTTAGGGTGGAAATGTTCAATGTGAGCAAAGGGACAATTCCTGTACTCCATGGGGCTGATTTACTTACCCACGAACGGGTCGAATGGAGTCCGATTGCGTTTTTTTCGTAATGATCGGTACTTTGTGATTTTTTCGTATGTTTTGCGATTTTTTCGGATTCTTTACGAATTTTTCGGATCCAATACGATTTTTGCGTAAAAACGCGAGTTTTCCTATCCATTACGAAAGTTGCGTAAAAAGTTGCGCATTTTGCGTAGCGTTAAAACTTACGCGAAAAGTTGCGCATTTTTCGTAGCGTTAAGTTTTAACGCTACGAAAAATGCGCAACTTTTCGCGTAAGTTTTAACGCTACGCAAAATGCGCAACTTTTTACGCAACTTTCGTAATGGATACGAAAAACTCGCGTTTTTACGCAAAAATCGTATTGGTAACGAAAAATTCGTACAGAATCCGAAAAAATCGCAAAACATACGAAAAAGTCGCAAAATGTTCGTTTTCAAGTCGGAACTTTTCCAATTCGGGTCGGATTCGTGGGTTAGTAAATCAGCCCCCATGTGTGCAGAAGACACAGGATTGTCTAAATGGTATGCCCATAGGAATTCCACAAACGAGATGGGGCTGGGCATTACTTCCTTACTCTTTGTGTGTACTACAATCCTTCTTATAAAAAACCTAAATATTGATACAGTATAGACTGCTTTGGGAATAAAGTCAATGTAAGAATAAAAGTGTTAATCCCTACCCCTTGATATGTTAAAGAACAAATATAACAAAGTCTTCTACTACTATTCAACATTCTCTTCTGTGTTGCAGCGTTGTTTCCCTCTGACACCCCAGCCCTAACAGCAGGTTGCCCAGTCACTTACAGCATATTCGACGCTGTGACACTGTGAAATGTGAATGGCTCCCCATGTTCTGATTCTGCAGGGCAGGACAACCCATTTAAGAGCAGCTTTGTTAGAGATTCCAATCAAAACAGTCTCGGACTCCATCAGGATAGAAAATTGCCTCTTTAACTCTCATCAGGCATCAAATAAAGGTAAAACCATTCCTCACTAGCAATATCTCTTCTTTATTTAATCTCAAAATACTACACATCATTTACAGGAAATATTAATCAGGCTTGCATTTAATAGAAGGAAATCATCTGTCACATTAAATCTGACCCATTAGAACTCATTTCTGTGCCTTAGAGCTCCCCATTGCTTGCATCTTCCATTAATGGAAGCAAAGTGGTACTGGACACAGTAAATATTATTTAATTGTATTAGTAGTAATGATAATTTAATTATTTAACAAATTGTGGTAGAAGCTGCAATCAATAAGCAAGCACTCAGAGAAATCACTGGTATACCCTAATCTTGTGTTCATTATTTTTGACTTTTTATCCACTTTAAAGGCATTCAAAGACCTCAGAGTCTCACCAGTAAATCCCAAATCACTCATTACCTCTCTTTGTAATTGGTGGGTGAACAAAGCCTTCCTGTCTGTGTTATCTTTCTTCCCTATTAATGACAGTGACATAGAGGGTAACTGTTAGCAGCCAGGCAGGCAAAATACCTACATGGTGGCTAACGTACATGTATTTCTGCTTTTAATCCTTAGCCCCTTCAGCTGGGGGCGCTGCCCATTACTGTGTCTCATGTACCCCTATAGGGCTGTACAGACACTCAGATGCTGGCGGGTGGATTTATTATCTCACCGACCATTCAAGGGCAAAATACCCAAAGTTACAATATATATTGCTGCATAACTATCATATTCATAGGTAAGGGCACCAGGGATGTAGCTGTAAATAAACACAAAGGGGCTGATTTACTAATCCACGAATGGTCCGAAGGCGTCTGAATGCGTTTTTTTCGTAATGATCGGTATTTTGCGATTTTTTCAGAAATTGTCGCAACTTTTTCGTAGCCATTATGACTGTTTCGCAAAATGTCGCAACTTTTTCGTAGCGCTTTCGCGCCAAATACGAAAGTTTCGGATTCATTCAAGCTTCAGTATGGAGACTTTTCTTGGGCCAGGTTGGAGCTGCAGAGTGCCATAGAGTCCTATGGGAGGCTTCCAAAATCATGCTAAGTCTGAAAGTTTCGCCCGCCGCTTACGAGCGTTCAATATGAAAAAGTCGCGACAAGATACGAGCGAATCGTAATGGCTACGAAAAAGTCGCAACTTTTCGCACAAGTCGTAATGGTTACGAAAAAGTCTCAACAATTTACGAAAAGTCGTAACGGCGACGAAAAAATCGCAAAAAATACTAAATAGTCGCAAAATGTTTGTTTTCCAATCTGAATTTTTCCAATTCGGATTTGGATTCGTGGGTTAGTAAATCAGCCCCAAAGTGTTTTGCAAAGTGTAACCTTACTGTAGTTGGTCTGTTTAATAGAAAAAAAAATAATCGCCACAACCACAAATATAAATAATATGGTTTATTTCTCTTTACTGTAACTCTAATATCCCTGTGATTCAAACAGGGGTATCCAATGGTGTCTATAATTTTATGTTTCTGCTCAGGGGTACGAGAAAGATGGAAATGTTCAGCCCAGGTGGGAGAGCTCATCGCTGGAGACGAATAATGGCAGAAAATAATGGCAGAAATGAAATAAAGCATCTGGGGTATTAGCTTTGGTTTTACACATATTCTTTTATTTAATAAATATAAAACTCTATTATGAGAGCTGGGTTGGTAGGAAGAATTGGGGGACAGGGAGCCTACAAACCTCTCAGCATAGATACATGGAAGTATAAAATAACATTTGGTATCCACATTCTTCTAATATATTGATATTCCCATTGCTTACTGTAAGTCACACTGTATTTAAAAGTGTCTGGTTTGTATGATTTTAAGCTACAAGTCTCAAAGCTGCTATTTCACAGCCACCAACTGTCACTGTGGCACTGCCATAAGCCTGATGTGTGACTGAACCATTGTGATGCCCTTAAGTTTAACGGTTTTAACTGTCATTTGGTTGCTAGAGTGTCCGTTATTAACGGCTTTTCTCACTTTCATTTCTGGGATCAGAGGTAAGTGGAGCGTGCCACACGCTGGGGGGACATTTTAGGAAAATAATGACATAAATGCAGAAAATCACTACTTAATTGCATCACTAGGTAGCGCCTGGGATATTAGCCTTGGGTTTGCATAGAATTTTTTCAAGTTTAATACATAAATACATATAAAACATGACTATTGGAGAGTAGTGGTTGGGGGAATAAATAGGGGAGCAGGGAGGCTACAGACCTCTCAGAATAAATACAAAAAGCATAAAATAACATTTGGGATTCAGATTCCTCTTCTAATATAAATATTTATGTTGTTTTTAATTTTGCTGTGTATTAAAACAAGTTTGGAAATTATTAAGGGCAAAGTCTGACAGTGTTTGGGATGACAGTTGGCCACTTGGTGTTCAGGTTCTGCCTCCAATGCTCTTAATATTCATATTTCTCTCTCTGTTTCTTACTTTGTACATAAAACTGCCTTCTTTAAAAAGCTTTTAAGCATAAAGTTTCAGAGTTGCCATTTTGCAGGCATTAATGGGCCACTGATGCTGTCTGAGGCAGTTAATGACAGGCAGCCATTGCTTGTCCCAACTCCCAGCATCCTCTATCATACTTTCAGCCTGTAGTCCTGTTACTGTCACTGACCTACAACTCCCATCATCCCCTATCAGACCTGCAGCTTGTGGCCCTTGTCCTGTGGTTGCTAGGGTCCCATTCAGCTCAGCATTATTTATATACATGTTGGATCTTGGTAGCCAGTCATAGGTAAAATCTTAAAATGTGATTGGCTGCAACCCATTTAGGTATATTAATCTTTACTATAGAGGTGGGTGGAGCATACAGACACTCATACAGGGGATACATTAATGTGCTCCATCATTCCCAATCCAGCTACTGTTCTCTTTCATGAAATCCAAAACAAGTACCTGTAATCCTCTCCCTTCCTTTATATGGGATCCCCTCTGCTCTGAGAGCTGCCATTATTGCTATTTCCCTTCTGTGCAAGTTGAAATCCCCCTACCCATGTATTGGTACAGCCTGTTAAACAGTCAGAATCTCAGTATCCTATGCTAGTAATGATATCATCACCTTGACTGGTGCAAGTGATGGGGGGGTGATGATCCCTAGTAACATCTGAGAGCTTTATCTGAGAGCTTTGCCCATAGTTATTTAGCACAGAACTACAGCTCCCAGCATGCCCTGAAAGCCTTTGCAGCTGCCTTCTGAACTAAGAAACACAAGCAGGGGGTCAGTACAACATGGCATAGATTTTTCAGTGGTTACTGGGCTGCATCTGCCACTGTCAGCCGTTCCTTACCCCTGGGTGCTATGTATATATATGTGTGTTCCTTACCCCTGGGTGCTATGTATATATATGTGTGTTCCTTACCCCTGGGTGCTATGTATATATATGTGTGTTCCTTACCCCTGGGTGCTATGTATATATATGTGTGTTCCTTACCCCTGGTTAAGAAGCCAGGTGCCTATGCCAGTTTATTTCCTGAACTAAGGGATAAATACTCCCAGTATTATCCATAGTCCCCCAACATGTGGCCCCCAAGTTGCTGCTAAACTACAACTCCCAGCATCCTTATCAGGGGAACTTCACCTTTAATGCCTTTATTGCTGCAGAAGCCAGCAGCATGAATTTTGCTAACCTGAAGTAATGTCACATTACACAGAAATTAGATTTCAGAAATTTTAATGAAAATATCATAGAGAATAAATATCAGGTTTTTTTTGTAAAATGAAAGGATTGGTCAGGGGGGAAAAATGTGAATATAATGCAGTGTATCCTGATCTGTATAGCAGAGAGGGCCGGACCATGGAACTTATATCTTTTCATTTCTGTCCCCCCATACAGTGAAATTCTGTGCGACAGAGCGATTTCTGAGCGATTTCAAAGCTTTTTCAGAGCGATTTTCAGTGATTTTCCTGAAATTTTCAGCTTTTCTTTGGAAAAAACATCTTCCATTGATATCAGCTGATTTATTTTTTTTCTAAACCCAACTGCTCTTTTAAGAGCAAAACCACTAGGGCGCAATGCCATTCTGCGCCCCCCGGAGGAAGGTAAGGCTCCTGCTATGGATTTCATTTGACTCAAGGGTTTTGGTGTAAAGTATAGAATGTTAACCCATTCAGTGACACACAGAGCAGTGTTCTGCCCATATGGGGCTCTTTAATGAGCCTGAATAAATATCTGGTTCTATATGGGGCCAATTTATCCCAGAATCAGACACTTTATCAGACAGTTCTTTACTATCCAGGGGTGTAACTATAGAGAAAGGAGACCCTGTGACTGCTGGGGGCCCAGGGGGTGAAGGGGGCACAGTGGGGCAAAGACTAATAAGTTGGTTTGTGAATAAAGTCCCATTCTTGGCCAAGGTTTAAAAGGCCCTAAAGTGACTTTGCTATGGGACCCCACTTCTAGTGGAAGGGCACACGGGGTAGTACCATTTTGTTACTCAGCCAGTGTTGGGCCTAATAATGTCCCTTTAAACTAACAGAATCTTTTAATTTTCCCTCAGCGAACAGCTGAATTCGGACGCCTCTCCGAAATTTATAAGGTGAGTAGGAAAGAGGGTGACATACATGACCAACACCCTGTAGGGGCTGCTAGAGCATGGAATTTGGGTGTTGGTTTGGTGATACCCCCCCAGTTTTATGTACCTCACACCTGCCAATTGCCTCTGTCTCTCATGTGTTTCTCATGCCCCTCCTTCCCAAAAGTCCCTCTCCTTCCTGTCTGCCCCCATTGTAGTTAATACATATTTTTTACCTTGTGGAATATTATGTTATTAATAAAATTCCCCTTTAATTCTATTTATCTATTTTTCCCAGCTTCCTGATGGTCGGCTGACCAAGGAGACGCTTCTCGGAGAGGGCGGCACTGGAGACGTGTTCATGGTAAGGGACCAACCAAATTCCTAGAGAGCAGGGGGAGCTGAAAGCAAGTTGAAAGTGCTATCACTATCCCTGCTATGCACATGATTACATTCCTTAATAACCCAATATTTCTGTCAGTTTGTTCCCAATATGAGTCTTGATATTTCCAGCTAATACTGAATGTCAGTTACACCTTTCTGTGTGTGTTACAGGGCCATCACCATCGCAGAGGTAAGGTAGCCGTCAAGATGGCCAACATCACTCGGGTAAGGTTTCTTTATAGTTCCTTTCTCCATATCATCCCTATTGTGTGGCTGCCTATGTGAAATAAAGGGTTTCTATTTTTCCTCTCCAGGATGAGGAGTCAGTCTGCCGAGAGGTAAGCTTTCTCCTGAAGTTCAGCAGGCACAGGAACATCGCCTCTTACTATGGAGCTTATTACCACCCTGCTCCAAACGAGGAGTCATCGGAGTATCTGGAGGTAAGAAATTGTATGTTGCATCACATTCATCCCTTATGTGCCAAAGAGATCTCCATTGGAGGCGATAAAATACATACATGGCCTGAAATCATTCCTTCCTATTTCAGCTTGTCCTTGAGTACTGCAGCGGCGGCTCCCTGTACGACCTGATCGACAGCACCGAAGGCCAATCCCTGAAGGAGACCTGGATTGGCTATGTCTGCAGGGAGGTATTGAAGGTAAACTTAACTCCTTAAGGACTCGCCTATTACTTTGCTTTATATATATATATATATATATAATAAATGTTTTTGTAGATCATGATTTTCCTACATTGTGTTACATGCTCTTTGTTAGGGATATTTAACCAAATGTCTGTTATATTCTTATAACCTACATCGCAATCTCCCCAGGCTCTCAACCACATTCACAACCACCGGGCCGTTCACAGGGACATCAAGAGCCCCAACGTGATGCTCACCGAGAAGGGGAACATCAAACTCAGTGAGTAAAACTTATAGTTGTAAGATGAATGGATGGGGGGAAGCTTCTGTGGATATAAAATACAGAGGGTATCATGATACAGGTTTCTATCTTATTGCCCTTAAAATTTTCCATTTATATATTTAATCTGTCATTTCAGTCGATTTCGGACTCTGCTGGGACCTGGACCCACAGACAGGAAAGTGCAACCAGGCTGATGGGACTGCGCACTGGATGGCACCCGAGGCCTTTAGGAGGAGGGACAGGGAACCGGAATTCGACAACAAAGTATGTTGTAGGAGCAGTAGGAGGACCCAATGGCATTTATGTGTCTGCACAAATGGGTGCTGCATTCAGTAAAGGCCAATTCAGTTACATGAGTGCTAAACATGAAGCCATTGGGAACCCCCCGGTAACAAGTAACTAAATCATACGCTAACCCAATTCTATCCTAATGCTCTTTGGTGTCTTCTTTTCCAGTGTGACATCTGGTCCCTTGGAATCACTGCCATCGAAATGGCTGAGGGAAAAACACGTAAGTAACAATTGTGGGTTTCTGTACATTGTAACCAAGGAATTGTTACCCAGTCTGGCAAAGAGCCTTTATTTAGTCATCTGTTACATTCAGAATTACAGGCCATGACTGTGTTTCTATGTGCAGGGGTATTGTTTGTTTGTTATGTATTGTTTGTTATAATTATTCTAAAGCAAAATGTCTATTATGGTGGAAATAGCGAATAAGCCCCAATACTTCAGCTTCATGTTTGAAGCAACTCATATATATATGTTTTTAACTTTTAGCATACGCCGATCAGGAACTAGTGTCGGACCTGATCATCAACAACGACCCTCCGAGGCTCATATCAAGGACCTGGTGAGTCCTTCCCAGCTCATGTCACTGTGCGATACTGATACTGCAACTCTGTGTGTCTCTCACCTTGGCATATTAGCGATTAAAGCGATACATCTGTTTATCTTGCTCAAATCTTTTCCTTTTTCCAGGTCTCAAACTTTTGTGTCCTTCTTGGAGTCGTGCCTTGAGAAGGATCCTTCCCGGAGATGGAGTGTGGAAGAGCTGCTGCAGCACCCGTTCATTACTGAACTGCCCCCTGCGAAGACCATCAGGGCTGAAATCAAGGAACACCTTCGGGCTGTGCAGAACCGGCCGGCCAAACAAGGTGAGGGAATCCATTATATTTGTTATGGCTGTACTGTCACATCACTTAACTTACTAAAATGAGAAGCTGCTTGAGCTGGAATTGTAATAGTGGTGCTAGGAATAATAAACATATTTTTAGAGGGGTACTTTACCTAATTATTACATTTTAGTACAATAATATAATGTTGCTTTTGAATCATATAAGTTTTATTTTGCAGCTTTCCTGTTATAAATTTCAAGTGCTAGTTGGTTGCCATTACTCTAGCAACTGTTGCGCCTGCAGCAATACATGCGCTAGTTAGTAGGTGCTTTTGTAAACTGAAGTTCAATCTGCGCAGCAATAGTAACAGCATTTGCATCCAATTCGCTTGCTGCAAGTCAGTAGCAGATGCAGCATACTCGTAGTAGAATTATGGAACTACCGCCATGTCAAATCTGCTGGTAATTGTAGTGAAATGGGTTCAGTAGTTCAGACTAGTTGAATGAAAGGCCGTCCCAAGGATTCATTTTCATTTTTTTTCCTTACTGTGATTTTATTTATCTATATAGGATTGAGAGCAGTTCGCTGGGCCAGGGAACAGCTACGGCGGGCCAGGGAACATCTACGCAGGGCCAGGGAACAACTAGGCAGGGCCAGGGAACAGCTAAGGCGGGCCACGGAACAGCTACGGCGGGCCAGGGAACATCTATGGCCTCGCTGTGCCATGGAACATCTACGGCCTTGCTGTGCCATGGAACATCTACGGCGAGCCTGTGACTTCTGCGCAATTGAAACATCGCCAGAACAGAAGGAGGCTCAGCAAATGGCCCTGGAGGGTTTTGCCTGTGTGTGATCCTGTGGCCAATAACATCAAGTGCCCAGGGTGAGTCTCCTGTATACCATCCAAGGAGAAAGGAACATCTGCAGAGAAAGGTACCATCTCTCCTTCTTCTACTGCTCCTTTACCACTAGGCTCTTTCCTCAGACTACCACACCTCTAGCATCTGTATCTCCATCAACACTATCCTTGCAGCTGCCCCAGCTCCTCCACAGTGGCATCTCCTCTTTAAATAACTGTAACTCCACCAGCAGTCTCTGCCTTTAACATCTGCATTTCAGATCTGTTTTTCTAACTGTAGATCTATCATTATCTGTCATCATATCTCAGACTACCACTGCTCCACCAATGATGTCTTTCCTTTAGTATCTTCATTTCAAACAACCACAGCAACAGTAATACTCACCACAAATTTCTACAGATTCACCAGTGGCATTCACATTTTTTAAACATCACAGCTCCACCAGTGGGACCTTAGATTCAAATTACCATAGCTCCACCCAAGGTCTCTTCTCTTAATTTTAGCTCCACCACCTGCCTTCCCTTTATTTGTCTACTCCTCAACCAGCATGCTCTTTGCCTTATTCTAATCTCTTATTTCTCTTCAGCTAGTCTCTTCCATTTATCTTCTGTTCCACCCTCACACACTCCAAATCTCCCACTGTAGAGCCAGCGACACCTCCTCTCTAATCCCCTCACATACACACTGACATAAACCCTTAGTACAAGTTGATCCAGGGACTTGTCCGATTGCCCTTTTGGGAGTCAGGAAGGAATTTTTTCCCCTCTGAGGCAAATTGGCTCCGGCTTCAGATGGTGGTTTTTCGCCTTCCTTTGGACCAACTAGCAAATAGGCAGGTTTCTTTTAGACTAAAATTTAATACAAACAAATAACATCTATTTTATAAATAAAGCTTTAATACATATTTTGTGGTGTTCTTGCCTTTTTATTGTATTGCCAGGGAGTGTTAGAGATGACGGACACTTGTAGTGCAAGGGAAAAGGGTAACTGAAAAGAGAAGGTGCAATCAAGGGGCAGGGGAGGGAGACATGGGTGAAAAGTGATACTAATATTGAAGAAATAAAAGCAGGGAATATGTCATGTCTGGGCCCAGTGTTACTGATCTTGACTGAGGCAGGGATTTTGGTCAGTGCTGAAGCCTCGAGGGAGACTTCAAAAATTAAGAAATATCACTATACAGATATAGGACCCGTTATCCAGAATGCTCGGGACCAAGGGTGTTCCGGATAAGGGGCATTTCCGTAATTTGGATCTCCGTACCTTAAATATATTAAAAAAGTAATAAAACATTGATTAAACCCAATAGGATTGTTTTGCATCCAATAAGGATTAATTCTATCTTAGTTGAGATCAATTACAAGGTACTGTTTTATTATTACAGAGAAAAAGAAAATCAGTTTTAATATTCTGAATCATTTGATTAAAATGGAGTCTATGGGAGATGGGTTTTCCATAATTCGGAGCTTTCTATATAATGGGTTTTCAGAAGGGATCCCATACCTTTATAACTATAACAATTGCTGTATAAACAATATATAGCTTATATAAACATATCATTGGGGTTAGAACAGTGTGAGGCTTAGGAGGTACAGACTTATTAATACTGTATGTCACTGTGCTTAGTACATGTTGGGCCTCTGTAAAATATGGATGAAGCTGAGAGCATTTTTTAGTAGCTTAATGCACAGAATGTTTTAATGTCCTATATATATATATATATATATCGATAATGGGTCAGTGCATAGGACCTCTTGTCTCTGTATGACTTTTGTGGTCAAAGACTCAATGAGGAAGCCCTGGCGGCACTCTGTACAAAGGAATAATCCTGAAATGACACCATATGGACCGGAGTAAAGCTATAATGGGTGTTGGTGACAGCTGTGGCAGCTGTGGTGCTTATGTGTTTGGTGGGGCCACTGGGGTGAGATTCTCTGGCCATACCTGCTCTATGTTCCCGGGGTGATCAGTCACTGTGTCCATAGCCTAGAAAGGAACGCGCATTTTCAGTGCATTACTGCCGGAGAAACAACCGCTAGAGCTTGTGGGGGAAGTGATTGACAGGGGCCGGAGGCTGCTACCCCACAGTATAAAGCAATAGGATACATACCTTGTAATCGTTTATTCACCAGTTGGGCAGAGGGACTCAGTGAGACAGCAGTTTATTTATGATACAGTGATGATAGAGTGTTCTTTGACTCGTATTTATCCAGATAGGAGATCATTAACTACATCTGCTACATCTGTAGCACTAACAGGAGATGGGACATGGGTCATTATTATGTAACTTGTCTGCCCACATTCTCACTGTATGTAAGTGGCCTACATTACTCATATAGCCAAGTAATGCGCTCTCTTATTATTCTGGGAACTCCAGGCCAACACTGAAGGGCTAAGTCTGAATGGCTGCTGCAATACGGCCTGCAGAAAGGGATCAACACGGGGCAGTGGCAGCTCTGTTTCTCTTAGATAAATGCCAACGGGCTATAAGATGTTGCCTATAGATCCTTTCCTTACACAGCAAGGCATATTCAATAAATGTAAATAAAGCCCAAACTAGCTATACACCATGTCTCCATTCCATTGGATGTTACTTGTAGGAGAAAAATCTTAGACATTACTACTTCCACCCAGCCCTACGGGAATGCTCACTCATTTCGGTTCCTTCGGACTCACTAACATGACAAGTCATTAGGGAATGACAGAAGCAGGAAGAGGAGATGCTCGCTGCAGGTGCCCCGGGCTGGTACGGTTTTCTCTCAACCGGGGCACCAGCCCGGGGTACAAGGTAAGCGATTAAAGTCATTTGGGGGTGCCTAACATTTTGGTACCCCCAAGTGACTTAGCCTTTCCTTTAAGTGCTTTAAGTGCTGATCAGCTTCTGTGCAGCGTTCCTAAGGACTTTTTAGTAAAACATTATTCTATAATAATAGTAGTATTAACAGTGGCCAGTTGATTGGCTGCCTCCCCGCCCTGCTGCAACTGCAACCTGATGCATCTGTGTGACAAGAGGACATATTTGTGTACTTATACACAACAACAAATATATATACCAACACTGATATACAGGTATAGGACCTGTTATCCAGAATGCTTTGGACCAAGGGTCTTTCCATAATTTGGATCTTCTACCTTAAGTCTACTAAAAAATCAATAAAACATTAACTAAACCCAATAGGATTGTTCTGCCCCCAATAAGGGGTAATTATATCTTAGTTGGGATCAAGTACAGGTACTGTTTTATTATTACAGAGAAAAGGGAATCATTTAACCATTAAATAAACCCAATAGGGCTGTTCTGCCCCCAATAAGGGGTAATTATATCTTAGTTGGGATCAAGTACAGGTACTGTTTTATTATTACAGAGAAAAGGGAATCATTTAACCATTAAATAAACCCAATAGGGCTGTTCTGCCCCCAATAAGGGGTAATTATATCTTAGTTGGGATCAAGTACAGGTACTGTTTTATTATTACAGAGAAAAGGGAATCATTTAACCATTAAATAAACCCAATAGGACTGTTCTGCCCCCAATAAGGGGTAATTATATCTTAGTTGGGATCAAGTACAGGTACTGTTTTATTATTACAGAGAAAAGGGAATCATTTAACCATTAAATAAACCCAATAGGGCTGTTCTGCCCCCAATAAGGGGTAATTATATCTTAGTTGGGATCAAGTACAGGTACTGTTTTATTATTACAGAGAAAAAGGAAATCATTTTTAAAGTTCTGCATTATTTGATTAAAATGGAGTTTATGGGAGATTGGCTTTCCGTAATTCAGAGCTTTCTGGATAATGGGTTTCGGGATAAGGGATCCCATACCTATACTGTATATACCCACATACAAGGTTGAACATCTGGTGGGCCCCGCCGGCCCAGGCCTACTGCATGCTTTGAAGTTGTGCTGAAATTAAAGTAAGGAGATGCAATGTGTGCGCTCATACACGTGTGGGCCAGAGGTGCGCTATGTACATGCACACATGCATGGCGGCTTGCTGGTAGCAAGTGTAAGGAACAGGGTGTGCAACTGAGGTGGGGGCCCTTGAGGTAGCAGCCCCGGTGAGCCCCAGAAACCCCAGTCCGAGCCTGTAAATCCCTACACTGCTTTATTCCATGGTTACTAGGTAGATGCCCATGTATTTATTTTTGGATCTTCCCCTTTGGCCTTCAGTTGCTGACCCCGCTTGAATGTGTTCCAGGGAGCCTAGGATCAACAAGGCCAAGTAAGTGTTCTGCCCTAGAGGGACAACCCTTCTAGTGAATCTGGGGTTCAGGGACCCAGCAAATGAGGATTTAGTCAGTGACAAGTTTACATTTGTTATAGCACTTTCTAGGAAAGTTAGATAGATAGATCTCCAATGGGAGAAATAGCAGGGAGTAGCTCTACCTAGAGTCTGGTTACCTAAAGGAAATCCAAAAAATATGAAAGGCTGGCACTCCGGATATAGATGTATATTTTTTGGATTTCCTAGATGGCTCCATTTAGCTGAAGGTCTGGGGCATGAGCACCCGGACCCATCTCTACTATGGGTGAGATTCTAACTATTTTTACTTTAGAGCATATGTTCCCTTTTGTTTAATAGTTCTGATTGCCTAAATAAAGGGACCAAAGTACTGGATCTGGATCTCCCAGATCCAAGACTGCTGTATAGGATCCAGACTAGAGATGTAGCGAACTGTTCGCCGGCGAACTAATTCGCGCGAACATCGGGTGTTCGCAAGTTCGCGATTTGGGTTCTCGTGGCGTTTTTCCGCTGCGTTTTTTCTCGGCCTAAAAACATTGCACATATAGGCCGTTTTCTAGTGTATTTCCGCATTGTGTGGTTTGCTTCGCGTCTTTTCAAGCTATTTCTATGGATGATATCAGGCTTTTTTCAGCCGCCGAGAGAATTAGAAAATACATAGTGGAAAAACGCCATGTGTGCCCTTGATCCCCCTCCTGCATGCTACTGTCCAGGTCGTGGCACCCTTTAAACAATTTTAAAATCAGTTTTATGGGCAGAAATGGCTTTTCTAGGTTTTAAAGTTTGCCTTCCCATTGAAGTCTATGGGATTCACAAAGTTCGTGAATATTTGTGCTTTTTGGCGTAAGTTTGCGATCGTGAACTTTTTTTTTGAGGTTCGCTACATCCCTAATCCAGACCACATAAGCCATTAAAACCCTAGAAGGTAAAACTTAAACTTCCCTAAGTTGTCTCCTTATGGTCACATCATGCTGTCTCTGTTATGCCTTTGCTGCATTGACCTTGATCATCTATTTGTGCTATATTGCCTCTGTGGATCTGTGAGTATATTTGCCCTGCTGCACTTGTCTTGGACAATGTGTTCTGTTGGTTTGCTTCAAGAACCTTCTGGTGGCATTTTAGCACACAGCACAAGGGAGTTGTAGTTACAATACCTCTACCCTTTCATCCTTCCACATAGCGAAGGATGCTCTATCTTGAATCTAGCTGGACAGGCCAAGATAGGGTTACAATGACAAACTAAAAAAAACAAATGAGGAGGAGTCAGTTAACCAACAGTTTTACTTAAAGCCATGATGCCCTTATCCTTCCTTACAATAAGTATACAACAGGACAATGTGGAACCCAAGGATCTTGTAAGGTATCATATATGCCCTTTTTGCCCAAATGCTTATTTTAGGGAATAGGCAAAGCATGCAAAACAATTTACAATAGATAAACATTCTCTTCAACACATGATTTCTTCATTTCAATAGTGTCTGGCATAGGTTGTGTGAAATAATTTTTTTTTACAAAATAATCAGTTCTCACAGTCATCCTCAGAGTATTCTGATCAAACAATAAAGAAAAAAAAGACTGTGGGCACCTACCAATCAATATCAAGGTGCTGATGATGAGAGTGAATGCTTTGACAAAGGTACAAAGGAATCTAAATTCTAATGCAAAAAGTGAAAGCTGCATTATCAATAATATCAGCTAAACCTTGAGGGGAAATTCATCTCCATCTTTACTGCTGAATAGAAAATCTTTCTTTCTCACTCTTTAGAACTGTGAAGGTTGACATTTGAACGAGCTATCCACTTGCTGTCAGTGACTGCCTTGTAAAGCAAAGGCTCTAGCTAGAGAAATAATCTTGACAGAGCAGTCTACCAATCCTTATCTAAAGCTGTTTTTGCTGCAAGATCAAACACAAAAAGTTTAATTATTGAGGCATAGTGAGTTCTTAATGCATCATCCATTATTAGTCGAGATACTAATACAATCAGCTGCCAATAATTCACAACAAATAATAAGCTCCCTGTAGGGGAGCACTTGGTACAAAGGGCAACTTTTCAGATGCAAATCACATTTTTTACCCAGAATTCAACATCATCAAGCCTTTCCTATATACTTACATATGTCTCCGTCCATTTCAGATCTTTGTTGAGTCTTCAATGTGTTTCATCTAGAGAAAGCCTTGTGTCACACTTTTACTCCCCATTTTGCTTTTTGGTATTCTAATTTTTCTGTTAAACAAATGATGGACAAAATTGTTCTCCCTATTAAAGGCGAAAGAAAGTTATTTTGGCATTTTACTGCCAATAGATTCACCATATTGGTGCCACCTAGAACACAATATTAAGTCTGTGGAAAGCATTACCATACCTGAGTAAAGAGCCCTAGAATCTTTCTCTGTTTGTTTGCGGCTGCCATTTTAAGAAGCTTCCTGCTGCAGCTCTAGCCATTGTAGCTCAGATTACACATTCCTAAGGGGGGGTAAGTTTTATGAATTCTTATGGGAGGGGGGAGAAGGAGAAGGGAGAGAGGAGAGAGCTGCGCAGACTCTGGCCCCAGGAATGAAGGATTTTTCTGAAAGAGATACCCAAGAACATGTTTACAAAATAGAAGACAAGAAATCCTGTGTTTTTTTGATAGAGGACTCAGCATTTATGTGAGTGCTTATGGCTGTATTTACATTAGTTTTTACCTTTCCTTCTTCTTTAAACTTCTCCTACTTGCTGCTCTGCAGGACAGTCCACGGCAATATGTTCTCTCCCTGTGGGAATTTCAAGAAATATTTCACCTTTTACAGGTTGCCACGTGACCTTTATAAAAGTTGACTTTATACCATCCATATGCTAAATGGCTAATTAGTAGTGATGGGCAAAATAATTTGCCAGGCATTTGCCAAGATTTTACACGGCTCACCTTTGATGGATTGTTTCTCTAAACGGGCAACAAAATTTGCAGAACAGAAAATTACGCGCAACATTTTCGCCATTTCGCAAATTTTTTGGGGAAGCAAAATGGGAAAGATTCACTAATCACTACTAATTTGCAGTTGATTTAGTGGACACTTGATGACTGCAGAAATCACTACACTTGTGACATGCATTGAAGATATTTGCTAATTACTCAAGAAATTGTTGGACTTACTGTCTCCAATTAAGTTGTTGGTGTATTTTAATTTTTTTTATCCATTATTTAATTTATTTTACTTTAATTGAAGTCAATTGCATTTTTTTCCTGACAGCTTTCTTTTCATGCTGACTTTATCCATAAAAAATACAATGAAGTTTAAAAGCATTTTTTCACTGCATTTTTTTTTTTTTTTTTGCTGCAACAGAATAGATTGGGGTTGGTGCACTTTTTTTTGCGGTGACTTTTTTACAGTGAAAATTTTGTGGCAAAAATTTGCTGTGGTTTTAAAAATTTTTTGCTGATGGCAAAATTATTTTGCTGCAAATTCCTACCCGGCAAAAAAATGTTGCTCACAATTAATCCCTACTATATAAATCAAAAAAGACCTTAAAGGAGAATGCAAGTCAAAATGTAAAAAGCATACTGCCCAATAGTCCTCCTATTGTTTAGTAAAAACGCCACACTTTTGGCTCACCTAATCAAATATTTACTCAGTCACACTTACTTCACATTTTCTAGAACAGGCAGCCATCTCTAAAAGGTATTCTCCCTTCCTTTCCCTCCTTGCTTCATACTGCACATGTGTTTCATTCCCTCCCCCCCCCCCTCTGGCAGATCCACTTCTTATTGGCTGGTGGGCATGTGTAGCTCAGAACAGGAGACAGGATCAAGTTACACACATGCTCAGAGAATAGGAAGGCTGCCGCTGGCAGCCTACAGGAGAGGGAGAGAGACTTCAGTGATGTCACTGTAGGCTTCACACTGCTGTAGGCTGCCAGCACCATATCTCAGAGAAGCAAGCAGGGATCTGGGAATTTAGATATGCAGGAAGTACTTAAAAAGAATGCCTTTAGACTTACTTTTAATTTATATTAACCTTTCCTTGTCCTTTAAGTCCGTTAATAAACATTTAAACGTTAAATAAACCCAATAGTATGGTGTTCTGATTTATTTTAGAGAGAAAGGAAATTACATTTAAAAATTAGAATAATTAGAAATTTAGAATGATTTGCTTGTAATGGCCTTCCTTTAATTTGGAGTTTTCTAGATAATGAGTTCCCAGATAACAGATCCTATTACTGTAGCAGTTAATTCATATTATTTAGTTGTCTTCCATTAAAAGAGAGTCTTCTCTATTTTAGGAAAAACTTATTTGATTAAACTCAAGGTTTTTATCCTCAATCACAATTTTTTTCTTCATCATTGCAGTCAATCACAGAAAAACTCAAACTGAAAAGAGTTAATCGTGTTAAATCGAAAAAAAAAGATTGCAATAAAAAGACTTGTTCCACTGATTTTTAAAAACTCCAAAAAATAAAATAGCTTTAATGCTGAATATATACCTTCGTATTAGTTATTTATTGAATATATACCTTTCTTTGACTCATCTTGCCAGGTTTTATTTGCCTTACTTTTTCATTTTGATTCTGAAAAATGAAATTCTCAAATTCTCAAAATTTTAAAAAACACAATCTTGAATATTAAATTAAAAATAGGTAAATAATAACATAAACCACTACTGATAATTATGCACATGTCTACTAACCCAGACTAATAACAATTACATGTAGATGAACCAACCTCTATGCATTATAAAAATCAATATTTGATATAAATATGACAAGTCAGCACATGTGCCAAGGCACTAACCATGACAATAAACCAAATGTCCGGGTTGAAGTTGGCAGACTGGTAAATCTAGATGTTTTATTGTGGCAACAAATCTATAAATCAGAAACCTATAACAAACAGCCCATTGTGCCTGTGCATAGAAGCAAAATGGAGTTTAGGAAACCAACATTGGTGACAGTACCATTTTAAAGTTATCACATAGCTACAGTATATTCTTTCACATTTTATGGTTTCACCCAGACTCACATGAATGCAAAAAGTATCTGCTTTAGTCTTCTTCCTATTCTTTTACAGTATCTCTGCAATGCAAAGTTATTGACTGCTAATCCATGGATCCCACTTGAATCAGTCACTTGAGTGAGCAAGAAAAGTCGCTTGATTAAGGTCTTTGTTTAGATTGTCAAGCTTTTCAGCAAACCCTACAACTCTTCGTGTCACATAAAAGAAATAAATCAACTCCCAAGTTTCACTTCTACAGCTCTGTAAGTGACAAGAAAGATATATAGTTGTTTCAATACCAGAACAGAAGAGTTTCACCAATAAAAAATGACCTAGAACCAGCCTTGTGTGATGCCCAGTGGAAGAGGTGGTAAATTTAATGTACAATGTGACTGTTGTTTGGTTCAGATTGGGGTTAAAAGGAAAATAGTACAAATACATACACTTTTCTAGAAGTAGACTCTTAAGCAGCAGAAAGTTTAATGGAAGATAGAGTTTTTCAGTGTTACTCCATGATTGATATTAAAAAAAACAGAGAGATCGATAGATAGAGAGATAGATCAAAAGATGGAGAGATAGATGATAGATAGTTGGAGAGATAGATTGATGATAGATAGATAGTTGGAGAGATAGATAGATAGATATTTTTATAACCATGAGTTTAGTTATAGGCTGAATACGTTATGAACACATTTTCTTTCCAAGATGAATGCTTCTGCAGACTGGTTATAAATCTGAAAAAAATACCTCTTGATTTGAAATTCTTAGCAGCAGCAAACTCACATTGAGTGGGTTCAATAGAAAAGAAGTCCTGTTTTAAGTTCATAACAGCAGGTAATGATGAAAGTATAAAAGAATCCTAAAGGCAACTGATCAGAGATGTGAAACCAACAATTTTAGTGAAGAAAAAAACCCAGGAAAGATGCTGATCTAAGGAAGCAGAAAGGAAATGCAAACTGACATATGGGCTAGGGCTGGTTATATTCGTTTGGATTGTGTATTTGGATACAGTGCCAAGACATTCCTCTTGGCTCAGCTCTTGTTCAGCTCACTTATTACAGATCCTCTCTTTTCTAGTGTAAAGCGGTAATTTGTTAAACTTCCAAGAGGCATTTTTGCAAGCAAACAGGTGACCTTGGGTCAACAGAAAAAAAAAAAATAACAAGCATTCCCACAAAGACAGAGCCAGGCATTGCCAATTGAATTGAAACTGAAATGATTAGAAAAACTTGTTAGCAAATATTTTATTAACTGTAGCAAAGGAACAAAGCCAAAAGAAACTTATATCACTGAATACGTTAGGAGCAAATCAATCTCAATGAGTTATAGAGAGTTTGGCATTGAACAAAGGATAGTATTTTGCTTGTTGGCCTTTAGCACTTATTGTAACGTTTCCCTGATGGCAGCAGCTCAGTGTACTAATAGGCTGCAGTGTCCGGATATCCAACAGTGTTATTGTAATACTGTAGCTCTACAGAAACTAGTAGTAAAGGTCCAAGCGTGTAATTATTTCTGGATTCATTTTATTTAGAATGTTTTTTCACTACTGGTGTGAACAAGTCCTGAATTATACATTACGCTTGTTTAGACACAGCAATTATTTTTAGTTTTATTCTAATTTGGTAATGGGAATTATTATTTCAAGCAAAATATATTGTGAACCTTAATTCCACATAAGGTTTCATATGGAAGAAAAATTGTCCTATCAATACAAGAGGCAGAATCTGCCTTTGATTCTTTGGATGAGCCAATACAATCATTTTCAACTAATATCATTTCTGAATTCAATGTATAAAGGTCTCCTGTATATCAGCATTTTATCTCATATGAGAATAAGAATGTTTGTTTTATAAAAGAACAAGCTGAATGTTATAATCCACTTTCCGGTGTTACAAATTGAAGATGGCCGTGCTAGAGTTTCACTGTACAATATTCACATTACACTGATTAGATTTGTTGCAGCTCCAAATCTAATGAAAGTAGAGTAAAGTGGTTTTGTTAGCAAGTTATTAAAATATTGATAGTTATGTTGCATCCAAGTTCTAAAAAGGGCCAACACCACTAATTGCCGAGCATTTGCATTAATAGCTGAGCCTAAAATTTCAATTTCCTGTCTATGATTTTTTCAGTCACTGGGAGGAATGCCTAATTACAAAATGGAAGCAATTCAATACAATTTCTTTTATGGAGCCCCACTTAGCTTTAACCCCAGAGGTGCTATGCAGAGTCCCATCACAAATCATGCCAACATTTCTGAGGCACTAATTGTTTCATCAGTTGAAAGATAACTTAAAATTAAATGTAAGTATGGTCTAGCCATTGGTATTTAAAGTACATTTCCAATTACTGAAACTTTTTGTTTTGCAGATCTCTAGCTTAGGGGCTCATTTACTAATCCACGAATCCGAATCACGAATGGGAAAAAATCTTATTGGAAACGAAAATTTCGTAAGATCGCAAATATCACGAAAATGCTTACGAAAAAATCGTATTAGTCGCGATAATATCGTATTGGCGATCCGAAAGTCACGAAATTTTCGAACCGAACAATTGTAAACAGCGGTAAAACCTTTTTTTCGATTTTTTCGTGCAAACGTCCGAAACAGTCGTGCGCCGTCCAAAAAAGTCTTGCGCCCTACGAAAAAGTCGTGCAGACGCCCGAAAAAATCAGCGAAAATACGCTCGGAGCGTTCGCATGAACGTGCATTCGTGCATTCGTGCTTTTGTAAATGTGCCCCTTAGAGTTAAGCAGTAGTTTGTAAGTCAGAAACACCAATGACAATAGAGGGCCTGGACAGAGAGATAAGCAACAAAGAAGCATTAATATGGAAACCTCATAACTAGTGATTTTTTCACCAGGCATGGATTCACAGCAAATTTCCACATTTCGCCATTGGCCAATTGTTTTGCAAAACATTTGCGAAAATTCACAGTGGAAAAATTGTCACGTGTCAAAAAAAGTTGCAGTCGCATCAAAATAGGTGTCAAAATGGGCGCGGCTGTGTAAAAATGGGTGCGGGCGAGTAAAAACATGCTGCACGCAACAAGATGGTTGCGCAACACTCGCATTTTTGCAAATCTTTGGCCATTTTGCAATATTTTATGGTGAAGCGAAGCAGGACAGATTCGCTCATCACTACTCACAACTATTGACAATGCTTTTTGATGCATGACAATTCTTTTGACAAAAGAGAAAATTCTTTTTGGTGCAAAACAATTCTTTAGACCTTTGAGACAATTCTTTTGACCCACAACAATTCTTTTGACCCACAACAATTCTTTTGACAAGCTAGACAATTCTTTTTGAAGCACAACAATTCTTTTGCCCAATTCAAGAAAAAATCCGCCAATGCGAAACATGGAAATTTGCCACAAATCCATGCCTGGCTAATTTTTTCGCCCATCAATAACTGATTTGTGCCAAGTCCAATGACACTGACACTCTGTAGTTAAAGTTGCTTATCTACCTCTATGCTTATCTGTAATCATCACAAGATTAGAGGCCTATTTTTCAAAATTTGTGAAATGTTTGTATTTTTTCCTCCTAACCTCAATATTTTTAAAAACGCAAATGTTACCTTATTTGTTAAAATCCCAAATAAAAAAAAGTGAACAAATAAACCCATAAAAAAAAAAAAGTTGATTTTTTTTTGCTGGATTTTCTTTCCTTGCCCAAAATGCATTGGAGCCAATAAGCATTTTTAATGTGCCAAATGCATTAAAGTCAATAGTTTTTTTTCAAAATGTTTCTTGCATCAAATGTATTTGAGGTAATTGATGTTGGTTCAATTTTTTTTCCTGGAAAAAGAAAATATGAGGCAACATTCTACCTCAGTTCAAGAAAAAGTTTTTCCAATCACAAAAACATTAATCTTGCCACAAATCTGTATCTGAGAAAAAAAAAATCACTCATCTTTAGTCTTGAATAGATTAGGAAGACAACCCTCTCTGCACTGAATCAGATGAGTATCTGGTTAGCCAGATTGTAATTGTAAATTGAATAGTTAGTATGAAATAGTTTATCACTATAAAAATGAATTATACATAAAGTGCCAGTGCAGAGATTGTTGTAAAACATATTAATCAATAGCAGTGATTCATTTATACAAGTTTATATAAGTACTAAAGTGCTTGATAAGCATTAACAAGGTAATTAAAGCTACATTACATTTTATTAAATAAATAAGAAAAACATTAATTGCGCCTGAAAGATAAAAAAAAGTAATTCTCTAAACACAATTAAATACTCCCAGATTTGTGCATAAAATGGAAAAGGAACAAAAATATTGATGGTAGTGTTTTATTGAGAGTAAAAAAAAAATACAATTTTTCCAGCACATCACAGCGTAAAGTACTGAGTTGCCCTGCTTGCCGATGAGAGTAAAAAAAGGGAAAGATTTTCAGTTTGGGGGTTAAAAAAATTACTAAAAATGAAGATGATGCTTCCCATTTACCAAAATTAAGGGGCACATTTACTAAGCCATTTCGAGATTAAGTTGGATTTTTTTTTTTTACTTCTAGATAATTTCCAGATTTATGAATGGGTTTTCGCCAGAACTCGATTTTTCGTTATCGTTTGTGTTTTTTGAAAATAACTTGTAATTCGTGATTTATCAGTGTTTAGTTAACTTTTTTTGTCAAAAAAAATTCTGCAGGTTTGATCTGTCGACTACCGTTGAGTACTATGGAGGCTTAGAATAGTAGAGGAATAGAATAGTCAGTGACAGCCTGTGCTTGAACTTTCAATAAGAAGTTAATCCCCTCATTGTTTTTCAGTTTCACCCAACTTTAAGGGGAACTTAATTCCCTCATTGTTTTCAAATTCACACAGCTTCAAAGGGAAGTTAACCCCTCATTGTTTTCTATTTCACATGTTTCCAAGGGAAAGGTAATCCCCTCATTGTTTTTAGTTTCACCCAGTTTCAATTGAAATCTGAACACATTATTGTTTTTCAAGAATGAGTGCCAATGCTCCTAAAATGGCTGCTGGAGCAATTCCTGTTTGGGAAAAATAAAAAGGTTCATGGAAACAAACATCTGTTTAAACTTGAATTTTATGAGTTTTAAGAATACTTTCCACTTGAAAAAATTCGGGATTTTTAAATGTAAACTCAAAATTTTTGTATGAACGATTCAAGTATTATCGTGACATTTTATAAATACAGCAATGATCGAGGTAATTTGTATTTATACCATGTCGAGTTTATAACAAATTTTAGTAAATGTACCCCTAAATCTCATGGTCACCTTAAAGATATATATTTGCTATTTTTTTTTATAGAATATAAGGATGCTTATGTATAACCTTCCTAAAGACCAAGGGTGCATCATGCACGAGCCAAACATAGACTCCATATTAAAAAATTAATATAAGGTAAGTAAATAGTTAGACATATATAGTACTAGAAACGTCACATGTCTATAGTGATGTATGAAATCCCACAAAAACAGTAGCTAAACCATCTAAAGCACAGGGGAATATTACGTGGGGAATCTGAATCCCGAATGGGAAAAAATCGGATTGGAAACGAACATTTTGCGACTTTTTTGTATTTTTTGTGATTTTTTCGTCGCCGTCACGACTTTTTCGTAAATTGTTGCGACTTTTTTGTAGCCATTACGACTTGCTCGTAAATTGGCACAACTTTTTCGTAGCCATTATGACTTGCTCATAAATTGTCGCGACTTTTTCGTAGCCATTACGACTTGCTCGTAAATTGTCGCGACTTTTTCGTATTGAGCGCTCGTAAATGGCGGGCACACCTTTGCGCCTTTGCATGATTTTGGAAGCCTCCCATAGGACTCAATGGCTACTGAAGCTTGAATGAATCCGAAACTTTCGTACTCGGCTCGACGGCTACGAAAAAGTCGCAACAATTTATGAGCAAGTCGTAATGGCTACGAAAAAGTTACGACAATTTACGAGCAAGTCGTAATGGCTACGAAAAAGTCACGACAATTTACGAGCAAGTCGTAATGGCTACGAAAAAGTTGCGACAATTTATGAAAAAATCGCAAAATACTGATCATTACGAAAAAAACGCATTTGGACGCTTTTCAGACGTTCGTGGATTAGTAAATGTGCCCCTAAATATCTGTTCTATTATTTGTTTCAACTAGATGTATTTTCTCCTACGTCAAATGTGCAATACCAAGGAACTGAACAACACATGGGGTTGATATTTATATATATATATTATAGGTACATGTGGGCCTGATTGTGCATCCTGCAGTACAAAATGTGCATATTGAATTGGAAAAAATTTATCCAAGCCTACTTTTTCTAAATAAGAAGAAATAGTAATGAGCAAATTTTTTTGCCAGGTTTTTGTAAAAAAACACACACAGGGGGAGATTTACTAATCCACGAACGGTCCGAAGGCGTCCGAATGCGTTTTTTTTTTCGTAATGATCAGTACTTTTGCGACTTTTTTGGCGCCGTCACGACATTTTCGGATGTTCCACTACTTTTTCGGCGCCACTTTTTTGTATATTTTCTGCGACTTTTTCGTCGCCGTCGCGAAAAAATCGGATTGGTTTTTCCGGCAACTAAATAGTCGCGCAAAATACAATAAAGTTGCAGTGGCAAAGAAAAAGTCGCAATAAATACGAACAAGTCGCGACGGCGAGGAAAAGACAGCAAAATTTTCGTTTCCAATCCAAATTTTTCCCTTTCGGGATTCGGATTTGTGGATTAGTAAATCTCCCCCATAGACTCCAATGACTGGGAAAAAAAGTGATGCGGTAATAAAAAAAAAAAAGTTGTGTGGTAGCCATGAAAAAACGGCCATTGACTTCAATGCATTTTGTGAGTTTTTGCAGTTCTGTGAATTTTACAGCAAAGCAAAACAGTACAGATTGGCTCATCACTAATGATATGAGGACAGTAATAAGAAGATAGTTTTACAACTATAATGGTTAACTTTCCTTTTCTTATCTGTTCTCTTCCCATAGGTTTGAAACCAGGCATACAAGGACACTAATCACATCTAGGTTACATTTTCTGATCCCCTGATCACCGTCTTTGCTAGAGGTGATGCCTGCTCAGCACTGAATTAATTCTTAGCCCTCTGTCATCTGCTTCAATAATTAGGCTAATATGCCTTTGGCAATGCATGCAAATGAAGAAGCATACTTCCAACAGACTATTTTACAGGAACAAATCCGTAAATTTAAGAAAACCTGAAAAAGTAGCACATACTAATATATGAGGGTAGGGGAGATATAGTCCCCTGTTTGCATGTGTGATCCTTATTTAAAGATGAAGGGCACATTTACTAAGCAATTATGAGATAAAGTCAGATTTGTTCTTACTTCTAGATAATTTCGATTTACAAGTGGGTTTTCACCAGAACTCAATTTTTTCTTTAATATTCCCAGAAAAATTCTAGTTTTTAGAAAATAACTCCCATTCATGATTTATTAATGTTTAGCTAACTTTTTTTTGTAAAATGAAAATTCAACAGGTTTGATCTGTCGAGTACAGAGTCTGTACTTCAAGGACAACTTAATCCCCTCATTGGTTTTAGTTTCACCCAGTTTCAACTGAAACTTAAACACATTATTGTTTTCCAAGAATGAGTGCCAATGCTCCTAAAATGGCTGCTGGAGCAATTCCTGTTTGGGGAAAAATCAAAAGGAAACTAATATCCATTTAAACTGGAATTTTTCGAGTTTTAACAATACTTTCAACTTGAAAAATTTTGGATTTTTGAATGTAAACTCAAAATTTTCATAAGAATGATTTAAGCATTATCATGACATTTTATAAACACAGCAATGATCAAGTTAATTCGTATTTATACCATGTCGAGTTTATATGACTTTCAAGGGCAGAAAATTTTTTTTTTAGTAAATGTGCCCCTAAATCTCATGGTTACCTTAAAGATATATATTTGCTAAAAATATAAGGATGCTTATGTGTAAACTTCCCTAAAGACCAAGGGGCTAATTCATCAAAGTACGAAATCCGGAAATGGGTAAAATTCGGATTAGAAATGATAATTTCTCCTACAGCAAATGTGCAATATCCAGGGACTGAACAACACATGGGGTTAATATTTATATATATTTTATAGGTACATGTGGGCCTGATTGTGCATATGGAATTGGAAAAAAAATGATCCAAGTCTACTTTTTCTAAATAAGAAGAAATAGTAATGAGCAAAATTTTTCGCCAGGTTTTCGTAAAAAAAACACCCATAGAAACGAACATCTGTTTAACTCGAATTGTTAAGTCAAAATGATTCAAGGATTATCGTGACATTTGACAAAAAAATTGCGAATCTTTGAAAAGATTCACGGAACAGCACATTAAATAATGTAAGCGACCTTTTTGACGCGCGGAAAAATGTTTTTTTCACAGCAAATTTTTGCTGAAGTTTCGCAAAACAATTAGCCAATTGTGAAATGAGGAAATTCATTGTGAATCCAAAATTCGCTCATCACTATTCAAGGGGAAAAAAAATCCATATCCCATATAGAAACTCAACATAATACATTTTTGACACCACCAAAAGGGCAGCTGAGCCTCAAGGTACCCATGGTAAAAATTCTCTACTTAACGCCTAATGAACCACTTAACCTACTTCAAATTACCACTGGGAAATGAAACTGAGGAGTGTGTTAAATTGAAAACCTTCCCTATCAGAAGATCACAGCAAGTGAATTTCACACATCTGTGATAAATATAATTAGATAGCGAAGTAAAAACATACAAATAATTACATAGAAGGAAGGTAAATCAACAAAGATCATTTAATTATAGTTAAGCAGAAAAAGACAAAGAAAAAAACGGCAAGATTCTTTTGAATTGAATAAGGGTTAAAGAATAATTCATATTAATATTATTTCCTTTTGAATGATATATGATCTAGAGACAAAATTACACAATTTTCAAAAATTCAAACCCTTTCCTATTTTCTGGTTATAATTAGTGATGAGTGAATTTTTTCGCCAGACATGGTTCTGCAGCTAATTTCCACATGTCACCATTGGCAAATTGTTTCGCAAACTTTCCGAAAAATTTGCAGTGGAAAATTTTGTCGCGCAGAATTTTTTTGTCGCGCAGAATTTTTTTGTCGCGCATCAAATTGGGTGCAGTTTTGTAAAAAAAAAAAAAAAAGGGCGTGGCTGCAGCAAAAAAGCACAGGCAACAAAAATATAGACGCAGGCGACAAAAACATAGACGTGGGTGACAAAAAAGATAGACGCGGGCGACAAAAAAAAATAGACGCGGGCGACAAAAAAATCATGCCACAGATGCGTTTCACAAGGACAGATTCGCTCATCACTAGTTATAATTAAGGAAAGAAAGAGAAAAAAAAAAGGTTTATCAACATTTTATTTTATAATTGTTTGATTTTTTTCAAACTTGAAGACTCAAAAATCTTGATTGCACTCTTAGGGGTACATTTACTAAAATTCATTTTTTTCTGGCCTTTTCGTATAAACTCGACATGGTATAAATTCGAATTAAACTCAATCGTTGCTGTATTTAGAAAATGTCACGATAATGCTTGAATTGTTTGTCCAAAAATTTTTAGTTCACAATCGAAAATCCGGAATTTTTCGACACAATGGCACAAATAACAGCACTGGTCCATGAGTTTTTGCTACTTATCATGAATTTTTTGTCCCACGTCCGTGAATTTATAGTCTGTGACTTAAGAATTGATGTCATTCCCTACATTTTAATGACTGCATCAATCCACAAATGTTTGAAATACGTTGGAAATGTTAGAAAATTAAGGGGGTATATTTATCGTGCTGTGTAAAAAGTGCAGTGAAGCATTACCAGTGATGTTGCCCAGGGCAACCAATCAGCAATTAGATTTTAACAGTTAGAAAATCAAAGCAAAGCATCTGATTGGCTGTTATGAACACCATCACCGGTGATGTTTTACTCCACTTTTCACACAGCATGATAAATATACCCCTAAGTGTTTTAACAAAATAAAAAAATTGATGCTTTCCTGCATTAATACATTTGAAAATTGCTTCCATTAGGTGACATAGTTAAAAGTTATGTTTATAGGGAAATAGCTGTATAAAATGTTCTATAATGATAAAAATCTGCATCAACCTGAATAGTTATTCAACTACATTTGGCTTTGGAGATGATATTCCTTCTGACTGTATTTGCTCGGTTGCCAAGAGAACCCAGACAAAGGATGCCTGAAGATAGCCTAAAGAGAACATCGGACCACGGGATAGACTCTTACAAACCCATTATGAAACTACAATGCAGTGGAAAGTGTTTGAGGAAATGAACCTATATGTATATTTTTTTTAAATAAAATCGGACCTCGTTGTGATAGAACACATAATAAAATGTTATAGCTAGCTAAAAGTTTTTCTTTACCTTCTCAAAATAATATAAATAATAGGTTAATAATACATAACAAAAAAGTAATGATTATGTAAAAAATAACTGATTCCTTTCATGATTATGTAATAACCCACAGTTTTGTACAGGCAGGTTTTACCCTAGTTTGGACACCCAAAGGTGGTCCTTTCGAGGTTAAAAGAGAGCTTCCCCTGCTGTTCAGGAATGCCCACTAGGTGGAGGTGTTCTCTAGTATAAAAGGGGATGACCCACATGTGTTGGAGGTCTTTTCCTGGGACCTCATCTCTCCTGGAGAGGATTACAGGTCAGAGTGCTAGTCATATCAAGATAGAGGAAGGGTAGTTTTGAAGGGAGTCGCTCTAGGAGTGAGAGATAAGTTCAAGTAAGGTAGTCGGCCAGTTGTTAGCCCCACCGAGGAGAATTAGAGGGGTAGCACCCTGGGTAGTCAAGACCACCTGAATAGGGACACGAGTGAGCTCAGTGGCAGTTAGTTTGCCATGGAGCAAGACCTCACAATGGGATTGCCTATTTTGGAGATAGGGCCATTGTTCAGGCTAGTAGAACCTCCAAGGAAGTGTGTTATATTCTACTGGAGGTGAGATCTGACATTTGCGTGAAATCATATTGTGCTATTATTGCTATTTGAAGAACCTCTGCCTGGAAGTTAATAAATCGGTTCAATTCATTTGCATCAAAGTCTATTGGCCCTGGTTACGCGTTGAAGGTGCTGGACTCCCCAGTGCAGAGGATTCCCACCCAGAGCAGAAAAGGTAAAGTAGTAAACAATTACTACTGGCCTACTCTGGATAGCAGCACACAGCCCTCCACACACAATCTGAATCAGCCATAAGCCAACACCCAAGGGTGCCGTACAATTATAAGGTGAATTAGGTAATTATTTTTAACATGGATCACAAAGAATGAATTCCAGATTTCTAATGTTGATAGTGTTCCATTCCAAGACGAGATGGAACGAAAGACAAAAAAGCTGTTGCTCCATGTGTTTAATGTTAGGAATAATGTTATGTACACTCAAACACAATGAGGCCTCTTGTTTTTTTTATATAGAATATACCTAATACGCTAATAGAACCAATCATTTACAATGCACTCCTGCTAAAATGATACCCCAATATGTTGTATATAGTCATATCCTTCTGCTATTACTTTTTATCCAGGACTTATATATCATGCAGGGCCATATAAAGAGATTAACACCATGGGGCGTACTATGTGTGTGTGGGGGAGGTTTTTTTTCTCTAAATGCAATATTAGATCCCCCCCAAAATGTTGTGTAAAGGTACCTGGTGGTCTAGTGGGGCGGCGAGGGGATGCCCGCCGCCTCCTCCGTTGCGGGGACGCCTGCCGGATCTTCTTAGGCGTGTGCGCGCGCTGCCCTTTAAACACACTGTGCCTTCCCTTATGCGCGCGCATGCGCGCTCGTGTCTGGCGCTCGGCGCGCGCATATGTCGTTACTATGGCGCCAAATTCAAATATTTAAAGGCGCTTCTTGCTTCTAATCCTTGCCCAACGTAGGTTCTGCTTCCTGTGAGTTCCTGGGTGTGTTTCTCTTGTTGTTCCTGCCGTGTTTGACCTTAGCCTGTACCTGACCTTCTCTTGTTTGCTGCCTGTATTGACCTTGCCTGCTCCTGACTATTCTTGTCTGCTGCCTGGACCGACCATTGCCTGACTGACTGTTCTACTGGATCCTGACTCTGTATTGCATTGCCTGATCGTTGCTGACCCCGGCCCGTCCTGACTACTCTAAAGTGTTCCCCACCTTCCTGTCATACGATTGGTTCCCGTGCCTGCTCAGAACTCTCTCCTTGGGTCTCTCACAATAAGTCCTGGTGGCATCCAAGTAGCTGAGGGCTCCTCCCGACATGAAAGGCGGCTGTTATAGGCAGAAGCGTGAGCCGAGACCGGACCCTTGGAGTCTGTTCTGAGTTTTGGGATACTGATTGTGACATGTTGTTTGGGATCAGGGCCGTGAGTTCCCAGACATAGGGCAGGACCCAAAGAGCAAACAGTTGGTATCACAGGATGAGGCGTTTATTGGAGAAATGGCAAGTAGCCATCAGCAGGTTCCCATAAGCCAGTAGGTGGTAGCCAGCCTGCACTCTTGTTCCTTAGGGAATAGGGAAATACACACAGTTGGGGGGAATCTTCTTGCCGCAGCTAAGGTAGATTCCAGGGGAACACAGGGGAGGGGGTCCTGCCGTAGCTAAGGTTACACCCCAGACAAAAGGCTCCTTGGAACTCTTGGCAGCCACCTTTGTAGCCAGAAAGGGAACAGCCCCTGTCGTAAAACCAAAACAGGATTTGGCTCCTTCTGCCAACCCAAAGGCAGCTTCCAGAGGGGCCAATCATAGCTAATCCAACTGGGCCTATGGGAAGCCACCTAGTGAGCATGCCCAGTTCAGTCTTTTGCATTTACTAGACAGAGCACTGCTCTCACAAGGGGTAACTATGTGTATTGTGTCACTATGGGGTCTGGCTCTGTGTGCCCTCACAATAGGGGCAATTACATTAGAAGGGCCAGACAGAGCCGGCTGGCTACACACAATACACACCTAGATAAGATTAACCTACAAAATGCATCTGCTACAACAGGTAGGAGGGGGCAGGGGGTACATTTCAGCATAAACAGAAATATCTAATAGTTTCATCCAACTTATACAGTTTGTTATGTCACATTTGTTATGTCACAATCCCTATTATCTCAACATAGGAGGGACCATTTCCCAAGACAAGTTCAAGCTCACTCAGGCGTGTAAAGTCATGTCCCTCGATGTACATTAGGGAGGAAGGGAACATTTTGTTTCGGTCTGAATAACATGCAAATTAGGGGATAAGTAGGTGGTAGTGATGGCCGAATCTGTCCTGTTTCACTTTTCTGAAAAATTCTCTAAAAAATAGGATTTGTGAAACGGTGAAATTTTTGCATCCATTTGGCGAAACAATCCACCAATGGTGAAATGCGGAAAATCTCACTCATCACTAGTAGGTGGTTTTAGGAGGACATCTATGAGCCTTTCCTCACCTCCTCTTATGATTACAGTGTTTATAGAGTAACAATAGGATCAAAGGGCCCTGCTCGCAAGAGCTTACAATCTACACTAAATATACATTCACCTGTCATTGCCAAAAAGTTCTTTTGGAAGAACTTTGATTCCGTACATTGAAGTGTAGCCATATACATTGAATCTCCTGCAATAACTGTGTGTGGCTCACCCCACCCCCACCCCCATAAGCATTAAAACCTAGAGATGATGTAGATAATACTTTTTTTTTTTTGTTGTAGCTTTAAAACAAATTGAAAATGAGTGGTTTGTTTGCTTTAATCTAGAGTCTAATCATTTAATACCAGAAACAGAAGACTGTAATCGTTCATATTAAGGCTATTATTTTAAAAGAAGGTGAAGAATTTACTAGGTCAGACTCCAGTCTATAAACACTTTAAGTGAGATAAAAAATCGCAACACACGTCCATTTATCTTATCTGGTTCCTAATACGCGACAACTGCGGGGTAAACATTTTAAAAGCCTTTTAGTTATTTTTGTGATTTATGTATCTGTTAAGGTCTTTCGTTTCAAAGACAATACAGTTTATAATGATAGAGAATCTAACAAGAACCAACACAAGCGTTAGCAAATGGTAACTGTCATTAGAATGTAAGTGTATGGCTGAGCAACTAAACAAGGTTTCATGGGAAACAAAGTGTTTCCATTAGTGATGAGGGAATCTGTCCTGTTTCGCTTTGCCGAAAAATTTGTAAAACATTAACGCCCAAATATCTACGAAATGCGTAGCAAATTTTATGTTCCGTGTGTTTGTGTGCCTATTTATCGTCCATTTTTCGCCGGAAAATGTGCAAATCTTTGAAAAGATTTGCGAAATGGCAAAAAGGTTGTACATCAAAAAAAAATTGTTGCACGTGGCAAAAAAACTCGCGCAACTTTTTTTTTACTATGGGTGACAATTTTTTTCTGCAGGCGACAATTTTTTTACGTGAGCAACAGTTATTTGTATAGCGGTGAATTCTTCCACCACAAATTTTGTCGCCCGTTCACCAATGGTGAAACGAGGAAATTCGCTGCGAATCCATGCCTGCCAAATTATTTCGCCCATCACTAAGCATGCCCTTTATCATTAAGAAGTTTTGGTATATTCTCTGCACATGAAAACATTTGCAATAAAAAACCTTGCAAAGCAAAGCTAAATTTAAGTCCCATTTTTAAATAATAAGGATCCCCCCTATAAGAATAAAGTGATTTTTTTTTGTATTATACAATATAAGTAGTGATGAGAGAATCTGTCCCGTTTTGCCAAATAATTTGTGAATCTTTTCAAATATTTGCGAAACTGAGAAAAATTCAAGAAACACCAAAAATGGCACACGTCAAAAAATATTGGCATGAGTGTCAAAAAGATGCTGTGCACAAAAACATTCACCAATGGCAAACGTAGAAATTTGCCGTGAATCCATGCCTGGCGAAAAATTTCGCTTATCGCTAAATATAAGATTGTCCTACAATATAAGATTGTTACTCTGTATAAAGATAGTTACATAGTTACATAGGGTTGAAAAAAGACCATTGTCCATCAAGTTCAACCCATCCGAGTAAACCCAGCACACAACCTATACTAACCAATCTATACATAAACTATATATATACAACCAGTAATACTAACTGTAGATAATAGTATCACAATAGCCTTGGATATTCTGCTTGTTCAAAAACTCATCCAGGCCCCTCTTAAAGGCATTAACAGAATCTGCCATTACCACATCACTAGGAAGGGCATTCCCCAACCTCACTGCCCTCACCGTGAAAAACCACCTACACTGCTTCAAATGGAAGCTCTGTTCCTCTAATCTATAGGGGTGACCTCTGGTGCGCTGATTGTTTTTATGGGAAAAAAGAACATCCCCCAACTGCCTATAATCCCCTCTAATGTACTTGTACAGAGTAATCATGTCCCCTCGCAAGCGCCTCTTTTCCAGAGAAAACAACCCCAACCTCGACAGTCTCACCTCATAGTTTAACCCTTCCATCCCCTTTACCAGTTTAGTTGCACGTCTCTGCACTCTCTCCAGCTCATTAATATCCTTCTTAAGGACTGGAGCCCAAAACTGCACTGCATACTCAAGGTGAGGCCTTACCAGGGACCTATAAAGGGGCAAAATTATGTTTTCATCCCTTGAGTCAATGCCCTTTTTTATACAAGACAGCACTTTATTTGCTTTAGTAGCCACAGAATGACACTGCCTGGAATTAGACAACTTGTGATCTACAAAAACCCCCCAGATCCTTCTCCATTAAGGATACCCCCAACACACTACCATTCAGTAGATAGTTTGCGTTTATATTATTTCTACCAAAATGCATAACTTTGCACTTGTCAACATTGAACCTCATTTTCCAGTTTGCTGCCCAGTTATCTAATTTTGTCAAATCGCTCTGCAAAGCGGCAGCATCCTGCATGGAACTTATAGTTTTGCACAATTTAGTGTCATCAGCAAAAATAGAAACAGTACTGTCTATGTCCCCCTCCAGGTCATTAATAAACAAGTTAAAAAGCAAAGGCCCAAGGACTGACCCCTGCGGTACTCCACTAACCACACTGGCCCAATTAGAAAAGATGGCGGGGGAAGGTTGTCATGAATATTATGAATAGTGATGGATAAAATAATTTGCCAGGCATGGATTTGTGGAGAATTTCCGTATTTCACCATTGGCGGATTTTTTCGTGAAATGGGTGACATTGTCGGCTCCATATCCATATTCAGTTGTGGATATTTGCAAAAAGCCAGGCTTTTCTCACTAGTAAAGATATAGTTTAATGTTATAGCTTTGCTTAAAGCAGTTTTCTAGGTAATCACACTTTACTGCAATGACCTGTCCACTAGCTGAATAAGGAAATGATAAATAGGCAATTCTTTCTCGTAGCACAATGATTGCAATGGACAGTAGATAGAAACTGTAATAGTGTTAGCTTGGAAAATGGATAGAGAAATTGCTATTCTCTATGAATAAAATTGAATAAAATAAGGTAAATATGGCAGTGTTTGTTTTTGAAATGATTGCTGATATGCGCGCTCAGTGTGGATAAGGTTATATAGAGCAAACAGCACCACAGTGATAGGCAGCGCTTTATAGCATTTACAATAATACTATACAAGAGGTACATTTTAATGATACAAGGGAGAAAAAATAAAGTGCCTATAATGGAAAGTGTGAGGTGAAGGGACCTGCCTCATAGACCTTACAATCAGTGGTATAACTATAGAGGAAAAAAAATTCCTGCAATTTCGCGCGCGGGGGGGGGGGCAGGGAACAAATACCATGTGAGCTTGTGTGTGTGGGGGGGGGGGGTTGGTAGGACTTAGTACACACCAGGCCCCTCTAACCTAATGGGGATAATTCATTCCCTCTCCATTTCCCTACTTCAGCTTGTTAGTCTATCACAATGGTCCCCAACATTTCTTAATCTGTAAAAAGACTTGGAGAGCAACACAAGCATCATAAAAGTTCATGGAGGAGCCAAATAAGGGCTGTGATTGGCTATTAGGCAGCCTCTATGCACACTATCAGCTTACAGGGGGCTTTATTTGGTAGGAAATCTTGTTTTTATTCAACCCAAACTTGCCATCAAGTCAGAAATTCAAAAATAACTACTGAGAGTAACATCCAAGGGGTTGGTGAGCAACATGTTGCCCCCGAGCCACTGGTTGGGGATCACTGGTCTGTCAGAAAAGGGACAGCTTATTATACAGAGGTCTCTTAGTGGACTGCTGATTTCTTTTGATTTTGTTCAAACCAAATGATAGAACTATGTTACTTTACATTCAGTTTCAAATATTGCCTTGTTACGTTCAAGATATTACAAAAACCATAAATATTTCCTAATTCAAGCAATAGTCAAAAACCACATCCGCCCAGGCCCATTTGATTGGATATTGAAAAAGGGGGTATGCGTTCTATTGAATTAAAAAGTGTGGACTGTGAGAAGGTTTGTGTGCAGGAGACGACAGAATTCAAAGGAAAGTATTGGTGTTATATTGCAAGATGTGAAAGAGCAAAATGGGAGACAGAGATTGTTGCACATACGTTCTGGGAGAGGAAAAAAGAAGGGTCAATGAATAATATTGATGGAGAAGATTTTGGGTATGAGAAATGTCTTTTTCAATATAATTAGTTTCACAATTTGCTGTGCTAATTAGTATGAAATTGCAGTAGTTTAAAACCAGAAAGAACCCTGTTGGTGGCAATTATGGTCTAATAGTTGGGAGTTAATAGTATCATGAATATGATATGGTAATTGAACTAAGTTTACAAGGAAAAACAGAGAAGTCACTAATGGAAAAAGCAATGTTAGAGAGACATCTAATACTGGAAGAAATAGTAAAAAGAAAGGGTTCTAAAGTGAATGGAAAATCAAAGGCTACTGAAAGGCCAAGGAGAAGTAGAAAAGATAAGAACTCTTAAGACTAAGGGGCTGATTTACTAAGACACGAATTCGAATCCGAATTGGAAAAATTCTGATTGGAAAACGAACATTTTGCGACTTTTTCGTATTTTTTGCGATTTTTTTCGGCGCCTTTACGACTTTTTGGAAATGATCGCGACTTTTTCGTTACTAATACGATTTGCGCGAAAAAACGCGAGTTTTTCGTAGCCATTACGACTTGCGCGAAAAAACGCGAGTTTTTCGTAGCCATTCCGAAAGTTGCGCAAAATCTGGCGATTTTTTCGTAGCGTTAAAACTTGCGCGAAAAGTCGCGTCTTTTTCGTAGCGTTACAACTTAAAAGGCGCGGCGTTTCACGCAAGTTTTAACTCTACGAAAAAAACGCCAGATTTTGCGCAACTTTCGGAATGGCTACGAAAAACTCGCGTTTTTTCGCGCAAATCGTATTGGTAACGAAAAATTCGCGATAATTTCCGAAAAATACCGATCATTACGAAAAAACGCAATCGGACGCATTCGGCCCGTTCGTGGGTTAGTAAATGTGCCCCTAAGCTATCTGGATTATTGGTTACTTGAGCAGGGAAAACATCAGAATTCTATAGAATCTAAAAGGAGATCCTTAATAAAGTAATGTATATTTGTCCTTTTAAGGAGAAGGGAAGTCATTTTGGCATTTTACTGCTTATAGATTCGCCACCTAAGTGCCACTTAGAACACTATATTTATTCTGCAGAAAGCTTTACCATACCGGAGTAAACAGCCCTAGAACCTCCTTCTGTTTCTTTAAGATAGCAGCTGCCATTTTAGCTTGGTCTCCATAGCTTCTTGCTTGCAATCTAGCCATTATAGCTCAGATTACACATTCCTAGGGGCAGGGGGAGTGAGTGTTATGAATTCTTATGGGAGGGGGTAGCAGGAGAGGGGAGAGCTGAGCAGATTTTGGCCCCAGGAATAAAGGGTTTTCCTGAGAGAGGAAGTTAAATACCCTAAGAACATGTTTATAAAAGGAGACAAGAAATCCTGTGCGTCTTTTGATAGAGGACTCTTCTGTGAGTGCTTATGGCTCTATTTACATTCTGATAAACCTTACTTAGTTTTTACCTTTTTTTCACCTTTAATGTGACCAGAGTACCCGGAGGAAACCCATACAAACAACTGAGAAAATACAAATTGGTTGCAAATGAAATCAGACCTAGTGCCCTGATGCTAAAAGGCAGCAAACCATTGCCCCACCAGACTTGACTTTAGAAACAACTAGAAAAAAGCAAATGTTAAATAGTTCTAATTATTCCAAGTGCCCTCTTCATACTGTATTCCATTAAACAGATGCAAATGTAAAAATATTATGAAGGTGTAATAATCTCGCAGTACTATCTGTCAGTGAAATATACATTATACGGTATCCTCGTACTTACACATTACAAATTTCCTTTTAATTATCCAGTGCCAGGCCAGATGGTGCTCATTCTATTGATGTGCCTTTTTCCCTTCAAGGTCCTATGACTCAGCTGTGCCCTTCAGTCTCCGAATCTGTTCTCTCATCGCAATTTTTTTTTAAAGACTTTGAATTTAGATGAATGTAGACGTCTCGCCCCATCCCTTCCCCAGCAAATGAGTCTGGCTGAACGTATTTCAATAATCTCATCCTTATTAACATTTCCTTAGAATACTGTAAAGATTTCAAAGTGACACCGTTGAGAGGTGAAAAATTATAAGCCCAATAATTAAAGCTTTTTAGTCTGATAATTGCCTTTTGCTAGCGCATATTCCCGTACCTTTCAAGCCCTGTCACCTTTTCAATGGATGTTGAGAAACTTTAATGTGGCTCCCCTCCCATCTCTTTCATTAGATACATTGCAAGTAATTGAAATGTCAGATGCTAACATCTGATCGAGACCTAATATACTGTGCATGGCATTGGAAGTGCAAAAATACACACAAAAGCATAAATAGAGTTATTATAGCTTTCTAACAAACACGATGACAAGTAATTAACTTGTATACTCACAGCTATTTTCCTATAAAGATAAGACATATGTCATCCACAGGGCAGTAAGTCATGGGGATTATGAACTAGATATAACACTGACACATTTATGAAACTGGTAGCTAAGTAGGAAATATAATGGGTAATGGTGCGCACCACTGACATTTTTACACTGGCAGTTCCATTACCCTAAGGGGCACATTTATCAAAGTACGATTGTTTTCCGATTACAAAAAATTTGTATTTTTTCTAAGTTTTCGTACTGTTCGTACTTTGTGACAATTTGCGAGACAATTTGTGCAACAAAATCGCATTTGTCGCACCGAGTACTAGAGTTTCGGATTCATTCAAGCTTTGGTATCATGACTTTCCTTGGGCCAGGTTGGAGCTGCAGAGTGCCATTGAGTCTTATGGGAGACTTTCCTTGGGCCAGGTTGGAGCTGCAGAGTGCCATTGAGCCCTATGGGAGACTTTCCTTGAGCCAGGTTGGAGCTGCAGAGTGCCATTGAGCCCTATGGGAGACTTTCCTTGGACCAGGTTGGGGCTGCAGAGTGCCATTGAGCCCTATGGGAGACTTTCCTTGGGCCGGGTTGGAGCTGCAGAGTGCCATTGAGCCCTATGGGAGACTTTCCTTGGGCCAGGTTGGAGCTGCAGAGTGCCATTGAGCCCTATGGGAGGCTTTCCTTGGGCCGGGTTGGAGCTGCAGAGTGCCATTGAGCCCTATGGGAGACTTTCCTTGGGCCGGGTTGGAGCTGCAGAGTGCCATTGAACCCTATGGGAGACTTTCCTTGGGCCGGGTTGGAGCTGCAGAGTGCCATTGAGCCCTATGGGAGACTTTCCTTGGGCCGGGTTGGAGCTGCAGAGTGCCATTGAGCCCTATGGGAGACTTTCCTTGGGCCAGGTTGGAGCTGCAGAGTGCCATTGAGCCCTATGGGAGACTTTCCTTGGGCCAGGTTGGAGCTGCAGAGTGCCATTGAGCCCTATGGGAGACTTTCCTTGGGCCAGGTTGGAGCTGCAGAGTGCCATTGAGCCCTATGGGAGACTTTCCTTGGGCCAGGTTGGAGCTGCAGAGTGCCATTGAGCCCTATGGGAGACTTTCCTTGGGCCAGGTTGGAGCTGCAGAGTGCCATTGAGCCCTATGGGAGACTTTCCTTGGGCCAGGTTGGAGCTGCAGAGTGCCATTGAGCCCTATGGGAGGCTTTCCTTGGGCCGGGTTGGAGCTGCAGAGTGCCATTGAGCCCTATGGGAGACTTTCCTTGGGCCGGGTTGGAGCTGCAGAGTGCCATTGAGCCCTATGGGAGACTTTCCTTGGGCCAGGTTGGAGCTGCAGAGTGCCATTGAGCCCTATGGGAGACTTTCCTTGGGCCAGGTTGGAGCTGCAGAGTGCCATTGAGCCCTATGGGAGACTTTCCTTGGGCCAGGTTGGAGCTGCAGAGTGCCATTGAGCCCTATGGGAGACTTTCCTTGGGCCAGGTTGGAGCTGCAGAGTGCCATTGATTCCTATGGGAGACTTTCCTTGGGTCAGGTTGGAGCTGCAGAGTGCCGTTGAGTCCTATGGGAGACTTTCCTTGGGCCGGGTTGGAGCTGCAGAGTGCCATTGAGCCCTATGGGAGACTTTCCTTGGGCCGGGTTGGAGCTGCAGAGTGCCATTGAGCCCTATGGGAGACTTTCCTTGGGCCAGGTTGGAGCTGCAGAGTGCCATTGAGCCCTATGGGAGACTTTCCTTGGGCCGGGTTGGAGCTGCAGAGTGCCATTGAGCCCTATGGGAGACTTTCCTTGGGCCGGGTTGGAGCTGCAGAGTGCCATTGAGCCCTATGGGAGACTTTCCTTGGGCCAGGTTGGAGCTGCAGAGTGCCATTGAGCCCTATGGGAGACTTTCCTTGGGCCAGGTTGGAGCTGCAAAGTGCCATTGAGCCCTATGGGAGACTTTCCTTGGGCCAGGTTGGAGCTGCAGAGTGCCACTGAGTCCTATGGGAGGCTTCCAAAATAATGTACAGAAGGTTCAAAGTCAGAAAGATTTTCCCGTTTATGATTGTTCGGATATGAAAATTTCATGACTTTTGGATATTACCGTGACTATTATGATATTTTCGTAAGCATATTTTTAAAAAAGATCCGCGAAACGGCGAAAATGTTGTGCGGCAAAAAAAATTGTCGTCCACGGCTATTCTTTTGTCGCCCGCGGCTATTATTTCATCGCGCAGCTATTATTTTGACACCCACGACTATACTTTTTTGATGCCAGCGGGAATTTTTGGAATTTTTCCGCGGCGAATTTTTTAATACATTTCGTGAAACAATCCGCCAATGGCGAAATGCGGAAATTCGCCGCAAATCCATGCCTGCCGAAACATTTCGCCCATCACTAATCATCAGAATTTTTCGTATCTAATCCAAACTTTACCCATTTCGGGTAAAGAGAATTCTACTGACCACAAATCTCATTATAAGTGCAAAAGAAATGACCAATAAGAATGCTGATTCCCAGCACTACGTCAGGCATCTTCCTGTTATCTTACATATAGAGATTATGATGTCATTTTTTACATGACATTATTATATGACACATGAATCAGACATGGGGATGAAGGCAGAAACTGTGCTTAATCCCTGAAGATTTAGGGGAAAGTTTTGGAAGTATTTTATTGTGCAATATTGCTTTATGAATACAACCCTGATGTTGCTGGACTTCAGCTCCCATCATGCCTCATTTTTAATTGTTCTGGGATTTTTAGTCCAGCAACAGCTGAGTAAAGTTTGGTTGAGCAGTGCAGTGCTGCAGGGTTTAGTACCCCTTTAATACCATATTTAAACGGGTAGTTCACTTTTAAATTTATTTTTAGTATAAAAGAGACATTGATATTTTAAGACAATTTGCACCTGGTCTTAATTTGGATTTTTTTTATGGGTTGCTAGAGTAAATTGCACCCTAGCAACCCGATAGTGATTTAAACAAAAGTTGGGAAGATGAATAAAAGATGGTCTGTATAAAGAGAAAAGTAATAAAAGTAACAATAACAATAAAATTGTAGCCTTACAGAGCAATAGTTTTTAGCTGCCGGGGTCAGTGACCACCATTTAGAAGCTAGAAAGAGTCAGAAGAGAAAGGCAAATAATTCAAAACTTAAAAAAATAAATAATAAAAATGTATAGAGCTAAATGTTTACCTAAAGGTGAACAACCCCTTCGAGAAAGGAGAATCTTCACTGTTGAGTGGGATGGACACTGTGCTGAAAAGGATCCTACAACTACGACCTACCCTAGAGCAAGTGGTAGCTACAGCTCTCCAGTTTATTCCATTTGGTATGTTTATTGCTGATCCATATATATAATGGCAGCCCAGATGTGTGAGCCAGTCTTGGTTAAGAGCAAGGAGGTTCCGATGGTGCTGAGGTGCTGATACTGGGTAAGACAACCAGAGTCTTCAGCCAAAAAAAAGAAAAGTGAGCTTCTTTATTTTGCAGCTCTCATCAGTTATCTGGGTCAACAATGGAGGACAGCAGCATGGCACAGTTTGAGCTAAATCCAGATGTTTCAAAAAGCTTCATGAGGCTCCCTGGGAGATACAGCAAAAGTAGCAGATCAGTCAGCCTGAGCTTGTAAAGATGTAGGACACAGAGCCATTCTGGCATGGAAATGTACAATAGAATACCTACATTGTAAGCACAGCCTTGTTAACCTGCTTACCAAGATGCAGAAAATACAACAAGGCACCCACATAACCCTCTACATTCTAGAAGCCGACTACAGTTTCACTGCAAGGTAAAGACTAGTAGGAGAATTATTGGATGCCTGGTGCATCTAATTACCTGGAGATTCGCAAATAAGCAGGCAGTGTGTAGGATCTGGGATTTTGTAAACATCAGGATGAACATCATCCCACTGTCTTTTGTGTTAGAATCCACCCAATGTCCCTTAATTCAGAAAATGTACCAATGATGAAAAACTAGACATTGCCATGTTTTTAATCAACTTTGGCAAATGTAAACCTCTGTTATTTGTAGGCAAATAAATACACTTCCGTTGGAGAAAGTCAGTAAGTAGCGATGAGCAAATCTGTCCCGTTTCAGCAAAAAAGATTTACTGAATGGTGAAAAATCCACGAAACAGAGACGTACGGGTCGAAAAACATTTGTTGCGTGTGTAAAAAAATGATGCGTCAAAAAAATTATGTGCGCAATGTTTTTCTTTACATGGGCGACAAATTTTTATGTGATGAATTTTGATGATGTTTCGCAAAATAATTCACCAATGGTGAACATTGGAAATTTGCCGCGAATCCATGCCTGCCGAATTATTTCACGCATCCCTATCAATAAGGTTCATGCACATTGTGCTTGTCTCCCGCAATGCACTTTCCTAGCTTGTCGCCCACAATGTTCTTTCCCAGCATTCCAGTTAGTGGAATTCTCCAGGTATGGATTTGTGGTAAAATTTGGCATTCCGCCACTGGCGAATATGATCGCAAAACAAACGAAAAAAAAGGTACTTTTATAAACGAGCAATTTGGTTAGCTGCAAAAACATTATGGGCAATATACTGTATAACGCTTCATTAGTTACATTCTACAAGATTGCCTGTGCAAATTCAAGATCAGGAATCTGTCTTAATTCAGGTTCTATAAGAGATATATAGCGAATAATGTCCAGTTGTGTAATGCTTGTCACAATTATGCATGATCTACCCCAACCAGAAAGTGGGAATTATTCTAAATGGACTGCTACTAGTTATTATATTGGAGCACTTAGCATAAAGTGAAGCAAATCGATTAAATGGCATGCATATTAGTGCCATTACACTGAATGGATGCTCCAAGCCATACTGTGTAATGTTATTTATATTGTGCTTTTTGGGGCCAACCAGTCAAGTCTAATCAGGTTATTACAGATCCATGACATGTTTACAATGTGTCTAAGTTTCATAGACCATCACAGAAGGACTCCATAATTTGCCATAGAATAACAGCAGTTCAAAATTTTGCCTTGCTGGGCTGGGCTGGGCTGACCATTAGCAATAGTGAGATTATTGACTCTCTAGGAACATCTCAACGCTAAAAAATTGTGGTTCCAGAGAAGGCAGACTGTAATCTGGGATGTGTGACCAATCAGATCAGTGGACACTGTATTACTTATCAAAATCCCAGAGAGAGACATAAATAGTTACAATTTGGCTGAGTGGAAATGGCAATGACATCAGTAATGTTGTTGAGGAAAGAGCCATAGATGTAGGGCCAGAATTAGGGGTAGGCAGAAGGGGCACCTGCCTAGGGCACAACGGTGGGGGGGGGGGGGCGCGAGGCAGGTACCTCTTCTTCCACCTACCACTGGTTCCGGACCCTTTCCCTCCCACTGCTCAGCATCCCGGTAACCTTTTCCTGCAGACCTGTGCCCTGGGTGCGTGTGTGCGCACAGGGGGGCTTTTGTGAGGGAGGGGTGTTGGCGGTGGCTGGGCCAATATATATATATAGTAAGAAAAAATTCAACAGAACTAAGTAGAAGTGCATAAATATGTAAAAAAGAGGTCCCATTAATGAGAGATCAGTGCGGTATAAACGGTGCCCTATTGGATGAAGTTGCCATGTTTTTACCCACAATGCACAATAGTTTGTTCCCATAAATCCTGCTTAATAGTGGTTGCCAGGGGACGTTGCGCCATGCTCACTTGTGTATGTGCTCGGACACATTTGCCCTACCTCCACGGCTTGTGATAGCTCAAGGGATCACCTGCGTCATTAGGGACAATTCAGAACAGGAGGTAGGAATCACAAACAAAAGGAAAGAGAAAGATAACCCTTGTTTTTGGTTTTATAAAACATATGTATCAACCTTCCCTTATGCGCTGTAGTTACCTCGAAACTGCAAATTATGTAACCAGTTCTCTCAATCTGACAACCAACTATCATTCCAGTATTAAAAATGCAGTACCTATTTAAATCTCGGTGGTCATATATTTAAGTGTCAAAAATCAGTAAAAATAAAAAATTCATTGCCATAAAGTGCCCGACTTCATCGCTGCAAATTCATTGATGAGTGCTATTAATCAAGTTATAATAAAGTGACTAGTGCTTAATTTAAAGTGTCAGCTCCACAATTCATTGGTATATTCACGTGAATAAATTAATAAAAATAATTTCCACCTTGATAAAAAGGCAAGATTGGAAAAATACAGACACTGGAGATATTCCCATAGAACTACTACTGTCTCACTATTGGCTATCTGGGAATACCACAAAGAAAGGGAAGGTAGGAACCCAGGTGCTGTGGTTTCAATTGTTACCTTACGTAGACTAATTGGGAGCCCTAAGATGTGAATTTATGTTGAATATGCATACGGACTGCTGCTTTGTGACAGAAAGGAACATTAGACTTCAGTTTTTCGATGATAGTTTCCATTTACAAAGTAATCCAGTAAATGAATCAGATTCCCCTTGCTGCAGGGATTTCAGCTGAGCAGGTTGGCTCACTGGGTATTTCCAGTTCCAAGTTCCTTATCTCGTATAAGGCTGTAATATTTTCGAAAAAGTTGGACATTCTTCTGTGGCGAATTTTCTATTCGCAAATGGGGAAATGCGGAAATTCGCTGCGAATCCATGCTTGCCAAAAAAATTCACTCATCAGTATCCATCACATCATCAAGCAGCCTTATTTGTCAGTCAATGAAAGCTGACGCTGCACTATATTAAGTACTCCTTGGCTTGAGTACTGTGTCTTGCCACTAGCTCTAGGTCTTCCTTGCTCACCTTCCCATGTCTTGGTCCTACTGTATTCCTGTTTCTCTAGTCCTGTTCCTGACTCTACACCCACTCCATCCTGCCCCTGTGTATTCCTGCTTCGGTCTTGTTCCTGCTCCAGTCTAGTTCCTGCTCCAGTCTTGTTCCTGCTTCAGTCTAGTTCCTGCTCCAGTCTTGTTCCTGCTTCAGTCTAGTTCCTGCTCCAGTCTTGTTCCTGCTTCAGTCTAGTTCCTGCTCCAGTCTAGTTCCTGCTCCAGTCTAGTTCCTGCTCCAGTCTTGTTCCTGCTTCAGTCTAGTTCCTGCTCCAGTCTTGTTCCTGCTTCAGTCTAGTTCCTGCTCCAGTCTTGTTCCTGCTTCAGTCTAGTTCCTGCTCCAGTCTAGTTCCTGCTCCAGTCTTGTTCCTGCTCCAGTCCTGTTCCTGAGTCAGTCCTATTCCTGCCTCTAAATCTGGTTCAGTCATGCTCCTGTGTGTTCCTGCTTCAGTCTTGTTCCTGCTCCAGTCTAGTTCCTGCTCCAGTCTAGTTCCTGCTTCAGTCTTGTTCCTGCTCTAGTCTTGTTCCTGCTCTAGTCTTGTTCCTGCTCTAGTTTTGTTTCTGCTTCAGTCCTATTCCTGCCTCTACATCTGGTTCAATCCTGCTCCTCTGTGTTCCTGGCTCAGTCTTGTTCCTGTTCCTGTCTTGTTCCTGCTCCAGTTTTGTTCCTGCTCTAGTCTTGTTCCTGCTCCAGTCCTGTTCCTGTCTTGTTCCTGCTTCAGTCTTGTTTCTGCTTCAGTCCTGTTCCTGCTTCAATCCTATTCCTACCTCTACACCCGCACCATCCTGCTCCTGTGTGGTCCTGGCTCTGTGCCCACTCGTTCCCGCTCCTGACTTTCAGTCCTGCCTTGGTTTTGTTCTAACCTGCTCCAGTCTGTCCAGTTTGCTCCCAAACAGTCCCTTGCCTTAAAAACTCACCACCCATCCAATCTATGTATTGGAGATTTTACCTTAAATCCCTTGCTCTGCTCTCTGTTGTTGTAGTTAGACAAGTCTTGATATTTAGATATTGATAACTTTCCGTTATGCTTGCCCTTAATGTGCTCCACCTTGCACCTGATTTTTAATGTGGTGCAAAGCGCAGAGAGCAGATATGCTTCTGCTGTAAATACTTTGAGAAAGAGAAATACTGTGTCCAATGTTGCACCCCTTAGCTCTCCTGCACTTTCAGCATGAGTGCAAGTAAATGACCCCTAATATCCTACATGAACCAAAAAATATCTTCCATTAAAGATTAAAAAGCACCAGCTTCTATTGGAGAGCACTTTGCCTTCTTCTAAGTAATTATACATCAATAATAGGTTTCTTATTATCTTTCTTCCAATTATGCCATTGAAATTATTTTTTTTTTCTACTGAATAGAATCAAGGAAGCAAGATAATGAAAGATGAAGTTCTTTCCTTAGGTGCATTATTAATAAAACGAGCTCCCTTAGATTAATGTAGTGTTTGCTCAGGAACTGCCTTTTTAAGAGATGACTTAGAATTTTACAGAATCCCAGTTTATAGTGGTGGGATCTGAACTCTTGAAGTCAATCCTTTAGAAGAAAAAAGTTTCCACAGTCTTCAAAAAGCAGGCTTAATGTGAATCTATGTGCAATGAGCCTAAGCTTGATTAAAGACATGTAACTGTAATAAGGTCAGATTCATAAACCCAAGCACAATAAGACAGAGCACTGCTTTTTAATTTCACTTCATTTCTGTCTCTATTATTTCATCTGCAAAGCTGGAAGTAACTTTGTTGATCTATAATATGTTCTTTAAAACCTTTAAAAAAAAAGTACATGTTCTTGGCAACAAGAAAAACTAAAAAATCAACCATCCAGCACTAGTTCCAAGAATGTCTAGGACAGCAAATATGTATTTGCCCCCCTAATTTCACCCTAACCGGCATTTAAGCTGGGCTTTTAGGTATATCTACAAGAACAAATAGGAGTCCTACTCGAATCTTCATCTAATAGGCCTTCAGTAGAGTTCAGAATGGACCATGTCCCAATAGGTCTTGGGACAGAAACCTATGAATCATAAAAAAAATGTACTTGTGTCAGCTTAATGTTGAAATATGGTAAAAAAAAATAATAAAAAATAAGAGATAGTGGTCAAAGAGATAAAACTGCCCCAGGTTGTACAGAAAGACCGTGTCTTTTTTTGGGTAGTGAGTAGGTTTAATGGTCTCATCCACAAGTTTTCAGAATGGACCATATGCCATAGGTCTTGGGACAGAAACCTCAAAATCATAAAAAAATGTACTTGTGTCAACTTGATGTTGAAATATGGTCAGAAAAATAATAAAAAATGAGAGATAGTGGTCAAAGAGATAAAACTGCCCCAGGTTTTATAGAACAACTGTCTCTTTTTTTCTGGTAGTGATTAGGTTTAATAGTCTCATCCACAAGTAATGCACAAGACCTTGGTAGAAGACAGACTGCTTGCCGGCAGGTACGTCGGGCTGAGCTTGTGAACAACTTCACTTGGTTTGTAATTTTATGTCATGAATGCGACGCTTAGATTTATTCTTATGTCTTTAGCAAAAGAAAATAAACAACTATGTGAGTGTATTTTGAAAAATCTTGTGAAATAAATCGAAAAAGCCCTCTCTGGGCTTGATTGTCCCAGTTTAAAACTATCACTACATTATGGGGCCCATTTATCAATAAATACGATTGAGTCTGAATACTAAAAATTTGTATTTTAAGTTTTACAACTGTGCGTATTTTCTGTGATTTTTTTGTTAACTTGAGCAACTTTTTCGTACTTTGCGACAATTTGTGCGACAAAATCGGATTTGTCCCAACGAGTACGAAAGTTTCGGATTTATTCAAGTTTCGGTATGGTGACTTTCCTTGGGCCAGGTTGGAGCTGCACAGTGCCATTTAGCCCTATGGGAGACTTTCCTTGGGCCGGGTTGGAGCTGCAGAGTGCCATTGAGCCCTATGGGAGACTTTCCTTGGGCCGGGTTGGAGCTGCAGAGTGCCATTGAGCCCTATGGGAGACTTTCCTTGGGCCGGGTTGGAGCTGCAGAGTGCCATTGAGTCCTATGGGAGACTTTCCTTGGGCCAGGTTGGAGCTGCAGAGTGCCATTGAGCCCTATGGGAGACTTTCCTTGGGCCAGGTTGGAGCTGCAGAGTGCCATTGAGCCCTATGGGAGACTTTCCTTGGGCCGGGTTGGAGCTGCAGAGTGCCATTGAGCCCTATGGGAGACTTTCCTTGGGCCAGGTTGGAGCTGCAGAGTGCCATTGAGCCCTATGGGAGACTTTCCTTGGGCCGGGTTGCAGCTGCAGAGTGCCATTGAGCCCTATGGGAGACTTTCCTTGGGCCGGGTTGGAGCTGCAGAGTGCCATTGAGCCCTATGGGAGACTTTCCTTGGGCCGGGTTGGAGCTGCAGAGTGCCATTGAGCCCTATGGGAGACTTTCCTTGGGCCGGGTTGGAGCTGCAGAGTGCCATTGAGCCCTATGGGAGACTTTCCTTGAGCCGGGTTGGAGCTGCAGAGTGCCATTGAGCCCTATGGGAGGCTTTCCTTGGGCCGGGTTGGAGCTGCAGAGTGCCATTGAGCCCTATGGGAGGCTTTCCTTGGGCCGGGTTGGAACTGCAGAGTGCCATTGAGCCCTATGGGAGACTTTCCTTGGGCCGGGTTGGAGCTGCAGAGTGCCTTTGAGTCCTATGGGAGACTTTCCTTGAGCCAGGTTGGAGCTGCAGAGTGCCATTGAGCCCTATGGGGAGACTTTCCTTGAGCCAGGTTGGAGCTGCAGAGTGCCATTGAGCCCTATGGGAGGCTTTCCTTGGGCCGGGTTGGAGCTGCAGAGTGCCATTGAGCCCTATGGGAGGCTTTCCTTGGGCCGGGTTGGAGCTGCAGAGTGCCATTGAGCCCTATGGGGAGACTTTCCTTGAGCCAGGTTGGAGCTGCAGAGTGCCATTGAGCCCTATGGGAGGCTTTCCTTGGGCCGGGTTGGAGCTGCAGAGTGCCATTGAGCCCTATGGGAGACTTTCCTTGGGCCGGGTTGGAGCTGCAGAGTGCCATTGAGTCCTATGGGAGACTTTCCTTGGGCCAGGTTGGAGCTGCAGAGTGCCATTGAGTCCTAGTGCCATTGAGTGCCATTTGAGACTTTCCTTGGGCCGGGTTGGAGCTGCAGAGTGCCATTGAGCCCTATGGGAGACTTTCCTTGGGCCGGGTTGGAGCTGCAGAGTGCCATTGAGCCCTATGGGAGACTTTCCTTGGGCCGGGTTGGAGCTGCAGAGTGCCATTGAGTCCTATGGGAGACTTTCCTTGGGCCAGGTTGGAGCTGCAGAGTGCCATTGAGTCCTATGGGAGACTTTCCTTGGGCCAGGTTGGAGCTGCAGAGTGCCATTGAGCCCTATGGGAGACTTTCCTTGGGCCGGGTTGGAGCTGCAGAGTGCCATTGAGCCCTATGGGAGACTTTCCTTGGGCCGGGTTGGAGCTGCAGAGTGCCATTGAGCCCTATGGGAGACTTTCCTTGGGCCAGGTTGGAGCTGCAGAGTGCCATTGAGCCCTATGGGAGACTTTCCTTGGGCCGGGTTGCAGCTGCAGAGTGCCATTGAGCCCTATGGGAGACTTTCCTTGGGCCGGGTTGGAGCTGCAGAGTGCCATTGAGCCCTATGGGAGACTTTCCTTGGGCCGGGTTGGAGCTGCAGAGTGCCATTGAGCCCTATGGGAGACTTTCCTTGGGCCGGGTTGGAGCTGCAGAGTGCCATTGAGCCCTATGGGAGACTTTCCTTGAGCCGGGTTGGAGCTGCAGAGTGCCATTGAGCCCTATGGGAGGCTTTCCTTGGGCCGGGTTGGAGCTGCAGAGTGCCATTGAGCCCTATGGGAGGCTTTCCTTGGGCCGGGTTGGAACTGCAGAGTGCCATTGAGCCCTATGGGAGACTTTCCTTGGGCTGGGTTGGAGCTGCAGAGTGCCATTGAGTCCTATGGGAGACTTTCCTTGGGCCAGGTTGGAGCTGCAGAGTGCCATTGAGCCCTATGGGGAGACTTTCCTTGAGCCAGGTTGGAGCTGCAGAGTGCCATTGAGCCCTATGGGAGGCTTTCCTTGGGCCGGGTTGGAGCTGCAGAGTGCCATTGAGCCCTATGGGAGGCTTTCCTTGGGCCGGGTTGGAACTGCAGAGTGCCATTGAGCCCTATGGGAGACTTTCCTTGGGCCGGGTTGGAGCTGCAGAGTGCCATTGAGCCCTATGGGGAGACTTTCCTTGAGCCGGGTTGGAGCTGCAGAGTGCCATTGAGCCCTATGGGAGGCTTTCCTTGGGCCGGGTTGGAGCTGCAGAGTGCCATTGAGCCCTATGGGAGGCTTTCCTTGGGCTGGGTTGGAGCTGCAGAGTGCCATTGAGCCCTATGGGAGACTTTCCTTGGGCCAGGTTGGAGCTGCAGAGTGCCATTGAGCCCTATGGGAGACTTTCCTTGGGCCAGGTTGGAGCTGCAGAGTGCCATTGAGCCCTATGGGAGACTTTCCTTGGGCTGGGTTGGAGCTGCAGAGTGCCATTGAGCCCTATGGGAGACTTTCCTTGGGCCAGGTTGGAGCTGCAGAGTGCCATTGAGCCCTATGGGAGACTTTCCTTGGGCCAGGTTGGAGCTGCAGAGTGCCATTGAGCCCTATGGGAGACTTTCCTTGGGCCGGGTTGGAGCTGCAGAGTGCCATTGAGCCCTATGGGAGACTTTCCTTGGGCCGAGTTGGAGCTGCAGAGTGCCATTGAGCCCTATGGGAGACTTTCCTTGGGCCAGGTTGGAGCTGCAGAGTGCCATTGAGCCCTATGGGAGACTTTCCTTGGGCCGGGTTGGAGCAGCAGAGTGCCATTGAGCCCTATGGGAGACTTTCCTTGGGCCGGGTTGGAGCAGCAGAGTGCCATTGAGCCCTATGGGAGACTTTCCTTGGGCCAGGTTGGAGCTGCAGAGTGCCATTGAGCCCTATGGGAGACTTTCCTTGGGCCAGGTTGGAGCTGCAGAGTGCCATTGAGCCCTATGGGAGACTTTCCTTGGGCCAGGTTGGAGCTGCAGAGTGCCATTGAGCCCTATGGGAGACTTTCCTTGGGCTGGGTTGGAGCTGCAGAGTGCCATTGAGCCCTATGGGAGACTTTCCTTGGGCCGGGTTGGAGCTGCAGAGTGCCATTGAGCCCTATGGGAGGCTTTCCTTGGGCCAGGTTGTAGCTGCAGAGTGCCATTGAGCCCTATGGGAGACTTTCCTTGGGCCAGGTTGGAGCTGCAGAGTGCCATTGAGCCCTATGGGAGACTTTCCTTGGGCCAGGTTGGAGCTGCAGAGTGCCATTGAGTCCTATGGGAGGCTTTCAAAACCATGCACTGAAGGTTCAAAGTCAGAAAGGTTTTCCTGCCGTTTACAATTGTTTGTATATGAAAATTTCGTGACTATCGGATCGTCATACGCAAATGATTGTTTCAATACGAAAATTTCGGAACTTTCAGATCGTAAGTATTAAATTTTCATATTCAAAGAAAAAGAATTTTCATAACATTTGCGATCATCAGAAATGATCGGATTTTGTGATTCATATTCTATGTGTTTATATCCCAGACTCCTTTTCTGGGGTTGGGGGGGGGGGTTTATTGTACAGTTTTTTAATCAGCAAAATAATATTTTAAAAAATATATAGAATATCTTTCTAAACCTTTTCAAAAGTCCAAATAAATCTGCTTTTGCTCTATGTTTGTGTGATACCTGGGAATGAAACTCCACTCTGCACATGATGTTTATTAGCTGAGTAGGTTTCTCCGGTAACTGAAATCTCAAGTCTTGGTATCAGCAAGGTCACGATGGCTGACATTTTGATATATTATTCCTGTAGTCAGAGTTCTCAATAGAAGTTGGTGCTGCCAGCAGGTTTTCTTATACGTGTAACAGCAAAGAAAGAGGTGCTTATTATACCCATTTCTTCGCTGTATAATAGGTGGGTCGGTGAGCCAGATGCCTTTGTTACTGGAAAGACATTCCAAAAGCAAACACAATAACAGGATCATGGGGAGAGGTTTGGGAACTCTGACTCTGAAGGCTCTTTCTAGCAGTGACCTGTAGAGGATATGTAACTATTATTCTTTGGTGTGTTTGTGCCTAGAGTGCTCTGGTGCAATAGTTCATGTTGTTATATTAAACTGAGAAATTTCTGTTAGGCAGTCATTTTGACTTGTCTGCTTCCCCGAGTTCAAACCTCAGGGGAGTAAAGTCATTCAGAATAACAAAGCTTCCACCCACAGGGTCCCATGAGCATGTAAACCATAGAATATGGTTGTCCCAGTGCTTAGGTCTTAGCCTTGCTTGTTATTTACATCTAGAATTAATAGAATTACAGCCAATGTGGTCACACATATTGTATATAACTACTGATTCTTCTGTAGCATTTATTTTCATTGGAGGGTTTCTATTTTAATGATGGCACCAGTCATCACTCTTGTCACTAATCAAAGTATGACACTAATTCTGGCTTAGGTATAAAAGTGCTAATGTTATAAGTATGTATGTATGTATAACTTTATTTATAAAGCGCCACAAGGGTACGCAGCGCTGTACAATCTTACAATATACAAAACACACAGGGAGGACAAGTGTTATAATAAATAAATACAATAAATATATATAAATGCACAGGGAATAAGTGCCATGTGGTATGAGACACTGTAGGAAGGAGGTCCCTGCCCCGTAGAGCTTACAATCTAAGTACAAGTAGTGATAAGCCAATCTGTCCTGCTTCGCTTCACCATAAACGTCGCCCTCATCTTTTTTTGTCGGCCGTGTCTATTTTTTTGTCACCCGCACTTTTTTGACGCAACCGCGCCCAATTTGCCGGGACCGTGCCCTTTTTTGGCGCAACAGCGGCCAATTTGACGTGACCACGCCCAATTTTGCCATAACTGCACCCTTTTTTGACACGACCTCGGGCAATTTGACATTCCGCTAATTTTTTTTTTACGTGCAAATTTTTACAGAAGTTTCGCCGATGGCAAAATGAGGGATGAAAAAATTCACTTGTCACTAGTTATATGTGGTCTTAAAGTGATACTGATACTAAAAAAAACTACTCTTCAAAATATTAATGAACATTAAAAGTTACCTAGGACATGTTGATCATTTTTCACTGATAATGCAGGTTTTGTATGTAATTGTTATTTTCACTCTTTGAGAACAGAAGGCTTATTAAACAGCAATTTCATGAACTTTTGCCTGGAAGAAAATCAAAATGTCAAAAACCTTATAAAATGTTCCGTACATTTACAGAAAGAATAACCTGCTATAATTTTGATCAATGCTAATTTTGTTTTTCAACTACTAAAGCACAATCAAAAGGGGGATTGCTGTATGGAAATACAAGGATGTGCATCACCAGCCTCTCTCTCAACACAAACAAATATGTGACATTTTCTGTCTGCCATGAATTTTTTATTTTTGTCAATTATGCTACTCTGCAATGTCCTTATTTAGCCTATTCTAAGACATGGAAATAAAATCCCAAGTGTGCAGGATTCATGGCTTGGGCTTCTCTCATAAAAGCCTTAAGTTTTGATAGCCTGTCTTTAATAGGAACCTAAACGTTTGTTTCATACCTTGTTTATAAAGCATTTGTTGACTTAATTAATGACACCAATAAATGAATATGATCACATTTTAGAGAAATGATGTATGCCACACAAATCCGGAAATCTCAAATAGAACCTGTTCTTCAAAATGTTTAATAGACAGTTCTGGCTACCCGCTGTGACAGAATGAAACCCAGATAAATGAGAATAAGTGTGGGTGGAGAGAATATTAAATACATTTAAAAGAAAATGCAAAGACAGCATTGTAATTGTAATCATGGAAAAAGTAATCAGCCTATTTTGTGTCATAAAGTTTTAAATGTGTTTTGGCTTACCTAGAAATTGAGTTGATTGTAGTCAAATATGTTGATTAGTACTATTTGCAGCAGCAATGTAAGGTATCAATACTGGATTCAGACAAACTTTATATTTAATTGGTTTGTCACCGTTGGATAACCTTGGAGCTGATCTGTGTTCAAGTGCTGCCTTCCAAGTTCTGGACTTCATAAATGCTCCACCTAAAGTAGCAATGAACACACGATTTGCTCGTACATTGTTGTGTCTTTTTAGTATTGAGCGCTCGTAACCGGCGGGCAAAACTTTCAGACTTTGCATGATTTTGGAAGCCTCCCATAGGACACAATGGCACTCTGCAGCTCCAACCTGGCCCAAGGAAAGTCTCCCATAGGGCTCAATGGCACTCTGCAGCTCCAACCTGGCCCAAGGAAAGTCTCCCATAGGGCTCAATGGCACTCTGCAGCTCCAACCTGGCCCAAGGAAAGTCTCCCATAGGGCTCAATGGCACTCTGCAGCTCCAACCCGGCCCAAGGAAAGTCTCCCATAGGGCTCAATGGCACTCTGCAGCTACAACCCGGCCCAAGGAAAGTCTCCCATAGGGCTCAATGGCACTCTGCAGCTCCAACCTGGCCCAAGTAAAGTCTCCCATAGGAGTCAATGGCACTCTGCAGCTCCAACCCGGCCCAAGGAAAGTCTCCCATAGGGCTCAATGGCACTCTGCAGCTCCAACCTGGCCCAAGGAAAGTCTCCCATAGGGCTCAATGGCACTCTGCAGCTCCAACCCGGCCCAAGGAAAGTCTCCCATAGGGCTCAATGGCACTCTGCAGCTCCAACCCAGCCCAAGGAAAGTCTCCCATAGGGCTCAATGGCACTCTGCAGCTCCAACCCAGCCCAAGGAAAGTCTCCCATAGGGCTCAATGGCACCCTGCAGCTCCAACCCGGCCCAAGGAAAGTCTCCCATAGGGCTCAATGGCACTCTGCAGCTCCAACCCAGCCCAAGGAAAGTCTCCCATAGGGCTCAATGGCACTCTGCAGCTCCAACCCGGCCCAAGGAAAGTCTCCCATAGGGCTCAATGGTACTCTGCAGCTCCAACCTGGCCCAAGGAAAGTCTCCCATAGGGCTCAATGGCACTCTGCAGCTCCAACCCGGCCCAAGGAAAGCCTCCCATAGGGCTCAATGGCACTCTGCAGCTCCAACCTGGCCCAAGGAAAGTCTCCCATAGGGCTCAATGGCACTCTGCAGCTCCAACCCGGCCCAAGGAAAGTCTCCCATAGGGCTCAATGGCACTCTGCAGCTCCAACCTGGCCCAAGGAAAGTCTCCCATAGGGCTCAATGGCACTCTGCAGCTCCAACCTGGCCCAAGGAAAGTCTCCCATAGGACTCAATGGCACTCTGCAGCTCCAACCTGGCCCAAGAAAAGTCACGATACTGAAGCTTGAATGAATCCGAAACTTTCGTACTCGGTGCGAAAGCTACGAAAAAGTTGCGACAATTAGCGCAAGTCGTAGCGCTACGAAAAAGTTGCGGCATTTTGCGAAACAGTCGTAATGGCTACGAAAAAGTTGCGACAATTTACGAAAAAATTGCAAAATACCGATCATTACGAACAAAACGCATTCGGACGCCTTTGGACTGTTCGTGGATTAGTAAATCAGCCCCATACTGTACATGGTAGAGTTTGCTAGTGTTAAGAACAATAGGGGGAAAGCTGGGTTTAAAAGTCCCAGCAATGGAAAAGAGAAGATAAGTGGGACATAAGGTGGGGTGATCTAAGTAGTCTGGTCAGTACATTATCACCTAATCACGGCATGCTGAAGCTTTTGTCACCCTCTTTAAATATATGTGAGTATGAGATAAGAAGTGGTATTGATCTTCCTGCATACAAATGCCAGAGCACTTAGTTAAAGGTGTTGTTCTGCTTCAGTTCTGTAGGAAGTTAGTGTTTGGAGGGATTTCCTTGTCGCTACCACACCATACCCTCAAATGACTAGATGTGGTGGTTGGCCATGTAGGTTATTAAAGGTGGCCATACACACGCTGATACAAGCTGCCAAATGTGTTGGCTGGCAGCTTACTGGCCCATGCATGGGGCCCTCAGACGGCCTACCCAACCAATATCTGCCCAAAATTCATCCAGATGTTGATTGAGCAGGTTTAAAAATCTTGTTGGAACTAGGAGTGCATCGGCTAGTTGATGTGGTCCTCATTCTGATATCTTGTAACCCTTCAATGTTATTGGGTCAAATTATAGGATTATTCTGATACTGCTCACCTTAAGGTTGGCATATCAGGGTTTGGTGACCGTGCCAAAAGAGTAGAACTTTTAATGTACGGCCAGATTAAGTTAGACAACTAATTGCTATCTTTGCTGGGTGGATACTGCTTGGTGGTTGGATAGGAACAGGAAGTTATTATATTATACATTTATTTTAGTAAAGTAATGAACTATAATTTGTTTATTCCAATCTATTGATTTTATATCGTTTTTGTATTTGTGAAGGTTTTGACATTTTTGCAGAATCGTCTGTGCTTCTACATTTGGTGTTAGCAAAGATTTTGGAGGGGGGGGGGTGCCAAGGAAGCCATTTATCCTTATTTAAACTAAAAGACAATGATTTAGTGTAGAAGAAAATGACTTTGAGGTTGGATACTGAAAATAGTAACATAGATTCCCATATCATTTGTTTTGTCACACATTTTCCTGAGCAGGTCGGTGTGCATGCTGTGTGTGGAGATTACATTTGGATCAGTCATTACGTCGTGAGTAATCCATTAATTACCATGGAAGGTTTTTATAAAGGTAGAGCAATAACGGCAGCAGAATCACTCCAACTTCTACCAATCTCGTTTTAATTCTATTCTGTGGACAGAAAGCTAAACAAGGTATTTGCTGTATGACTGACCATGTCTGGTACATGCTGGCGAGGCTAATAAGGTGGTCATGGCGTACTCTCATATCATCAGAGTTAATTAGTCCCATATAGAAACTGTCCTGTATGGCACATGGGATAACATGACTGGTGTGAGCAGCTTCTTTGGCTCTGCATTGTTGCCTCTTCTCTATTTATAAAGCCAGAAATGCTTGACTCTCCTTCTCCACTTGTGTAATCCCTGATAGAAAGTTTAAATATTTTATTGTCATGGCTGGCACTCATCCATAAGAATGAATAAGAATGATTCTGTTTATCTTCAGCAACTGTTGGACAGAGTGTTTAGCTAAAATTGTTCTGCACAAAAAAAAACTATAAAAAAAAATGGCAGTTGACTTAAAGTAATTCTGTCATGGGAAACATGTTTTTTTTTAAACCACGTCAGATAATAGAGCTTCTCCAGCAGAATCCTGTATTGAAATCTGTTTTTAGAAAATGCAAACAGATTTTTTTTTATATTTAATACAACACATATATAATATATTAACACATAATTATAGCATAGCTCCAGTTCACTAAACCATTGATTTAGCTGACTGGAAACTTCAGAGTAGTGATGAGCAATTCTTTTTGGCAGGCATGGGTTCTCAGTGAAATGACGTATTTCATCATCTGTGAATTTTTGTGTGAAATGCCCACAAGATTTTGCTGTGGAAAATTTTAAAAAAATTTAGCGGTCACCTAAAAAAATGTGTCGGTTGCATAAAAAATTGTTGTGCGCGTAAAAAGAAAAAGTCTTAGTCGTGTCAAAAATTATCACATGTGTCAAAAAAGTCATGTTTCACAAATTTTTTGCTGTTTCGCAAATTTTTCGAAGTTTCGCAAATGTTTTAGAGAAGCGAAGTGGGACAGATTCGCTCATCACTACTTCAGAGGAATACAGGTATGGGATCTGTTATTCAGAATTCTCGGGACCTGGGGTCTTCCGGATAAGGGATCTTTCCGTTGTTAAGTTTACTAAAATATCATTCAAACATTAAATAAACCCAATAGGATTGTTTTGCCTTCAGTAAGGATTATTTACATCTTAGTTTGGATCAAGTACAGGTACTGTTTTATTATTACAGAGAAAAGGGAATCATTTAACCATTAAATAAACCCAATAGGGCTGTTCTGCCCCCAATAAGGGGTAATTATATCTTAGTTGGGATCAAGTACAGGTACTGTTTTATTATTACAGAGAAAAGGGAATCATTTAACCATTAAATAAACCCAATAGGCTTGTTCTGCCCCCAATAAGGGGTAATTATATCTTAGTTTGGATCAAGTACAGGTACTGTTTTATTATTACAGAGAAAAAGGAAATAATTTCTAAAAAGGAGAATGGTTTGTTTATAATGGAGTCTATGGGAGACAACCTTTTTGTAATTTGGATAATGGGTTTCTGGATAATGGATCCTATACCTGTACTAAAATTCTGGGTCTAAAAATAGGACTACTATTTTGTTTCCAAAACAACCATTACAGAAAGCAAAATATCTGTTTACTGGAACAAAATACAGGTACAGGTTGATGCACGTGAGGAAGGGACTGGTCTTTTTAGGTTAACTTTTGCAGTATTCATCTCCCTATAGATAAACAGTGTTGGACTGGCCCACCAGGATACCAGGAACAATCCCAGTGGGCCCAGGTGTCAGTGGGCCCTCCTGCTCACCCAGCCATTTGCCTTGTATGCCTATACCATGGTCATTCCTCATTTCTATATGAGAATAAAGAAAAGAAATAGAAGGAGGAATAAAGAATAATAATAATATGTATGGAAGAAATAATAAAATGTATAGAGAAGTGATTAAGAGAATAAAGAACGTGAGTGAAGAGAGAGGGAAACATTTCTGGTTGGTCTTCTGGTTCGCCCTTGGCACCCCAGTCCGACATTTTAGAGAAATCTTAATTTTAAAACATCTGCAGTAAAACAAAACAACATGGAACCAGCAGCCAGAAGTCCATATACTTCACACCCATCACGGAGGGTCTTATAGACACCTACTGGACGACTAACTAACTAAACATTTTTAAATGAGACAAACTCCCAATTATCGTATTGAGTAATGGCTGAAAGTCTCAAGAGAGTCGTTGACACAACTTTTGCTGGAGTGGCCCATGTATTTTTCATAGGCTCATAAATACTCAGGGCATGCATTTACGTAAAAGAGGAGGAATGATATGAATAATGTTTTCCTTCACCATTTCCTTCTTTCTTTTGGGAGGAGAAATACTGCACTATTTTTTTTCTTTCTTTAAAATACATCCCAATTTTGTTCTGAATTTTAAGCAAGCAGTTCTAGAATGCTGTGAATTTTTTTTCTTACCAAGCAGAGCTAATGTCCTTTGGGGAAGGCTGGAGCGCACTGCAGTGCCGACAGGAAGCAGCAGCAGAACGATCAGCGCACCGGGAAACTGCAGATATCTGTACTGCTGAGTCCGTTCATCAGCAGTTCTTTTGCAAATACAATTTAATGCAGGATCACACAATAATTGCCATGTATTGATTGTAACCTTGAAATAAATTTTACACAGCATTACAGATCCTGTGTATTTGTTTATTCCTACCTCTCTTTCTGTATCTCGCTAAATAATGACAATTTTTTTACATAATAATAATAATAGTTGGCAATTGTATTAACTGTTTGACACCAAGGTGCTTTGAAGCCATCTGCTGGGCCAGAAATTGCTTTCTCTGCTTGTTTTCAGAAGGCTGATGATTTTCCTCTGTCAAGTAGTAATACATTCTCTCTGAGGGTCACTTGACGGGACCTTGACCAGCGGTATGATGTCATTGAAGGGCTTTAAGTTTAATGAAAAAGAACCACAAGGACCAGTTTCAAATCATATTCATTTAAACTGCTCGAAGGCTGTATTATGGTTGTGCAGCTGAGCCTGTATCTATGCTGTTAGAGTTCTGTTGTATAGCTGCAGCTTTGCTATAAGTAGGTATGGTACAGTGGCCAGATAAAAGTGATATATTATTTGTTTATAATCTCTATTCATTGATTTTGGGGGGTAACAACACAGTTCCAAAAATGCCAATAAGCAACTGGTAGATACACTAAGGCAAACAAAAAAAAGCAAATGTAACAGTGCAACTTGAGTAAAATAATACCCTTCTTTTCCTTTCCCTTTACATATGGATGAAAAACAATAGAAAGAAGATTATTAATGTAGACTGATACCATATTGCCCTATTAATATTTAGAGGTTCATAATGGAAGCTCTATAAACTCACAACAATAGTTTGTGCTTTTGTTTTGAGAAGCCTCCATGGCCTCTTCTTCCAGTAGCAAATATAGTAAACAATTAAGAAATGTAGACAGTAGTGATGAGGAAAAAAATATACATCATATTTACCTTTCACATCAGCCAATGGGATTTAAGCCATCCCACTGTCTATAGAAGAAGATGTATGAGTGGCTACTACTTGTTGTGGTCACCACTAAATTTTAAACCGTTAAGTGGGGCTAAAATGAGGCTGTGACCACAAAATTCATATAGACAGAAACAAGAGGTTCTGCACTCACCCATTATCAATATATATAGGGCATTAAGGTATTTTATGAACTAAGCTACTAAAAAATGCCCTCCCCTATAAGCAAAACAAAGATTTTGTCCTTATATTGCAATATATTCACCCCCAGTCTGGCCAGTCCTACACTCATTCATTAAGAATTCTACTGCTACGGCTACGGCTCATTATATGTTTTACACAAGGACCATGGGGATTTTCCATAGTTATAAAGTTAATTTGGGTTGAACAACTGTCAATCAAGTTTAACCCTTTACAGACAGACGTATTCATAGAAATAGATTTACATTTACTTGCACACATTCATGTTATCTAAATACCCATTATCCAGAAGACTTAGGGACAGATTTATCAAAATGTGAGTTTAGAGCTTAATACATAAAATCTCACGTTCTATTCATTCCTATGGGATTTTTAGAAGTGAATTTATCAAAGAGTTCTTACTTTCACCAAATGATAAATACTCTTCTAAAAATCCCATAGGAATGAATAGAACATGGGTAAGTTTATATGTATTAAGCTCTAAACTTACATTTTTATAAATCTGCCCCTTAAGGTCTGATGATTAGTGATGGCCGAAAAGTTTCGCCAGGCATGGATTCGCGGCGAATTTCCGCGTTTTGCCATTGGCGGATTGTTTCGCGAAACGGATGAAAAAATTTGCCACGGAAAAATTCGCCGCACGTCCAAAAATTGACGTCGGTGTAAAAAAAGAATAGTCGCGGGCGACAAAATAATAGCCGCGGGCGACGAAACAATAGCGCACGACAAAATAATAGCCGCGGGCGACAAAACAATAGCGCACGACAAAACAAGAGCCGCGGGCGACGAAACAAGAGCCGCGCGACGAAACAAGAGCCGCGGGCGACGAAACAAGAGCCGCGAGCGACGAAACAATAGCCGTGCGACAAAATAATAGCTGTGGGCGACTAAATAATAGCCGCGCGACAAAACAAGAGCCGCGGGCGGCGAAACAAGAGCCGCGGGCGACGAAACAAGAGCCGCGGGCGACGAAACAAGAGCCACGCGCGACGAAATAATAGCCGCGCGACAAAACAATAGCCGCGGGCGACGAAACAAGAGCTGTGCGACGAAACAAGAGCCGCGGGTGACGAAATAATAGCCGCGCGACAAAACAATAGCCGCGGGAGACGAAACAATAGCCGCGCGACAAAATAATAGCCGCGGGCGACAATTTTTTTTGTCGCGCACCATTTTCACCGCTTCGCGAATTTTTCGCCGCTTCGCGAATTTTTCGCTGTTTCGCGGATCTTTTCAAAGATTCGCGAATTTTTCGGCGAAGCGAAACGGAACAGATTCGCTCATCACTACTGGTGATCCAAATTACAGAAAGATCCCTTGTAATAGGGATAATACATCCCATAACTGTATAAGGATGTACTTTTGTTATTGTTAAATATCACGTTAAAGAATTTCCATTTGCCTTAAATGTTTTACCCTGGAGTAGAGTTAACAAAAAGAACGTGTAAAATGGCCGTTAAAGCTTATGGTTGTTTAATGGAACGACGGGGGAGACCAATTTCATGTAAAAGGGGCGTCTGCATAGACTGTAGCTTGTTCCATTTAAGTTTAGTATATACATTCTATATCAGCTGATATTTATACCACAATAAGAGAGTTTTTTTTAGACGCTGCTTAAAATGAGTCATTTCCTAGAGTTGATGGTAGATAACGCAAGCTTTGTAACGGCTGCTGGGACCTGCCAGTGATTTCTAACATCTCCTGGCCCAGAGGCAACATCACAAATAACTCATTATTTAACTCATCAGATTCTCCATGTCTTGTTCCTCTTAACTTAAATGTATCTTGCTCCAGTTACCCACACACCATCTTTAGCAATCACTGTAGTACAATCTATATATATAGATGTATAAAGTATAACCTTGTGTCAATGGCCTGACTAATTAATATAGAAAAGGGACCTTGTACCCAAAATGTTTAAAAAAAACTGTAGCACCAAAATGGAAATGCCATTGCGCCAACGCTCTAAATAATCCAGTTAAAATGCAGAACAAAAACGAAAAGAACGAAAACTAACGATGAGCAAATTTTTTTCGTCAGGCATGGATTCGCAGCGAAATTCAGCATTTTGCCATTGGCAAATTTTTAAGTGGAACTGTGGCAAAAATGTGCCCACTTCAATGTTCACAGAAATGAAAAAGTCACCAAGAAAAATGTGACAATAAAGTTGCCGCAAAATAACGCCCATTGACTAATAGATTTGGAATACAGGTATGGGACCTGTAATCCAGAATGCTCGGGACCTGGGGTTTTCCGGATAAGGGATCTTTCTGTAATTTGGATCTCCATACCTTAAGTCTGCTAAAAATCATTTAAATATTGAATAACCCCAATAAGATCATTTTGCCTCCAATAAGGATTAATTATATCTTAGTAGGGATCAAGTACAGGTACTGTTTTATTATTACAGAGAAAAGGGAATCATTTAACCATTAAATAAACCCAATAGGGCTGTTCTGCCCCCAATAAGGGGTAATTATATCTTAGTTGGGATCAAGTACAAGTACTGTTTTATTATTACAGAGAAAAGGGAATCATTTAACCATTAAATAAACCCAATAGGGCTGTTCTGTCCCCAATAAGGGGTAATTATATCTTAGTTGGGATCAAGTACAGGTACTGTTTTATTATTACAGAGAAAAGGGAATCATTTAACCATGAAATAAACCCAATAGGGCTGTTCTGCCCCAATAAGGGGTAATTATATCTTAGTTGGGATCAAGTACAAGGTACTGTTTTATTATTACAGAGAAAAGGGAATCATTTAACCATTAAATAAACCCAATAGGACTGTTCTGCCCCCAATAAGGGGTAATTATATCTTAGTTGGGATCAAGTACAAGGTACTGTTTTAATATTACTGAGAAAAAGGAAATCATTTTTAAAAATTTGAATTATTTGCTTATAATGGAGTCTATGGGAGATGGCCTTTCCGTTATTTCGGAACTTTCTGGATAACGGGTTTCCGGATAAGGGATCCTATACCTGTACAAAAAAACACCCTCTGACAAAAGAGTCGCCAAGACAAAAAAGTCATCAAGGAAAATGTTGCTGAGACAGTAAAGTTGCCATTAAACTTGCTGTTGACTTTAATGCATTTGTAGTAAGAAAAAAAGTTGCCTATTAACTTCAATGTGTTTTTTTTTCATGATTTCGCAAATTTTTCAGCAGTTTCACTAATTTTTCAATGAAGCGAAATAGGACAGATTCACTCATTACTGTCAAAAACCACTAATATTTTGTGGTTTTTACATTTTTCCATGAATTTTTCTGATATCCGTGAGCTTTTAGACAAATCCTGAAAACCAAAAATGAAATAAAGATTAAAGTTACAATTTGGTTAGGATAACTCCCATTGACTTCTACATGACCTTAACAGCAGCGATAAGCGAAATTTTTCGTCAGGGATGGATTCGCGGCGAATTTCCATGTTTTGCCAATTGACAATTGGCGGATTGTTTAGCAAACCAGGCACAAAAAATTTGCCACATAAAAATTTTCCGCACAACAAAAAAATTTGTTTTTTGATGCATGCAAAATTTTTCACCATTTCATGAATCTTCTCAAAGTTTTGGAAATTTTTTGGCGATGCGAAACGTGAAAGATTCACTCGACACTACTCAACAGCTTTTAGATGGCAACATTTATTATTAGTTCTATTCATGGTTTTGGTGCCTAATAAATCATGAAAATTTTGTTATTTTTTTTACACAAAAAACATGAGTCGAGAAAACAAGAGACAGCTGCCTACAGTATATAGAAATACAGGTATCGGACCCGTTATCCGGAAACCCTTTATCCAGAAAGTTCTGAATTATGGAAAGGTCATCTCCCATAGACTCAATATTAATCAAATAAGTCACATTTTTAAAAATGATTTCTTTATTTTCTGTAATAATAAAACAGAACCTTGTACTTGATCCCAACTAAGATATAATTACCCCTTATTGGGGGCAGAACAGTCCTATTGGGTTTATTTAATGGTTAAATGATTCCCTTTTCTCTGTAATAATAAAACAGTACCTGTACTTGATCCCAACTAAGATATAATTACCCCTTATTGGGGGCAGAACAGCCCTATTGGGTTTATTTAATGGTTAAATGATTCCCTTTTCTCTGTAATAATAAAACAGTACCTGTACTTGATCCCAACTAAGATATAATTACCCCTTATTGGGGCAGAACAGCCCTATTGGGTTTATTTAATGGTTAAATGATTCCCTTTTCTCTGTAATAATAAAACAGTACCTGTACTTGATCCCAACTAAGATATAATTACCCCTTATTGGGGGCAGAACAGCCCTATTGGGTTTATTTAATGGTTAAATGATTCCCTTTTCTCTGTAATAATAAAACAGTACCTGTACTTGATCCCAACTAAGATATAATTAATCCTTATTGGAGGCAATACAAGCCTATTGGGTTTATTTACTGTTTAAATATTTTTTTTTAGCAGACTTAAAATAGGAGATCTGATTTACGGAAAGACACCAAATCCAGAAAAACCAAGGTCTCGAGCATTCTGGATACCGGGTCCCATACCTATTAAAATTAAAAATGCCATCCAGTCATGGATTAGCAGCGAATTTCCGCTTTTCGTCATTGGTGAATTGCTTCACAAAACTTCAGCGAAAATTCACCACGAAAAATGCGTTGCACATTTAAAAAAAATCACACAACAAATACGTTTCGCAGATTTTTCGAGAATTTTCCTAGTGTTTAACTAATTTTTCGCAGAAGTGAAACGGAACAGATTCTTATAACTAGATATTAAATAAAAACATTAGAATTCTAAACGTGCTTTACATGCATTGTGGTTAAACACATGGTATGTTATAATCCTGTATGTATAGTATAGTTACAATAAATGCTTTGAGTTCTTTCATAATAATAGTTCTGATTTAAATACTGTTCTTGTGGAACTCCATTAAACTGCAGGGAGTGAGTTCTTCGGGAATCCAGTATATGACATATATAATATCCGTAATCAGATTGCATTGTGATGTTTATAGGCCTAGTTTGATCAAGCCTGCCAGCTAGTTTTTTCTTGCCTGGGTACATTCAGCGGAGCACAATCTTGGAAGAATTACAGGAAAAAGTCAGCCGCTCCGCAGAGCTTTGATAAACGCTTATTGGCAAATCTTCCGTCTGTCTTGGAATAACCGTAAAGACCTCAGATTTGTCAACTGGATTGTAATTAATGAGTCTAAAATGAGTGACATTTCCAGCATATTTGTTTACGTTCCCAACACTGGTCAAAGTGTACATCCGAATGGTGTTATGAAATTGTACTACCGAGAAATATTAATCACCTTTAATTGCACTTAATTATTTTCTTTTGAAACGTATATTAACTCATTAATGCTTTTTCACATTTAAGGCAGAAGCTCATCTTATTTGTTTAATATTTCAATATCAGTGTTTATGCATTAATTAACAGGGTTGGCGGCCCAGACCCGACCCTTGTCCACACTCCCCCAGCCGACACTGTTCCTCCCTTGACACGTTAAATTTACTAGCGCTCAGAGGAGGACGTTGGGCGGGGTTAGGGAGGCTCAGCGTGTCGGGTGGGGGTTAGGGAAGTCCAGCGGGGGGTCCCTGCAGGGGGGGTAGAGTGTGCGGGGGGGTAGGGTTGTACAGCGGTGGCCCCTAGGGGGGTGCGGACAGGGAGTGTAGCGAGAGCCCCTAGGGGGTGCTGCCAGTCGGGGCACCTGCAGGGCCCCTGGGGCGGCAGGCCCGATGAGCCCTGCTCCCCCAGTCCAACCCTGTTAATTAATGTTGTTTCACCAGAAACCCATTATCCAGAAATTTTGAATTACGAAAAGGCCATCTCCCGTTGACTCCATTATAAGCAAATAATTCAAATTTTTAAAAATGATTTCCTTTTTCTCTGTAATAATAAAACAGTTCCTGTACTTTATCCCACCTAAGATATAATTACCCCTTATTGGGGCAGAACAGCCCTATTGGGTTTATTTAATGGTTAAATGATTCCCTTTTCTCTGTAATAATAAAACAGTACCTGTACTTGATCCCAACTAAGATATAATTACCCCTTATTGGGGGCAGAACAGCCCTATTGGGTTTATTTAATGGTTAAATGATTCTCTTCTCTCTGTAATAATAAAACAGTACCTGTACTTGATCCCAACTAAGATATAATTACCCCTTATTGGGGGCAGAACAGCCCTATTGGGTTTATTCAATATTTAAATGATTTTTAGCAGACTTAAGTTATGGAGATTCAAATTACAGAAAGATCCCTTATCCGGAAAACCACAGGTCACGAGCATTCTGGATAACAGGTCCCATACCTGTATATATAGACTATCATATAAAGCAGGGCACTAACAGGACTTAAAAGTATGGTGAAAAAGACTTTTGACAGTCTATATTTATTCTTTTGTGGTGTGCACCCTGGCACTCTCTCTAATAAGCAAGTGCAGCTATTTTTTGCAATACAGGTATGGGACCCATTATCTAGAATGCTTGGGACCAAGGGTATTCCGGATAAGGGGTCTTTCCGGAATTTGGATCTTTATACCTTAAGTCTACTAAAAAATCAATAAAACATTAATTAAACGCAATAGGATTATTTTGCATCCAGTAAGGATTATTTATACCTCAGTTGGGATAAAATACAAAGCAGTGTTTTATTTTTACAGAGAAAAAGGAAATCAATGTTAAAAATCTGAATTATTTGATTAAAATGGAGTCTATGGGAGATGGCCTTTCCGTAATTCGGAGCTTTCTGGATATCGGGTTTCCGGATAACGGATCCCATACCTGTATTGCGTTGCGTTTGGGTCTGGCACAAAAAAATCAAAATAAATAGATGCCAGATACCTGGATTCAATACCCAAATACAGGACTTATTCTGCAAGTGCCTGGGTGCGTTCTAATTTGCTTTCCTGATCTACCAGTTTCTGACTCTGCTATGCTTTTCTGACTATCCTGATAGCCTGAAATTGACTAAGAGACTCTTGTTAACCCTTCTGATGCCTCATTTTGGACTATTTACCCGTCTGAACTCAAGCTTCCTCCTTGGTCCTGATAAAAACCCCAGTAAGTTGGAAAACAAAAATACCATAGGCCCATCTGATGATGTGAAACAGTGAAAGTTGCTTTACTAGCTCACCAATTACTGGCAACGTTTTGGGCCTATACCGGGGCGTTGTTTTCCAAGTTATTGATTTTTGTCCCCTTGGCAGTTATTTGCTCTTACACCAGGAGGTAGCTGACCCTTACAGAAATGTAATACCGGTGGAGTCACTCCATCTTATGTTTTAAAACCCAGGAAAGAGCCGACCAGGCCTTGACAGACCCATGATTATTATTTATGTATTCTTTATTGCCTTCTTTCTTTGTTGACAGTAGTGTTGTTCTCCCTTTTCAGGTAGAACCCTACCCCTCAGCCATTTTGTAGTTAAATGCTAATGAACATTTGATCATCGATGAGTGAGAAGAAATCATAGGGTAACAGATGATACATCATTTTTTCTAGAACATTTTGAGGTGATGCTTCATTAGATTGGTAGCATTAGTGGTTTCTGCATTATGGGGATAGCCCCTCTAGAAGCCTAAAATCAGTGGGATGGGGATCAGCCTAAAGGGTATTTACGGTTGAATGCTGGGAATGTGGGAAAATTACCACTGTTTGTAAATACTTTGTTATGGAACAAGAGCTGACTAGTGATGAGCGAATCTGTTCCGTTTCACTTTGCCGAAAAATTCGCAAATCTTTCAAAAGATCCGCAAACGGCGAAAATGTCATGCGGCAAAAAAAATTGTCACCCGCGGCTATTATTTTGTCGCGCGGCTATTATTTTGTTGCCCGTGGCTATTATTTTGTTGCCTGCGGCTATTATTTTGTCGCGCGGCTATTATTTTGTTGCCCGCGACTTTTATTTTGTCACACGGCTATTCTTTTGTCTCCCACAGCTATTATTTCGTTGCGCGGCTATTATTTTGTCGCACGGCTATTATTTTGACGCCTGCGACTATTCTTTTTTGACTCCCGTGATAATTTTTGGACGTGCGGCAAATTTTTGCGCAGCAAATTTTTTCATCTGTTTCGCGAAACAATACGCTAATGGCGAAATGTGGAAATTCGCCGCAAATCCATGCCTGCCGAAACATTTCACCCATTACTAGAGCTGACTAGTCTTAGACCACAAATGGGGCAATGGAGCCATCAGAAAGTATTTCAGTTACTTTATCATCTGGTCACAAAGAGATGCAATTTTTCACCAAGAAATTAGTCAACATATGGACTTTTTGTTGATACTTCTTTATCATAATATGGATTTGCTACATTATATAGAGTGTGTAAACCAATCCCAATACATTGCATCTCAGGGCAGACAATTTATAATTTTCTAGTTACAATGTATAGCTCATCCAGATATGAAATTGTGTTTTATCAACATGTAACTACGGCTTGTTCAGATCACACTGATTAAGTTCCTATATGTGTGTCAGTCTTTAGCACAAGATCTAATGTGTCACAACTGTAATTAGTTTAATAACGAACAAAATCTAGAGAAGCAAAATCTGTCTTGCAGACTCCATTAAAACATACTGAGTTGGAATAATAGCTGAAAGGAGACTGTAGTCATTACACAAGGCAATCAAACGAAACCCAGCAGATGATAATATTCCCCAAATATCAGCACGTATTATGCGGTTTGTGCAAGCAGTATTAATTAATTGCAAAGCAGTTGTCTATCACAGGATGAAAATTCAGTTTAATTTGAAATGAGATGACTCCATCTTGGATATGTAACCTCCTGGTGCTCCTTGTCTTTTATGAAAGTTATTAAGCATTTGGTAAATATCAGATATTTTTAAGTTTCAAATTCCATTTCTGTTTTAATCAGTGCTCAGAGTCTAATATGACAAAGTCTAGTTCATGTTGGAAAAAATGAAGTCATTTAATGAAAATGAGAATTAGTTTTATAAAAGGTTGTATTATCTAAAAGAAACAAGAAATGTTTAATGTTGCTAAGGTGACTCATTGCTAACATCACAGGCTGCATCATATAATGCTTTATTGTCTTCTGCTCTTTTCCCCATTATTTTCTGTGTTTTTTGTATCCAGTGGTAGAAAATAAACATCACCCGCCCCCTGAATGGGATAAATTTATACCATGCCCAAAAAGGGGGTCTGAATTCAAAAAGTCAGAAGACCTCTGGCAGTGGTAGACAACTCTTTTCTTGTGATATATTTTAGGAGAAGGAAAGGCTAATAAAGAGTTAATCTCAAGCTGAAGGCATACCTTCCATTCTCTCAATAGTGCCCTTAAGTCTCCCCATATTTCACCTGTTCAGATGATCAGAAGCCAAACAGGAAAAAAAAAAGCTGAGCTGTGTAGAGAAGATTCCCATAATGCATTGCTCCTTCCCAGACTTGGTGACTTGTTACTGTAGGGGGCGCATGCGCACACAGCAGGAGTGCCTGGTTGCCATGGTGATGCAGCGACGGTGAGCTCTGTGGGGGGAGCGGGGGGGCAGGTGCAGGGAGCGACGGAGGGTTTATGGCAGCAGCGGGGAGCAGGGGGGTTTGTGGCAGGAGCGGGGAGCGGTGGGGAAGGGGGGTGGGTGAGTATATCTCTTCCTTGTAGGCAGATGTGAGTAGCTGCCGAGCCGCCGAGCTGCGAGCGGAGGCGGGGGGGGGGTGCTGCCGGCAGAGGATGATCTGTGACATGCTGTGGGGGGGGGGGCGGTTTGTGGCAGGTGAGCGGTGAACGGAGCGGAGGACACATGTGACATGTTGTGGGGTGGGGGGGGGACACTCTGTGACATGCTGGACATTCACTGAAACAAGTATGTAGGTTCTAGTATGTGTATCTCTGTAAATCTTTCATTAGGCAAACCAGAAATATAGTGTTTTTACACAGCAATAGTAGTACTATTTAATAGTGTGCTTAATAGATTTTGACTTTCCTTGTCCTTTAAGCTCTAAATGTCTGGTGAGTTAAGCTGGGGCTTAGAGTAGAGGTGAGCGCCTTCATGCATCATGCTCCTTCTTTATTGCATTCTGATGTCCAAAATTAGAGCTCTTTTATGGCCTATAGCTAGTATAATAGTCTTGAGTTAACAAATATGCAGCACCCTTATACAGGAATGGAATCTACTTCTTCATAGTCAAGAGTACTGCCTATACACCTGAAATGTTCTGTGAGTGACATTGTGGTTCAGAAGCCAGAGGATTATATACTCAAGATCTGCTATATGAACCTATTTTGAGATCAAACCAGAAGGGTAGAGATGTAGCGAACTGTTCGCCGGCGAACTAATTCGCGCGAACATCGGGTGTTCGCGAACGCGCAAGTTTGCGAACTTTCCGCGTATGTTCGCAATTTGGGTTCGACGCTTTTTTTTTCTCTGCGTTTTTTCTCAGCCTAAAAAAACGCCGCACAACCACACATGGAATTTTTCAGCCTAGTACTGGTGTAAGCAAATCCCGTTTCCATGGTGCCAATAGCGCGAAATAGCAAACAACGCCGCGTATTTCTGCTAGGTCTGCCCGTTTTTACGCAACGCTTTTTCAACATAGTATTTTTTAGAGAAGTTTTTGCCCTTGACCCCCCTCCTGCATGTCACTGTCCAGGTCGTGGCACCCTTTAAACAAATTTAAAATCAGTTTTCTGGCCAGAAATGGCTTTTCTAGGTTTTAAAGTTCGCCTTCCCATTGAAGTCTATGAGTTCGTGAATATTCGCGCTTTTTGGCGTAACTTTTTTTTTTAGGTTCGCTACATCCCTACAGAAGGGCCATGGTCAGAAATGGACAGATATTTTTGTCAATAATGTTAGGTCATTACTGGATCTGATTTGGAATGTAAAGGACTGACATAAGAATGATTCAAATGTCAAACAAACCCATATTATTTACTCAGAGATGACTGTGAGTCAGTACCCAATAGGAATCCATCATGTGTGATGGGGACACCGTTGAAGTCTACCAAATTACACATTGATCCTGCAAGTCATTCTAAGACCGTTGACATTATATCGTTCAGCATTAAGGAACTGAGCAGCAGATAATGTAATAAGGTTAGAATTGTGTCATTTATTTTGCAGAGTAATACCAGGTGCTTACATAGAATGACCGATATTGGCCTTCACGGCCTTCTTAATTGAGACTTAATATCAATTATAGTGTGTAGTGTGTATAGTGTGTAAGCCATCATCACCAGTCATGTTGTTCATGGCAGCCAATAAGATCTTTGCTTTCGCATTCTAAAGGTCCCCATACACGGTAAGATCCGCTCGCTTGGCGAGATCTCCAAGCGAGCGGATCTTCCCCCGATATCCCCACCTACGGATTATGAAGGCAGCAATGGGGCAGCCAGTTCGGGGACCTCATCAACGAGCCGATGCGGTCCCCGATCCGACCGGATTTTCTAACCTGGCCGACCGATAGCTGGCCAATTTCAAGCCAGATATCGGTTGCCCAGGCCCCTCGTTTCTGCCCCTACATCGGCAGATAAGCTGCCGAGTCTGTCCAAGGGACCGATATCGGCAGCTTCTATCGGCCCGTGTATGGGGGCCTTAACTTCTAGCTGATTGGTTGCTATGGGCAACATCACCTGTTATGTTGGCTTACACAATATAATAAATATGTTCCTTAGACTTAACAAATCTGACTATGGTCTGTTTCAAATATTACTTGTAATGTACCAGAACAAGAATCCAAAGTCACATGCTTATTAATGAGAACAAATTCCCTACTTTTCCTTGCAAGATCATGTCATATTTTGCCTCCAACCAAGAGAATTCCAAAGAATCTCTATTATATTTCATACAGTAAGCACCTAGGGTCAGATAAGAAAATTGTATCATTCAGTGCTAAATCAAAAATGAAGTAGAAAAGATATATGTCTGACATTTTTTTCATTTTACATATACTCTTGCTCTGGCAAACGTATTGTGGCTTTGACATTTAAAAGTGATTTTATTCTCTGGCACTGTCAAAATGTAGGCAAATATATTGCTCCGAAACTGTAAATGATAACCTTTTGCAGCAATGTTTCTGCTGCTTCTGTTGGACTGGGAACTTCACCACGAACAGGCATTTCATTTAGAATCTGTCTAAATCTAGAAAGCTAATTTCATTCAAGGCAACCTGCTCAGTAAATGCATGCAACTGTATATCTATCTATCTATCTATCTATCTCTATCTATCTATCTATCTCTATCTCTATCTCTATCTATCTATCTATCTATCTATCTATCTATCTATCTATCTATCATCTATCTATCTCCATCTATCTATCTCCATCTATCTATCTATCTATCTATCTATCTATCTATCTATCTATCTATCTATCTATCTATCTATCTATCTATCATCTGTCTGTCTGTCTGTCTGTCTGTCTATCTATCTATCTATCTATCTATATGTATGTACACATTAGAGTATAATTGCAATATAATTGGGGGTGGGGGGATCAGTTAACTAAAAAAAAAGTTCTTATTTTCTGCGTATTCATCAAATTTAATTGCCTATTTGTAACCTATATAAAAATACCGTATTGAAACCCCCTCCCATCATGATAAGGTGACTTTCCTGTGGCCCCCTGGGGAAATGTAATTACCCTTTGAGTCTTTTGTTATCTATTTGGGACTCTTTGTATAATAATATTGCCATTCCGGCTTATATCTTTGGCTCTTACGCAATTATACAAAATGTGTATTATATAATCTCCATGTTACCTTTTACAAGAAGTATTTCCTGCAGAAACACAATAGGGGTAATTTACTCTAAACCTGGGCAGAAGTGCAAGTGCAATTAGGCACACAGGAGTGTCCCTTCCTGCTCATGCAGAGAGGACTTCTGCCCACGATCTGTTTGCACCCTGTCCTTACTAACTACCATAGGGCAGCAGGTAAGAACAGGGTCCAGTTTCAGAGTTCAAAATAATGAGCAAGTAAGGGGATGTGTGCCTCACCCCACCTGACCCTCATGAATACAGAGATGCTGAACACAGGCAGCTCTGTATACACTGGGGAGGCCACATATATTCATGGGTAGAGGCTCCAAAATGGAGCACAGAGACCTGGGGCAATTCATGTAGGTAGGAAAGCAGTGTGCAAAGTACAAACAAAGTCATAGAAGTGGACATTTTTTTTTTCACTTTGCATCCTGCTTTCTATCTATATTAATATCATAAATCTCTTACAAAGGGTCCTTTTCATTGGGTAGGAAAGCCCAATAACATAAACAGATAAAATTTAAAACATTCTATCAATTTACAAGCGTTCATCTGTCATGCCGATAGACCCATGCTAGCCCACTCCTTAAAACTGCATTTTCCATGAGTAGTCCTTTTTGGGGATGCTGCCTGTTAGATCAACTGTCATTGACTGAAAAGTAGAAAAGAAAAAATGTTTAGTTGTAAAACGGATATAAGAAATGTATACTTCATGTTAAGTAATAGAGATTTTTTGTGGGCAAAAGAAGGAGAAGTCCTCCTGGATGTTATGTGTCCCTCTGTCATTGTGCGAATTCCATATAACTATTATTTGCATTGCTACCAGTAAGCACTGGGAAGAAGAAATATAAAAGAAAAGAAGGGGGGTGGGGGTGATATAATTATAGTATTTGGCTACTGGAACTGTTCATTATTCGCATGGCACATCAACTCTCTAATATCAAAATTAACCTGTCTGCAATGTTTAACAATAAAATGTATATTCTACATCTGTAAACCATCTCTATAACACCAAACTTTTTTATAAAAGAAAGTCAAAAATTAATAGGGGGATAGTTGAGCTTATTTCTATCTCTTTTTATTTTTTTACTCCAAGTATTAAGTTCCTTTCCTTTATATAACCACTTGCCTTCATCAGAAGACTGTGAAGGACTTTGACTTGGTGAAATTGACTTCTGAAATGATAACTGACCTTAGCTGCCTTAGGTAATCAACAATGGATCAGTCAGTTTGTTGTCTGTGAATCTTTTGTGTAAGATCTGCACGGCTTTTGCTTTGCTCCCATGCTTAGTCTGCCATGCAACAGTCCCAGCTAGTGATGAGCGAATCTGTCCCGTTTCGCTTCCCCAATAAATTTGCGAATCTTTCAAAATATTTGTGAAACGACGAAAAATTCACAAAACAGTGAAAATGTCGCACAACTATTGTTTTGATGCCTGCGACTATTCTTGCGACAATTTTGGACGTGCAACTATTCTTCATATGCCTCAGACTATTCTTGCAACAATTTTAGCAGCGCAACTATTTTTTTGCCGCCCGCGACTATTCTTACGACAATTTTTTGACGCGCGACTATTCTTGCAACAATTTTGGACGTGCGACTATTCTTTTGGCGCCTGCGACTATTCTTGTGACAATTTTGGCTGTGAGACTATTCTTTTGACGCCTGTGACGATTCTTGCGACAATTTTAAGACACACGACTATTCTTGCGACAATTTTAGGACGTGCAGCAAATTTTTCAGCAGCGAATTTTTTAATTTGTTTCGCGAAACAATCCGCCAATGGCGAAGCAATCCGCCAATGGCAAAACGGGGAAATTTGCTGCAAATCCATGCCTGGCGAATTATTTCGCCCATCACTAGTCCCAGCTGTTTTGTCAAATCATATCTTCTGATACCTTTTGTTTTAGTACACCCATGTTTTGGGATTTATTTGGGATTTATTTACCCAATTCATCCTCCTAGGTTTCTATATTTTCAACTTGCTCCAGAGAAATCTGAGATTAGAAACAGTGCTAGGATCCTCAGCAAGATGTTGTGCCTTCTTCATTGGCCTAAATGTTGGCTTGCTTAGCAGAAATGGACGGAATTTGTGAGGTCTTTTTGATGGTTTCTAACCACGCTTATGGAGATAAGGCTCCTCACATTAGTGCCAGAAATGGTTTTCTATTACATATGCATTCTTACATTTAACCACCTTGTTATTAAGAGCTAATTAAATTGCAAGTACCAATTTCAATTACTAGTTTACTGTAGGCCATTCAATTATTGTTTCAGGATAAGCTGGTAGGAATGGGGTGAGTAATAAGTTTTCCAATCTTCCTGAGTAAGCATGTTAGTTATGGATTGATATGCTTCTTAGCAGAAGAAAGTATCAGCACAATTCTTAGCTATGCCTGCACTTACATGATATTTATGGTATTGTTTCTTTCACCGTGCTTGTTTCTTTTTCCCCCTCTTTAGTTTCTGTGAAAATGGAGAAAGTGAAACATTCCTATTTGTGCTGCTGGTTTTTTTTTTGTTTTTTTTTCAAAGGCCATGTCTTATATTTACTTTTTGACTGAAATAAAAGCATTGAACAAAGCCAGACTAAAAACAATAGCTACATATATTATGTGCATGCATAAAAATACGGCTCTTGAAAACCTGAGTGTTTATAAATGTGCATGTAGTCAGAAGAAGTTATCATTCACAGAATATTATCAGATCAAATTACATAGATGAAAGGAGATAACTGACTGTGACATTGGCAAACCAGTAAAATACTGTACATGAAAAGAATATAATTATATTCCAGCATTGTGCTATGCGCCGATAAGCATCGCTGATTGGATTAAATGTTTAAGATATGTGAGAATGATTGCTTTTAAAGTCTTTATTAATCCAACTTTAAGTGGTGCTATATCTAATTTAGTCATTTGCCGGGATTTCGTAATTTATATTAGAAAAAGCACACTAAAATATTGAGAAATAATGTTAAAATATAGATGTAAGCAAGCAGGATCTGCAGCATTATCCATTTGTACATAATTCATTATTGTCATTAAATGTACTGCATATATTTTTATGCCAATTAGAATCTAATACTTGTGGTACAGTAACTGAATCTTGGAGGAAAAGTATATCTCTTCCAGAATAATCTACAAGGCAGAGCATATGGTAAGAAAAACAAGGGCTTTGTTCACTCAGGCTGAAAAGCCAGTGCAGGTGCTGGGTCTGATTATTCTATAAAATCCTGAGAATCCAGGGAACTTGAGACTTAAACAGAATTTGACTTTTATTGTTTAATAAAGGTGAAATACTTTTTAAGACTTGAGTGTCCCAGAGTCTGGAGTTTTGAGATACCCATTCCGGGGATCACCAAGTTGTTGACAAGAAAAAGCGGCCAGGTGATATATTGGGTACATGGGTCTGATTAGTCACTACCTGGGAAAAGGAGATGGTACTTGATGTGAGCCTGCCAAAAAAGTTGCCTAACTATTAGGGATGCACCGAACCCACTTTTTTGGGGTTTGGCAGAACCCCCGAACCCACCGTTATTAGCATATGTAAATTAGGTTTGGAAGGAGTTAAAAATGCTGCGTGCTGCAAGATTTTTTTTTCTCCAACCATTTAACCCTTTCCGAATTCTAATTATTCTAATTTATGCTGATTAGGATTGGGATTCAATTCCGCCAGGACCGTGGATTCGGCCGAAACTGAATCCTTCCAGTGTGTGCCATACCTGTAATCTGCCTGCCCTATGTTGCCTGTGTGTGCCATACTCTGTCTGCTCTATGCTGCCTGTGTGTCTCATTCTATGCCTGCCCTATGCTGCCCGTGTGTGGCATACTCTACCTGCCCTATGCTGCCTGTGTGTGCCATACTCTGCCTGCCCTATGCTGCCTGTGTGTGCCATACTCTGCATGCCCTATGCTGCCTGAGGGTGCCATACTCTGCCTACCCTCTGCTGCCTGTGTGCCATTCTATGCCTGCCCTATACTGCCTGTGTGTGCCATACTCTGCCTGCCCTGCTCTTCCCTGCCTGTGTGTGCCATACTCTACCTGCCCTATGCTGCCTGTGTGTGCCATACTCTGCCTGCCCTATGCTGCCTGTGTGTGCCATACTCTGCCTGCCCTCTGCTGCCTGAGGGTGCCATACTCTGCCTGCCCTCTGCTGCCTGTGTGCCATTCTATGCCTGCCCTATACTGCCTGTGTGTGCCATACTCTGCCTGCCCTATGCTGCCTGAGGGTACCATACTCTGCCTGCCCTCTGTTGCCTGTGTGCCATACTCTGCCTGCCCTATCCTGCCTGTGTGTGCCATACTCTGCCTGCCCTATGCTGCCTGTGTGTGCCATACTCTGCCTGCCCTATGCTGCCTGAGGGTGCCATACTCTGCCTGCCCTCTGCAGCCTGTGTGCCATTCTATGCCTGCCCTATACTGCCTGTGTGTGCCATACTCTGCCTGCCCTGCTCTTCCCTGCCTGTGTGTGCCATACTCTGCCTGCCCTATCCTGCCTGTGTGTGCCATACTCTGCCTGCCCTATGCTGCCTGAGGGTGCCATACTTTGCCTGCCCTCTGCTGCCTGTGTGCCATTCTATGCCTGTCCTATACTGCCTGTGTGTGCCATACTCTGCCTGCCCTGCTCTTCCCTGCCTGTGTGTGCCATACTCTGCCTGTATGGAACACTCCCCTTTTTTCCTTGCACTTCTTAACTTCTGCATTTTATTTTAAAGAAAGTTGTGGAATTCCAAAAAGAGTTCTGGGATTCAGAACTGTTAAACTGTTAATACATCTATATCTACAGTATATATATCTACATCTATATGTATCTATCTACATCAGTGAATCCCAACCAGTGGCTCGTGGGCAACATGTTGCTCACCAACCCCTTGGATGTTGCTGCCAGTGGCCACAAAGCAGGTAGTTACTTTTGAATTTCTGGACTGGAGGCACGTTTTGGTTGCATAAAAAGTATAATGCTGAAAATTGCCTTCTGTAGGCTGCCAGTCAATATAGAGGCTATTATGTAGCCGATTATAGCTCTTATTGCTACTACCAGGAACCATTTTCATGCTTGTGTTGCTCTCCAACACTTTTTCCACTTGAATGTGGCTCACGGGTATAAAAGTGTGGGGATCCCGATCTAAATCTATATCTGTCAGCATCAATATCTATCTACATCTAGACATCTACAACTGTGATGTCATAACAGGAGCATAAGAAGGGGTATAGTATATTATATGGAAGAGATTCCTGCCCTAATGTGCGAATAATGCCCTAATGAGTAAATAATGATCTCTGTAATTAGCTCCAGCCCTATTGGGGTTGTGTCAGGATTAGAGTCAGGACCAAGGAGGAAGCTAGAGTTCAGGCAAATAGTCCAAGCCATGATATCAGAAGAGTTAACAAGAGTCTCTTAGTTGATTTCAAAGCACAAATAGGTACAGGCAGCAAAGTCAGGATCCGGCAAAAGGGTCAAAACTATAAAGACAGTCCAATAAAGCAATTTGTAGCACACCCAGGAACTTGTAGGAAAGTCCTTTATTGAGGCCATATTTCAAGAACCCTGCATCTATTTATTTAGAATTTTTGCACCAAGTGCAATGATGTCATGTGGCAGTGCATCACAAGGTAGAGCGCTCCTGATAGGTTGCCAGTTACAGGGTCCTGTGAATGTGCTAAATAGCACAAATACAGTTACTCATAGCAACCAACCAATCAACAATCAGTTTTCATCAGACTACTACCAGTTGTAAAATGAAATCAAAGATCTGATTGGTATGTATGGCTATTACGCTGGCGCAATTTAATAAGCATCTAGCACATGTTTTGCATAGTCCAGTTGGGAAGCCCGTGTATAGATGTTTCAGTAGTCAAGATGGTTGAAGATGAGAACATTACTTAATAGTTTAGCTGTGGGGAAGCAAATTAATTAAAAGTAGCACATATCCACTAATTAGGAGGAAGAGAAAGAGGCCAAAATGATGAAAGCACCGAGCAATCCGGATGCCGAAGCTTTCATCGTTGTGACTACAGTTTCTTCCCCTCAGCTACGGGTTCGGGGCCCTGAGCACCCGGACCACTTCAGGACTCGGGTGAGCTTCCTTGATTTTGATTTCAACTTGTTTTCAATATCTCTTGGGCTTCTGGAATTACTAGGCACTGTGTCAGGTTCGGGGTTTGTACACCCGGACCTTATTGATTTACTTGGTGAGGTTATTACCTTTAACATTAGCCCTTGAATGTTCTAGATACTAGTATAATTTACGGGATTATTTCAAGTAATTTATCTGTTTATGTACGTTCATATTTGGGAGAGAAAGAGGAGCAACAAGTTGAATCATCGAGGTCTTGTGTAAAAGAATAAAACACTAGCTTATTTTTTTTAATTGCTTTGCCATCTATTACTTCTGACATGAAAAGATGAAATGAAGGTGAAAGGCAAGGGAGAGAGATAGAGGTGTATATCATTAAATGGTTGTGACATTTTAATTAAGATTATCCAATAAATTTACTGATTGTACAAAAAGGTGTCTTTGAGAGCTTCGAGGTACACTAAAGTAGAGGTAAGTACTACGGGAGTTGAATTAAAATGGATAACTTAAATAAAACGCTTAGATGTTAAGATAAGTGTGATAAGAGGGAGACTAGGTGAGGATATAATTCTGAACACCAGAAAACTGAAGGGCTTTATTCTGAATGCCAAATGAAAGGAGCCTATTGAGGGGGACAATATGACCTGCAATATTAGTAGCGTAAGCAAGGCATAGCAAGTAGCAAGAGAGGCACTGAGATCTCATCCCATGAAGAGTATTGATTGCAGTATTGCGTTAGTGTGAGCAGTACAAAAGCCTGACTGCACGGAGAATACAATAAACTACAGCTCTTTCCCATTTATGAGAACAGTAGACGTGTAAAATGACCTGAACCTTGGTGTTAGCTTATTTGTGGTATGTTGGAACTTATGGTCCAATATGTTGTTTTTATATGTTTTGCTCTGAATGTGTGCTCTAATAAACACTTTAAGTGAGTTACTTTGCACATCATTTATTTGATATATTGCTATTTGCTGCAGGACCTAGTGCGGGTAACTCACTGATAGACATATTAAATAGGGATGTAGCGAACCTCAAAAAAAAAGTTTGTGAACCCGTTTGCGAACTTACGCCAAAAAGTGCAAAAGTTCGCAAACGTTGCGAATCCCATAGACTTCAATAGGAAGGCGAACTTTAAAACCTAGAAAAGTAATTTCTGGCCATAAAACTGATTTTAAAGTTGTTTAAAGGGTGCCACGACCTGGACAGTGGCATGCAGGAGGGGGATCAAGGGCAAAAATTTCTCTGAAAAATACTTTGTTGACACAGCGTTGCGTAAAAACGCAAGCTATTCCTATGTATATGCAAAGGCAGTGCTATTTCGCACTATTAGCACCATGGAAACGGGATTTGCTGAAAAACGCCATGTGTGGCTTGTGCGGCGTTTTTAGGGCGAGAAAAAACGCAGCGGAAAAACGCCACGCGAACCCAAATTGCGAACATACGCGAAAAGTTTGCGAACTTGCAAACACCCGATGTTCGTGCGAATTAGTTCGCCGGCGAACAGTTCGCTACATCTCTAAATATAGAGGAGCACAACAAATCCTACAAACATTCTGGCTGCTCGCTTTAGGGCTCTGGCACACGGGGAGATTAGTCGCCCGCGACAAATCTCCCGTGTCGCGGGCGACTAATCTCCCTGAAATGCCATCCCACCGGCGAGAATGTAAGTCGCCGGTGGGATGGCATACACGGCGCTGCGATTTCCCCGAAATCGCGTAAGTTTCCTCTCAAGGCAAATGTATGTGGTTCAACCTTAGCGTAATCTACCAGACAAAAAATGTATATTGATTTATTTTAAATAAAACACAACATAGTTTACAAAGATGAAACTATAGATAAAAAACCAAAGCACCAAGTAACAATTAAATGAAAAAGGGGAAGAAATAACACAAAGAATCAAAATCCTTCATAAAATATCACCATGTATTATTTCTGTTGGTGGGTAGGGGGCAGTTTACCTTGGAATTACTTAGTAGCAAAAACCAGTTGGACTTGTCCTTTTTGTTCTGTAGTTTGGAATCCCAGCAGCTTGATTACAGGAGCCAAACTGCAGTTAAACCAAAGAGGGCATGAATAGAAAGATAAGCAATTAAAAGTACCAATAACAATAAAGACATATCCTCACAAAGAATCAGTTTTATGGCTGCCGGGTCAGTGACCCCATCAACCCAAATGAATATTATACTGCATTCTGAAAAGGGAAGAAAAATAAATTAAAGTCATAAAGAATAAAACCTGAAGACAAATTAAAAAGTTGATAAGAATAGGCCAATCTATAACACACTAAGGTCATTTAAAGATGAACTTTCCTTTAATACTTCTTTATTGTAACATATAATTCCCACTTGGATATAAAATAAGATGATATTAAAAGTAACCTTGAAGTTAGTTATCTGACCTTAGTAAAAGCTTATGGGCTCAGTTAGTACGTTCTGATTACAGGGGATCTGTGAGGCAAGTTCAGACATTCTTTGGATCTAGGTCTCTGAGAATGTATCCTAGTTTGACATGAAACCAATCCCTTATTCAGAAACCCGTTATCCAGAAAGCTCCGAATTACGGAAAGCCTGTCTCCCACAGACTCCATTTTAATCAAATAATTCAGAATTTTAAAACTGATTTCATTTTTCTCTGTAATAATAAAACAGTACAGGTATGGGACCCATTATCCAGAATGCTGGACCTGGTGTTTTCCGGATAAGGGGTCTTTCCGTAATTCAGATCTCCTACCTTAAGTTTGCTCATAAAATTATTTAAACAGTAATTAAACCCAATAGGCTTGTTTTGGCTCCAATAAGGATTAATTATATCTTAGTTGGGATCAAGTAAAAGGTACTGTTTTATTATTACAGAGAAAAGGGAATCATTTAACCATTAAATAAACCCAATAGGGCTGTTCTGCCCCCAATAAGGGGTAATTATATCTTAGTTGGGATCAAGTACAGGTACTGTTTTATTATTACAGAGAAAAATGTGAATTAGTTGATTAAAATGGAGTCCATGGGAGATGGCCTTTCCATAATTCGGAACTTTCTGGATAATGGGTTTCCGGATAAGGGGTCTGATACCTGTATATGAATTTTGTATTTAGATTATTAACTGCTGTGGTTTTTGTGTATATATAGATATTGACCAATACAGTAGTGGTGTTTTGAGTATGTGCTGCAAATATTCCTTCTAAACATATATACTCTGTATTTATATATATATTTATTTTTTTTTGGGGGGGGGGGGGTGTTTTTTTTTTATTCAACTACTTTCTCTCTCTTTGTTCACTGGGGTCCAAATGTAATTCTACTATCACAGCCATTTTCTAAATTTTATGAAATTTGTGCTTATATTTAGATCTTTTTTTTAAAATTGAAATATCTTTGCAAAAGACTTGCCCTGTATTTGCCAAACAGGCTGAGTCAGATCCTGGAAAGCTGTTGAGGGCTGCTTATTGGCAAGTGGAGCATAGCGGTTAAACATTATTTATATACTGCGTTCATTCATGCGCACCCATTAAAAGAATGGACTGGGAATGTTTATACGGCACAAGTCACAATTCCCCATTAAGTTAAAGCTGATACAACATAATTAATAACCCATTTGCTTAAAGCTTGCTCAGCTATCTTTATGGGTCTTTCTTTTTCCAAAGCTGTCACAAAAAAAATTACATTTACTGCACTAAAGCCAGGAGAGCTATATTTTTAATTGATTTAATTAATAAAATGAATATTAACAGGCCCATCATCGGTTTCATTGGCCTGTGTTGGTATGACAGGCAGATCACTCACAAAAGCCCATTCATAGGCATGGAGCTCCATCCATGAGGGAAATCGATACACTTTTACTGCATGGCAGGCTTGTCATTTGAAAAAAAGCTTCTGTCTGTTTTCTAGATGAAAAAGAATTGACCCAGAAATACTTCATCTGCCCTTCCGTCAATAATAAACAGTTTCTATTTATGTTAGTCGGTTTTATCTACATACAGATGAGAAAATGCGCGGAACATGGGGTATATTTGTTTATCACTTTCTAGAATGGAAAAGAAGCCACAGAGGAGATGCATAACACTTAACACAAGATGGTGGCCCAATCAAATCAGTACCATCTATGGTATAATTGTCTCTTCCCTGTAAACTGACAGTTTAACTCATTTGGCTAATTTCTTTCTCTATTGCTCTCCGAGAGTTCTCCTGCTATTCGTTTGCATAGCACAAAGAGCTCTTTTTTCAAACATATTCACTTAGAATTGCTTAAAGTATATCATTCTGCAGAGAACGATAATGTCCCTTTTACATGGGTGCCTGCTATTTCTAGCAGATGCTTCATTTAAATGTTATTGAGGTCACAAAATGGCACTGATGGTGTTGATGTGTGCAGTAGCAGTTATCTCCAGGCAGATGTCTCCAATAAGCTGAAACACTGCAACCAACACAGGCAACAATTTGTGTGGCTTAAAGTTACAGACATTATTTAATTAATCTGGAAAAGCTCTGCATTGTGTTTTTTTTCCCATAAAATGGCATATCACCCATGACTTGGGCAGGGCCAAATACCTGCCCTCCTTTTGCCCCAAGCTACTGGCCTAGAAATAATCACCACTTACAGCTTGTCCTTCGATTGGAAAATGTATTGGCCACAGCTTTATTACATAACATAAGCAATAAAATACATAACCATAAATATAAATAACAAGTACATAATAACAGTATTAACAAGTATATTAACAAATACTAAACAGAAATCCTTCCAGCTCTGAAGTCCCTGGCAATGGACCAAACTAAGTGCATGACAACCATACCGGCCACCAGCCTCTCGTGCCTTCCAGCATGGTGGGTACGCAGGGTTGCATGCTTCAACCAAGGTATCAATATAACGTAACACCTCCCAGAGACCCATCGCTCTTAGATAGGAAACGTCCAGAACCATGTCCCATTGAACAAGTGGGAGTTGCTAAACTCGGCACTGCCAACAAAATCTATCTCCATTGCCAGGGACCCGCCATGGCTGTGACAACGGGCCATCTTCCCTTAGCTTCTTGCTTCACCATATCCCCAAAATACTCACCTTCTTGGGTCAACTTAACCTGTATCCCATTACCCAGGCCATATTTGTGACAACTAACACAAAGGGTAACAATGGGAGGGCGGGTGGGACTCCGTTTTCTTTTTCCAAAATGGATACCCTCCTTAACCATGCCTGCTTCAAATACCATATGCTCCACCCCCAAATGCTAAATACTAAGCCCCAACTATTAACCCCTGTCTGGCAGTTTGTTCTGCCCAGTCATGAGCCCTTTTCCAGCAATTGCTGTATCTGGCTTCCCTTACTGGCTCCAGGAGCCATAGCACCCATGCAGTAGCCAGTAGACAAACACAGTTGGTTCATGTATAGAGAAATGTTTACAGAATGGACTTTGCAATTAATTAGTGCTGATATGAAAAGCAGTCACTAACTTCTGCCATTTGGGTGTTTTATCTACAGATTTCATTAAGTTAGCCCTCATCTTGTGGTTTTTAGCCTTGCGTACCCTGTCATTATCTCTCAGGCTGGCTGGCCAGCCGTCCACTAATTCCCTACCATTTCTATCAGCTCTCTTATTATATTTTAATTCCCTAGCAAGAAACTAAAAGAAAATTAGTGTAGTAACAGCCAGGGCATGTAATAATTGGGGAGGGGTCATGCACATACAGTATTAGCTCTGCTGATTCTGCATTTGCAGTCCAGTTAGGAACAGATTTTGTAACTAGAAATCTCCATTGCTCTTTAATAATAGTTTCTGCTTAGCCACACAAGCCTACTGCACTGTACTTTGTGTTTCAGCCACTGCAACATTTTCCTTCTATTAGAAATGACATTCCTCAATGTTGTCCTAACCATCCACTTCCCCCACTCAGCAATCGGCAGTAACCCCTTCCCCACAATGACTGAAAAGAAAAGTCTTGGACCTTCTGGTTTCCTCACATCTTACTACATGCTGTCTTTAGCATATTCCTTCCAAACTTGCCCACAATCCCAACTCTGGTTTAATCAAAGCCATAACCCATCTTTCTTACCTCTCCCTTTCAACTTCCCCTTGCAGTTATCACCTGTATTCCAACAAGTCCTCTTCTGATACCTTAATAATTAATTAATAACATTAATAATGTTAATGTAATGTAATAATGAAATTCCATTCCATTCCTTGCTTCCTTTATGTGTAAACTACTTTAGCATTTAGTACACAACCCAACTGACACAATTCCTCTATGACTGTGTCCTGCTGGACCCCCTACGTTCTACAGGAACTTCTCTAAATGAACTATATCACTTTGTATATCTGCTAAAACCAAAATCTACTTCTTACTACTAAGTAAGGTACCAGCGGGGCCTGGGCAAAATTTCATTGGTTGGCCCCCACTGCTTCAAGAAATGTGTGATAGAATAACCCTCAAGCACATGAAGTTCAATACAGAAAGGCAGGCAATGAAGAAATGGGCTGTGATGTACTGAAGTAGATATGATCCCAATGTGTGCCTCCCTGGATCCACAACCCTGGGAGCAGAAAAAAAGTCAAAGAAATTAAAATAACCATGCTGTAGAGCTCTTTCACTTGATTAACATCGGGGCTCTGCCATCACTGGATGCTCATCCCAAATGTATGCTGTGCTAGTGAACCCCCTATCCTGGTGGGCCCTTTTGCCCATTTATTAAAACAACCCTGCTGCCATGCCACATGCAAGGCTCTGCACTGAAATTATGTCCAAGTACGTAGTAAACTTCATGTTATGTTCTTCTGATATACTCCTCAGTCCCATACTTATTACCCATTCACAGCCATGCATTTAATATTTGGCTAGGAATTCTCTTGCATGTTCCATCTGACTTTCTCCCAATCTCTTTAAATACCTTTAAACAATCCCCTAAAGCACGTTTCTTTAAAAAAGCTTACCCTCATCCAACCTACAACGCTTTCTGTTTACACTATTTGATTCTACAACCTGCTAAAAATGCCTGGTGACTCCTTGCACATCCCCTATAATAGTTATCAGTAGTGATGAGCAAAACTGCCCTTTTTCGCAAGATTTGCCACAAAATTTGTATAAGTTTCATCAAACGCATTGGAGTCAAAATTTGTTAAAGACCCCAACACAACACAGAACCCCCCCCAAAAAAAATGATCACTATAATCTGTTCCTTCAATAAGTATGACTAAATACCATTTTGCTGAAATCCAGATGCAAAACATTTCTTCTCTCTCTGCATCATTTGAAATCCTGGCAGGGGAGGAGGGACTAAAACACTGATGTTACAAATTGTAACAACTCCTACACAGCTTACAGACAGCATGCAGGAACTACATAACCCACAATGCATTGCACTGTTATGTTCCTTTCCTTATTGACTTCATGTGTGCAGGGAAGTAGTCCCAAGTAGTCAGCCAGATCAGCAGGGGAACAGGGGGCGGGGCTTAGGGAACTGTTCCAACCCATATTTTTATATCTAGAATCATGAAAAGGCTGCATATTTTTTAATTGCTGTTTATTGCAAAGTTGTTTAAATTATGTTTACTTTTTGAAAAGCTTAAGTTCAGTTTATTTCAGGTTATGTGCGTGACATGTCTTCAGCTTCTGTATTCTTGTAAAAATGAATGCAAATCACGAAGACAAGTAATAGGGCAAGGTCAGTTATTGTCTGTCTAGAAGACCAAGGCGTTCTATTGTAGCACTGCAGCACTGACAAACATAATGTACTTAAGACTGAAAATAACATTATCCCTTTACTTTAAATGTAAATTACATAAATAAAAAAGAAAAACTTTTGCATGACATAGGGAGGTTGCAATAACGGTCCCCTTCTCCATAACCCACATCCCAGCTTACCCCCCCCGCAACACCAAACACAGACTTTCATTTTCTGGGTGGAAAGGCCGCAGCTTATTTTATTAATAACATAACAAATTGTAATCACTGTTTCATTCCAATAAACTTTACACCAATTACATAACATGGGTTACCGAACATTTAGCCGCTGAAGGCTGCATTACAATTGTTACCATTATAATATTTAACATTAAATTAACATTAAACCTTTGAATAAAATCTAATTAGCCCCTTTTCGGCTCCCCCTAGGGAAGCCCCACCACGCCAAAAGCTGCGACTAATCAACCAATACCTCTTATTGTCTACCCTTTATCCCCTACTCCAGGGCGGGTGGGCGGGAACGCTGTCCTCTCCCTTCAGCTGCCACGAGGTAGTGATCCCACTTCTTCCTGTTTCCTTTTATTATGCTGCCTCTTTTCGCCTCCCACTAGCTCTTTTAGAACTACATTTCCCATCATCCTACAAACCAATGTTCCTTGTGTTCCTATTCACCCCCTTTCGTCATGGCCTCGCACCGCTCCACCTGTTCCAGGCTCGCTCTTCCGGGCTACTAGAAAGATGCCTCCAACTTTACCTTGAATTATAATGTCTACCCCAATCTTGGGATCGAGGGGACACCTAATAGGTAAATTTGTTTTCTCTTTTAAGTGGAAAAAATCTTGATTTAAAGAACATGGATTTTTAATAAGCCCATGGAACATACAGTATGTCATAATATTAATGTGCCTGAGAAAAACTGTGTAGTGAAAAGTTGAATTAGTTTTTTAATAGGCTAATTTTTTCAAAGTAATATTATTTTATTATATGTATGGAGTATTAAAAAATAGTATTAATTCAAACTTCTCCACTAGTGATGTGTGGGTCAGGGAAAACTCTACCCATTCCCAACCCTAACCTGCAAAACCTTAACCCACACCCAACCCTAACCTGCAAAACCTTAACCCACACCCAACCCTAACCTGCAAAACCTTAACCCACACCCAACCCTATCCTGCAAAACCTTAACCTACACCCAACCCTAGCCTGCAAAACCTTAACCCACACCCAACCCTAACCTGCAAAACCTTAACCCACACCCAACCCTAGCCTGCAAAACCTTAACCTACACCCAACCCTAGCCTGCAAAACCTTAACCTACACCCAACCCTAGCCTGCAAAACCTTAACCCACACCCAACCCTAGCCTGCAAAACCTTAACCTACACCCAACCCTAGCCTGCAAAACCTTAACCTACACCCAACCCTAGCCTGCAAAACCTTAACCCACACCCAACCCTAGCCTGCAAAACCTTAACTCACACCCAACCCTAACTTGCAAAACCTTAACCCACACCCAACCCTAACCTGCAAAACCTTAACCCACACCCAACCCTAACCTGCAAAACCTTAACCCACACCCAACCCTATCCTGCAAAACCTTAACCCAAACCCAACCCTAACCTGCAAAACCTTAACCCACACCCAACCCTAACCTGCAAAACCTTAACCCACACCCAACCCTAACCTGCAAAACCTTAACACACACCCAACCCTATCCTGCAAAACCTTAACCTACACCCAACCCTAGCCTGCAAAACCTTAACCCACACCCAACCCTAGCCTGCAAAACCTTAACCTACACCCAACCCTAGCCTGCAAAACCTTAACCCACACCCAACCCTAGCCTGCAAAACCTTAACCCACACCCAACCCTAACCTGCAAAACCTTAACCCACACCCAACCCTAACCTGCAAAACCTTAACCTACACCCAACCCTAACCTGCAAAACCTTAACCCACACCCAACCCTAACCTGCAAAACCTTAACCCACACCCAACCCTAACCTGCAAAACCTTAACCCACACCCAACCCTAACCTGCAAAACCTTAACCCACACCCAACCCTAACCTTCAAAATGTTGCCATTATAGGACCCGCACCCAACCTGTACCCAACTCGTACCCATCTTTCCACTCTGTGTGCTACTGTGAGCTCCCACAAGGCTCTTTTTGGATTGTGTTCATTCACTTTGGTGCTCCTTGCATACATGGTTCACATCTGGGGAAACATGAACAACATCAATGCATTAACTTATACCATATTAAATATTGAAGCCCCATGTGAACTTTGCGGGGGCACTACACTGAACAATAAAACTGGACCACTTAACAACAATACACTGCGATTTAAGGTTCCACGTTGTTTTACTTATGTATCTGCTGGGTCCATTTTATAGCACATGTGTCCACCAACTTTGAGCATCATTGGATTGATATTTGTAATATTTGTTTTACATTTCTATTCATTTAGTCTCTTGCATCCCTTGCATCTTGCATCCCTTCTGTTTACCTCCAGGAATGTTTTTATGGGTTGTGGGTGTAAAGTTGGTACCCAGGGTTGTTACCTTTTCCCTCTGGGACCAGTGTAGGCCTTTGCTGAGAACAGGAATCATGAGCACACTAAGTGCATTGAACCAGAACTGACTTTTAGTATGCAGAGCAGTAAACCAACCAGGAAACTTCTCACGAGTAGAAGGTCACATACACACTTAACACAGTGTATCTTCCCTGAATTCTCCAGGACCCCTGTCTCCTTACAGTGCCCAAGCTTCACACAGCGTGCCTTCTCTGGAGCCTCCAGGACCCCTGTCTCCTTACAGTGCCCAAGCTTCACACAGCGTGCCTTCTCTGGAGCCTCCAGGACCCCTGTCTCCTTACAGTACCCAAGCTTCACACAGCGTGCCTTCTCTGGAGCCTCCAGGACCACTGTCTCCGTACAGTGCCCAAGCTTCACACAGCATGCCTTCTCTGGAGCCTCCAAGACCCCTGTCTCCTTACAGTGCCCAAGCTTCACACAGCATGCCTTCTCTGGAGCCTCCAGGACCCCTGTCTCCTTACAGTGCCCAAGCTTCACACAGCGTGCCGTTTCTGGAGCCTCCAGGACCCACCTCCTTACAGTGCCCAAGCTTCACACAGCGTGCCTTCTCTGGAGCCTCCAGGACCCCTGTCTCCTTACAGTTCCCAAGCTTCACACAGCGTGCCTTCTCTGGAGCCTCCAGGACCCACCTCCTTACAGTGCCCAAGCTTTACACAGCGTGCCTTCTCTGGAGCCTCCAGGACCCCTGTCTCCTTACAGTGCCCAAGCTTCACACAGCATGCCTTCTCTGAAGCCTCCAGGACCCCTGTCTCCTTACAGTGCCCAAGCTTCAAACAGCGTGCCTTCTCTGAAGCCTCCAGGACCCTGTCTCCTTACAGTGCCCAAGCTTCACACAGCGTGCCTTCTCTGGAGCCTCCAGGACCCCTGTCTCCTTACAGTGCCCAAGCTTCACACAGCGTGCCTTCTCTGGAGCCTCCAGGACCCCTGTCTCCTTACAGTACCCAAGCTTCACACAGCGTGCCTTCTCTGGAGCCTCCAGGACCGCTGTCTCCATACAGTGCCCAAACTTCACACAGCATGCCTTCTCTGGAGCCTCCAAGACCCCTGTCTCCTTACAGTGCCCAAGCTTCACACAGCATGCCTTCTCTGGAGCCTCCAGGACCCCTGTCTCCTTACAGTGCCCAAGCTTCACACAGCGTGCCTTCTCTGAAGCCTCCAGGACCCCTGTCTCCTTACAGTGCCCAAGCTTCACACAGCGTGCCTTCTCTGGAGCCTCCAGGACCCACCTCCTTACAGTGCCCAAGCTTCACACAGCGTGCCTTCTCTGGAGCCTCCAGGACCCCTGTATCCTTACAGTTCCCAAGCTTCACACAGCGTGCCTTCTCTGGAGCCTCCAGGACCCACCTCCTTACAGTGCCCAAGCTTTACACAGCGTGCCTTCTCTGGAGCCTCCAGGACCCCTGTCTCCTTACAGTGCCCAAGCTTCACACAGCGTGCCTTCTCTGAAGCCTCCAGGACCCCTGTCTCCTTACAGTGCCCAAGCTTCACACAGCGTGCCTTCTCTGAAGCCTCCAGGACCCCTGTCTCCTTACAGTGCCCAAGCTTCACACAGCGTGCCTTCTCTGGAGCCTCCAGGACCCACCTCCTTACAGTGCCCAAGCTTCACACAGCGTGCCTTCTCTGGAGCCTCCAGGACCCCTGTCTCCTTACAGTTCCCAAGCTTCACACAGCGTGCCTTCTCTGGAGCCTCCAGGACCCACCTCCTTACAGTGCCCAAGCTTTACACAGCGTGCCTTCTCTGGAGCCTCCAAGACCCCTGTCTCCTTACAGTGCCCAAGCTTCACACAGCGTGCCTTCTCTGGAGCCTCCAGGACCCCTGTCTCCTTACAGTGCCCAAGCTTCACACAGCGTGCTATCTCTGGAGCCTCCAGGACCCCAACTCCTTACAGTGCCCAGGCTTCACACAATGTGCCTTCTCTGGAGCCTCCAGGACCCCAACTCCTTACAGTGCCCAAGCTTCACACAGCCCACCTTCTCTGAAGCCTCCAGGACCCACCTCCATACAGTCCCCAAGCTTCACACAGCGTGCCTTCTATGAAGCATCCAGGACCCCTGTCTCCTTACAGTGCCCAAGCTTCACACAGCGTGCCTTCTCTGAAGCCTCCAGGACCCACCTCCTTACAGTGCCCAAGCTTCACACAGCGCACCTTCTCTGAAGCCTCCAGGACCCCTGTCTCCTTACAGTGCCCAAGCTTCTCACAGCACGCCTTCTCTGAAGCCTCCAGGACCCCTGTCTCCTTACAGTGCCCAAGCTTCACACAGCCTGCCTTCTCTGAAGCCTCCAGGACCCCTGTCTCCTTACAGTGCCCAAGCTTCACACAGCGCGCCTTCTCTGAAGCCTCCAGGACCCCTGCCTCCTTACAGTGCCCAAGCTTCACACAGCATGCCTTCTCTGAAGCCTCCAGGACCCCACCTCCTTACAGTGCCCAAGCTTCACACAGCGTGCCTTCTCTGAAGCCTCCAGGACCTCTGTCTCCTTTCAGTGCCCAAGCTTCACACAGTGTGCCTTCTCTGGAGCCTCCAGGACCCCACCTCCTTACAGTGCCCAAGCTTCACACAGCGTGCCTTCTCTGAAGCCTCCAGGACCCCACCTCCTTACAGTGCCCAAGCTTCACACAGCGTTTCTTCTCTGAAGCCTCCAGGACCCCTGTCTCCTTACAGTGCCCAAGCTTCACACAGCGCGCCTTCTCTGAAGCCTCCAGGACCCCTGTCTCCTTGCAGTGCCCAAGCTTCACACAGCGTGCCTTCTCTGAAGCCTCCAGGACCCCACCTCCTTACAGTGCCCAAGCTTCACACAGCGCACCTTCTCTGAAGCCTCCAGGACCCCTGTCTCCTTACAGTACCCAAGCTTCACACAGCGTGCCTTCTCTGAAGCCTCCAGGACCCCTGTCTCCTTACAGTGCCCAAGCTTCACACAGCGCGCCTTCTCTGAAGCCTCCAGGACCCCTGCCTCCTTACAGTGCCCAAGCTTCACACAGCACGCCTTCTCTGAAGCCTCCAGGACCCCACCTCCTTACAGTGCCCAAGCTTCACACAGCGTGCCTTCTCTGAAGCCTCCAGGACCTCTGTCTCCTTACAGTGCCCAAGCTTCACACAGTGTGCCTTCTCTGGAGCCTCCAGGACCCCACCTCCTTACAGTGCCCAAGCTTCACACAGCGTGCCTTCTCTGAAGCCTCCAGGACCCCACCTCCTTACAGTGCCCAAGCTTCACACAGCGTTCCTTCTCTGAAGCCTCCAGGACCCCTGTCTCCTTACAGTGCCCAAGCTTCACACAGCGTGCCTTCTCTGAAGCCTCCAGGACCCCTGTCTCCTTACAGTGCCCAAGCTTCACACAGCGTGCCTTCTCTGAAGCCTCCAGGACCCCACCTTCTTACAGTGCCCAAGCTTCACACAGCGTGCCTTCTCTGAAGCCTCCAGGACCCTGTCTCCTTACAGTGCCCAAGCTTCACACAGCGTGCCTTCTCTGGAGCCTCCAGTACCCCTGTCTCCTTACAGTACCCAAGCTACATACAGTGTGCTATCTCTGTAGCCTCCAGGATCCCACCTCCTTACAGTGCCCAAGCTTCACACAGCCCACATTCTCTGAAGCCTCCAGGACCCACCTCCTTACAGTGCCCAAGCTTCACACAGCGCACCTTCTCTGGAGCCTCCAGGACCCCAACTCCTTACAGTGCCCAAGCTTTACACAGTGCGCCTTCTCTGAAGCCTCCAGGACCCCACCTCCATACAGTCCCCAAGCTTCACACAGCGTACCTTCTCTGGCGCCTCCAGGATCCCACCTCCTTACAGTGCCCAAGCTTCACACAGCGTGCCTTCTATGAAGCCTCCAAGACCCCTGTCTCCTTACAGTGCCCAAGCTTCACACAGCACGCCTTCTCTGAAGCCTCCAGGACCCCTGTCTCCTTACAGTGCCCAAGCTTCACACAGCGTGCCTTCTCTGAAGCCTCCAGGACCCCTGTCTCCTTACAGTGCCCAAGCTTCACACAGCGCGCCTTCTCTGAAGCCTCCAGGACCCCTGCCTCCTTACAGTGCCCAAGCTTCACACAGCATGCCTTCTCTGAAGCCTCCAGGACCCCACCTCCTTACAGTGCCCAAGCTTCACACAGCGTGCCTTCTCTGAAGCCTCCAGGACCTCTGTCTCCTTACAGTGCCCAAGCTTCACACAGCATGCCTTCTCTGGAGCCTCCAGGACCCCTGTCTCCTTACAGTGCCCAAGCTTCACACAGTGTGCCTTCTCTGGAGCCTCCAGGACCCCACCTCCTTACAGTGCCCAAGCTTCACACAGCGTGCCTTCTCTGAAGCCTCCAGGACCCCACCTCCTTACAGTGCCCAAGCTTCACACAGCGTTCCTTCTCTGAAGCCTCCAGGACCCCTGTCTCCTTACAGTGCCCAAGCTTCACACAGCGCGCCTTCTCTGAAGCCTCCAGGACCCCTGTCTCCTTACAGTGCCCAAGCTTCACACAGCGTGCCTTCTCTGAAGCCTCCAGGACCCCACCTCCTTACAGTGCCCAAGCTTCACACAGCGTGCCTTCTCTGAAGCCTCCAGGACCCTGTCTCCTTACAGTGCCCAAGCTTCACACAGCGTGCCTTCTCTGGAGCCTCCAGTACCCCTGTCTCCTTACAGTACCCAAGCTACATACAGTGTGCTATCTCTGTAGCCTCCAGGATCCCACCTCCTTACAGTGCCCAAGCTTCACACAGCCCACATTCTCTGAAGCCTCCAGGACCCACCTCCTTACAGTGCCCAAGCTTCACACAGCGCGCCTTCTCTGAAGCCTCCAGGACCCCTGTCTCCTTACAGTGCCCAAGCTTCACACAGCGTGCCTTCTCTGAAGCCTCCAGGACCCCACCTCCTTACAGTGCCCAAGCTTCACACAGCGCACCTTCTCTGAAGCCTCCAGGACCCCTGTCTCCTTACAGTGCCCAAGCTTCACACAGCGTGCCTTCTCTGAAGCCTCCAGGACCCCTGTCTCCTTACAGTGCCCAAGCTTCACACAGCGCACCTTCTCTGAAGCCTCCAGGACCCCTGCCTCCTTACAGTGCCCAAGCTTCACACAGCACGCCTTCTCTGAAGCCTCCAGGACCCCACCTCCTTACAGTGCCCAAGCTTCACACAGCGTGCCTTCTCTGAAGCCTCCAGGACCTCTGTCTCCTTACAGTGCCCAAGCTTCACACAGCGTGCCTTCTCTGAAGCCTCCAGGACCCCTGTCTCCTTACAGTGCCCAAGCTTCACACAGCGTGCCTTCTCTGAAGCCTCCAGGACCCCACCTCCTTACAGTGCCCAAGCTTCACACAGCGTGCCTTCTCTGAAGCCTCCAGGACCCTGTCTCCTTACAGTGCCCAAGCTTCACACAGCGTGCCTTCTCTGGAGCCTCCAGTACCCCTGTCTCCTTACAGTACCCAAGCTACATACAGTGTGCTATCTCTGTAGCCTCCAGGATCCCACCTCCTTACAGTGCCCAAGCTTCACACAGCCCACATTCTCTGAAGCCTCCAGGACCCACCTCCTTACAGTGCCCAAGCTTCACACAGCGCACCTTCTCTGGAGCCTCCAGGACCCCAACTCCTTACAGTGCCCAAGCTTTACACAGTGCGCCTTCTCTGAAGCCTCCAGGACCCCACCTCCATACAGTCCCCAAGCTTCACACAGCGTACCTTCTCTGGCGCCTCCAGGATCCCACCTCCTTACAGTGCCCAAGCTTCACACAGCGTGCCTTCTATGAAGCCTCCAGGACCCCTGTCTCCTTACAGTGCCCAAGCTTCACACAGCACGCCTTCTCTGAAGCCTCCAGGACCCCTGTCTCCTTACAGTGCCCAAGCTTCACACAGCGTGCCTTCTCTGAAGCCTCCAGGACCCCTGTCTCCTTACAGTGCCCAAGCTTCACACAGCGCGCCTTCTCTGAAGCCTCCAGGACCCCTGCCTCCTTACAGTGCCCAAGCTTCACACAGCATGCCTTCTCTGAAGCCTCCAGGACCCCACCTCCTTACAGTGCCCAAGCTTCACACAGCGTGCCTTCTCTGAAGCCTCCAGGACCTCTGTCTCCTTACAGTGCCCAAGCTTCACACAGTGTGCCTTCTCTGGAGCCTCCAGGACCCCACCTCCTTACAGTGCCCAAGCTTCACACAGCGTGCCTTCTCTGAAGCCTCCAGGACCCCACCTCCTTACAGTGCCCAAGCTTCACACAGCGTTCCTTCTCTGAAGCCTCCAGGACCCCTGTCTCCTTACAGTGCCCAAGCTTCACACAGCGCGCCTTCTCTGAAGCCTCCAGGACCCCTGTCTCCTTACAGTGCCCAAGCTTCACACAGCGTGCCTTCTCTGAAGCCTCCAGGACCCCACCTCCTTACAGTGCCCAAGCTTCACACAGCGTGCCTTCTCTGAAGCCTCCAGGACCCTGTCTCCTTACAGTGCCCAAGCTTCACACAGCGTGCCTTCTCTGGAGCCTCCAGTACCCCTGTCTCCTTACAGTACCCAAGCTACATACAGTGTGCTATCTCTGTAGCCTCCAGGATCCCACCTCCTTACAGTGCCCAAGCTTCACACAGCCCACATTCTCTGAAGCCTCCAGGACCCACCTCCTTACAGTGCCCAAGCTTCACACAGCGCACCTTCTCTGGAGCCTCCAGGACCCCAACTCCTTACAGTGCCCAAGCTTTACACAGTGCGCCTTCTCTGAAGCCTCCAGGACCCCACCTCCATACAGTCCCCAAGCTTCACACAGCGTACCTTCTCTGGCGCCTCCAGGATCCCACCTCCTTACAGTGCCCAAGCTTCACACAGCGTGCCTTCTATGAAGCCTCCAGGACCCCAACTCCTTACAGTGCCCAAGCTTCACACAGCGTGCCTTCTATGAAGCCTCCAGGACCCCTGTCTCCTTACAGTGCCCAAGCTTCACACAGCGTGCCTTCTCTGAAGCCTCCAGGACCCCAACTCCTTACAGTGCCCAAGCTTCACACAGCGTGCCTTCTATGAAGCCTCCAGGACCCCTGTCTCCTTACAGTGCCCAAGCTTCACACAGCGTGCCTTCTCTGAAGCCTCCAGGACCCCTGTCTCCTTACAGTGCCCAAGCTTCACACAGAGTGCCTTCTCTGAAGCCTCCAGGACCCCTGTCTCCTTACAGTCCCCAAGCTTCACACAGCGTGCCTTCTCTGGAGCCTCCAGGATCCCACCTCCTTACAGTGCCCAAGCTTCACACAGCGTGCCTTCTATGAAGCCTCCAGGACCCCTGTCTCCTTACAGTGCCCAAGCTTCACACAGCACACCTTCTCTGAAGCCTCCAGGACCCCACCTCCTTACAGTGCCCAAGCTTCACACAAAGCGCCTTCTCTGAAGCCTCCAGGACCCCACCTCCATACAGTCCCCAAGCTTCACACAGTGTGCCTTCTCTGAAGCCTCCAGGACCCCACCTCCTTACAGTACCCAAGTTTCACACAGCGCGCCTTCTCTGAAGCCTCCAGGACCCCACCTCCTTACAGTGCCCAAGCTTCACACAGCCTGCCTTCTCTGAAGCCTCCAGGACCGCTGTCTCCTTACAGTGCCCAAGCTTCACACAGCGTGCCTTCTCTGAAGCCTCCAGGACCCCATCTCTTTTCAGTGCCCAAGCTTCACACAGCGTGCCTTATAAAAACAATAAATTTATGTTTTTATTGTGTCTGAAGAGTGTTGGTTGTAGCCACTGGTGAAATATAGTCGGTTGGTTATATTTTTGTTTATTGGGAACTAACTTAATTTTTAGTTTCATGTAGAAATTCATGCTATACTGGATATTATGATAATTTTGCTTAGGAGACAAATCTACTTAAGTCAAAATAAGCTTTTTTTAATTAATTAAGCCAAAATGGATACAATACAATCTGTTGAGCCAAGCATGAGGTCCCTGCTACATTGGACAGAATGAATCACTTGGATTTTGTTGTGTACTTTATTTTCAGGTATGTTCTAGCTTTGCTGAATGCGCAGTGGTGTTTGGTGTTTCAGAAATTGAAAGTGCAGTCTGAACATCTAGGTATGCGGTGTGAATGTCAAGTAATGTGAACTGATGATAAGGAAGCACTGAGCTCAGCGGGAAGCTGCGTCTTTAGCATTCTCTGAAATGCAATTACTGTAGTTTATGTTCTGACAAATCCTTATAAATATAAATAAAATAGTGATGCCATGCATAACATATATCAGCCTGCTTTTTGTGTGTTGCTTTTTGAATGTATAAACAATAAGCAGAGATTCACAAACTAGCCATGACTGTAAGGGGATTCGGATAGCCAATTAGGCCCACTATGTGTATGGCTTAATTGGTCGAAGAACCAGTTGTTTAGACCCTGGGTTGAATTCATTATTTTTTAACCAATGGTTCAATACATTCTCATTGTCTAGGCATAATATCTAGTAGTAATAAGTCTAAATCAGGCCCACCATGTAAACACGAGGCAACATACTGCTAGGTTAGCAGGGCCCTCCATCTGATCCAGCAATTCTGAGTAATCTTAAATAATCTTAAAAATGTTTAACCACTTATTCAAGCAGCTTCTTCAGTTTAGTGGTAAGAAATACCCCAACATTGTAAGCCGTTAAAGGTAATACAGTCACCTATACAATCAGAATGACTCAACAAATTCACTTTTCCCTTTCTTTTGCAAACATTTTATTGGTATTTGTATTAAACCACAATAAAATTTGAACAATACATAATGCACCTATTCCAGTAGGTGTTTATATGGGCCTCATGAAATCTGCGTATTAATAAATAATGAGATCAGGCCACATGGGTAACCAAATCAGAAGATGTGCTAGACCTTGCCTAATGAGCTAAATTTACCATGTATAGAAAGTGTGAACCTAAGGACCCTTGTTGTCTGCAGGAAATCTGCACTACCATAAGTGACAAATCTCCCAAAAATGCCTTCCCATTCCCAAGTAAAATATTTTACAGGTATTGGACCCCTTATCCGGAAACCCATTATCAAGAAAGCTCCCAATTAAGGAAAGGCCATCTCCCATAGACTCCATTATAATCAAATAATTCACATTTTTTAAAAATGATTCCCTGTTGTAATAATAAAACAGAACATTGTACTTGATCCCAACTAAGATATAATTACCCCTTATTGGGGGCAGAACAGCCCTATTGGGTTTATTTAATGGTTAAATGATTCCCTTTTCTCTGTAATAATAAAACAGTACCTGTACTTGATCCCAACTAAGATATAATTACCCCTTATTGGGGGCATAACATTCCTATTGGGTTTATTTAATGGTTAAATGATTCCCTTTTCTCTGTAATAATAAAACAGTACCTGTACTTGATCCCAGCTAAGATATAATTACCCCTTATTGGGGCAGAACAGCCCTATTGGGTTTATTTAATGGTTAAATGATTCCCTTTTCTCTGTAATAATAAAACAGTACCTGTACTTGATCCCAACTAAGATATAATTACCCCTTATTGGGGGCGAACAGCCCTATTGGGTTTATTTAATGGTTAAATGATTCCCTTTTCTCTGTAATAATAAAACAGTACCTGTACTTGATCCCAACTAAGATATAATTAATCCTTATTGTAGGCAAAACAATCCTATTGGGTTTATTTCATGGTTAAATGATTCCCTTTTCTCTGTAATAATAAAACAGTGCCTGTACTTGATCCCAACTAAGATATAATTACCCCTTATTGGGGCAGAACAGCCCTATTGGGTTTATTTAATAGTTAAATGATGTTTTAGTAGACTTAAGGTATGGAGATCCAAATTACGGAAAGACCCCTTATCCTGAAAACCCCAGGTCCAGAGCATTCTGGATAACAGATCCCATACCTGTACTTGTTGCGTTCCAACTTAATCACAGGAAAAAGCGAAAAAAAGGCAATTTCCTATGATTAACCACAATGTTTTTTCTTTGCAGCAATCCAAAGGTTAGGCAATGGGAAGGCATCTTTGGGAGATTTGTCACCAGCGGTAATGCAGATTTACCAAGGAGGTGCAAATTTACCATGTGCCATTGTCCTAATAGTGCTTTGTCATACATTGAATTAATTATACCACTCAAGCTCCATTCAAATGGTCATGTTTCCCTTGGTATACTACTGAGCATACATAGAAGCCTAGCATGTAGTGTTGAGCAAATATATCCAGTTTTAGCGAAAAATTTGTGAAACAGTGAAAAATTCACAAAGTGCGTTTGATGCACAACTTTATCGCCGACATCTTTTTTTTTGGTACGCCCATTTTGTTGTGACCGAGCCGATTTTGACCGTGGCCATTGTGCCGTGAGTGCGTCTGTTGTGACGTCACCTTGCCCAATTTGACGCAACTTTTTTTTACACACAAAAAATTTTTTGTGCGGCTAATTTACAGGGAAGTTTAGAAAAACAATTCCCAAAGGCGAAATGCGGAAATTCGCTGTAAATCCATGCCTGGCGAAACAATTAGCTCATCACTACTAGCATGTACTAATACTAGGAAGGGTAACTTGCAATACTCCAAGCTTTAACTATATAAAAAAACCTCAATCCATCAATTTTCTAAGGTTAGTCAAACTTCCGGTTATTAAAATTGAATTAGATTTAGATTTTAGATTAGCCAATTTTACTGCAAAAGTTAAATGAATGATTTGTACTTGACCTGTCCATCTCAGTGGAGAAAGCATTTAGGCTAATATCAGACATGGCTTTCTCTCCACCAGTGTAAAGAGAATTCGGACTATCCACCCTGTCTGTAGTACAGTAATGGGGGATTCCATAGAAGGCAAAAACACAAAGCATGGACAGTATTAAGCAGTAACTGCAGTTCTCCCACTGGTGCAAAAACACCAGCATAGAATATTCCATGTCTTGCATTGGCCTTTTACAGAATAAATAAACATTTTGGAGACTCAAGTAAAATTATAAGTTGTGATTGCTGATACAAGACTTAACAATAGGAAAGTATCTTTTCTATCTTCTTTCGGTTTATGTCTACCCACGTCAAAGAAAAGCCATGACAAAGGGAATACAGCGCAATTTATGCAATTTAATATAATTTACGGATCGGTAAATGAATGTGGCACAAGGAGTTCAGATGCAGAATATAAAGGCCACATTGATATTTGAAGTTTTAGAAGCTGCTTCTTATAATAGAAGGCATTTTTCCCTTTAAGCTCTTTCATTCTTTTTTTATGTATTCACATCAGTTAGTATTATTTGAGCTAAAATTAGTCCATTATAAATCTAGTTCTATTCAGAAGAATCCACTATGAGGTGGTTGTGTTCAGAAATACAGACTGTGAATGTTTAAGATATTGTTTTGCATACTAGTAAATTAAATCCACCATTTAAAATGTGTTATTTCTATTGTGACCTGAATTAACACCAAATGGGGCCCAAATTTCAACCCCCTACCCTCAGATAGTTTGTATGCCAGTGTTGTATACTGTATGTTTTAGGATATGACTTCAAGTGAATAATATGAGCATAGTAAAAATGACTGACAACTACCAATAGCATCAACCCTGGAAGATAAAAATGGGGGCTACTGCGTAGGTCACAACTGAAAATTGAGGGTGTAACCAACTGAAAAGTGGGTGTAGTTATTAAGACCCATTCTTGATTTTATACTTGAAATTTAATTTTTAACCTTAAAAAGTCTACCACTAGTGATGAGCGAATCTGTCCCAAAAATGCATTTGTCGCACGATTTTTTTTGTCGCCCGCGTCTTTTTTGTCACCATCGTCTTTTATGGTTGCCTGCGTCCTTTTTTTTGTCACCTGCCCATTTTTTGACGCAACCGCACCCCTTCCTTTTTGATGCGACTGCACCCTTTTTTTACACGACCGCACCCAATTCGCCGCGGCAAATTTTCACAGAAGTTTCACGAAACAATTCGCCAATGGCGAATTAGCTGCGAATCCATCCCTGACGAAAAATTCACTCATCACTATCTACCACGATTCAAAGCTGATCGTAGTACTTAGTTGGGACCATATTTTGTCTATAACTTGTGAGCCTTTTACACGTTACACAACCAAAACGCAAAGTTCTTAGTATTCCAATATGCATATCCAAACAGTATAAATACAGAATTCCACTGGCGAGTCCTTCTGTCATTCTTGACAATGAATTCCCAGAATCTACTTCTCCTCTTCTTCTCAACATTATGTTTTGCCTCTTGCATTTTCTTTTATCTTTTACTTACCCCGTTTCTATACCCTTATCTACCCACACTTATGCCTTTCTTTGTTGCTTTCTGCCCATTATCCATTATACCAAGGATCCCCAACCTTTTATACCCATGAGCATTATTCAAATAAATAAACTGTTGGGGAGCAAAAGTTTCTGGGGGTGCCAATAAAAGCTGTAATTGCCTATTTAATATCCCCTTTGTGGACTTGCATCCAACAGAAGGCTCTGTTTGGCATTACACTGGGATTTTATGCACCAAAACTTGCCTCCTAACCAAAACTTTAAAAATAAGCACCTACTTCGAGGCCACTAGGAGCAACATCCAAGGGGTTGGTGAGCAACATGTTACTCCTGAGCCACTGGTTGGGGACCCCTGCATTATACTCTTCCCTTCACTCTGCCCCATATATTATTTTTCCTTCTCAACTTTTCTCTGCACAATGCTACATGCCCATGCCTACATCTCTTTGCCCCAGTTTATATGCACCCCTTTATCTCATAAGTTTCCCATTTAGATAAATGTCGTGCAGCTACTTGCTAGGTGGTCACTATGGAATCTGTGGCTGCTATTATTACTGTGTATCCCCAAGGTTCTGCAGCATTTTCAGTATATTGCTGGTTTGCTTTCTACAACATTTAGCTCTTCAGTAGTGATGGGAAAGAGCTTGAAAGTAGTTGGACAATTGGAAGATAATTCAAAGTTGACTCTCCCTTCATATCAAATTACATTTGCCCCCCCCCTGTAACATGTCACAGAGCAGTACCACAGCTGACCTTTAATAACAGCTGAAGAACCACAAAGGGGCACATTTACTAATCCACGAACGTCCGAAAAGCGCCCGAATGCGTTTTTTTCATAATGATTGGTATTTTGCGATTTTTTTGTAAATTGTCGCGACTTTTTCGTAGCCGTTACGACTTTTTCGTAAATTTTTCGTAGCGTTTCAACTTGCGCGAATTGTCGCGACTTTTTCGGAGCCGGCGCACCGAGTACGAAAGTTTCGGATTCATTCAAGCTTCAGTATCGTGATTTTCCTTGGGCCAGGTTGGAGCTGCAGAGTGCCATTGAGCCCTATGGGAGACTTTCCTTGGGCCGGGTTGGAGCTGCAGAGTGCCATTGAGCCCTATGGGAGACTTTCCTTGGGCCGGGTTGGAGCTGCAGAGTGCCATTGAGCCCTATGGGAGACTTTCCTTGGGCCAGGTTGAAGCTGCAGAGTGCCATTGAGTCCTATGGGAGACTTTCCTTGGGCCAGGTTGGAGCTGCAGAGTGCCATTGAGCCCTATGGGAGACTTTCCTTGGGTCGGGTTGGAGCTGCAGAGTGCCATTGAGCCCTATGGGAGACTTTCCTTGGGCCAGGTTGAAGCTGCAGAGTGCCATTGAGTCCTATGGGAGACTTTCCTTGGGCCAGGTTGGAGCTGCAGAGTGCCATTGAGCCCTATGGGAGACTTTCCTTGGGCCAGGTTGGAGCTGCAGAGTGCCATTGAGCCCTATGGGAGGCTTTCCTTGGGCCGGGTTGGAGCTGCAGAGTGCCATTGAGCCCTATGGGAGGCTTTCCTTGGGCCGGGTTGGAGCTGCAGAGTGCCATTGAGCCCTATGGGAGACTTTCCTTGGGCCGGGTTGGAGCTGCAGAGTGCCATTGAGCCCTATGGGAGGCTTTCCTTGGGCCGGGTTGGAGCTGCAGAGTGCCATTGAGCCCTATGGGAGGCTTTCCTTGGGCCAGGTTGGAGCTGCAGAGTGCCATTGAGCCCTATTGGAGACTTTCCTTGGGCCAGGTTGGAGCTGCAGAGTGCCATTGAGCCCTATGGGAGGCTTCCAAAATCATGCAAAGTCTGAAAGTTTTGCCCGCCGTTTACGAGCGCTCAATACGAAAAAGTTGCGACAATATACGAGCAAATTGTAACGGCTACGAAAAAGTCACGACAATTTGCGCAAGTCGTAACGGCTACGAAAAAGTCGCAACAATTTACGAAAAAGTCGTAACGGTGACGAAAAAATCGCAAAAATACGAAAAAGTCGCAAAATCTTTGTTTCCAATCCGAATTTTTCCCATTCGGATTCGTGGATTAGTAAATGTGCCCCAAAGGGTGAATGTGTATTTATGCAGACAGTCTTATGTGTTCATTTTATTCTTAGGAACATGGATCGATTACTTTAACCACCAATCTGAATTGAGGGTTAATATTAAGGATGGTAAAACCCGAATCCTTTGTGAGAGATCCGGCTGAATACCGAACTGAAACTGAACTGCATATACAAGCAAGGCAACAGAAGGGTTAAAGGAGCGCAGGTAAAAAATGTGCAACTTCCATGTTTACGTGACAAAAAAGTAATGTGATTTCAAGGATTCGGTTTGGCCAAAAGCATGGTTTTGTCCGAATCCTGCTAAAAAAAGGCTCCATCTTGTCTGAATTCCAAACCAAATCCTGGATTCGGTGCATCCCTAGTTGATATTACAGAATGTTACATCCATTTATCCCATAGGAATAAAATCAAAGAGAAAAAGATAAATTTATAGTGTAGACACAGGCACCTTTTAGCACTCCATCTATTGTATAGCTACAGCTCCCAGAAACCCTATTTAAAGTTATAGCTACAATGGCTTACTCCATGATGCCCCAAGTCACTCACCTAGGTTTGTTAAAAGACTCCCTGAGGCTTTTAACAAACAAAAAAAGTCAGAAAAAACAGTAAAAAACGCCAATTTCATTTTTACAATGAATGGAGAGTAGGGATGTAGCAAACATCGCCAAAAATGTTCGCGGACTTTCGGCAAAACTCGCGAATATTCGCGAACTTTGCGAACCCCATAGACTTCAATGGGAAGGCGAACTTTAAAACCTAGAAAAGCCATTTCTGGCCAGGAAACTGATTTTAAAGTTGTTTAAAGGGTGCCACGACCTGGACAGTGGCATGCAGGAGGGGGATCAAGCAAAAATTTCTCTGAAAAATACTTTGTAAAAAAAACGCCAAAAAAAAAAAAAAATCGCAAAAAAAAATGCCAAAAAATAACGCCAAAAAAAAACGCCAAAAAAAAAACGCCAAAAAATAACGCCAAAAAAAACCCCGCAAGCTATTCCTATGTATATGCATAGGCGATAAAACGCGGCGGAAAAACGCGGCGGAAAAACCAAGGCGAAAAAATGCGGCGCCAAAAAAAACCACGGCGAACCCAAAGTGGCGAACATCGGCAAAAGTCCGCGAACACCCGAATTAGTTCGCTGGCGAACAGTTCGCTACATCTCTAATGGAGAGTCCAAAAAATCCCCAAACCTCTAATACCACGGAGCAAAAGAAGTACTTTCAATTGGTAACAGGACCGCTGCCCATTTACTTCTACATGAACTTGATAGCTTTTAGATGGTGACATTTTGTATTAGTGGTTTTCATGGTTTTGATGTTTAATAAATCACAAAAAATTGTGGGGTTTTTTTCATGAAAAAAAAACCTAATTGTGGAAAAATAAAATAAGAACGTTATTAAATGCCCTTCCCCCCACCTTAGTGTATTCCAGCTCTGTTTCCAATCACTAAGACTTTACTGAGAAAGCCAGGGATACTATAAACTGATAACCTACTTTCATGCTCTGATAAATTTTACTACAATTATTTGCAGTTATGAGGAAAACTGAGCATTTGAAGCATTATTCTGACAGCTGCAGCACATTCACTATAATTTATAGTTTAGATTTTTTTATAGTTATGTTCTGTTATTGCATATAAAGCCTGTTAGATGCTTTGGGCTTTCAAGTCATGGTGGCCACATCAGTGCAAAAGACAGAATAATTATAACTCCTCACTATCCTGGGAGGACACTTACTTAACTATGTTCCCGGCTTTCCAGGTTATCAGACTTGAGAAGATCATTTAAAGAGCATTTCAAAAAGTCAACAGGGCAGCAAGCAAAGTCAGTGTCAATCAGTATTTGGACAGGATATAATCTTCAAGGTCCAGCAAAAGGTAATATAAAATATATAGTTTTCATTTTTCTTTTTCTAGTGAGAAAAGTTCACACTTTCGAGTTTAAAGTTGTTGGAAATGTAGAATATAACCCAAGGGATTACTGTAACGGATATTGTAGGCGTAATGTTGAAATGAGACTCAGGCTAATTTAGGTGATACATTTTACCAGAGCAATTACCAATAAAAACCAATCAGATATGTGCTTTCATTTTTACATAAATGTAATCAATGTTACCTTCCCCTCATATTGTCTACTCTCTACTTTTATTTTATCTCTTTACAGCTAAAGGAGAAAGACTGCGGAGACTTGTTCCCTCCCTTCCAACCTTCTCCCCCCAATATAAGCACATGACACAAGAAAGACACGCTGATACCAATTTTTTGTGGGTGGGGTTCGGCCACAGCTTTATTAAAGAATCCAACATCAGAAATAGTCCTTGCCATGTATTTCAAACTTTCCCAACTTCACAACAAAACTTTTTGTTACTATAACGAATGCCAGCCACTGCAGTGGGCATGTGGAAACCACCAAACAACAGCTGAAATTAAATGGCCAAGGACTATCACCCGCCCTTTGCTGTGACAAACCACAATATAATATACATATAGCAGATATTTTTATAAAAGAAATTTTTTTTTGAAGAATCAGAACCTGAAAGGAAAAATAAACATGTGAATTAAGCGAAATTACGGGCCTAAAAGTTCACTAGCTAGAATCGTTTAAACAGGGAGGGGGGGAGGGAAATGCCGCTCCGTGCTGCAGGGGAGGTGAGACGCTGCTGTGTGAGCTGGCAGGCAAAGGGGAGGGGGGGTGAGTAGAGATTCTTTTTCCCGCCCAGTAACCTGAGCAGTTAACTCCTCGTGCACTGGAGGGAAATAGGCCCCTGGCTAGCTCCACAGTCCCTCAGCGCTTTCCTGATTTACTTCAGCGCTGTCTAGGACACAGATTTGAAGACTGCCAAGTTCACATTCTGGAAAGGGAGGAGCTTCTGATGAAGTGGCACGAGGCCACGAAACGCGTCAAGCGAGCTACATAGGACTGTGATGTTTCTAACTTTATTAATAAAAGTGATATTTTAAATGAAGTAACGGTCCCAGTGCTCCGTCTAAATATTTTTTGTTACTGACTGCTGGAAAGGGAGGAGGACTGCTTCAAAAGAGGTGTTAAAGAAGCCGTATATGTGAAAATGGAAAAAGCAAGCTTGAATAGAGGTGGGGGGTTAGTGATGAGCGAATTTTTTTGGCAGGCATGGATTCGCAGCGAATTTCCGCATTTCGCCATTGGCGAATTGTTTTGCAAAACTTCTGTGAAAACTCGGCACGGAAAAATTTGTCATGCATAAAAACATTTCGGCAGATGATAGATCCGATACCTGTTTGGAAAACTGATCATATTTATTCAGTTAATGGGTATGTGTATATCTCCTAACACCTAATTACATTTTATTTTTAATAAAACAAATATTTGTGCAAATTCTCTGATTCTTCTTCCGTATTAGGAACACTTGTATAATAAAAAGCGTAGTGATATAACATTGTTAGAAGGGGGCTTGAGAATTGTTCTCAGGTATTTGTCATTGAAGAAAATAAAGTGAGTTGCTCCAGGTAAACATTTCTATATTTAGGTGACAATGACAAGTCGCACAATATTTCTTTCCATTCAGTTTTTTTTTATTGCCTTGGCTTAGAAATGAAGCCAGAATTCCAAGCAGCTCTGTAAAGGTGACAGAAATGGTTTTATCATGCATTTTCACATTGCTTCAGACTTGATAAAGCAAGGCAATAGCTTTCCCAAGCTGTAATGGGAAATTATATATATATCCTATATGTGTCCTGCGTGTATAGAGAGCTCTATTAAAGTTTCATGCAGTGATAAGAACATTTCTAAAATGTTCCCACCATTTTTAGAAAATTAGTAAAGTGCATTAAAATGAATGACTGTTTTTTGCTGCATATTTTTCCACACAGAATACACTGGAGTCGATTAGCATTTTTCGGGGTGACTTTCCTTTCTAAGCAAAATACAGTTTTTTGTCACTGCGGTTTTTCAGCATTTGCCGATGCTGAAATGTGAATTTTCTCATCAAATCTATTTGTGCCAAAACATTTCACTCATCACTACAGATATGCTGTATCATTGGCTATTTTTTATTTTCTCCCATGGGTCTTGCCTGCCTACCTCAGTCCAAAATATTCCCCGATTCAAGAGGTCTATTTAGAAAAGGCAGATTCTGAATTGGTGATTAATACATGAAAAAAGGTCACTCTGGAGATCTGGTGCAGCTAGTAAGGAGTAAATTCGTCAGGCATGAATTCACAGTGAAATTCTACATTTTGCCATAAGCTAATTTTTTAGTGCGAAAAAAAAATTTGCTGCGAAAAAAAATTGCCAAAAAAATTGAAAAACCCTGCAATTAATGCCCATTCACTTCCGTGCATATGAAGTGAGAAAAATATGGAAAAAAAAACGTCAATTGACTAATTTTTCAAAGAAAGTGAAACAGGTTTAGCTCATCACTAGCTGTAGCCAAATTGTAATTGTTATACTATTGAAATAACGCAGAAAATACTACACCACCTAAAAGAGTAATTTACCACCACAAGTGCAGCAAGCAAGGTGCAATATCAAGAACACTTGCAATGTTTTTTTTCACTAATTCAGCATTTTTCCCAGAAATCCAGTGTCATTGCACATACCAGGGGATGTAGTTACATAGCTACATAGTTACATTGGGTTGAAAAAAGACCAGAGTCCATCAAGTTCCACCCTTCCAAGTAAACCCAGCACCCACAAACCTATACTTACCAATCTATACATCACATACATAAACTATATATACAAACATTAATACTAACTGTAGATATTAGTATCACAATAGCCTTGGATATTCTGCTTGTTCAAGAACTCATCCAGGCCCCTCTTATAGGCATTAACAGAATCTGCCATTACAGCATCTCTAGGAAGGCATTCTACAACCTCACTGCCCTCACCGTGAGGAACCCCCTACGCTGCTTCAAATGGAAGCTCCGTTCCTCTAATCTAAAGGGGTGGCCTCTGGTGCAGATAGTGGGGAAACAAGGGCCCGGACCAGAGAAAAGAATGTGCCTAGTCCCCCCGCCACCACCAATGATGCACTCCTAGGCACATCTCTTCTGCCTTCCCTGATGATGTAACAATTACATAACACTAAAGACTTTCATTACTTAATCTTATTATACAGATAAACAAGCGTTATCGCCAAGCGAGCGGATCTTAGGGGCAAGAGCACTGCACCCTTTGACGTAGGGAACCCTGGCGCTACCACCTGGTTCAGAGGTATGAGTAGGTCTAGAATTCCTCTGCGTCAATATGTGCAACTGCGCTCCATTCAGAATGGGAGGCCTAAAGGACTGAGTTCATTTTGTTGCAAAGGTTTTGGGGTTTTACTGGAAATTTGTGGAACCACAACTGCGATTGCTGTTGTAAATGACCCCTCAAGTTCATTAATTTTATTTTTACTAAGATTTTACTACAAATATAAAAAAACAATAAAAGTAGAATACTTGACAATATATGCCTCCTACCTTTATCCATTGCCACACAATAAATGCAGTTTTTGACACTGTATATGGTACTAAATTTAAAAACAAAAGCTTGATAAATGTTGCCAGTCCCGTGCCAAGCCAGTTGGGTGCCCAAGCAACCCTGCCAGCCTCTTTGTCCCAAAGCTGCCCCCTCCGTGCACACAAGCAAACAGCTGGGCGGAAGAGGTAAAATGAGAAGCGGATAGTGGGGAAACAAGGGCCCGGACCAGACAAAACAACGTGCCTATTCCCCCCACCACCGCCAATGTTGCACTCCTAGGCACATCTCTTCTGCCTTCCCTGATGATGTAACAATTACATAACACTATGGTCTTTCATTATTTATTTCATTATTTTTATTATACAGATAAACAAGGTTGAGAGCCTTAGGATGAATCATGCACTGAAAACATCCCACCGATTACATGTAGACAAGAGCCCAACCAACAAATCACAGTAAAGTGAAGGCAATGTACCATTCTGCAAATGATCTCCAGCTACGCCTCGACAATATAGATAAACTATAATGTTGTTTAAATCTGCATTTAAGCACTGGCCCGAGATGTTGTAGTGAAACGGATTGAATAGAGGCTTTCTTGCAGTGTACTGCAGTTATCCACCTGGCTAGGCAGTGAAGAATATCAGCCTTTATTAGCCCCAAGTTCTCAATCTTCCCAGATAGCAATTAATCACTCAAACCCATTGGAATAAAATATATGAAGTGTAAAATAATGGATTAACTTACTACTGAGCCTGCTTTCCATGTAGCCTAATCTAATTTAGTGTTTAAGAGAATGAAACTAGCAAAGTGATACAACATTTTCTGTTCACATTCTAAACCATTCTAAAGCCATGTGTGTTTGATATATGGTCAAAACGACCCCAGTAACCAGACAGTGGTTCATATGAGAAACTGGAATATGAATAAGAGAGGGTCCCAATAGAAAGATAAGTAATAACATGTAACAATAACAATTAAATTGGAGCCTCACAGAGCAATAGTTTTTTTGCTGCTGGGGTCAGTGACCCTTTTGAAAGCTGGAGAAGGATAAAAAAAAAGATGATAAAAACAAATTTAAAAAAGTTAGGACCAGTTGAAAAGTTGCCAAGGCCTGGCTGTTCTATAACATACTAAAAATTAACTTAAAGGTGTACCACCCTAGTAAAAAAAAGTAAAATGTCAATGGGATTTATATCCACAGGCACAATGGTCAACTTGTGTTGTTAACAGCGTGTAAAACCACTTTTACTTGGTTCCCAATGCACTTCTTGCGCTTCCATATAGTTGTGTTCAGCGCCTCTCAGCCCTGCCTGCCTTCCATTCTGAATCCCAGGGGACACAGGGGAACCGTTGTGCTACCTCCATCTCCTAACTAGCAGTAACGCCAGGGTTCCCTTCATGCCCTGAGTCACTAGGCGCAGAACACTTACACCTAAAGATACTGGTGCTTCAACACAATATGTCCAATATGCAACTAAATGAGCGTACAGTTGCGTTAATTTTGCCAAATTTTTGCCATGATGCTTACATTGTGGAAGCTGCGCTTGAAAAAGTAAAATAACACATCAATGATTGCTTCTGGATATTATTTAGTCCTTAGTCCCTGGACTGATTTTCTCACTATACTGTAAAAAAATAGATTTTTGGACTTTAGGTGCAAGTCTGCTTTGCCTATTGGTGCAGGCCACAGAGGGAGCCCTGGTATTACCACCTGAAGGTTTAAGGCTGCAGGCAGATTCCCTGTGTGTTAATAGGCACACTATTGTACAGTTAGGAACAAAAGGTACAGGTATGAGACCCCTTATCAGGAAACCCATTATCCAGAAAGTTCTGATTTACGGAAAGGCCATCTCCCATAGACTCCATTGTAATCAAATAATTCACATTTTTAAAAATGTTTTCCTTTTCTCTGTAATAATAACACTGGGCCTTGTACTTGATCCCAACTAAGATATAGTTACCCCTTATTGGGGGCAGAACAGCCCTATTGGGTTTATTTAATGGTTAAATGATTCCCTTTTCTCTGTAATAATAAAACAGTACCTGTACTTGATCCCAACTAAGATATAATTACCCCTTATTGGGGCAGAACAGCCCTATTGGGTTTATTTAATGGTTAAATGATTCCCTTTTCTCTGTAATAATAAAACAGTACCTGTACTTGATCCCAACTAAGATATAATTACCCTTTATTGGGGGCAGAACAGCCCTATTGGGTTTATTTAATGGTTAAATGATTCCCTTTTCTCTGTAATAATAAAACAGTACCTATACTTGATCCCAACTAAGATATAATTAACACTTATTGGAGGCAAAACAATCCTATTGGGTTTAATTACTGTTTTAGTAATTTTTTTAGTAGACTTAAGATAGGAGATCCAAATTACAGAAAGACCCCTTATCCAGAAATCCCCAGGTCCCAAGCCTTCTGGATAACGGGTCCCATACCTGTAGTATGAATGCCCAGGACCTGATTGAAACTACAGTATAGGAAAGTGCAAGTAGTTTGAATGACATCAATGTGCACAAAGACTGCATTGATTTTTATTCAGCCACAACTGTGGCTACAGTGGAAAATGAACCATAGATGTGTTTCAATAAGTGTTTCTTTATGCTAACTTTACATTTTTGTGTTCAAATGTTGCCTTCTTAAACTGTGTTGAATTATTTGGTATATGTCATAATTCTGTTATCACCTTTTCCCTTCTCTCGTTATGGATAAATTAAAATATAAAGGGATTAAAAATTGTTATTGGTGTTGTAAAATAGAGTTATAGGCAACATGCAAGTAAGGGTTCCTCTTTATAGGGAACACCCCTATATAGTACAGGTATGGGACCTGTTATCCAGAATGGGAGTCAAGTGCCCAGTAGAGTGTGTGGCAAATTATCAACTCTGGTCTATTACTGGGAATCACATTCCCCAAAAGAAAGCCCATGTGTAACAAAATGGCAAATTGCTGGCAAAATAACTAGTAGCCGGACCGCTGAGAAGAATCAGGGTGGTGAGAAAGGGAGCACTGAATAAATACAGACTATCCAATTGCACCCGGTGTGCTTACAACCCACACCAAACTTGAATATGTGACTAGGGATGAACCAAATCCAGGATTCCGTTCAGGATTTGCCTAAGGCAGGGGCGGGCCAAGCTGACCGGGCGTTCTAGGCAACCCGGTCGGCCACCTTGCCCCTGCACCTTCATCTGCGCCACGCGCAGTTTCCATGGGGGGGGGGGTGCGATGCGCAGGGTCATTGCCCCCACCGCGTAATGACAAGTGGTGGGGGCAATGACAAAGGAGCGGTGACTAGGGATTGGAAGAAGAGGCTCCTGCGTGGTGCCCCCCAATTGTTGTGCCCTAGGCAGCTGCCTCTTCTGCCTACCCCTAGTTCCGGCCCTAAGGTTCTGACTTTGTCAGCAGGATAGCGCTTCGGCCGAATCCTTAAAATCATGTTTCGGCGAATTTCATTTTAGACCCCTTAGTATGATGTAGAGAGTGCTGTTCTGAGGCAATTTGTAAATGATCTTCCTTTTTTTTTTATTATTTGTGGTTTTTTAATTATTTAGCTTATTTAGCAGCTCCCCAGTTTGGAATTTCAGCAGCTATCTGGTTGTTAAGTCCAAATTGCCCTGGCAACCAGGCTTTGATTGGAATGAGAGACTGGAATATTAACAGGAGAGGGCCTGAACAGAAAGGTAACTAATAAAAAGTAACAGTAACAATAAAATTGTAGCCTCACAGAGCAATAGTTTTTTGGCTTCCGGGGTCAGTGACCCCCATTTGAAAGCTGGAAAGATGTAGAAGAAGACAACTAATGACCCATTTTATTTTTATGGTATTAGGCCTTTAAATGCAACTTTCCACTCTTGCTTGATGCTGTATGTAGAATGAGTTTATTAAATATATATTAGTCTGCAAATGTCTGGTTTAAATAAATACGATTTGTGCTAAATTATTTAGCTATGTTTATTGATATGCGAGAGCAAATAATAAAAGCTGCATTATAGAAATAATTTGAATTTGCCTTTGGTGAGCAACTTAATTGCTGCACTAAACAGTTTCATTTAATTAAAATACATTAAAATAACTATATAATCTACTCGGTGTCAGCATATGAAACTGGCTGATGAGTGTTGTTTTTATTAGTTGTGTAAGCTGAGATATTACTTTTCACTTCCAGAGTAACTTACTACTTGTATGTATTTTCTAGTGTTATCTTGACAAACAATTTGGTGAACAAATATAACTAGAACCTTTAGTCTAAAGGTGGCCATACTCGGGGCGATAGTAGCTGCTAGTGATGGGCGACATGTTTCACCAGGCACAGATTCGGGGCAAATTTCCGCATTTCGCCATTGGCGGATTGTTTCGCGAAACGGATGAAAAAAATCGCAGCGGTAAAATTCTAGAATAGACGCGGGTGACAAAAGAATAGCCGTGTGTGACAAAAAAATAGCCGGGCGACAAAAGAATAGCCGCGGATGACAAACGAATAGCCGGGTGACCAAAGAATAGCCGCGGGCGACAAAAGAATAGTCGCGAGCGATAATTATTTTTGACGCGCAACATTTTCACCATTTTGCAAATTTTTCACCGTTTCACGAATCTTTTGAAAGATTCGCAAATTTTTAGGCGAAGCGAAATAGGACAGATTCACTCATCACTAGTCGCTGCCGATATCAGTCCCTTAGACAGCTTATCGGCCCGTGAATGGGCACAAACAACGGGCCTGTGTGACCCATATCTGGCCTGAATTTGGGCAGATATCAATCAGAGAGGTTAAAAAATTTAGTCGGATCGGGGACCGCATCGGCTCGTAGGTGGGGATATCGGGAGAAGAGCCACTCCCTTGGCCACCTTATCGGGAGAAGATCCACTCGTACAGGCAAAGACAATAGGGCCCCTGCGCTCAACTCTAATCAATATATTGATGACATTAAGCTGCTAAAAAGCCCTCCCTTTTCAACCAAACAGGGATTGGTTGTCCATATATTGCAATATATTCAAGCTAACCAACTATCTTTAGCCAATTTTGGACCATATTGCCTGACTGTCTGGTCATGTATGTCAGGTCAGAAGTTGGTTTTGACAGACCACCCTGTGATCAGTGTAGATGGAAGATGATCTGAACATGTCACCTGCAGATAGGAAAGTGCAGAGGGTTTGTATTTCGGTGAACGATGAAAGCTCACTGTGCATGTCTGTAGCCTAGGGTTGCCACCTTTGTCAGCAATCAAATCTAGACAAGGGGTAAGTGGACCCATGATCTCAGGGGCAAGCCAATCACTTTTCAGAGTGGGGAGGTGATATTTGGATAGTTTTCACCTGAGAAAGGCTTATCTTGAAAATATTATGCCTTTGCATTTTGCTTTGCAATACAATTTGTAGGGCAGGCAGGAGCTCACCAAGAATTCCATGTGCCTTCTTCCTGTAGTTGTGATGGTCATTGGCCTAGAGCAGCCTGGGACAGAGGAGAACTGGTGAAAAAAGACAAAAGGGTCAAGTGCAGTTGACGCCCTCTTTAGTTTCCTCACAGTCAGTTCACCTAAAACCACTTTCATTAAAGGTACTTGTGTCAAAAAGTGCTCTTGGCACTTCAGTATAGCTGCACTCAGGCCATTCATTCCTTCCTGCCTTCTATTCCAAATCAAGCACAGCTTCACCTATTAAAGCAGTTGAACCCTGGGTCTACACCACCTCTTGACGAGGCAGTAGCTTCACAGTTTCCTTTGCATACAGGGTCAATAGGCACAGTGCACTTCAGGCCCAGGCTCCACTCACACACCAAACACTAGAGAGTATGCCAGACAAACTGCTGAGTAGTGATGTGCAAATTTTTTCGCCAGGCATGGATTCACAGCCAGTTTCCACATTTTGCCACTGGTGAATTGTTTCACGAAACTTCTGTGAAAATTTGTGATGCATCAGAAAAAGTTGCGGTCACGGCAAATTGGGCGCAGTCCCTTAAAAAAAAGACTCAGGAGACAAAAATAAGACGCAGGTGACAAAAAAGTCGCACAGCAAATGCGTTTCGCAATTTTTCGCTGTTTTGCAAATTTTATGGTCGTTTTTAGTGATGGCATGAATTCGCTGCGAATTTCCGCGTTTTGCCATTGGTGGATTGTTTCATGAAACAGATGAAAAAATTTGCAGCGGAAAAATTCGCCGCACGTCCAAAAATTTTCACCCATGTCAAAATAATAGTCGCGGGCTTCAAAATAATAGCCACATGACAAAATAATAGTCGCGTTCTTCAAAATAATAGCCATGTGACAAAATAATAGTCGCGGGCTTCAAAATAATAGCCATGTGACAAAATAATAGGCGCGCAACGAAAGAATAGCTGCGGGCGACAATTTTTTTTTACATGCAACATTTTCGCCGTTTCGCAAATTTTCCGGCGAAGCAAAACGGGACAGATTCGCTCATCACTAGTCGTTTTGCAAATTTTATGGCGAAGTAAAATGGTAGAGATTTGCTCATCACTACTGCCAAGCCCATTGCCTCACAATTTAACTGGAATTCTGGGGGAAAATGCTGTATTATGGGAAAAAAACATGGTGGTTTTTGCACTCTGCTCACTGCACTTGGGGACATAAATGAGCCCTAAAACCTCATATTTATTACTGCGTTCTCAACGAGATTGCTCATCTGATTCTGATTAATCATATAACATACATTTTCACTGTGAGCCAATCAAAATAATATGTCCAAGGGAATATACACTGCAGAGACCCCTAACATTGCAAGCATTTGGCAAGTGTTTACATTTGCAATTTATTCCTTTATATCCAGTGAGCAAAACATGTTTTCGACATTTGCATCTTAAACTGCAGCAAACCCACTGGGAAATATTAAAATGCAGCTATTTTAAAAGGAAAAAAAAGTTGTAAAAATGGATGGTATTTTTGCATGGTTATTATTCATGAAAGCTGTATACTCTGCAAAAGTTATAGTGATTTACAGAGAAGGCTTTCATGGTGTTGTAACTTCTTAAAAGATATTATTTTTCTTGGAAACACTGTGAGTAATAAGATGAATCTGCAATTTGAATATGTTATCCCGGGAAACATGCTATGGTTTTTGTTTCTTGCTTTTCAATAGGAAAATATGTGACAAATGTTATTGTAAGCAGAAGATCTGATGTCAGGGTTAATTTACAATGGAGTTAAATATGGGGCAGGTTTAGCAACGATCACTGTGAAACAATCAATTAAAGATGATTTGCTGAAATTAATTGTTGAACTGATTGTTCATGAATTTATTGAATGTGAGAGCAGCGGTTCTCAACCTGTTGGTCACGACCTCTTTGGGGGTCGAACAACCCTTTCACAGGGGTCACCTAAGACATATTTCCGATGGTCTTAGAAATAATTTTATGGTTGGGGGTCACCACAACATGAGGAACTGTATTAAAAGGTCGCGGCATTAGGAAGGTCTGGACGAGGGCATCATCAATGTGCAGGGTTTTTAGAACATTAACAGAACCAAGACCGTCCCATTTACCCATAAAAGAAAGACAGACCCCCAAGTTTGGCAACAGCTTTATTAAAAACATGTAACAAAACTATTACCAACATGTAATTACAAATATTTAGAGCCGGACTGAGCCAGCAGGACACCAGGGAAGACCTGGTTTTCCCCTCTACTGTGTCTTCCCTGCTGTCCTGCTTGCCCGATCTCAGTGAAGTATAAGGTACATAGAGTGGTTAAACTAGATATACCGCAGACTGCAATAAAGGGACTGCAATACATTAGACCTGCCCCTCTACTACTTTTTTTTTTAAATACCGGCACAGCGTATTGCCAGGAGGGGGGCGGGAGAGGAGGGACTATTCATGCTGGCCCCTTTTAGAAGATATGTTTGCAGGAGGGCCCAAGTTACGCCACTGGTTACACATGTGGGGGCTCGCCACCTTCTGCGCTAACATTAGGTCAGCAAGTTAAAACCATAATGACTTGCTGTGCCCGAGGAGTTTCTAGCCTAGTGGATGTACCCCCAACTCCCTGGCAAGCATTCTTACCACCAAGCTGTGACCTGGGATCTTGGCAAATTAGGGAAGGTGGGAAATCTCTCCCTGCTGTCCAACCTGGCGAAAAAGATGGTGCTGCTGAATAGGAAACAAGTTTTTATCATCCTGATCACCCTGTTCCTTGTTCAACCACATAGATCATCGATCACCAACCAGGGCTTGTTGCTCACCACCCCTATGATGTTGCTTCCAGTGGCCTAAAAGTAGGTGCCCATTTTTTTAAATTCTGGCTTGGACACAAGTTTTGGAAGCACAGAGACACAGTTTTACTCCAAGCAAAGCCTCCTGCATGCCACCAGGCCACATGGGGCTACCAAATATCCAATCATAGCGTTGATTTGCATTCTTAAGGAACTTTTTTCAATCTTGTGTAGCTCACCAACACTTTTTATATCTGTGTATGGCTCACGAGTGATGCAGATGACAAAAAGGCGCGCAACAAACACAATTTGCAGATTTTTTGCCTTTTCGCAAATTTTCCTGTTGTTTCACAGATTTATCAGCGAAGCGAAATGGGACAGATTTGCTCATCACTAATGTCTGCTACCATTGTTCATAAAATGTAATGAAATCAGAAATAAGTGAATTTATTGCTGTGCCTCTGGATAAGGATAGATTGCTTTAAATCGACACTTCATCAATTTAGCAAATTGCATATGATTATGGAAATAAATGACTCTGCGATGGCTGCCACTTAAATAAATCTAACACAGGACTGAGCAGAAGTATGCAAAACACACCATCAAATGAATCATTTTGAATTAAAAAAAGAAAAAGTTCCCCATTTTAATTAGTTTTTACAAAGGCAAAATTTCGTCAGGCCCCAGTGATTCCAGGAATATGTTATTCTGTTGTTTGCACATTTCCACAAATTGCAATTACTGTAAATAAACAACAAGCCTTTTAAGGTATTGAGAATTAGGCAAATGTGCAAACCTATGTTTTTATGCAAGGCTCTACTTCACTGCTTCTTCATCTAACTTTTAATTAGTTAATGCTTATGCCCAGAATAGGTAAACACCCATTTTGTGATTCCCACCTTTCTTGGAATTAAAGCTATTTATTCTCCCTACGCATTTCAAGGCAGAAATGTAAAATGAGGAACTGAATACATTAGTTATGTATTGATTTTTGTAGTCCATTTGAATTATACTGAGCTTTTTCATCAGCCTTGAGATGCCTTGTGAACAGTAGTGATGTGCAAAATAATTCAGCAGGCATGAATTGCCGCAGAAAAATTCGCCATCATCAAAAAATTGTTGCCATCATAAAAAAAGATTGTCGAGCACATAGAAAAATGCATAAAAAAAAGTCGAGACGAGGGTGACAATTTTTCATTTGCATTTGTGCCTTATTGGTTCATAGGTAGACCACTCCCTTAGCACTCTAATATAGTGCTTAGCAAAGGGGTGGGTCTTCCTCTGTGGCTGCATCTGTTGAGCCTGGGATCAACAGGGCCACAGTAAAGCCATCTACCCTAGAGTCTGCATCTAACTCTAGTGAAGTTGTGGAACAGGGACCCATTGAATGAGGAGTAGTAAGTATTAGGATAGTATTTGTAAAAGCACTTTCTAGGAAAGTGAGATAGTGAGACTAGTTAGAAAGAGTAGTTTCTGGCTCCAACAAGGAGACATTAGCTGGAAGTACTCTTCCCTACAGGCACTGTCGCCTTAGAGTTGGACCACAGTTAAAATGCAGGTATCAGGTTAGTTCCTATCTCTGATCCACAGTGGACTGTGAGAGATCCTTGACTGCTGAGGTATACATTCTGAGGATACAAATACTTGTCCAGACTACTCTCCACAGTGGTGCCGTACTGTTTGGTGGACTTTACCTTGCCCACCCTTGGCTGAGGTGGGATAAACCGGTGGACACCATACCTTTCTACCTTCTGCGCTATTATCTGATAACTCCTCTGAGTGAGTATTGTACTAACCCTGTGGATCATTTGTCTTGGACAATAAACAAGTTAAGTTCTGGTTTACCACAAAAGAAGCTTCTGGTGCCATTCTTCCAATTACTTTGCAAACACCCTAAGTGAGTTGTAGTTGAACTACACCCCAAGGATATTTCCACATAGCGAAAGTCCATCTGGTGTGTTAGAGTCCCATGTACCCCATGCTCTAAAGCCAATCTAGCTGGTCTGGTCTGTAAGTACAGCCAAATAGGGATTACATGTACATCTAAATAAATGGAGATTTCCACTACTACAGTGGTATTCAGTTGATCTACTACAGTATGTTTCTGTTTCACTTGAGTATTGGGGGCTTGGGCTGCTGGTCCTGCACAGTCACGCTCTTTAACTTTTTGGTTTAATGGTAATAATGTAGTGCTGCACATTGAATGCAGTTCTGTACTCTGATCATTCAGGCAAAGCTTGTCCCTCACTTGGTGAGCATGTACTCTCAAAAAATCACACCCTAACCCAACACTTGTTGGGTGCAATTGCAAGTACGCTCAAATTCTAGGATAAATTGCTGCATTGTACGTAAAAAAAAAACCATAGCAAAATGCACTTTGCACTGTGTTTGCAAATGACCTTTAAAGTGGGTTGCCCAATAAATTGGCATTTAAGACAACTAAACTGGTTGCTTGCCAACTGAACACTTTTAATTCCCCTCAACCAAAAACTGATATGAATTAGATTATGACTAAAATCCCTATAACCAACTGACTTCAGTTGAACGCTTGGGGCATATATTGTGCCCATAAATGGCTGCTTTTACTGTTGAGCCATGTCGAGTCCTATAAATCCCATGCTAGGAAAGTGTTTTTTCAATATTCCATTTCCACTTTACAATACAGCATAGCTCAATAGTAGCAGAACAAAGAAATGTGCTACTGTTATCTTTATAAAGATCACTGGATTCTCAAATTTGTTTACTGTTATACCCATAGTCAGAAACAAGGAATATTGCTAAGAATATATCCTAAGTAACAAAATACATTACTAAACATCTCAGTCTGAGCTGAGCAGATGGTGCCAATAAATTTCAGTGGAAGTTAGGTGTAAACTCTAATGATACTTCAAAATGATCACAATAAAAGAATAAATGCTTCCAGCCCAAATATTTTACAGCTGTGTTTAAATTTCACTGTATGGGTGGCTAATCCATCAATCAGAGGAGGAGAGCTGCTGTAAATTAGTACATGTAATATGTAAACATGCCCAAATCACTGAGCTTCTGATTGACTATCATTTCTTTCTTTCTTGCCTATGGATATACAGTCACTGCTGTTTTGTTGTTACAATTAAAAAGGAATTATTGTTGTGGTTAATACGTTTCTACTGTTTGACTGTGAAGCCCAGCAGATATTAGCAATACCTGATTCCCTTAGAACCATGATCCCCAACCAGTGGCTCAGGGGCAACATGTTGCTCACCAACCCCTTGGATGTTGCTCTCAGTGCCCCCAAACCAGATAGTTAATTTTGAATTCCTGACTTGGGGGCAAGTTTTGGTTTCAACTTCCTGGTTCTGCCGAGGCACTATTTGAAAAGTAGTAGGGAGCAGAGCAAACTACCAGTCCACAGGTAAGACATGTATAATAAGCTGCTTCATATGGCAAAACCTTGTTTTTATCTTTCAATGTCTTTATGTAGTCTTCTCCTTGTCCATTTTTCTTTAATGTTCTTCCATTTCTCTTACTGTACATCGGTGATCCCCAAACAGTGGTTCCCTTGCAACATGTTGCTCCCCAACCCCTTGGATGTTGCTCTCAGTGCCCCCAAACCAGGTAGTTATATTTGAATTCCTGACTTGGGGGCAAGTTTTGGTTGAATAAAAACAAGATTTCCTACCAAATAAAGCCCCTGTAAGCTGATAGTGTGCATAGAGGCCCCTAATAGCCAATCACAGCCCTTATTTGGCTCCTCCATGAACATTTATGATGCTTGTGTTGCTGTCCAAGTCTTTTTACATTTGACTGTGGCTCATGAGTAAGAAAGGTTGGGGACTCCTGCCTTAGAAGAACCCAGCAAAAAGTACAATAGCTTGTTGTACGTTCAAGTTCAAGAAAAAACAGGACAAAAAAAAGGAAATAAACCGTAAGCAACTTTTTGCTAACACTAGCTTATTTAAGGAAAAACTCATACTAATATTCGCTATTTGTTGATAAATTACCCCTTTGCAAATATTTGTGAAACCAGAGAAAAATTCATAAAAATCCAAAATGTTGCTGAAATTTTCACGAGTCAATGGGCATTTTTTTTCTCCAAATGTATTGGAGTCAATGGTCCTTTTTTCTCAAGTGTTTTCTTATGCCATATTTTTTTTTCTTTTTATTCACACCAACAAGGGTGTTCTTTCTCAAGTTTTTTTTTTATGCCAAGTTTATTGAAGTCATGTTTTCTCAAATTTTTATAGCATGAAAAAAAACAACAACATTTTTTTTCTGGCAAAACAAAACATGTGGCAAAATTCTAGTTCAGAATTGAGAACATTTTCATCACTTGCCCAAAAAAAACTCATTACAGGAATTTCCAAAATTATTTTATCATCAGTTTTAACTGTATTAAAGTCTGTATAAAAACTTGGATCACAGCTAAGTAGGTTTACTAATAACATTAGTACTTTTTAGAGCCCATAAATTCACTATGGAATCTTTACTTTGGATCAAATTTTATGTGGGCACTCACCAATGTCATTATAATTAGTGATGAGTGAATCTGTCCCATTTGGCTTTGCCATAAAATTTGCAAAACAACAAGAAAATTTGCGTAACAGCAAAAAATGGGCAAAATGCCCCTATTTTGATGCGTCCATGCCCATTTTGACGTGACCGTGTCCAATTTGACACAACCATTACTTTTTTTGACGCACGACAAATTTTTCTGCAGCAAATTTTCACAGATGTTTCACAATACAATTCGCCAATGGCAAAATGCGGTAATTCGCTGCAAATCCATGCCTGGCGAAAAAATTCACTCATCACTAAGGGGCCCATTTACTTACTCACGAACGGGCCGAATGCGTCCGATTGCGTTTTTTTCGTAATGATCGGTATTTTGCGATTTTTCGGATAATTGTCGCTACTTTTTCGTTGCCATTCCGAATGTTGCGCAAAATCTGGCGATTTTTTTCGTAGCGTTAATACTTGCGACTTTTTCGCAGCTTTCGCGCCGAGTACGAAAGATTCGGATTCATTCAAGCTTCAGTATGGTAACTTTTCTTGGGCCAGGTTGGAGCTGCAGAGTGCCATTGAGCCCTATGGGAGACTTTCCTTGGGCCGGGTTGGAGCTGCAGAGTGCCATTGAGCCCTATGGGAGACTTTCCTTGGGCCGGGTTGGAGCTGCAGAGTGCCATTGAGCCCTATGGGAGACTTTCCTTGGGCCGGGTTGGAGCTGCAGAGTGCCATTGAGCCCTATGGGAGACTTTCCTTGGGCCGGGTTGGAGCTGCAGAGTGCCATTGAGCCCTATGGGAGACTTTCCTTGGGCCAGGTTGGAGCTGCAGGGTGCCATTGAGTCCTATGGGAGGCTTCCAAAATCATGCTAAGTCTGAAAGTTTCGCCCGCCGCTTACGAGCGCTCAATACGAAAAAGTCGCGACAAGATACGTAATGGCTACCAAAAACTCGCGTTTTTTCGCGCAAATCGTATTGGTAACGAAAAAGTCGCGACAATTTCCGCAAAGTCGTAAAGGCGCCGAAAATTCGCAAAAAATACGAAAAAGTCGCAAAATGTTCGTTTTTCCAATCGGAATTTTCCCAATTCGGATTCGAATTCGTATCTTAGTAAATGTGCCCCTAATTATAAGGAATAGTGCTTAGTAAGGGATCTTACACATAGGTGTTTTGCCCTGAGTCCCCCTACTGTAGAGAAATCAATTACACTAAACTATTTGCTCATCCCTAATTACAGACAATAACCAAATATACAATCCCCAAATGTCTGCTAGTCCCTTTATATGTGTTTTCCCCTCAAATTATCAAATTGTTCACATTTATCCAACTTTGTATAGTTGCAATTTAAAGCAATTAATCACCTATGTGACAATAGCAAATATAATTAAGAATTTCTGTGAATCTGTCTTAATTTAATTAAAATTTATAGATGGATTATTCACAATTACATCCTATTGCTAAAAATAATCTTTGCAATTTAAGATAATGGCTTATGAATTTTCTAGTCACCGGAGAATTCCGGAGACAATTTTTCAGTTTTCAAGAAACAAACATGTATCCACATGTCAAAATACAGCACTACCCCTTCATCTAAGCTGATGCGATGAACTCCTAATCATTCTGAGTTTATATTTAATCACAAAAATTGTGGAGTTCATGATTAACATTTGAAAACTTGGTTGTGCAAATGCATCGGAACCAAAGGGTATCTATCCAGCCACACATGTGGAATAATTCTAATGCCATTGATGGTTTGTTTTCCCAGAGGGAAAAACTCATTATGCCCATCAAAACAAAACACATGGAGAATTGCTAATTCTCACACAATACACATACGCAACAATACGCATGGGGAAATTCTAGTGCTGATTCATGAAACTATTTGTTTTGCAAAAATGCAAATTCCCCCTATCCAACTTTACCAGGTAAAACAGTTTGCTGGGAATTTTAGAATTAAAAAGGATTAATAACTAATATAGGTATGGGATCCCTTATCTGGAAACCAATTCACCAGAAAGCATCACATTAAGGGGAGGTCACCTCCCATAGAATTCATTTTAATGAAAAAAAATTCAGATTTTTGAAAACTATTTATTTCGGATTAGATACGATAATTTCTGATGATTGAAAATATCACCAAAAAGGCTTGCGAAAAAATCATATTAGTCACGATAATATCGTATTGGCGATCTGAAAGTCATGAAATTTTCGTATCCGAACGATCGTAAATGGCGGGAAAACCTTTCTGACTTTGATCCTTCTGTGCATGTTTTTGGAAGCCCCCATAGGGCTCAATGGCACTCTGCAGCTCCAACCCGGCCCAAGGAAAGTCTCCCATAGGGCTCAATGGCACTCTGCAGCTCCAACCCGGCCCAAGGAAAGTCTCCCATAGAGCTCAATGGCACTCTGCAGCTCCAACCTGGCCCAAGGAAAGTCTCCCATAGGGCTCAATGGCACTCTGCAGCTCCAACCCGGCCCAAGGAAAGTCTCCCATAGAGCTCAATGGCACTCTGCAGCTCCAACCTGGCCCAAGGAAAGTCTCCCATAGGGCTCAATGGCACTCTGCAGTTCCAACCTGGCCCAAGGAAAGTCTCCCATAGGGCTCAATGGCACTCTGCAGCTCCAACCCGGCCCAAGGAAAGTCTCCCATAGGGCTCAATGGCACTCTGCAGCTCCAACCCGGCCCAAGGAAAGTCTCCCATAGGGCTCAATGGCACTCTGCAGCTCCAACCTGGCCCAAGGAAAGTCTCCCATAGGGCTCAATGGCACTCTGCAGCTCCAACCCGGCCCAAGGAAAGTCTCCCATAGGGCTCAATGGCACTCTGCAGCTACAACCTGGCCCAAGGAAAGCCACAATACCGAAGCTTAAATGATTGTACTTTGATAAATGGGCCCCTTAAGGTATGAAGATTCAATTTATCTGAAAAACCCAGGGTACGGAGCATTCTGGATAACAGGTTCTATACTTGTACTATAAGGCATCTCTTTATGGAACTTTCTATAATTTGTGATGTATTGTGTATAATACTAACTTTGAATATTAATCTTTGATTTCATTGCTCTCTAATACGAATAAAATAATATGTTAGTTGAAAAAATAATAGAACTGTCACAATACCTCAATCACTTATACGTCGATTTTATGCTGCATAGAAATGATAGACCTAATTCTAGGCAAAATGAGCTGCTGTAAGCAAAGTGATTAAAGTGTTCAAACGTGTGCACTCCCAAATAGCTTTCAGTTAATCATAGCATACAACCAAATCATTGTGTAAGCGAAACCCACGGAGCAAGTAGTTAAAATACATAAAACTGGATGTACATCTATTTTCACATGAATGCATAATTAAAATAGTGCGCTCGTGGGCTGAGAACTATTTACTTTTTTTTGCTGCTCTAAAAGGTGTAATTATTTTTTATTTTTCTTCTGTGTTTTATTTGAAAGAAAGAGGATAATTACCGAAACTGTCCCTGTTCACTGATTCACTTTAAAAAAAATCTAATCTTAGTTTTTAATTCTCGTGTGCCATTTTGTGACTGTTAGCTGAGAAATTACATGTTATGCTAGAAAGATCTTTATTAAGTTGCTAAAAATGCAGAGTTTTTTTGTGTGCCAAAAAAAAAGACATAATTAGGGACCTGACAAATGGAGTAAATAGAGAATGAAAAAGGGACAAGACAAATAAAATGGGAGGATGATGGAAAAAGTAGTACAGAGGGTAGAAGGGAATGGTGTTGTTATTTTATTATTATTATTATTATTATTATTATTATTATATTAAGCAACATATATAATGGTGCTGTATATTGAAGTTTTGATGGTAAAAAAGGTGGTAATGGTAAAAAGTGTGGAAGTAAGATGTAGAGCAGGGGTCCCCAACCTTTCTTACAGTACTCTGTAAAAAGACTTGGAGAGCAACACAAGCACCATAAAAGTTCATGGAGGTGCCAAATAAGGGCTGTGATTGGCTATTAGGCAGCCTCTATGCACACTATCAGCTTACAGGGGCTTTATTTGGTAGGAAATCTTGTTTTTATTCAACCAAAACTTGCCCCCAAGTCAGTAATTCAAAATAACTACCTGGTTTGGGGGCACTGAGAGCAACATCCAAGGGGTTGGGGAGCAACATGTTGCCCCTGAGCCACTGGTTGGGGATCACTAAGAGAAAAGGAAGAACATTAAAGAAAAGTAAACAAAGAGAAGACTACATAAAGACGTCGAGAGATAAAAACAAGGTTTTGACATATGAAGAAGCTTATTATACAGAGGGCTTACCAGTAGACTGGTACTTTGTTCTACTTCCTACTACTTTTCAAATAGTGCCTTGGCGGAACCAGGAAGTTGGAAAGTGGCTTCAATTCAATCCTTTGCCCAGGCAATGCAAGAAAAACAAAAAACACAGGTGTTTCTTAACCAAAACAATAGGAAAATGGGAGGATAATGGAAGAAAAAGATACATGTATGAGAGTATGAGATTATTCGGAGGTTATTTAGAAAGCCATTATCCAAAAAGCTCCAAATTATTGGAAGCCCATTTCCCATAGACTCCATTTTAATTAAATAATTTGAATTTTTTTTTTAAAATGTCCTTTTCCTTTGTAATAATAAAACAGTACCTTATACTTGATCCCAACTAAGATACAATTACCCCTTATTGGGGGCAGAACAGCCCTATTGGGTTTATTTAATGGTTAAATGATTCCCTTTTCTCTGTAATAATAAAACAGTACCTGTACTTGATCCCAACTAAGATATAATTACCCCTTATTGGGGGCAGAACAGCCCTATTGGGTTTATTTAATGGTTAAATGATTCCCTTTTCTCTGTAATAATAAAACAGTATCTGTACTTGATCCCAACTAAGATATAATTACCCCTTCTTGGGGCAGAACAGCCCTATTGGGTTTATTTAATGGTTAAATGATTCCCTTTTCTCTATAATAATAAAACAGTACCTGTACTTGATCCCAACTAAGATATAATTACCCCTTAAGATATAATTACCCCTAGATATTATTCATCCTTATTACAGGCAAAACAATTCTATTGGGTTCATTTAATATTTAAATACATTTTTTGTAGACTTAAGGTATGGAGATCCAAATTACAGCAAGAAGACCTTTATCCGGGAAGCCCCAGGCCCTGAGCATTCTGGATAATAGGTCTAATACCTGTAGTAGCAAAGACTAGTGTTGAAAAGGCTGTTATAATATAAAAAAGCAGCATATTACACAGTCTGTACAACAGAACAGAAGGTTTGATGAAGGCAAAATAGTAAAATAAAGGCATGTGTGGAAGAAAAATAAAAGAGAAAAAGAAAGAACGTTAAAGGGAAAGGATAAAAACAAGGCTTTGCAATTTGGAGCAGTTCATAATACTGTGGACTGGTAACTTGTTCTACCACCTACTACTCTTTAAATAGTGACTTGGTAGAACCAGGAATTTAGAAAGTGAAAGTGGCTTAATTTCCATACTTTGCTCAGACTTTGCAAGAAATAACAAAAACCACATGTTTCTTTACAAAACAATAGAATCCCACCAAACTGGAATATATATATATCAGTAAATATTGCCCTTTTACATCTTTTCCCTTGAGCCGCCATTTAGTGATGGGCTGTGTGCTCCCCCAGAGATTGCCTGACATTAAAAGATGCAGCTTTAACTGTAACAGGAAGTAGTGTTGGAGTAAAATGCATTCATTGGCTGATGTGGCCTAGCATGTATGTGTGCCTTGGCTTGTTTGTGTGCACTGTGAATTCTATGATCCCAGGGGGCGGCCCTAAATTCTTAAAATGGCAGTTTTCTATTTAGGAGTACCCAATGGCACATACTATTAAAAGAGTATATATTTATAAAAATGGTTTATTTAGATGAAGCAGGGTTTTACATATGAGCTTGTTTAAGCAATATATTTTTATAGACATTGTTTTGGGGGTATAATTTTCCTTTATTAGGTCGTATGTTTTGAATTTTGTTAAGTGCTTCTTTTTCAATGGCAACAATAGATTTCTTTCTAAAATGCATATTTTTCTTGTAAAGAACATTTTACACATTTCTGCTCTTATTTGGACTTGTTTAATTCTGCAAATTGTTCTGGAGAAATGTACTTTCTTTACACCTCTGCTTTTACTTAGTGAAAGTTAGTTGTATGTTTAATTACTAGTTGTCTATCAAACAGTATGTAAGGCAGAAAAACAACACAAGCCCTAGCCTTTCCCCACTCTGAAAGCCCACACTGTGAGTTTCTTTGGTTTTACCGTTAATCACTACGTATAAATTCATATGTGCTAAAAAACCTGGCCCAAACCAAAAGCACAAAGTGGCTCCGGTGATTTTATTCCTTCATTTATTTAGAAGTTAATGTACAAACAGAGCAGGTGTTGCACCAGGCTGTAACGATGCAATTTGTTTCACTAAACATGAATAGACATTTATTCATTTCTAAATCCAACAATAAAAAAATTCATGTTTAGTAATGTTTTTTTCCATTAGAAAATGGCCTGAGAAACACTCTACATTTTCACGTTAAGTGCAACGTCACCTAATTTGCAGTTAAGTGCGTACAATGTTCTACTCCAATGCAGAGTGGCTCAATTAGATGTTATTGGGATGGAGAAGAATTTTGGGTCTTTCAAAATTCTGGGAAACCAATGTGTTTCACAGGCCTCACTAATCCTTGCACATATCCATGTTCCTCGGGTTTCTTCAAGTAGTCTGCCTTGTTGGATGGATGGTTTTATATATATACTGTATATATATATATATATAGAACGCTATAAAAGGAAAGGCACTCGCAATAAAGTAAGAAATCCGTAGCCTGGGTGCAGTCCAAATCAAAATGCATAGATACTCGGACAGAAGGACCGCTCCACACAGGACTTATGAAGAAATGTAGTTTATTCACACATCAAAATGGAGACTGACGTTTCGGCCGGACTCCCAGCCTTTCTCAAAGTACAGGTATCGGACCCCTTATCTGGAAACCCGTTATCCAGAAAGCTCCGAATTACGGAATGCCCGTCTCCCATAGACTCCATTTTAATCAAATAATTCAGAATTTTAAAACTGATTTACTTTTTCTATGTAGAAATAAAACAGAACCTTGTAATTGATCCCAACTAAGATATAATTAATCCTTATTGGATGCAAAACAATCCTATTTGGTTTAATTAATGTTTTATTGATTTTTTAGTAGACTTAAGGTATGGAGATCCAAATTATGGAAAGACCCCTTATCCGGAATACCCTTGGTCCCGAGCATTCTGGATAATGGGTCCTGTACCTGTAATACATTGTGTAAACAGCACACCTAAATACATTCAGTGGCGGGAAACAAAGCAGTGACGTAGGAGGTGACGTGTATTCGGACGGACAGAATGTGTAGAAAATTCAAACACCAAAAAACAAACTAATAAACAAAATCAGTAAACGTGGACAAGTGTATAATGTTCAAAAAACCTTTGGGTTGTTCTAACAGGGCTCTTCCCTCTATGTTTATTCAATGGCATCAATAATATATATAAAAAATATATATAAAAAATCCTGGTAGATCTTTATAGGTAACGTCAGGCTAATCAGATCAACGGACGAACTTATGTCTCATATTAGGCACAAACAAAACTATTCCTTGGTATAGTATCTATATGCAGAGCTAGAGTGTAATTACTCATATATAAATTGTTATAGAATGGTCTTGCCACCGTGTAATGTAAGCGATCACATCGGTGTTGCTAGGACTGCGCTTGCTTAGTGACAGGAAATAGAGCCATAAAACATAAACAACACATATAGATAGAACATAAAATCTAAAGAACATATAGATAATTGGTGACAAGAACCTCCTACATCACTGCTTTGTTTCCCGCCACTGAATGTATTTAGGTGTGCTATATATATATATATATATATATACACACAGGTAGTTGACCCATTTTCCAGAATGCTTGGGACCTGGGGGTTTTCCGGTTAAGGGTCTTTCTGTAATTCGGATCTCCTACCTTAAGTCTGCAAAAAAAAAAATATATTAAACAGAAATTAAACCCAATAGGACTTTGCTGTTTGTTGTCTAAACCAACCTGTGCCTGGAAATCAACTTTGAGACTCTTTAACCCCTCTGAAACCTCATTTTTGGCTATTTATTTAGCTGAATTCTAGCTTCCTCCTTGGTTCTGACTATAGACTTGACAGGAGCAAAGAAGGCCCTTATGCCAATCCAATATTCCTTTCATAGAAAAATCGATCCATATTGATTTGTATTCTTAAAGATGTAGCACTTACTACAGAATGGATTCTGACAGGAATTTAGTTGGATTAATTGGGAGATCAGATTTATAGAATTTTGGGAATGTTGGGCAAATCCAATCAATGAAGCAGAAAAAAGCCACACCTCCAGATATCCTATTGCAACTCCATATTTTGTTTTGGCTATTAAAATACAAACAGAGATCAGATAAAGACTGCCTGACACGTTTCGGACCCCACCAGTCCCTCTTCCTTGCAATCCTTATTTAGGAATACTAGTACAGGTATCAGACCCCTTATCCGGAAACCCCCAGAAAGTTCCGATTTATGGAAAGCCCATCTCCCATAGTCTCCGTTTTAATAAAATAATTTATATTTTTATAAATTATTCCTTTTTCTCTGAAATAATAAAACAGTACCTGTACTTGATACCAACTAAGATATAATTACCCCTTATTGGGGGCAGAACAGTCCTATTGGGTTTATTTAATGGTTAAATGATTCTCTTCTCTCTGTAATAATAAAACAGTACCTGTACTTGATCCCAACTAAGATATAATTACCCCTTATTGGGGGCAGAACAGTCCTATTGGGTTTATTTCATGGTTAAATGATTCCCTTTTCTCTGTAATAATAAAACAGTACAGGTATCAGACCCCTTATCCGGAAACCTGTTATCCAGAAAGCTCCGAATTACGGAAAGCCCTTCTCCCATAGACACCATTTTAATCAAATAATTCAGAATTTTAAAAATGATTTCCTTTTTCTCTGTACTAATAAAACAGTACCTTGTAATTGATCCCAACTAAGATAGAAATAATCCTTATTGGAGGCAAAACAATCCTTTTGGGGTTAATTAATGTTTTATTGATTTTTTAGCATACTTAGGGTATGAAGATCCAAATTATGGAAAGACCCCTTATCCGGAATACCCTTGGTCCCGAGTATTCTGGATAACGGGTTCTATACCTGTACCTGTACTTGATCCCAACTAAGATATAATTACCCTTTATTGGGGGCAGAACTGTCTTATTGGGTTTATTTAATAGTTACATAGTTACATAGTTACATAGGGTTGAAAAAAGACCAGTGTCCATCAAGTTCAACCCATCCAAGTAAACCCAGCACACCCAACCCACACCTACCAATCTATACACTCACATACATAAACTATAAATACAACCACTAGTACTAACTGTAGATATTAGTATCACAATAGCCTTGGATATTCTAATGGTTAAATGATTCCCTTTTCTCTGTAATAATAAAACAGTACCTGTACTTGATCCCAACTAAGATATAATTACCCCTTATTGGGGGCAGAACAGCCCTATTGGGTTTATTTAATGGTTAAATTATTCCCTTTTCTCTGTAATAATAAAACAGTACCTGTACTTGATCCCAACTAAGATATAATTACCCCTTATTGGGGGCAGAACAGCCCTATTGGGTTTATTTAATGGTTAAATGATTCCCTTTTCTCTGTAATAATAAAACAGTACCTGTACTTGATCCCAACTAAGATATAATTACCCCTTATTGGGGGCAGAACAGCCCTATTGGGTTTATTTAATGGTTAAATGATTCCCTTTTCTCTGTAATAATAAAACAGTACCTGTACTTGATCCCAACTAAGATATAATTAATCCTTATAGGGGCAGAACAATCCTATTGGGTTTAATTACTGTTTGAATAATTTTTTTTATTAGACTTGAGGTAAGATATCTGAATTACAGAAAGACCCCTTATCTGTAAAACCCCAGGTTCTGGGCATTCTGAAAAATGGCTACCATACCTGTACAAAGCACTCAATGCACTCAAAATGGAGCACACATCAGTGCTATTTAGAAAGGTTCTCTGAGTCCGTCCTTGCTTCTTTTCAACTTTCAGGGAGCCCCCTATTCAAAATTGACATTAATAAGTTCGGGTTAGATCACTGAGTTGAAGATATCTTGTATGATATTCATGGATCTGGTGTTATAAGCATGTATTATGGTCAATAATGTATTGTAGGCAGCTATGTTGCAATATATTCCTTTTTATAAGGTTGCAATGATTGAAGCAGTAGCGTTCAGTTTACAATAGCTGCTGGAATGTTTGATATTGTATTCCTCTTGAATCTACAGTACGCCTTTCATTTTAGTTTGACAGATAATTCAAACAAGAACATTTCTCTGCCGAACAATATTTCACCATAAACTATTCATATTTATACTAGCTGCTCGTTTATATTTTCTACGGGTTCAGAGCATAAAATATATTAGATTCTGTTTTGACCTGACATGCAAGATAATTTTGTCTATGGGAACCCTCTTGGAAGATGACAGACAACAATGTTCTATTCCAGTGACAATCCTTGACTTTTAAAGGACCAGTAACACTACAAATTTAAATTATACGTTTGACTTGGCAAAGTAATTATGTATATTCTATTCATTTGATAATTCTATATAATATAGGATAGGCCTTTATCTTATCCATTATCATTATTAAAGCATTTCCTAAGATGCAAAAAACAAAACAATTATGGGTTTCAATTTGGGATACACCTGGTTTTTACACCTGGTTTTTGGCTGAATCCTTGGGTATCGAACCGAATCCAAACCCGGAAGCAGAAGTTCCATAGATGCAGTTGGAAATGTCGGTGTGCACAGTTATTTTTTTCCAATACTAAGGGGCAAATTCATTAAAGTCTGAATCCGAATCATGAAATCCCATATTCATATCCAAACGATCGTAACTGCGGGAAAACCTTTCTGCCTTTGAACCTTCAGTGCATGATTTTGGAAGCCTCCCATAGGACTCAATGGCACTCTGCAGCTCCAACCTGGCCCAAGGAAAGCCTCCCATAGGGCTCAATGGCACTCTGCAGCTCCAACCTGGCCCAAGGAAAGTCTCCCATAGGGCTCAATGGCACTCTGCAGCTCCAACCCGGCCCAAGGAAAGTCTCCCATAGGGCTCAATGGCACTCTGCAGCTCCAACCTGGCCCAAGGAAAGTCTCCCATAGGGCTCAATGGCACTCTGCAGCTCCAACCTGGCCCAAGGAAAGTCTCCCATAGGACTCAATGGCACTCTGCAGCTCCAACCCGGCCCAAGGAAAGTCTCCCATAGGGCTCAATGGCACTCTGCAGCTCCAACCTGGCCCAAGGAAAGTCTCCCATAGGGCTCAATGGCACTCTGCAGCTCCAACCTGGCCCAAGGAAAGTCTCCCATAGGCCTCAATGGCACTCTGCAGCTCCAACCCGGCCCAAGGAAAGTCTCCCATAGGGCTCAATGGCACTCTGCAGCTCCAACCCGGCCCAAGGAAAGTCTCCCATAGGGCTCAATGGCACTCTGCAGCTCCAACCCGGCCCAAGAAAGTCTCCATAGGGCTCAATGGCACTCTGCAGCTCCACCGCCCAAGGAAGTTCCCATAGGCTCAATGGCACTCTGCAGCTCCAACCCGGCCCAAGGAAAGTCTCCCATAGGGCTCAATGGCACTCTGCAGCTCCAACCTGGCCCAAGGAAAGTCTCCCATAGGGCTCAATGGCACTCTGCAGCTCCAACCCGGCCCAAGGAAAGTTACGATACTGAAGCTTTAGAAAAAATACAAATTTTTTGTATTCTGACCTGTCGTACTTTAATGAATGTGCCCCACAGGGTTGAAATTCAGTTTGGCCAGGTTCTTAGATTTGGCCCAAATACAAATTTTGCTAAAATTGGTTTAGATTTGGACCAGATCTGGGATTCGCTGCATACCTAATATCAATACATATTTACGGTAAAACAGGAGATGATTATTTATGTTTTATTAATAATTACAGCAACATAAAAACTTGTAATTTAATGAGATTTCTAGGCCAACATCATGTCATTTTCTTATGCTATAGGGATTATTTATCTAGACAAGTGCAGAGTGCAGTTTTAGAAGCTAATTGCCATGTTTATTACCCATAATGCATTGTTTTCCCCATAATTTCAGCACAATAGCAGCCACATGGGGGGGTTGCACCCAATAGCCTATGATTAAGTGCACACACGCACGAAACGCGTTAGGCACGTCGGTTTTAAATGGAACAATAAGGACCCACTTTTAGCAAACTTCCTTGTCCGGTGCGCTTGGGGTTCCTTTGTCTGTTTGGGGGGTTGCGCCCACTGCAATTGCACCAGATGCAATTTCAGAACACAGTTTCATATGGTAACAAATTGGAACAATTGGCAAGTTGTAGTTAATAGTAGCAATACACACATTTTTTTCCTTGGAGAGGCAGGTTGCAGTTGGTACTAGAGCAGGAAAGGCAAAGCAGGGAAGCTACGTACAAGTACCTGGAACTGGCAAGGTAGGAAAACTACACAGGTAGGTAAGATAAATACATGCAAGGCAAGGTAAGAACCTACAAGCAAGGAAAGTCAAACAGTCAAAAGTCTGAAGCAAGTCACACAACAGTAACAGATTTAAAGTCCTAGTCCAAGTTCAGGCAAAGGCCAAAGCAGGCTGAAACCAAGGCACATTATTAGAAATGTAGTATGGTAATGTAACAAGAAGGCATGGTCTTTGGTGTCTTTTATATTTCAGTTTTGCAGCAAATTGTAGCATGCTGAATGTCATCCCTGGTATCATCCCAGCATTCCACCTTGGGTGCAATGCTGTCACCATGCATGGCCAGCGCAGTCATTTATATAATTACTGCTCTTTTCAATAGGAGTGCAAGAAATCTGTATTTACTTTACTGATAACGTGTAATTATCAGCACTTCCTGGTCTCCCAGTGTCCTTAGCTCCTTCTCTCATCCCCTCTTGGATATCAGCACTTCCTGCCTCTCTTTCCCCTGTACCATTTAACTTCCCCCCTTCAGGTTCCTTACCTACAAAGCCCTTCCCTTGAAACTCTCCCCAAGTACCTTCCCCTTCAGCACTTCCTTGTGTGTCAGTGTCCCCTTGCAATTCTTCCCCAGTATAATCTCCAACAGAACTTCCTGCTCCCTTGGTGTTTTTACTCTCTGCTCCCCCGGCCCCGTGCAGCTCTTTCCTAGAATTTCCTTCAGCAGCATTTCTTCCTTCACAATCCCTTTCTGCCCTTCATTTGCACTTCCTCTTCCTGAGCTCCCACAATTCCCTTCACCCTCGCCTGGCGTCTCACTATTTTCTTTTGTGATATCCCTGACAACACTGCTCTGTGGGGTCTTTGCTGCTCTATTTCTTAAGTAACTCCGAGGCCCCCATATAAACCCCCTCTGTCTGGGAAATGCTCCCAGGCAAATAGTACCAGCTTCTTGCGCTGCTCTCTGTCCCGCACAGTAAACATGAAATAGTCCAAGGCGCTGTGTCGGACATTGGGCAACTCCTTATGCACCAACGTCTCCTCCAGGAAGAAGCGGACAAGTGGAGCTTGGAAGTGCCCATAGCCCAGTTCCCCCAAACACTTCAGTATCAGTGTGATCCGCAGGTTATTGTGCCCCCGGCGATTGAGATTACTGAATCTTTCCCTGTAGTTGCACACTGTTAAACCAATTAGCTCTTGCGTTCCTCACAATTATAACTAAGCTGCTGTGTGATGATTGTTTTTGAAAATGTACCTTTCTAAATTATCTTCAGACATATTTAGCATGACACCTCCCCCGTACTGCAGCACCTTATAACACTAACCCAGCATTCAAGCTGCATTCTCAGGGGGTGTAGCACCTATTTCATAAAGATGGATATCCTGTAGGGTTCTCCTTGCTGATTAAAATGACAATTCTGAAAGATGCTCTGTTCAGGTTATAACATTTCAAACCTTGGTGTCTATTCTGCCGCACAAATCAGTTTTTGGTCCTGTGGGAAAGAAACAAATCCCCCTTTCTGAGACGGTGGAGATGAAGTCGCATATGTACAAAATGTAAATTGCCATTAGAACAAAATCTATGAAATATTAGAAATGAAGAAACTCAATAAAGTCTCAACTTTCTTGAGGTCTGCCACGGCTTTATTGAACAATGTTTGTAAACCAGATAAACTGTACTTGCCCTGTTATAACAAAAACATAGGATACCCCAAATGCCAGCCACTGCAGCCGGTTGGCATGTAAAGTAAACTTTATTAAAGGCGACCTGTCACCCTAAGACATAATTCCAAATTATTTTGATATCATGGTAGTTGAGCAAAATAAACTTCACTTATACTATATAAATAATATAAATGTTGTTTCCTTCAGTCTTGGAATTACACAATCACAGCAAACAGCCGAGTGCCATTTTGTGGACACTGTTAGTAAGACAAGCTTTGCATCATGCGAAATCTTGTTTATGTATGTATGTATGTATGTATGTATATCTTTATTTATAAAGTGCTACTTATATACGCAGTGCTGTACAGTAGAATAGATTAATACAAACAGGGGGTTATTAAGATAATAGATAAATACAAAGTACCACAATAAATACAAATAAATACAAGATACAGTTGCAATAAGAGTAAAAAAAAACCCAAGATGATGGAGGTCCCTGCCCCATAGAGCTTACAATCTATATAAAATGGGGGACGTAAGGCCCATACCCATGCACTGGCTACGCAATTAGATGATGAGGAGGGAGAGGAAAAGTGAGCGACATCTTGGTAGTGGTGAATGAAGTTAAAGTTATTGTCTACCCTGCCTAAGGCAATATATGATTGCCAGCTGGGATTTTTAAATGCCTTTATAATGGTTATGGATGTGTTAATAAAAAAAAAATTGAGTTTCATGTTTAACTTAAAAAGGACTTTCATTATATAACACTTTATGTCTGGGTATTTATGTCTGGCTAATTTTTTTCAAAAATCCATATAAAAAAAACATACAAACCCCTCATGCGTTTCGTACTTAGTCAAAGGCAGTTGACTATAATACTGGTAGGGTACGAAACGCATAAGGCGGCATTTTGTGGGGGCTGTGTCCCATCTACTATGGCTCTTTTTGACTGGCCATTGAGGATCCCTATTTTTGATATAATACTAATAAGCTCCAGAAGAACTTAAATTAACTAAATATGATTTAATGCAAGAATGGGGACCGGAAAATCAAAAGGGGTGGGGGATGATCAGGTAACATCTTGGGAGACTAGACACGCTGCCAGGGACTTGACCTGGGTTCCAGGTGCCTGTAACATTGAAAGAAGGGTTCCTTCCACTCCCCACAGTCCTAGGCACCCTCCGTTAACCCCTTTGGTACCAGACAATCAGCAAGAAGAGTAACGCAATCATTTTTAGGGAAATAATATATTTTATGACAATGCAACCAACCCCATTGACAGCAATGTTTCCTGTTTGTAAAAAGAAAAGAGAGAGCTCAGTACATCTTTAAAATGTTATTTTATCTGATCTATTTTAGCAACTCACTTGCCTAAAGAAAAGCTACTTATGAGTAGCTTAGAGGTAAGAATAAGATGGGATCTCATGTGTTTGTGCAAGACATAAACCTGTCTGGGACAAGAGAGTACAAACGAATGCAAGTGAAGTTTGCACATAATGTTTTTTACATATAATGCAGGATTTCCCCCACAATTCCAATGTCATGTGCTCCAACTTCCAGTTGCCCCTGGCTTGTTCTGACTAGTGATGAGCGAATCTTTCAAAAGATCCGCGAAACGGTGAAAAATTCGCAAAACAGCGAAAATGTTGTCCGCCAAAAAAAATTGTTGCCCGCAACTATTCTTTTGTCACCCGAGGCTATTATTTTGTCGCACGGCTATTACTTTGTCGCCCGCGGCTATTCTTTTGTCGCTCGGTTATTCTTTTGACGCCCTCGACTATTCTTTTTTGACACCGGCGACAATTTTTGGACGTGCGGCGAATTTTTTCATCCATTTCGCGAAACAATCTGCGAATGGCGAAACACGGAAATTTGCCGCGAATCCATGCCTGGCGAAACATTTCGCCCATCACTAGTTCTGACTCAAATTGGGTACCAACTGCATCTAGTATTTTCATTACCTGGGCACAAGTCTGGTGCACCTATTGACTAGGGATGCACCGAATCCAGGATTCGGGCCTTTTTCAGCAGGAATCAGATTCATACGAATCCACACCCCTGGCCGAACTGAATCCGAAAAATCACGTGACATTTTGTCACGTAAACACGGAAGTTGAAAATTTTTCGCCGTGCACTGCACATGTGCCAACATTTAACCCTTTCAAAACCTAATTATCATATGCTAATTAGGATTCGGCTCCGTATTTGGCATCCCTACTATTGACACAACCTACTGTGGTATCACTGGAGCTACCAGGTTCAGGGTGGAGAAAACCATAGGGTTCCCTTTCATCAATGGATGCAATTGTGCACTGTTCATCAGATGCAGAATCACCATGTTTTTTTCCATAATGCAATGCTTTTTCCCAGAATGTTGATGTAACTGCTGACACAATCGGGTGATTCTTTTGATGCAACTATACTGCTCCTACCATATATGTGTCCAATTTGGCAAAATAGAGGCAAATGTTTGTGCACATTGCACCGAATATTTTCTGCCTGCTTTATGCCACTTTCGGTGTTCACTGATTGGCTATTTATGTGCAAGTGTGCTGCACCTATTGATACAGGGTGCTAAGGGAATCCTAAAGCTTCCACCTGGTCAAGAGGTGGCAACAGCTCCAGGGTTCCCCTGTGTTGAAAGGAGCAGCGGCCCCTGATTCGGAACAGAAGGCAGAAAGGACTGAGCAGCGCCAAGCGCAACCATAGTGTGAAGAGCAAGCGCAAGTGACTTTTATCAAAGTGGTTTTAGGTGCAAATAACAGCACGGAAAAGTGCAAGTTGCCTGCTGCTCTTGTGGACAAGTGATCCTTACTGTATCTTGTTAGCAATGTGTTAATAGCAAACATGATATTCAAGGTAGATATTTAAGGATATACAAGAGTATTTACCTGTGAAATAACATCTGATTTACGGTAACTTAAGGACCTATATTCAGTGAAATATAGAAGCATATTCATTTTATGGAAAAATTTTGCTGTGCATAAAACACAGGTAAGATCCAGCTTGCAGTTACCATGGGTGCCACTGAATTTTAATTTAGGATGTAACAAAAAAAATATATATATACATATACATATATTTACATTCAGAAATCTATTTCATCTGTATTACAAATGCCTTCTTTTAATTATAGACAGAGGGTTCCTATAGGGTTCCAAAAAAAAGGAGAATCGAATATGAAAGAATGAGTGAAATGAGACACTAGTGCAAACAAGAAATTTGTATAGAGATAGAAATGCCTAAAGTCTTAGTATATATACAGTAAATCTATATTAATTGTAGTACTGAGGCACCAACCAGTTCTTATAAAGGAAAATTAGGGATTTATAATCCATTAAAAGAAGTAAGAGAGCTTTTCCCCATGTGATAAATGCATTGAGCTGAAAAAGCAAAACACCTCCGCAGCCGTCAGATTCAGGAATATATTGGAGAGAATATCAAGTGAAGATATAATATTGCAGCTGTTTGCTCGAATTGGCAAAATCATACAGCAACTAGTTAGCAGGTGCTAAAATCTGTTTTTATAGCGCACAACATGTAGGATTCTATTAACTGTTAGATTAATAAACCAGTCTGTTAGCTGGCATTTAGCACCTTTATGTTTCAGAAATACTTTACAATCATTTTAATCTTTACCAGAAGCTTTTATACAGCTATTGCACCTCTTCTATCTCTGGGGATTGCTGACCTGTGACCACTGTTTTTCCTATGAAGAGCAAACTGGTAACAGAGTTGTAAGATCTGATATTAAAAACACATTGGGCAGGGGCATTCCTAGATCACGCTGGCAATATGCCTAAATTTATCTAGCTGGATACATTAGAACTATATATTTATGTTGTTATTCAACTAAAAATAAACCCGCACTATGAGAAAGAGAGGGTTTATCTGTTATGTGTTGTCTTCCTTCTTTGTGGTTTTTATATTAACAATATGTTTTATGTCCCAGGGTGCATTGTTGCTGTCCAGAATCATAAGTAGTTATTTGTTGGCTGGACTGGGTTTCCCTGATTGGTTGCTCAAAAAAAAATGTCATCCTGGAATGGCACAAGTGTAACTAAATCAACAGCAGTGTATTGCTTACTAAAGAGGGGGCCAATACTTTGGGCAGTGGCTGCCCACACAGGGAATGAGTGCATCATGGAAAAGGACTAGGGCCTAGATCATGGAAGAATAGGATCTGTTATCTGGAGTACAAAGCATTGTTTTATTATTACAGAGAAAAAATAAATAATTTCAACAAATTAGAACTATTTGCTTAAATAATTAGTAATTTGGAGTTTTATGGATAATAGGTTTCCAGATAATGCATCCTATACCTATACTGTAACATTACATAAAGCTCTAATTAGGTAGATAAATAAAGACCCCTTGTGACATTTTACATTTTTTATTGTAATCTGTACTTTCCCTTTAAAGACTATAAAAATGATTCTACTTAATTTATCTAAAACTAAGCATAAGCCCCACAGTCAGACACAATTTGTTGAGTTCAGCTTAAAATGTTGCAGTTTACTTCTTTATCTCTGCCCGAGGTAATGTGCTGAGTTTTCTATCTATAACGGAGCAAGGGAAAATTGGATGGGGTCGTGTTAATTAGCGTATGATAAAATATGGTTATTGTAAGAAAAAGTTGCATGCAGCAGCCAAAGGCATAGTATTAATATTAGTAAGTCAGAATTTATATACGGCTAGGCAGGCAAGCACATGACTCAGGCAATCCCATTTAGCACTTCAGCAGTTCACTTCTTAAAGCACAAGTACTCCTGGCAGATTAAGGATCCCTATTCCTCTTGGCAGGCAAACGTCTGACTCCTTTCAAAGAAGAAGGAAAGGTAAAAACTCAGTAAGCTTTATCAGAAAGGTCTAAGTAAATACAGCCATAAGCACTCACAGAAATGCTGTATCAAAAGAAACATGATTTCTTGTCTCCTTTTTTTCCTGTGCCAGAGTCTGCACTGCTCTCTCCCCTCTCCTGCTCCCCCCTCCCTCAAGAATGCTAAGAACTCCCTCCCCCTTAGGAATGTGTGATCTGAACCAATCAGCAGGAAGCTTTCTCATAGTCTTACAAACTGTGTGTAAGGAACGCTTATGTCAGTTGGCGCTTCTGCGTGGCGATCGGTGTCAGGGTGCACACGCGTTGGATCGGAGGGGCGTCAGCATAGGCGGATTTTCAATAAGGCTAGGGGAGGCTAAGCCTCCCCAAACCTGCTCTGGCACCTTAGAAATAAAAAACAAAAAAAACCTTGCTCCTTTTCTGCGCTGTCCTGCAAATCTTCTCCTGTCCCTGAAAGCTCCAGGTTCTGCTATAATCAGCTGTGCTCTGATTGGATCTTTCTTCTTGTGGATTCTCCAATCAGAGCACAGCTTTCTTAACAGTAAAATTGACCAATCAAGGTACAGATGCAGACAGGGATCGGGAAATTTTGCAAACTGGAGGCAGTGCAGAAATGAAGACTTAAAAAAGAAGAATCTGCAGACTGTAACTTTACCCATGAACCAGCTTTGAACTTTGCTGCAGTTTTCATCCCACAGTTACTATACTGTATATGTTCTATGTCACTAGCTGGAATTAAATTGTTTTTTGTCACCTGACATCTATAATATCCCTATCCCCTACCCTAACAGATGGAGGGTAAGTTAACTTTTCCCCCTGACAAAGCTCATTGTGCTTTTATATATTTGTTATGGTTTTTTGCACTTTCTATTTTTTTTTTAACTTTTGTCATTGTTTTTTTCATTTCTAGTTAGTTACAGTGGGGCCAATGCTGTGTATCAGTGCCAGTGTTATAGTGCCAGGGCCTGAATATCTGCCATCAGTACCCACTGCTCCTCATGGCATATAATGTGCTGGTTTTGTATATAAAGACTGCGTCTCACTGTATATAATGTGCCTGGGATGTCAGTACCTGCTGCCTCACTTTCTATAAAGCTAACTTAAACACATCTAAAGGGGAGGTTCACTTTTAAGTTAACTTGTAGTATGTTATAGAATGGCCTATTTCTAGCAACTTTGCAATTGGTCTTCCTATTTAATTTTCTATAGTTTTTGAATAATTTGCCTTTCTCTTCTGCCTCTTTCCAGCTTTCAAATGAGGGTCACTGACCAAAAAGTATTGCTCTGTGAAGCTACAGTTTTATTTTTCCATGCAGGCCCCTTAACTATTCATATTCCCATCTCTTGTTTAAACCACTACCTGGTATATAGCAACCAGATAGCTGCTGAAATACCAAAAGGAGAGCTGCAGAACAAAAAGCTAAATAACCGAAAAACCATTAAAAATAAAAGAGGACCAATTGCAAATTGTCTCAGAATATCAATGTCTACATCATATTAAAAGTTAATTTAAAGGTGAATTACCCCTTTAAGCTAACTGAACACAAATGTATAGAGAACCCCTAACAGAAGTGCACGTATGAATGCTTTTACATCCTAAGCATTTTAGGGTTAAAAAAAGCACCCCCACCCGCAATTTTGCACACAGGCTCGGACTGGGGTTTCTGGGCACACCCTGTTCCTTACACTTGCTACCAGCAAGCCGCCATGCATGTGTGCACGTACATAGCGCACCTCTGGCCCACGTGTGTATGAGCACACATTGCATCTCCTTACTTTAATTTCAGCACAACTTCAAGGCATGGAGCAGACCTGGGCCGGCGGGGCCCACCAGATGTTCAACCTTGTATGTGGGTATATACAGTACAGGTATGGGATCCCTTATCCGGAAACCCATTATCCAGAAAACTCAGAATTACAGAAAGCTCGTCTCTCATAAACTCCATTTTAATCGAATAATTCAGAATTTATTTAAACAGTACCTGTACTTGATCCCAACTAAGATATAATTACCCCTTATTGGGGGCAGAACAGCCCTATTGGGTTTATTTAATGGTTAAATGATTCCCTTTTCTCTGTAATAATAAAACAGTACCTGTACTTGATCCCAACTAAGATATAATTACCCCTTATTGGGGACAGAACAGCCCTATTGGGTTTAATTAATGTTTTATTGATTTTTTAGTAGACTTAAGGTACGGAGATCCAAATTACGGAAAGACGCCTTATCCAGAATACCCTTGGTCCCAAGCATTCTGGATAACGGGTCCTATACCTGTATATCAGTGTTGGTATATATATTTGTTGTTGTGTATAAGTACACAAATATGTCCTCTTGTCACACAGATGCATCAGGTTGCAGTTGCAGCAGGGCGGGGAGGCAGCCAATCAACTGGCCACTGTTATTACTACTATTATTATAGAATAATGCTTTACTAACATGACAAGTCCTTAGGAACGCTGCACAGAAGCTGATCAGCACTTAAAGGAGAAGGAAAGGCTAAGTCACTTGGGGCCAAAATGTTAAGCACCCCCAAGTGACTTTAATCGCTTACCTTGTACCCCGGGCTGGTGCCCCTGTTGGGAGAAAACCGTACCTGCAGCGAGCGTCTCCTCTTCCTGCTTCTGTCATTCCCTAATGACTTGTCATGTTAGTGAGTCCGAAGGAACCGAAATGAGTGAGCATTCCCGTAGGGCTGGGTGGAAGTAGTAATGTCTAAGATTTTTCTCCTACAAGTAACATCCAATGGAATGGAGACATGGTGTATAGCTAGTTTGGGCTTTATTTACATTTATTGAATATGCCTTGCTGTGTAAGGAAAGGATCTATAGGCAACATCTTATAGCTCATTAGAACTGACCTAAGAGAAACAGAGCTGCCACTGCCCCGTGTTGATCCCTTTCTGCAGGCCGTATTGCAGCAGCCATTCAGACTTAGCCCTTCAGTGTTGGCCTGGAGTTCCCAGAATAAATAAGAGAGCGCATTACTTGGCTATATGAGTAATGTAGGCCACTTACATACAGTCAGAATGTGGGCAGACAAGTTACATAATAATGACCCATGTCCCATCTCCTGTTAGTGCTACAGATGTAGCATGGCAGTTAATCATCTCCTATCTGGATAAATATGAGTCAAAGAACACTCTATCATCACTGTATCATAAATAAACTGCTGTCTCAGCTCCGAATAACGGAAAGCCCATCTCCCATAGACTCCATTTTAATCAAATGATTCAGAATATTAAAACTGATTTCCTTTTTCTCTGTAATAATAAAACAGTACCTTGTGATTGATCCCAACTAAGATAGAATTAATCCTTATTGGATGCAAAACAATCCTATTGGGTTTAATCAATGTTTTATTAATTTTTTAGTAGACTTAAGGTATGGAGATCCAAATTACGGAAATGCCCCTTATCCGGAATACCCTTGGTCCCGAGCATTCTGGATAATGGATCCTATACCTGTATAGTGATATTTCTTAATTTTTGAAGTCTCCCTCGAGGCTTCAGCACTGACCAAAATCCCTGCCTCAGTCAAGATCAGTAACACTGGGCCCAGACATGACTTATTCCCTGCTTTGATTTCTTCAATATTAATATCACTTTTCACCCATTTCTCCCTCCCCTGCCCCTTGATTGCACCTTCTCTTTTCAGTTACCCTTTTCCCTTGCACTACAAGTGTCCGTCATCTCTAACACTCCCTGGCAATACAATAAAAAGGCAAGAACACCACAAAATATGTATTAAAGCTTTATTTATAAAATAGATGTTATTTGTTTGTATTAAATTTTAGTCTAAAAGAAACCTGCCTATTTGCTAGTTGGTCCAGAGGAAGGCGAAAAACCACCATCTGAAGCCGGAGCCAATTTGCCTCAGAGGGGAAAAAATTCCTTCCTGACTCCCAAAAGGGCAATCGGACAAGTCCCTGGATCAACTTGTACTAAGGGTTTATGTCAGTGTGTATGTGAGGGGATTAGAGAGGAGGTGTCGCTGGCTCTACAGTGGGAGATTTGGAGTGTGTGAGGGTGGAACAGAAGATAAATGGAAGAGACTAGCTGAAGAGAAATAAGAGATTAGAATAAGGCAAAGAGCATGCTGGTTGAGGAGTAGACAAATAAAGGGAAGGCAGGTGGTGGAGCTAAAATTAAGAGAAGAGACCTCGGGTGGAGCTATGGTAATTTGAATCTAAGGTCCCACTGGTGGAGCTGTGGTGTTTAAAAAATGTGAATGCCACTGGTGAATCTGTAGAAATCTGTGGTGAGTATTACTGTTGCTGTGGTTGTTTGAAATGAAGATATTAAAGGAAAGACATCATTGGTGGAGCAGTGGTAGTCTGAGATATGATGACAGATAATGATAACAGATCTACAGTTAGAAAAACAGATCTGAATGCAGATGTTAAAGGCAGAGACTGCTGGTGGAGTTACAGTTATTTAACGAGGAGACGCCACTGTGGAGGAGCTGGGGCAGCTGCAAGGGATCGTGTTGATGGAGCTACAGATGCTAGAGGTGTGGTAGTCTGAGGAAAGAGCCTAGTGGTAAAGGAGCAATAGAAGAAGGAGAGATGGTACCTTTCTCTGCAGATGTTCCTTTCTCCTTGGATGGTATACAGGAGACTCACCCTGGGCATTTGATGTTATTGGCCACAGGATCACACACAGGCAAAACCCTCCAGGGCCATTTGCTGAGCCTCCTTCTGTTCTGGCGATGTTTCAGTTGCGCAGAAGTCACAGGCTCGCCGTAGATGTTCCATGGCACAGCAAGGCCGTAGATGATCCATGGCCCAGCAAGGCCGTAGATGTTCCCTGGCCTGCCGTAGCTGTTCCCTGGCCCGCCGTAGTTGTTCCCTGGCCCGCTGTAGCTGTTCCCTGGCCCGCCGTAGCTGTTCCCTGGCCCGCCGTAGCTGTTCCCTGGCCCAGCGAACTGCTCTCAATCCTATATAGATAAATAAAATCACAGTAAGGAAAAAACGAATCCTTGGGACGGCCTTTCATCCAACTAGTCTGAACTACTGAACCCATTTCACTACAATTACCAGCAGATTTGACATGGCGGTAGTTCCATGATTCTACTACGAGTATGCTGCATCTGCTACTGACTTGCAGCAAGCGAATTGGATGCAAATGCTGTTACTATTGCTGCGCAGAATGAACTTCAGTTTACAAAAGCACCTACTAATTAGCGCATGTATTGCTGCAGGCGCAACAGTTGCTAGAGTAATGGCAACCAACTAGCACGTGAGATTTATAACAGGAAAGCTGCAAAATAAAACTTATATGATTCAAAAGCAACATTTTTTTTACATTATATTATTGTACTAAAATGTAATAATAAGGTAAAGTACCCCTCTAAAAATATGTTTATTATTCCTAGCACCACTATTACAATTCCAGCTCAAGCAGCTTCTCATTTTAGTAAGTTAAGTGATGTGACAGTACAGCCATAACAAATATAATGGATTCCCTCACCTTGTTTGGCCGGCCGGTTCTGCACCGCCCGAAGGTGTTCCTCGATTTCAGCCCTGATGGTCTTCGCAGGGGGCAGTTCAGTAATGAACGGGTGCTGCAGCAGCTCTTCCGCACTCCATCTCCGGGAAGGATCCTTCTCAAGGCACGACTCCAAGAAGGACACAAAAGTTTGAGACCTGGAAAAAGGAAAAGATTTGAGCAAGAAAAACAGATGTATCGCTTTAATCGCTAATATGCCAAGGTGAGAGACACAGAGAGTTGCAGTATCAGCATCGCACAGTGACATGAGCTGGGAAGGACTCACCAGGTCCTTGATATGAGCCTCGGAGAGTCGTTGTTGATGATCAGGTCCGACACTAGTTCCTGATCGGCGTATGCTAAAAGTTAAAAACATATATATATGAGTCCCTTCAAACACAAAGCTGAAGTATTGGGGCTTATTCGCTATTTCCACCATAATAGACATTTTGCTTTAGAATAATTATAACAAAGAAAACATAACAAACAAACAATACCCCTGCACATAGAAACACAGGCAAAGCCTGTAATTCTGAATGTAACAGATGACTAAATAAAGACTCTTTGCCAGACTGGGTAACAATTCCTTGGTTACAATGTACAGAAACCCACAATTGTTGTGATTCACTTACGTGTTTTTCCCTCGGCCATTTCAATGGCAGTGATTCCAAGGGACCAGATGTCACACTGGAAAAGAAGACACCAAAGAGCATTAGGATAGAATTGGGTTAGCGTATGATTTAGTTACTTGTTACCGGGGGGTTCCCAATGGCTTCATGTTTAGCACTCATGTAACTGAATTGGCCTTTACTGAATGCAGCACCCATTTGTGCAGACACATAAATGCCATTGGGTCCTCCTACTGCTTCTACAACATACTTTGGTGTCGAATTCTGGTTCCCTGTCCCTCCTCCTAAAGGCCTCGGGCGCCATCCAGTGCGCAGTCCCATCAGCCTGGTTGCACTTTCCTGTCTGTGGGTCCAGGTCCCAGCAGAGTCCGAAATCGACTGAAATGACAGATTAAACATATAATTGGAAAATTCATTCATTTTAAGGGCAATAAGATATAAACCTGTATCATGATACCCTCTGTACTTTATATCCACAGAAGCTTCCCCCCATCCATTCATCTTACAACTATAAGTTTTACTCACTGAGTTTGATGTTTCCCTTCTCGGTGAGCATCATGTTGGGGCTCTTGATGTCCCTGTGAATGGCCCGGTGGTGGTGAATGTGGTTGAGAGCCTGGGGAGATTGAGATGTAGGTTATAAGAATATAACGGACATTTGGCTAAATATTCCTAACAAAGCGCGTGTAACACAATGTAGGATAATGTAAAGCAAAATAATAGAAGAGTCTTTAAGGAGTTAAGTTTACCTTCAATACCTCCCTGCAGACATAGCCAATCCAGGTCTCCTTCAGGGATTGGCCTTCGGTGCTGTCGATCAGGTCGTACAGGGAGCCGCCGCTGCAGTACTCAAGGACAAGCTGCAATAGGAAGGAATGATTTCAGGCCGTGTATGTATTTTATCGCCTCCAATGGAGATCTCTTTGGCACATAAGGGATGAATGTGATGCAACAAACAATTTCTTACCTCCAGATACTCCGATGACTCCTCGTTTGGAGCAGGGTGGTAATAAGCTCCATAGTAAGAGGCGATGTTCCTGTGCCTGCTGAACTTCAGGAGAAAGCTTACCTCTCGGCAGACTGACTCCTCATCCTGGAGAGGAAAAATAGAAACCCTTTAGCTCACATAGGCAGCCACACAATAGGGATGATATGGAGAAAGGAACTATAAAGAAACCTTACCCGAGTGATGTTGGCCATCTTGACGGCTACCTTACCTCTGTGATGGTGATGGCCCTGTAACACACACAGAAAGGTGTAACTGACATTCAGTATTAGCTGGAAATATCAAGACTCATATTGGGAACAAACTGACAGAAATATTGAGTTATTAAGGAATGTAATCATGTGCATAGCAGGGATAGTGATAGCACTTTCAACTTGCTTTCAGCTCCCCCTGCTCTCTAGGAATTTGGTTGGTCCCTTACCATGAACACGGCTCCAGTGCCGCCCTCTCCGATTTGCATCTCCTTGGTCAGCCGACCATCAGGAGGCTGGGAAAAATAGATAAATAGAATTAACAGGGGATTTTATTGATAACATAATATTCCACGAGGTAAAAAATATGTATTAACTACAATGGGGGCAGATAGGAAGGAGAGGGACTTTTGGGAAGGAGGGGCATGAGAAACACATGAAAGAGCGACGCAATTGGCAGGTGTGAGGTACATAAAACTGGGGGGGTATCACCAAACCAACACCCAAATTCCATGCTCTAGCAGCCCTTACAGGGTGTTGGTCATGTATGTCACCCTCTTTCCTACTCACCTTATAAATTTTGGAGAGGCGTCCAAATTCAGCTGTTCGCTGAGGGAAAATTAAAAGATTCTGTTAGTTTAAAGGGTCATTATTAGGCCCAACACTTGCTGAGTAACAAAATGGTACTACCCCGTGTGCCCTTCCACTAAAAGTGGGGTCCCATAGCAAATTCACTTTAGGGCCTTTTAAACCTTGGCCAAGAATGGGACTTTATTCACAAACCAACTTATTAGTCTTTGCCCCACTGTGCCCCCTACACCCCCTGGGCCCCCAGCAGTCACAGGGTCTCCTTTCTCTATAGTTACACCCCTGGATAGTAAAGAACTGTCTGATAAAGTGTCTGATTCTGGGATAAATTGGCCCCATATAGAACCAGATATTTATTCAGGCTCATTAAAGAGCCCCATATGGGCAGAACACTGCTCTGTGTGTCACTGAATGGGTTAACATTCTATACTTTACACCAAAACCCTTGAGTCAAATGAAATCCATAGCAGGAGCCTTACCTTCCTCCGGGGGGCGCAGAATGGCATTGCGCCCTAGTGGTTTTGCTCTTAAAAGAGCAGTTGGGTTTAGAAAAAAAAAATCAGCTGATATCAATGGAAGATGTTTTTTCCAAAGAAAAGCTGAAAATTTCAGGAAAATCACTGAAAATCGCTCTGAAAAAGCTTTGAAATCGCTCAGAAATCGCTCAGAAATCGCTCTGTCGCACAGAATTTCACTGTATGGGGGGACAGAAATGAAAAGATATAAGTTCCATGGTCCGGCCCTCTCTGCTATACAGATCAGGATACACTACATTATATTCACATTATTCCCCCCTGACCAATCCTTCCATTTTACCCAAAAAACTGATATTTATTCTCTATGATATTTTCATTCAAATTTCTGAAATCTGATTTCTGTGTAATGTGACATTATTTCAGGTTAGCAAAAGTCATGCTGCTGGCTTCGCAGCAATAACGGCATTAAAGGTGAAGTTCCCCTTTAAATTATGGTGAAACAGGTTGCAGCATTTCCCCGTATTTGGCACCATTCGTCCATCCTTCTATAAGAACACAATGCCCGGTCCCTCCTGCAATGTTATCACCACCATATAACTAAGGCCCAATAGTGGGAGATCAGAAAAGGATTCTGGGAGTTGTAGTTCTGCAGCACCTTAGGGGCCACATGTTGGGGGACTATGGATAATACTGGGAGTATTCTATCCCTTAGGTCAGGAAAACTGGCATAGGCACCTGCCCTGTTATACTACAATTCCCAGTATCCAATGTTACCCAGTGCTGTCATGCCTGGCAATATACATAGCACCCAGGGGTAAGGAACACACATATATATACATAGCACCCAGGGGTAAGGAACACACATATATATACATAGCACCCAGGGGTAAGGAACACACATATATATACATAGCACCCAGGGGTAAGGAATACACATATATATACATAGCACCCAGGGGTAAGGAACACACATATATATACATAGCACCCAGGGGTAAGGAACACACATATATATACATAGCACCCAGGGGTAAGGAACACACATATATATACATAGCACCCAGGGGTAAGGAATACACATATATATACATAGCACCCAGGGGTAAGGAACACACATATATATACATAGCACCCAGGGGTAAGGAACGGCTGATAGTGGCATATGCAGCCCAGTAACCACTGAAAAATCTATGCCATGTTGTACTGACCCCCTGCTTGTGTTTCGTAGTTCAGAAGGCAACTGCAAAGGCTTTCAAGGCGTGCTGGGAGATATAGTTCTGTGCTAAATAACTATGGGCAAAGCTCTATATAACATCATCACCCCCCATCACTTGCGCCAGTCCAGGTGATGATATCATTACTAGCATAGGATACTGAGATTCTGACTGTTTAACAGGATGTACCAATACATGGGTAGGGGGATTTCAACTTGCACAGAAGGGAAATAGCAATAATGGCAGCTCTCAGAGCAGAGGGGATCCCATATAAAGGAAGGGAGAGGATTACAGGTACTTGTTTTGGATTTCATGAAAGAGAACAGTAGTTGGTTTGGGAATGATGGAGCACATTAATGTATCCCCTGTATGAGTGTCTGTATGCTCCACTCACCTCTATAGTAAAGATTAATATACCTAAATGGGTTGCAGCCAATCACATTTTAAGATTTTACCTATGACTGGCTACCAAGATCCAACATGTATATAAATAATGCTGAGCTGAATGGGACCCTAGCAACCACAGGACAAGGGCCACAAGCTGCAGGTCTGATAGGGGATGATGGGAGTTGTAGGTCAGTGACAGTAACAGGACTACAGGCTGAAAGTATGATAGGGGATGCTGGGAGTTGGGACAAGCAATGGCTGCCTGTCATTAACTGCCCCAGACAGCATCAGTGGCCCATTAATGCCTGCAAAATGGCAACTCTGAAACTTTATGCTTAAAAGCTTTTTAAAGAAGGCAGTTTTATGTACAAAGTAAGAAACAGAGAGAGAAATATGAATATTAAGAGCATTGGAGGCAGAACCTGAACACCAAGTGGCCAACTGTCATCCCAAACACTGTCAGACTTTGCCCTTAATAATAATAACTTGTTTTAATACACAGCAAAATTAAAAACAACATAAATATTAATATTAGAAGAGGAATCTGAATCCCAAATGTTATTTTATGCTTTTTGTATTTATTCTGAGAGGTCTGTAGCCTCCCTGCTCCCCTATTTATTCCCCCAACCGCTACTCTCCAATAGTCATGTTTTATATGTATGTATTTATGTATTAAACTTGAAAAATTCTATGCAAACCCAAGGCTAATATCCCAGGCGCTACCTAGTGATGCAATTAAGTAGTGATTTTCTGCATTTATGTCATTATTTTCCTAAAATGTCCCCCCAGCGTGTGGCACGCTCCACTTACCTCTGATCCCAGAAATGAAAGTGAGAAAAGCCGTTAATAACGGACACTCTAGCAACCAAATGACAGTTAAAACTGTTAAACTTAAGGGCATCACAATGGTTCAGTCACACATCAGGCTTATGGCAGTGTCACAGTGACAGTTGGTGGCTGTGAAATAGCAGCTTTGAGACTTGTAGCTTAAAATCATACAAACCAGACACTTTTAAATACAGTGTGACTTACGGTAAGCAATGGGAATATCAATATATTAGAAGAATATGGATACCAAATGTTATTTTATACTTCCATGTATCTATGCTGAGAGGTTTGTAGGCTCCCTGTCCCCCAATTCTTCCTACCAACCCAGCTCTCATAATAGAGTTTTATATTTATTAAATAAAAGAATATGTGTAAAACCAAAGCTAATACCCCAGATGCTTTATTTCATTTCTGCCATTATTTTCTGCCATTATTCGTCTCCAGCGATGAGCTCTCCCACCTGGGCTGAACATTTCCATCTTTCTCGTACCCCTGAGCAGAAACATAAAATTATAGACACCATTGGATACCCCTGTTTGAATCACAGGGATATTAGAGTTGCAGTAAAGAGAAATAAACCATATTATTTATATTTGTTGTTGTGGCGATTATTTTTTTTTCTATTAAACAGACCAACTACAGTACGGTTACACTTTGCAAAATACTTTGGGGCTGATTTACTAATCCACAAATCCAAATGGGAAAAGTTCGGATTGGAAACGAACATTTTGTGACTTTTTCGTATTTTTTGCGATTTTTTCGTCGCCGTTATGACTTTTTTGTAAATTGTTGCAACTTTTTTGTAGCCATTACGACTTGCGCGAATTGTTGCAACTTTTTTGTAGCCGTTACGATTTGCAATACGACATTTTCGTATTGAGCGCTTGTAAACGGCGGGCAAACCTTTGCGACTTTGCATGAGTTTGCAAGCCTACCATAGGACTCAATGGCACTCTGCAGCTCCAACCTGCCCCAAGGAAAGTCTCCCATAGGACTCAATGGCACTCTGCAGCTCCAACCTGCCCCAAGGAAAGTCTCCCATAGGACTCAATGGCACTCTGCAGCTCCAACCTGCCCCAAGGAAAGTCTCCCATAGGGCTCAATGGCACTCTGCAGCTCCAACCCGGCCCAAGGAAAGTCTCCCATAGGGCTCAATGGCACTCTGCAGCTCCAACCCGGCCCAAGGAAAGTCTCCCATAGGGCTCAATGGCACTCTGCAGCTCCAACCCGGCCCAAGGAAAGTCTCCCATAGGGCTCAATGGCACTCTGCAGCTCCAACCCGGCCCAAGGAAAGTCTCCCATAGGGCTCAATGGCACTCTGCAGCTCCAACCTGGCCAAAGGAAAGTCTCCCATAGGGCTCAATGGCACTCTGCAGCTCAAACCCGGCCCAAGGAAAGTCTCCCATAGGGCTCAATGGCACTCTGCAGCTCAAACCCGGCCCAAGGAAAGTCTCCCATAGGGCTCAATGGCACTCTGCAGCTCCAACCCGGCCCAAGGAAAGTCTCCCATAGGGCTCAATGGCACTCTGCAGCTCAAACCCGGCCCAAGGAAAGTCTCCCATAGGGCTCAATGGCACTCTGCAGCTCAAACCCGGCCCAAGGAAAGTCTCCCATAGGGCTCAATGGCACTCTGCAGCTCCAACCCAGCCCAAGGAAAGTCTCCCATAGGGCTCAATGGCACTCTGCAGCTCCAACCCGGCCCAAGGAAAGTCTCCCATAGGGCTCAATGGCACTCTACAGATCCAACCTGGCCCAAGGAAAGTCTCCCATAGGGCTCAATGGCACTCTGCAGCTCCAACCCAGCCCAAGGAAAGTCTCCCATAGGGCTCAATGGCACTCTGCAGCTCCAACCTGGCCCAAGGAAAGTCTCCCATAGGGCTCAATGGCACTCTGCAGCTCCAACCTGGCCCAAGGAAAGTCTCCCATAGGGCTCAATGGCACTCTGCAGCTCCAACCTGGCCCAAGGAAAGTCTCCCATAGGGCTCAATGGCACTCTACAGATCCAACCCAGCCCAAGGAAAGTCTCCCATAGGGCTCAATGGCACTTTGCAGCTCCAACCAGGCCCAAGGAAAGTCTCCCATAGGGCTCAATGGCACTCTGCAGCTCCAACCTGGCCCAAGGAAAGTCTCCCATAGGGCTCAATGGCACTCTGCAGCTCCAACCCGGCCCAAGGAAAGTCTCCCATAGGGCTCAATGGCACTCTACAGATCCAACCTGGCCCAAGGAAAGTCATGATACTGAAGCTTGAATGAATCCGAAACTTTTGTAATCGGTGCAACGGCTACGAAAAAGTCACGACAATTAGCGCAAGTCGTTACGTTATGAAAAAGTTGCGACAATTTTCGAAAAAGAAGCACAGAAATGAGTTCTAATGGGTCAGATTTAATGTGACAGATGATTTTCTTCTATTAAATGCAAGCCTGATTAATATTTCCTGTAAATGATGTGTAGTATTTTGAGATTAAATAAATAAGAGATAAAATAAATAAGAGACTGCCTGCATGTTAACTGCCCCTGGGTGTTTATGGGTGTCTGGTCTCTGTGACCATTTTTTTCCATCTTGAACTCTCTATGAGTTCTTAAGTTTGGACCTTGGCCTACTACTAGCTCTGATTGTCATCCACTTGTGTAGACCTCAGTCTGTCTTTTGTGTCAGGGGTGGATTTTAAATGTATTATTTATTAAAGTATCAGACTGAAAAAGAAATACCAGTGCTATATATATATAACAAATAATAAAACAGCCCCTATGCTAGGTTATGGTTTCCACTGTTTTAAATGATTTTTACTGGTTGGTGGGGGGCAGGCAGTGATATAAAGGGGTGGAGCAGTAATGTAAAATGGGCAGAGCTACAGCTGTTGGACAGATGGAGAGCAGGTTATGGACAGAATGACCAAAGAAAAAAGTTTGGGCAGATTGGGGTGGGTCAGGGTGACCCAGGGGCTCATCATCATCATAACAGTATTAAAAATTTACCAGCAACTAAATTGCCAGTAGATTTTTAACACTGGCCCAGCCTTGGCAGGTTCTTTACTGGCTAGGCCGGTACAATACTCTCCAGCTGGCAAGCCTACTGCTAGTTTAAAAGAATTCGCAAAACAGGCCTTTGTATAAGACACATCCATAAGGGGCACCAGCTCAGTATTTGTTTGTGCCATCGATCTTTATTGCCCTTCAGTTGTACATTATACCCCCATTATCACCTGAATCTATACTGATGCACAGCAAAAGCTGTTATAATTTCACAGTGTGAAATTGTATTTGTTATTTTCATTTTAGCTATTTTTTCTGACTTTTATTGCATTTCTTTAAAGAAAGCACACACAAGTTAACTTAAACGCACACAGCCTACAAGATATTAGAAGGAACTTTGAGCCAGACTGCAAGAAGACAGAGAACATTATGTACTAAACAAATGGGAACAATGTGGGAGACTATGGGCAGAGTCACTGTCAGAATGTTACATAATGTGCTGGGCTTACTGTTAATACATTGTGTGCAAAAGAACCTTATATTGGAACTTATACTTTTCTTTTGAGATATTATTGTCATTATTAGACCCTTTGGGAGAAATTTTTAGATGTAGGTTCTGATTAGCACCAAGCAGCAGTGAGTTTTGATCAGCCAAGAAAATGAAAACAAAAATGCGATTGGTTGCTATGGACAACTGCCCTGGTAAAGTTTAGCACCTATAATAATAAATTAGCCCCTCTGTTATCAGTGTGAATCATTGTTGAATAAGTGATGCTCTTTGTTGGTCTGTGTTATAGACTTATGGAGCGATTGTGGATAATGATAGGCACTTAAGGTGGCCACACACGTTTGGATTTTAGTCTTCTTCCAACAACATTTGGATATCAGTCGTAAGTTTAAATGCAACAATATTAAACTAACATTCAGACTGAAATTGTAGGATAAAGCCCTTAAAATAACAAATGGGAGAATGTTCTGAACATGAAATAGTTAGCAGCACCAATCGTACGAAAGTGACTTCCATTGAATACTCCATGGATATCATCCGATACACAATATTTTATTGTTATACAGCCCAAATTTATAACTTCTCCGATCGACTAAATGAACCATCACCATGGTAGGAAAAATCATAGGAAACCTAGTTTGTATCGGTACGTGTATGGCTAGCTGTACACTTGGCCAGATGCAATTCAGTGAGAAAAGGTTTATCACATGAAAACTTGATGCAAATCAATTCAGAAAGACATATCTTTTTTCATGTGAAATTTTTATCACATGGAACTCTCCAGCAAGTACAGATGCAGCATTTTGTTGCATTATGTCTCTAACTGGTTGTCCCAGAGATAAAAACATACCATAATTCGCACGGTCTATGGCATTTTCCATTGTATTTTGCTGCCAAGTCTTTGCACTGTAGCACCATGTAGGGATCCCCAACCTTTTTAACCCGTGAGCAACATTTAAATATAAAAAGGTTGGGAAGCAACACATGCATTAAAAAAGGTCCTGGGGAGACCAAAAAAGTCTGTAATTGGTTATTGTGTAGCCCCTATGTAGACTGGCAGCCTACAGGAGGCTCTTTTGGTAGTACCCATGGTGTTTATGCCTCTAAAACTTGCCTCCAAATTAGACATTTAAGAATGAAGACCTGCTTTGATGCCACTGGGAGCAACATCAAAGGGGTCGGTAAGCAACATGTTGCTCGTGAGCCACTGGTTGGAGACCACTGATCTAGAGGCAGGACCTAACACCCAAAAAATGGTGTCTGGAACATGGTGAGACAAAATGAGAAAACTTGCTGGCTGAACCAAAAGAGGCTATACACGTGCGCTTCCCTGTTTTTAGATTAGAACACTGACATCTACGAGCCAGTTACTGAACTGCCAGGAGAACACAGAAAACAGCTTCCCATCTAAACTGTAGGGCCACACTTAGGTGTCCAAAACTCTAGGGGACTAGAGAACCAGTGTCAGACTGGGCCCCCAGGGGCCCACCAGAAAACCACTCTTCAAACTATTTTTCCTCCTTTCCCCACCCAACCTCTTTATTCTCCTAGTCTCTTTTATTTACATGCTAGCATCTATATTTCCATCTATTTCTCCTCTTTGTTTCCATTCAGAAATTGTGAATGACCATGAAGCAGGCCTAATGGTCAGGCAGGAGGGCCCACTGACACCTGGGCCCACCGGGAGTTTTCCTGGTATCCTGGTGGGCCAGTCCGACACTGTTTGCACAGTATCCCTGGGAGTCAGTGGGAACTGCCAGACGTAGTTGGGAGGTTAATTTTTTACACCAGCAACGAATCCACTAAGTCTCACATTAGCTGTAGGTCGGTCTGTATATGGCCCATATTTAGCCTCCCCAAACAAAAAAGTCACCCTCCGCCTACACGCATCAGCGTTGACGCACCGAATGTGACAACACGGGCACGTGTCCGGATTGTCGCCGCACGCGGACGCATGACGAATTGTTGCAGCACGGATGCACATAGCGTATAACAAGAACCCACGTCCCAGCCTTCTTGCGAAGTGATCGCTGTTTGCCTGCAACTGACACTGAGCATTGTTTTCCTGCCTGATTCTCTGTGTACCCGACCTAGCCTGACTTTAAAGGACAATGAAAGGTTAATATAAATTAAAAGTAAGTCTAAAGGCATTCTTTTTAAGTACTTACTGCATATCTAAATTCCCAGATCCCTGCTTGCTTCTCTGATATATGGTGCTGGCAGCCTACAGCAGTGTGAAGCCTACAGTGACATCACTGAAATCTCTCTCCCCTTCCTGTAGGTGCCAGCGGCAGCCTTCCTATTATCTGAGCATGTGTGTAACTTGATCCTGTCTCCTGTTCTGAGCTACACATGCCCACCAGCCAATCAGAAGCGGATCTGGCAGAGGGGAGGGGGGGAGGGAATGAAACACATGTGCAGTATGAAGCAAGGAGGGAAAGGAAGGGAGAATACCTTTTTAGAGATGGCTGCCAGTTCTAGAAAATGTGAAGTAAGTGTGACTGAGTAAATATTTGATTAGGTGAGCCAAAAGTGTGGCGTTTTTACTAAACAATAGGAGGACTATTGGGCAGCATGCTTTTTACATTTTGACTTGCATTCTCCTTTAATCCTGTTTGTCTGCCTCCTGAACCGACCCACTTGCCTGTCCGACTATGCTTTTGTCTTCCGATTCTGCTTTTGACGCCAGATCTACCCACGGCACTCCTCCACAGGTGCCAGTCCTGTCTCCACCTCCAGTGACTGTTCTACTCTATGGGAGGTGTAGGTGAGGCTAACTGTCTTCTGTGTTCCTTTGGAGAAAACACGCCGATCCTTAAAGGTACGGTGACATTCCTGATACTGTTCATGTACAGGGGTCTTGGTGCAGGAGCGTGACATGGGAATTTACTTTACAGAGCTCTGGGTTTCTTTTTCCTATGAGGCTTCTGATCATCTGAACAGGCGAAATATGGGGAGACTTAAGGGCACTATCGAGAGAACTGAAGGTTGAGATTAACACTTTATTAGCCTTTCCTACTCCTTTAAAACTTCTCCAGTTCCATTGGTAAAACAGCATTACTCCTGGCAAGGACAGTGACCAACATGTGTGTGACTGGGAAAATTGGAGTAGTTTGTAGAAAGGAATTATTGGCCCCCAAAAACCCAAATGGGCAAGTGAAGACATCACCTTCAACAACAGAACCATGGGGGGCATTTACTAATGCTCGATTTTTTCAGTTCAGGTTTTTTGATATCAAAACAAGATTTTGTTATAAAAAATAAGCAATTTTTTCACAACTTATTATGTAAAAAATGCTAAAATCCAAATGTTAATAAATGCCCTCGCATGCATGGAGGGGCCAAGTGCTTCTGAAACTCTGAGGGCAGATTTATGGAAATGTGAGTATTGAGCTTAAAGGAACAGTAACACTAAAAAATAAAAATGTTTTAAAATAATTAAAATATAACGTACTGTTGCCCTGCACTGGTAAAAGTTGCGTGTTTGCTTCAGAAAGACTACTATAGTTAATAGAAATAGCTGCTGTGTAGCCATGGGGGCAGCCATTTAAATTGAAAAAAGGAGAAAAGGCACAGGTTACATAAGAAGATACCAGATAAACTGTGTAGAATACAATGGGAATCTGTTACTTATCTGTTATCTGCTTAGTAACCTGTGCCTTTTCTCCTTTTTTCAATTTAAATGGCTGCCCCCATGGCTACACAGCAGGGTATTTATATAAACTGCAGTAGTGTTTATGAAGAAAACACACAACTTTTACCAGTGCAGAGCAATAGTATATAATATATTAATTATTTTTATACACTTTCATTTTTTGGTGTTACTGTTCCTTTAAAGGAGAAGGAAAGTATAATCACTGGGGGTGCCAAAAGGCCCAAGTTGTATTTATTCCCATGGGAGTTTTTATGTATTAAGCTCTAAATTCGCATTTTGATCAATTTGCCCCTCTTAATGTTATAAAACTTAGAGACATTTTTATCAAAATTCGAATTTGTTTGTTTTGGAGGTGTTTTCTACATCAGCATTTTGCCTAAAACAGCTCCTATTTGGAGAGTAGTAGTCAGCACCAAGCCTTGTGATTAGTTAGAAGTAGTGCAGGTTCCCCAATGGCCACTTTCCATCGGCATATCCTGGTACAGAAGAACAAGAACAGCACCTCTTGTCTTTGTAGATTAAAATGCCTTTATTGCAAAGTTTTCTGGGGTAAACAACAACAGCAGCAACGTTTCAGGTCACATAAGACCTTTTATCAAGCTACATGATCCAGGGTTGGACTGGGGGTGTTGGGCCCAGTGCCGGATTTCTACATGGGGTGCCCTGAGGCCACCCCCATTAAGTGCCCCCTATCCACCCCCCGCCACGCGAAAGCGCATGGCCGAACACCCTATGTTTATGCCGCCCTACCCTCTAGGGCCTTTGTGGCTTCACAAATCCGGGACTGGCTGGGCCCACCTGGGCCCATGCCGCCTTCACACCCCTCACGCACAGAGGCCCCCAACACCCTCCGACCCCCTTCCCTAGTGCTCCTAAAAGAAACTTACCTGCGGTGCGTCGGGCGAGGGAGATGGTGGATCATGGGAGCACCCATGGGGGGATCGGATCTGGGCCGCTAGGGCCCACAGGGTTTTTTCCCGGTACCCCAGGCCCTGTCCGATGCTGACATGATCTCACAAGCTTTTAGGGATTTAGAAGTTTAGAACTTTTAGATTTGAATTTTTTTTTGTTAGTTTTCTTTTAGCTTATTAAATACAGTACTTGATTTGAAGTTATGATTTGAGTCTGTTGGTTTTAGTGCAAAAAAACTTGAATGGCACAAAAAACTAAAATGCAAACATTGATAAGTCGGCCCCCTAGAGCAGGGATCCCCAACCTTTTATAGCTGTGAGCCACATTCAAATGGAAAAAGTGTTGGGGAGCAACACAAGCATGGAAAAAGTTCCTAGGGGTTCCAGTGAAAGCTATAATTGGCTACTTAATAGCCCCTATGTGGACTGGCAGCCCATAGAAGGCTCTGTTTGGCTTTACATTGGTTTTTATGCAACCAACACTTGCCTCCAAGCCAGAAATTCATAAATAAGCACCTACTTTGAGGCCACTGGGAGCAACATCCAAGGGGTTGGTGAGCAACATGTTGCCCCTGAGCCACTGGTTGGGGAACACTGTCCTAGAGCAATAGACTACAGTACAGTAACTGAGCCAGGTCTGCCTTGGCAGTGCATTTCCCATTCAAAGAGAAGCTTCTCCATGCTAGGAAGAGTGAATCATGGTAGTTGGTTAAAAAAAAAAAAAATTGCATCTATCATCCACTGACCAAAGCTCTTTTAAAAAAAGAGTTCTTTTACTGATGATGAGGAAGAGTACAAAGGTGAAAAACACACTTTGCACCATGCCCCGGAGCCAGCAAAGGACCTGCATGTCCCCCATGAATACAATACTACCAGGGTTTGGCAGCACTTTATGAAGTGAGGGCCAGCACGTAGTTCCCCTTCACCACCTAACTTGCCCCCTGTTCATCCCATAAGTTCAATCACTGTTCAGAAGCAGTGGTACCTGCTTTTTACTTTGCAACACTGTGCTATGAACCTCCTGTCTGGAATTTATAGACCAATGGCACAAGTGCATCTTCAGTGAAGATTAAGGGTGCAATTTTGGCCCATTATTCTCATGCACTCAGCCTCATATTAAATGACCCCCTAAATATCCACCCAAACCCTTAATATTTAAGCAAATGCGAATCCTGCTTAAAAAGTGCTGCACTTTGGCCAACCCAAACCCAAAATTTGGCGCATCTATATTTACTGCTGTTGACAGGCTAATATATGTATTTAATTATGCTTCGTACAATATTATAAAGGGTGGGCTGGCAAAGGAGACAAGGAGGCATTTGCTCTTGGGGTTACAATGCCCAGGCAAGGAACTATTAGAGTCACTAAACCATATATGGGGAACCAAGGTTGTCAGTCTGTATTGCATATTGAATTTAACGAATATATGCAATATATGTACTAGTCCAGCCCTACTACTCATGGAATGCTTCATTCTCTTTGTCCTTAGGGTCAAAAGTTGCCAGTTCTCTCCTAAAAGTTGCAAATGTTCAATATATATTGTTATTAGTAATTATTAGGAACCTATATTGTATATACAGTATGTGCTCATCACAGGATATTTTCATCTACTTTCTAATAGAAGGCAGTTATCGGCTGCATTATCACTCTGGTAGCTGCAAATGGCTGTCTGTTAATTTGATGTCAGAGAAGGTGCTGTTCACAATTTTGATTCTAATGACATTCCTGTCCCAAGTTGCTCGGCAGTGAAGCAGAAAATGAAAACTATACAGGCAAGAGAGCTTCCTATCAGTTTATAATTGTTTCCATAGAGACCCTAAATGCCCAAATAAGCTCTCTGTATCACAACGGCTTCAAGCTAGAATGGATGTTTAAAGATATTTGATGAGCCTTTTCATTTGATAGAAATATTATCATCAAGACATCATAAAAGTGAGTTTATAGAGAATACATTTAGCAAACTTGTGTGTACATATATATATATATATGCACTAAACGCTGAATTTCCTTAGTTAAATTATCTTTATCACTCTGGTTGTGCTCTGGTGCCCCTTTAGTCTTTTTGGCACTTGTGACTTTGCTATTGCTTTTGTTTTATAACAATTAATAGCTGTCACCTTCAACAGCAGGACAGAGCATCCATGGACCTCCAGAATTCATGGTTTTCCATAAACCACTGCCTATATGTGTGGCCAGGGCCGCCATCAGGGGGGCACAGGGGGTACTGTTGTGCCGGGCCCGGACGATATCCTCGCTTTAAAGGGGGCCCGGCCGTGACAGGTTTTTTTTTAGCTCGGGCCCCCTTTAAAGAACTCCGGGCCCTGTCATTGGTGGCCAGTGGGAAATTTGATTGGTTGCGCCCCGTGCGTCCGTACGCACGGGGCGCAACCATATGAAAGGTGCAGATCAGCGGAGGGCCGGGCACAGATCGCGAGGACGCAGAAGAGGAAGGTGAGCTGGAGGGAGTCGCTGGGTGTGGGGCGGGGGACTGGACGAAGTCGCTGTGGGGGAGCTGGAGGAAGCCGCTGGGAGGGAGCTGGAGAGGGTCACTGGGTGTGGGGGGGGAGCTGGAGGAAGTACCTGTTGGGGGGGTCGAGGAAGTTGCTGGGGGGCTGGAGGAAGCTGATGTTGTGGGGGGGGGGCCTGGAGGAAGTTGCTGGGGGGGCTGGAGGAAGTTGCTGGGGGGCTGGAGGAAGCTGATGTTGGGGGGGCTGGAGGAAGTTGCTGGGGGGGCTGGAGGAAGCTGATGTTGTGTGGGGGGGGGCTGGAGGAAGTTGCTGGGGGGGCTGGAGGAAGCTGATGTTGTGTGGGGGGGGGCTGGAGGAAGTTGCTGGGGGGGCTGGAGGAAGCTGATGTTGTGGGGGGAGCTGGAGGAAGTAGCTGTTGGGGGGGTCGAGGAAGTTGCTGGGGGGGCTGGAGGAAGCTGATGTTGTGGGGGGGGGGGCTGGAGGAAGCTGATGTTGTGGGGGGGGGGCTGGAGGAAGTTGCTGGGGGGGCTGGAGGAAGCCGCTGTTGGGGGGGGGAGCTGGAGGAAGTAGCTGTTGGGGGGGGGGTCGAGGAAGTTGCTGGGGGGGCTGGAGGAAGCTGATGTTGTGGGGGGGGCTGGAGGAAGTTGCTGGGGGGGCTGGAGGAAGTAGCTGTTTGGGGGGCTCGAGGAAGTTGCTGGGGGGGCTGGAGGAAGTAGCTGTTGGGGGGGGCTGGAGGAAGTTGCTGGGGGGGCTAGAGGAAGCCGCTGTTGGGGGGGAGCTCGAGGAAGTTGCTGGGGGGGGCTGGAGGCAGTCGCTGGTGGGGAGGGAGCTGAAGGAAGTCGCTGGTGGGGTGGCTGGAGGATGCTGGGGGAGCTGTGCAGATGTTGGGGGGAGCTTGGGCACATATCAAGAGGGGGGAACCGCAGGAAGCCACTGGGGGGAGCTGGAGGATGCTGGTGGGAGCAGGGGGGAGCCGGAGGATGCTTGGGCAGGTGGGAGCTGGAGGATGCTGGTGGGAGCAGGGGGGAGCCGGAGGATGCTGAGGGGGAGGACAAGGGAGGGGGGTTAACTGGAGGATGCTGGGGAGATGCTGGCTACTAATGTTTTAGGGGGCCCCGGGCTACCACTGTTTTAGGGGGCCCTGACTACCAATGTCTGTGTGTCCTTTTTACTAATGGGAGGGGCCATTGAGGGGCAGGACGTGGGTGGAGGGGGGCCCAGAAAATTTTCTTGTGATGGGCCCCGTGATTTCTGATGGCAGCCCTGTGTGTGGCCTTGTCCTACAGACTTTGGTCAGTATTCCTTATATTTTTATAAGGAATAAGTGCTTAGTGACATAATTGCTGTTGCATGATTCAATCTTGTAACCCCTTTTATAAAATATTAGGAGATTATGAGTACTAGGACCTGTATAAAGGCATTTAGCTTTGGGCCTCATGCTTTTATATGGTCTTAGCTTATAATTTCCTTATATTTTACAATAGGGGATACATTATTCATTGTATAATTTACAAAAGGAACATGATTCTCTATATAGAAAAATATGTCATATTATATATAGCAGCGATCCCCAACCAGTGGCTTTGGGGCAACATGTTGCTCCCCAACCCCTTGGATGTTGCTCTCAGTGCCCCCAAACCAGGTAGTTATTTTTGAATTCCTGACTTGGGGGCAAGTTTTGGTTGAATAAAAACAAGATTTCCTACCAAATAAAGCCCCCTGTAAGCTGATAGTGTGCATAGAGGCTGCCTAATAGCCAATCACAGCCCTTATTTGGCTCCGCCATGAACTTTTATGGTGCTTGTGTTGCTCTCCAAGTCTTTTTACATTCGACTGAGGCTCATGAGTAAGAAAGATTGGGGACCCCTGATATACAGTATGTCAATATTAGTGATGAGCGAATCTGTCCCGTTTCTCCATAAAATTTGCGAAACAGCAAGAAAATTCCCGAAACGACGAAAAATTTGCAAAATGCATTTGTTGCGTAATTTTTTTTGTCGCCCGCGTTTTTTTGTCACCCATGCTTTTGACGCGGCCGTGCCCAATTTTCCTGCGACCACGGGCTTTTGATGCGCAACAAAAAAAATTTCCACGCTGCGAATTTTTTTGCTGCGAATTTTCATGGACATTTCGTGAAACAATTTGCCAATGGCAAAATGCGGAAATTCAGTGCGAATCCATGTCTGCCGAAAAAATTCGCTCATCACTAGTCAGTATCATAATGTCAATTTCATTAATTCAGAACATTCTGGATTATGAGAAAATAATAGCATATTCGGGTGATAATTTCCCCCTTAACACCCCCAGCCCAGACCACTGAGACCGCTACTAATCTAACCACAAACAGGAAAATGCTTGCATACAATGTATTAGTGCACATCCAAAATTTCCACTCTAAGGTGAGTGATTTCATTTCAGCATTAAAGAGAGCATTCTATCCAACATTTATAGACTAAAGTGTTTGCGAAAATAGGAACTGGGACCAGTAAATTATAAACCAGTAAGCAAACAGCAGAGATGGAAATGATATACTGTAAGGGCTTGCTAGTCAGAAATGCATTAGAGACATTTCACAAATTATAAAGCAAGACAGGGCAGTCTAAATGCAGCAAAGGAAATAATACGGGGCCTAATATTTCAATATTTTAAAGCATTTCTCCCATAGGAATTCAGTAGCAGAAATAGGATACTGTATTTCATCTTTCCAGTATATAGCTATGTACTGCAGCATCCTTTGACTGTAGCTTTAAGGAGATGGGGGGGTGCAATTGTCTAATAACTAATAATTACTAAACTCCTCTTCTTTAAGCAATGCACCGGCCTAGTCTAATTCCAAGCAGAGCGCCCTGACACCAGCTCCCTCCCTATTCCCAGTTATGCCTACATGTACAATACAGATATCTATAGTCGTTATCATCATATACTTATAAGGGGCAACATATTACACAGCATTGAACAATAAATGTATACATTAAACACACAAATTATATGCCATTCTAATTGATACAGACGGTAAAGAGGGTCCTGTGTAACAGTTCTTATAATCTAAAAATGTAGTGTATGGGCCAATATGGTTAATAGCCCCTATGGCTTTAAATCCCTACATTCCCTTATTTCTAGTTTCTAAGTAGATGCCCATGTATCTATTTTTGCTTTTTAGCATATTTCCGTCATTGTTCCTTAGGCTTATGACCACTTCCTGCCACACTTTAATACAGCGTTTGGTTAGAGATCTTTCTCTTTGGCCTTCAGTTGCTGATCCAGCTGGATTTGCTTCAGGTGGTCTGCAATCAAAAAGGCCCAGTTTTCTGCCCTAGAGGGACACCCCATTTAGTAAAATCAGGGAGCAGGGACCCAGCAAACGAGGCTAGTCAGTGACAGGTTAACATTTGTTATAGCACTTTATAGGAAAGCACAATAGATCGATAGATTTAGCTTGTAAGAGCAGCCAGTGCTCCAACCAGGATTTATAGCAGAGAGTATTCCTCCCGTAGGCTCGGCTTGCATAAGTGAAGGGACTGCAGTACGGACGAGAGATTCAGGCATAGTCTTCTCCCTGATCTATGTCTGCTGTATAGGATCTGGACCACATGAGGCATTGAAACACTAGAAGATGAACCTTAAACTTCCCCAAGCTGTCTCCACATGTTGTCACATCGTGCTTTTCTGCCTTTACTGCACTGACCTTGATCATCTATTTGTGATATATTGCCTGTGAGTATGTGCTATTCCTGTCTTGGATAATGAATCAGTTCTGTGAGTTTGGTGCAAGAACCTTCTGGCTTCTCTACACCTGTCATTGACCATTTGTCAAGACCAGTGCTCCTGTGCGCTCTACACACACATTTTCATATAAGGGAGTCTGACTCAAATGCAATTTTATAAACACGAGCAAGTGTTGTGCCTCTATTTTTGTATTGTTTGTACCTATTGGCAGTTTCTGAAAATAGATGAATAATTTGGGCCCCAAGAATGCAATTTATTCTGGCTTCAGGAGAGCATTTTATTTTATAAATATAAAGTATGGGATCCATTGTCTGTAATGATGGTACCTGGTGTTTTCCATCTGGAGCAATGATGTATATATTTAATTTAGGTTGAAAAAAAAGACAAAAGTGAAGAAGTTCAACACTTCCAAAAGACTTCTAGTCACATGCAGGTATGGGACCTGTTATGCTTACACACTGTAATAAATATGCCCCTAGATGTAGTAATCGGTATACAGGTATGAGAAGACCTGTTATCCAGAATGCTCAGGACCTGGAGTTTTCCAGATAAGGGGCCTTTCCATAATTTGGAAGTCAGTGATCCCCAAACAGTGGTTTGCGAGTAACATGTTGATCCCCAACCCCTTGGATGTTGCACCTAGTAGCCTCAAAGCAGGTGCCCATTTTTGATTTCCTGCATTGGAGGCAAGTGTTGATTGCATAAAAACCAGTTGTACTACCAAACAGAGCCTCATTTAGGCTGCCAGTCTACATAGGGGCTACCAAATAGCCAATCACAGCTCATATTTGGCACCTCATGAACATTTTTCATACTTGTGTTTCTCCCCAACTCTTTTTACATTTGAGTGTGACTCATGGGTAAAAAAGGTTGGGGACCCCTGCCCTAAGTCTACTAAAAAACCATCTAAAGATTAAATAAACCCAATAGGATTGTTTTGCCTCAAATAAGGATTAATTATATCTTAGTTGGGATCATGTCCAAAAATAATAATACAAATAATAAAATTGGGTTGCAAAACAGTTCTTCTCTCTCTGCATTATTTGAAATCCTGGCAGAGGAGGAGGGATTAAAACACTGATGTAACAAACTGTAACAACTATGATGTGATGTGCGAAATAATTTGCCAGGATTCGCTGGCGAATGGTGGATTGTTTTGCGAAAACAGGCGACATAAAATCCTGCTGATAGAAATCTGGACAATGTTTGGCCTGATTTTATTTAGACAGACCATCACACAGGCCTCATACCCATACCAATAAGCTGCTGACTCCATCACCAGTTTTTATTGGCTCACGCATAGCCAGCTTTACTAACCTCTCAAGTACTTAGTACTGATACAGTGATCCCCAACCAGTGGCTCACACGCAACATGTTGCTCCCAGTGGTCTCAAAGCAGATGCTTATTTTTAAATTGTTGGCTTAAAGGCAAGTTTTTGTTGCATAAAATACCAGGTGTACTGCCAAACAGAGCCTTTGGTAGCCTGGAGGCAAATAACCAATCAGAGCCCTTATTTGGCACCCCCAGGAATATTTTACCATGCTTGTGTTGCTCCCCAATAGTTATGAGCAAATCTGTCCCGTTTGGCTTCGCCGCAAAATTCGTGAAACTACAGAAAAATTCACAAAAAATGTGCGAAATGTGTTGCATAACTTTTTTGTGATGTGACCGCAAAATGTGGACATTCGCTGCGAATCCATGACTGGCAAAAAAAAATCGCTCATGAATTACTCCCCAACTCTTTTTACATTTGAATGTGGCTCAGTGGTTAAAAGGTTTGGGGACCCCTGTTCTAGACAATGGGTTTTCAGAGAATAGACCCATTACTTGTTTATCTTGTATTTCTTTTTCCCATTGAAGAGTTATATTTAACAAAGCAATGTAAATACAATTTAAAAATACTGGATGTCAAATACATATCTTAGGCTTAAAAAAAGGGAAAATAATATATATATATCTCAGAATAAGCCAGTTGAGATAGTTTTTACTTTAGTCATATACTTTTACAAAAGCCTGAACTTTTTCTGTATGTTCATTTGAGTTGATTATAATGAGAGTTCTGGAACAGACTGATTAAAAATTCTTCCTTCGCATATCAGATGCAAAGCCTGGCAGTATCTGAAACCTAATTGCCACTGTATCAACAGTCAAACTCTTGAAGACAGTGAAATGTTGGTTGCTAGTGGAGACCAATAACTCCTGACCACTAATGGCATTTCTATATCTAGTAACATATTATGAAGCGCTCAGCCAAATATAACTTTATAATTCTATGCCATCAGACAAAATCGTGATTATTTTATATAAAACTTAGGGTATATTCCTACTAGCACCGCTTCTCATTGCTGTAATTTCCTATCAACACCTTCACCATTAGTGATGAGCGAATCTGTCCCGAATCTGTCTCTGAAAAAAACAGCGAAAATGTTGCGCGTCAAAAAAATTGTCTCCTGCGGCTATTCTTTTGTCGCCCATGACTATTCTTTTGTCGCCCGCGGCTATTCTTTTGTCGCCCGCGGCTATTCTTTTGTCGCCTGTGGCTATTCTTTTGACACCCGCGACTATTCTTTTTTGACGCACGACAATTCTTTTGACAAGAGTGACAATTTTTGGACACGTGGCGAATTTTTTCATCCATTCCGCGAAACAATCTGCCAATGGCGAAACGCAGAAATTCGGAAAAAAAGCAAATGGCACACAGGGTTATAAACTAGGGAACAAGCCCTTCAAAGTTTTATTGCGGAGGTGCAACGTTTCGGGGCCGAATAACCCATGAAACACAGAAATTTGCCACGAATCCATGCCTGGCGAAACATTTCGCCCATCACTACTCACCATCATGTTCATCCACTTCCCAATGGTCCTTTTGCCTGTCTGGGACCAAGTGCATGTAGAGTATAATTATAGTGAAGGACAAATCTGTCCTGTCCAGAGAAAATTCTCTGCAATGACTTTTTCCAATCCGCAATGATTTTTTTCACCACACAATTCATTGGAGTCAATGGATGTTTTTTTACAGCAAAGATTTTCACTCATCACTGGTTAAAACTGGAGAGGTCTGATACTTCCCAAGCACCAGTTCCTGGACAACTGAAAGGGACCATAGGGAGGTGCCTGAACATGGTGGTGCAGTGCTGATAGAAAGATATAGCAGGACGATGATTTTTTTAGTGAAGGGAAGCACTTGCCCAGGGTCCAAGATTAGCAACAATAATTTCAGGGAGGGGCCCTTGCAAATAGGCCCCAGCAAATATTTTTGCTTTTCCTTGCTTTTTTGCTCTTCCTTGTATGCCTTGCAAACTTGGATTCTCACTCTCTCGCTCATTCTTGTTAGAATATTAGTTAGTGTAAGCATTTAAGCATCGTCGTTCCCAGTTCTAAAATGAACCAGATGGTACAAATTGTGTATAAAACATGAAGACACCTAATAGAAGAAGAGAATATTGTATACATTTTCAGATTACAATGCTACAATAATACCATGTAGATTTCTCTTTCTCTGTTGAGAATATTATTTAAATCAGGTCTAGTGATGAGTGTCCTGTTTCGCTTCACCATACAATTTGCGAAACGGCAAGAAAATTTCACGAAATGTATTTGTCGAGCAATTATTATTTTTTTGTCGCCCGTGTCTTTTTTTGTCGCCCGCATTTTGGGGTTTTTTTTCGCCATTGGTGAATTGTTCCACGCCCACGCGTCATATTGGGCGTGGGCGCGGAACAATTAACCAGTGGCAAAAAAATTTGCTCATCATTAATCAGGTCTTTCCATTTGGAAATGTATAGGCCAGTGTTTTTCAACCTTTTTTGGGCAAAGGCACACTTGTTTCATGAAAAAAATCACGAGGCACACCACCATTAGAAAATGTTAAAAAATTTAACTCTGTGCCCAGCAGCAGTGCCCCCCTAGTACACTGGTGCCCAGCAGCAGTGCCCCCTAGTACATTGGTGCCAAGAGCAGTGCCCCCCTAGTACATTGGTGCCCAGCAGCAGTGCCCCCCTAGTACATTGGTGCCAAGAGCAGTGCCCCCCTAGTACACTGGTGCCCAGCAGCAGTGCCCCCCTAGTACATTGGTGCCCAGCAGCAGTGCCCCCCTAGTACATTGGTGCCAAGAGCAGTGCCCCCCTAGTACATTGGTGCCCAGCAGCAGTGCCCCCCTAGTACATTGGTGCCAAGAGCAGTGCCCCCCTAGTACATTGGTGCCCAGCAGCAGTGCCCCCCAGTACATTGGTGCCAAGAGCCAGCCCCCCTAATACATTGGTGCCCAGCAGCATTTTTCTCTTCGGCGGCTTCAGCAGCATCTTCCCCTCACGCGCGCCGCCTCTGCACTTCTTCCTACACGCGACCGCACACAGGCCCTTTTATAACGTTGTGCCCCGTGCGTACTGACGTCACCTGTACACACGGGGCGCAACCAATGACAGGGCCCGGATTTTTTTTTGAAAGTAAAAATTGCGGCCCTGCCTACGGCACACCAGGCAACATCTCGCGGCACACTAGTGTGCCGCGGAACAGTGGTTGAAAAACGCTGGTATAGGCTACGTGTGTTCCTGCAAGCCATTTCTTTGTATAAGACCATTTCAATATAATGCAGCGCAAGTTTACTAAAGCTTTGTTGTACAGGTATGGGATCCATTATCCGGAAACCCAGAAAGATCCGAATTACAGAAAGCCTGTCTCCCATAGACTCCATTTAAATAAAATAATTCAGATTTTTAAAATGGATTCCCTTTTCTCTGTAATAATAAAACAGTACCTGTACTTGATCCCAACTAAGATATAATTACCCCTTATTGGGGGCAGAACAGCCCTATTGGGTTTATTTAATGGTTAAATGATTCCCTTTTCTCTGTAATAATAAAACAGTACCTGTACTTGATCCCAACTAAGATATAATTACCCCTTATTGGGGGCAGAACAGTCCTATTGGGTTTATTTAATGGTTAAATGATTCCCTTTTCTCTGTAATAATAAAAGAGTACCTTGTACTTGATCCCAACTAAGATATAATTACCCCTTATTGGGGCAGAACAGCCCTATTGGGTTTATTTAATGGTTAAATGATTCCCTTTTCTCTGTAATAATAAAACAGTACCTGTACTTGATCCCAACTAAGATATAATTACCCCTTATTGGGGGCAGAACAGTCCTATTGGGTTTATTTAATGGTTAAATGATTCCCTTTTCTCTGTAATAATAAAAGAGTACCTTGTACTTGATCCCAACTAAGATATAATTACCCCTTATTGGGGCAGAACAGCCCTATTGGGTTTATTTAATGGTTAAATGATTACCTTTTCTCTGTAATAATAAAACAGTACTTGTACTTGATCCCAACTAAGATATAATTACCCCTTATTGGGGGCAGAACAGCCCTATTGGGTTTATTTAATGGTTAAATGATTCCCTTTTCTCTGTAATAATTAAACAGTACCTGTACTTGATCCCAACTAAGATATAATTACCCCTTATTGGGGGCAGGACAGCCCTATTGGGTTTATTTAATGGTTAAATGATTCCCTTTTCTCTGTAATAATAAAACAGTACTTGTACTTGATCCCAACTAAGATATAATTACCCCTTATTGGGGGCAGAACAGCCCTATTGGGTTTATTTAATGGTTAAATGATTACCTTTTCTCTGTAATAATAAAACAGTACTTGTACTTGATCCCAACTAAGATATAATTACCCCTTATTGGGGCAGAACAGCCCTATTGGGTTTATTTAATGGTTAAATGATTACCTTTTCTCTGTAATAATAAAACAGTACTTGTACTTGATCCCAACTAAGATATAATTACCCCTTATTGGGGGCAGAACAGCCCTATTGGGTTTATTTAATGGTTAAATGATTCCCTTTTCTCTGTAATAATAAAACAGTACCTGTACTTGATCCCAACTAAGATATAATTAATCCTTATTGGAGGCAAAATAATCCTATTGGTTTTAATTAATGTTTTATTGATTTTCTAGCAGACTTAAGATATGGAGATCCAAATTATGGAAAGACCCCTTATCTGGATATACCCTTGGTCCCAAGCATTCTGGATAACGGGTCCTATACCTGTACCATGATTCAGCTACAAAAAAACCCTGATGTCCCTGCCATTTTATACACACAGACACGTTGCCCCAAATTAAACACTGAAGGTGTAATAGGTGACTAAAAATGGATATAGACACCGTATGGTAGCTTTTGATATGATTAACAATATGGCTGCTCCCACTCATGCATAAATTCAAACAGGAAGATGAGAGGTGTTGTGTTTAGATGTTGTGCCTTCATGCTTTGCTATTTATAGGGCAATAAACAAAACAAATAATTCACTTCCAACTGGGTATACTTTCCCTTTAAAAGTATTTTTAATTCACATACGCTGTCTAAAAACAAAACAAAAAAGTGCTCAAATGTTTGAGTCTGTTGACACAATTAAAAACCTCAGCATGTTAATAAACCTGCTGTGTAGATAAATGGGTTCCATTAGCTTTCTCATTAGATTTAACCAGGATTATTCCTCTAGCAGTGAGTCATTTGTCTCTGTTTGCGCTTTTTCTATTTACTGTACCACTGATTTTTTTTTTTTTTGGTAAGTCTTCTTTCTCAGCACCTTTATTTCCCTAGAGCTCATTACTGTCATCCGGCATAGAAAGTTTGCGCAAATGACAAATCAGATGAAACTTTACATGCTAAGGTCTTTTATAATGGTTATGAAAAGCTAGAACATTGATTGCACACATTGGGCTACTATTTGCTTTGACCTCAAATACTTTAAAAGTTTTAATTTTTGTTGCATGTGGAGTATTTTTCCCCTGAGAAGAAACAAGTTAATTGGTACAAATAGTTTGGGCTTCTGCTGCATTAGAATTTCCATAGATCATAGAGTGTAGAGTGCTGACAAGAAAGTACCAATGTTCAAAACCCATAAAGAAGACAAGTAAATACCAGTGTTTATAGGAGGAGGAAAGTCATTTTGGCATTTTACTGCCAATAGATTCACCACATTATATCTATTCTGCAGAAAGCATTACCATACCTGGATAAAGAACCCTAGAAGCTTTCTCTGTTTGTTTAAGCAGCTGCCATTTCAGCTTGGTCTTTGTAGCTTCCTGCTGTAGCTCTAGCCATTGGTAGCTCAGATTACACGTTCCTAAGGGAGAAGGGAGAGACCTGCGCAGACTCTGGCCCCGGGAATGAAGGATTTTTAGTCAGATACTGAAGAACATGTTTACAAAAAAGAAGACAAGAAATCCTGTTTCTTTTGATGGAGGACTCCGTGCAGCTTTTCTGTGTGTGCTTATGGCTGTATTTACATAGACCTTTCTGATAGGTTACAGTTTAGTCTATGGGAACCACAATTGGTCTTCTTACCCAGATAACTGGGCGCAATTGTCTGATTTTTGCAGATTTCTAAAGGAACAAAGAAATACAAAGTTGCATTTATTATCAAATTCTCATGAAGGAAAAAGAAATCTAAATACACATATCTACAGTGTTTCTTGAATTTAATGATATCCAATAAGAACTGAGTAAAGACTCACTCATCAGAGTCTAGGGAATGGTTGAAAATGTGTTACTCCCTATAAGTTTAGCATGTAAGAGTACTAACTAGTGATAGGCGAAATATTCACCAGGCATGGATTTGCGGGGAATTTTGTGAACTGGTGAAAAAAATTTGCAGCGCATCAACAAATTTTCTCCCACGTCAAAAAAAATTGTTGCGCTGGTAAAAAATGTAAACATGTCAAAGAAAATGTCGCTCATTATTTTTTTGATGCACAACAATTTTCACCGTTTTGCAAATTTTTTGCCATTTTGCAATCTTTTAAAAGATTCACAAATTTTCCGGCAAAGCGAAACAGGACAGATTTGCTCATTCCTGGGGCCAAACGATCCAATTAGACCAGCGGGTATAGGCAGGGCCGGAACTAGGGGTAGGCAGAAGAGGCAGCTGCCTAGGGCGCAACGATTGGGGGGGCGCCAGGCAGGAGCCTCTCCTGCCTACCCCTAGTCTGTGCTCCGTTTCGCATCGCATTGCATCGCCTCGGGGCGGGGGTTTTGCTGTGCGTGATGCAGGTGCAGGGGCGGCCCGCCCCTGAGTATAGGCACCTGTCGGTTCAGGGACCGTGTTCCCCGATTTGACGAAAAACAAAACCTGCCCGATCGAGATCTGACTGATTTCAGGCTTAGTCGTTAATGCCCATGGGCAGATAAGCTACTGAATTGGTCTAAGGAACTGATGTCGGCAGCTAGAATCAGCCCGTGTATGGTCACCTTTACCTGTCGAAGGGGCACACCTCCAAAATGTTGTGTTTGTTACCTTGACATAATAAACAGGAAGGGCTAGCTACCCATTGGATAGCCTTGAGTGCTGGTATCTTCCATTCTTCTGCTAATACAGCTGGGGGAGTGTTGTCTTCCCAGAAGTCTGTGCACCTGGCTTAATTATCTATGCCAGGGTGTGGTTGTGTATTTGATTACAGCTATTATCCTCACTCAGGGTAGGAACTAAGGGTAGGTTAACAGGTGCGCTACTGCCTAGTGCCACACGCATCCTCCATTGTACCCTAGGCACGTGCACCTTAAGCAAGTAGCCAGAGTCCGGATCAGCAGTGGGTGTAAGAGAATACTCAAACTCATCTGTATTATGTTTCTGCTGTTTCTATAGGTCCCTGAGACAACAACTTCCCTGGAGTGACAAAGGCAAGGGTTCCATGGCAGGGGGTTCTGCATCATTTGAATGTGTTTCACTGGTGGCAAAAGTCATGGGTAAAATAAGCACCCGCAGGTCCTGTTCACTGTAAAATGTATGTTTCTGGCATTTTAATTGCTAAAAAGGTTAAAAGAGACATTATGATGAACAAACATGAACTGCCCTGCTGAGTAAAATGAGAGAATTTCCATGCCTGACAGATGGTTAGTTCAAAGATTATGGCTTATTAAGGTGAATGTAAATACAGTATATTTAATTTGAAAGCAATCTCTCAAAGATCCAGCCATTTTTGTTTCTATGTTTCTAACGATAATGCTGTTATTATACAGAAATCTGCTGTACGCATTCCCGCCAGCTCCTAATCATTACCAGGATGTATGTAGTCCATTGTAATGAAAGGACTCATTTCCTTCCAAGAATATTAGAAGAAATGCACTCGGTGGCCTCCACCATTTCTATTCATAAAACTATATCTGAATCCCATTATTTATGGCCCTAATTCTTGCTGACTAAACAAGTCATACAAACAATTAACATAAAAGCGGCTATAGGTAATCAGCATTACTTCCTGAACAAGCAAAATGCTCAAAAGACATAAATTAGAAATTTATCCTTGCAGAGATTCTATTAGATTTTTTTGAAGCAATTAATCATTTAAATGTTCGGCACTTGGCTGTAATATATTTCAGATGAATTCACTTGCTTCTATTTACTGTGTTTTCTACTACTGTAAATAGGAAGCCATAAACCCAAGCACTGAGTAAACACTGGATAGGTTGAAAAGTTTTATATCATAGTGCTGTTTCCCTCAGGTTGATTAAATCGATTGAGCGCCAGTGGTTCTTTAAACAAATAACTTTATTTATAAGGATATGTAGAACAATTACTTGGAGGACAGTCACAGATACATGCAGTACAGTTATTCAGCATTTAATCACGTACAATGCTTCTCACAAGCATTTAGCCATCAAAGATCAATAGTTGTACAGTGATTTTTGTCACCTAGGAAGTGTCCTATCCTTAGTATAAGACCCCCGAGCTACAGTAGTCTCTAAGTCTGTACACTTGCATCCTTATTCTAAGAATGGTACACCCAGGAATATAATCCTTCGAATTCTCCTCGGTGGAGCCACAGGCTGCTCACTAGCTAACCCAATCCTATCTATCACTCCTGGAGTGAGCTATTATGAAACTATCCTCGCACTGACTTCACCTACTGAATCTACCTCTGCCCAGGGCCTAACCTACACCCATCTTCCTGGAAGGTGGAATCCAAATAAAGAGGCAGAGCACATGTTGGCTTCCCCTTCCATAGAATAGAACAATGATGCCTCCTGGCCTGTTATTGAACTGCCAGGAGAATAGTCTAACCCAGAATAAGGAAACAGCTTCCCTTCCCAACTGTAAATTTGGACCACACTAGGCCAAAACCCTTTGGAACTGCCTGAATAAAGTGTAATTATCCTACAAGGGAACATAGACATTTGATGTAGGACTAGTTACTGGTAGAGAAAGTGGAGGTCTCCTTCAGGGATAAGAGATAACTTGGCCTAAATGAGAGGCTATGACACAGTGGTGTTAAAACACACAATTAATGATACAGCTTATATGGTTCTGAATAATATGATGCACCTAGGGGACTGCAGGAGTGATAGTATGGTGCATACCAGGCAGCTACATGCAACAGTGGGTAAGAGGGTAATCTTGGACTAGACTGCCAGAGTACCAGAGGATCTCCAAGTGTACCCAGATTCTAGCAGGCCCAAGCCAAGCACAATGCCCAGCAACCCTTCGTAATTCCCACCATAGGCCTAAATAATACCAATAACTGTTTGTACTATCTACATTTATATTGTATGAGACTGGCCCCTGATTGTCAAGTAGGAGCCGGTGATGGGACACAGGGGCACCCTCACTGTTTCTCATTGGCTACTCTACTGTGAGGCTAGTCATGCTGTGAATGAGGAGATGCTGAGGGATGATAGAAGTGTAATTGTGGGTTGGGTTTGTTTGGAGAAAAGCTAAGGTAAGTTATCCAGTTAAGTGAAGCAGTGATACAATAAAGCTTAATGTCTGGCTCATTACAAAGCATGTCCTGCTGGTTCTGTACAACAGAAAAGCCTGGAATATCTACCTTTTCACCAGAAATGGTTGTCCTGCTCCCAGGTGAATAAGAAACTAAAAAGGCCCTGCACTCACCCATTATCAATATATAGGACATTTTGTGTATTAAGCTATTACAAAATGCCCCCCTCTTTAAACAAAACAGGGATTGTGTGTAGTGATGAGCAAATTTTTTTGCCAGGCATGGATTTGCAGCGAATTTCCACATTTCACCATTGGTGAATTGTTTCGCGAAACTTCTGTGAAAATTTGCTGGGAAAAAATTGGCGTGTGGATTTTTTTTTTGTCGCATGTCAAATTGGCCGCGGCAAAAAAAGGGTGCGGTCGCATAAAAAAATAGCCACAGGCGACAAAAAAGTTTTTCACCATTTCACAAATTTTCTTGCCGTTTCACAAATTTTATGGCGAATCGAAACGGGACAGATTCGCTCATCACTAAATCATCATCAGCCTAAATAAATGGAAAAATAGATATATGTATATAGAGGTGGCTCATATGGTATCTGTCAGTTCAGCCCCTGGGCTGATTGGCTGGATACCGAGTAATATCCACCCCCCTAGCCAAGTTAGTGGCCACCTACAGGCCCCATCTGGAAAGCTCTGATTAATTTAAAACAATCAATAAAGATTCCCCAGCATGATTATAAGCCTGAGCCTACTCAGCAGCTTAGGAAACCCCAGAACCTTAATTCCTGCCGTGCATTCTGTGCAGAAATAGGTCCATGTAGTAAAATACCTGTTGGCACCCATGAATAATTAATATACGTAAAGCAAATACGCACAGATTCTAAAATGACAACTTGAAAATGAAAATAATGAATTTGACCTGACATGCTATTTTTGTGCTGTATGTGTAAAAATGTTTCTTTGTGGTACAATTGTGGTGTTTAATGCAAAGTATTTGCTATTAATCCTGCTGTGCTCAGCTCAGAGTCCATTGTGGCTAATGCACAGGCTGCGGCTGCAGACCTAAGGGCTCATTTAGAAACACAGTGCAAAGTGGACTTTCAGACACAATTTACCGCGTGTTTCTTTTCTTTGCTGCACATTAAAGGGCCCATTTACTAAAGGTCTTTTTTTATGATTCATATACAATTTTTTAGCCATTTATGATGCCTTTTATTTACGCCAGTGGTCCCCAACCATTTTTGCACCACGGACCGATTTCAAGCAAGACAATTTTTCCAAGGACAGGGGCTGGAGGTACAACTTGTGCATAGTATATATTATTACATACATAATGTAAATGTAATGAATACATTTTATATTATGCACTTTTTTTATTGTTATTAATATTATTACATTATAAAATATAATACAGCTCACCATAATACAAAATCAGTGGGAGACCTGAGCTTGTTTCACTGCAACTAGATGTGTCCAGGTTCAGCATAGGCGGCCCAGTTCAGCACAGCCCGCGGCCCGGCACTGGTCCACAGCCCGGTGGTTGGGGAACCCTGATTTACACCATTTATTATCAAAACCGCGACACATGCAAAAGTAAACATACACTAAAAGCTGTCCAGGTCATGTCGAAGTCTTTGGCAACTGTTCTTTTTCAATTGGCTGATCTTTCTTTGCTTCGTGGTTTTAGTGGTTTTCAGGGTTTTTTTTTTCATAGTTACATAGAGTTGAAAAAAGACCAGAGCCCATCAAGTTCAACCCTTCCAAGTAAACCCAGCACACACAACCTATATTTACCAATCTATACCAACACATACATAACTATATATACAAACATTAATACTAACTGTAGATATTAGTATCACAATAGCCCTGGATACTATGCTTGTTCAAGAACTCATCCAGGCCCCTCTTATAGGCATTAACAGAATCTGCCATTACCCCATCACTAGGAAGGGCATTCCCCAACCTCACTGCCCTCACCGTGAGGAACCACCTACGCTGCTTCAAATGGAAGCTCTGTTCCTCTAATCTAAAGATGATTGTTTTTATGGGAGAAAATAACACCCCCCATCTGCCTATAATCCCCTCTAATGTACTTGTACAGAGTAATCATGTCCCCTCGCAAGCGCCTCTTTTCCAGAGAAAACAAACCCAACCCCGACAGTCTAACCTCATAGCTTTGTCGTGAAAGCCCACTAAGATTCGTGGAAAAACATAAGAAAAACAAAAAAATGGCTGCTATATGCAACATCAACGGTGATGTTTGTTAATAAATACTCCCCTAAGATTTTAATGAAATATTTATTTTTTATATATGCTATTTATTATTCATTTAGGTGTGCTAGGCTATTGATTCTAGTGAAATAATTTCCAGGAATTCACGCTTACTTCTACCCTTATTTACAAAATACATGTACGGCGGGGCCAAGTTTATTAATGTTTACTTAAGCTGAGCAGTTTTCCTGCTAAGGAAAAAAACAATCATTTGCATTGGCTCTAGAGTGCAGCGTTAATCCTCAGTTGTCCATCTCATTTGCAGAGCTGGTCCTGCATAACAAAGTCCTATTATATTTGTGGCTCAGTGGTGAAGGGACTCAGTTGTAAAATTGGACTCTGTGCCTGGGAAGCTGAAGCTTGGATCTTGTGCTCAGATTCTGTAATCTTAAGGCAACTCCTGTGCTACTTGCTAGGAAAACTTCTGCCAATATGATTTCTGTAAAGTGCAAGACACTGGAACACTGGTAGCACTGGTATATGTGCCAGTACAGCAGAACATATGATACAGGCCCGAGACTCATTTGGACATTGCCCAGCACTTACAGAATATAGTTATGGCATAACTTGTATTGTAAATAACATGGTTAGTTGAACAGTTGCCGATTTTACAACTTGCCACAAAGCTCTTTCTAATAATTTATACCTGCTCGTGGTGGGTTATGTATGGCCACCAGGATAGACTACAAGACCTACTAGCAAATACACTATATGGTATTCAAGTTTGCTTTTATAGCATTGTATTGTCTACTGGGAAGGTTTTATAATAGATTATAGAACAGTGTTGGTGGGATTTGCTTCCATTGAGCCAAAAGAGTGTGGTATGGTTGAGCAGTGATATTGGGTGGGATGACTAGCTTGCAGTTGACCTTCCTATGCATCCCACAAGTGCTCAGTTGGGTTGAGGTCATTGCTCAGTGCAGGTCAGTCAAATTCCTCCAATCCCATCTCTTGAAACCCATTATATATGGACCTTGCTTTGTGAATGGGGGCATTATTGTGCTGAAGAAAAAAGCCTTCCCCAAACTGCTTCCACAGGAAGCACTCAAATGTCAAGAATTTAATTGTACACCTTAGCCTTAAATGAGAAGGAAAGTCATTTTGGCATTTTGCTGCCAACAGATTTGCCAAGCTTTATCATATCTGTTTGTTTAAGACAGCAGCTGCCATTTTAAGTAGCTTCCTGCTTGCTCTAGCTGTTGGTAGCTCAGATCACACATTCCCATGGGAGAGGGGAGGAAGTTCTTAGTATTCTTGTGGGAGGGGGGAGCAGGAGAGAGGAGAGAGCTGCACAGACTCTGGCCCTGGGAATTAAGGAGTTTTATGAGAGAGGAAGTCAGAAAGGTAATGAACATGTTTACAAAAAATGACCCAAGAAATCCTGTGCTTCTTTTGATAGAGGACCTTTCTAAAAAAGCTTTCTTAGTTTTTACCTTTCCTTCTCTTTTAAGGTTTTCTTTTGGTGGAAAACTGACCCAGATCATTATTCCATCTTAACCGAACTTTACTATCTGCATTTTGCATTGAGGCAGTTAGTGTTCTCCTTGCATCTGCCAAGTCTAGACTTGTCTATAAGACAAGAAAGGGTAAAATGAGATTTATCATTCTAGAGAACTTGTTTACGCTACTCTAGAGTCCTATAGCAATGATCTTTACATCACTATCTGACACTTGGTTTTGCTCATGGTGATGTTAGGTTTGTCTGTCCCTGTTTACCCATAAAACTCCCACACTCCCTATGAATAAGTCTTGTGCTAACACTGCTTTTGGTGACAGTCTGGAACTCAGCAGCAAGTGTTCCAGTTGAGGGCATTTAAGCAGGAGTGTCAACATACTTTTTCAGATACTTTTTGCCATATAGACTATAAAGCACAGTTCTACCAATAAATGGAGAGGACCACTGTATCAAACATCCTTGCTAACATTTCAGCAAAAAGACCCAGGGCATTCATACTAAATAAGCTCTGATCATTCTGTGTTTATCATTATTATTACTGCTATAAATAAATAGTTTTCTGTATTTGAACACTGGGGCTGTGACAGTTAATCATATTAGGTTATATATTCTTTATGTCTTGCATCTTTCCACCTTAATAATATCCCTTTGTGAGAAAAGACTCCGGATGCACAAATAACTTTATATGGATACATACTGCAGAGAACGGCACTAGAAAAATAAAGACTGCAAAGAATATTCTGGTTCTGAAAAAAGAATTTCCAACAGACGTGTTATGAGGAATGCAATTCTCTGATTTTATTGTCACACTGGTAAAAAATTGTTCAATAAGCCATGGCTACGATGCTTTCCATGAAGGTGTCAAGGAGTTTGGGATTTACCATCCAAACAAGCCTGTGATTTATATAATATTTTCTAATGCTTCGCAATAAAGCAAGAAGCACTACCAAATACATCAGAGAAAAGCCTCTAGTCAAAATAAATAGGGTTATTGTCTTTGATAGATTTGTTGCTGTCTGTCCCCAGTGCAGCCCTGATAAATAGTCCCTTGGCATGCTAAATGGAAATGAGCCTGCTGTATTACACTGATATGCACTGTTAGCAAAGTAAAGTAGAATGCTAAAGAAACAACTTGGATACATTTATAGATGCCATCTATCATTAACATCAACGTAGGAGTATGTTTTATGCTTATATTGAGATGCTGTTTGGGAGGTCTCATTTCTCTTTAGAACTTTATGGATTCCAGTAAAGGTGCTAGCTTGAGAAATGTCAATAACATCTATTACCCAGACTCTGGAGGCAACTTTGTGCTTTCTCCTGGACTTCCTTTTGATGGGAGTCAACATATAGCTCTTGATGCTTCACCTCGGATCATCGGCACAGGTCCCAGGGCGCCAAGACCACACAAGCATCACTCACTGCCACTGTCTTGTGTATTGATGGCACTTTCTACTTCTGCAGGCAGTTCATTCCCTGGTCTTTTTTATTATGTAGAAGCCTTCTATAGTGCCTTTGAGATTGCTAAGATTTGTAGGTTAGATGTGCTAGGCCACATGTTATGGCTGATGGCCCAATGTCCTCTTAATCTGAAGATCCAGGGTCCTCTTAATCTGAAAGGTGGTTTTGTATTTTATTGAACATTAACTGTAAAGTGTATATAGTGTTAAGGGGCATAACGTCAGTCTGGAAATAACAAAAAAGGGCAAATTTTCACATACACAATTCATTAGATGCAAGAAAAGGTGGCCATACACGCTAAGATCCGCTCGCTTGGCGAGGTTGCCAAGTGAGTGAATCTTCTCCCAATATCCCCCCTATGGGTGGGCAATATCGGGCTAATTTGATCGAATTAGGACAGGTATAGGCGTCCGTTGGTTCCGTCCAATCCGACTAATTTTTAAACCTATCTGGCCAATTTCAGGCCAGATGTTGGTCGGGCAGGTCCATCGTTAGATACTGTATCTTATGAAAAAGACCTGGACTTCGATCTTAAAAAGGATTCACCATGAATAATAAGTGGAAAAATATTTTAAAGACAATTCAAGATGCTTTAAATTCAGTAGCTTTACGGTTGAACTACATGGGAGCTTTTGTTGGAAGTCCTGGTATCAGCAGATCTCATCCTATGTGCACTGATAAAGACATTAAAGGCATTAAAGACTAAGCCACAGCTGTCAGTGACCACCCCCACTCCACACTCTGAACCGCCTTCTTCCCCACCCCCTCTCACCACATTCCTTCCCCAGACGCCATCTTCCTCCTCCCCCCACTCACTACATGTCTCTTCTGCCTACCCTTAATTCTGATATCTGATCCAGATCTGGTTCTGGTATCTAATCTGTAATATAGAATTATATTCCATTTCAACCATTACAAATAAACGCATTGTTAATACCATTTTACATTTACAGGTACAATATAGAAGCCAAACTTGGCCAAGTACAGTCATTTATAAGAAAGATGTTATTAATAAAAACATAGTTTATAAGTAATCAAATTCTTTATGTTCTAGCTGGTTTTGAAATGAGTTTATATCCATAAATAGGGTGCATGTGATAAAACCAAATTATAAGTTAATATATTTGATTCATGCACGTAGTTTCACAGTTGCATCTTCTCCGGGTAATATTAGCAGTTAACATTATGACTTACATTTACAGAAATGAGTTTTTGTGGTTACACAGATTATGATGAATTTTTTTATATCATTCTGAGGGTCATAAAATGCTGAATGTTCTTGAGCATGGTGGCTTAGTGGTTAGCAGGGCTGCCTTCCAGCACCAGTCCCTGAGTGATTTCAGTCAGGGAACTACATGTAAGGAGCTTGCAGGTTCCCTTTGCATCTCCGGGAGCTTCCATTGGGTTGTCCATTTATCAAAGGACAGACATACGGCTGATTTATCAAAGGTCAAAATTTATCAAAGGTTTCACTTACTTTTTTTGGGACTTAAATATATATTGGTGAAATCAGCTGAGTTTGCTTTGCATTCCTTATTAGGGATAGGCAAAATAATTTGGTAGGTATGAATTTGCGGCGAATTTCTGCATTTCGCCATTGGTGGATTGTTTCATGAAATAGGCAACAAAATTCGCCATGGAAAATTTTGCCACTCAACCAAAGATTGTCGTCCGCGTCAAAGAAAATTGTTAGGTGCACCATTTTTTTGACGCTTGCAAAATTGTCACGCAGGCTATTTTTTGCAGCGCACAACAAATTTTTTTTCTGATGTGCAACATTTTCGCAGTTTCGCAAATTTTTTGCTGTTTTTTCCGGCAAAGCGAAATGGGACAGATTTACTCATCACTATTCCTAACCCTACACCTTGCATAATACTCATATCTGAGAACAAAAATACAACAAACTCACTAAAACATTTATAAATCCCCCATAAGTAGTGATGAGCGAATCTGTCCTGTTTCGCTTTGCAGGAAAATCTGCGAAATGAGTTGGTCGTGCAAATCTCTTGACGTGCCCGTCTTTTTTTTGTCGCCTATTTTGATGCGACCGTGCCCATTTTGATGTGAACGCGCCTTTTTTACGTGACCACACCCATTTTTTGCAGCAGATTTTCGCTGACGTTTTGTGGAACAATTCGCCAAAGGCAAAATGCGGAAATTCATTGCGAAAAAAATGTGGCCAGGAATGACAGCATGTTTTAGCAACTAAAATTTTAATTCTTAAAATTTCAAATTTCCATGATTTTTGTCTTGTTAAATTTTCTGAAATCACATAAAAATGCAATATCACATTTCAATACATTGAGAGATTTATTTATCATATTTTGTATTTGTGAAATTGTTCCCTACTTTGTATTTGTGAATTTTTTTCCTACTTCGATTGACCTTGAATTTTATAAAAATGTACATGGCACCTTATTTATTAACTTATTTATAAAAAATCTAAATAAAAATTGTAATAGAATAAAAAAAAAAGCAAATACCTTGAATTCGACATTTTTGCGTAACTTTTTTCAAAAAGCGCAAATTCGCTAAATAGTTGAAATTTTAATTATGGTAGCTCCCACTGACATATGCATAACCTCGCAAGTAGTGATGAGCAAATCTATCCCATTTTGGTTTGGTGAAAAATTTGCGAAACAGCTGATAATTAGCGAAACGCGTTTGGAGTGCTGCACTTTTTTAGGCTCGTCCAATTTAACACGCCCACAGCTTTTTTAACACGTGACAATTTTTTCTGTGACAATTTTCACGGAAGTTTTGCAAAACAGTGGAAATGCAGAAATTTGCTGCGAATCCCTGCCTGGCGAAAAGATTTGCTCATAACTACTCGCAAGCTTTAAGATGCTGAAGTTTTACAATAGAATTTTTGCATTTTTTTTACTCTTAAACAGGCCCGGATTTGTGGCGAGGCCACAAAGGCCCGGGCCTAGGGCGGCAGAAATTTAGGGGCGGCATGCCGCCCCGCTGCAACGATATTGTGACATTTCGCTCCCATACGGAGCAATGGGGACTTCTCCCCACTGCTCTGTAAGGGAGTTTAAATGCCCGTGCATGTGTGATTGCGTCGGCGCGACACGGAGGAGGTGGGTTTGTTTGCGCATGCGCGGGAGGCGGGGCGCGAATGGGGGGTGGCCTAGGGGCGCCCGGATTTGAAATCCGGCGCTGCTCTTAAATATAGTTTTTTTTAAATCATTATTCAATTTCTAAAGCAAAAAAATCTTGAATTGCATGGAAAAAACTATAAACATTGAGTAGCGTTTAGTTTACACATAATATTTACTGTCCCTGGCCAGGGCAGTATGGGATATGGTGAGGCCTGTAGGATGGAAAGCGTTTAACCAGAATTTAGACCAAATTAAATTCATGCTGTGTTCTGTAGGAAAACTAATTTTTGTCTATACAATCCAATGTAAGCCTTCTGCTAGTTTCACTGATATCTAAGGGGTTAAGTCAATTCCAATAATTTAATAAGAAAAGTATTATATTTTAGGTCAGCATTCTTTAGGAATAAAATGTTCATATATGGAACAGACCTGGAGCGTAGTCCATTCTTTACCTTCTGATGCTGCAACTTCAAATGAGTCTGTGACTTGTCGTCTTGTGGATCACTTGCCGTCCTGACACATTTTCCATCAACTGAAGTTTCAGTCTCTGATCCATAAATCAAATTGTAACAAGGCTGTAAGACTATCCGGTTACTTCAGTCTATGTATCTATTTTTGTTGTAAATCACTGCAGGGTATTGTTTAAAACTCAAAGGAAGGCTGTGCCCACTTATTTCATCTATACATGGATTCATGTATCGGTTTAAATGTAAGCAGTTCATGTAGCTGTATAAAAGTATGGAGTTTATGTATCTGTTCAAAGGTAAGCAGTTCAATTTTCTGTTGTAAGGTATGTAGTTCATGCATCTATAGAAAGCAGTTCATATTTCTGTAAAAATGTAAGCAGTTCATGTATCTGTAGATAGATGAGCAGATCGTGTATATGTAGATAGATGAGCAGATCGTGTATATGTAGATAGATGAGCAGATCGTGTATCTGTAGATAGATGAGCAGATCGTGTATCTGTAGATAGATGAGCAGATCGTGTATCTGTAGATAGATGAGCAGATCGTGTATCTGTAGATAGATGAGCAGATCGTGTATCTGTAGATAGATGAGCAGATCGTGTATATGTAGATAGATGAGCAGATCGTGTATCTGTAGATAGATGAGCAGATCGTGTATCTGTAGATAGATGAGCAGATCGTGTATCTGTAGATAGATGAGCAGATCGTGTATCTGTAGATAGATGAGCAGATCGTGTATCTGTAGATAGATGAGCAGATCGTGTATATGTAGATAGATGAGCAGATCGTGTATCTGTAGATAGACGAGCAGATCGTGTATCTGTAGATAGACGAGCAGATCGTGTATCTGTAGATAGACGAGCAGATCGTGTATCTGTAGATAGACGAGCAGATCGTGTATATGTAGATAGATAAGCAGATCGTGTATCTGTAGATAGATGAGCAGATCGTGTATATGTAGATAGATGAGCAGATCGTGTATCTGTAGATAGATGAGCAGATCGTGTATCTGTAGATAGATGAGCAGATCGTGTATATGTTTAAAGGTAAGCAGTTCATATATCTGTTGAAAGGTAAGCAGCTCATGTATCTGTATATAGATGAGCAGATCATGTATCTGTATATAGATGAGCAGATCATGTATCTGTAGAAAGGTAAGCAGCTCATGTATCTGTATATAGATGAACAGATCATGTATCTCTAGAAAGGTAAGCAGTTCATTTATCTTTAAAAATGTAAGCAGTTAGGGCAATTTGGGTGCCCTTCTTGATGTTCAGTGGGAATGGATACTCACCACCCCAAAATTGGTATCATTCGCATACAGGCATTGCCTCTTACAATTGTATCTAATCCATAGAGCTTACTATACTGTGCAAAGGCTGTACGTTATGAAAGTACTTACCTCACCCTTGTGCCTGAGATGTGGCTCTGAGGTTGCCACACTAGTACACACCTTATGGAGTTGCCCGAGCTTAAAACAATATTGGGGTGACATACTAGGCTGGCTCACAGTTGCTAATCTGGGCTGGGGCACAGGTACAGCCAGAAATTGTCTCTTGACGGTTGACTTAAATGAAAATCTTGACAGCCATACAAAAATGTTTATCCTGAAAGTGATGTTCCATGCCAGGAGAATACTTACCCTGCACTGGAAAGACAGGATACCCCTAAAATCTCAAGAATGGAAAAAAGCCATGGACGAAACTGCAGCCCTAGAACGGACAATACTGGACAAAAGAGGGAAAATACTCACCTATATGCAAATCTGGAGATACTGGACAGACTGCCTTGGTACCCCAGTCCCCTTTTCCCCAGGTGACTCCCTACCGACAGCTACTGCCCCCTAGTTAATTCCCCAAGGCTCTCAGCCATACAGAACTTCTCAGGGTTTGGACTCTTATTATCACCGGCATTCATTTTATACCAATGCTATTTTTGTATGTCTTGTTTATAAGCAGTTCATGTAGCTATATAAAAGTAAGCAGTTTATGTATCTGTTCAAAGGTAAGCAGTTTATTTTTCTGTAGTAAGGTATGTAGTTCATGCATCTATAGAAAGGTAAGCAGTTCATGTATCTGTAGAAAGATGAGCAGATCATGTATCTGTAGAAAGATGAGCAGATCATGTATCTGTAGAAAGATGAGCAGATCATGTATCTGTAGAAAGGTAAGCAATTCATATATCTGTAAAAATGTAAGCAGTTTATTTTTCTGTAGAAAAGTATGTAGTTCATGCATCTATAGAAAGGTAAGCAGTTCATGTATCTGTACAAAGGTAAGTAGATTTTGTATCTGTAGCAAATTTGTGTATCTGTAGAAAGGTAAGTGGTTTGTGTATTCGAAGAAAAGTATGCGGTTTATCTATCTATATAAGGGTAAGCAGTCAATGTGGTTTTGAATGGCCTTTTAATGGGAAGCTAAGAAAGGGCTGCTATACATTATATTATTGATTCTATTAAAAATAACCCATCTTGTATTGATTACGTTCCTATGTATAATTCACATAATCTGCTAAACCTTATTTCACATTTTAAAATAAAAAAAATCTAGAAATAAACATTTGGTGGTTAAATGCTGATATTAATTGCACTTTGCAATGAGAAGAGCTCGACCTCATTTAGTATTTGTTGATTAGAAATGAACACCCTACTTTCACAGCCATCGGCTTCTTTAACATCTTTATCCACATCACAAAACAAATCATTAATATCAGCAACAAAACAGCTTTGTAACCCATTAACCCTGAGAGGATTCACTTTAGGCTCACACCTCATTATTACCAGACAGCCTGCTCCTAAAATATTACCTATTTAGAGCATCCAGACCTCGACAAATAGCTGGAATACGTCAATATAATCACCCCTAACCATAGGTTACATCCTATGATAATAAATAACATGGCCCACAGATGAACCTATTGAACTTACCGCGGAGAAAATCAAATGTGTGTTATTAGCTGTGACACGAAATTCCCAGGGTGCACGTCTTAAGGAAAACTGTCATGCAGCTATCAGCCCATCATAAAGGAAATATTGCAGCATATAAATGGAATACTGAATGAACAAAACATAGACGATTATGTTAGTCACCTTTCCATCTTATGGAAAACACAATACAAGAAATGAAGTATAAAGAAAATTTAGTTTGTCTCATTTACATTTTTATTTTACCAGCTGTGTGGGTTGGAAAGGAACCATCAACCCAAACACATGCACAAACCCTCACAATAGTATTTTGATCATTATTATACTTCATTCCAAGCCTTACTCCATCCCTTAGCTTTTAAACATTTTCATATTCATACTGAATAACTGGTTCTGAATAACGGTATTGTTAAGCTCTGCTGGGGTTTGATCCTAGGACCTCCTGGTTGTTGGCTGCTCTTCCTCTCTCTCTATTAAGCCAGGAGAGCAGCTGGCTAGACTTTGCTACTCGTTTCTCGTGATATCACCCCAGAAGCCTTATTGGTTAGGTGGGGTCAGCCAATCAGGGCTCTGAACATTGACTCTGGCTCTGAACATTGGTCTAACATGAAGCACTTTGGCTTGTCCCTAGCTTGTGTTTCCTGTTCTGGCTCCTGATCCTGCTCCTTGCCTTTGCTCCTTCACTCCTTTGCCCCTTGCCTTTGCTCCTTTGCCCCGTCCTGCTAGTCTTCGGCTGCTCCGTCCTGCTAGTCTTCAGCTGCTCCGTCCTGCTAGTCTCTGCCTGCTCCGTCCTGTCAGTCTCCATCCTGTCAGTCTCCGCCTGCTCCGTCCTGTCAGTCTCCATCCTCTCAATCTCCGACTGCTCCATCCTGTCAGTCTCCTCCCGGTCTCCGCCTGCACCGTCCTGCCGGTCTCCGCCCACACCCTCCTGCCAGTCTCCGCCTGTACCGTCCTGACGATCTCCACCTGCACCATCCTGTCATTCTCCGCCCACTCTGTCCTGTCCTGTAACAGCACCTGCCTTAAGGACTCACCTTCCTATCTCCCCCTCAGAACCCTTATCCCCTCATAACAGGTATAGATGAGGGGTACAGGGGTTACCATCATACCTGACTTTAATGCTCCCCAAACAATATTTGCTGCAGGTGCCATAACGTTGCTTGCCATATTAGAGACAGTGAAAGCTATAGCATTCCTACAGTGACCTGCATCAACAAAGACACCTAAAGAATCGTGAATTTGCAGCCAATTTCTGGCGTGAACATTTTCCGCCACAAAAAAAATGCAGCTGACAGATGGCTATTCACTTCAATGCATTTGAAGTGAGAAAAGACATGACAAAAAATGGCCATTGACTTTAATGCATTTGGAGCTCCATATTGCTGTAGATACCCACAATCACAGTGGCATTGTAAAAAAAAAAAATGCTGCATTGGGGGTTAAAAAAACATGACAGCTTGTGCTGAAAATTGCACTCTGCACACTAGACCCATGTTCATAAATGAGACATTTGACCATAGCAAACTATACTGGATAGGGACACATCTGCTTTGGTGGTCCAGACCCCCCCATTTATACCATACATTACTGGGGCAAGATCTAAAGTTATGGCATTGCCAGTTGTCTCCTATCATGTGGTCCAGTACAATACCTTCTTCCATGTCTATAGAAGTAGTGCAACTTTTCTACACTCCACTCGGAAAGCAGTGTCAGGCTACTCTTGGTTTAACAATGAGTATAAAGCCATGGTATCATCCTAAACTGTAATCTACACTGATAAGAAATCTTTGGTAAAATGAGAAAATGTTTGGACTGAACACATATTCTTCTTTTGAGACAGCCAGCAGCTGCAGGGGTATGGGAGCAAACAGTATGGAGATGTTCTAGAAGAAATGCCTCATTTCCAATCTGCAACATATGTTTAAGGGTGAAGACTTATGGGGCTAGTAGTAGCAGCTACTTGTCAGAGCTACTAAAATAGACAATGCTGATCATCTACTGATACGTGTGTTTTAGCAGAGGCAGTTCTTAGTTTTGTCTATGGCAGGGTATTTTCTGGTGTTTAGTAGCCATGGCAAGTAGCTGCTACAAAGTAGCTCCATGTGTCTTTACCTAAGACAGATCATCTTGGGGCATGGTTGACCGTACAACATTTTGTTACCGCTGGATGCTGCAACTTCAAGTTCCCCCAGTATTGCCACATTTGTATATTTGTATGCTTGTGAAAATGGTAGTCAGTGTATTATGTACACTAATATGTATGTTTAAGAATTAAAAGAATCAGAGCTTTGCTTTGGGAATTCGTGCCAATCTATAGAAACATCCCCTGGAGAAAATCTGTCCATTTCAAAAAGATTTCCTGTTATACCCAACATTGCACAAAGGGCTGATGAACAAAAAGCTGTGAACCAGTGCAAGTAAACAAAATGTTGACTTGCACCCACCCACTCCCAATCCGCACCCAACCTGGCAAGGCACCTGTATTAATAGATCTGTGCCCGCCCCATTTTTGATGTCACAAAGAGGCGGAGCAGGAAGATGCACACCTATTAATACAGTCTGTCAGATGCAGAATCCAGGCAGAGTAATGTTGCGAGTGCGGAGGGCAGAAGGGAGAGTTCAGCCCACCTACAACTACAAATACTGTGCAATGGTCGGCCCCATTCCCGCGGGTTTCGGGCCAGTCTGCACATCCCTATTGAGAACACAGAGAATTATTACTTTGGTCCTTGTTATGTATAAAACATTTTCTCCGAGATCTGGTAATTAGAATACTTAAAGGTCACTTATCAAGTGGAATTTATTAATTAGGGAATTAATGAGTTACATTTACAGTTTCCATGTAAGAACAGCTTGAAGTAAAGTACAAATACAAATGATATCAGTTTAGACAAGTGAAGATGACAGGTTGAAAATGTTGCTTAACATAAGTCGTGATGTTTGATGCACATTATTGCCCTGGAAGTAAACTTATTAACACTGAAGAACACTGCAGATAACACCGGGCTACAGATTGTAGTGTTAGACTAATACCAGACAGTACATAAATATATAATAAGAAATATATCTGCTATGTACATGCCCAGAAATGGGAGGTATATATTACAGAACCACAATACACTTCCATCTTCCTGCAGAATTATGATTATTATGGGGAGATTTATAGTATCTCCCAGCATCGGATGCATTAAGAATTATATTTTTGTTATAGTTCATAAAGGAGCAGTGGCCAGCTCCAGCCTGCAGGAGGAAACTTCACGCGACTTCGGAAAACGAAGCAAAGGGCTTTCCACTGGCAACTCCTAGGGGCCCATTAATTAAACCACAAATTTTCGCCAATTACAATCACGATTGGAAAAAATTTGGAGTTGCCACAATAATTTCTAATAATTCTGAAATTCTGTTCTTAGTCATACGAAAATATCATTGTGGTTGCGACCCAAAAATCAGGAAATTTCATGAAATTTAATGAAACCCACATAAAGGTCATACTATTTTAACAATATTATCATGGTCAATATGAAAAAAAATATAAATTTTTCTGAAGAACAAAATTGTGGTTTAATGAATGGGCGCCCTATTGCTGGCGATGGAAAGACTTTTTCGGAGTGTTTTGTTTCCCGCAATAGCAGAGATCTATCACAGGTGACTCAACCACTACGTGCCTATCTGAACGATCGTAAACAAAGCGAAAACCTTTCTGGCTTTGAACCTTCAGTGCATGTTTTTGGAAGCATCCCATGGGAATCAATGGCACTCTGCAGCTCCAACCTGGCCCAAGGAAAGTCTCCCATAGGGCTCAATGGCACTCTGCAGCTCCAACCCGACCCAAGGAAAGTCTCCCATAGGACTCAATGGCACTCTGCAGCTCCAACCTGGCCCAAGGAAAGTCTCCCATAGGGCTCAATGGCACTCTGCAGCTCCAACCCGGCCCAAGGAAAGTCTCCCATAGGGCTCAATGGCACTCTGCAGCTCCAACCTGGCCCAAGGAAAGTCTCTCATAGGGCTCAATGGCACTCTGCAGCTCCAACCCGGCCCAAGGAAAGTCTCCCATAGGGCTCAATGGCAGTCTGCAGCTCCAACCCGGCCCAAGGAAAGTCTCCCATAGGGCTCAATGGCACTCTGCAGCTCCAACCCGGCCCAAGGAAAGTCTCCCATAGGGCTCAATGGCACTCTGCAGCTCCAACCCGGCCCAAGGAAAGTCTCCCATAGGACTCAATGGCACTCTGCAGCTCCAACCTGGCCCAAGGAAAGCCTCCCATAGGGCTCAATGGCACTCTGCAGCTCCAACCTGGCCCAAGGAAAGTCTCCCATAGGACTCAATGGCACTCTGCAGCTCCAACCCGGCCCAAGGAAAGTCTCCCATAGGGCTCAATGGCACTCTGCAGCTCCAACCCGGCCCAAGGAAAGTCTCCCATAGGGCTCAATGGCACTCTGCAGCTCCAACCCGGCCCAAGGAAAGCCTCCCATAGGGCTCAATGGCACTCTGCAGCTCCAACCTGGCCCAAGGAAAGCCTCCCATAGGGCTCAATGGCACTCTGCAGCTCCAACCCGGCCCAAGGAAAGTCTCCCATAGGGCTCAATGGCACTCTGCAGCTCCAACCTGGCCCAAGGAAAGTCTCCCATAGGGCTCAATGGCACTCTGCAGCTCCAACCTGGCCCAAGGAAAGTCTCCCATAGGGCTCAATGGCACTCTGCAGCTCCAACCTGGCCCAAGGAAAGTCACGATACCGAAGCTTGAATGAATTCCGAAATGGTCGTAGTCTTTGCAAAAAATACGACTTTTTAGTGGAATTTAACGGAAATACTTTTTCGGGGTGTTTCCCGCAATAGCAAAGATCTATCGCTGGCGACTCAACCACTACGTGGGTTCTTGCCCTAAAAGATTAGAATAGTAAGTAACTGGAGACCTGTTTATCTTGGTATCAATTTTATATTGGTTAGAAACCAATATGACTGTGATGATCCAGAGGATTTCTGTAACAAGATATAAGAGCTTTCACTGGATGGTTCATTGTAGCCGGTTTTTATCCCAGATAAACACAAATATTGTCAACCCTAAAGGTGGCCATACACAGGCTGATTTCAGTCATTCCTTTAGACCAGTGCTGTCCAACTTCTGCGGTGCCGAGGGCCGGAATGCCTGTGTGTGCCATATCTTCCATGACTTATGCTGCCTGTTTGTGCCATACCCTTCCTGCTCGATGCTGCCTTTGTGCATTAATCTGCCTACCCTATGCTCCCTGTGTGTGCCATACACACAGGCAGCATAGGCCAGGCAGTACCTACAATGTCTGAGGTGTGAACACTGCAGAGGGTGAACAATGCAGGGATTAAAAGGTGTGAACGGTACAGGGGATTAAATGTTTAAACCAGGGGTCGGTAACCTTTTTGGCTGAGACAGCCATAAACACCAAATATTTTAAAATGTAATTCCACGAAGCCATATAATATGTTTGGCCGCGGATGCTGCAGGGCCAAGTAGGGTGGGTCCCAAGGATGCCGGATGTGATGCAGAGGAGGGCGTGGCCTGCGCTCTGCGGATAGAAGACGTGTTCTAAGGCTTAGTTCCCTTAGCCCCCGTTATTTTTTTTATTAAAGATTTGGCAGTGAGCAAAGGTAAGCCATCAAAGCAACCAGACAGGTGGGGGCCACACAGAGGGGGGTCGCGGGCCGCCAGTTGGACAGCACTGCTTTAAACCAGCTTATCTGCCAGTGTATGGGCACCACTTAGTGATGAGCGAATGTGTCCCGTTTCGCTTTCAAAAAGATTCGCTAAACGGCAAAAAATTCATGAAAATGTTGCGTGGAAAAAAAATTGTCGCCCGCGACTATCCTTTTGACACCTGCAACTTTTCTTGGGACAATTTTGGGCGTGCAACTATTCTTTTGACCCCTGCGACTATTCTTGAGACTATTCTTGCAACAATTTTGGCCACGCGACTATTCTTGTGCCAATTTTTGGACGTGCGACTATTCTTGCTACAATTTTTGGACATGCAAAGAATTTTTCCGCAGCAAATTTTTTCATCCGTTTCGCGAAACAATCCACCAATGGCAAAACGCTGAAATTCGCTGTGAATCCATGCCTGGCGAAACATCTAGCACTACTGACTGGCCACCCCGACCGACATTGATTCTTGATTGAACAGGTTTGATTTTCCCATTGGATCGGGGCACGCATTGGCTCGTTGATGCAGCCCCTTAGTGAAAAACCTTTGTTTAATGGTTTACGATTGCTTTAATAAACTGCCTGTGGCCATAAACATGATGAAAATAAGCTTCTATTATCTTATCTTCTGCAGTTTCCTTGCCAGGCAAAGATATCACAGCACAAATCAAATATCCCAACCACATCTTTGTATTTGCTGTTGAATCCCGAATCAGCTGTAATTCTTTGCACAGCTGTGAATGCTGGAAAGCATTGCTTCCATTCACATGCAAATGATTGCTCCCATTAGGATACTGAAATTCCTTTATCCATCTCAGCTACAGCATTACAGCATATATTGTGTATTTCATTGGGGTTTAAAAAAAACTGTATTTGAGTCATGTTTGATTGAAGTTTTTAAACTAGTGTATTGAACACCCAACCAGCTATCGATACAGTTTGCTGTGAGATCTGTAACCATTGCGCCTTTGTTAATTGGCTATAAGTATTGGCAAAATGTGTTATTAAGAAAGTACAGTGCATTTCATAAACCAATATCGCTTTGAGTCTTCCCTTAGTCTGGTCTATTTTACATCTTTACTACATAAAAGGTATGCGAAGAACTGCAATATAAAATGTTCCATGATAGAAATAAAGAGACAGTAGATGAGCATCCAGCATATCAGAAATCTCAGTCTCAGTGGGGGTCATTTATAGTGATGGGCGAAATGTTTCGCCAGGCATGGATTCGTGGTGAATTTCGGCGTTTCGCCACTGGCGGATTGTTTCGCGAAACGGATGAAAAAATTCACTGCGGAAAAATTAGACGCACGTCCAAAAATTGTCGCCGGCATCAAAAAAGAATAGTCGCAGGCAGCAAAAGAATAGCCGCGGGACGAAATAATAGCCGCAGGCGACAAAATAATAGCCGCGAGCGACAAAATAATAGCCACGGACGTCAAAAGAATAGGCGCGCAACGAAATAATAGCCGCGGGTGACAATTTTTTTTGCCACACAACATTTTCACCGTTTCGCGAATTTTTCGCCGTTTCGTGGATCTTTTGAAAGATTCACTTAAAGATTCATTTATGAAACCCGTGCAGCGCATAATTATTTGCACAGTGAACCTATTTGCCCTGTATATTTATATATAAATATTTAAGCTGGACAAGACTGGGGCATTTAATGTGCAAGCATATTTGCAAATGTTTTATTCACGGTGCAAAAGCTTTTTTAATATGGTATATTGGCAAATTGCGAATATTTATGCGCATACTCTGCGTCCGAGTTACGCAACAACTTTGGTGGTGAAAAAAAAAAAATATTCCCTGGCCGTAATCAATGGGGAGGTCCATTTATTTATTTTCAAATTTTTTTAACTTGATAGCAGAAATATAATTATGAATAAAATTGCCAATTTTTGCAATTGGGATTTTTTTTTGTTTAAAAATCAGCTACAGGTATGGGACCTGTTATCCAGAATGCTTGGGACCTGGGGTTTTCGGGATAAGGGATCTTTCTGTAATTTGGATCTCCATACCTTAAGTCTGCTAAACATCATTAAATATTGATAAACCCAATAGGATTGTTTTGCCCCAATAAGGGGTAATTATATCTTAGTTGGGATCAAGTACAGGTACTGTTTTATTATTACAGAGAAAAGGGAATCATTTAACCATTAAATAAACCCAATAGGGCTGTTCTGCCCCCAATAAGGGGTAATTATATCTTAGTTGGGATCAAGTACAGGTACTGTTTTATTATTACAGAGAAAAGGGAATCATTTAACCATTAAAAAAACCCAATAGGGCTGTTCTGCCCCCAATAAGGGGTAATTATATCTTAGTTGGGATCAAGTACAGGTACTGTTTTATTATTACAGAGAAAAGGGAATCATTTGACCATTAAATAAACCCAATAGGGCTGTTCTGCCCCCAATAAGGGGTAATTATATCTTAGTTGGGATCAAGTACAGGTACTGTTTTATTATTACAGAGAAAAAGGAAATCAGTTTTAAAATTCTGAATTATTTGATTAAAATAGAGTCTATGTGAAATGGACTTTCTGTAATTCTGAACTTTCTGGATAACGGGTTTCCGGATAAGGGATCCCATACTTGTACTGGATTTTCTGCAAATTGTATGAAAAAATGTGGCCAGAAATGTCAGCATGTTTTAGCAGCTGAACTTTTAATTATTAAAATTCAAATTTCCATGATTTTTGTCTTTTGTTAAATTTTTTTTTTTTTTTAAATTGAATTATTTGCTTATAATGGAATCTATGGGAGATGGCTTTTCTGTAATTCAGAACTTTCTGGATAACGGGTTTCCAGATAAGGGATCCTATACCTGTAGAATCAAAAATCTTGATCTTATTCCTTCAATGAACCTGTGAAAAATGATTTTAAAAAACTTGAAGAATAAAATTACTTGAATCTTAAAAATACTTCTCCCATTGGCTTCTATAGAAGCTTGATTTTTTGATTGATAATAGCGATGAGCGAATTTTTTCGGCAGGCATGGATTCGCAGCGAATTTCCACATTTCGCCATTGGTGAATTGTTTGAGAAACTTCGCTGCGCAGAATTTTTTAGTCACGCATCAAAAAGGGAGCGGTCGCATTAAAAAACGTGCAGTTGCATCAAAAAAGCACAGGCAACAAAAAATAGACGCTTGCGACAAAAATGACGCGTTCTGCACAAATGCGAATGTTATTGCCAGGAAAGATTCACTCATCACTAATTAATAAATGTAAAGGCAACAAATGTATTTTTATAAATTGTTCACTGATTTGCGAATTTGCCTGTTGTTTCGCAGATTTTTCAGCAAAGCCACATGGGACAGATTCGCTCATAACTAGAAAAACATGGAATAACAAATGGATTGTATGAAATCACATTCTACGGGTGAAAAAAATCAGCACGAAAATAATTCGCAGTGTGTCCAAAAATTGTCGTCAAAAAGAGTTGTCTTGCCCCTCAAAAGAATTGTTGCGCGGATCATTTTTTTGACACACAACATTTTCGCCGTTTTGCTAATTTTTCGCCATTTTGCAAGTCATTTGAGAGATTTGCTAATCACTAGTTGAGAGGAAAAATGTGTGGGGAAACTTGCAAACTCCCAGAATAAGAGAAGCGGTGGCATAATAGATCTAGAAAGAACCTGCCACATACACTTAACAGGAACAACTTGTTTTGGAACATCATAACCCAGTTAATAAAAATAACGATATTAAATTACACACCACCGACATTTCAAACTGACTCCCAGGGAAAGGGAACGGATAGGAAACGCGCTGTGAGACAATAAATGATTTGAGCGGTCAGAAGGTATCCATCAGTTGTGGGACATTCGCTGATAATTACTGAGGAGCCTCACATGTAGAGTGAGACGGTATTTGAAATGTATTGTAAAGGCAATATATCACGTCGCCGAGGAAATCACAGTCATTTGTCAGCGGAGCCGTTCCTATACCAGATGGGGGAAGGGTTGGGGGTTTTTCTATTTTAAATGAGGGAAATCAAATAAATGAGATGCAAATGGGCCAAGGCATTGCTGGAATGAAATATATATATATGGTATTAAGTGATGTTCCATCTCCAGCAGCTGAACCTGCGCAAGTGCAAAACACTAGTGATGAGTAGTGATGAGCGAATCTGTCCCGTTTCGCTTCACTATAAAATTCGCGAAAGGGCAAGAAAATTCGCGAAACAGTGAAAAATTAGCGAAACACATTTGTTGCTTGATTTTTTTTGTCGCCCACGTTAAATTTTTTTGTTGCCAGCGTCTATTTTTTGTCGCCTACGCTCTTTTGACACGCCTGCACCCATTTTTTATGTGGCAGCGCCCGAATTTGACGTGACCGCGCGCGCCAAAAAAACATTCCGCCCGGCAACTTTTTCCGCTGTGAATTTTCACGGAAGTTTCGTGAAACAATTCGCCAATGGGCAATTTTACTGCGAATCCATGCCTGGCAAAAAAAATTCACTGATTTTTCTCCGTTTCATGGATTTTGCTGGGGACGGGACAGATTCGCTCATCACTACAAAACACTTTAGTTCTAACTTAATTTATCAATAATGATAATTTTAGTATCAGTATCAACAGTTTTTCCCCAATCTTTCCCTAAAATGTGGAAATTTGCTGCAAATCCATGCCTGCCACAAACATTCGCTCATCACTAGTTATTTCATGAGCAACTGCACTAGACTGCAAGGTGTTAATTGCTAATCGGTTGCTATGGTTACTGGTTTCCTTGCTTAAGGTATACCTTCATCAAGAAGCTGCTTATATCCTGAATAAATATCAGAATGGCTTCTTTTTGTCTTTGCCGAGTGAAACAAACTGGTGTAATTGTCGTTTTATCATTGGGAATCTATTTCCACCTTTTGCCTCGAAGAGATCAAACACCTTAGAGATTTTACATGCATAGAAATATGCATTAGTGTAGACAGTTGTAATGTGGGGGTGGTAATCCTGAGTAGTTAAACATTATTTTTATTTAATCACAAGTGTTGTTTTTAAAACGGAATTCTCAGAGGTCTGTGTCAAATGCAACAGCCCCAATTAATATAATGAAGGTTTGGGGCGTATTTAATTACTGATTCTGTGTCTTCATTTGATGTTTGGAGAGCATTTGCAAATGAAAAGAACAAAGATATTTGCTCATAATGAGCCGTCCTGCTTCCTCGTATAAGTCATATTCCTCTGAGTATTGACTCAAACTCTGCAACAGTAGCAACAACTGAGCAAACTGAGACCTCTATCATATTTAGAATTAAACATTATAGTAATAGGCATGAAATGTCAGGAAGGCTAGGCATATGGTTGAGATAGGAGGGCTGATTCACTAAAGTGCGATAAGCGTTATCGCGTGCTTTTTTGCGTTAAAATTGACACAAAGTATTATAGCATGCGTTAAGTCGCATATCGCATGTATAAAATAGCACACAACCAAATGCGTTAATTTTAACGCATTGCGTTAATTCTCGCGCAGAAATAATACTAACGCATGATTCACAAACACTTAGGGGCTGATTTACTAAGACATGATTTCGAATCCGAATTGGAAAAATTCCGATTGGAAACGAACATTTTGCGACTTTTTCGTATTTTTTGCGATTTTTTCGGCGTCTTTACGATTTTTTGCGTAAAAACACGAGTTTTTCAGCGTCTTTACGATTTTTGCGTAAAAACGCGAGTTTTTCGGCATCTTTACGAAAGTTGCGCAAAGTCGCGATTTTTTCGTAGCGTTAACACTTGCGCGCAAAGTCGCGCCTTTTTCGTAGCGTTAAAACTTAAAAGGCGCGACGTTTCGCGCAAGTTTTAACGCTACGAAAAAATCGCAACTTTGCACAACTTTCGTAATGACGCCGAAAAACTCGCTTTTTTACGCAAAAATCGTAAAGACGCCGAAAAACTCGCGTTTTTACGCAAAAATCGTAAAGACGCCGAAAAAAATCGCAAAATTACCGATCATTACGAAAAAAACGCAATCGGACGCATTCGGCCCGTTCGTGGGTTAGTAAATGTGCCCCTTAGACGCGCTAAATATCGCATTAGTCTATGCGAAAATTAACACCTACTTGAGGCAGGCGGTAATTATAGAAAAGTACAGTTAATGAGCTTTTGGCAACACAATAAGGACTTTGCTGTGGGATTTATTCAGTCTGTGTTGGCCCCAGAGTGATGCAGCCGCCAGTTTGCAGGGAAATGGGCATTTTCACAACAGTAGTTTTCTGAAAGTAATGGTGTGTATGGCTAATATGCGTTTGTGCGTTTGTGCGTGTTGTGTCAAATACCGCATGAAAATAGTCTTCGCGACTTAAATAATGCAACAGCATCGCGTCTAAATTAATGCAAGTATCTATTTAGTGAATCGTGCGTTAAGACGCGAAAAATAAGACACAATAAATTTTATAACGCATGCTATAAATAGTGCTCGTTTAATCGCACTTTAGTGAATCAACCCTAGGAGACGTAAAGGGGTTGTTCACCTTTCAGTTAACTTTTAGCATGAAGTAGAGAGGAATATTCTGAGACAATTTGCAATTGGTCTTCATTTTTTATTATTTGTATTTTTTTTTAACTATTTCCCTTTTTGTTCAGCAGCTCTCCAGCTTGGAATTCCAGCAGTTATCTGGTTGCTAGGGTCCAAATGAACTTAGTAACCAGGGAGTTGTTTAAATAATCGTTTGGTATATGAATAGGAGAGGACCTGAACAGATAAGTAATAAAAAGTAGCAATAACAATAAATTTGTTGCCTCGCAGAGCAATCGTTTTTCTGGCTGCCGGGGTCAGTGACCCCCATTTGAAAGCTGGAAAGAGTCAGAAGAGGAAATGGGAGTCAAAATTCACCCCTTAAAAATTTGTTACGCAATAAAAAAATGTCGCCCACATCAAAAAGTTGTAGCCCATCTAAAAAAAATGACGCACATCAAAAAAAAAGTTGTGCGCGACAATTTCTTTTTTATGTGCAACATTTTCGCCGTTTCCCAAATCTTTTGAAAGATTCGCTACATTTTCAGCGAACCAAAACAGGACAGATTCGCTCATCACTAATAATGAAGAGCAATTGAAAAGTTGTTTAGAACCGCTTATTCTATAACTTAAAGGTAAACAACCCCTTGAAGAAAGCTGCAAGAGTGTGAAAACAGTATATTTCAGAGGGGTATGTTTTAAATTTGATAGCTACCCAAGATACTACCCATCCAGGCAGAGCCAGAGTATTGGCTCATGTAGCCAAACCAGTGTCTTTTTGGAACAATATCTAACTAGGGTATTATGGGGCAGGTATAAAAGCTCCATTGTGTTAGCATAATTACATAGTTATATAGTTACATAGGGTTTAAAAAAGACCAGAGTCCATCAAGTTCAACCCTTCTAAGTAAACTCAGCACACACAACCCACACCTACCAATCTATACACTCACATACATAAACTATATATACAACCACTAATACTAACTGTAGATATTAGTATCACAATAACCTTGGATATTCTGCTTGTTCAAGAACTCATCTAGGCCCCTCTTATAGGCATTAACAGAGTCTGCCATTACCACATCACTAGGAAGGGCATTCCCCAACCTCACTGCCCTCACCGTGAAAAACCCCCTACGCTGGTTCAAATGGAAGCTCTGTTCCTCTAATCTAAAGGGGGGGCCTCTGGTGCGCTCAATCATGTCCCCTCGCAAGCGCCTCTTTTCCAGAGAAAACAACCCCAACCTCGACAGTCTAACCTCATAGCTTAAATCTTCCATCCCCTTTACCAGTTTAGTTGCAGTCTCTGCACTCTCTCCAGCTCATTAATATCCTTCTTAAGGACTGGAGCCCAAAACTGCCCCCATACTCAAGGTGAGGCCTTACCAGGGACCTATAAAGAGGCAAAATTATGTTTTCATCCCTTGAGTCAATGCCCTTTTTTATAAAAGACAGCACTTTATTTGCTTTAGTAGCCACAGAATGACACTGCCTGGAATTAGACAACTTGTTATCTACAAAACCCCCAGATCCTTCTCCATTAAGGATACCCCCAACACACTACCATTCGATAGCTCACGTAGCAGAGGCCCATTTCATTACTCCTTTGTCAACAGATTTACATAGGCCTAAATTATTATCTGACAATTGGCCCAACACTCTGTTGACCAAAATATGCTCATCCCCAGAATATGTATGCCCATTTTAACAGTTAATTCCCCCAAATTGCATGTTACATTCCCTGCTATCAGGTACTGCCTTGCCTAGAAGCTAGAACCTTGTAGCAGCACCTTTTGCTGACTGAGCCATAGGAAGATGAAAACATATGCATTAAAGCATTCCTAAGTACCGAGTGATGGTTATACGGCAAAATTATGCAGTGTAAATCATGCACCGTACAGCCAATGTGTCAGGCTGTTTTATGGCCACAGAGGAATCTTCCCTTGCAGAGCAACCTATTTTAAATGAAAAATTATCTTTTAGATGTCTATGTTCATTATCTTTTAGCTATATTTTAGTATCCATAGACTGGATACCAAGGGAGAAATGAATTGCATATCTTTAGTTTTTCAGAATTCTGATTAACTGCTGGATTAGTGACAGGATTAAAAATGTCCTAAAATCACTTTCTAGTCTCAAATAGGAGGGAGTTTAGATAGAAAGAAAAAATAAAAAAGAAGAAAGTGTGGAAAGAAAGAAACAATTACCAATTCCAATTGAGATACTGGAGAGGAAAAAGCGAAAAAGCTCACTTCTGCCATGTATATATATAATGTGTGTGTCTATATTTTTTTTACCCCCCCCCCCCCCCCAGGTCATTAGCTTTTTTTTCATTTTGGCGATGGGGTCACTTCTGGCAGTCACTGGAATGCATTAAACGGTGATTCTTTGGATGGGAAGGTTCTGCGCTTATTGATGCAACGCACTGTGGGTCAATAGGTGCATTTGTGCTTAATGAGACAGGGCAAGACAGATGCATGAATGGTGTTGATACACAATTTTGTCAATGTAGCAATCCCCATAATTCAGTGTTTGCCAATCAGGCCGTTTTGGACACTTAAGGATGGTCCTGGTTCTGTGTTTTAAAACTATTTCCCTTTCCAGGTCAACCTAACAAAAACTGAACTAATGATCTTTCCGCCTAAGCCTGGTCCTACCCCCCCCTTTTCTATCTCTATTGATGGCACCCTCATCAACCCCGTCGATTCGACGCGTTGTTTGGGGGTGATCTTTGACTCCAGTCTCTCCTTTTCTAATCACATTAACACCACTGTCAAAACCTGTCACTTTTTCTTACGCAATATTGCCAAAATTCGTCCCTTTCTTTCTACTGCAACAGCTAAGCTGCTCATGCATGCTCTCATCCTGTCACGACTGGACTACTGCAACCTGCTATTAACCGGCCTCCCTAACTCCCATCTTTCCCCCCTACAGTCTATATTAAACACTGCTGCCAGAATTCTCCTCCTCTCATCCAGGAGAGTTCAGGCCCTTCCCCTGCTAAAGTCCTTATCATGGCTTCCTATCAAACAAAGAATTTCTTACAAACTTCTTCTCCTAACCTTCAAAGCCCTCCATTCCTCTGCTCCTCACTACATCTCGTCCCTTGTGTCTCTGTATGTTCCCGGCCGACTCCTTCGTTCCTCGCAGAGCAATCGTTTGGTTGCGGCCCCCACCACTACTGCAGTTTCCCGCCTTAAACCTTTCTGCCTGGCTGCCCCCTAATCTGGGAACTGGCACTTATATTGTAGTGTCACCCACTGTGACCTACAGCACTTATATTTGCCTATTTGTGTCTGTTAGTTACCCTCCCATATAGATTGTAAGCTCTACGGGGCAGGGACCTCCTTCCTCTTGTGTCCTCGACTCTTAACTTATTGCAGCTGTATTTATCTGTATTTATTATTATACTTTGTATTTATCTATTATCTTATTAACACCCTGTTTGTATTAATGTATTCTACTGTACAGCGCTGCGTACATAAGTAGCGCTTTATAAATAAAGTTATACATACATACATACAAAAGTAAATTTCCCCTGTAGTTCTAGGAATGCCCAGTAAGTGGCAGTTTACTCCAATATAAAAGGAAGGGGGCAACATGTCCTCAAGGTCCTTCCTGGGACTTCACGTGGAGGTGGTTACAGGCTTAAAGAAATACTGTCATGATTTTTATGGGGTACTTTTTATTTCTAAATAACACTCTTTACATAGCAAATAATTCACTCTACCATTAAAAATGTTATTCTTGAACCAACAAATGTATTTTTTTAGTTGTAATATTGGTGTGTAGGCGCCATCGCTTTCAGAAGAAGCCAGCACTACACATTAGAGCTGCTTTCAGGTAAGCTATTGTTTCTCCTACTCCCATGTAACTGGAGGAGTCCCAAGCGGGACTTGGATTTCTTACTATTGAGTGCTATTCTGATACCTAGATAGTATGAGCAGTCCAAAGCTCCAACAAGGAGTAAAAAGGGTTAGAACCCTACGGTGTAAAAGACTACCAAGATAGGGATTAAAGTGGTTAAGCTCAGGGACACAGTGTTTGAGGTTCCTGTAACAAGGAACTACTATGAAGCCAGACTATGCTGGGGATTTGTACTAAGGCTGATGGTATAGATCACAAGTGTGAGTTTAGTCTGACATCATATGCTGCCTGTGAAGATATTTAAAACTGTGCTTATGTACTGATTGAAACGTAATTTTTGTATTGATACTACCAAGTGCCATATGCCTGGAGTGAATTCAATCCAGCCCTTGATAGAGGCCCGAAACGTTGCCTTTGGCACTTGAGTAAAGATTCACATTTTTCAAAACAACCAGAGTGCTGCTGTTTTCATCATTTTTGTACTTATTTGCCCGGGCAGTGGGTACAGCGTGCACCTGGGGCTGCAAGAAGCTATTTTCACTGTGTAAGCACAAGTTACATAGTTACATAGTTACATAGGGTTGAAAAAAGACCAGTGTCCATCAAGTTCAACCCATCCAAGTAAACCCAGCACCCACAACCCACACCTACCAATCTATACACTCGCATACATAAACTATAAATACAACCACTAGTACTAACTGTAGATATTAGTATCACAATAGCCTTGGATATTCTGATTGATCAAGAACTCATCCAGGCCCCTCTTAAAGGCATTAACAGAATCTGCCATTACCACATCACTAGGAAGGGCATTCCCCAACCTCACTGCCCTCACCGTGAAAAACCACCTACGCTGCTTCAAATGGAAGCTCCATTCCTCTAATCTATAGGGGTGACCTCTGGTGCGCTGATTGTTTTTATGGGAAAAAAGAACATCCCCCAACTGCCTATAATCCCCTCTAATGTACTTGTACAGAGTAATCATGTCCCCTCGCAAGCGCCTCTTTTCCAGAGAAAACAACCCCAACCTCGACAGTCTAACCTCATAGCTTAAATCTTCCATCCCCTTAACCAGTTTAGTTGCACGTCTCTGCACTCTCTCCAGCTCATTAATATCCTTCTTAAGGACTGGAGCCCAAAACTGCACTGCATACTCAAGGTGAGGCCTTACCAGGGACTTATAAAGAGGCAAAATTATGTTCTCATCCCTTGAGTCAATGCCCTTTTTTATACAAGACAGCACTTTATTTGCTTTAGTAGCCACAGAATGACACTGCCTGGAATTAGACAACTTGTTATCAACAAAAACCCCTAGATCCTTCTCCATTAAGGATGCCCCCAACACACTACCATTCAGTAGATAGTTAGCGTTTATATTATTTCTACCAAAGTGCATAACTTTGCACTTATCAACATTGAACCTCATTTTCCAGTTTGCTGCCCAGTTATCTAATTTTGTCAAATCGCTCTGCAAAGCGGCAGCATCCTGCATGGAACTTATAGTTTTGCACAATTTTGTGTCATCAGCAAAAATAGAAACAGTACTGTCTATGCCCACCTCCAGGTCATTAATAAACAAGTTAAAAAGCAAAGGACCAAGGAGTGACCCCTGCGGTACTCCACTAACCACACTGGTCCAATTAGAAAATGTTCCATTTACCACCACTCTTTGTACTCTATCCTTCAGCCAGTTCTCTATCCAATTACAAATATTATGTTCTAGGCCAATATTCCTCAATTTGATCATTAACCTTCTGTGAGGTACTGTATCAAACGCTTTAGCAAAATCTAAGTAGATGACATCAACTGCCATTCCAGCATCAAGGTTCCTGCTCACCTCCTCATAAAAGGCGACTAAATTAGTCTGGCAAGATCTGTTACGCATAAAACCATGCTGGCACAAACTAATAGTATTGTGAACTGCAATGTATTCAAGTATCCTATCCCTTATTACCCCTTCCAAAAGTTTTCCTACTACTGATGTCAGACTAACAGGCCTATAGTCTTCAGGCTGAGAACGGGATCCCTTTTTAAATAACGGCACCACATTAGCAATCCGCCAGTCTCTCGGCACCATGCCAGACCTCAACAAATCCTGAAAAATTAAGTGAAGAGGTTTGGCAATCACAGCGCTCAGTATGCCTGGAGTGATGACCCATCTTTTAACCCTCTTGCTACTACCCACAAGAGGGAGAATAATTCAAGGCAATATTTATTTTACAGCCTGCCAGGTGTTGCTGGGAGTTGTCACAATAATCAGTCAGAGCTCAAGTTATGTTGCACACAGCTCACACACATTACTACTATAGCACACTCAAGGGTGGGCTTCATCAATACATATGTAGTTGCATTTGTAACGAATTTCCCTTTAGATTTTTTTAGACACTTATCTATATGTGCCACCCCCTACCTGCCCCTCAGGAATAAACCACTACTGGCAGTGCTGGAGTCATGATGGAAGCACAGATAATTTCGCTTTATTCTTGAGGAGAAGGACCTTCCCCACCAATGAAAAATGTCCTTTCACTATAAAAGTGCTTTCTCTTAAATCGATCATCCTTTAGCTTTCTAAAATCTTTAAGTGTACTGTCACTACTGCCTACATTATTCAATTAAGCTTTACTTTGGGACCAATGATTCTTAACTGTGATTCTACTAAGAAGACAACGGCCCCTACTGGAGAAGAAGACTTCCTAATGAAACCTCTGGAAAGGTTTTCCTGAATGTATCCTTTCATGGCTTGGGTTTCTGGCACAGACAAAGGATAGGTTCTACCTCTCTGAGTAATAGTACCAGGAATGAGATCAATCCTAGGGCCTGTGTGGAGGAAAAGTCTCAGCGTTCTTCTCCACAAATACCGCAGAAAATCCCACATGTCATTTAGGCAGGAGAGACGAATCTTGAGTTACAAGTGAGACATGCACAGGCTTGATTGGAACAGTAACAAAAGAAGTTACAAGATCTGAGTTGACTGGAAACCCAATCAATAGCAGGATTATGTTGTCTTAGCCAAGATACACCAAGAATGACTGGAGTGGCAGGACACTTCATGATCAAAAAGGAAATTTCTTCAGAATGTAGCCATCCCACTTGCAGCAGCAACGGTACAGTGGCAGAATTAAGAGACCAAGAGATAAAGACCTATCAACGGCTTGAGCAGTGAGTGGTTTCCTGACAGACTAAAGGAAACCTGCAGATCTCAGAGAAAGGGGCATCACTAGAATTTCCTGCTGCTCTGGAATCTAGAAATACCTTAAATAGAAAGGACTTGTAAGGTAAGGACAAGGAAACTGGAACAACAATTCTAGAATAATGTTTTTCTGGGAGTGAAACTATTGTACCTAGGAGAGACTCCCTACACATTCCTAGGTGGGAGCGATTCCCTGGTGCTTTGGACTCACAAGGCAGGACTTAAGGAGATGAACACTCTGCCCACAGTATAAGCAGAGACTGGAAACCCTCCTGCCCGTTCTCTCCTCCGGGGACAGACAGGTGGCTCCTAGCTGCATGGGCTCATCGGTTTGAGCAAATGGAATCAAAGAAGGCTCAGACAGAGCTGCAGATGGAAGTACAAGTTTGGGGGTGCGGGACTTCTAAGGAGAAGAGTTCTCTCCTTTAATCTGGTGTCTGTGAGTGAAACCAAGGATACTAGTTCTTCAAACTGAGATGGCAGATCTCTAGCAGCCATCTTGTCCTTAATATCATCATTAAGACCTTGCCAGAATGGCGCAAACAGAACGCACGCCAAAGAAGACTAGTCCAGGGACCGGCACGTCTGAAGGTAAGAGCATACCCCAGTCTCCCAGCACTCATAACAGTGGGACAGATGGCTGTGCTAATAAAATCGGTACTATCCCGCATAATTCAGGACTGTTGGAAGGTATGATATACTAAGGGGCAGATTTACTAATGCACGAACGGACCGAAAGCGTCCGAATGCGTTTTTCGTAATGACTTTTTCGTATGTCCCACGATTTTTTCGTCGCCGGTACGACTATATCATATATTTTCCTCGACTTTTTCTTCGCCGTCACGAAAAAATTGGATTGGTTTTTACGCCGTTTACAATTGCTCAATACGGAAAAAACGCGTCAGCGACGAAAAAGTCGCAAAATTTTCGTTTCCAATCCGATTTATTTCCCATTCGGATTCGTGGATAAGTAAATGTGCCCCTGAGTGTATTCCTTAGTAAGCACCTCCCTCTACTTTTCAAAGTGGGGTGTGCAAAAAGCTTAGTACCATATAATAATAAAAACTGAGCTCTTCCTCATAGCCAAGAGATCTCTGGTCAGACACAATGGTTTACAAAGTCCAAAAGAAGAAATTACAGTATAATAAAGAAATGACAATCACAATAAAGATAAAAATGACCAGTTGCCAAAAAAGGTACTATTGGGCAGTTCTATTACTTGTCAACATCATGCTATTATTTATAAACATCATAATAAAGACCCAGCGAACAAAATGTATGAGGCAGGGGCAGGCATACAGTCATGATGCCTATTTTGTATTTTTCCCCCCCTTCTAGTTTAGTCCTTTAATACTTAAGTGTATAGAATATTACGATTCAAGGTCATAAAGGTTCCTATATTACAAGCTAATACTTCATCTCATGAATATATATCACAGGGTGCCTTTCATATATATATATATACTGTATATATGTTATAGGGAAAACCGTTTTTTGCAAAATCAGTTTAAAAAAAAAAAGGAAAATCTCAACACGGGGAACAATGAAACCTTTCCCACAATGTTCTCCTAAAAAAGTAATTATTTTATCACTTTCACAAACACCCTTGTTCCTTCAATCCAGAGTTCACAGAAATGGGAAACACTGGTTTGTTGTCACTGCCGGCACATTTCAGGTATCATTCATCGACTTTCCTGTTTATCATGCAAAAACCAAAACACAACATCAATTTACAGATTAACTGAAAATAAAAATCTACAGTGCTGTCACCTAGATGACTCCATTCCCTTGGCTTCCTGCGCTCTCTTCTCCTCCTAAACCTCTGTTCTACCGACTGACTGTCAGAATACCAGCTGGAAACTGTCAGCAATTCATATTCTGAAAGTCTTCAGTAAGTGATAACTCTCTGTTTGCTGAATCCTGGGATCTTTTATTTTGCTTTTATTTTTTTGGTGCTTGAATGTGAAATAGAAAAATGATTGTCAAAGGTTAATAGCCTACTCAGGGTAGCGTTTTATAATTTTTGAGAAAGGAATATGTAAATATAGTTGTAAGCATTAGGGATGGAGCGAACCTCAAAAAAAAAGTTCACAAACGCGTTCGCGAACTTACGCCAAAACGCGCGAATATCCACGAACTTTGCGAACCCCATAGACTTCAATGGGAAGGCGAACTTTAAAACCTAGAAAAGCCATTTCTGGCCAGAAAACTGATTTTAAAGTTGTTTAAAGGGTGCCACGACCTGGACAGGGGCATGCAGGAGGGGGATCAAGGGCAAAAACTTCTCTGAAAAATACGTTGTTGACACAGCGTTGTGTAAAACCGCAAAGGCAGCTGGCAGACCTAGCGGAAATATGCAGCGTTTTTTGCTATTTCGCACTATTAGCACCATGGAAACGGGATTTGCTTACACCAGTACTAGGCTGAAAAACGCCATGTGTGGTTGTGCGACGTTTTTAGGCCAAGAAAAAACGCAGAGAAAAACGCAGCGGAATAAAAAACGTGGCGAACCCAAATTGTGAACATACGTGGAAAGTTCGCGAACTTGCGAACACCTGATGTTCGCGCGAATTAGTTCGCCGGCGAACAGTTCGCTACATCTCTAGTAAGCATCTGCATGTTGAACCTTTCCCTTAGTTATATATTTGTGGATTTATTTTGCAATAAGCTTTAGGTGGGTAATTGTTCACCGCCCTACTTTAAGAATGTTATATCATTTTATATATTAATTCTTAATGCTCCAGATTTTGTTCTAGATTCATCTGTTTTCTTATTGTTAAATAGATATTTTGGCAAAATAAAAGCAGTTATTTAAAGGTCCCCATACACTATAAGATCCGCTTTACCCGATATCCGCACCTACGGGTGGGCGATATTGGGTAGCAAGTAGCTAAAAAAAATAATAATCCGATCGTTTGGCCCTGGGGCCAAACAATCAAATTACATTTGCGGCCATGGGGCAGTCGGTTCAGGGACCGCATCAACGAGCCGATGCAGTCCCCGATCCGACTGGATTTTCTAACCTGGCCGATCGATATCTGGCCAATTTCAGGCCAGATATCGGTCGGCCAGGCCGCTCGGTTCTTCCCATAAACGGGCCGATTAGCTGCCGAATCGGTCCAAGGGACCCATATCGGCAGCTTCTATCGGCCCATGTATGGGGGCCTTAAGACCCCAAGGGCAATTTCGGATGCAATTCACCATGTTTTTGTTTTTTTTTGTTTTTTTTTACCAACAATGCAGCATTTTTTTCTCAGCGTCATTGTGTCTGAACTCATCATTGAGTTCACCCCAGATTGTCATAGGGCAAATTTGCAGTGGTGCATGGCAGCCAATATAAATGATTCATTATTTCTCTTGCAGCTAGCTTAACAAAGCAACTCTTGATTGGTTAAGGCTATACTTTACTGTCCGGCTTTTTGCTTTATTTGCTTTGGATCTTTGTTAAGGTAAAGGAGAAGGAAAGGTAAAAACGAAGTAAACTTTATCAGAAAGGTCTATGTAAATACACTGAGAAAGCAAAAAAGACGAACCAAAGTAATAAACGAAACTTTAAATTATAACTAGTGATGGGCGAAAAGTTTCGCCAGGCATGGATTCGCGGCGAATTTCCGCGTTTCGCCATTGGCGGATTGTTTCGCGAAACGGATGAAAAATTTTGCCGCGGAAAAATTCGCCGCACGTCCAAAAATTGTCGCCGGCGTCAAAAAAGAATAGTCGCGGGCGACAAAATAATAGCCGCGGGCGACGAAACAATAGCGCGCGACAAAATAATAGCCGCGCGACGAAACAAGAGCCGCGCGCGACAAAACAATAGCCGCGGGCGACGAAACAAGAGACGCGCGCGACGAAACAATAGCCGCGCGACGAAACAATAGCCGCGCGACGAAACAAGAGCCGCGGGCGACTAAATAATAGCCGCGGGAGACGAAACAATAGCCGCGCGACAAAATAATAGCCGCGGGCGACAATTTTTTTTGTCGCACGACATTTTCGCCGTTTCGCGAATTTTTCGCCGTTTCGCGGATCTTTTCAAAGATTCGCGAATTTTTCGGCGAAGCGAAACGGAACAGATTCGCTCATCACTAATTATAACTGTTAATCACTAGCGACCCAAAGTTAATACATTAACCTAGAGCAAATGTACCTAGGAATAGTTGTGCCCTGGGTGTATATACAGTATAACAAGCTTCAAAGATAGGTTCAAATGAAGTCAAAACAAAAACTTGCCAGGCAAGGAACTCACCGCTGTCAACAAGTGGTCCAGGTGCAAAAGCCCCGAACCCGTAGCTTGAAAGAGTAAGCAACCATACATGAAAAAATAGCTGTGCTCATACACCAGGATCATCCACAGGAGTCAATTAAAATCCAATTGCATTTAAAAGAACAAAGCCTAGCTTTGACTAATTTCTCCGAAATGCCATCAAATCAGCTAGAATGTGAATTGCCGGTGGGATGGCATATGCAGCGCCGAAATCGCTGAAGTTTCCTCCCAAGGCAAGTTTGGCGATTCCGGCAAATCGGCGCGCCATGTATGCCATCCCACCAGCGATTTACATTCTAGCCGGCGGGGATGGCATTTCGGGGAGATTAGTCGCCTGCGATAAGGGTGATTTGTTGCCTGGTGACTAATCTCCCCGTCTGTCACAGCCCTTAAGGTAGCCATACACTATAAGATCTGCTCTTTGGAGAGGTCACCAAATGAACAGATGATTCACCAATATGCCCAACTCAATATCTGATCAACCTGATGGATATTTGGTCAATTCAGCCCATGTATGGCCTCCTTTATACAGCTTAAAGTCCCTTTAGTTCTGATAGACACAAGTCCAACCATTTAGTTGAATTGAGGACTGCTCTGCATTTAACGTGTCATTTCTGATGAGCTAAAAGTAAGGTTTAGACGCAAAATGTAATGTTTTGTATGAAATGTTCTTTCCCCAGGCTATTTTGTCAAACAAAACATAAACAAATATAAATGTACTTAACATTATTTGTTTAATACGGGAACACTTGCCAGTAAAATCCCTTTGGTGATGGCTGCCAGCTGCAAGATCCTGCCTTCCTGCTGCAGAGATTAAAGTACAAATTAGTACAAGAGTAAGAAAGCTGCAGCTTTCTGGTTCCTTGGTGATCAAAATCATATTCCTTATAAGATAATATTTAATTTAATTTAACAATACCAAATGTTTTGTAACATTCTGACCATACAAAACAGCGGGCACAGCAGCTACTAACTGAAAAATGTTATCTACAGTATGACAACCAGTCAGAAGGGAGCAGGGGCATGCGTGGGCAAAATGACCCGTGCAGTTATAGTACGTTATATTCCTGCACATAATGTCCAATTAAGGGCAAGGTTTGTCATGCATTTTACCCTTTAAAGCAGTGTTTCTTCCTACAATGCCAGTGTAATTCTGCAAGGAGGAGTTGTGCTTGACGCATTTGTGTCCAATGAGTTAAAACACACACAATAGTGCATGCGTGTTTGAATGAACTGGACACAATCCTGCTGAAAATTTCTGATGGTATCATTTGCACCAAAATGACATTTGTGCAGAATTCTTTAGGCACAAGACTACTGTGTCTGTTAGTGCAGTCTGCAGAGGAGAGCCTGGAATTAGCACCAGCTTGAAGGTGGCAGTAGCTCGTGGGTTCCCCCGTGTCAATAGGAGCACTTGTGCATGATTTATCATAGGAGGAAGGATGGATGCACTATAGGGAACTATAGGGAAATGCAGGGTGCATCATTGGACACATGTAACTATATTGAGTGGTATCAACAACTGCATAGGTCACTGCATGACTGCAACTGTAGCTGTTAGGTGAGTCCTAGTGTCTCTCAAGCTGCTTCTTGGCTTCTCTATGGGAAAAGATTATTACTATTCTGCTTACTATCAATTAAGCTCCCTATTCTAAAGGATCTCACACTCACTAACCCAACTATTCCTACTTGTTGGTAGTCTTGTCTAGTCTTGCTATAGACATATATGTCTAGCCCTTAGCTGGCTCTTCCTTATTCATACCTTACTTAGACTCTCCTCAACCTCTCCAGTCTGCCCTCTCTAATTCAGAAAACAGAGAACTAAATTATTAATTTAGTCTCTTATGCACTTAAGGAGTTTACATGTTCCTGTCTATCTTATGGGCTATAGTAAGATACCCTCTAGGTATCAGAGAACTTACCATGCACTGTGGTGTCTGCCTCTTGATCTTGCCTGTCTGAATACTGCCTGCTTGTTGCAGACCAATTGTCTGTTGTGAACTTGTCAGCTTGCTGCCTGCCCAGACCTCTGCCTGTTTGACCACAAGACTGCCTGACATTTTGGCCTTCCTGCCTTTTCTACTACTTTACCTCTGTATCCACTTTCAAGGGTTTTAAGTAGTGGAAGCTGTAGGAAAGTGTCCCTTGCCTCATCTGGCCTCCACTTAGCATCCGTGATACTACCTCAGGGAAACACAGGCAGGTAGGTTCCTTAGCCCCTTACTAAGTGTTCCATACTAGTGTTCCATATGTATCCTTATATAAACCTCATTTATGTATTGGGAAAAATCAACTAACACAACCCAAATGTTTATAACCACTAATGTTGAGTTACTGTATTTTATAAAGATATGGGAGTTGTGGGATGCATGAGTTATGCATTCAAGGACCCATGTCTACAAGGAGAGCCTACCTAGTCTGATATATATGTGAGATCAGCTGAGGAACAGGGTGAGGAACCAGCACTCCTTAATAAATGTGCCAAGTAAAGCTAGAATGGAAGAGAAGAAAAGGTTTTATGATTAAAGACCCCTGGTTAGCTAGGCCATCACTAGTGGGGATCATGGCAATCCAGCAGCAATATGAAAGGAAATAAGGAAGACTGAAGCTAAAGATAAAGAGAGCAACTGCACAGAGAAACAGTAAAACCTTCATGGAAACTGTGAAATACAAAGCAGGAAAAAAATAAATGTTAATTCACTCCCTAATATTTCTATCAGTGCTGAACTTCTGGCATCAAGAGATGTTTCTGCAGTAAGTATAGCCCAGTCTATTTATTTGTGACTAAACAGCTAACATTGTTGGTAAAATGTGATAAATACGTGCTGCTTCTTTCTGACAGAGAACATTCTTCTTTGTAATATTTGCAATATATTTGAATATATTACCGTTGCAGCTATTTTTTCTTTTAGCACACTGGGAGTGTAGCATTCCTCAATGCAAACCTACGCACAGACATAAGAGAAGGGTTTACTGAGCACTAGAGGACACAGAGGAACCTTTCCAAACCTCTCCCTTCATTTCTGTTGCCTTACCCACACCCTTGCCCTATATTCTACCCTATACAAACAAACCATACAAAGAGACTAGAAAGCATATATAATTCAAAACATAGTAAAGGAGAAAAGAGGCCTATCAACAGGGGTATATCATATGAAGGTGTACAGATGCAAAAGATTCTACCCATTCTATAAAAATACTACATACCATACCTGGCATTCAACGATATGGTCCACACCAATGAAGTATCATTGTGCAAACAGGACCATGCTTGGAACATTCTGTGAATGCTTTCACCCCAACTCTTTCCCTAATTGCTACACAAAACACAGAAAGAAATCACCAGCGCTCGGTCTAACCCACGCTGTAGCATTGACTAGCTGCTAGAAACACTCTTGTGCCAGCGATCGGTCTAACCCACGCTGTAGCATTGACTAGCTGCTAGAAACACTCTTGTGCCAGCGATCGGTCTAACCCACGCTGTAGTGTTGACCAGCTGCTAGAAACACTCTTGTGCCAGCGCTCGGTCTAACCCACGCGGTAGTGTTGACCAGCTGCTAGAAACACTCTTGTGCCAGCGCTCGGTCTAACCCACGCTGTAGTGTTGACCAGCTGCTAGAAACACTCTTGTGCCAGCGCTCGGTCTAACCCACGCTGTAGTGTTGACTAGCTGCTAGAAACACTCTTGTGCCAGCGCTCGGTCTAACCCACGCTGTAGTGTTGACTAGCTGCTAGAAACACTCTTGTGCCAGCGCTCGGTCTAACCCACGCTGTAGTGGTGACTAGCTGCTAGAAACACTCTTGTGCCAGCGCTCGGTCTAACCCACGCTGTAGTATTGACCAGCTGCTAGAAACACTCTTGTGCCAGCGCTCGGTCTAACCCACGCTGTAGTATTGACCAGCTGCTAGAAACACTCTTGTGCCAGCGCTCGGTCTAACCCACGCTGTAGTATTGACCAGCTGCTAGAAACACTCTTGTGCCAGCGCTCGGTCTAACCCACGCTGTAGCATTGACTAGCTACTAGAAACACTCTTGTGCCAGCGCTCGGTCTAACCCACGCTCTAGCGTTGACTAGCTGCTAGAAACACCCTTGTGCCAGCGCTCGGTCTAACCCACGCTGTAGTATTGACCAGCTGCTAGAAACACTCTTGTGCCAGCGCTCGGTCTAACCCACGCTGTAGTATTGACCAGCTGCTAGAAACACTCTTGTGCCAGCGCTCGGTCTAACCCACGCTGTAGCATTGACTAGCTACTAGAAACACTCTTGTGCCAGCGCTCGGTCTAACCCACGCTGTAGCGTTGACTAGCTGCTAGAAACACTCTTGTGCCAGCGCTCGGTCTAACCCACGCTGTAGCATTGACTAGCTGCTAGAAACACTCTTGTGCCAGCGCTCGGTCTAACCCACGCTGTAGCGTTGACTAGCTGCTAGAAACACCCTTGTGCCAGCGCTCAGTCTAACCCACGCTGTAGCATTGACTAGCTGCTAGAAACACTCTTGTGCCAGCGCTCGGTCTAACCCACACTGTAGCGTTGACTAGCTGCTAGAAACACTCATGTGCCAGCGCTCGGTCTAACCCACGCTGTAGTGTTGACTAGCTGCTAGAAACACTCTCGTGCCAGCGCTCGGTCTAACCCACGCTGTAGCGTTGACTAGCTGCTAGAAACACTCTTGTGCCAGCGCTCGGTCTAACCCACGCTGTAGTGTTGACCAGCTGCTAGAAATACCCTTGTGCCAGCGCTCGGTCTAACCCACATTCTGGAGTTGACCAGCTGCTAGAAACGATAAAAACCCATTATTTATACACAAAGAGAAAGAAAGATTGCCAGCGCTTAGTTTGCCTTTAAAAATAATTTTTACAAAAAATGAGGTGTTAGTACCACACTTTGGCCAAAATATGTAAGCTCACGTACCACGTCAAGGCCCCTCATTGTACGTGAGTCCTACACTGTCTAATGACATTGAGTCTGTGATGAATTAAAATAAAGTCCCCCAGCAAACAATGTGACTGAGTAGTAAGACCTATTGCACCTACCTTTAGCTCAAAAAGGCTCTAGTGGAAAAGCAGGGAGCTTTTAAGCCCCAGCTCATTAGCACACACATGAAAGTGATTCATTGGTTTAAAGGCTACATAGCAGCTAGAAGCAAAATTTGGCTACAATTTGTACACAAAACACAGAAAGAAATCGCCAGCACTTGGTCTAACCCACACTGGCAATCTTTCTTTCTCTTTCCCTAATTGGCCTCACCATGATTAACTTTCTAGTAATTCCCTACTTTCAATCACCCAGGGGGGAATTCTCATGTTTGGGAAGCTTTATATGGGACATCTATAAAATACACTGAGCTGCGCTGAACACATTTTATGTGCATTGGTTCTTATCTGTACTTTTAGGAGGCATCTAAAGGCTTTTAAAGTTGTCTAGCAATTCAGTTCTTCTCACCCGTGATGACGTTTCTCTTTGGTTGATCTCCCAGTCCTGCTTTTTGGAAGCCATGTTCCAATATTTTCTACTGATGAGGTCTAAAGAGATTGAAACAGGCTGTCTACCTTCTAAATACCGTATGTTCCTGTGCTCCACATTTAATAGTAATACTAACAGATCACCAATGTAAGTAGATACCCATACAGCATCACTTTAATATCTCAGGGCACACAGTATCCAGTATCCCGACTGACCTCACACTGAAGAATACGTCTTGTATCAGAAATGCAGAAGAAATATACAGATGGTTTCCTTGGGGTGCCTTAAAACTTTTGTTCAGCATCACTGCAGCTGTCTGGTTGCTAGAACTGAATTTACCATAGCAACCAGGCGGTGGATTTTAAATGATATACTGAAAGATGAGAGTCGATTCTTAAGAAGATAAGTAACACAAAGTAACAATAACATTGTAGCCTCACAGAGCAATTGTATTTTAGGCTACTTGGGTCAGTGGCCCTTCTATCAACATGGTATCACTTTAAATTGCAAGCTGGGGGGTAGAAGAAAAATTTAAAAACTATAAAAAATGTAAAAAGGAAAAGCTGTTAGGCACAGTGCATTCTATAACAACATAGCAAAAGTTAACTGCAGGTATGAGATCCGTTATCCGGAAACCCGTTATCCAGAAAGCTCCGAAAAGCCTGTCTCCATTAGACTCCATTTTAATCAAATGATTTAAAATTTTAAAACTGATTTCCTTTTTCTCTGTAATAATAAAACAGGACTTTGTAATTGATCTCAACTAAGATATAATTACCCCTTATTGGGGGCAGAACAGTCCTATTGGGTTTATTTAATGGTTAAATGATTCCCTTTTCTCTGTAATAATAAAACAGTACCTGTACTTGATCCCAACTAAGATATAATTACCCCTTATTGGGGGCAGAACAGCCCTATTGGGTTTATTTAATGGTTAAATAATTCCCTTTTCTCTGTAATAATAAAACATCTTGTACTTGATCCCAACTAAGATATAATTACCCCTTATTGGGGGCAGAACAGCCCTATTGGGTTTATTTAATGGTTAAATGATTCCCTTTTCTCTGTAATAATAAAACAGTACCTGTACTTGATCTCAACTAAGATATAATTACCCCTTATTGGGGGCAGAACAGCCCTATTGGGTTTATTTAATGGTTAAATGATTCCCTTTTCTCTGTAATAATAAAACAGTACCTGTACTTGATCCCAACTAAGATATAATTACCCCTTATTGGGGGCAGAACAGCCCTATTGGGTTTATTTAATGGTTAAATGATTCCCTTTTCTCTGTAATAATAAAACAGTACCTTGTAATTGATCCCAACTAAGATATAAATAGTCCTTATTGGAGGCAAAACAATCCTATTGGGTTTAATTAATGTTTTATTGATTTTTTTTAGTAAGGTATAGAGATCCAAGTTACAGAAATACCCCTTATCCAGGATTACCCTTGGTCCCGAGCATTCTGGATAATGGGTCCTATACCTGTACTAAATGCTTTAACCCTTCTTTATTCTTTACCTAGGCTATACTAAGAGATGCAGAGACTTGCCCGGAGTGGCTGTGGGTTGTGGCAAATGCCAGAGGGGCTGCTGTAAGATGCCATAGACAGTCACTATTTATTGGGCCTGTGGGGGGGCTGTTTGGACCTCTGTGTACTTGAAATGCCAGGGCCTTTTTTGAATCTCAGGCCTGTTCAGAGATGCATGTTGACTGCATGTCGTTAAAGCTACATACATTCTACATAGAAAAAGAAAAATAATGGCTTGTTCAATCTTACTGAGGTCCAGTACATTTCCCTCATTAGTTTATAGGCAGTCCGTCCTATTCCACCTGTTAGCCCTGAGTTGAGGAGTATGACTAATATTTGATTTTTTGCTGAGTTTCTAAAACTCCTGCCTGGCCAAATATTTTAATGATTATTTTTCATGGACGTTTTTTTAATTCGATTATTTTTTAAAGGTTATATTTTAATAAAGAAAACATAACTGGTCAGTTAGTAGGATTGAATGGGGAGGTGGTAGTAAAGTAAAGGTAAAAACTAGTAAGCTTTATCAGAAAGGTCTATGTGTAACTACAGCCATAAGCACTCACAGAAAAGCTGCAATGAGTCCTCTATCAAAAGAAACACAGGATTTTTCATTTTCTTTTGTGTAAACATGTTCTTCGGTATCAGAATTCCTCTCTTTTAGGGATCCTTCAGGTTTGGGGCACGAGTCTGCACAGCTCTCTCCCCTCTCCAGTGTCGGACTGGCCCACCAGGATACCAGGAAAACTCCCGGTGGGCCCAGGTGTCATTGGGCCCTCCTGCCTGACCATTAGGCCTGCTTCATGGTCATTCACAATTTCTGAATGGAAACAAAGAGGAGAAATAGATGGAAATATAGATGTTAGCATGTAAATAAAAGAGACTAGGAGAATGTAGAGGTTGGGTGGGGAAAGAATGAAAAATAGTTTGAAGAGTGGGTCTAGGCTCTAAGGTTTTCTGGTGGGCCCCTGGGGGCCCAGTCCGACACTGGTTCTCTAGTCCCCTAGAGTTTTGGACACCTAAGTGTGGCCCTACAGTTTAGATGGGAAGCTGTTTTCTGTGTTCTCCTGGCAGTTCAGTAACTGGCTTGTAGATGTCCTTTTAAAGTGTTCAATTCTAAAAACAGGGAAGCGCACGTGTATAGCCTCTTTTGGTTCACCTACAAATGCAGCTTTTCTCATTTTGTCTCACCATGTTCAGACACCATTTTTTGGGTGTTAGGTCCTGCTTCTAGATCAGTGGTCTCCAACCAGTGGCTCACGAGCAACATGTTGCTTACCGACCCCTTTGATGTTGCTCCCAGTGGCCTCAAAGCAGGTCTTCATTCTTGAATGTCTACCTTGCAGGCAAGTTTTAGAGGCATAAAGACAATGGGTACTACCAAAAGAGCCTCCTGTAGGCTGCCAGTCTACATAGGGGCTACAAAATAACCAATTACAGACTTTTTTGGTCTGCCCAGGACCTTTTTTAATGCATGTGTTGCTTCCCAACCTTTTTATATTTAAATGTTTCTCACGGGTTAAAAGGGTTGGGGATCCCTAGATGGTGCTACAGTGCAACGACTCGGCAGCAAAATACAATGGAAAATGCCATAGACCGTGCGAATTTTGGTATGTTTTTATCTCTGGGACAACCAGTTAGAGACATAATACAACAAAATGGTAAAGGAACTACGTTGCATCTGTACTTGCTGGAGAGTTCCATGTGATAAAGATGAAAAAACATGAAAAAAACATGAAAAAAGATACGTCTTTCTGAATTGATTTGCATCTCAATAAGTTTTCATGTGATAAACCTTTTCTCACTGAATTACATCTGGCCAAGTGTACAGCTAGCCATACACGTACCGATACAAACTAGGTTTCCTATGATTTTCGGACCGTATGCGGGCTCCAAATTATTGTCCTGATAATTTTCGTACCATGGTGATGGTTCATTTAGTCGATCGGACAAGTTATAAATTTGGGCCGTATAACAATAAAATATTGTGTATCGGATGATATCCATGGAGTATCCAATGGAAGTCACTTTCGTACGATTGGTGCCTGCTAACTATTTCATGTTCAGAACATTCTCCCATTTGTTATTTTAAGGGCTTTATCCTACAATTTCAGTCTCAATGTTAGTTTAAAATCGTTGCATTTAAACTTACGACCGATATCCGAATGTTCGTCGGAAGAACGAACATGCGTGGCCACCTTAAGTGCCTATCATTATCCACAATCGCTCCATAGGTCTATAACACAGACCACCAAACAGCATCCCTTATTCAACAATGATTCACACTGATAGCAGAGGGGCTAATTTAATATTATAGGTGCTAAATTTTACCAGGGCAGTTGTCCATAGCAACCAATCACATTTTTGTTTTCATTTTCTTGGCTGATCAAAACTCACTGCTGCTTGGTGCTAATCAGATTTCAAACGTAGTGGACACCAAGCGCTCCGGACTCCGGGGTCTTCCCAAAATGCGTTCCAGTATGCTAGCCAGATATGTTCCTATGTGTCTTTGCTGAGTACAACCATAGGGTTGCCAAGTCTGTAGAGCAGCAGACGTCACAGAATCCATGAAGCCATTTTACAGGTCCCCTGTCCAGGTTATAGGCAGCAAATAACAACCCCTAACATATCACTGTGCAGAAGGGGTGCTGCAAATGTTCATGATCAGTGTTGGCCAACCTGGAGGCTTGTGGGCAAGATGTTTAATGGAGATAGTTGAACACCGCTGGTCTGGATTCTGTGCACAGAACCATACATTTCCCAGTCCTGAATGGTAATGGGGCTCATTTACCTTTGCCCTGGGGAAATATGCCTGAGGCAAAGGGACCAACTTTAGTGGAGTGAAGACATTTATATTAAAGATGTAATAAAGGTGGAGATTTAATTTAAACACTACATAATTCTGCTAGCAATTGGTCAGGTTATGCCAGTATGTATTTCTTTCCCATAGTACCCATCTCTGCATATGAATAGAACCTCTTGCTGTTCCCTGGATATGGAATGTAAAAGACCTTTTCCCCTGTTGTTTGGCAGGTGCAGCGTTTTGAATCTGCTCATCGGGAAAGGAATGGAGACTGCACACGGGGCAGCAGCTTATATACAACACACACTTTCTAACCACCCTTCCACATGGCAGCCTGACCCACAATGCCCTACATGCACATCTGGAAGGAGGCTCACCCATTGGAGGACAGCCAGCTATACTCTTGTAACCACCATCCGCATCACTGAGCAGCACTGTGCCCGTAGCCCACCTTCTTGCCTCTCTGTGCCCTCAAGGCCTATTCCTCAGCACCCAAACTGCAGGCTTTCATCCTAGTGGCATCAATCACCAATTGATTGTGGCCATCAGTCCCTATCTCTTACCTTCCCCAACTCTCAGTCAGCTTACATGGGATTTCCAATGAGCCCTACTAAACCCAACCAGTATCCGCACAGTGAGAACTCAAGAACACTCAGAAGAAGATCAAAGATTCAGACCTATTTCAAAGAAAAATGAAAGACATGGCTTTTAATACATTTTCTATGGCACAATAAAATAAGGATATTTATGAAATCATGGAGACTTGGGTGCCATTTAAACAATCAAACAACCATCACTTCTAATGAGTTTTGCATGTTTGGTTTAAATCGTCTTTGGCCCTGTGATCTGCTGCTATAGTAAATCTAATGAGGTGACTTTAAACAACGTGCAAATACACATTCAGTATAGAGGTTTAGAACAACAAATACACACAACTTGTGGGGTCTCATTTATAAATACCTCTGTCCTTTTTCGCTTTATTGAAAATTTTGCAAAACTCTTTATAATTCGGCGCATAACAAAAAATTGTTGTGCGCATAAAAAAAGATTGTCATGCGCCGCCCCCTTTACTGTATTTCCCAGTGATTTATTGCAGCAGCCCAAGACCAGGACATGTGGTGTATAGTAACTACAAACATTTTACTATAGTGTGAATGTGCCAGTCCCAGACCGCTGTATTTTTGAAGGCTGCACCATGTTAATTAAAAAAAACAAACAAATATCAATCTCCAATAGTGCAGATTATAAAACCACTCAAAATGTATTTATTAAAACACTTCTTTTACGTGAGATTTTTAAAAGGCATATCAGGCAAATGTTATATTAATTAACACTGCCCTTTGGCATTTATTCCATGTATTAAATCTCTAATGTGCCTATGTATAAACCTGCAGATACAGAGTTACCCCCAGCATTTACTCCAAATTTTGCATCTCTTTGTAATTGGTGGGGGAATAAAGCCTTCCTGTCTGTGTTATCTTTCCTCCCTATTAATGACAGTGACATAGAGGGTAACTGTTAGCAGCTAGGCAGGCAAAATACCTACATGGTGGCTAATGTACATGTATTTCTGTTTTTAATCCTTAGCCCCTTAAGCTGGGGGCGCTGCCCATGACTGTGTCTCATGTACCCCTATAGGGCTGTACAGACACTCAGATGCTGGCGGGTGGATTTATTATCTCACCAACCATTCAAGGGCAAAATACCCACAGTTACAATATATATTGCTGCATAACTATCATATTCATAGGTAAGGGCACCAGGGATGTAGCTGTAAATAAACACAAAGGGTTTTGCAAAGTGTAACCTTACTGTAGTTGGTCTGTTTAATAGAAAAAAAATAATCGCCACAACCACAAATATAAATTGGTTGATTTCTTTTTACTGCAACTCTAATATCCCTGTGATTCAAACAGGGGTATCCAATGGTGTCTATAATTTTATGTTTCTTCTCAGGGGTACGAGATGGAAATGTTCAGCCCAGGTGGGAGAGCTCATCGCTGGAGACGAATAATGGCAGAAAATAATGGCAGAAATGAAATAAAGCACCTGGGGTATTAGCTTTGGTTTTACACATATTCTTTTATTTAATAAATATAAAACTCTATTATGAGAGCTGGGTTGGTAGGAAGCATTGGGGAACAGGGAGCCTACAAACCTCTCAGCATAGATACATGGAAGTATAAAATAACATTTGGTATCCATATTCTTCTAATATATTTATATTCCCATTGCTTACTGTAAGTCACACTGTATTTAAAAGTGTCTGGTTTGTATGATTTTAAGCTACAAGTCTCAAAGCTGCTATTTCACAGCCACCAACTGTCACTGTGACACTGCCATAAGCCTGATGTGTGACAGTAACATTGTGATGCCCTTAAGTTTAACGGTTTTAACTGTCATTTGGTTGCTAGAGTGTCCGTTATTAACGGCTTTTCTCACTTTCATTTCTGGGATCAGAGGTAAGTGGAGTGCGCCACACGCTGGGGGGACATTTTAGGAAAATAATGACATAAATGCAGAAAATCACTACTTAACTGCATCACTAGGTAGCGCCTGGGATATTAGCCTTGGGTTTGCATAGAATTTTTCAAGTTTAATACATAAATACATACATATAAAACATGACTATTGGAGAGTAGCGGTTGGGGGAATAAATAGGGGAGCAGGGAGGCTACAGACCTCTCAGGATAAATACAAAAAGCATAAAATAACATTTGGGATTCAGATTCCTCTTCTAATATTAATATTTATGTTGTTTTTAATTTTGCTTTTTATTAAAACAAGTTTGGAAATTATTAAGGGCAAAGTCTGACAGTGTTTGGGATGACAGTTGGCCACTTGGTGTTCAGGTTCTGCCTCCAATGCTCTTAATATTCATATTTTCTTACTTTGTACGTAAAAAACTTTTAAACATAAAGTTTCAGAGTTGCCATTTTGCAGGCATTAATGGGCCACTGATGCTGTCTGAGGCAGTTAATGACAGGCAGCCATTGCTTGTCCCAACTCCCAGCATCCCCTATCATACTTTCAGCCTGTAGTCCTGTTACTGTCACTGACCTACAACTCCCATCATCCCCTATCAGACCTGCAGCTTGTGGCCCTTGTCCTGTGGTTGCTAGGGTCCCATTCAGCTCGGCATTATTTATATACATGTTGGATCTTGGTAGCCAGTCATAGGTAAAATCTTAAACTCAAATGTGATTGGCTGCAACCCATTTAGGTATATTAATCTTTACTATAGAGGTGGGTGGAGCATACAGACACTCATACAGGGGATACATTAATGTGCTGCATCATTCCCAATCCAACTACTGTTCTCTTTCATGAAATCCAAAACAAGTACCTGTAATCCTCTCCCTTCCTTTATATGGGATCCCCTCTGCTCTGAGAGCTGCCATTATTGCTATTTCCCTTCTGTGCAAGTTGAAATCCCCCTACCCATGTATTGGTACATCCTGTTAAACAGTCAGAATCTCAGTATCCTATGCTAGTAATGATATCATCACCTGGACTGGTGCAAGTGATGGGGGGGTGATGATGCCTAGTAACATCTGAGAGCTTTATGTTATATAGAGCTTTGCCCATAGTTATTTAGCACAGAACTACAGCTCCCAGCATGCCCTAAAAGTCTTTGCAGCTGCCTTCTGAACTAAGAAACACAAGCAGGGGGTCAGTACAACATGGCATAGATTTTTTAGTGGTTACTGGGCTGCATCTGCCACTGTCAGCCGTTCCTTACCCCTGGGTGCTATGTATATATATGTGTGTTCCTTACCCCTGGTTAAGAGGCCAGGATAAATACTCCCAGTATTATCCATAGTCCCCCAACATGTGGCCCCCAAGCTGCTGCAGAACTACAACTCCCAGCATCCTTATCAGGGGAACTTCACCTTTAATGCCGTTATTGCTGCAGAACTCAGCAGCATGACTTTTGCTAACCTGAAATAATGTCACATTACACAGAAATCAGATTTCAGAAATTTGAATAAAAATATCATAGAGAATAAATATCAGGTTTTTTTGGTAAAATGGAAGGATTGGTCAGGGGGGAATAATGTGAATATAATGCAGTGTATCCTGATCTGTATAGCAGAGAGGGCCGGACCATGGAACTTATATCTTTTCATTTCTGTCCCCCCATACAGTGAAATTGTGCGACAGAGCGATTTCTGAGCGATTTCTGAGCGATTTCTGAGCGATTTCTGAGCGATTTCAAAGCTTTTTCAGAGCGATATTCAGTGATTTTCCTGAAATTTTCAGCTTTTCTTTGGAAAAAACATCTTCCATTGATATCAGCTGATTTTTTTTTTTTCTAAACCCAACTGCTCTTTTAAGAGCAAAACCACTAGGGCGCAATGCCATTCTGCGCCCCCCGGAGGAAGGTAAGGCTCCTGCTATGGATTTCATTTGACTCAAGGGTTTTGGTGTAAAGTATAGAATGTTAACCCATTCAGTGACACACAGAGCAGTGTTCTGCCCATATGGGGCTCTTTAATGAGCCTGAATAAATATCTGGTTCTATATGGGGCCAATTTATCCCAGAATCAGACACTTTATCAGACAGTTCTTTAATATCCAGGGGTGTAACTATAGAGAAAGGAGACCCTGTGACTGCTGGGGGCACAGGGGGTGTAGGGGGCACAGTGGGGCAAAGACTAATAAGTTGGTTTGTGAATAAAGTCCCATTCTTGGCCAAGGTTTAAAAGCCCTAAAGTGAATTTGCTATGGGACCCCACTTTTAGTGGAAGGGCATGTTCCACAAGGGGTAGTACCATTTTGTTACTCAGCAAGTGTTGGGCCTAATAATGACCCTTTAAACTAACAGAAGCTTTTCATTTTCCCTCAGCGAACAGCTGAATTCGGACGCCTCTCCGAAATTTATAAGGTGAGTAGGAAAGAGGGTGACATACATGACCAACACCCTGTAGGGACTGCTAGAGCATGGAATTTGGGTGTTGGTTTGGTGATACCCCCCCAGTTTTATGAACCTCACACCTGCCAATTGCCTCTGTCTTTCATGTGTTTCTCATGCCCCTCCTTCCCAAAAGTCCGTCTCCTTCCTGTCTGCCCCCATTGTAGTTAATACATATTTTTTCCACCGTGGAATATTATGTTATCAATAAAATTCCCCTTTAATTCTATTTATCTATTTTTCCCAGCCTCCTGATGGTCGGCTGACCAAGGAGACGCAAATCGGAGAGGGCGGCACTGGAGCCGTGTTCATGGTAAGGGACCAACCAAATTCCTAGAGAGCAGGGGGAGCTAAAAGCAAGTTGAAAGTGCTATCACTATCCCTGCTATGCACATGATTACATTCCTTAATAACTCAATATTTCTGTCAGTTTGTTCCCTATATGAGTCTTGATATTTCCAGCTAATACTGAATGTCAGTTACACCTTTCTGTGTGTGTTACAGGGCCATCACCATCGCAGAGGTAAGGTAGCCGTCAAGATGGCCAACATCACTCGGGTAAGGTTTCTTTATAGTTCCTTTCTCCATATCATCCCTATTGTGTGGCTGCCTATGTGAGCTAAAGGGTTTCTATTTTTCCTCTCCAGGATGAGGAGTCAGTCTGCCGAGAGGTAAGCTTTCTCCTGAAGTTCAGCAGGCACAGGAACATCGCCTCTTACTATGGAGCTTATTACCACCCTGCTCCAAACGAGGAGTCATCAGAGTATCTGGAGGTAAGAAATTGTTTGTTGCATCACATTCATCCCTTATGTGCCAAAGAGATCTCCATTGGAGGCGATAAAATACATACACGGCCTGAAATCATTCCTTCCTATTGCAGCTTGTCCTTGAGTACTGCAGCGGCGGCTCCCTGTACAACCTGATCGACAGCACCGAAGGCCAATCCCTGAAGGAGACCTGGATTGGCTATGTCTGCAGGGAGGTATTGAAGGTAAACTTAACTCCTTAAGGACTCGTCTATTATTTTGCTGTATATATATATATTTTTTTTTTTATTTTATTGTTTTTGTAGATCATGATTTTCCTACATTGTGTTACATGCTCTTTGTTAGGAATATTTAGCCAAATGTCTGTTATATTCTTATAACCTACATCTCAATCTCCCCAGGCTCTCAACCACATCCACCACCACCGGGCCGTTCACAGGGACATCAAGAGCCCCAACGTGATGCTCACCGAGAAGGGAAACATCAAACTCAGTGAGTAAAACTTATAGTTGTAAGATGAATGGATGGGGGGAAGCTTTTGTGGATATAAAGTACAGAGGGTATCATGATACAGATTTTTATCTTATTGCCCTTAAAATGAATTAATTTTCCATTTATATGTTTATTCTGTCATTTCAGTCGATTTCGGACTCTGCTGGGACCTGGACCCACAGACAGGGAAGTGCAAGCAGACCGATGGGACTGCGCACTGGATGGCACCCGAGGCCTTTAGGAGGAGGGACAGGGAACTGGAATTCGACACCAAAGTATGTTGTAGGAGCAGTAGGAGGACCCAATGGCATTTATGTGTCTGCACAAATGGGTGCTGCATTCAGTAAAGGCCAATTCAGTTACATGAGTGCTAAACATGAAGCCATTGGGAACCCCCCGGTAACAAGTAACTAAATCATATGCTAACCCAATTCTATCCTAATGCTCTTTGGTGTCTTCTTTTCCAGTGTGACATCTGGTCCCTTGGAATCACTGCCATCGAAATGGCCGAGGGAAAAACACGTAAGTGAATCACAACAATTGTGGGTTTCTGTACATTGTAACCAAGGAATTGTTACCCAGTCTGGCAAAGAGCCTTTATTTAGTTACATGCAGAAATCCAGGCCATGCCTGTGTTTCTATGTGCAGGGGTATTGTTTGTTTGTTATGTATTGTTTGTTATAATTATTCTAAAGCAAAATGTCTATTATGGTGGAAATAGCGAATAAGCCCCAATACTTCAGCTTCATGTTTGAAGGGACTGATATATATATGTTTTTAACTTTTAGCATACGCCGATCAGGAGCTAGTGTCGGACCTGATCATCAACAACGACTCTCCGAGGCTCATATCAAGGACCTGGTGAGTCCTTCCCAGCTCATGTCACTGTGCAATGCTGATACTGCAACTCTGTGTGTCTCTCACCTTGGCATATTAGCGATTAAAGCGATACATCTGTTTATCTTGCTCAAATCTTTTCCTTTTTCCAGGTCTCAAACTTTTGTGTCCTTCTTGGAGTCGTGCCTTGAGAAGGATCCTTCCCGGAGATGGAGTGCGGAAGAGCTCCTGCAGCACCCGTTCATTACTGAACTGCCCCCTGCGAAAACCATCAGGGCTGAAATCGAGGAACACCTTCGGGCTGTGCAGAACCGGCCGGCCAAACAAGGTGAGGGAATCCATTATATTTGTTAAGGCTGTACTGTCACATCACTTAACTTACTAAAATGAGAAGCTGCTTGAGCTGGAATTGTAATAGTGGTGCTAGGAATAATAAACTTTACCTAATTATTACATTTTAGTACAATAATATAATGTAATATAATGTTGCTTTTGAATCATATACTGTAAGTTTTATTCTGCAGCTTTCCTGTTATAAATCTCAAGTGCTAGTTGGTTGCCATTACTCTAGCAACTGTTGCTCCTGCAGCAATACATGCGCTAGTTAGTAGGTGCTTTTGTAAACTGCAGTTCATTCTGCGCAGCAATAGTAACAGCATTTGCATCCAATTCACTTGCTGCAAGTCAGTAGCAGACGCAGTATACTCGTAGTAGAATCATGGAACTACCGCCATGTCAAATCTGCTGGTAATTGTAGTGAAATGGGTTCAGTAGTTCAGACTAGTTGGATGAAAGGCTGTCCCAGGGATTCATTTTCATTTTTTTTCCTTACTGTGATTTTATTTATCTATATAGGATTGAGAGCAGTTCGCTGGGCCAGGAAACAGCTACGGCGGGCCAGGGAACAGCTACGCGGGGCCAGGGAACATCTACGGCCTCGCTGGGCCATGGAACAGCTACGGCGGGCCAGGGAACAGCTACGGCAGGCCAGGGAACAGCTACGGCGGGCCAGGGAACAGCTACGGCCTTGCTGTGCCATGGAACATCTACGGCGAGCCTGTGACTTCTGCGCAATTGAAACATCGCCAGAACAGAAGGAGGCTCAGCAAATGGCCCTGGAGGGTTTTGCCTGTGTGTGATCCTGTGGCCAATAACATCAAGTGCCCAGGGTGAGTCTCCTGTATACCATCCAAGGAGAAAGGAACATCTGCAGAGAAAGGTACCATCTCTCCTTCTTCTACTGCTCCTTTACCACTAGGCTCTTTCCTCAGACTACCACACCTCTAGCATCTGTAGCTCCATCAACACGATCCCTTGCAGCTGCCCCAGCTCCTCCACAGTGGCGTCTCCTCTTTAAATAACTGTAACTCCACCAGCAGTCTCTGCCTTTAACATCTGCATTCAGATCTGTTTTTCTAACTGTAGATCTGTCATCATTATCTGTCATCATATCTCAGACTACAACTGCTCCACCAATGATGTCTTTCCTTTAAAATCTTCATTTCAAACAACCACAGCAACAGTGATACTCACCACAGATTTCTACAGATTCACCAGTGGCATTCACATTTTTTAAACACCACAGCTCCACCAGTGGGACCTTAGATTCAAATTACCATAGCTCCACCCGAGGTCTCTCCCTTTATTTGTCTACTCCTCAACCAGCATGCTCTTTGCCTTATTCTAATCTCTTTTTTCTCTTCAGCTAGTCTCTTCCATTTATCTTCTGTTCCACCCTCACACACTCCAAATCTCCCACTGTAGAGCCAGCGACACCTCCTCTCTAATCCCCTCACATACACACTGACATAAACCCTTAGTACAAGTTGATCCAGGGACTTGTCCGATTGCCCTTTTGGGAGTCAGGAAGGAATTTTTTCCCCTCTGAGGCAAATTGGCTCCGGCTTTAGATGGTGGTTTTTCGCCTTCCTCTGGACCAACTAGCAAATAGGCAGGTTTCTTTTAGACTAAAATTTAATACAATCAAATAACATCAATTTTATAAATAAAGCTTTAATACATACTTTGTGGTGTTCTTGCCTTTTTATAGTATTGCCAGGGAGTGTTAGAGATGACGGACACTTGTAGTGCAAGGGAAAAGGGTAACTGAAAAGAGAAGGTGCAATGAAGGGGCAGGGGAGGGAGAAATGGGTGAAAAGTGATATTAATATTGAAGAAATCAAAGCAGGGAATAAGTCATGTCTGGGCCCAGTGTTACTGATCTTGACTGAGGCAGGGATTTTGGTCAGTGCCGAAGCCTCGAGGGAGTCTTCAAAAATTAAGAAATATCAATATACAGGTATAGGACTCGTTATCCAGAATGCTCGGGACCAAGGGTATTCCGGATAAGGGGTATTTCCGTAATTTGGATCTCCATACCTTAAGTCTACTAAAAAATCAATAAAACATTAAGTAAACCCAATAGGATTGTTTTGCCTCCAATGAGGATTAATTATATCTTAGTTGGGATCAAGTACAGGTACTGTTTTATTATTAAAGGGAATCATTTAACCATTAAATAAACCCAATAGGGCTGTTCTGCCCCCAATAAGGGGTAATTATATCTTAGTTGGGATCAAGTACAGGTACTGTTTTATTATTACAGAGAAAAAGGAAATCATTTTTAAAGTTCTGAATTATTTGATTAAAATGGAGTTTATGGGAGACGGGCTTTCCGTAATTCTGAGCTTTCTGGATTATTGGTTTCCGGATAAGGGATCCCATACCTGTACTGTATATACCCACATACAAGGTTGAACATCTGGTGGGCCCCACTGGCCCAGGCCTGCTCCATGCCTTGAAGTTGTGCTGAAATAAAAGTAAGGAGATGCAATGTGTGCGCTCATACACACGTGGGCCAGAGGTGCGCTATGTACGTGCACACATGCATGGCGGCTTGCTGGTAGCAAGTGTAAGGAACAGGTTGTGCAACTGAGGTGGGGGCCCTTGAGGTAGCAGCCCCGGTGGGCCCCAGAAAACCCCAGTCCTAGCCCGCCCCTCTCTCTCCCCCCCTCTTTTTGCTCCCCATCCCATAAGAATACACACCTCCCTCCCATTAGAATGTTCGATCTGAGCTACCAACAACTAAAGCTGCAGCAGGAAGCTACAGAGACCAAGCTAAAATGGCAGGTGCTATCTTAAACAAACTGAGGGAGCTTCTATGGCTGTTTACTCACGTATGATAAAGCTTTCTGCAGAATAAATATAGCGTTCTAGGTGGCACTAATGTGGCAAATCTATTGGCAGCAAAATACATTTCCTTCTCCTTTAACGGGTCATTCTTTTGTTACATGTTAATTCATTGACCCTGCACACCATTCGCCTCAATTATAGTGGAAGGTGCCCCTCTTTGCTTTAGATCCTGTCTCTGATCACATCCCTATGTTATATACATTCTGCCTAACATATGCTGCCCTCCAGTGCAATGGTAACTATAGTTACAAGATGCCAAAGGCAGAAATGTCGGAGTTGGGATTAGGAGGCACATCACTATCTGCCAGATCCCCCAGTATCCTGTTTAAAATAAGCCTTAACAGACACTAACATCTGCATCTAAAATTGGTAATAATTTAATTAGAAATATAATTGCATTTGACGTTCACCAAAGTTACTTGCACTTGAACAATCTTGCTGAGCATAATGTGCTGCTAATATTACTTACACCATCAAAATGCATTTTCCGGCACCGCAGGACATCATTTTAGTATACCACGGGGTTAATAGAAAATGCCACTGATTGTTTGTTTATAAGCATTTCCAGCGTATAATTAAGACAAACACCAGCGTACTCCGCGCGACATTCCGTTGGTCAAAAATTAGATCTTTCTTTCCACTGCACTGCAGATGTACAATATGCATCTAAATAATCATGGGACAACAAATGACCTAAAAGAATCTGTGTGTTATGAATCAATGTCTGTAATGCCTGACTGAGGACCATTTTTCTGTAGTCATTAACTATAATTAGTAAAGGAAAACATGATTTATGCAACAATGGGATGTGCACTGCAAGCTAAAGAGTCTAAATGCTAATGGATAGAAAGCAGCAGCCTTGGATACACAGCAGAGGAATATTCAGCCCTACGGTTACTAATACACATAGCTTCTAGTATCTGTGTTTGCCAAGCACTTTATGGAATGTTTTTGATGGTTTCATCCCCATGTAGGAGACCCATAGGATTAACTTTCCCCTACTGCTCAGGAAGTCCCCAGTTTGTAACCTATGCAATGTGGGAGGGATGGTTTCTTCATTTGCCCAAGGGATTTCCAAGGGTTCCCTGTTCTATAAAAAGGAACTCCATAATAGCAGGAAGTGGCTCTGTCGGAGGGCCTGAGTTCAAGACTAAAGGTGCCCATACACTATAAGATCCGCTCGCTTGGCGATGTTCACCCGATATCCCCACCTATGGGTGGGCGATATCGGGTAGCAAGGGACTTGAAAAAAAAATAATCCGATCGTTTGGCCCTGGGGCCAAACGATCGGATTACATTTGAGCTTATGGGGCAGTCGGTTCGGGGACCACATCAACGAGCCGATGCGGTCCCCGATCCGACCGGATTTTCTAACCTGGCCGATCGAGATCTGGCCAATTTCAGGCCAGATATCAGTTGGCCAGGCAGCTCTGTTCTGCCCATGCATGGGCCGATTAGCTGCCGAATCGGTCCAAGGGACCGATATCGGCAGCTATAGTCGGCCCGTGTATGGGCACCTTAAGCCCTAAGGCAGTGATCCCCAACCAGTGGCTCGTGAGTAACATGTTGCTCCCCAAACCCTTGGATGTTGCTCCCAGTGGCCACAAAGCAGGTGCTCATTTTTGAATTCATGGCTTGGAGGCAAGTTTTGGTTGAATAAAAACCAAGTATAATGCCAAACAACGCCTTCTGTAGGCTGCAGGTCAAAATAGGGACTATTTAATAGCAAATTATTGCTCTTATTGGCACCCTCAGGAATATTTCATGGGTGTGTTGCTCCCCAACACTTTTTCCATTTGAATGTGGCTCACAGGTATACAAGGTTGGGGATCCCTGCCCTAAGGTAGCCAATGAAGCCAGGGTGTAGGGATCCCATAAATGAAGCATAGCAAGTAACAGTCTAGCTGCTATGATAATACACCCCAAGGATGTAACAAAGTCATGGTTAGTAAGCAACAGCCGCCCTGTGCTCCTCCATGGGGAAATTGTGTGTGGTTATTATTCCCCAGGGGACAGCTGCGTTATTGTAAGGAAAGTGAAGCAACCCAGCTATCAACTCATAGGCTTCCATTAAAGGGGATCTATTCCAGTGTGGAGTCCATCATGTTGGGAAATCACCTTCATCCTCGTCATCATCATTTAATTATATAGCACCAGCAGTACCAGTGCTTTATATTAGTTTATAAAGAACAGGAGCCCCACTCCTTGCTTTTAAACAGGTGACAGGTAATTGCTTTCTGCTGATTAGTTGCTATTGGTTACTGCTCCTGGGCAACTTTTATTGCATAACCTCATACATCTGTAGTGCATTTAAAATCATAAGTCCCCCAGCAAACAGTGTGAATAAGAAGAGCCATGTGTAATGTACATGGAGCGGAGACAGAACTGAGCGTTTCTCAGTGAAGGTTTGCCTATTGATACTATGCGTGCTTCATACAAAGCAGTGGTTTGGTCCATATTGAGTTTATTTTACTTCCTTTGTTGAATACAAGTAATTGTATTAGAAACATATTATAATGACCCATACCTACTATATGGCATCATATTCTTTATAAGCAATCAACAATCTAACTTATTGATATGGGGGGGGCCTGATTTATGATTGCCTGAGCTTTCTAACTCATGCTTGTCAATTTCCATCATTTTTACCAAACAGGTTTTACCAAGTCAGCTTTTAGGTGGTGAGACAAAAGCATTTTCAGCATGAAACCCCGAAAGTTAGCCCAAAAGCTTGGGCAATGATAAATGTGCAAAATGATTACAGGCCAAACTGGACAGGAGAAACTCATATCCATACATACACTAGATGGTAGTACTGTTTAAGTCTCCATTACTAGGACATAATAATGATTCCTCTGGCAGTTCAGGTATATCCACCCTTGACCCTAGATATAATTCCTCTGGAAAAGCTTGTCACGGCTGGAATGAATTCAACTGAAGGACATTTCTGCTGCAAACCTTTCATTTTGACATTTTTATTGATACACTTATGCTGAAGATGCCCACTTTTTGTTCTGTGATGAGGCCTTTGGCTTTGGCTGCACAGTGTATCAGTATAAGTTCATATTCTCTTTTTCTTGCACGGTAACTATTACCATTATTCTGACAGTTATCTGACATTTTAGGTACATTTTCATATAGGTGTGTCCTACTTCAGGCTCTAATTACATCTTACCATCTATATGTTCTAAATGTAAAGATTACTACCTACCAGTCATGCAGGAACATTCTCCTATAGTACTAACCAGAAGCCCAAAGTGAATCTGATGCAAGAGGATGCTCCAGTGATAATCCTGTCTGTCACTGCCATCAACAAGTCAGTCATCATGTAATTGGTTATCTAACACAAGTTTCTGCTGATATCAAGTGGCTCAAGTGATGTATGGAAACTGGAGGTTCACACACTTAGGAACAGTTTATTAACAAACCCCAGCACAGTTCCTTATTAACACTTAACACAGACCCGGACAGATAAGGGTTCCAAGGCCACTGGGTGCCAGCTTGATGCCTATTTCCCTGCTCCTTCGTTGTTGCCAGGGACACTTTATTTTACATTTTCAGCACAGGGGCCAGTCTTACCTCATCTAGTTCCTCATCCACTGGGTCCCTAACTGGGAAAGTTACCACCTGAACTCTGGTCCCTCTCTCTCTCCTTGTTGGACCCTCAACTGCTCATCTTCCCTACTCTCACCACCTGCAGTGAGCTCTAATAAATCTACCTTCCAACTAGCTTTTCATCAGCCAAAGAGAAAGCAATGCCCTACCTTCCTCCTTTAATGGCTTCTCCTAACAGCGCCACCTGCTGACTGAACTAACAATAGCAACCCTTTAATAACAACATTTTACTCCTTACAGGTGGATTTCACATGGTCACTTATAAAGGCTGTACAGATAAGACAGTTTGGGTAATTTACTTATTTCACAAGTGCAGAGGTACTAGGGGGAACAAAATTGTGCCCAGCAGTGCCTATTTTTTAAAGCTCTGCACCTCACACAGGATTAAAAAGCTGGTTTGAGGGAGGGCAGACACAATGCAGCCCTTTACCTGCGGCCTGCCATAACCCTTCATTAATAGTCCTCTAGCTAATGCAAGCAGGACTCTATTAATGGGCCAGACACTATTACTATATCTGCACTTGGGCTAGAGAACTAAGGAATATTAGTTTTGCCAGAAATTGTAGTCTTCAAATCTAAAAAAAAAATATCATCTTCTCTTCTAAACACATTGTCTGTGCAGAAAGCTCTATAGGAACGTTTTACTGGCAGGGCTGCTGACCTCTTGCTTTGCTTATACTTATTGCATTGTTTGTTTATGTTTGCTGCATTGCTAACATTCCCCCTCAGTGTACTGCATTGTACTATAGAATATGAGCTTTATACACGGGCTAAAATAACAGCTCTAAATATATATATTTTTTTTCCTTTTATGCCATTGAGGTAGATTCCAGCCACAGCACAAATGTATTTTTAAAAGGAAAGCGATCTATTACAATATAACATATATGTTTCCATGGAAACATATTAAACATTTACAGTACTTTTGCTGCATTTACTACCTTTTATTATAAGTGTAGGGTGAGTATGTTCAGTACTACATAATGTTGGGGCACTATGCTAATAAAATATTATACATACATACTCACAAATCATTTACAGATGAGGACACCACACAATATTTTATTTATTGCCTTCTTTGTGTCATTTTTTTATTATTATTACTCTAGCTCTTATTTTATTTTATATAAGTGCTGTCATCTTTGTCTTTCTATATATAAAAGTCAAAACACCCTCGGTCACCATTCAGTTCAAATCTTTCCTATTTGTAAAAGATAGTATTCCTACTTCCAGTCACTGTTCATTTTAGGAGAACCAACCCCCCCCCCCCCCCCAATAAATAAACCGGTCAGTGACTTTTTTATAACTGGTTAAGGAGAATTGGTAAATTTATATTCCATTGGCTTGGGCTAGCTCAGGAATCCCCATTCCTTTTTACTCATGAGCCACAGTCAAATGTAAAAAGACTTGGAGAGCAACACAAGCATCATAAAAGTTCATGGAGGAGCCAAATAAGGGCTGTGATTGGCTATTAGGGGCCTCTATGCACACTATCAGCTTACAGGGGGCTTTATTTGGTAGTAAATCTTATTTTTATTTAACCTAAACTTGCCCCCAAGTCAGGAATTCAAAAATAACTCCCTGGTTTGGGGGCACTGAGAGCAACACCCAAGGGGTTGGGGAGCAACATGTTGCCCCCGAGCCACTGGTTGGGATCACTGGACTTGCCCCATGTAACAAACAGGTCAGATGATACCTCCAGTAAACAGCTAAGGTAATGCTTGAGTCATTCTCTTAGATGTGAAGGAGAAAGAGACGGAGGGAATATTTATATCCAGAGTCAGGTGTAGGAAGCCCAAGTAAAAAGTACCTTGACTGGGAAATCAGTAATACCTAGCTATGAGAAAGGTACAGTTGCAGTTCAGAGTTGAGGTTCTGTAACACCACAAAAGTAATTGTATTCATTAAGCAATCACGGCTCCAATAAGAAATTATAAAGGTATCAGTACTTGGGTGATACCATTCAATACAACAACAATAATAGACACTGGGGATGAATACGAATTCCCTCTGATTAAATACTGAGAAATACTTCAGAAAATAGATTGCCTTTCAGATTCTTAACCATGACCATAAAGATATTTATTGTGTCCAACTGTGCAAATATCGATGAGCTGTTATACTGTAGAACTAATTGCCTGTTGCAAGTTTACTATTAGTTTAGAAACTACTTGTCCCTAATAAGTACCTGAGTGAGATTAAATAAAACACATACTAAGATGAACACCACTTCCAAAACATTGTGAGGGGGGTCTAGGTTGTAATGTGTAATGTAAGAACCTGAATGAGCTGTGGGCTTATATATAGAGTTACTAAAAGCTTTATACCATTTTATTCCATAAAGCAGCTTCTCCTTTACTCATATGATGAAAATAATGCTAAGTAAAGAGTAGATGCTGAAATCATTCAAAGTGCTTTTTTAAAAGTTTGAATGCTTGGCCAAACAGCAGCTACTGTTTTTTTTTCCCAATCACAAATTTGGGAAGGGGCTTCTCTCCCTATTAAGTTTTGACTCATGAAAGATTGTAACTTTACTTAATGTTGTAAAGTCACTCAAACTAGCTAGTAAGTAAGTAAGTCAAGTATGAAAAACTTTGGGTATATATTTCTCTAAGTCAAGAGTCCCCAACCTTTCTTACTCGTGAGCCACAATCAAATGTAAAAAAGACTTGGAGAGCAACACATAAACGTCCATGGAGGTGCCAAATAAGGGCTGTGATTGGCTATTAGGCAGCCTCTATGCACCCTATCAGCTTACAGGGGGCTTTATGTGGTAGTAAATCTTGGTTTTTATTCAAGCAAAACTTGCCCCCAAGTCAGGAATTGAAAAATAACTACCTGGTTTGGGGGCACTGAGAGCAACATCCAAGGGGTTGGGGAGCAACATGTTGCCCCTGAGCCACTGGTTGGGGATCACCGATCTAAGGCTGATGCCACACGTGGCATTTTTCCGCTGCGTTTTTTCTAATTCTCGGCGGCTGAAAAACGCCTGATATCATCATCCATAGAAATAGCTTGAAAAGACTTGAAGCAAACCACACAATGCGGAAATACGCTAGAAAACGCCTTAGCACGGATTTTTCAAGCGTAGGCCGAAATACGCCAGTATTTGCAAAGCAAGCTATTCCTATGTATACACAAAGGCAGCTGCCAGACCTAGCGGAAATACGCTGCGTTTTTTGCTATTTCACACTATTAGCACCATGGAAACGGGATTTGCTTACGTCACCAGTACTAGGCTGAAAAACGCCATAGTCTCGGGCTGTGTGGCTTGTACGGCATTTTTAGGCTGAGAAAAAACGCAGCGGAAAAACGCCACGTGTGGCATCAGCCTAAGTCATAGGTTCAGGGGATACCAATGGATCCCTCAGGTATAAGTATGTTTTAATATAACAAGTACAAAGTTTACTCAAGAACTAGTAACCAATAGTAACCAGGTAGGAGCAGGTAGCATCATCAAGCTTAAGTCATTTTGTTGACAGTTTTACCACCTCAATAAAGGGCCAGTTTGACGGCCAAATGCAACGTGTGTGCCATTATGTCTGGCAGATATGAAGCATGGAAGCACAGAGAAAGTCAAGTGCAAGTATTTTTACTGGAAAAACTAAATGCATTAGAGACAAGGACAAGATAGACAGACAAGGGCAAAACCTTCTTTGTCAGCCTTGGAGGACAAACGTAACAAATATTTCATTTGCATTTGAGAAGTTATTGGATGGCAGGGAGAAAAAGTCAAACAGATTTAGTGGAAGGATGAAAGAGAGAGCATGGAATATAAATTCAGGGAATAAACAAGTTACTCTCTGTTTAAGGTCATTGCAGACGGTATGCAGATTGCACAACATGACGAGAAAGGTCAGTCCGTAAGGGCAGAGAAGAATTAAATTCATAACAACATCATCTTTAAGATATTATTATGATAATAAAATTTCCACCGTCCCTTTATGCAGCAAAGCAAATTACCTTTATAGTTGAAAGGCACTTACGTAGTCACCTCAGGGGTACAGTCTTGGCAGCACTGCCTCCGGCAATTGGATTTCACATCCAGATTTTGCATGCGAGATTCATCGTGTATATCAATAAATAACCCACCGTACAAGACTCCTATCTGAGTCACTGTCACAAGGTCATGGCAGGAAAAAAAAAACACTTTAAACTGTTACGTCTGTAACATAATGAGGCAGTGATTGGAAAACCTTAACATATCAAGGCGGCGAGAACTGGAAGTGTTAGCAATGCTTTGTTTTGTCTCTATTATCTCCCCCTCTCTCTCTATGTATATAGAGAGAAGTGTTCTTAGAAATTCATAGAATATTCCATGGATATACTGCTATTTGTTTATAAAAGTTAAGAAATAGACATTTTTATACATTATTCAGTGCTGTTTTACTGGCCTGAAGGTAGCACAGCCCAGTGAGAGTATGTCACACAAACCAATCCCCCATACGATCTTGTTTTTCAACAGGACATCATTGTGAATGCATGGAAAGCATTAGCATGTGTGTTGGGTTCTTGTGGCAGGCAACTTCATACAAACTTGTACTGGGGCCCCATCACACTGAAATGATCTGGAGAAATAATCATCAAATAAACCGCTGAAAATACAATAGAGGAGGCACATATGATCAGTCGCATAGGACTTCCCTACATCAGGGCTCATGTAGCATCTCTTTGGCAAGGACCAGTTTAGAATATGTTAGAAAGGGAATGAAGGTACCAAAGCCCATTGAGAAAATGTCTTCCCACTAACCAAACCCCCTCTACGATCTTGTTTTTCAACTGGTTCACCTCCAAGGACATCATTGTGAATGCATGAATACTGTTGGATCCCTATGACAACGACATTCATAGAAACCTGCACCTACACACATAAAAGATCTGGGAAAAAATAATCATCAAAAAGACATCTGGGGATACAACAGAACAGCTTGGAGGTACAGATCTCCAGACTCATAGGACTTCTCTATATCTGGGCTCATCACCCTTCAACAAGATTATAGTAGAAAGGGCATTTGCCCTTGGCCCGCAAACCACAAATCACACAAAGGACAAATTAGGACTCAGTTACTACCACAGCTCCAACTGCAGTCATGAAAAATGGATGTATATATTGCATATATTGAGACTATTCATTACCAGTGTGTCCCTCCAACCTGCAACCATCAGCTTCCCCCTAATAGCCGAAGGTTAAACATCTATTAAAGGAATACTGTCATGTCATGGGAAAGCATGTTTTTTTTCAAAACCCATCAGTTATTAGAGCTTCTCCAGCAAAATCCTGTATTGTAATCAAAAACACAAACAGATTTTGTTATATTTAATTTTGAAATTTCACATGGCGCTAGCCATATTCTTCATTTCCCAGGGTGCCACAGCCATGTGACCTGTGCTCTGATAAACTTTAGCCACACTTAACTGCTGAGCTGCAATTTGAAGTGATATTCAGCCCCCCCCAGCAGCTGATCAATGGGAAGGGAGCAAGATAGCAGCTCCCAGTAGGTATCAGAATAGCACTCAATAGTAATAAATCCAAGTCCGGCTTGGGACTCCTCCAGTTACATGGGAGTAGGAGAAACAATAGGTTAGCTGAAAGCAGTTCTAATGTGTAGCGCTGGCTGAAAGCTCAGACTCAGGCACAATGCAGTGAGATGGCGCCTACACACCAATATTACAGCTAAAAATACATTTGTTGGTTTAAGAATAACATTTTGTAAAATGTAATAAAATTTTGTAAACACTGTAATTTAGAAATAAAAAGTACCCCATAAAATCATGGCAGTATCCCTTTAGCTAAAATCTAGTTTTGAAATTTTACAATGTAAATTGTTCTCTTACTCCGGTGCCTTCTCATTTTAGAACTATTCATTTTAATCACAGCTTTTGAAAGAGCAACATTTGGGCTCGACTGCCAACTTAAAAATCTGTTCTCCCCTGTGTGTTTTTATATAGTAAACATCCGGAGGGCTGGTGTTGCAACATTAGAACAAGCCAAATGCTTGTCTTTGTGTCCCAGGTAGTTTGGGGAAAACATCCACTGTCTGCTTCCAGTTTGTTTATAAGACAAATAACAGAGTTTTATGCATCTATACTGAATCTATACTGAATCTATACTGAACTGGACCTCTAAAATTCTTCATTTTAACCAATTAAAGGGGTTGTTCACTTTTTAGTATGATGTAGACAACAATATTTGAAACAATTTACAATAGGTTGTCAATTTTTTTTATATTTTGTGGTTTTTCAGTTATTTAGCTTTTTGTTCAGCAGATCTCCAGTTTGGTACTGGAGCAGTTCTCTAGTTGCTATGGTCTTATTTATCTTAGCTACCAGGCAGTGGTTTAAATGAGACTGGAATATGAATAGGAGAGGGTCTGAATAGGAAGTTAAGTACAGGTATCAGACCTGTTATCCAGAATGCTTGGGACCTGGGGTTTTCCGGATAAGGGATCTTTTCGTAATTTAGATCTCCATATCTTAAGTCTGCTAAAAATCATTTAAATATTGAATAAACCCAATGTGCTTGTTTTGCCTCCAATAAGGATTAATTATATCTTAGTTGGGATCAAATACAGGTACTGTTTTATTATTACAGAGAAAAGGGAATCATTTAACCATTAAATAAACCCAATAGGGCTGTTCTGCCCCCAATAAGGGGTAATTATATCTTAGTTGGCATCAAGTACAGGTACTGTTTTATTATTACAGAGAAAAGGGAATCATTTAACCATGAAATAAACCCAATAGGGCTGTTCTGCCCCCAATAAGGGGTAATTATATCTTAGTTGGGATCAAGTACAGGTACTGTTTTATTATTACAGAGAAAAGGGAATCATTTAACCATGAAATAAACCCAATAGGACTGTTCTGCCCCCAATAAAGCTGGGATCAAGTACAGGTACTGTTTTATTATTACAGGGAAAAAGGAAATAATTTTTAAAAATTAGAATCATTTGCTTATAATGGAGTCTATGGGAGATGGCCTTTCCGTAATTTGGAACTTTCTGGATAATGGGTTTCCAAATAAGGGAAAATAAAATTGTAAACTCATAGAGCAATAGATTTTGGCTGTTGGGGTCAATGACCCCCATTTAGACGCTGGAAAGATACAGAAGTGTAAGGCAAACTATAAAAAATAAATAATTAAGAACAATTGCTAAGTTGCTAGGAATAGGATATTCTATAACATGCTCACACCCCTCTGAGGCACTGGTTACAATATTTAAAAATTACAAATAGGTATGAAGTACAGTGAATCCCTGCAAAGTGTCCCCTCTGTATTTAGTGACCCAAGTACAGATGTGACAGGAACATACCAGGCAGGAGGAGGGGTTCCCCTAGAAAGAGTAGGTCATGAACCAGGCCAAAAGTATAACCATGGATAGTAAATGAATAAATTATATTAATCCTTATTGGAGGTAAAATAATACTATTGGGTTTATTTAATGTTTTAATTATTTTTTAGTAGACTTAAAGTATGTAGATCCAAATTACGAAAAGACCTCTTATCTGGAAACCCCCTGGTTCTGAGCATTCTGGATACATTCCTGTACCACATGCATTTCTGTCTTTTAGTACAGTTGTTATCACTCATCTTGGTGCTTGCTATCCACTATACAAATGACCGTATGCCCAGAAACATCACTCTGGAAGTTACCAGATTCAGTTTGCGGATTTGCGATAATATAATTACAGCCATTGAGCTTGCACTTCAACGCAATTGGACCGAAATCTAGTTAGCGCCTGAATCTTTAGATGTGAGTGTGCTGCACCTATTGACTCAGGAACCTGAGAGAACCCTGGAGCTACAACCTATCCTGGAGATGGCGGTAGCTGTAGGGTTCCCCTGCGTCAATAGGCACAGTTGTCCTTGCTTTGGAAGAGGAAAAGGAAGAAACTGATTGGCAGAAAGCACAACCATATGGAAGTGCACGGAGAGAATGTGGCACGTACCTTTAATGAATACAGTTTTACACATAACAGACTGTGGGAAAATTTGCACAACCGCAACTGCCCTTGTGGTCATTAATAAGCCCTACAGTGTAGTTACATGCGGGCCGGCCCGGGACCTGTGCAGGGTCAAACTGGGGGGTGCAGGGCCCACCGGGGCTGATGCCCCAGGGGCCCTGCAGGTGCCCCCGCCGGCCGCATCCCCCAACCCACCTCAGGGGCCCCCGCTGAGCCTCCCTAAACCCCGCAGGGTCCATCACCCGACGTCCTCCCCTGAGCGCGCATAAGTTTAATGCATCAGGGGAGGAACAGTCAGCTGGGGGAGCACCGGCAAGGGTCGGGTCTGTGCCGCTGGGACCCACTAGGGTTGTGGTGTCCCAGTGCCCCAGCAGCCCAGTCCGACTCTGGACCATGGGAGAGTTCAGGTTGAGCTCTTCTGCTCGCCCTCCTTGACACCGACCTAACACTGACTGCTGCCTTCACCGGCTTGTGAATTTATAGGCACGTGCCCGGCAAGCCCCACCCCTTTTTTGACATCATTGTGGGGTGGGCTGGTCAGATGGGGTTCGGGTTGGGAGTGGGCAGGTTAAGATCGGGTGCTGGTCGCGACTTTTTTGCCCCACACATCACTACTACAATGGTCTCAAAAACTTAACTTTTGCTAAAAAAAAAAACAAGGCAAATAATTTGTAAATGTCAGTTATCAATCTCTTCCTGCTAGTTAACTGAAGAACAACATGTTTCAGGAAAGAAAAGCTTAGCAGAGTCTGTTCCAGGAACTCACACTGACTGACTGGTGAGGAGAAGTTCATTTTTCTTCCCCCACTGAACAACACACCTCTGGCTGATCTCGGTGCATCCACGCGGCACAGTAACAGACGCTCTTGAAAATATTTCGATAATTATTAAAGACTCGGAGTGCCGAATGTTCTTGCCTTTTCTGCCTTTAAAGGTTCATTAACTCTTAGTCGTAACAAAAAAAAGTAGATATACTAATGATACGTCTGTTCCTTTTATTAATTGTCTCCGAGGCAAAGTGAATGGGAGAGAAAATGGGAAAAAAACTGCTTTCAGATGGATATTAAAGATGCAATTGATTGAGGCGATACTTAGATTCGTAGAAGCATGAATGTGTGTTCAAGGGTTTCTCAACTTTTATGAATATGTTAAAGAAACATGTAAAGAAAGTCCCCCGCACCCCCTATCTAAGTTAGCACAACATTTTGCACTTGTCATTAGGCACAAGAAATGCTTTGTAACAGTCTGTTAGTGAGGGACCCTGGGAAGTGGCTTATAGACCAGCTCTTTCATGAACAGGAGGAACTGAAAAGGCCCCAGAACTTTGTGCTGCAGGGCTTGCAGGGAACCTGAACCCTCCAATGATGGACCAGAGGTAACACGGCACAGGCAAGGAAGAGTCATCATTAGGGTCAGAATAAAGGCAAATGCAGGCGGCAAGAATTCTTCTGATATTCTTATATTTTACCATAGCGGTAGATTATTCTCTAGATAAATAAAATGTCTTTAGTCTGACCCTAATTACGTAATTAGTCTAACCCTAATTACGACTCTTCCTTTTCTGTACCGTGTTACCTCTGGTCCATCATTGGAGGGTTCAGGTTCCCTGCAAGCCCTGCAGCAGAAAGTTCTGGGGCCTTTTGAGGTCCTCCTGTTCATGAAAGAGCCGGTGGCTTCTGAGCACCAACTCTTAGGGGAGTAGGTGGTTTCTGAGCGCCAACTCTTAGGGGAGTACATTGAAAGCACTTTAAGGATTTGATAGAGGAAAAAAGGTGGTTTCTGAGCGCCAACTCTTAGGGGAGTACATTGAAAGCACTTTAAGGATTTGATAGAGGAAAAAAGGTGGTTTCTGAGTGCCAACTCTTAGGGGAGTACATTGAAAGAGCCAAACAAACAAAAAAACAAAACAGGAAATCACACAATAAACAAAGGATTCTGAGGATCCGAGAACAGACACCAGCTTGGGCAGAGAATGACTGGCAAACTGGCTTTTTAACCACAAAAGGCCACCGAAACCCAAAGTTGACATCAGAAAATGGTGCCCTGGTGAATAAAAGTCATAATAAACATCACAAAGAAGGGGTATGAGGTTCTCTTACATGACTTTTCTTACAGAGTTTCATGGGTACAAAAAAAGGAGCACAAGTGCATAGTACAAAAGGGACACTAGACTTTATGCTTGATTAGTGGTGCAAGCAATTTATTAACTAAAAGTAAGAATATACAAATATTGATTTTAAAGATACAGGAGTAGACCTTTTCCTGGCTGAACATTTCTGCACTTTTTATTAATATATGTCATTTAGGAAAAAAATGCAGGTATGCAGTAATGTAGTATGTTTTCCTTCAGTGGTGCTGAGGAGCTAGTGGGGAGCAATGTACATGAGCAGGGTAGGCGGCCGGGATGCTGTTGCTTTGTGTGCTTGGCCTATGTGCAGATTTTTTGGAGGGAGGAACCGGTGTGGGATAGTTACACCACTGTTTTCCCTACATGATATTCCTGTATAGTCTTGCTTTCCCCATGTGTTCCTATATAATGGCTCATTTATGACAATGTGCAATTTTCAGGTTCAAATTCGGTTTAAGCAGTGGGGATCGGCATTAGCATCCTATTCACTGGGCACAGTTTGGTCTGTGCTTGCAACTGGCAAATGAAACCACGGAATTGCATACCTAGAGTAGCACCGTGGCATAATGTGTCTAAGCTGGCCCCTCAAAAAAAAATAGTTTGGGTCCCCTGCACCCTCAGCCACAAACCCCATTCTCGTGGTTATATGATAGTTTCGCCACAGGGTAGTGGTGTCCTTCTGCCTCATGCTTTCATATAGTCATGGAACTCCCATTTGTCTTCTGATATCCTTATATTTTACCATAGGGGTAGATTATTCTCTAGATAAATAAAATGTCTGCCCACAATTTTTACTCCCGTCAAGTAAATTTTACTTTGAATAATACACCATCTCCGCACTAATGTCATGTTCAGTGTATCCTATGTTCTGAACAATTGAACATTGCTATATGTTTCCAGCAAATATATGATCTCAGTATTATATTAAAGCATATAATTAGCAGGATATGGTCAAAGGAATTTGTAAGGATATGAATTCTGTAGGACTGAATGCAAGGTTTTATTACAGTACTGTTGTATGATTATGTTGGAACACTCTGTATTACTCATGCCTCCCCATTCACTGGAGGAGTATAAAGGAGCTCCTCCATTCTGCAGAGGATGTGCCAATAACCCAGACACCATGGTACTATGCCCTTTATTCAAAAGACATAAAAAGTTACAGCAAAGGCTCACATTATAAAAACAGAATTGTGTGTATTATATATAATACATAACCTTGACTAGTCTGTACCATTTCATAGTAAGGAATAAAAATAGCAAATGTCAGAGAAATCAGGTAAATTAAAACATGTAATACATTTATCTGTGCCGAGGAGATGTTCATAAATTCTCAGTGGAAATTCACACTTAGTAAGGGATAAAAACAAATGGATTCAGGCTGAAAACTATTTTTTGGAGATCTTAACAGTTGTCATAGAGAGAGAACAAGAGGTCACCTATTCATATTAAGGAAAGGAGACTTTACTTTCAGCTACTGAATATTTCTGCAGGATGGAAAAATGATGAGAGTCTCTGGCAGGGAGATTTCTGTAAACAGGGTTGGAGTGGGACAACGGGACACCGGGAAAAAACCCAGTGAGCTCCGGCCCTTGTAGGCCCTGCCGACCCAGACCCGCCTGTCCTTCCCCTCTGCCCTCCTCCCTCGATTGCAGGAAAAGTGACTAAAAGGTGCGTGCGTTTGGGGGGGCTGAAGATGGCTGAGTGGGGAGCAGCGGGGCCACAGAGGGGGTGTGGGGGCCCCTGGGGTAGCAGCTACAGTGAGCCTCCAGTGTTTGCTGTGTGGGTCAAGCCTAAGTCTGATTCTTTAGGCGCAATTGTGCTGCACCTATTGATGCTGAGTGCAAAGGGAACCTTGGAGCTACCTGGTCAGAAAGTAGTGGTAGTTCTAGGGTTCCCTTGCATCAGTAGCTGCAGAAGCACTCGATTCAGAATGGAAGGCACTGAACGGTGCTGAGTGCAAATATAGGGAAGTGAAAAGAATGCATATTAACCAAAATACCTTTATTGAATGGGGTCTAACATGTGACTCACTGTGGGGAGGAGTGTGGGAGCTCAATTGCTTTTGTAAATGACCCCTATTGTCCTAGCAAAGTGAGCACACACCAATGTATCTAACTGTGTCTAATTAAAAGTATTTTTAACAACACTCCGGGCCTGGAGCGCCCATTAAAGTTAATGGGACAAGATACTTCAATTAATACTCTTGATACTCAAAGTAGATTATACATCATTCACGGTATCAGAGAGATCTCGTTATTTGAGAGATCTGATACCAAGTTCCTTCAAAGGTCTCCAGCCCCATTGCACTGGCAACTTCAATGGTGTAATCCTACAGACTACAACTACGGTTCTTTTTCATTTGGGACTTTACTCTGTGGAGTCACCTGGGATCCTCGGTAGATTAAAGAACTGTTCAAACTCGCTACCCTGACTATCTCTACCTAGGGTGTGCCATCATAGGAGCTAGCCTTATAATTAACATATAATTCAATAATTTGTGAGGTTCTGTCCAGGTCCAGACTGGGATTCAAAATAAACCCTGGATTTTCAAGTACACAGAGGTCCAAACAGCCCCCCACCAGCCCAATAAATAGTAACTGTCTATGGCACCTTACAGCAGCCACTGTAGCATTTGCCTGAACCCACAGATTGTCAGTCTGGTCCTGTCCCTTGCCTTCCTCTCAGATGTTTGGTCTTATGGTTCAGGCTCTTTCCTAAGGCCCTCCAGCACATCATTAACACTACTTCCTGGAATGATCTTTAAAGATGAGGAACTAAGGGATCCTTTGCCTTTTATAGGGTAGAAAATACCCATAATGCCTTTGGGCCAATGGAAATAGCATTAAAGGGGCCATTTACTAATGCTCAATTATTTTGGTTTGTTTTCTATTAAAACCAGATTTTGTTGCTGAAAAAAAACCTACATTTTACCACCATTTATTATGCGACAAAACCACAACAAATCCAAATTAAAAAATACACCATCTAAAACCTGGTGAAATCACTTAGTAGATCTTTCTTCCCTTCATGTTTTTAGAAGTTTTGGGGATTTTTTGATGCTGGCTTTTGTACAGCAAAATAAAACAAAATAAAAATACAACCAGCGCCGGATTTCTACTGGGGGTGCCCCGAGGCCGCCCCCATTCTACGCCCCCCCGTGCACGCATGCCCCCACCCTTTACTGGGGGTAAGGTCACCATTGCTCCGTATGGGGTGAGGTCCCCTTTGCTCCGTATGGGGTGAGGTCCCCTTTGCTCCGTATGGGGTGAGGTCCCCTTTGCTCCGTATGGGGTAAGGTCACCATTGCTCCATATGGGGTGAGGTCCCCTTTGCTCCGTATGGGGTGAGGTCACCATTGCTCCGTATGGGGTGAGGTCACCATTGCTCCGTATGGGGTGAGGTCCCCTTTGCCCCGTATGGGGTGAGGTCCCTTTTGCTCCGTATGGGAGCAAAATTTAAAAACTTCTCTGCAGCGGGGCAGCCTGCCACCCCTAAGTTTGTGCCACCCTAGGCCCGGGCCTTTGTGGCCTTGCCACAAATCCGGGCCTGAATACAACAAGTCACAGTTATCGCTTTTTTTTTATTCTTGGATACTAATGATCGAATCTGTCCAGTATCGCATAGCCGAAAAATTCGTGAAACAACAGGAAAATTCAGGAAATCAGCAAAACGTGTTTGTCGCGTGACTTTTTTTGACGCCCGCCCCCCCCCCCTCACCTATTTCGACGGAACCGCGACGTGCGACAAACTTTTTCCACTGCAAATTTTTCTCTGAAGTTTCGCGAAACAATTCCCCAAAGGCGAAATGCGGAAAATTCGCTCATCACTATTCTTGGATAAAGGACTGACATTCATCTAAATGAGTTTACTTGTGGTTTCGAAAAAATATAAAACCATTAAAATCTGAATGTTAATAAATCCTCTCCTCGATATACACTTTGGCTTGAAATAATACAATGTATTTATATATAATAAGTCGTTCCACATTAACCCTTATTATGTATGTGTGGGCGAGTGGGGAAGCTATGCCTTTCAGATTAATAAAATAACCCTCCTAAATGTCATTTACTTATTAATTTCACATTTACATAGATCTTGCTGGCAATTCAATCCTATTTATATATCACTATATGTGATATGAGAAGCCTGCTTTGCCACTAATACTTTCCATATAAATCAGCGTAATCCAAAGGTAATAACTGTAATACCGAGAGCAGGGTAGCGATGCATGTTACCTTGCTGGAGTGAAAATAGCATTTTGAAAAAAAAAAAAAATATGTAATAATAAACCTCCGTTTCTGGTCTTTCAAAGCACTGGGAAAACAGGATGTATTTGAAGTCTTCTAAGCAAAAAAAGGATTATACATTAAGATAGCTACTACTATTCCGCTCTCATCAGTCACAATGATAAGCAGAGAATGTCTAGAACCCTAAGTACGGCTCATTGCGTTTTCCCTTTCTGTCTGCTTTGAAGTTATCTATTATTGCAGCCCTCCCCTTGGGAAACATAGGAGTATATTTTATGCCATCGATGCTCAGAGCGTTCAAATGCAGGTAAAACAAATAAAATGGAACATAGGAGCCAATGAGAGAAAGCCTCATGAAATCCTGCTGCGGATGCTAAGATTCTCTCCCCGGTAATGAATCGGCCATGGTAACAAGAAAAATAATAATAGCAAAAAAAAAAAAAATCTCTATTCTGACATCAATTTAGAAATGTGTAATTATGGCAGGAAGTGTCAGCGCTGTGCGCCGGTCCCTGATCTGACATCTTGTCACTGGCGTTGAGTTTGATGGCATTTAGATAACTTTTAATAAACCTTCTACACTGCCGCATATTGATCTTTTTAGGGCCTTGTCTCCTCCTATTATCTGATTGTTAGAAGGGCAGAGTGACACTGGGAATTTTTCAAATTTTTAATAAGTCATATTTTATGCTTTAATACAGTTTTTTTTTTTTACTCTGACATTTTGTTGAAAACAGTTTTATCTGCAACAGATTGGGCTAATCAAAAGTAAAAATTGCTCCTTGTTCGCTTCTCTTACCAACTGCCAGTAGCAGTTACTTAAATTCATATTAGACTGAAGGGTTAGCCCCCTGGGTTGGCAGTAAGGCTGGGGGTCAGTTGCAAAGCATAGCTATTTGCTCTTCTAGATACACCTAAAGGCCCAGCATGAAAGTAAATTTGGATGTGATTGTAGGTTAAACTGGTTATAAGTAGGGATGGGCGAATTTTTTCACCACGCGTCACTTTCTATGACGCATGCGTTGGCTTTTAATGCGCATGTCAACGGAATGACACATACATTTAAAAAAACTACGCATGTGTCAAAAGCCGACGCACGTGTTATAGACAGCGACGCCCATGCCAAAGGAAGCGGCGAGCAGTGAATTTTACTGTCGTGCGGTGAATTTTGACGCAGCGTGAATCATTTCGCACATCCCTAGTTATAAGGAGTCTATGACGCGGGTGTTACTTTTTATGGCGTCAGCTTTTAACGTGCGTGTTAACGGAATGACGCATGTGTTAAAGAAACCCCTACGTGTGCATCAAAAGCCAATGCGCATGTTATAGAAAGTGACGCCCGTGTTTTTTTCTGGGCTTGAAACGTGACATGGTATAATTTCAAAGTAATCACAATAATTTCTGTAGTTCTAAAATGTCTTGTTCGTATGAAAATATCGCAAATGCTTTCCGAAAGTCACGAAATTTTCGGAGTATAAATTTTGTAAACGCCACGAAAACAGTTCTGGCTTTGAAGCTTTCCATGTCTGGCTTTGCATGCCTTCCATAGAACTCAAAGGCACTCGACAGATCAAACCTGGTGAAAATATAGTCCCGATGAGAGTGTAACCAAAGCGTTAAAGGAGAAGGAAAGGCTAATAAAGAGTTAATCCCAAGCTGCAGGCATACCTTCAGTTGTCTCAATAGTGCCCTTAAGTCTCCCCATATTTCTCCTGTTCAGAAGATCAGAAGCCAAACAGGAAGAAAAAACGCTGAGCTGGTAGGGAAGATTCCCATAATTCATCACTCCTTTCCAAGACTTGAGGACTTACAACTATAGGCGGCGCATGCGCATACAGCAGGAGCGTCTGGTTGCCATGGCGACAGCGAACCTGGTGAACTCTGTGATCTCTGTGGGGAGCGAAGGATGGTTTGTGGCTGGCGCTTGCAGCGAAGCGGAAGGTTGGTGGGTGAGTCGGTGGCGGCGGAAGCGGCAGGGGGGGTGGTGTGTGTAGTGGGATTGAACATTTCCTGGTTGCTGCCTATCTCTCCTTGCTAGCACCGAGCCGCGGCGGCGGCAGCAGGGGGGTGTCAATCTGTGAGACAGTGCCAAGTGGCGGCAGCAGTGCAGTGCCGAGCGGCAGCAGGGGGGTGGGTGTTGTCGATCTGTGAGTCAGTGCCGAGCGGCGGCAGCAGCAGCAGCCCGGGGGGTGCTGTCGATCTGTATCTCTGTGAGACAGTGCCCAGCGGCGGCGGCAGCAGCGGCGGGGGAAGTAGGGGGGGTTCTGCTCTGTGTGTTGATCTGTGACATGCTGTGGGGGGGGGGTTTGTGGCAGGACACTCTGTGACATGCTGGACAAGATGGCGGCGGACAAGATGGCGGCGCCGTTCACTGAAACAGTATGTAGGTTCTAGTAAGTGTATCTCTGTTAATCTTTCATTAGACAAGCCAGGAATAGAGCGTTTTTACTCAGCAATAGTAGTACTATTTAATAGTGTGCTTCATAGATTTTGACTTTCCTTCTCCTTTAACAAATTCCGAAATGTTTGTATTCTTTGCACAAAGTACGATCTTTTTGTGGAAATTTACCGAAAACCATAAATAACTTGCAAAATTTTACCGAACTCTTTCCATACATTCTAAAATGTTCTATAATTTAGAAAAGATACAAATTTATCGGAAAATTGTTTCGGAAATGTGCCCCTATGGCACGAGGCTTGGTCTAACAACAGAGTTTATTGATCCAGCCAGGCAATTGGAAGAGGCAGGCTTAAACATTTCCTTACTTGGACTGTTGCCTGTAGATCATAAAAGGTTATCAGTGTAGATCAGTGTTCCCCAACCAATGGCTCGTAAGCAACAAGTTGCTCCCCAACCCCTTGGATGTTGCTCCCAGTGGCCTCAAAGCAGGTGCTTATTTTTAAATTTCTGGTAAGGAGGCAAGTTTTGGTTGCATAAAAACCAAGTATAATGCCAAACAGAGCCTTCTGTAGGCTGCCAGTACACATAGGGGCTATTAAGTAACCAATTATAGCTCTTATTGGCACCCCAAGGAACCTTTTTCATGCTTATGTTGCGCCCCAACACTTTTTCCATTTGAATGTGGCTCACGGGTATAAAAGGTTGGGGATCCCTGGTGTAGATGGTAATTTTGCTAATATATACCTGTATTCTCTGTTCTCACAAACTGTTTAATGTATATTATCCCCCACCACCAAAGTTGTGGCAGAACCAGAATGCAGAGTGCCAGAGCGTTTTAGTGTTGTGCCCCTGGCTGTTGTTCATGTCCCTCAGGCTAAAAGCTGGATCATAATGAGAGCCTCTGGAGGCCTGTCAAGAGAGGACCACATCAACTTTCCAATGGGATTTTTAAACCTGCACGATGGATATCTAGATGTTTTTGGCTAGATACCAGTTGTGTAGGCGGCAAAAATGAACCCATATGCTAGTCTGGCAGATTTAATCCACCCGTACATTGCCATCTGAAGGAGGTAGGAATGTTATGTGATTGTAGCACCACCCCCCCCAAACCAGTCTGATTAAAACAGCTCTTATGGCAGTAGTTCCAAACCGTGGGTCTGATCTCCCTAAGGGGTCCTGGAGCAATGGCCAAGGGGCCAGTATAATGGCTAGAGAGAGTGATATTAAGACAAGTCATATTTAATCTCCATGATACTCCATTAAGTTCAGCTTGAGGGTTAATTAATGTGAAGTTAATTTCTACCTTATGCCCTTCAAAGTGTGTGTTGATCTTGATACCATAGATACTAAAAATCAATCAAGGTTTCTGGAATAGAGATTGTCATACATATCTTCTGAACAATACATTATCCAGAAGATATTTTTCCTAAGAAATGCAAACAGGCTCGGAGAAACCAGCCAATGGAAAACATGTCCCGAGGCACATACAGTAGTTATACCACCAGATAAGGACTTGAGGGGCATGGCGGCTTGTTTCTGAAATTGTGTGCATTGCAGAGATTTAATTACTGGTAAAACCAGGGAATAGGCATTGATCTTTATGTGTGTGTTTTAATAACGTGTTATAGATCATTTATCATGAATCAGCTTGTTCTTTTCATATTTTCCTCTGTTGTTGTCTGCACAAGTGTACCGTGGACATATTTTATGGAAAGAATTACCCATAAAGTCTTAAGGGTCCATTTACTAAGGTTTGTATTTTATTTTTTTCACAATTGTCTTTTTTTTCCCCACTAACACTCAATTTTGGTGTAGAAATAACCAAAATTTGCCATTTATTATGTGTAAAACTTTGGCAAATGTGAAAGAAAAAATATGCCATCTAAAAGCTTTTGCGGTCATGTAGAAACATGGCAGGTCTCCTTTTCAATTGGATAACCTTTCTTTGCTTCGTGGTTTTAGAGGTTTTGGGGGGCATTTGCGGTTTAAGAGAAAATGGGGTTGATTCACTAAAGTGCGATAAATTTTATCGCATGGTTTTTTGCGTTAAAATAGATGCGATAATTAGCGCGCGATGCACTATAGTATTGTCGCGTGCGTTAAGTCGCGTATCGCATGCGTTAGTTTTAGCGTGCTGAAAAGAATACTAACGCATGATTCACAAACACTTAGACGTGCTAAATAGCGCATTAGGCTATGCGAAAATTAACACCTACTTGAGGCAGGCGGTAATTATAGAAAAGTACAGTAAATGAGCTTTTGGCAACACAATATGGACTTACAGTGTTATTTATTCAGTCTGTGTTGGCCCTAGAGTGACGAAGCCGCCAGTTTGCAGGCAAAAGGTCATTTTTAATACAGTAATTTTACGAAAGTAAATTTTACGGCATGTATGGCTAACATGGCGTGCGTTTATTAGCACAACTATTTATATGAGGCTACAATTGATGAAATGTTTCGGCAGGCATGGATTCGCGGCAAATTTTTGGGACGTGCGACGAATTTTTCCGTGGCAAATTGCCGCGGAAAAATTAGCCGCACGTCCAAAAATTCGCCGCGAATCCATGCCTGGCGAAACATTTCATCAATTGTAGCCGCATATAAATAGTCGCGGGGAACAGATTCGCTCATCACTAGCAGTTACTATTTATAAGCACTACTAATTATATGCTACCATTTATATGTGGCGACAATTCATATGCAGCGACTATCTATTTGCGGCAACTATACGCGGGCGTTAATTAGCGCATGTACCGTCAAATACTGAAAATAGTCTTCGCGAGTTAAATAACGCATGCATTATCGTGCGTAAATTAGCGCAAGTTTGCTGATAGTGAATCGTGCGTTAAGTCGCGAAAATTTAGACGCGATAAAAATTTTAACGCACGCTATAAATAGCGCATGTTTTAACGCACTTTAGTGAATCAGCCCTAATGAGTTTTGGAGTGATATGTGCCCCTCTGGTGAAAAGTTTGCTTTATTATATACTAGCCTCTTTTATCCCTATCTAGTGTGGGTCTCTCAAAAGGCAGAAATTGTAATACCGGTAAAAGGCAGCGATACCCAGGGTAACTTCAAGCAGTTATACGTTGGTTTTATTCACAGCAGGGTTTTTCACAAATAAGGCAACTTTCAATTTTACACAGTATATGCCACAAACAAATTAAAATTCACTTTTCTGGAAGCAGAGCAGACTGGTCTATTGGTAGTCTTAATATAAAAGTACCCTGCACTTGGGTAGTGCAAACTATTAAAGCACATTAATCTAGGAAAAGTACAAATGTATGTATAACTTTATTTATAAAGCGCTACTTATGTATGCAGTGCTGTACAGTAGAATAGATTAATACAAACAGGGGGTTATTAAGATAATAGATAAATACAAAGTTTTACAATAAGCACAAATAAATACAAGATACAGTTGCAATAAGTTAAGAGTCAAAGACACAAGAGGATGGAGGTCCCTGCCCCGTAGAGCTTACAATCTATATGGATCTATTACATTCTTTTAGCTTTCCACTTTAGTTCTTATAGCCAGAGATGTAGCGAACCTCACAAAAAAAGTTTGCGAACCCGTTCGCGAACTTCTGCCAAAAAGTGCGAACTTTGCGAACCCCATAGACTTCAATGAGAAGGCGAACTTTAAAACCTAGAAAAGCCATTTCGGGCCAGAAAACTGATTTTAAAGTTGTTTAAAGGGTGCCACGACCTGGACAGTGACATGCAGGAGGGGGATCAAGGGCAAAATTTTCTCTGAAAAATACGTTGTTGACACAGCGTTGCGTTTTGTGCTGTAAAGGGCAGAAATCACACTACATTTCTAAACTTGTGTAATAAACTGCTTTTACAAGGACTATTGGGTTACAGCAGATGAGATCAGCAGGACAGCTGTCCCCAGCAGCTACATACAGAGCAGTAGAAAGTAGATCACTAGTCAGCAAAGCTACCTAAACTGTCCCTCAAATCCCTGCACAGCTCTCTCCCTATGCTAACTCATCAAGCACACACAGGCAGAATGTAAAATGGCTGCTGGGCTTCGGTTTATATATGGAAGGGAGTGGTCCGGGGGTGGTCCAGGAGGGAGATCTGCCTGATTGGCTGCCATGTATTTGCTGGCTCTGGGGTGAGAGGTCAAAATTTGGCTCCAGCTAAGGCGAACCCAAAATTGCGAACTTGCGAACACCCGATTTTCGTGCGAATTAGTTCTCCGGCGAACAGTTCGCTACATCTCTACTTATAGCTATACCCACTCACTTCCTGTTTCCTACTTCCTGGGCAGAGACCCCATTCACAGCACTTTTCCTTTTCCCATAGGTGATGGCTGTTTTCAAGCCTTTCCAGTCTTAAATACAGCCCCTGTCTCTTATACTCTTCTTTAGTGTGTTTTCCCGGCCACAAAAAAAAAGTCTGTTGCATTGCAGCTATATTACAGGTATGGGATCCCTTATCCAGAAACCCATTATCCAGAAAGTTCCGCATTACGGAAAGGCCATCTCCCATAGACTCCATTTTAATCAAATAATTCACATTTTTAAAATGGTTTCCTTTTTCTCTGTAATAATAAAACAGTACCTTGTATTTGATCCCAACTAAGATATAATTACCCCTTATTGGGGCAGAACAGCCCTATTGGGTTTATTTCATGGTTAAATGATTCCCTTTTCTCTGTAATAATAAAACAGTACCTGTACTTGATCCCAACTAAGATATAATTACCCCTTATTGGGGGCAGAACAGTCCTATTGGGTTTATTTAATGGTTAAATGATTCCCTTTTCTCTGTAATAATAAAACAGTACCTTGTATTTGATCCAAACTAAGATATAATTAATCTTTATTGGAGCCCAAACAATCCTATTGGGTTTAATTACTGTTTAAATATTTTTTTAGGAGACGTAAGGTAGAAGATCTGAATTACAGAAAGACCTTTTATCCGGAATACCCCAGGTCCCGAGCATTCTGGATAACGGGTCACATACCTGTATTTAGATGTACAGAAATAATCTGTTAATAATGGATTATTTACCAATTTTGATGTTTTTTGTCCATCTTTACCTTCATTTCCAGGCAGTACAGATGAATGATGCAGATACCTACACCACAAGCTAAGTACCTGGCATAGATTCAGAGGGGGAGGTTCAACCACTGAGTGACAAATAGAAACTAGGGTGAAGATTAAGTACTCGTTAAGAACCAAATCATTAATGTAAAATAGCCTTCTTAGCACTTCCATATTAAAATTCCACCCCTTAATGTATTAGTGTAGTATAAGCTCTAAATCATTTCAAAGCAAGCTCCTGCAAGTTTCATATTTATTGCAATGTGGGATTATCTCATTGCATTCAATTACATCCATCTAATTGGATGTAAAATTAATCAGCTTCTACAGTTTTCTTCTGGGAGTATAGACAGTAAAGTTATTATATTCTATAACTGTCAGCAGGCTGACCTGAGCATATTATGTTCTATAATACCAGAAGTATAACGAATTCCAGATTAACAGGGTCCTATCTATTGAAAGTGCACAGTTTAATGTTGTGTGGATCTAATGCAGTTAAAGACCTAGTATGGCAGGGTATTTAAATGATAATTTGTTATAGCATCATGTACATTATAGGTTTGTTATCAGATGAAGTCATCTAATGGTTAAAATGTATATTTTTCTACTACTTTATCTGTGCCTGCTGGGGCTCAGGTGGTATAAGGTCCCAGTGAGGCACTGAACAAAAGGCAATTTTAGTGAATGCTGATGAAATTCATATTACAGGTATGGGATCCCTTATCTGGAAACCCGTTATCCAGAAAGTTATAAGCAAATAATTCTAATTTTTAAAAATGTCCTTTTTCTCTGTAATTATAAAACCGTTCCTGTACTTGATCCCAACTAAGATATAATTACCCCTTATTGGGGCAGAACAGCCCTATTGGGTTTATTTAATGGTTAAATGATTCCCTTTTCTCTGTAATAATAAAACAGTACCTGTACTTGATCCCAACTAAGATATAATTACCCCTTATTGGGGCAGAACAGCCCTATTGGGTTTATTTAATGGTTAAATGATTCCCTTTTCTCTGTAATAATAAAACAGTACCTGTACTTGATCCCAACTAAGATATAATGAATCCTTATTGGGGGCAGAACAGTCCTATTGGGTTTATTCAATATTTAAACAATTTTTAGCAGACTTAAGTTATGGAGATCCAAATTACGGAAATATCCCTTATCCAGAAAACCCCAGGTCCTGAGCATTCTGGATAACAGGTTCCGTACCTGTATACCTAAAGTATGGTGGTGCCTAAAATGATTTTGCTGTAGGACACAGCAACCTCCAGTTGCACTTCTATGTAGTCTAAAGTGGGTCCTTATAGAAACACAATAGCCTACTGCCCAACCACATTGCACTCAGTTCTTGCTGTACTACAAAGCTCAGCATATTTAAGCATTTTCTGAAGGTTAAGGCATCCTGATCTGTATAAATTTGGTTCCATGTTCTTTGCTCCTAGAATTGGAGTTAAAAGCTATAAGCACAGTTTCCCCTGCACTGAACAAGTCTGTCCTTAATCCCCATGTCTAATTCCAGTGCAATATAATGAAGCCAAAATGACACAATATTCACTGTATGTTAGATAACAGCACAATGCCTGTGCTGGGAATCAGAATTCTCATTGGTCAGTTCTCTTGCAACTATAATTAGGTAGAATTCTCACTGATGAATTGTTTTCCATGTCAAATTTAGTTATTTATTAACTTCTATAGAAAACTACAATGAGCTTTTCAGTCGAGTTTAGTGTCTCTGTCACTGGAAACTTTCAAAGAGAACCTTTATTCAATACATTTGATTTCCAAATACACATGGTTATTAGCATTGACTTCTCAGTTTATGGAAAATGAAACGTGTACCAAAGACAACAAATCCCCCCCATCTCGGCAATAAAAAGAGAACACAATTTAAGCCAACGCAGTTTTAAACAAACCCTTAAGGAGCAACAAGATGACTATAATCATAACAAACCCCTAGAAGCTTTCTATGCTGACAAGCACTAGTAAAACATGTGCCTATAAACACAACCACCAACTTACTCCTTCCCAGACACACACTTTGTGCTCTCAATATAATAAATAGGCAGTGTGTGAATCCTCACTCAGTCTGCACAGTAATATGCAATTTGGGAAATATGTTGTTTTCATTTTAGCTATGTAAAGCCCTGGTCAATGCTTTATTGCTATTATGCATTCTAGTAAGATATGGGAGGGGCCTATTTATCAAAATTCAATTTTTTGAGGTTTTCTATATCAAATAATCTCACAATTTAAAAAAAAAACCAAAAACTTGAATGTTGGCTTATTTATTAAATTACCCATGAATGGAAATAGAAAATCTTTCATTTTTGCCTAGAACAGCTCTCTTTGACTTCCACTTAACTTTGCAAGCTTTTACATGCTGAAGTTTTGCATTCAAGTTTTCTAAGGTCAGTATATACAGGTATGGGATCCCTTATCTGGAAACTGCTATCCAGAAGGCTACAAATTATGGGAAGCCCATCCCCCATAGAGTCCCCATCCCCCAAGATATAATTAATCCTTATTGGGGGCAAAACAATCCTATTGGGTTTAATGTTTAAATGATTTTATAGTATGGAGATCCAAATTATGGAAAGATCCTTCATTCAGAAAACCTCAGGTCCCAAACATTCTGGATAACAGGTCTCTATAATACCTTTACTTAATTTGAAGTTAATTTGCTGTAAAAATTGAAATGTTTATAAATCAGTCCCGTTGTAATTCTTAAACTTATATTTCCTATAGAGCTGAACTGCTATGTAGGGTTGCCACCTCTTTAAACTTGACATCCCGGTTTTTCAAGGAGATATCCAGTTCAAAAGCTCCTGCCCTGTATTTTGATTTTTAAAAAACAGACAAATTACATCCAAATACCCATACCAAAATGTCAATGAACTACCCCTAATGTCATTGACCCACTCCTTAATGTCACAGGTCCACCCCAAACGTCAGCAACCCATCTGTCTTTGCCTTGCCAGCAAAAATGCCAAACCTGCTTCTATGTGCAACTCAATTCAGGATAAAATGGGGAGAGAAAAGCACAAACTTCTGCTGCTCATTATGAGGTGGAGAGGAAAGTCACACAGGTTGTCTGTGACCCTCCACATAGGGGTAATGGGAACCATTACCCATAGCAACCAAATGATTGCTTTCAAACAGCTATTAATTATTGGTTGATATGGGTAAGTAGTCAGGGAGCAAACCTAAGGATATTTATTACATTTCCCCTATAATATCACAGCAATAAGTCACGAGCAGAAGACCAAAGATGTAGTTTCCATTGAAAAATATGCCCTACCCTTTTCCAGAAAGGTTTCTCTATCTGGTTCCCAATAGAGTGAAGTGTCCCAAAGCTTCTTAGTTGTGGCCTATGATTTGCTCTAGACTTTTACAAGTTAATTGTGCTCTAAGGGGGAGATTCACTAAGACCCGAACGCTCGGAGCATTCATACGAACGCTCCAAGCATATTGTTACCGTTTTTTTCGCGAGCGCATGACTTTTTCGTGCGCCCGTGCAAAAAATTCGGAAAGGCTCTGCCACTGTTTACAAGGGTCAGTACGAAAATTTCGTGACTTTCGGATCGCCAATACGATATTATCATGAGTAATATGATTTTTTCGTAAGCATTTATATGATCTTCAGAAATTTTGTTTCCAATCTGAATTTTTCCCATTCGTATTCGTGGATTAGTAAATCTGTCCCTAAATGTATTAAATAAATGTGTGAATAATGTTGAATCATCCAGTCATTTTATTAAATCTGAAGTTTCTCATAAAAAGAAAAGTAGTGCCCTGCTTCTATTAGTAGGTGCAGTAACAGCTCTCCATTGTTTGCACTTATAGAATGACCATGTAGTCAAATGTTCTTTTTTTCTATCGTAATTAATCACCACGTTACACTTATGTTTCACTTATGTTGCGGCAGCCTTAACAACATGAAGCCATTCACTTTGTCTATTCCTGTTTGGATAGTGGAACCCATTCGTTTGCAGACAAGGAAAACAAAGGATCATAGCTAGAATGCATCAGGAGTAACGTATATGTTTGTATACAAAGAATAAATAGCCATTTAGATGCTGTGCCAGTCATAGGAAAGGCTGCTGGTTATTGGTTCCAACCATATGAAATGAAGGTGGTTTGTCATTCTTTGTCAGCCTATGTATGTGCTCCAACTGTGACACCCCCCTTATAGGACGCCGAGATATCCAAAATGTATGGTTTTAAATATGCTGAAATATTCAAGTTATGATAGTGATATATGTATCCTGTTCTATTGCACAGTACAATAGAAGTAAGATTTATATTGTACAGGTTTGGGACCTGTTATCTAGAATGAGCAGAGTGTGAGGTGTTCTCGATAGGGGGTCTTTCTGTCATTTGGATCTCAATGCTCCATAGTCCACTGAAAAATCATTTAAACGTTAAATAAACCCAATAGGGCTGTTCTGCCCCCAATAAGGGGTAATTATATCTTAGTTGGGATCAAGTACAGGTACTGTTTTATTATTACAGAGAAAAGGGAATCATTTAACCATTAAATAAACCCAATAGGACTGTTCTGCCCCCAATAAGGGGTAATTATATCTTAGTTGGGATCAAGTACAGGTACTGTTTTATTATTACAGAGAAAAGGGAATCATTTAACCATGAAATAAACCCAATAGGGCTGTTCTGCCCCCAATAAGGGGTAATTATATCTTAGTTGGGATCAAGTACAGGTACTGTTTTATTATTACAGAGAAAAAGAAATCATTTAACCATTAAATAAACCCAATAGGACTGTTCTGCCCCCAATAAGGGGTAATTATATCTTAGTTGGGATCAAGTACAGGTACTGTTTTATTATTACAGAGAAAAGGGAATCATTTAAACATTAAATAAACTCAATAGGATTGTTTTGCCTCCAATAAGGGGTAATTATATCTTAGTTGGGATCAAGTACAGGTACTGTTTTATTATTACAGAGAAAAGGGAATCATTTAAACATTAAATAAACTCAATAGGATTGTTTTGCCTCCAATAAGGGGTAATTATATCTTAGTTGGGATCAAGTACAGGTACTGTTTTATTATTACAGAGAAAAGGGAATCATTTAAACATTAAATAAACTCAATAGGATTGTTTTGCCTCCAATAAGGGGTAATTATATCTTAGTTGGGATCAAGTACAGGTACTGTTTTATTATTACAGAGAAAAGGGAATCATTTAACCATTAAATAAACCCAATAGGACTGTTCTGCCCCCAATAAGGGGTAATTATATCTTAGTTGGGATCAAGTACAGGTACTGTTTTATTATTACAGAGAAAAGGGAATCATTTAACCATGAAATAAACCCAATAGGGCTGTTCTGCCCCCAATAAGGGGTAATTATATCTTAGTTGGGATCAAGTACAGGTACTGTTTTATTATTACAGAGAAAAAGAAATCATTTAACCATTAAATAAACCCAATAGGACTGTTCTGCCCCCAATAAGGGGTAATTATATCTTAGTTGGGATCAAGTACAGGTACTGTTTTATTATTACAGAGAAAAGGGAATCATTTAAACATTAAATAAACTCAATAGGATTGTTTTGCCTCCAATAAGGGGTAATTATATCTTAGTTGGGATCAAGTACAGGTACTGTTTTATTATTACAGAGAAAAGGGAATCATTTAAACATTAAATAAACTCAATAGGATTGTTTTGCCTCCAATAAGGGGTAATTATATCTTAGTTGGGATCAAGTACAGGTACTGTTTTATTATTACAGAGAAAAGGGAATCATTTAAACATTAAATAAACTCAATAGGATTGTTTTGCCTCCAATAAGGATTATTTATATCTTAGTTGGGATGTTAATTCCAATGTGAAAATGTGAATAATTTCACATTATGGGAGATGACCTTCCCATAATTCAGAGCTTTCTGGATAATGGGTTTCCTATTAATGGATCCTATACCTGTACTGGTAGCTGGAGGAGCAGCTTAGTTATATCCAATAAAGATTAGTTATATCTTAGTTGGGATCAAGTTAAAGGTGCTGCTTTATTATTACAGAGAAAACATAATTCATTTTTAATAATTAGAATTATTTGCTTATAATGGAGAGAGATGGCCTTTCCATAGTTCTGAACTTTCTGGATTAATGGGTTTCCAGATAACGGATCCCATACCTGTGTTTACTGCTTTCTTATTTGGACATAGAGACCCCCAGTAGCCCCTCTTCCTTTTTTCTATTGATTCCCTGCACATTCTTTATGCTGCTGTCAGTTACTGAGCTTATGGACCGACTCACAAACATACTGTATATATAGAATATAAAAGTTACAATACAACGATGATTAGCAATTCATTCAGATTATCAGTACATGACAGCTCAGAGACTGGTGCAATTTGCACCAGAATTTACTAATCAGCACTGTATCATGAGCTTCTATATCATGTGAACCTCCTTTTCTACTTGATGATTTACGACCCCTAAGCTTAGCTTTTTCAACAGCTGCCCAGAGTGCACTGAGCATGTGCAGTGTCACTGACCATTCTAACAAAGTCCAAGATGCTGACCCCCTGCGCGCAACTTGAAGGCCTGAATCATTTCTTTAATAGTGATGCTACAACTTTAGGCGAGTGCATATAAAATACAGCATTTTTGCCCATATTTGTTTGTAGGGTTTAGCTCTTCTATAAATCCTTCAAATGACTTCATCCAGGGGCATTTTTATTCCAGCTCTAAGCTTGCCACCCCACCACATGTATAAATGTCCATGACCGTGTTTATGTTTATATTATGAGGATCTTACAGTCTAGTTAAATCCCAGTGGAAAAATAAATAGAGGCAGAGGAAGCACTGCTGCTTTAGATAACAATATGTACAGCATGCAGATGCATTACCATTTCTTCTCTGTACCCTCTCTATACGTCGTATTCCCCGGCTGCTCGTTCTGCTAAGTTAGCACGTCTGGCAGTTCTGAAAAATCAGCAACATTCAACAAAGGAAAATAGGGAGGCAAAATAGGCTGCGTGCAAAATTAATTTCCTTTTATCCTCACCTTCTTCTGACACTTACTTTGCATAACAGTGTGTTTTCTTTGTCATTTGCAGCGCACAACAGTTCTTATAGGAAACCCGCAGCTTTGTGGGGCCTATAAAACTCCGGCTATCTAGTTCCATCATTCTGTGATATTTCTAGTCTCTTGCTTGTTCCATTTTATGGGTCATCGCCCGCAGCTCTGTATAAAGAAGGATAAATATATAAATATCCTTCATCGTTCTACTGTCCTGATTGTTTTCTTTATCCTCTTCATTGCTTAAATGGTGCTTGTGCCTATAAAAGCATGTTTCACTGATTTGCAGATATCATTTTCACTCAAAGGCCCCCCCCCCTGCTGGTTTTTATACGTTCTGGGATCTCCATGAAGTTGGGAGGGGTCAAGGGATAGGAATGCACCCCTACATGCTCATTCACTGAGCACCCACTATGTCCGGGGTCTCGCTGTGATCTGTACCTTATGGTGCTAAAAAGTGCAGAGTGCGGAGATGTCAAGGTGTCCTTGTCCTTAGGGCAGTTAAAGACAGGGCTACTTAGCATCCTGCCCCTGCCAGGACTCCTTAACACCCTGAGCTGGAGCTCATAGAATGCTGTCAGTGTCGGACTGGCCCACCAGGATACCAGGAAAACTCCCAGTGGGCCCAGGGGTCAGTGGGTCCTCCTTCTTCTGACCATTTGGCCTGTTTCATGGTCATTCCCTAATTCTGAATGGGAATAAAGAGATGGAAGAATAGATGCTAGCATGTAAATAAAATAGACTAGGAGAATAAAGAGGTTGGGTGAGCAAAAGAGGAAAAATAGTTTGGAGAGTGGGCCTATGGTCTAAGGTTTTCTGGTGGGCCCCTGGGGTCCCAGTCCAACACGGAATGCTGTACATGTTAGGGGGTGGGTAGAGGACAAGATGGGTGATTACTACATGCCTTCCCGGGCCACCTGTCATGAATACAGCACTGCCATTTTGGAGCAAGTGTAGGTAAGGGTGCAATTTACCCAAGAATTAAATATAAGAGAGCCATTATCCAGAATGCTAGGGAATGGGGGTTTTCTGGATAAGGGATCTTTCAGTAATTTGGATCAACATACAAAAAAGTTTATAAAAAAATCATATAAACGTTAAATGAACCAATAGGATTGTTCTGCCTTTAATAAGGATTAATTGTATCTTAGGTGAGACATCACGTAGAAGGTACTGTTTTATAATTACAGAGAAAATCTTTAAACATCTTTAAACATTTTAATTGTTGTACTTGCACAGCAGTGTAACCTAATCACTTTACACAAACCAATATTCATATCAACAAATACTATTGCTAGAGACCACATGTATAGCTATGAGCTAATTTTTTCGCCAGGCATGGATTCGCAGCAAACTTCCGCATTTCGCCATTGGCGAATTGTTTTGTGAAAATTAGCCACGGAAAAATGTGTTGCGTGACAAAAAATGTCATTGCGTGTCAAAATTGGGCGCGGGTGTGTCAAAAAACGGCGTGGTTGTATAAAAAATGGGTGCAGTTGTGTAAAAAAGGGCGACAAAAAAAATGTGTGACAAATGCGCTTCACAATTTTTTCACCGTTTCGCAAATTTTCTTGGCATTTCGCGAATTTTACGGCAAAGCAAAATGTGACAGATTCACAGTAACATGCACAGTAACCTTCTATGGGGAGTTGTCAGATGTGCTGTGAACAGGAGAGGAACTTTTACCTCCCATACTCTTTAGACGGTGGAGGAGTGCTGAGAATGCTGTTAGCCACACTGTGCCTGTCATGAATGCTGTTAGCCACACTGTGCCTGTCATGAATGCTGTTAGCCACACTGTGCCTGTCATGAATGCTGTTAGCCACACTGTGCCTGTCATGAATGCTGGGGGTCCACACTGTGCCTGTCATGAATGCTGTTAGCCACACTGTGCCTGTCATGAATGCTGTTAGCCACACTGTGCCTGTCATGAATGCTGTTAGCCACACTGTGCCTGTCATGAATGCTGTTAGCCACACTGTGCCTGTCATGAATGCTGTTAGCCACACTGTGCCTGTCATGAATGCTGTTAGCCACACTGTGCCTGTCATTAATACTGGGGGTCCACACTGTGCCTGTCATTAATACTGGGGGTCCACACTGTGCCTGTCATGAATGCTGGGGGCCAAACTGTGCCTGTCATGAACACTGGGGGGGGGGGGCCACACTGCGCCTGACATTAAATGCTGTGGGGTCACACTGTAGGTGATGAAATGGGAGGCACCACTGTGCCTCTTGTGAAGCTATGGTGAGCGCCACAGTGCATATCATGAAGCGCTGGGGGGCCCCATGAGGCCAGACTGTGTCTGTTATGAACCTCTGGTGGACTACATTGTGGGGGCTGGGGGGCTACACTGTGCCTGTAGTTACATTCTGGGGTTAAACCAAGCCTGTCATAAAATGATGGGGGAAGCACACTGTGCATTACTAGCAACTGTTGTGCCCATTGGGCAATAATGTATGCACATGGGGCATTTATTTATATATTAAAACTGACAAATAAAATCCATTATTGCCCAACAGGCACTATGTTTGGTAGTTTTATATAAAAAAGCAGTTAACCATTGCATTAACTATCATTTAGCTTCAGTACCATAATTATATCTGGCGCATTACAAAATAATCATAACACAGCCAGTGTACCCCTTAATTTCACTGAACTCCGAAGGGTCTTAAAATTACTCGAACATATTCATAACATTCCTCCTACACATATCATAGCAAAGTAAGAATTAGCTGATGCTAATCTCTACACTCGGTAGTAATTGTTTTAGTTAAATATTACGCTATAATTAAGCTTGAACTAGAAACAGTCAGTGGGTTTTTCTGTAGGCAGAGACACAGATACAGCTCAACTTAAATACAACTTAGATTGTAAGCTCTACGGTACAGGGACCTCCTTCCTACTGTGTCTCATACCACATGGCGCTTACTCCCTGTGTATTTATACTTATTATTGTATTTATTATAACACTGTAAGACTGTACAGCACTGCGTGCCCTTGTGGCACTTTATAAATAAAGTTATACATACATACAGCTCATTGGATAACAAGACTTGCCTCATGTAATACACACTAGTAATCAGACCTTCCCATCCAACATTCTAACCATGATGCACCAATGCGAGCTGGGTTACTGGACCAGCACTTCTGGCTGCCCCTGACTAATGCAGCGTCGAGCCTGTTGAGCCCCTTTACTCTGCCCCTTTTATCACAATAATAACAACGGACGACTTAATTGGGGAGCGAAGGCAAATTATTTAACATAAATCAACAATTATTTATATATATATATAAACAAGCATAACTTGTTTTAAACCGTTTGTAAATACAAACATTAAACAGCAGTCAAATGAACTATATCCTTCAAATAGGTCTGTCCCTGAGCCCAGGCCCAGAGCCTATCCAAGTCCCATTCTAGGATGATCCATCTCCCTGAGGACCCCAGGCCTACCCAGTTACCCACCAATTGCACCTTTTTTAATTTCCTCTGGGGCTCATAGTCGACCCGCACTGCGACTATTGAATCCCACCTATTAGGGAGGGAGGGATGCTGCCCTGAGCTTATAACCGCTGGGATCTCCCTGGGGGGGGAGGTGGGAGAAAGAGGGGGTTGTCCTCCTTACTTAGTCATGCCCTCCTTCCCTTTATTTTACTCGGGTCATTGGGCTCCCAGAACTATGAGTGTATCTAATTATTTAGAAGCAATGGTTCCTAAAGAAGCAAACTTTTCCCCCAGCCTTTATGGATATGGATGTGAGGCTGATACACAAGGCACATAGAGAATTAAAGCTGATTTGGTCAGTTGCATACTTTTATTGGCAGACAGTTTTTGAACATTTTGTGCTCTTTAAATTTAGGATCTTTCCTGGGAGATTTCATAGGAAAGCACCAATGGAAAGCCCAATGTCTCCTGAATACGCCAATACCAAATTGTTAATATTTCTCACATGTATTGGTCAAAACCTCCCAGCAGTACAATACCAGATATTGAAAGCACTGCTCCAGAAAGCTGCACACTTTATATAGCAAGGCCAAATATTCCACTAACAATAGGCTTACAATAGAAAACTATATATTTTTGGAAAGAACAGATCCTAATGAATCCAAAATAGGTAAAAAGCAAGCGGGGCCCCTTGTGACTGCAACAATGCTGGATTATGGGGAAAATGCTGCACTGTGAGAAAAAACCATGGCAGTTGCTCTCAAAATTGCACAAAATGCACCAGGTTTTCCTAGAATTCATGTGTGCATTGAATCTGAACAAACTGCGCTGTGTCTAACTCTTGCACACTGCGCCTGGCGCAACTCTGTCCATTGCATTAAAATGAAGGCAACTGTGCTTGTCCATTTCACCATAAATCGGATGATGTTTGCAGTTTTCGCACTTATACTACCCCCTTTATAAATGTAGCCCTGACAAAAGCATACAAAGTGTAAAAAATGTGGTGCTCCTCTTTTTTGCCCCATGCCCCACACCCTGAGCTTGAATTGTTCAGCACCCTACTCACTACATTTGGTGTCTGCTGGGCTGGGTTCCTGGGTTTACCTTTACTTTTATTTATTGAGTCCTTAAGCTTGGTGAGTCCCACCTGGGAAACTACCCCACACTATATCTTTTTGGTGGAGCACTGGCTGCTCTTTCTAGCTACCCTGTCTATTTCTGGAGTGTTCTATTCAGGATCTGTTATATGCTGTCTATACATCAGTCACAGTGTCCATTTTCTCAGTTTCACTAAGGGACCCCTTCCCTTAGCACAGATCTTACTGGTGAGTTTTACTCTAGGATGCCAGCAGCATCCACCCTAGTTGATAGGTGGAATCCAAAGAGGATAAAACCATGTGCTCCCTCCTATTAGGAACAACTTACTCCGCCCCTGAGCCTATAGGAACACATCCCTCCCCCAGGGCATAGGTTACAACTAACTGAGGCTTCCAGGGCTATGGTAGCTACCTTGGTGCGATTTAACATCTACATTAGCTCCTGTATGTGCAGTTTGATCAGCAAAGTTGTCCAGTTGGAATGTATTTATCAGTACAGACAGCCCCAACATGTATCTATAAAAGAAAGCATTCTCTTTACATGTAATAACAATGCAACATTTCTACACACTTTTAATCCCAAGTAGACTTGGTCTTCAAAAAAACCCTTGACCCACCCATTTAAATTAAAAACCAATACTGATATATACCCTGTACAAAAGATGTGATAAACCTCTCACAGGTTACCTACAATCTCCCTGATTTCCAGTGATAGCAATACTCCAGCAAGGCTGTGTTTTCTGTTAGACAAGATTGGATTTATTGATTTTTTGTAACTATTATCCTGCCTAATTGACAACAATCCAGTTCATTTCTGTACTCAACAACAGCCATTTCAGGAAACAGAGTAGAAATTGTTGGGCTGACGGAAACCAACTCACCATGAATTAGTCAGAAACATATTAAGATCTTTATATACAAGGTATATAGGCCATCAAAACCTAAGTCAGCGCTGCGGAATATGTTAGCGCTTTATAAATGAATGTTATTAATAATAATAATAATAATAATAATAATAATAATAATAATAATAATAAAAGGACAGATTTTTGAAGCTTTGCCTGATTTGGGCAAATGGATGTTGTGATGCACAATTTTCCACCCATATACAAACCTTTGTATTTATTTATTCAGCTCATTTACATCGGTAGGCAGAATTGGTTGCTCCTCAATAAGGTGCAAATTAAAATGACAGTAGGGGTCATATACAAAGGGCAGTGGCAGAATACAAAAAACTGGTTCAAACTAACATGTTTTATATACATTTGCTTCCGGCACTGCGGTTTACTGAATTGATGTAGATACCTGTGAGTGCCCCATAACTACAGCTCTGCCTGCATTGGGTAGCACATAGGCATCACTCTTACCATCCCTACCCATCCCTTGTTTGTCCTTCAGACTTTAAAGTTAGGGAGACAGGGCTGCTTTGTGCCCATGGGCATTGTACTCTGAACCCAGCAATGAATTTCCAATCTGGGCACCCTTCTGCCCCCAGTTAGGTGCCTTCTCACTTATTGCACCATGGAAGGAGTGTTATTACACTTTGGTCTTGGCACATGTGTTGGCACGCACATCTTTGCATGCATGTCCATCATCACAGTCTTATGCATATTTCGCAGCACCAATGGGCGGATGCTTTCTGTGCTTTTGGGGCCAGCATCTTGCCTTATTAGGGTGTCAAAGGAAGCGATCTGGAGGAAAGTCACCCAGTTTGCTTGTGGCCCCACACAAGGGATTACACCAGTTAGTCATGAGCAGAGGTGTAAAGTTTTATTGGCAGCAGTGTAGTTTTTATAGAACACTGATAGACAGAACTGTGATTGGTTAGCTTGCTTGCATGATTAGTATTGAATAGGCAGTGACTTAAAGAAACACTGTCATGGAAAAACATGTTTTTTCCAAAATGCATCAGTTAGTAGAGCTTCTCCAGCACAAACCTGCATTGGAATCCATTTTTCAAAAACACAAACAGATTTTTTTATATTCCATTTTGAAATTTCACTTGGGGCTAGCCATATTCTTCATTTCCCAGAGTGCCACAGCCATGTGACCTGTGCTCTGATAAACTTCAGTCACACTTTACTGCTGAGCTGCAAGTTGGAGTGATATCACCCCCCTTCCAGCAGCCGTTCAGCAGAACAATGGGAAGGGAGCAAGATAGCAGCTCCAAGTAGGTATCAGAATAGCACTCAATAGTAAGAAATCCAAGTCCGGCTTGGGACTCCTCCAGTTACACGAGAGTAGGAGAAACAATAGGTTAGCTGAAAGCAGTTCTAATGTGTAGCACTGGCTCCTTCTGAAAGCTCAGACTCAGGCACAATGCACTGAGATGGCGCCTACACACCAATATTACAGCTAAAAAAATACATTTGTTGGTTCAAGAATAAAATACTAAATGATAAAGTGAATTATTTGCTATGTAAACAGTGTAATTTAGAAATAAAGCGTTCACCATAAAAATCATGACAGTATCCCTATTGTACAGAACTAGTTTTAAGGCCCACGATCTGATGTTTTTCAGCCAATAGAGAACTGCGGAACATAACCATGCAGCCTTTCATTTACCTTTTTAATTACTAGAGGTGAATTTTGGCAAGAAAATGTTTAAATGTTAAAAAAATGAAAACGCACCTGCAGAGTATATGCCCCACGCGCCATTGGGTCTTTAGGGAGCTACAATGTCTGTCTGCAAGCATTGATACTGTTTATATATGTTCCCTTGCAACCAATGAACTATACAGTGCTAATAATCTTTCTTTGATTAACAAGGGTCTCCAATCGGAATACGAAAAGCTCTTCTACAAATAACCAAGATTTGTGTCTAAACCGTAATTATTACATGATTATTACACTGTATTACAAGATACAGGCACTTTTCTGTCTAGAGTCCAAAATCCTCAAAGCTCCTCACGGAATGCATCTGGCGCAGATAATTCGACCTGCCAGGAAATATGGTTTAAACAGATATGAAAGCAAAATGCTTCCCAAATGCAAAGTGATGTTTTCCAGTAAACAATGTGGCACACATTGTGCATAACAAATATAGGGTAATGGCATAATAGGCCGTTAAAGGGGCAGTTTTCAAGCTAGCAACCTTTCAACTGGTGTTTAGTGATGAGTGAATTTTTTCACCAGGCATGGATTCGCAGTGAATTTCCGCATTTCGCCATTGCCGAATTGTTTCTCAAAATCTCCTTAAAAATTCGGCGTGGAAAAATTCGTCACGTGTTTTGTTTCGTGTCTAATTGGGCGTGGTTGCATCAAAAACAGGGTGCGGTAGTGTCAAAATTCGGCATGGCCGCGTCAAAATGGGCGTAGTTGGGTCAAAATTGGGCTCAGATGACCAAAAATAGCTGCGGCGACAAAAAATATATGCGGATGACAAAAAAATAGCAGCGGGTGACAAAAAAAGACGAGGGCGACAAAAAAATTGCGCGACAAATGCATTTTGCAAATTTTTCACCGTTTCGCGAATTTTTCACCGTTTCGCGAATTTTATGGCAAAGTGAACCGGGGTCAGCTCACTCTATAATTGTAGAAATCCCCCCTCCCCTGCTGTTCACCTCCTAATAGCAAGCTGGTGGCAAGCAGGGGATAAAAGCAGAGCAGGGGGTTGTGTGTGCCAAGACCCCTCTGAAGACTTAGGTTGGGGGTGGACTTGGGATAGTTAGAGCGCTGAATCTGAGGGCACAGTTACAAGTACACCTGCAAGTACAGGGAGCAAAGGGCAATGTCATGTGCAGTTGCTATGTTTTGTGCCTACCTATTCACCCACCATTAACGGAACTTTGTTGCAAATTGGGGGCAGTTGTGCCAAATATTTTCCAAGACATTGACATAATTTCCAAGGTTGGGTGTGTAAACTATGTGTGCATCCTATTCTGTCGGCGCTTCTGAACTCATTGACGCAGGGCACTGAAGGAACCCTGGAGCTATCGCCTAGTCCAGAGGTGGCAGTAGCTCCAAAGTTCCCCTCAGTGTCAGACTGAGGTGCAAAGGGCCCACCAGAAAACCTTGGACCATAGTCCCACTTTCTAAACAATGATTCCCCTTCTTTTCCCTTAACCTTTTTATTATCCAAGTTTCTTTTCTCTATCCTTCCATCTCTTTTTCCCATACAGAAATAGGGAATAATCATGCAATTGGTCAAATAGTAAGAAGCAAGAGGGCCCATTGACACATTGCCCACTAGGAGTTTTCCTGGTATCGTGGTGGGCCAGTCCAACACTGGTTCCCCTGCATCAATAGGTGCAGCAGTGCTCAATTTGGAATGGGAGAAAGGAAGGACTGAGCAGCCCAAACACAACTATATAAAGGTGCAAGGATCTAAGTTTGGCCACGTACCTTTAATGAAATTGGTTTTCCAGACAACTGATTGTGGGCAAAGTGCAAGGGCGCACCTGCATTGTGGAAGTACATGAGCCCTCATGTAAATGAAATCACCAATACATTTATAAAAAACATTCTTTGATTAATAATATTTTATCTAAAGACTTATCTGAGGCAATAGCAATGGTGTAATGAAATCTTTTGAATATGTATCTTTCACCTTTTGTGCCTTGCTTTGATACACAGGTAATTTCATCTTCTTAGCTGAAACAATGTTCAAAAGAAAATTATCAGCCTAATTACATTTCTAGCATAGACATAAGCAGGGCTTTGTAATGTACAAATTTGTATAGCTTGTTTGGTGGCTTTCATCTTTGGTGCCTGCGCTTTTAGCAGTGCCTTGTTGTGTCTGCGTGCAGCAACATCACGACTGTTTGATCTCAGTTTTATAAAAGGGCTTGTCCCTATTCTCTCTCTGTTGATACAAAGTGTAATTTGATAAAATATCATGCCAACAAAGCATTTCCCTCTGTATGGTGTATAGAGGAGACTCAGGAGAGAGAAACTAGAAGGTAGTCTGCCTCCTGCAAGTGTGTTTTAGAGATTTTTTTTTTTAATCTCCACCCTTGGTGGTGTTGGCGGGGTGTGCTTGGAATTAGTTGGAAGCCTAGTTAATGAGTAGTAAAGGTGGCCATACACGGGCCGACTATAGCTGCCGATATCGGTCCCTTGGACCGATTCGGCAGCTAATCGGCCCGTGTATGGGGAGAGCAGATCGGCCTGGCCGATCTGGTCGGATCGGGGACCGCATCGGCTCGTTGATGCGGTCCCCGATCCGACTGCCCCATTGCCGCCCACATAATCCGATCGTCTGGCCCCAGGGCCAAACGATCGGATTATTATTTTTTTTACCTAAATGGTCCCCGATATCGCCCACCCGTAGGTGGGGATATCGGGGGAAGATCCGCTCGCTTGGCGACATCGCCAAGCGAGCGGATCTGCTGGTGTATGGCCAGCTTTAGATTGTGGCTAATGGAAGGAAAGTAGATACCCTGAGAAAGGACAGGGAGGAAGAACAATTGTCTTCACTGAAGAATGGTTCAGAGACGTTAATGGTGCCACAACTGACAATGGGTCTCCCTGGAAATAGATACAGATCCTCTTATGGGTGACCTGGGATTGCCAAGGTGGCACGTGAGCTAAAGAAGAAACAGTGAAATGTTCCTCTGCTGTTTTACAAAATAAAAGCAAAAGCCAATTTTAAAATATACTATATATTCTTTATATTCTCAAACTCACAACACACAACATTCTATAGCATAGGTCAGTGATCCCCAACCAGTGGCTCCTTAGCAACATGTTGCTCCCCAACCCCTTGGATGTTGCTCTCAGTGCCCCTAAACTAGGTAGTTATTTTGGAATTCCTGACTTGGTTGAATAAAAACAAGATTTACTACCAAATAAAGCCCCCTGTAAGCTGATAGTGTGCATAGAGGCTGCCTAATAGCCAATCTTAACCCTTATTTGGCTCCTCCATGAACTTTTATGGTGCTTGTGTTGCTCTCCAAGTCTATTTATATTTGACTGTGGCTCACGAGTAAGAAAGGTTGGGGACCACTGGCCCAGATGATTTTGTCTAGCTCCTCAAGCATAAAACAAAAGGTCATAAGAAGCAAGCACAATGTTGCTATGTAAAGACAAGCTTATGGGATGCAATAAAAATCCATAGTACTTTGTTGTACCAGCATGGAGTTTGGTATCCCAATCCCAGTTTAAGATATAAGCAACATTAAGACCGAATCTTATATAGTACTCTCACACTGTGCTCAGATAAGTGTGTTCTGATTTACTTTTATCGGCTCCAGGGCAGCCCTGCTATGACGCAAGGTGAGAACCTCAGGCAGCATTAAGCGAACAAATACCAGGGGTAGCAAAAAGCAGCGTCTGGTGATTTTAAGGGCTGAATTTCTGTTTTTTTAAAATAGAAAGTTGTCTCTTCTAGTGTACATAATAGCATTCTCTATACTAGTGATGTGGCCCTCGCCAACACCAAATAGGTATTCATGGATCATCTCTGTTTGTATTGTGAGAATAGTTTATGTATGTAAGCATTTGAGGTCTACAGCCAAGGACTTGATGTTTGCTGGGCGGTGCTTCTCCTGGCTGAGCCACAGGAGGATATGGCCTGAATTGCAATTAATTGTCACAACATCTTTTCCCTCTGTCTTTTACCTGCAAAAATATTAGCCTCAGCTCCATGTAATTACCTAGTTAATGGGTCATTCAAGCCTGCCACTTCCACTTTGCCATAGTTAGATCATTGAGCCTCCTTCTGTGACCGAGCTCTTGAGTCCTAAGTTTCTGTAAGGGTGTTTTCTGCCCCAACCTTATCTTCCATCTTTGGATTTTTAAGTTTTCAACCCTGACCTGTTTCCTGAACTTTGCTTGCCATCTTTCTCTAGCCTGTTTATGGACTTACCTTACATACTGCGTAACATTAATTTTTTTATTTTGCTTTACTTCATTTTCTTAAGCCCCATCTATAAGGTTATCCTGAATATAGTTTTCTTCTCTCCAGTCTCTCACATGGCCTGGATATTGGGTAAAATGTTATAATAATAATAATAGGACATTATCATTTTGTTTTAAGCTTTTACCTGGTCCTGGAATTGTAGCATGTCTGCCCATTTCAGCCTCCTCAGTAGAGTATACAGTGTTCTGTTACTGACATTATCAGTTGTGTAGTATTAATGCTGTTCCTGCATTTTCCTCCTGATCAGACCTCCCTTTTATGACCTGTCTTTCTTTGAGACACCACTTCTGCTTATTGATTTGGTTCTGACTGCTTCTTTAGTTACTGATCATCGAGACTACTCTGCAGCTTTAGCCCCAAGCTCAGTGCAGTCAACTAACCTCCTCATATTCTAAATTAGTTTAGAAAAATTGACAAGTTTATCTTCCTCCTTGAATCTAGTTCTCCAAAGTATTAGCAAGCCCAGCAGTATATTACTGTTTCTCCAGCAGCTGTCCACTCCAGATGTTGGTTTCCAGTGCTACAAAATCTGTTCCTTAGAAATTTACCAACATCTTGCTCACCTCTGCTGTCTGTGCCTTCAGTCATTGTCCATCTTCTTTTCTATTTACTCTGCTACAAAACCTGGAATGATGGGAAAAGATGAAACATTTATGTTTCTCTTCCAACTTTTGTCTGCTCTTTGATTCATCCCCCATTCGTCGCTTGTTTTTTCTACTAAATGGCACTTACCTATGTAGGGTAAATGTTCTGCCCACCTTTACTTTAGAATGTATCCTAAAGGATTATGGGTAGCTGTTTCTCTTTCCAGGTAGTTCCTGGAGGGTTCCAGGGATATCTGGTGTCCCTAGTCTTTAGAAGTCACCATGTGGTTCTATCTCTTTGGACTGGAGGGGATGGATGTTGCTAAAGAACTTCAGTAGGAGATGATGGTAGGACTAACAAGTGAGAGGTTAGATGCTTTTACAGCTCACTCTAGTCAGAGTCAGGCTTAGGCTAGTTAGGCTAGTTAACAAAGCAACTACCATATTTTTCGCACTATAAGACGCTCCGGAATATAAGACGCACCCAATTTTAAATGAGGAAAATCTAGAAAAAAAAGATTCTGAAGCAAATACTGTAGTAAAATATTTTATATCAACTGTATAAAGTTAATTGGCTCGCACATAATGAGGCTTCCCCCAGGCCCCCCCCCCAAGCATCCTTCAGCTTCCCCCAGGGCCCCCCCAAGTATCCTTCAGCTTCCCCCAGCCCCCCCAAGTATCCTTCAGCTTCCCCCAGGCCCCCCCTAAGTATCCTTCAGCTTCCCCCAGGCCCACCCAAGTATCCTTCAGCTTCCCCCAGGCCCCCCCCCAAGTATCCTTCAGCTTCCCCCAGCCCCCCCCCCAAGTATCCTTCAGCTTCCCCAAGGGCCCCCAAGTATCCTTCAGCTTCCCCCAGGGCCCCCCCAAGTATCCTTCAGCTTCCCCCAGGCCCCCCCCAAGTATCCTTCAGCTTCCCCCAGGGCCCCCCCAAGTATCCTTCAGCTTCCCCCAGGGCCCCCCAAGTATCCTTCAGCTTCCCCCAGGCCCCCCCCAAGTATCCTTCAGCTTCCCCCTGGGCCCCCCCAAGTATCCTTCAGCGTCCCCCAGGGCCTCCAAGCATCCTCCAGCTCCCCCACGGCACCCACAGCATACTTCAGCTTCCCCCCCGGGCCCCAAAGCACCTTCCATTTCCCCCCAGCGGCCTCCGGCTCCTGTGATGTCTTCCTCTGTGCCGCGGCTCCCATCGGCTTCTGTGCTTTTATAAGGTTGCGCCCTGTGCATGTGACGTCAGTACGCACGGGCGCAGCCTTATTAAAGCGAGTATGCGGCAGAGAGCCGCGGCACATAGAGGAAGGAGCATTCGCCGTATAAGACGCACAAACTTTCCCCCCCAAGTTTTGGGGGAAGAAAAAGTGCATCTTATACGGCGAAAAATACGGTAGATGTGGAGAGCAGAAAGGTTAGTATTCTGCATGTTAGCCACTAGAGTAGGGACTCAAGCGGATATACTCAAGGATAGAGAAATTCCTGGAGAAGCACCACTGTGAGGGTCCCATACTTTGGGGACTGGATACTCACTAATGTGTGAGGAACATCTAAGAGACTGTTTGAGATTTAGCAAGCAACAGTTAACGGTTAGCTTAAAAAAGCCCTAGTGAACAAGTTATTGAACATCTGTAAAGTATGTGAGATGTCAGTGTGGAAACCCCTTTCTTTATACTCTAGTGAGGGCCCACCTGTGAGTCCAATGTAACCCATGCTCTTGGAGGGAGTTGCAACGTGCAAAGTTAGTTTGGAACTGTACCACATAGTGATATAGCTCCTAAATAGCCCTAAACCTATCTCCAGTGCCGCTTGAACAACTAACATAGCTCCTCTACTCCTCTAAATTCTTACACTGAGTTCAGAAATGACCCATAATGTTTTCCAAACAAACATGCTGACCCATGTCATTTATTCTGCAAATACGAGAAAAATTGCCAGCGCTTAGTTTGCCTTTAAAAGTAATTTTTACAAGAGATGAGGTGTTAGTACCACACTTTGGCCAAAATATGTAAGCTCACGTGCCACGTCAAGGCCCCTCATTTTACGTGAGCCCTACACTGCCTATTAACATTATAAATCTGTAGTGCAATTAAAATCAAATCCCCCAGTGAACAATGTGACTGAGTAGTGAGACCCTATTGCACCCTTTACCTCATGGGGTGTTACAATTACATTTTATTCTGCAAATACAACTGCTGTCTCAAATGCTCAGTCTTAAAGGTGTGGTTCACCTTCAGGTTAACTTTTAGTTTATTACAGAATGGGCTATTCTTATCAACTTTTCAACTGGACTTCATTTTTTATTTTTTTCTAGTTTTTTAATTATCTGCCTTCCTCCTTCTGAGTCCTTTCAGCTTTCAAAAAGCACTGCAGATATACGAGTAGCTAAATAAAAGCTTGATGAAATTGTAGATATCTGTGAAACAGATACATCTACCCTTAGTTGCTATTAGTGATGAGCGAATCTGTTACGGCAAAAAATTCGCGAAACGGCGAAAATGTTGTGCGACAAAAAAAATTGTCGCCCGCGGCTATTATTTTGTCGCGTGGCTATTGTTTCGTCGCCTGCGGCTATTGTTTCGTCTCCCGCGGCTATTATTTTGTCGCGCGGCTATTGTTTCGTCGCCCGCGGCTATTGTTTTGTCGCGCGGCTATTATTTTGTCGCGCGGCTATTGTTTTGTCGCCCGCGGCTCTTATTTTGTCGCGCGGCTATTGTTTTGTCTCGCGTGGCTATTATTTTGTCGCCCGCGACTATTCTTTTTTGACGCCGGCGACAATTTTTGGACGTGCGGCGAAATTTTTCATCCGTTTCGCGAAACAATCCGCCAATGGCGAAACGCGGAAATTCGCAGCAAATCCATGCCTGGCGAAACTTTTCGCTCATCACTAGTTGCTATTTGTTTAAAAGCCCCCTGAGAACACCGCCCTCCCCAAACCCATAAGCCCCCATACTCTCCCGCCCATATGCCAGACTTAATGCAATGCAGCGAGTTGAGTCCATCAGCATTCAGAGCCAGCCCAATATCATGAAACAAACCTTGCGAGTCTATTTGGCTGCAAAATCATATTTGTGTTTTTTGCAATTGTCCCAACATCTGCTCCTTTTAATTTTCTCCTTTGAGCATTCGCTACAGTGAGTTTAGCATTGCCATTACACCAATGTAAAAGCCTACAGCGAGGGTTGCAAATCTGGCTATAATGTTGGACTGGTCTGATCAGAGCCCTTATGGATCATTATTCAAGTTCTGTTTGTTGGCTTTGGGGAAATTTTAAAAAAAAGCAGTTTCAGCAATTATCCGTTTTTGCCACGTGACAATGGCTGAATCATTTCCAAGCCTCCTGCTGGTACATTGGTTTTAGCACAGGGAGAAATTAAAGGATGGTAACATGTGGAACATATGAACGAGGCAATAATGATACCTTTTTATATCAAACACCTGGAATTATCGGTAACCGTCTTACTATAATCGACTCAGGGAAAATTGCCTTCAACGGCTTCCACTGTGCAAACACCAGCCGCTGCCAGCTTTGCCATAAAACATTCTAAATTACTATATGAATGCACAGATAGATGGAAATCAGCATTCTGAAGGCCCCTGGGGTGAGACACACAACAGGCTGGTAGTATAATCTTGGTGGAAAAAGAAACTCATCATAGTTCTTCATATTGCTGAGAAGGTTTTTGTTTTGTATACGGTATTTGATTCACTTGTATCTACTATTTAACCCTGTAATGAAGCTAAATTGGAATGTATCTGTGGGATAAAATGGAAATACACTGCTTATGTTGGTTTTACTGCCTCTTTATTTGTACGCTCTCTCAACCTAATATAAACAACTCAAACATGCTTTGAGTCCCAGACTGAAAGCAGAGTCAATTACCTATACAGGTATGGGATCACTTATCCGGAAACCCATTATCCAGAAAGCTCCAAATTACGAAAAGCCCTTCTCCCATAGACTCCATTTTAATCAAATAATTCAGAATTTTAAAATTGATTCCTTTTTTCTCTGTAATAATAAAACAGTACCTGTACTTGATCCCAACTAAGATATAATTACCCCTTATTGGGGCAGAACAGCCCTATTGGGTTTATTTAATGGTTAAATGATTCCCTTTTCTCTGTAATAATAAAACAGTACCTGTACTTGATCCCAACTAAGATATAATTACCCCTTATTGGGGCAGAACAGCCCTATTGGGTTTATTTAATGGTTAAATGATTCCCTTTTCTCTGTAATAATAAAACAGTACCTGTACTTGATCCCAACTAAGATATAATTAATCCTTATTGGGGGCAGAACAGTCCTATTGGGTTTATTTATTGTTTTATTGATTTTTTAGTAGACTTAAGGTGTGGAGATCCCTTATCCGGAATATAAGACCCTTATACTAATATAATACAGGTATGGGACCTGTTATCCAAAATGCTTAGGGCCTGGGGCTTTCTGGATAAGGGGCTGATCTATAATGTCGGTGCTCATACTTTGTCTACTCAGAAATCATTTGAACATTAAATAAACACAATATGATTATTTTGCCTCCAATAAGGGGTAATTATATCTTGGTTGGAATGTGAATTCCAATGTGAAAAATGTGAATTATTTGCTTAAAATTGAGTCTATGGGAGATGGCCTTACCCTAATTCAGAACTTTTTGGATAATAGGTTTCCTTATAACAGACCCTATACCTGTACTGGTAGCTGGAGGAGCAGCTTATGTTGGCACAGTTTTACTGACTCATAACTAGTACACACTCACAACCTAATATATACTATTCAAACATGCTTTGAGTCCCAGACTGAAAGCAGAGTCACCTTTTTTAATATATTATAGGTATGGGACCTGTTATCCAGAACGCTCAGGACCTGAGTTTTATGGATAAGGGGTTGTTCCATAGTTTGGGTCTCCATACTCTAGTCAAAAATCATTTGAACATTAAATAAACCCAATAGGATTGTTTTGCCTCCAATAAGGATTAATTATACAAGATACTGTTTTACAAGGCACTGTTTTATTATTACAGAGGAAAAAAGGAAATCATTTTCTAAAAATTGTAATTATTTGCTATAAGAGACAGCTTTCTAGAAGGGTTTCTGAATAATGGATCCTGTACCTGTACTGGTACGCCTGAGCAGTAACCCATAGCAACCAATCAGTATTTAGTATTTTTCCAACAGCTGCATGTAGGACAATGAGCACAACCACCTGATTATTTCTATAGTAATAAGCCAAATCAACTGGACTTGCTGTATTTTTTTTTATTCTCTTGAAGACATTTTGCTAATCATTCTAATCAGAATGACTTGTGCAAGGATCTTCCTGGAATAAATACCCTGGAATGTTGCTCCAATCAGCATAATCTGTTTATCATAACCAGCATGGGATCAGGGATCTCATGAAGGTGTTGATTATATTAGCATGATTGGAGCTTTGAGGTGTTATTAAACGTTCCAGGGAGAGGTGCCAAAACAGCATTGTATGTGGCAGATAATAGGTGTTGCACCCTGCCTCTATTCAAACTTGTTTTTTCCTGCTTTCAAGGGAAAAAAATACAGCAAGTGCAGTTGATTTGACTTATTACTATAGATATACCATGACCTGGATGATTGAGAACCTTCACAGACAACCAGCTGATTGGTTGCCATGGGTTATTGCTCAGGTGCAAATTTACCCATTGTGACCCTCATATCTTGATGCAGACTACACAGTTATTAATGGTATAGTTTAAGTTAGTTTTAGTGCTAGGGCCCACATCCAGTGATACTAGCACCACTCACTTCCACTACTGTTTCAGACAGACCATAAGCAGTAGTAGCAGCCTACAGCACCCTCCAGCTCAATAGCAGATCTGAGAACCAGTTCATGCTTTCTTTTGCAGATTATTTCCAGCTTTTTTAAAGCTTATAATATAAACCAAGAAGCACTTTTCTCTGTCGGTGTTTTATGAAGCTGTTATACTTTCATCCATGCACTTTGAATAACCAAAATATCATAAAGTCCCTATGTTGAGATTTTCAAGGCAAAAACCAATAAAAAAAAATACTGCATCCTTGAAAAGCTTTTCGGTTAGCATTCAGAAAATATGTGAACTGAAATCTTGCTGAAGAAATCCTGCTGCAGCTCCTCTTTACTTCCACATCTGCTGATGCACCATGAACAGGCCAACATTGGGCAGATGCCTATGATTAAGTGCCTATGCGCACGAAACGTGTTAGGCGTTATGTTTTTAACAGGAAATGAATAAAGGCTGATATTTTAGATACCTTGGCCGTCCAGTGTGCTGATAACTGTTTTCGTGTTTGGATTGTTTTTGCTCCACAGGCTACGGGTTCGGGGCTTGAAGCACCCGGGACACATATCGACATTGGTGAGATTCAGTTTTACAGTCTGCTTTGATCACATTTTGGCGGCATATGTGTTAGTGGTGGGCCCGGGGTCTTTACACCCGGAACAATAAAGGACTTAGGTATTTTCATTATTATTATTTAGGGTCTGATTAAATACACTTTAAATGGTACCGTTGCCACTTATGTAGGTTACTTAACCGTTAAGCGTTTAGTCTTTAATTCTTTTTTTGGGTTTACAACATTGGGCACTGCCAAATAAAATTACCGGTATGTGTATAACCAGCTTTAGATTCAGTCTTCCTTAACCGCCCTTGTCTTCTCTGTTTTAAACTCTGAAATGTACACTCAGCATATGATAATGCAGTGTTACCACACCAATGTTCCTACACCATGTATGTTGGGTTTGGTACTAGCACTTTTAGTAATGGAACTCCAACAGAATATTCTGCACAGAGCACCCAACTATATTTTATATGCCTTTATCGATTACAATGCCAAGATGCTGAACAATATTCCAGACATATATGTGCCCTTTTTATTATCTTTCTAACCTTAAAATTAGCTAATACAGGTCTAATCCAATGTTGTACTATAGCTGGCTTCTCATTTCAGACTGGGAATATGACTCTAATAAACCACTTCCCTCACTAGTCATATCTGAAACCTCACTCTCTAGACGAGGGATCCCAAACCTTTATTACTTGTAAACCACAGAGCAACACAAGCATCATAAAAGTTCATGGAGGTGCCAAATAAGGGCTGTGATTGGCTATTAGGCAGCCTCTATGCACCCTATCAGCTTACAGGGGGCTTTATTTGGTAGTAAATCTTGTTTTTATTCAACCAAAACTTGCCCCCAAGTCAGGAATTCAAAAATAACTCCCTGGTTTGGGGGCACTGAGAGCAACATCCAAGGGGTTGGGGAGCAACATGTTGCTCCTGAGCCACTGGTTGGGAATCACTGCTCTAGACCATCTACATCTTAGGTGTTGCACAGTAAAATAGCAGAAAAATTAGGAAAAGAATTCTGCCTCGTTTCTTTTAAAAATTGACATTGAAGTGTATGTAGTCATGAATATGAAATTTCCAAAAGCTTCTCTGAAATAAAAAATGAGCTTCTGAGTATTTTGAAGTATCCTTTCTGGGCGATTGCTTTGAGTTCCAAGAATGAATCATGAGGCTGTATGAAAATATGTCTGGTTTGTTTGCTATTTTATTGTAAGTGTAAGGCTCTGCTGGGATTTGATCATGGTTACTCCTGGTCATTGGCTGCTCTAGCTAACCACTTGGCCAGGAGAGCAGCCAGCAAGCGCTTATCTTCCATTTTTTGTCCCTTCAACTATTTGCTTGGCTATGTTATATCACCCCAGCAACCTCATTGGTTGGGTGGGGTCAGCCAATCAGGGCTGACTCTGCCCTATGTAAGCCCAGCCCTTCTCACATCCTGTTCCTGAACCCTGGCCTATTCTGAGCACTGTGGCATGGCTCCTTTCTCCTGGCTCTTACCTTGCTCAGTCCTGTTCCTGTTCGGTCCTGCTCAGTACTGTTTCTTGCTCTGACTTGTGTTTCTGCTTTTGTCCTGTACTTCTCTACCCGTTGGCACAAATTCAGCAATTGTAGCACAAAAAATGCATATTAATAGTAAATTTTGGAGTGAGAATTGTGGATCTTGGCAAACCAATGACGATATCGATTTAGGTCAGTTGGTAGCAACCGTGCCAAAGCCAAGATGAGATCAATAAAATAATAAAAAACATAACTTATTATGCTTCAAAGACAACATTTATGTTCACGTACAATACAGGAAAAAAAATAGAAAATTAAAAATATGACTTTTTTGTCAATATTGACTCAAAGTGCGCTTAAAATTTCAGTGTGCATTTCATTACAAATGCCGAGATATTTAGAATGAAATCTACGCAATGAAATAGATTTTCTAAATAGGAAAGCTATTGCGGCTGATTTCTCACTTTACAGCTGCATTTACTACGGAGATATTGTGAAGCAACAATTTCCTTCTATTTCAATTCATTGTTCCGGTAGTATTTTAAATATAGGAGACAAGAAATCATTTCAATTATGGTTGAGTTGCTGAAAAATGTCCGATATTCCCAAAAAGCTATATATGGAATGTGACAAACGCAGGCTGGGAAATGAAGAACAATTTCATCTTTTGTAGAGAAGCCATACAACGGCAGTCGGACCTCCAAAGATTAAATTCACACAATCAGACTCCTATTCCAGCAGCGGATTCTTATAAATCAATAAATCTCTTTGATATGCTGCTTAATTCACAAGACATTTTTGAAATACCCATCTGTTAGATTTGGCAGCAGCTGATCTGTGGGCACCCAAACCTAGTTAAACAGTGATAATAGGATTTTGGCTATCGCTTGTGGCATAAAGGCACCGTGCTTCCTTCCTAAATCAGTGTTAGTAAGCATATCTTTCACTTACTATACATACTTATACTACATATTATAGAAATACTGCTGCCATTTGTCAAAAAATGTACATTTTCTATACTTTGTTGTTTGTTTTATTTTTTTCCCCCTTTTTTTTGTAATTTATTATTATATTTCCATAAAATAAAATATTCTGGGGATAACATATTCTGTTTTTTGTATTTTTGCTTTATCGTTTCTTTTTCCAATCAGTAGGTAGCATTTACTGGTCAGCTGTTTAAAAGCAAACATCTTATTGGTTGCTATGGGTTACTGGACCTGTGCCTTTTATTACATATAGTGCTCATAAGAGACCATTCATTGTTATAGGTAGCCATACATAGGTCAGTTCTGACAATAAAACAGGGATTGTTTGTCTTTATACTGCAATATTTTCAAGCTGGCCAATTATATCGTTGACACCCAAACTGAGATGGTGGCATCATGTGGACAGCTTTGAAGGTCTGGATCATTACTGTCACAGGGCTACTGACTCCTGGTCAGGTAAATTCAGTTGATAAAATATTGCATTTCTACCTTTAGTTTTCCTTTCAAGCTTTTGGAAAAATAAACATAATTTCAAGCAACTTTGCAATATACATCAATTCAAAATATGCAGCCTCTTCATGATTTTAATGTAATAATATGGTTTGGAACAGTTCCATAAGTCCCGCCACCTGTTCTCCTCCTGATCCGGCCAACTAATATGAGAAATGTAAAAGAAGTCGACCATTCTCAGCCTGCATCCTCCCAATCCCACAATTCCCTGCGCATAAGATGTCAATAAGAAAAAGGAACTTCACGGTGCAATGCATTGTGGGTTATGTAGTTCCTGCATGCTGTCTGTAACCTGGGAAAAAGTTCAATTTCTAACATCAATGTTTTAGACCCTCCTCCCCTGCCAGAATTTTAAATGATGTAGAAAGAGAAGAACTGTTTTATAGCTGGATTGCAGCATATTAAAATGGTATTTATTCATATTTTGTGAAGAAACAGATTACGGTGATAGGTATATTAGGGGTTTCTGTATTGTGTGGGGCTTTTTAAAGGGGAAGGAAAGTCATTTTGGCATTTTACTGCCAATAGATTCACCACATTAGTGCCAACTCTAATCCTCTATTTATTTTGCAGCAAGCATTACCATGCCTGAGTAATCAACCCAAGACGCTTTCTCCGTTTGCTTCTATTTTACCTTGGTCTTCATAGCTTCCTGCTGGAGACAAGAAATCCTGTGTTTCTTTTGATAGAGGACTCTATGAGTGCTTATGGCTGTATTTACATAGACCTTTCCGATAAAGCTTACTTAGTTTTTATCTTTTATTCTCCTTTAACAAATTTTAGAAGCTGAAGTTCCCCTTTAAAACTTCCTGCCAGGAAAGTGCTTACACAGGTAACATTTGTACAGCTGGAAATCCATCAGAAGTTCCCAGTACAATTTTTTAAATATTTTTTTGCTTTAATCGGCAGATACAGTACGTGAGCAGGTTACAGATTCCCTTGTTCAAATAGAAAAAGACAAACAAAACTCATCAAATTAAAATGTAATTCATTTTCCATTGAGCAAGGTTCCATTTTGCCTTTGGATCATCTATGAAGCCCATTCACTGAGCACGTATGACAGGTTACCTTGAAAAGATAAAATCAAAAAAGTCGCTCAGCCTTGCGTTGATATTCCACGATCCGCACAAGTGAAGACGATGCACAAATCATAACTGTAAGTCATTTCCGCTGCGTGTTTTCTGAAATGATCTATTGCTGGCAGGTTAATTTACACCTGCTCTCTAAACAATGCGTTTCCTCTCCGAAATGGAAAATAAAAAAGATGGAGTTAGCGCTCACTATTATTATGTAAATGAGCATCCAAAATAGACATGCCGCCGCTGATTATAGAGGAGCGCTAGTTTGTCAAACAAGCAAAGCAGATTAGAAGAATGCAATGTTCCTGACTATGGAACATGAAAAGAAACCGATGAATTCACTCAGCATTACAGGCAGGCTCGGACTGGGGTTTCTGGGGCCCACCGGGGCTGCTACCTCAAGCGCCCCCACCTCAGTTGCACAACCTGTTCCTTACACTTGCAACCAGCAAGCCGCCATGCATGTGTGCACGTACATAGCGCACCTCTGGCCCACACGTGTATGAGCACACACATTGCATCTCCTTACTTTAATTTCAGCACAACTTCAAGGCATGGAGCAGACCAGATGTTCAATCTTGTATGTGGGTATATACAGTACAGGTATGGGATCCCTTATCCGGAAACCCATTATCCAGAAAGCTCTGAATTACAGAAAGTCAGTCTCCAATAAACTCCATTTTAATGGAATAATTCAGAACTTTAAAAATGATTTCCTTTTTCTCTATAATAATAAAACAGTACCTGTACTTGATCCCAACTAAGATATAATTACCCCTTATTGGGGCAGAACAGCCCTATTGGGTTTATTTAATGGTTAAATGATTCCCTTTTCTCTGTAATAATAAAACAGTACCTGTACTTGATCCCAACTAAGATATAATTACCCCTTATTTGGGGCAGAACAGTCCTATTGGGTTTATTTAATGGTTAAATGATTCCCTTTTCTCTGTAATAATAAAACAGTACCTTGTACTTGATCCCAACTAAGATAAAATTACCCCTTATTGGGGGCAGAAAAATCCTATTGGGTTTATTTAATGGTTAAATGATTCCCTTTTCTCTATAATAATAAAACAGTACCTGTACTTGATCCCAACTAAGATATAATTACCCCTTATTGGGGGCAGAACAGTCTTATTGGGTTTATTTCATGGTTAATTGATTTCCATTTCTCTGTAATAATAAAACAGTACCTGTACTTGATCCCAACTAAGATATAATGAATCCTTATTGGAAGCAAAACAATCCTATTGGGTTTAGTTAATGTTTTATTGATTTTTTAGTAAACTTAAGGTAGGAGATCCAAATTACGGAAAGACCCCTTATCCAGAATACCCTTGGTCCCAAGCATTCTGGATAATGGGTCCTATACCTGTATATCAGTGTTGGTATATATATTTGTTATATACAGTTGCAGCAGGGCGGGGAGGCAGCCAATCAACTGGCCACTGTTATTACTACTATTATTATAGAATAATGTTTTACTAACAAGTCCTTAGGAACGCTGCACAGAAGCTGATCAGCACTTAAAGGAGAAGGAAAGGCTAAGTCACTTGGGGCCAAAATGTTAGGCACCCCCAAGTGACTTTAATCGCTCACCTTGTACCCCGGGCTGGTGCCCCTGTTGGGAGAAAACCGTACCAGCCCGGGGTACCTGCAGCGAGCGTCTCCTCTTCCTGCTTCTGTCATTCCCTAATGACTTGTCATGTTAGTGAGTCCGAAGGAACCGAAATGAGTGAGCATTCCCGTAGGGCTGGGTGGAAGTAGTAATGCCTAAGACTTTTCTCCTAAAAGTAACATCCATTGGAATGGAGACATGGTGTATAGCTAGTTTGGGCTTTATTTACATTTATTTAATATGCCTTGCTGTGTAAGGAAAGGATCTATAGGCAACATCTTATAGCTCGTTAGTATTGATCTAAGAGAAACAGAGCTGCCACTGCCCCGTGTTGATCCCTTTCTGCAGGCCGTATTGCAGCAGCCATTCAGACTTAGCCCTTCAGTGTTGGCCTGGAGTTCCCAGAATAATAAGAGAGCGCATTACTTGGCTATATGAGTAATGTAGGCCACTTACATACAGTCAGAATGTGGGCAGACAAGTTACATAATAATGACCCATGTCCCATCTCCTGTTAGTGCTACAGATGTAGCATGGCAGTTAATGATCTCCTATCTGGATAAATACGAGTCAAAGAACACTCTATCATCACTGTATCATAAATAAACTGCTGTCTCACTGAGTCCCTCTGCCCAACTGGTGAATAAACGATTACAAGGTATGTATCCTATTGCTTTATACTGCGGGTAGCAGCCTCCGGCCCCTGTCAATCACTTCCCCCACAAGCTCTAGCGGTTGTTTCTCCGGCAGTAATGCACTGAAAATGCATGTTCCTTTCTAGGCTATGGACACAGTGACTGATCACCCCGGGAACATAGAGCAGGTATGGCCAGAGAATCTCACCCCAGTGGCCCCACCAAACACATAAGCGCACCAGCTGCCACAGCTGTCACCAACACCCATTATAGCTTTCACTCCGGTCCATATGGTGTCATTTCAGGATTATTCCTTTGTACAGAGTGCCGCCAGGGCTTCCCCATTGTCTGCTGGTTAAACTGTCATACAGCAAAAAGGGAAAGTTGTGCTCACCACTAAATTTTAAGCCGTTAGGCGGGGTGATATGAGTCTTTGACCACAAAAGTCATACAGAGACAAGAGGTCCTATGCACTGACCCATTATCGATATATATATATAGGACAGAAAACATTCTGTGCATTAAGCTACTAAAAAATGCTCTCAGCTTCATCCATATTTTACAGAGGCCCAAAATGTACTAAGCACAGTGACATACAGTATTAATAAGTCTGTACCTCCTAAGCCTCACACTGTTCTAACCCCAATGATATGTTTATATCAGCTATTTATTGTTTATATAGCAATTATTATAGGTATACAGGTATGGGATCCATTATCTGAAAACCCATTATACAGAAAGCTCCGAATTATGGAAAACCCATCTCCCATAGACTCAATTTTAATCAAATGATTCAGAATATTAAAACTGATTTTCTTTTTCTCTGTAATAATAAAACAGTACCTTGTGATTGATCCCAACTAAGATATAATTAATCCTTATTGGATGCAAAACAATCCTATTGGGTTTAATCAATGTTTTATTAATTTTCTAGTAGACTTAAGGTATGGAGATCCAAATTACGGAAATGCCCCTTATCCGGAACACCCTTGGTCCCGAGCATTCTGGATAATGGGTCCTATACCTGTATAGTGATATTTCTTAATTTTTTAAGTCTCCCTTGAGGCTTCGGCACTGACCAAAATCCCTGCTTCAGTCAAGATCAGTAACACTGGGCCCAGACATGACTTATTCCCTGCTTTTATTTCTTCAATATTAGTATCACTTTTCACCCATTTCTCCCTCCCCTGCCCCTTGATTGCACCTTCTCTTTTCAGTTACCCTTTTCCCTTGCACTACAAGTGTCCGTCATCTCTAACACCCCCTGGCAATACAATAAAAAGGCAAGAACACCACAAAATATGCATTAAATTTTTATTTATAAAATAGATGTTATTTGTTTGTATTAAATTTTAGTCTAAAAGAAACCTGCCTATTTGCTAGTTGGTCCAGAGGAAGGCGAAAAACCACCATCTAAAGCCAGAGCCAATTTGCCTCAGAGGGGAAAAAATTCCTTCCTGACTCCCAAAAGGGCAATCGGACAAGTCCCTGGATCAACTTGTACTAAGGGTTTATGTCAGTGTGTATGTGAGGGGATTAGAGAGGAGGTGTCGCTGGCTCTACAGTCGGAGATTTGAAGTGTGTGAGGGTGGAACAGAAGATAAATGGAAGAGACTAGCTGAAGAGAAAAAAGAGATTAGAATAAGGCAAAGAGCATGCTGGTTGAGGAGTAGACAAATAAAGGGAAGGCAGGTGGAGCTAAAGTTAAGAGAAGAGACCTTGGGTGGAGCTATGGTAATTTGAATCTAAGGTCCCACTGGTGGAGCTGTGGTGTTTAAAAAATGTGAATGCCACTGGTGAATCTGTAGAAATCTGTGGTGAGTATCACTGTTGCTGTGGTTGTTTAAAATGAAGATATTAAAGAAAAGACATCATTGGTGGAGCAGTGGTAGTCTGAGATATGATGACAGATAATGATGACAGATCTACAGTTAGAAAAACAGATCTGAATGCAGATGTTAAAGGCAGAGACTGCTGGTGGAGTTACAGTTATTAAAGAGGAGACGCCACTGTGGAGGAGCTGGGGCAGCTGCAAGGGATCGTGTTGATGGAGCTACAGATGCTAGAGGTGTGGTAGTCTGAGGAAAGAGCCTATTGGTAAAGGAGCAGTAGAAGAAGGAGAGATGGTACCTTTCTCTGCAGCTGTTCCTTTCTCCTTGGATGGTATAGAGGAGACTCACCCTGGGCACTTGATGTTATTGGCCACAGGATCACACACAGGCAAAACCCTCCAGGGCCATTTGCTGAGCCTCCTTCTGTTCTGGTGATGCTTCAATTGCGCAGAAGTCACAGGCTCGCCGTAGATGTTCCATTGCCCAGCGAGGCCGTAGATGTTCCCTGGCCTGCCATAGATGTTCCCTGGCCCGCTGTAGCTGTTCCCTGGCCCGCTGTAGCTGTTCCCTGGCCCGCTGTAGCTGTTCCATGGCCCAGCGAGGCCGTAGTTGTTCCCTGGCCCCGCGTAGCTGTTCCCTGGCCCGCCGTAGCTGTTTCCTGGCCCAGCGAACTGCTCTCAATCCTATATAGATAAATAAAATCACAGTAAGGAGAAAAAACTAAAATGAATCCCTGGGACGGCCTTTCATCTAACTAGTCTGAACTACTGAACCCATTTCACTACAATTACCAGCAGATTTGACATGGCGGTAGTTCCATGATTCTACTACGAGTATGCTGCGTCTGCTACTGACTTGCAGCAAGCGAATTGGATGCAAATGCTGTTACTATTGCTGCGCAGAATGAACTGCAGTTTACAAAAGCACCTACTAATTAGCACATGTATTGCTGCAGGCGCAACAGTTGCTAGAGTAATGCAACCAACTAGCACTTGAGATTTATAACAGGAAAACTGCAAAATAAAACTTATATGATTCAAAAGCAACATTATTTTACATTATATTATTGTACTAAAATGTAATAATTAGGTAAAGTTTATTATTCCTAGCACCACTATTACAATTCCAGCTCAAGCAGCTTCTCATTTTAGTAAGTTAAGTGATGTGACAGTACAGCCATAACAAATATAATGGATTCCCTCACCTTGTTTGGCCGGCCGGTTCTGCACAGCCCGAAGGTGTTCCTCGATTTCAGCCCTGATGGTCTTCGCAGGGGGCAGTTCAGTAATGAACGGGTGCTGCAGCAGCTCTTCCGCACTCCATCTCCGGGAAGGATCCTTCTCAAGGCACGACTCCAAGAAGGACACAAAAGTTTGAGACCTGGAAAAAGGAAAAGATTTGAGCAAGATAAACAGATGTATCGCTTTAATCGCTAATATGCCAAGGTGAGAGACACACAGAGTTGCAGTATCAGCATCGCACAGTGACATGAGCTGGGAAGGACTCACCAGGTCCTTGATATGAGCCTCGGAGAGTCGTTGTTGATGATCAGGTCCGACACTAGTTCCTGATCGGCGTATGCTAAAAGTTAAAAACATATATATATGAGTCGCTTCAAACATGAAGCTGAAGTATTGGGGCTTATTCGCTATTTCCACCATAATAGACATTTTGCTTTAGAATAATTATAACAAACAATACATAACAAACAAACAATACCCCTGCACATAGAAACACAGGCATGGCTTAGATTTCTGCATGTAACAAATGACTAAATAAAGACTCTTTGCCAGACTGGGTAATAATTCTTTGGTTACAATGTACAGAAACCCACAATTGTTGTGATTCACTTACGTGTTTTTCCCTCGGCCATTTCGATGGCAGTGATTCCAAGGGACCAGATGTCACACTGGAAAAGAAGACACCAAAGAGCATTAGGATAGAATTGGGTTAGCGTATGATTTAGATACTTGTTACCGGGGGGTTCCCAATGGCTTCATGTTTAGCACTCATGTAACTGAATTGGCCTTTACTGAATGCAGCACCCATTTGTGCAGACACATAAATGCCATTGGGTCCTCCTACTGCTCCTACAACATACTTTGGTGTCGAATTCTGGTTCCATGTCCCTCCTCCTAAAGGCCTCGGGCGCCATCCAGTGCGCAGTCCCATCAGCCTGCTTGCACTTCCCTGTCTGTGGGTCCAGGTCCCAGCAGAGTCCGAAATCGACTGAAATGACAGATTTAACATATAAATGGAAAATTCATTCATTTTAAGGGCAATAAGATAAACACCTGTATCATGATACCCTCTGTACTTTATATCCACAGAAGCTTCCCCCCATCCATTCATCTTACAACTATAAGTTTTACTCACTGAGTTTGATGTTCCCCTTCTTGGTGAGCATCACGTTGGGGCTCTTGATGTCCCTGTGAACGGCCCGGTGGTGGTGAATGTGGTTGAGAGTCTGGGGAGATTGAGATGTAGGTTATAAGAATATAACAGACATTTGGCTTAATATTCCTAACAAAGAGCGTGTAACACAATGTAGGATAATGATGATCTACAAAAACATATATATAAATATATGTAAAGTAAAATAATAGAAGAGTCTTTAAGGGGTTAATCCAAGTTTACCTTCAATACTTCCCTGCAGACATAGCCAATCCAGGTCTCCTTCAGGGATTGGCCTTCGGTGCTGTCGATCAGGTCGTACAGGGAGCCGCCGCTGCAGTACTCAAGGACAAGCTGCAATAGGAAGGAATGATTTCAGGCCGTGTATGTATTTTATCGCCTCCAATGGAGATCTCTTTGGCACATAAGGGATGAATGTGATGCAACAAACAATTTCTTACCTCCAGATACTCTGATGACTCCTCGTTTGGAGCAGGGTGGTAATAAGCTCCATAGTAAGAGGCGATGTTCCTGTGCCTGCTGAACTTCAGGAGAAAGCTTACCTCTCGGCAGACTGACTCCTCATCCTGGAGAGGAAAAATAGAAACCCTTTAGCTCACATAGGCAGCCACACAATAGGGATGATATGGAGAAAGGAACTATAAAGAAACCTTACCCGAGTGATGTTGGCCATCTTGACGGCTACCTTACCTCTTCGATGGTGATGGCCCTGTAACACACACAGAAAGGTGTAACTGACATTCAATATTAGCTGGAAATATCAAGACTCATATAGGGAACAAACTGACAGAAATATTGAGTTATTAAGGAATGTAATCATGTGCATAGCAGGGATAGTGATAGCACTTTCAACTTGCTTTCAGCTCCCCCTGCTCTCTAGGAATTTGGTTGGTCCCTTACCATGAACACGGCTCCAGTGCCGCCCTCTCCGATTTGCGTCTCCTTGGTCAGCCGACCATCAGGAGGCTGGGAAAAATAGATAAATAGAATTAACAGGGGATTTTATTGATAACATAATATTCCACGGGGTAAAAAATATGTATTAACTACAATGGGGGCAGAAAGGAAGGAGACGGACTTTTGGGAAGGAGGGGCATGAGAAACACATGAGAGACAGAGGCAATTGGCAGGTGTGAGGTACATAAAACTGGGGGGGTATCACCAAACCAACACCCAAATTCCATGCTCTAGCAGCCCCTACAGGGTGTTGGTCATGTATGTCACCCTCTTTCCTACTCACCTTATAAATTTCGGAGAGGCGTCCGAATTCAGCTGTTCGCTGAGGGAAAATTTAAAGATTTTGTTAGTTTAAAGGGACATTATTAGGCCCAACACTTGCTGAGTAACAAAATGGTACTACCCTCATGTGGAACATGCCCTTCCACTAAAAGTGGGGTCCCATAGCAAATTCACTTTAAGGCCTTTTAAACCATGGCCAAGAATGGGATTTTATTCACAAACCAACTTATTAGTCTTTGCCCCACTGCGCCCGCTACACCCCCTGGGCCCCCAGCAGTCACAGGGTCTCCTTTCTCTATAGTTACACCCCTGGATAGTAAAGAACTGTCTGATAAAGTGTCTGATTCTGGGATAAATTGGCCCCATATAGAACCAGATATTTATTCAGGCTCATTAAAGAGCCCCATATGGGCAGAACACTGCTCTGTGTGTCACTGAATGGGTTAACATTCTATACTTTACACCAAAACCCTTGAGTCAAATGAAATCCATAGCAGGAGCCTTACCTTCCTCCGGGGGGCGCAGAATGGCATTGCGCCCTAGTGGTTTTGCTCTTAAAAGAGCAGTTGGGTTTAGAAAAAAAAAAAATCAGCTGATATCAATGGAAGATGTTTTTTCCAAAGAAAAGCTGAAAATTTCAGGAAAATCACTGAAAATCGCTCTGAAAAAGCTTTGAAATCACTCAGAAATCGCTCAGAAATCGCTCAGAAATCGCTCAAATATCGCTTTGTCGCACAGAATTTCACTGTATGGGGGGGACAGAAATGAAAAGATATAAGTTCCATGGTCCGGCCCTCTCTGCTATACAGATCAGGATACACTGCATTATATTCACATTATTCCCCCCTGACCAATCCTTCCATTTTACCCAAAAAACTGATATTTATTCTCTATGATATTTTCATTCAAATTTCTGAAATCTGATTTCTGTGTAATGTGACATTATCTCAGGTTAGCAAAAATCATGCTGCTGAGTTCTGCAGCAATAACGGCATTAAAGGTGAAGTTCCCCTTTAAATTATGGTGAAACAGGTTGCAGCATTTCCCCGTATTTGGCACCATCCTTCCTTCTATTAGAACATAATGCCCGGTCCCTCCTGCAATGTTATCACCACCATATAACTAAGGCCCAATGGTGGGAAAGCAGACAAGGATTCTGGGAGTTGTAGTTCTGCAGCAGCTTGGGGGCCACATGTTGGGGGACTATGGATAATACTGGGAGTATTCTATCTCTTAGGTCAGGAAAAAAACTGGCATAGGCACCTGCCCTGTTATACTACAATTCCCAGTATCCAATGTAACCCAGTGCTGTCATGCCTGATAATATACATAGCACCCAGGGGTAAGGAATACACATATATATATACATAGCACCCAGGGGTAAGGAACACACATATATATACATAGCACCCAGGGGTAAGGAACGGCTGACAGTGGCAGATGCAGCCCAGTAACCACTGAAAAATCTATGCCATGTTGTACTGACCCCCTGCTTGTGTTTCTTAGTTCAGAAGGCAACTGCAAAGGCTTTTAGGGCATGCTGGGAGCTGTAGTTCTGTGCTAAATAACTATGGGCAAAGCTCTATATAACATAAAGCTCTCAGATATTACTAGGCATCATCACCCCCCCATCACTTGCACCAGTCCAGGTGATGCCATCATTACTAGCATAGGATACTGAGATTCTGACTGTTTAACAGGATGTACCAATACATGGGTAGGGGGATTTCAACTTGCACAGAAGGGTAATAGCAATAATGGCAGCTCTCAGAGCAGAGGGGATCCCATATAAAGGAAGGGAGAGGATTACAGGTACTTTTTTTGGATTTCATGAATGAGAACAGTAGTTGGATTGGGAATGATGGAGCACATTAATGTATCCCCTGTATGAGTGTCTGTATGCTCCACCCACCTCTATAGTAAAGATTAATATACCTAAATGGGTTGCAGCCAATCACATTTGAGTTTAAGATTTTACCTATGACTGGCTACCAAGATCCAACATGTATATAAATAATGCTGAGCTGAATGGGACCCTAGCAACCACAGGACAAGGGCCACAAGCTGCAGGTCTGATAGGGGATGATGGGAGTTGTAGGTCAGTGACAGTAACAGGACTACAGGCTGAAAGTATGATAGGGGATGCTGGGAGTTGGGACAAGCAATGGCTGCCTGTCATTAACTGCCTCAGACAGCATCAGTGGCCCATTAATGCCTGCAAAATGGCAACTCTGAAACTTTATGCTTAAAAGCTTTTTAAAGAAGGCAGTTTTATGTACAAAGTAAGAAACAGAGAGAGAAATATGAATATTAAGAGCATTGGAGGCAGAACCTGAACACCAAGTGGCCAACTGTCATCCCAAACACTGTCAGACTTTGCCCTTAATAATTTCCAAACTTGTTTTAATAAAAAGCAAAATTAAAAACAACATAAATATTAATATTAGAAGAGGAATCTGAATCCCAAATGTTATTTTATGCTTTTTGTATTTATTCTGAGAGGTCTGTAGCCTCCCTGCTCCCCTATTTATTCCCCCAACCGCTACTCTCCAATAGTCATGTTTTATATGTATGTATTTATGTATTAAACTTGAAAAATTCTATGCAAACCCAAGGCTAATATCCCAGGCGCTACCTAGTGATGCAATTAAGTAGTGATTTTCTGCATTTATGTCATTATTTTCCTAAAATGTCCCCCCAGCGTGTGGCGCGCTCCACTTACCTCTGATCCCAGAAATGAAAGTGAGAAAAGCCGTTAATAACGGACACTCTAGCAACCAAATGACAGTTAAAACCGTTAAACTTAAGGGCATCACAATGGTTCAGTCACACATCAGGCTTATGGCAGTGTCACAGTGACAGTTGGTGGCTGTGAAATAGCAGCTTTGAGACTTGTAGCTTAAAATCATACAAACCAGACACTTTTAAATACAGTGTGACTTACAGTAAGCAATGGGAATATCAATATATTAGAAGAATGTGGATACCAAATGTTATTTTATACTTCCATGTATCTATGCTGAGAGGTTTGTAGGCTCCCTGTCCCCCAATGCTTCCTACCAACCCAGCTCTCATAATAGAGTTTTATATTTATTAAATAAAAGAATATGTGTAAAACCAAAGCTAATACCCCAGGTGCTTTCCTTCATTTCTGCCATTATTTTCTGCCATTATTTGTCTCCAGCGATGAGCTCTCCCACCTGGGCTGAACATTTCCATCTCGTACCCCTGAGAAGAAACATAAAATTATAGACACCATTGGATACCCCTGTTTGAATCACTTACGCCAAAAAGCGCAAATATTTGCGTACTTTGCAAACCCCATAGACTTCAATTGGAAGGCGAACTTTAAAACCTAGAAAAGCCATTTCTGGCCAGAAAACTGATTTTAAAGTTGTTTAAAGGGTTCCACGACCTGGACAGTGGCATGCAGGAGGGGGATCAAGGGCAAAAATTTCTCTGAAAAATACTTTGTTGACACAGAGTTGTGTAAAACCGCAAAGGCAGCTGGCAGACCTAGCGGAAATACGCGGCGTATTTTGCTATTTCGCGCTATTACAACCATGGAAACTGGATTTGCTGAAAAACGCCATGTGTGGCTTGCGCGGCGTTTTTAGGAAAAACGCCACGCGAACCCAAATTGCGAACATACGCAGAAAGAACACCCGATGTTCGCGCAAATTAGTTCGCCGGCGAACAGTTCGCTACATCTCTAATGCTGGAATGCTGATGGCAGTTTCTGGTGACGACTCCCCTATGAGTTTGGATGGTTTATCCTACCAGGCACGGACCATTAGTGTGCAGTAAAAATATATAATAAAGTCCTAGAGAAAATATTAAATATGTAATACATTCAGAGAAAAGCAACCAGATCAATGAATTTAGAAATCAATTTTTTAAAATTAGATTTTTAACTTAAAAGAGACAATGATCATTATATATAAAAATATAAAAAGGTCAAAATAAAAAGGTTAATGCTCTTCTTTTTGAACATCCAATTGAAACTAGAGGAAAGGAGATTATATGGTCAGTACAGGAAGGGTTTCTCCACTGTCAGGCCACTCACAGTCTGGAACAAACTAACAAGAGAGGAGGTAATGAGTGATTTGGGATTTACTGGTGAGACTCTGAGATCTTTGAATGCCTTTAAAGTGGTTGAAAAGTCAAAAATAATGAACACAAGGTTAGGGTATACCAGTGATTTCTCTGAGTGCTTGCTTATTGATTGCAGCTTCTACCACAATTTATTAAATAATTATGATATCATTACTACTAATACAATTAAACAATAATTATTGTGTCCAGCACCACTTTGGTTCCATTAATGGAAGATGCAAGCAATGGGGAGCTCTAAGGCACAGAAATGAGTTCTAAAGGGTCAGATTCAATGTGACAGATGATTTCCTTCTATTAAATGCAAGCCCGATTAATATTTCCTGTAAATGATGTGTAGTATTTTGAGATTAAATAAAGAAGAGATATTGCTAGTGAGGAATGGTTTTACCTTTATTTGATGCCTGATGAGAGTTAAAGAGGCAATTTTCTATCCTGATGGAGTCCGAGGATAAAAGCTACTCTTAAATGGGTTGTCCTGCCCGGCAGAATCAGAACATGGGGAGCCATTCGCATTTCACAGTGTCACAGCGTCGGATATGCTGTAAGTGACTGAGCAACCTGCTGTTAGGGCCGGGGTGCCAGAGGGAAACACAGAAGAGAATGTTAAATAGTAGTAGGAGACTTTCTTATATTTGTTCTTTAACATATCAAGGGGTAGGGATTAACACTTTTATTCTTGCATTGACTTTATTCCCAAAGCAGTCTATACTGTATCAATATTTAGGTTTTTTATAAGAAGGATTGTAGTACACACAAAGAGTAAGGAAGTAATGCCCAGCCCCATCCAGTTTGTGGAATTCCTATGGACATACCATTTAGACAATCCTGTGTCTTCTGCACACATGGAGTACAGGAATTGTCCCTTTGCTCACATTGAACATTTCCAACCTAAAAAAAAAGTTACAAATACAAAAAAGTTGAAAAGGACCTGCTGATCTCGGGAAACCCAAAAGTAGGAGGCTGTAGAAGTAGTAGGTATTGGACAGACAGGAATAAGTTCAAATACGCGGCTGTAGTTAAACAACCCCAAGACTGGCCATACCGTGGTTAGACTATACTTACAGAACAATGACACACAATGCAGGGATCCACCTTTAATATGTAGGAGCCTCCATTCTCTAAAAGATGGCCTTCAAAGAGACACTCTGAAAGGGGAAGCAGGTTAAAATATTAAAGAGATCGTGTCCTCTACAGAGAAGGACATGTTTATATGTCGATATTAAATAAGGGGAACATTGTTTCTAAGCTGGACTGAAAGGATTCAGAGAATGGAGACACATGCCGGGACACGTACCTTCACAGGAGGAGCAACATTCCCCAGGAAAGACGTAAGGATGTGAGCAGGAAGCAGAGCACATGATTGCCTCACAATGCACCTCTCCAAGCTGAGTGACAAATACAACAGGAAAATCAAACTGCGCTCACATCAAATATGACTGCGCCCAATTGCATGCATGGACACTAAGGACCCCCAAAATTGCCACCAGCCTGGACCTGGCTTGTGTCCATATAAGATATATCAATACCCTCATATTTGTCAGGAGTCTCATTGATTTAAGCACTTCTCAGCGGTTTGAGAAAGCTGCTTTGGAGTGTTTGCTAATGGCTCTCTTACTAAAATGGTATACCTGGGTCCAAAAACTAAAAGTATCTCACCTGACAAGTGCAAGGATCACTCTCGAGGTAGAAAGTCTGTCCGTTCTGTACTTTTCTGCCATCATATGTACAATCTATAATAATACAGACACTTCATTCAGAATTAGACTGTCAATAAAAAAGCAACTGGTTGCCAAATTGCTCATCCTTGACTCAATCAGCAGATCAGGGCTTAGATATTGACTGGGGAGGCTGGAAAGTCCTGCTGGGAGGGTTAAGGTGGTCATACACAGGCCAATTTTAGCTGCCGATATCGGTCCATTAGCCCAATTTGGCAGCTTATCTGCAAGTGTATGGGCACTAACGACAGGCCTGTCCGACTGACATCTGGCCTGGTATTGGGTAGATCTCGATTGGGCAGGTTTGATTTTTACACTGGATTGGGGACCGTATTGACTCAATGATGCAGTCCCCGAACCAACGGTGCTTATGCCCTAGGCCCAAGTGATCGCATTAATCCAATATTCCATTTATTGTGATTGTAGGTCTTGTTCAGCAAGGACTGCACTGGCCACCATTGGACCTGATAGTTGGCCCAAAGACCACACCAATAGTTCAGCTCATGTTGGTACTGAACTTGTTCTTAATCTGCTGATGAGGCAATCTCTGCTACACACAGCATGACCAATTTAAGGTGGAGAAGCATCATGACTTTATTATATGATAAGGAGGAACTTAAATCGACAAACAGGGCAGCACTCTCCTTCATCATGGAAACGGTATGTGCAGTTTAGTGCACACTCAGTTGGAGAACAGGCTACAGTGCCCATCTGTAAGCAGCAAGAGACAACTGGGTGTCATCCTAGTTCATTCAGTGATAATGATGTTACCCACTGCCTATCACATGCACAATAAAGATTCTTGCTCATTTTCTAATAGACTGCCTGTATGTTAACTGTCCCTGGGTGTTTATGGGTGTCTGGTCTCTGTGGCCATTTTTTTCCATCTTGAACTCTCTATGAGTTCTTAAGTTTGGACCTTGGCCTACTACTAGCTCTGATTGTCATCCACTTGTGTAGACCTCAGTCTGTCTTTTGTGTCAGGGGTGGATTTGAAATGTATTATTTATTATAGTATCAGACTGAAAAAGAAATACCAATTATATATAAATATATATATATATGCTAGGTTATGGTTGCCACTGCTCTATATTATTTTTACTGGTTGGTGGGGGGCAGGCAGTGATATAAAGGGGTGGAGCAGTAATGTAAAATGGGCAGAGCTACAGCTGGTGGACAGATGGAGAGCAGGTTATGGACAGAACCAGCAAAGAAAAAAATTTGGGCAGATACAATACTGTCCAGCTGGCAAGCCTACTGCTAGTTTAAAAAAATTCGCAAAACAGGCCTTTGTATAAGACACATCCATAAGGGGCACCAGCTTAGTATTTGTTTGTGCCATCGATCTTTATTGCCCTTCAGTTGTACATTATACCCCCGTTATCACCTGAATCTATACTGATGCACAGCAAAAGCTGTTATTTTGCGCAAAAGATATTCAAGCAGGTCTTAAAAATGCACTATGGGAATTTGGATTGTACAACGTGCTAAACTGTGTAATGAACAATATACCAGTGTGAAATTGTATTTGTTATTTTCATTTTAGCTATTTTTTCTGACTTTTATTGCATTGCTTTAAAGAAAGCACACACAAGTTAACTTAAACGCACACAGCCTACAAGATATTAGAAGGAACTTTGAGCCAGACTGCAAGAAGACAGAGAATATTATGTACTAAACAAATGGGAACAATGTGGGAGACTATGGGCAGAGTCACTGTCAGAATGTTACATAATGTGCTGTGCTCACTGTTTTGTGTGCAAAAGAACTTTATATTGGAACTTATACTTTTCTTTTGAGATATTATTGTCATTATTAGACCCTTTGGGAGAAATTTTAAGACGTAGGTTCTGATTAGCACCAAGCAGCAGTGAGTTTTGATCAGCCAAGAAAATTAAAACAAAAATTGATTGGTTGCTATGGATAACTGCCCTGATAACATTAAGCACCTATAATAATAAATTAGCCCCTCTGTTATCAGTGTGAATCATTGTTGAATAAGTGATGCTCTTTGTTGGTCTGTGTTATAGACTTATGGAGCGATTGTGGATAATGATAGGCACTTAAGGTGGCTTTTAGTCTTCTTCCGACGAACATTCAGATATCGGTCGTAAGTTTAAATGCAACGATTTTAAACTAACATTCAGACTGAAATTGTAGAATAAAGCCCTTAAAATAACAAATGGGAGAATGTTCTGTACATGAAATAGTTAGCAGGCACCAATCGTACGAAAGTGACTTCTATTGGATTTTCCATGGATATCATCCGATACACAATATGTTCTGTCCTCACCACGCGTTAGTTACCCTGAGGGAGTGTGTAGCTTGACATACAGCTAATCCTTCCCACACTCCAATAAAGAGACAAAGGGTGAAATCTGTTGAACTTTACTGGGTGATTGTGGAAAATGAGTGGTGAAACTGTAATACAAATGAAATAAAGCACAATGAGTACATGGGAAATACACTAACACAAAAACAACTGCAACGTACGCATCAATTCTGGATGCGCTTTTAGATTATATGCCACAGTATCTCTGAGGAGCTGGCAGTTTTTTAATGGCGGCTCAGTCCAGATTTATGACCATAATGCTTACCAGCGATGCTACCATGGGGGAGAAGATGGATGGTGTGTGCTTCTTCCACAGCATGGGCTACAAAATGGAGTCTGTACTCCCACAAAGCATTGCAAACATCACATGTCAGGAAGTATGGTGGTTCCAACAGCAAAATGATGGAAGCTGTGCTGGAGACATGACACAATACATGCGCAGATTTTATTGTTATACGACCCAAATACGACTAAATAAACCATCACCATGGTACGATAATTTTAGGACAATAATTTGGAGCCCGCATACGGTCCGAAAATCATACAAAACCTAGTTTCTATCGGTACGTGTATGGCTAGCTGTACACTTGGCCAGATGCAATTCAGTGAGAAAAGGTTTATCACATGAAAACTTATTGATGATATTCAGTTTGAGATGCAAATCAATTCAGAAAGACATATCTTTTTTCATGTGAAATCTTTATCACATGGAAGTAGATGCAGCATAGTTACTTTACCATTTTGTTGAATTATGTCTCTAACTGGTTGTCCCAGAGATAAAAACATACCAAAATTCGCACGGTCTATGGCATTTTCCATTGTGTTTTGCTGCCAAGTCTTTGCACTGTAGCACCATCTAGAGCAGGGATCCCCAACCTTTTTAACCCGTGAGCAATACTTAAATATAAAAAGGTTGGGAAGCAACACATGCATTAAAAAAGGTCCTGGGGAGACCAAAAAAGTCTGTAATTGGTTATTGTGTAGCCCCTATGTAGACTGGCAGCCTACAGGAGGCTCTTTTGGTAGTACCCATGGTGTTTATGCCTCTAAAACTTGCCTCCAAGTTAGACATTTAAGAATGAAGACCTGCTTTGAGGCCACTGGGAGCAACATTAAAGGGGTCGGTAAGCAACATGTTGCTCGTGAGCCACTGGTTGGAGACCACTGATCTAGAGGCAGGACCTCACACCCAAAAAATGGTGTCTGGAACATGGTGAGACAAAATGAGAAAACTTGCTGGCTGCATTTGTAGGTGAACCAAAAGAGGCTATACACGTGCGCTTCCCTGTTTTTAGAATTGAACACTGACATCTACGAGCCAGTTACTGAACTGCCAGAACACAGAAAACAGCTTCCCATCTAAACTGTAGGGCCACACTTAGGTGTCCAAAACTCTAGGGGACTAGAGAACCAGTGTCAGACTGGGCCTCCAGGGGCCCACCAGAAAACCTTAGACCCTAGGCCCACCCTTCAAACTATTTTTCATCTTTTCCCCACCCAACCTCTTTATTCTCCCAGTCTCTTTTATTTACATGCTAGCATCTATATTTCCATCTATTTCTCCTCTTTGTTTCCATTCAGAAATTGTGAATGAACATGAAGCAGGCCTAATGGTCAGGCAGGAGGGCCCAATGACACCTGGGCCCACCAGGAGTTTTCCTGGTATCCTGGTGGGCCAGTCCGACACTGTAGAGAACCTTTAGTCCTCTACACAAGTCCGGGTTTCTCAAGAGCTCCAAGGGTCTGGGTAGACTTGTATAACAATCTCTAATGAGATATATACGTGCAACTCTGTTGCTTTTACCTTAGTGGTTTTGACTAAAAAATAGTAGATGTCACAGTAACAATAACATCAGGAGTTAAAGAATTGTGTATTGACCTTCTTCGTCGAGAAGCCTATATCATTCAATATAATGTTTTATTTCATTGTTCTTACTGCACTTGTCCAGAGAAAGTACAGATGATCACAAACAGTCAGTAAGGAATAGGAGGATAATACAAAGTGAATGGTGTTATATTGTATATGGTTGATATAAAGTTAAAAAAAACAAAGAAATAAGATAAGGCCAACTTTTCCCAATGTCTCTTATGGTTTTATATATAGTGAGTTAGTTTTACATAGGATTGACCTTCATGGTGCAGTTATAGCATAATTACATTATAGAATCAAACACTATATAAATAAAATATACATAGCACTTCTAATACAAAAATCTTCCATATGATTCGAACATAATATTCCACAATATACTTTTTTTGGTTGTTATTTTTCATAAAACCCAGCAGATGTTATGTAATTGTCTAGACATATGATCGTGTTTGCTCTCCTGATTGGGATGTACTGTGTTTCCGAAGCATGCAGAATTATCTTCTCCAGCTACAGTTTAAATCCATATTATTTGTGAAGTGATTACAGGATTTAACAAGGTGTTAATGGAAAATGTTCTAAATGGAAAAATTAAATTGTCGACAAACGAGGGCTCTTACTAAATTCCGCATGATGAATGTGAGAACCACAACCCCCTTCATAATTATACTGCTTACATACTTTTAAATGCGAGCTGATTATCGCGAGGATTAATGATGCGGATTGGCTTTAATGCTTAGCAAGTAAATCGTCCAAGAAAAGATGGTTCCCACAATAAAAAACAAGAGGAAGGGCTTAGGCAACATTCTAACACTTTACAATGAACTTTAAAGGGAGGAAGGTAGAAGCAAATAACTTGACCAATACTAAAGTGAAAGCCCTATACTATAAGCTTAAAAAACAAATTGTTATTAGTACAGACTTTATTTGTATAGGACAGGGTTCAAATGGTGCCAATGGCATAACATGCCAAGCATTAATTTCCTTGGAAAAGATGAGATTATATTCTAATGCTATATAGTACATCAAATGTTTTCTTAATCTCCGTTATGTCTCTTAGATTTCCACATGGGACAGACTTTATTAACCCCTCTGGTGTACAACGTTATTTTCTACCAGGAACAAAAGGCTGATGCTTCATTTAAGCCTTTTCCGTCTCCATATACAACTGGTTCCTGAGGGAAAAAAGCTCTTAAGATGTTTAAGTTCCTACTTACAAAATTACAATGAGTAGAGAAGCATCATCTGACTATTCTGTGGTCAGTTCTAACCAGAGCAACATTTTAAGACCTTTTTTCAGCTGACCGTAGCCAACCTATAGTAGATGGGGCTTTAGTAGTAGTTTGTGACTGGGTAAATGTAGCTTTTTGTATATATGTCTAGCAGAATAAGGTATAACAGACAAAAACCTAAATTATACTGCTCTATTGTTTTTCTAACCCAGTTATTTAGGTGCATATTTAAGGGGTATATGACTATGAAGGAAGGAGATTAATATATCTGCAGTATGTTTCTAAATTAACCCTTGCATGCATTTGACTTGGCAGCTTTCATTTGTGACCTTTTGTCTTCTGGTTAAGAGATGCGTTTGAGACTGGCGTGGCTTAACATAATCAAAATAGTCAGGCCGTTACCCACTGAATGTTCTATGCAAACCAAACAAGAACTTTAATCTTTTTTTTTTATTGATTTTCAGGCAGTTGATGTTCTGATACGGTCAGTAGTAAAACACATGAAGTTTCCACCTTCCAGGATGTCATACACACACACACATCTGGTACTTTATCCCAAGAATAGACAATTCCACGGTGGAGTCTTGCTCCCAAAAACTGGGTCTGCACATTGGGTCTGGGTTGGGTGCAGGTTATATTTGCCCTGAAGCAGCAGATATAACTGTTTTTAATATGTTCTGCAGCTGGGATCCTTCATTATTGGTGGGACAGTGGAACCTCCATCTATGACTTCATCTAGAGGTGTGGGGCGGGTCTATGGTCCCCTAATAAGTGTTCCACTGCATAATGAATATATGCAACATTTTAAAATACATTTCTGGAAAAAAGTTGATGATCTGATACAGTCAGTAGTAAAACACATGGAGTTTCCACCTTCCAGGATGTCATACACAGATATCTGGTACTTTATCCCCAAAGTAGATGATCCCATGGTGCAGTCGTGCTTCCAAAAAATGGGCCTGCACATTGGGTCCGGGTTGGGTGCAGGTTGGGCGGGTCTATGGTCCCCTAACAAGTGTTCCACTGCATGATGAAGATAACATTTTAAAAGGCATTTCTGTTCTTCTACATATTACAATTATTATTCTTTCATTCTCACATACCAAAGGTTGTTAAGAATTTACCCACATTTTCTCTTGCTTCCTTTCCCATACATACTGACAACTCCAAGACAGTAGCTCTGACAAAGCCTATCACAGTAGCTAATGAAGTCATACATCAAATCTGTGATGCCTACATTTTTCATTAGCAATATATTTCAGCCTAGTGCCACTAAGCATGCAGATCAAATGAATTTGGTGCTTTAAAAGGTCTCCAAATAGGTCTTTAAGATTTGTGCTTAAACAGCTTAAACGGATCATTTTGCTTTTGAAGTACTAAGGAAACTGTTGAAAGTCATTACTTAGTATTAAGCTCAAATAGCTTTTGTTTTAGTGTGGTCTAGATGTGTGCATTATTAATCCAAGATCTTAACTAGTGATGAGTGTATTTTTTCGTCAGGCATTGATTTGCATTGATTTCGCCATCTGCAAATTTTTATGTGAAACTGCGTCGAAATTTAGCCGGGACAAAAAACGTTGCTCTTTATTGATGTAATACATTCTCAATCTCTAGTGGCGCTGATTTTCATAGTTCAAGATCAAATCAGTAAATGCCTCACATCAGTTGTTATTCTCACAATCACAAGTTAACATTGGTCTTACGCTCCAAGGATCTTTTCATCCCTGAGCCTAACTGCTTGAGTGCCTATACTGGTGGCCTTGTTATCACAAGGCACTAAACCTTACTGGCTTTCTCATTGAAACCTCTGGATGCTCTACTAACTACCCTGATCCTGCCTCTCCCACCCAGAGTGAGCTTTTACAAATCTATCCTAGCACTTACTATTCCTACTACACCTAGCTCCATTCCAGGCTCCTATAACAGCACTTTCTCCAACAAACGTGGGAACCAAAGAGGCTGAGCACATGGTGCCTTTCCCTTTTATAGACCTGACAACCTGTGGCAGGTTAATGCACACCCAGGAAAAACTTTAACCCAGGAATAGGAAATATCTCCCTTTCCCAGCTCTGTGCTGGCCAAAACCTTAACCACCCCTACATCAATATGAAGTCTACGTTTTGACCTACAGGTCTAAATTATTTAGCTGGCCACATAGCAATTATATTGTACAATTTAACAAACAAATATTGGTAAGTGCATGGTGCCCTACAGAGCCCAAGCAAAATCCATGTACTATGGATATCAGTTGGTTCTGGAATTGGGTTTATAAATATTACTTTCTGATACATAATGCCAACCAGTTCATGGTTCACTGCCAGATTAGAAAATAAAGAGATGCTTTTCTTCACTTTCTGCTTTTCTGATTGGAACAATAGGAAGGCAGCCATATCATGTGTGGCCCCTCTTACACAATGCATCCATTTGGACATTTGAAGTCGATCCGGAGGAGAGGGCACCTGTCAGCCTGTATATGGTCATCTTTAGAATGTGATTTACAAAACCATTGAAAAATAAATAAATAACTTTAATCTCTTGATAGATCAATAAAGCTTATTCTAAATGAGTAACATTAAATTGTGTTTGTTGTCTTGTGTAAATCCAACCAGAGAAATTCTTATGGCAATTCAAGTACATTCATGTCGAAAGGGAAACAAGTAGCTACAAATAAGGTGTTGCCTAAAATTACAATTCCTAAAGAAAATGTTTAGGACAATGATGCAATGGTCCATAAATACATGTACACACAACAGAGACCCTTTACGCACACCCAGGCTCTCCAAAATAATTGAACGCCGGGTGCACACTGCTGGATGGATCGGCACCCTCCCAAATCCAATGTAGCAACAAAAGCAAATGGCACTTAGGGGCTGCAAACAAGGGAACAAGCCCTTTGTAATTTTATTGCGGAAGTGCAACATTTCGGGGCAAAATTACCCCTTTATCAAGCATATAAAACAGTGAAAGCATAAAGATTTTATACTCATTCAGTAACCACATCCCCAAAGTTAATTGTTAAATTGAATAAATACTTCATCAAGCACAGCTGTGTTAAGTTACAATAAAACAGCATAAAACAAAATACATTAATACATCAAAATAAAGTGCATATTGCACATAATATATCCAACAAAAATGCATTAATATATCAATAAAGTGCATTAATGTATCAATTAAGTGCATCATATATATCAAACCACAATGTGATAAAAATTTGCACTTCCGCAATAAAATTCCAAAGGGCTTGTTCCCTTGTTTGCAGCCCCTGAGTGCCATTTGCTTTTGTTGCTCCATAAATACATGTAAAATTGGTCGTTTTATTTTTACAAATATTTTCATCACACATAAATGATTCAGAATAAAATACGTAAGCATAGAATTCCTACGTGCATGCCAGAAGCTAAGAAATGTCTGTTAAAGGGATGGATAGGGGTCAGTAGGGAAAGGGGACAGCTAGATATCTGTAGTTGAAGGGCATTCCCAAAATAGCATGCATCTCAGAGGAAAAGTTTTTTTTTCAGTTTCATTACTAGAGTAGATACTATTGGTTGGACACCAGAGAGATCAAGATATCAATGTTATGATGTTCTTTCATTTTGTATTATTGACATGACCAGTCTTTAATGAGCATCCATCATCTGTATTTGCTGCTACAGTTCTCTATGGAATAAAAACATTGAATTGAATGAGGGGATTGAATGGGGGAAGAGGAAAGAGCATTAAATGAGGGAAGAAAAGGCATTTGCCCAGGGCACTCTGCCATAATGGGGCCCCTAAGAGGGGTATATAAATAAAGGCTCAATGTAATGCAATAAAGGCATACAGTTTGGGTAACCAAAAGCAACCAATAAGATGTATGTTTTAAAACAATTGACCAGCAAGTGCTAACTGATAATTAGCTGCTATTGGATAAAAAAGAGACAGTTTGGGTTTAATTCCCATGGTAGCATCATTATGTCATCATTAAAAATAAATCATAAAGCTTTTGCATAAACATTGTGTATCGTGTGAGCATCATGGCCACGTATTATGTGAAAAAACAATGTTGTGCTGTTGCAAGGGTTCTAAAATGATATCAAGAAACTGGCAATCTGTGGATTCCAGCAGAGGGGCTGCTGTAAGATGCCATAGACAGTCACTATTTAGTGGACTGGGGGGGCTGTTTGTACTTGAAATGCCATGGCCTATCTTAATTCCCAGTCTGGGCCTGAAGGGAACTATGAAGCTACTGCCTGGTCTGGAGGTGGCAGTAGCTCCAAGGTTCCCCTGCTTCAATAGGCATATCGGTACTCAATTCAGAATGTAAGAAGCCAGGATGGACTGAGTGGCACCAAGCACAACTATATGGAAGTGCGAGGAATGCATTTTGTTGCAGGTACCTTTAATGTAATTGGTTTAAAGTACAACTCATACCGGGGAAAAGTGTTGGCTCTCAACTGCAGAAGTAAATGAACCCTTATGTCTATTTGGAAGCCAAAACTTATTGTATTGCCATAACTACCCTTGTACTTTTATTTATCTGCCCTGAATTGTTGTCAAGTATCAAATAGTAGTGGCTACTTGTAGCTGTCTATTTTCAGGTTTCATTGGACTCATTCAATAAAACTGGACTAAAATATTCCCTGCTACAATTAGCCACGGTGACCAATCAGAAATGAGCTTTGATCATTGTGCTGTAGGTAGAATACTAAAACTAAAGCTGGCCATACACGGTAAGAGTCACTTGTTTGGCAAGATTGCCCCTAGGGCTAAACAACTACATTAAAATAAAGGGGATAGGAAAAGTTGTAGCAAGGACTGCATCATTGAGCTGATTTTTGGCCAGATATGGGTTGGGGGGGGGGCCTGCTGGAGGGCCTCAAATATGGCCAGATAAGCTGCTGAATCAGTCTCAAAGACTTGAATTACATCTTAAATCCATCTATGGCCACCTTAAATCTAATGGCATATTTAGTTGTACAAGCTACAAGCCGCTTCTAATTTCCCAGTGGGAAGTTTAACAGAGCATTCAGGCCAAGGCCGCAGGGATCCTATCAGAAAGCTTTGCACTTTTTATTATATACTTATTATATACTTAGTAAAGCTAGAAATGTTTTAGGAAAGGAGTGATTCATTCAATTTGGAAAAAGTCACAATCATTGTTGCTGTTATAAAAAGAAGGAATAACAAATAAAAAAAAACCGTAATACTTCCAAATGGCCGGTCGGTAGGGTCAGTGAGACAGCAGTTTCAATTTCAAACCCACAGAATGACTAAAATGAAGATTAATTAAGATCAGGAAAATCAGACAACGAGTGCATTTTACTTTTACACATTCACGCCACTGTATTGTAATCACATAATAGACTAATTAGAATAATGTGACATTGTTTTCAATACAATGCACAACATCACAGAGAAAGTGATGTAAACTGTCTTTCTGATTAAATGATTCCTTGCAAGTGATTTTAGAACAAAAAAACGACAAAATGGGTTTACGTCATCATTTTGAAAGAATTACACACAGTTCTATTAAACAGGCATTTTGTGTGACTAAATACACTGCTCAATAAATCTGGGCCAAAAGGAACAGAATTTAGAAACCTAGCTAAAATCAAGAGGACATTTTTCTTAAAATGTTTCACCATCTGGTGAATACATATAGGTATGGGATAAGTTATCCGGACACCCATTATCCAGAAAGCTCCAATTCCCATTCACTCCATTTTAATCAAATAATTCAAATGTTTACAAATTACTTCCCTTTTCCCTTTAATAATAAAACAGTACCTGTACTTGACCTTAACTAAGATATAATTACCCCTTATTGGGGCAGAACAGTCCTATTGGGTTTATTTAATGGTTAAATGATTCCCTTTTCTCTGTAATAATAAAACAGTACCTGTACTTGATCCCAACTAAGATATAATTACCCCTTATTGGGGCAGAACAGCCCTATTGGGTTTATTTAATGGTTAAATGATTACCTTTTCTCTGTAATAATAAAACAGTACCTGTACTTGATCCCAACTAAGATATAATTACCCCTTATTGGGGGCAGAACAGCCCTATTGGGTTTATTTAATGGTTAAATGATTCCCTTTTCTCTGTAATAATAAAACAGCACCTGTACTTGATCCCAACTAAGATATAATTACCCCTTATTGGGGGCAGAACAGCCCTATTGGGTTTATTTAATGGTTAAATGATTCCCTTTTCTCTGTAATAATAAAACAGTACCTGTACTTGATCCCAACTAAGATATAATTACCCCTTATTGGGAGCAGAACAGCCCTATTGGGTTTATTTAATGGTTAAATGATTCCCTTTTCTCTGTAATAATAAAACAGCACCTGTACTTGATCTTAACTAAGATAAAATGAATCCTTACTGGAGGAAAAACAATCCCATTCTAATGATTTTTTAGTAAAACCCCAGGTGCCGAGGATTCTGAATAAAAGGTCCCATACCTGTATTACATGAATCAGATAACTTTAGCTTGCCAGGCTCCATATTATCCATATGGATTTATAGTGAATAATGTACATTCTACTGTGAAAAACCATATAAAGGTACAAGGTTGAAGGCCGGGTACTTTTATACAGGTCATGGAACAACAAGGTGACTTCTAGTATTCTTGCATTTTACAACAAGGAGTACTTTATTTATTATAATACATTATATTTCATATATATATAATTTCAGTGAGCAGAGCTGTCAACCACCTCCATGTCATGAGGAAGATAATGATCCAGTCCTTTGTTTGAAGCCTGAATGTCTCTTCACACTAAATGAAATAAGGTCTCAATAAGGCCTGGAGTGGATCATTATCTCCTTCAGGACATGGAGTTGGTTGACAGCTGTGAGTGAGTCATGTGACAAATTACATCACTAAGCGCCTATTATAACATACAGGATCTTCATGGCTTTTGTGTATACAGTATATATACATAAATATACAAATACATAGGAAAATATCGGTAAAAAGTTCCATAATTTTTCCACATTACTGCAGTCCTATTGCAAGAAACCATATTTTACTGAAGAAGTAAAATACATACTGTATGTTTAGTATGTTGGCTTAGCTTTCTTTAATACAGCATCATAAAGTATTTAATGGAAAATTTTCCATGTATTTATTAAATACATTTCTCAAACCACAAAAGTGGGCCAAAAGAAGCATAAAAGCCAAGCCAGAAGAGACCAACTACCTATCTTATGTGCCCAATTACGTATCTGGGTGGAAGAGTGCTATATTGTGTGTGTGTGTTGACTCTTAGAATACACTTACAATTATGTTTAAATGCAGTTACAATTTATAGACTCTGCTGTTTTTGCTGGAAGCAAACTAGAGAGACATTACTTCTAAGCTTCCTATCTGAGAGATTCAGGTCATAGGTTCTTTGTGGAGTTCTTTGATATAGTGGAACATTACAATAACTCCCCTCTGCCTCCTTTCCTTCAGGCTGTACATATTAAGTTCTATGAACCCATCAACGTATCTTGAGTCTATTTTCTTAAGACCACATACCATTTTCCCTTCTTTTAATAGTTTCCTGATTTCTTTCTGTTCTCCTGAATACAATCTTGAATCACAATGTTCCCTTTTTTTATTCCTTTATTACTGTTATTGCTATTTTTTTCAGCTATATTACTTTAAAAATAAAAGAACCTTTTTTAATCTTTAAAATTATTCTGTACAACCCCCTAAATAACATACCTTTCTCCCAGCATCCAGATTTATTTTTGTTTCTCTATTACAGCCTACAGCTCTTTTATTGACTTCCTTGTCTAGTGTGAAGCTCCACCCTCTTTGGCTTTATGAGCCCTCCTTCTCTTTCCGACTCTGAAGACTTTAAAGAGGTGCCTACAGGGCATGCTCACTGCCTCTACTACAATAAAAATCAATCAAGCATGCACAGTAGCCACCTCTTTGAGGTCACCTCACCAGGGACGGACCAAGGCGACTGTTTGCAGACACATTTTACGGTTACGAGTTTTTATATTCAAATTTTGTAATAAATAAGAAAACATTCTGGTAGAATATTCAAATTTATTAAAATGAAAAAAAAATCAAAACTAATCACTAATTCAAAAACTGATAAATGAGCCTTTTATATGTATTTGTATATATGGGCTAAAGCAATAGGATTGTGTTGCCACCAATAAGTATTAATTATGTTTTAGTTGGGATCAAGTACAAGGTACTGATTTACATAGTAACATAGTAAGTTAGGTTGAAAAAAGACATATGTCAATCAAGTTCAACCGTATATGTCTATATATAATCTGCATAACTGCTAGTTGATCCAGAGAAAGGCAAAAATACCTTCTGAAACCTCTCTAATTTCCAGAAGAGGGGGAAAAAAATCCTTCCTGACTCCAAGATGGCAATCGGACCAGTCCCTGGATCAACTTGTACTGAGAGCTATCTCCCATAACCCTGTATTCCCTCACTTGCTAAAAAGCCATCCAACCCCTTCTTAAAGCTATATAATGTATCAGCCAGTACGACTGATTCAGGGAGAAAATTCCACGACTTCACAGTTCTCACCGTAAAAATCCCTATCAGAATATTTAGACAGAATCTCCTTTCTTCTAATCAGAATGGGTGGCCTTGTGTCTGCTGGAAGGACCTACTGAAAAATAAAGCGTTACAAACATTATTACATGACCCCCTTATATATTTAAACATAGTTATCATATCACCCCTTAAGCACCTCTTCTCCTGTATAAACAGACCCAACTTGGCCAGTCTTTCTTCAACACTGAGGCTTTCCATACCCTTTACCAGCTTAGTTTCCCTTCTCTGGACCTTCTCTAACTCAATAATGTCCCATTTGAGCACTGGAGAAAACTGAACAGTATATTCTAGATGGGGCCTTACCAGCGCTCTGTAAAGGGGAAGAATAACCCCCTCCTCCCGCGAATCTATACCCCTTTTAATAGAGCTCAAAACCTTGTTTGCCCTTGCAGCTGCTGCCTGGCATTGGTTGCTACAGTCAAGTTTATTATCTACAAGCACTCCAAGTCCTTTTCCATTATGGATTTGCCTAGTGCAAGTCCCATTTAGGTTATAAGTGGCTATATATTTTTAAATCCCAGGTGCATGACCTTACATTTATCCACATTAAATCTCATCTGCCACTTAGCCGCCCAGATTGCCAGTTGGTCAAGATCCTGCTGCAAGGATGCCACTTCCTGGATAGAATAAACTGGGCTGATCTGACACCTGTAAACACTGATACATTACTTATAATACCTTCCCCTGAGTCATTAATGGACAAGTTAAATAAAAGTGGAACCAACACAGAACCCTGAGGAACCCCACTAATAATTTTACTCCAAGTAGAGAATGTACCGCTAACAACCACCCTCTGTACCCGATCCTGTAGCCAGTTTCCTATCCACGTGCAAATGACTTCACTAAGACCAACAGACCTTAGTTTAGAAAGCAGTGGTGTGTGGGGAACGGTATCAAATGCTTTTGCAAAATCCAGATCCCATCTATTGAACCCCCCACTGTTTTTTTGGAGAGCATTGTGAATGGATTTTCATTGCTGTATGGATAGGTATATGCTAATGCTATCTACTTTGCTGTTTAACTTTTGGTATGTTATAGAATGGACTAATCCTGGCAACTTTGTAATTCATCTTCATTATTTAGTTTTATAGTTTTTGTATTGTTTGCCTTCTTTGTCTGCATCTTTCCAGCATTCACGTGGGGGTTACTGACCCTGCTATCCAAAAAACTTTTTCTCTTTGAGGCTACGATTTTATATTTATTGTTACTTATCTTTTTATTTAGTCCCTCTTCTATTCATATTCCAGTCTCTCATTCACACCACTGCTTGGTTGTTAAGTTAAACATGACCATAGCAACCAGATAGCTGCTGAAATTCCAAACTGGAGAGCTGCTAAACTAAAAGCTAAATAACTGAAAAAACACGAAAAATTAAAACCAATTGCAAATTGTCTCAGAATATCTATATATGTCTATACTTAATTTCAGGTGAACCCCACCAACATCATAAATTCAAGCCTTTCCCTTTGACCTGTTTGTATAAATGAAAATAAGAAAGACAAAAATCCCTGTCTGAAGCCACCCCCCCATTCACCATTTATCCTTTTTTTTTTGAAAAAATAATCCAATTGTAAATCAGATCTCCCAAGCCACCCTTGATTTACTGGCAGAACTTTATTAGGTACATATGTTATAAACAATATTTCAAAAGCGTCCACCTTTTTCTTAAAAGGGATGAACCTAAAACTTTGGCATTAATCTTCTATGTTTGTGCCTACACTTGTGTTTTTAGACTCGTGTTATAGTAATAAAGGAGACATAAAAATGCCAGACATCCCCTTGCAGGAATTACGATACCGTAGTTGTGTGCAGCTTTTCTTATTTTCCATGGAAGTGAGGGAGGTTGGGAAAGAATATCAAAGCTTATGTTATATCTGTACACTACAGCTCCAATACAGTAACTTAACTCCCCACAGCAGTAATTCACTTAGGCAAACCTGGGTTTTTTTGGAGAGCATTGTGAATGGATTTTCATTGCTGTATGGATAGGTATATGCTAATGCTATCTACTTTGCTGTTGATGGGATTTCACAAATCTCCATTTTCCTTTTGCAATATTTCAGAGAGTAAGCCGTAAATCTGCAGTGCATGGGTATATATTTATCTGTTTCGCTACAAGAGAGGAAATATTACTGCATCTAATTTCCACTGGTTTCCGACAAACACCTTGCCTGAATATATCAGCGCTTTATCCTTATGTTGGCTTCTAGAGCACATGTGTCAAACACAAGGCCCGTGGGCCGAATGTGGCCACCTGGCTGTTTTTTGTGGCCCTTGGTAACTGTGTCTGACTGTGCAGACCCAGTCCCAGCGCTCCAATTGACTGACTGTGCAGCCCCGGTCCCAGCGCTCCAATTGACTGACTGTGCAGCCCCAGTCCCAGCGCTCCAATTGACTGACTGTGCAGCCCCGGTCCCAGTGCTCCAATTGACTGACTGTGCAGCCCCAGTCCCAGCGCTCCAATTGACTGACTGTGCAGCCCCAGTCCCAGCGCTCCAATTGACTGACTGTGCAGCCCCAGTCCCAGTGCTCCAATTGACTGACTGTGCAGCCCCGGTCCCAGCGCTCCAATTGACTGACTGTGCAGCCCCGGTCCACAAAAGTGGTCGCTTCCACAGTACTGCAACCCTGCACCGCATGTTTGCACCTTGTGGGTGAGTGAGCCACCGTCTTTCCTGGGTCCTCTACTCATCAGGGGCCTAGGTTGGCCATCCAGTCCTGTCCCACAGCTCCCACAGGCTCCCATTGGTCCTGGCTTGTCCTTGTGCCACTGGCCAAGGCACCCAGGACTAGGCACAGCCATGGCAGAGTCCCCACATCTGCTGCCAGAAGCAACTACACAGGTATGGAGTCTCCTACAGTACCAATATCTCCAGACTCAGAGACAAAGGCCTCCAACTCAGCACTGTCAGTGGCTCCATTCTCCTCACATAGACAGGCCAGGATAGAACAGGTACACCTACCTCAGAAAAAGCTGCTAAGAACAAGAAAGAAATTACTCCCAGGCAACAAGAAAGAAATTACTCCCAGGCATCTGGCATCTGGCCAAATATAGAATTATAGATAAATGTATTAAAAAAACTGTTGACTTTGTAATTTAACTGTTTTGCTTACAGTTTGCTTTGTGCTTGTTGTTATTTTCAGAACATGATTAATGCACAAGGATGGAGCGTGATGGTGTATAAGGGTGAGGAAGGATCTATCCTACTACTAAGGCTAAATATCTTAATAAAAACTTTGTCCCATGACTTAGCCTGTGTTTTAGATTTCAGCCCCTTTATATGATGATGATGACACCCCTGTTCTAGAGGGTTACATTAATTTTTAATTTTTAAGCTCCTAGGAAAAAATCATAAATGATTCTTCTGGCGTTGGGTCAGCAAGTTGTTCAGGAAGAATCTCAGGTCATAGACTTGATTTATACACTTTTACCTTCTCCCCCCCAGTGCCACCAAGCCAGCAGTTGGGAATGATGAGATTCTGAAAACCTTTAGGAAACACGAAGGGGCATATTTATGAAAACTGGAGGCAAACATCACCAGTGATGTTGCCCATTGCAATCGATGAGATTTTTGCATTTGTTTTCTAACTTGTAGATGACTGTTCAAACCTAATAGTTGATTGGGTTCTATGGGCAATATCACCGGTGATATTTGTCTCCAGTTTTAAAAATTCTCCCCAAAGTGGTTTAGGTTGCTAAAAGAACTTGGAATATTGGAAAGTTCTTCAACATTGCATGTGTAATAGCCAGTGGATCAAGGAAACTACAAGCAGGAATCAAATTTGTATACAGGTATAGGATCTGTTATCAGGTATGCTTGGGACCTGGGGTTTCAGTCATTTGGATTATATACTTTAAACCAACGATAAAACATTTAAATATTTATTAAACCCAATAGAATTGTTTTGACTCCAATGTAACTCTATTTTTAAGAAGGACCTCTACTTGGTACCTACATCCATGCTGGTTTCTAGACAATTCTTGGCTAGTCATAACTCCCTGCAGCCAGTATTAGCCTGGGGACCATTGGACCTACCATTGGACCCCTGCCAGTAACATCCACAACCATTACACCTGTAGCCCACTTTATCAAACGGTGCTGCTACTGGTGCCCTTAAGACTTGCTTCTAGCGCTAACAGGAGTCCTGAGCCCCCGCTTACTATGGGGGTAACAGGGAGTCTTCACTATTAATGGCGTGCCTCCACCCAGGGGTGATACTGTAGGAGTGTCTTTATTTGGGCAGAACCTCTCCAGGAGTGGCATACATTCGTCAGGGCATATACTCCTTCTAGGTTCACCTTAAGTGAACCTCTCTCCTGTTGGGTAACCTACGGTACTCCCGCCAAGTGATCCCTTTTAGGTGCTCCCCCCGGTACTCTCGCCAAGAGACCCTCTCTTAGGGCTCTCCCCAGTACTCTTGCCAGGCTGACCCACCTCCAGGACTCACCCCGGTACTCACACCTAGGTACCCTCAGATTAGGACTCCTTCTAGGGGTGGCTTGATCCACCTACCTAGACACTTTGGGCCCTGCTCTCCAGCAGATGTATTGCTGGGGAGTCTTAACCCCACTACCACTCCTGGAGGGGCAATGTCCGCCCATTCTAACTTACTGCCCTACATGTCACTCCTGGAGCGACCTATCACAGAACTAACTCAACTGAGCCTGTTGTACTCCTCTACCCAAAGGCAGTCCCAGGACTAAGACCCCACAGCACATGGCTGCATCCCTTTATATAACCTCACACACCACCCTGTGGCTGTAACTCGAACTGCAGGGATACTCCCCGTTAACTACTCATATCCCAGACTATACCCAGTGTCCCATTAACCTGCACCACCCTGGGGCCTGTCCAAAGGATTTGGGGGGTTGGGGGAATCCAAAAAAGTGGATTCAGTGCATCCCTAATTATTACAGAGAAAAAGAGAAGAGACTTAATTGCTTAACATGGACCTTATGGGAGACGGCCTTCCCGTAATTCAGAGTTTTCTGGATAATGGATTTCTGGATAAGCGATGCTATACCTGTAATTTTTTTCTTCTTGCTGCCAAAGAAAGAAAAAATATTTATAAAATATACAGAATATTCTATTTCCTTAATAACAAACACATTTTTTTCCACTTCTTTATAACAGCAAATTCCATTAATAAATCCTAAGAAGGAAATAATTACATCTTTCCATAGTTGTCAGTTATACTTAAAACAATTTTCTTTGAAAGAACATCAGCAAATAGTGAAAATAATTACCAAAAAAACGAGGCCAGTGGCTTGTGTATACAGTGATGTGTAGCGCACTTAGAAGATTTCGCAGTGCATACTAAATCAAAGCGGAAAGCGACATAGAAATAATTATTTGTGTAATTAGTTAAACATTCTCCCTTAGAGGACTTTGCTTTATTCTCCTATTCCTCTTAAGAAGAAAGAGATTATTTGTAATTAGAGATTGGTGGACGCTGCAAATATATTCAAATCACACATTTTAGGGCTCATTTACAAGTGCAGTGTGCAAAATGCAATTTTGAGCACAAAACAAAGTACAGGTATCGGACCCCTTATCCCATTATCCAGAAAGTTCCGAATTACGGAAAGGCCATCTCCCATAGACTCCATTTTAATCAAATAATTCACATTTTTAAAAATGGTTTCTTTTTTCTCTGTAATAATAAAACAGTACCTTGTACTTGATCCCAACTAAGATATAATTACCCCTTATTGGGGGCAGAACAGGCCTATTGGGTTTATTTAATGGTTAAATGATTCCCTTTTCTCTGTAATAATAAAACAGTACCTGTACTTGATCCCAACTAAGATATAATTACCCCTTATTGGGGGCAGAACAGCCCTATTGGGTTTATTTAATGGTTAAATGATTCCCTTTTCTCTGTAATAATAAAACAGTACCTTGTACTTGATTCCAACTAAGATATAATTAATAATTATTAGAGCCCAAACGATCCTATTGGGTTTAATTACTGTTTAAATAATTTTTTTAGTAGACTTAAGGTAGGAGATCCAAATTACGGAAAGCCCAGGTACTGCGCATTCTGGATAATTGGTCCCATGCCCGTACAAAGTTGAAAGTATTTGAATCTGGGGGTATAGTTTCCCTAAAAGCGTTATATGATATATCGACAACCACGGCGGAGTTAGATGAGTAATTTGCCCTTTAATAGATATGTCTCAAAATCTGAGATAATCGGATTAAATGTGGGCTTTTATTGACCATTGTTACTGTAACCTCTATTTCAGCTCAATAGCTGCCTTCCCGGACTAGTACCAGTAGAACTTGGGTTACACTGTACTCTTTTACCCAGAATGGGCCTTCGCTAAGTGGAAGAGGAAGGTGAGGGTGTTGCGCAACTACACCTCTCTTGCTGCTATGCAGAAAAATGAAAACAGAGGGCGCCAGAGGTTCTTGCAAATAACAAAGTAATAAGTGTTTATTGAACATCCACAGGGTTACTCACAATACAGCTTCTCAGAGGCCAGTGGTACAGGCAGCACATACTGAGTGTATATACAGACTGACATCCCCTGCAGGCAGACTGGCAGGAATCTCACTTCACCTCTGCAACACACTCTGTAGTGGATCCTTCAGGGAATTCTCTATCCTGATTCCCTATTCACCTGGATCCCTACACTACAAACAATATGGCCTGGGAGAGATACCTCCAGAAAAACTGCAAATCCTATGTAGGAGCTCAGTGCTGCTCATTCTAGCTCAGCCCTAACTGCCTTACACCCCTACAGCGGTACTATACAGGGAGCTACACCTGCCCCTATCTAATGCCTCATTCACGGGGCCCGGTTCCCCGACTTCACAGAGCCTAGGCCCATGGCCTGAACTCTCAGCACACATCCACCTTGTCCCTAAGGTGGAAGCAAACAAACAGGAAGCTGCCACTCCTCTCCCAGCACTATACCAAAGTGAGGCAGGATGTGGTCACCATACCTTCTAACCAATAGCACACATATGTTAATTAACTTACTTAGATACATTCCCTTCTGCCCAGCAACTAAGGGAACTGAACCTGTAAGGATTTAAAGCCATAGGGGCCATTTAACCCTATGGGTCCCCACATTACTTTAGGTTATTTTATCCATTTACTTAACTGACAATGACAGGGATTCATAGAGTAGACAATATAGCTTTGGGCCTATACATTTTGCCTGATTTCTACCTTCTACATGTCGGATAAAAAGTTTAATCTGCTTTTTATATTTAAAACCCCCTAGGCAGGAAGAACATTTTCTTGCAAACGGCCCCTTTTCTGTTAATATTAGCATTACCCAGAGAAGAAGGTGTTCCGTCGGAACTAATCTCCCGCTTTAATAACTTGATAAATCCACTTTAGAAATATAATGAGCCTGGAAACCAAATAGCGGCTGAAATTAATGTAGAATTAGTGATTATAGATGTCCCCTTGAAGGGTAAATGCTATAACTGTAGCAGAATGGTAATCAACTTGGAAGCTGATAAGGCAGATTATTTTTGTGCTTTTTTTTTAAATAGAATGTTTAACAAAATACCAAACTTCTCCTTCTGTTTTTTGCTGAGTTTTTTCCATAATCAGACTGAAGCTGCAAAAAAAAAATAGTAATAAATGAGAAAGTAATGAAGCTCGCGAACAGGGAAATTACTCCTGAAACAGCCAGCGACGGAGACATTAATAGAGAAGGGAAGGAAAGACGACCAAAAATTGATGTTGTATAACTTCCCTTTGTGTACAGCAATTCACTGTGACTTCATTCAATCATGCATGAAAGATAGGGAGGACTGAATAGAATGCTTGCTTCTATGATATCTTTTGAATATGCTGAGTTGCTCTTTTTTGCCGGACCATGACAAAAGCCCAGCATTTTGCAGTCGGTCTTCGTTTATCCTGCTTCAAATGGCTTCCCAGCTTTTTCAATTGGAACAAACAGGTTTCTCTTTGAATTTGGAGTTCAAATGACAGCCGGTTTATAGTCAATAAATGGCTAATGTTTTGGGAAGCATCATGCCAATCAGCTAATAGTAAGATCTGTAATGGAAGTTTCACTGTAGGATTTCTACTGTTTTGTATATAAACCTCATAAAGTCTGGTCTTGTGTAAACGTGAAGCCCCCATGGTACAACAGAAACTTATATTTGTAATAATTAATCTTTGTTTAAAGTGTCACACATGGCAAACCCAACAACAGGGGAGAATACTCAGGTTCCTCCAGGTCTTACCTAATGAAAATCCAGAGACTCCCATGCAAGCAAGGGGGCCAAGCATATACTGCAGGGAAGGAGCCAGTAAGGAAAGTGCTAGATATAGTCAGACAGGCTGGGTTAGAACCAAACAACAATCACTGAATCATGAGGGAAACTCAAAGTCAGGAACCAGCCAGGGTCAAAACAAGGAAACAACATGGGGGCAGGACCAGGGAAGCAGGAACCAACAACAGTATTTGGAGCACCTTGAAACAAGCGCAATCTATCAAAGGCATTGAGTAAGCGCAGAGTAGGGGATTATGTAGACAGGTTGAATGGGTAACACAAAGTTACATAATTACATTGGGTTGAAAAAAGACCAAAGTCCATCAAGTTCAACCCTTCCAAATGAACCCAGCGCACACAAACCTATACTGATCTATCTATACACTCACATACACAAATCCATACTGACCTATCTATCCACTCACATACAGACCCACACTGACCTATCTATCCACTCACATACAGACCCATACTGACCTATCTATCCACTCACATACAGACCCATACTGACCTATCCACTCACATACAGACCCATACTGATCTATCTATACACTCACATACACAAATCCATACTGACCTATCTATCCACTCACATACAGACCCATACTGACCTATCTATCCACTCACATACAGACCCATACTGACCTATCTATCCACTCACATACAGACCCATACTGACCTATCTATCCACTCACATACAGACCCACACTGACCTATCTATACACTCACATACAGACCCATACTGACCTATCGATCCACTCACATACAGACCCATACTGACCTATCTATACACTCACATACAGACCCACACTGACCTATCTATACACTCACATACAGACCCACACTGACCTATCTATACACTCACATACAGACCCATACTGACCTATCTATCCACTCACATACAGACCCACACTGACCTATCTATCCACTCACATACAGACCCATACTGACCTATCTATCCACTCACATACAGACCCATACTGACCTATCTATACACTCACATACAGACCCATACTGACCTATCTATACACTCACATACAGACCCATACTGACCTATCTATACACTCACATACAGACCCACACTGACCTATCTATACACTCACATACAGACCCATACTGACCTATCTATCCACTCACATACAGACCCACACTGACCTATCTATCCACTCACATACAGACCCATACTGACCTATCTATCCACTCACATACAGACCCACACTGACCTATCTATACACTCACATACAGACCCATACTGACCTATCTATACACTCACATACAGACCCACACTGACCTATCTATACACTCACATACAGACCCATACTGACCTATCTATACACTCACATACAGACCCATACTGACCTATCTATCCACTCACATACAGACCCACACTGACCTATCTATATACTCACATACAGACCCATACTGACCTATCTATACACTCACATACAGACACACACTGACCTATCTATACACTCACATACACAAATCCATACTGAGCTATCTATACACTCACATACACAAACCATATATACCAACATCAATACTAACTGGAGATTTTAGTATCACAATAGCCTTGGATAAAATGGGATCTATAGGAAGCTCCAAGAGAGGGGCCATTTTAGCGCAGAGTAAAACCAGCACTAGTTGGGGGGGTATTGGGAGGTAAACATGTGCTAAATGTGTTCTTTAAAGGAAAACTATACCCCCAGAATGATTTCTTAACCAGCAGATAGTTTTTATTGTATTAATTGACCTATTAAAGTATCTTACCAAACTGTAATATACAGGGTCGGACTGGGGGGTGCAGGGCCCACTGGGGCTACTGCCCCAGGAGCCCTGCACACCCCAAGGTGTCCCCATCGCATCCCCTGCACCCCCACAGGGGCCCCTCGCTGTGCCACCCTAACCCCCCGCCAACCACCAGATGTCCTCCCCTGAACGCAAAACTTACTTCAGGGGAGGGACACTGGTGGCCCAGACCCAATCCCTGACGCTGCTCCCCTGGCCGCTGGAGTCCCTCCCCTGAAGTAAGTTTTAAGGGTTTTTTCCCAGTGCCCCGTGGTCCAGGTCGACCCTGGGAATATATATAAATAAGTAAATATTTCCTTTCTACACCTTTTACCTTGCACCACCATATTGTGATGGTCTGTGTGCTCCCTCAGAGTAGTAGAGAAGTAGTGCAGGAGCAAAAGACAGAACTTTGTCCATTAATTGGCTGTGACCTAACATGCATGTTTGCCCTTGGTTTGTTTGTGTGAACCGTGAATTGTATACTCCCAGGGGCGGCCCTTAGTACTTAAAATGGCAATTTTCTTTTTAAGATTAGCCAATGGCACATACTACTAAAAAAGTAAATTTTTATGAAAATGGTTTATTTAGATAGGCAGGGCTTTACATATAAGCTGTATTATGCAATGCATTTTCATAGACACCTACACTGTTCAGGGGTATAGTTTTTCTTTAAGAAATGTTATTGCAGTTTGAGAAATTTTAATTACACTTTAATAATAGGCAATGCCTGCAAGCAGCACAGTTGGTAATAAGCCAATAGCCTGTGTAGATAAAGTAATGACCATCTCCATGAAGCCTACTTCCTGCTGTTGACCATAACAGACAGAACAATATGTTTTTTTATTAATTAGAAGATGTTTTTGTAGGATTTATGGGAGTAATTAATCACTGGGATGTCTTAACACCAAATACAAACCCCAAAGCACGTGTGCATCCTTGGCTCTGTCTCTTGGTATTTTAAAGTTGGAATGTGTTCGAATCAAAACAGCTTTTGAATTTGGATCTGATTCAGTGCCGCACAATTATCACAGGCTGCTGGGTAGGTGGAAAACAGGATCCAGGTGCCCATATTGCTCCCTAGTTAAGAAGCTCACGTTATAAATGTTGTTTTCGGCTCCACTGGTCTTTGTGATAACGGCAACACCTTATACACTTTAGCTCAAGTGAGATAATAAACAGGCGGGAGCGCAGGGCTGTGCAATGCTCATTCCTATGGCTTCCACTTAAAAGGGTGATTTGTCCCTGCCTACTTGTTCTAGAAAAAACAAGGACTTCTACTCTCAACATGTCTTGTTTTTAGCGAAGAATAAGTCTGCTTCTTGTTGTTCAGACCGCATGGTAGCAGAGCAGCTGTGCGCTGGCAGGGAATGAATTGCTTCCCAAAAAAAAAGAAAAAAAGAAAACCCAAACCGTGCAGAAAGATTTTAACTCATCGGTATATTGTCGAGTTCGCATTATTATTTAAATAAACCTTCTTTTCTCTCCTCAATTTAATTAGCAGTCATGTTTAATCGGGCTTTTGAGACGCTTAGAACAGTGATGTAAAATGCATGCATATTAGCAAACTCATTAATGTTGAGTTAATTACCAGATACAGTAGGAAACCAAATGGGAGCCGGTGCTATCTGTCAGAGATATCGAAATGCAGTGTACGTTTTTTTTTTAGAAGCTTGAAGCTTGTGCGTTGTCTTGAAGATATGACAATGGGGGATCATAGATTCATTGTTCTCTATATCGTTGCTTTCAAGTCAAGCTGAAGATGTACTGAAACAATAATCAAAAGTGGCACCAAAGAAGGTACTGCATACTGATGCCTACCATACAGGGCAAAAGTTAATTGGCGGGTCCCCACTGCCCCTAGAAATTGAATAACTCTCAACCATGGGAAGTTCAATATAGTACAGGTACAGGATCCCTTATCTGGAAACCCATTATCCAGAAAGCTCCGAATTACGGAAAGGCCATCACCCATAGACTCCATTTTAACCAAATAAGTAAGAATTTTAAAACTGATTTCCTTTTTCTCTGTAATAATAAACAGTACCTTGTACTTGATCCCAACTAAAATATAAATAATCCTTATTGGAGGCAAAACAATCCTATTGGGTTTAATTAATGTTTTATTGATTGCTTAGTAGAATTAAGGTATGCAGATCCAAATTACGGAAAGACCCCTTATCCGGAATACCCTTGGTCCTGAGCATTCTGGGTAACGGGTCCTATACGTGTAATGCAGGCAGTGAAAAAATCGCCTGTGCTTACTGAAGTAGACATGATCCCCAGATGTGCCGCTCCGGGTCAACAGCCCTGGGAGCATAAACATGACAAAATGGAGATGCCACAGGATAAAAAGGCAAAGAAATTAAAATTTCCATACTGTTGAGCTGTTCCAGATAATAAAATGAGAGGTCTGCCATCTCTGTAGGATACTTCTGCCAAATGTTATCTTAAAAAAAAGGTGCACCACTATCCTGGTGGGCCCTGGCAAATACCCCTTTTGCCATTTATTAAAACGGGTTGTTACCATCAGGTAATAGGGGTAATTTACAACTGCAAGCACAGTTGTGCTCTTGCATTTCCCCCCCACAGTGAGTTGGGCATTAAAAACAATTCATTAAAGGTACTTGCAGTAAAAAAATGCTTTTTGACCTTCCGTATAGTTACGCTTTGCACTGCTCAGTCCTTCCTGTCTTCTGTACCAAATTAGAGCATTTGTGCCTATTGATAACTAGGTGTGATTTGCAGTGAAACACACTCAGAATGTTATTTTTGGCGAATAAGACACAACTGCACCAGGAGTAGCATAATGACAATATACTCAATGCCCCCATGTGACTGCAACAACACTGGAATTCTGGGGGGAAAAGGCTGCATTGCAAGAAAAAGATTGCTTATTCTGTATTTATTTTCCTTTCATTATGCAAGCACTATCACTGCCTGCTACTTTTGTGTACACTATTCCTAACAAAGGGCCCTGTAAATATCTTGGCTCTTGGGATCCCTGGGGTTATTCCCATCCTGCTTATGGCAGGTTCTGAGCATTGTTACACATGGTGTTGTGTGGAGGAAGTGAATGGTGTTGATGAATTACACCAAAGAGTAGGTCTTTATCATCAATAAAGGCTTTATTTGCCAACTAACTGGTCTTAAATGAGAGAGATTGGTTGAAATAACATTCAGGAGCAGAGCAAATACAGTGGTGGTACTACTGTGAAGATAGATGGTTTAAGAGAAATGTTTTAGTGGTGTAAATCCCCTCCATTATACATAGGTAGTAGACAGTAGATAGTAGCCAGATGCCCTGACTAGCTAACTGTTCCCTCACATTTTAGGCCTGGATTATGGCCTGGAAAAGCTACCTGCAATCTAACAATCATAGATGGAGCTAAGTGCTGCTGTCTGTCTTATTGTCTGATATACTAGTACAGGTATTATTTCTGTCCTTGTCTAATTTGTTCACAGGGTCCCTGTTTCCTGACATTCACTAATGGGTTGGTTCCCTTAGGACACTACTGGGACCTTATGTTTAGCAATGTGTTTGCTGATAATTTGAAATTACCTGCTGTTCTGTCCCCTGCCAGCCCCCAATCCCAATTTTTCTTGTCCCCTACCCATGAAATTTCTGCCTGATTGGCCCGTTCACTATCTCACCCCTTTGCATCACTACTGTACCCCATTTACATCACTGTCCTTTTACTGTTCAGTTCCCTCTACTGTCATTAGGTGGAAGTAAGCCTCTAGTCGATGCAGGTAGTTCCTGGAGGTTGACAGGAAGTTGGGAGTTGTAGGTTGCTTGACATCCCATGGGACAGTGTTATTTGTGCTAGTGAACATCATAAATGCAACTACACAAAAGCAGAGTTCATTATTGAAGTGCAGGACAGAATCCAAAGTCCAGAAAAAGGTACAATATGCCATGTTCTCTTCACTTTGCACCCATCTCTGCACTTTTCGGCTTGGTAGAAATGTATAAATCTCTCCCACCCACGCTTTGCCATCATTCATGCATACAGGTTAGGGGTTCTTGGATGGTACAGGCCACACCAGAGCCCTGTTCTTACATAGTTACATAGTTACATAGGGTTGAAAAAAGACCATCAAGTTCAACCCTTCCAAGTAAACCCGGCACACACAACCTATACTTACCAATCTTTACACTCACATACATAAACTATATATACAACCACTAGTACTAACTGTAGATATTAGTATCACAATAGCCTTGGATACTATGCCTGTTCAAGAACTCATCCAGGCCCCTTTTATAGGCATTAACAGAATCTGCCATTACCACATCACTAGGAAGGTCATTTCCCAACCTCACTGCCCTCACCGTGAAAAACCACCTACGCTGCTTCAAATGGAAGATCCATTCCTCTAATCTAAAGGGGGGGGCCTCTGGTGCGCTGATTTTTGTGTGTTTTTATGAGAAAAAAGAACATCCCCCATCTGCCTATAATCCCCTCTAATGTACTTGTACAGAGTAATCATGTCCCCTCGCAAGCGCCTCTTTTCCAGAGAAAACAACCTCAACCCTGACAGTCTAACCTCATAGTTTAAATCTTCCATCTCCTTTACCAGTTTAGTTGCAGTCTCTGCACTCTCTCCAGCTCATTAATATCCTTCTTAAGGACTGGAGCCCAAAACTGCACTGCATACTCAAGGTGAGGCCTTACCAGGGACCTATAAAGAGGCAAAATTATGTTTTCATCCCTTGAGTCAATGCCCTTTTTTATACAAGACAGCACTTTATTTGCTTTAGTAGCCACAGAATGACACTGCCAGGAATTAGACAACTTGTTATCTACAAAAAACCCCAGATCCTTCTCCATTAAGGATACCCCCAACAATCTAATATAAAGTTCACGTTTATAATATTCCTACCAAAGTGCATAACTTGCACTTATCAACATTGAACCTCATTTTCCAGTTTGCTGCCCAGTTTTCCAATTTTGTCAAATCGCTCTGCAAAGCGGCAGCATCCTGCATGGAACTTATAGATTTGCACAATTTAGTGTCATCAGCCAAAATAAAACTGGTACTGGTAAAGCGTGTAGTCTAGTTGTGTGTCCCAAAACATCCCTGCATTTTTTATTTTTGTAGAAGTGATTTCCATACAAACAAAACAAAATGAACATTAAAAAAAATATAAAACTGGCTAAATGACATTGTGTATAGTAAATGAGTAGACATAACAGCAGACAGCAACTGGGCGCCTTTTCGTTCTTTGTTTCCGCAGCGCGCGCCAGTTATGCAGATACTCATATATAAACACACGTCCTAAAAAGCTCAGAAAAAAGACCACCCCCCAAGCGCTAAGCCAAAAAGCGCGTGTCCTGCCCAGATCGATGCACAACATTTTGCTTTCTGTGGATTCTGTTATTGGAACAGGAACAAGATGAACAGATTGAAAAGAGAAATAGATTTCCATTGCAAGAGAGAATGCACACTGATTGAATTATGCTTTCTGGGGTGTGACAGATGAACAATGTTCTTCTCCAACTCCTACAAATGTATAATGGGAGAAAGATGCCTTCCTCGCCTGCCAGGTACCCTGGCAACGTGACCCCATCAGTCTGGCCACCACTGGCATCATTAGAGGGAGCACCATCTGTACTATTCTTCACTTAATTCACTCTGCAATGAATAAAGAAGCAATTTGCTTAGATAGTAAAATCCGAGTTTGTAGTAAATGAGCCTCTAATCTCTGCCAAGTCAGCGCCATAGGTAGCTTTGCTCTTGGAATTATTGACTGCATATTGTGAAAGAAGCAGTTAGAAAGAACAGAGCTGAGGCCTGCACCCACCATTGCTTCCTATGTTGCATGTTTGAATGACAGGAGGTGGGCAGAGACCCCCCCCCCCCTTCATTAGAGCACTGATAAACACAAGCAGCACAGTATTCATGGTTAGGGTTGATACTTTTTCTTATGGCCTGTACCAAACAGTGGGGTAAGAAGTGTGTGGGAGGGGTCTTACAAAGGGCTAGAATTGTGTTGTCAATGGGGCAGAGTTGTTCCTTTTGGGGGGTAGAGTCTTGACTTTATGGGGCAGGGTTAAATAAAGTAGGTCAAAATTCAATGAGTAGGTAAGGTTTGGGGGCATTCAGAGAAGGGGATGGAACTGGGGCAGTTCAGAGGCAGGCCAAGGGTCAAACAACTAGTGATTACAATTTTTTTACCGTCAAAACATTGCCTAGTGCCAGATGGCAGCCCTATTCATGATGGGGGGGGGCAGACCTTTGTCCTCCATTTTTCACCAGTTCTTCAAGGTGCAACACAGGGTAAAAAGTGCAAAAAACATGTAACCCTTTCTTGGCTGTAACTAAGCCAACAGCACGGCTAGATAGGCCTAGAGCATGGGGTACACGTGACTCAGTCCTTCAGGATGGGCCTTTGCTATGTGGAAGTAACCAAACGGAGCTATGGTGTAGTGCAACTACAACTCACTGTAGCTGTGTGCAATGCAGAATAACAAATGGGCGCCAGAAGGTTCTTGCAGTTGAACAGTAGAACTAGTTTATTTTCAGCAACAAGCAACTTGCAGGGTTATGCAATATACTCACACCTCAGTTAGCATAGCAGTCTCTGAGGACAGCACAGAGAGGGTGCACACCCGCTCCTCCCAACTCCCCTTGAGCCTGGGCAGGGTCAGTGCCACCGGTTCAGTTTCTCACTCTGTGGAACAGTCAGCTGGATACCACTCTCCTCAGGCCTCAAACTACCTGCCTCCTAGGTCTAAACCATGGCCCTACACTAAGGCAACAATGCCTGTCTGGGAGGGACTCCCACAGCTACTTTCCTCTGAGCCAAACTGCTCGTGCTCTCTTCCCTCACTATCTCACTTTCCTAGAAAGGGCTCCACAAAACTTGCTATCTAACTGCTCCTCATTCACGGGGTCCCTGTCCCCGACTTCACCAGACACACTCTGGGGCACATGGCTTTACTGGGGGCCTAGTTCTTCTGCCGCCATGCTCAATGCTCCCCTCTCTCAGAACACAGGCAGCCAAAGAGACAGACCCACCCCCTGCTAAACACTATATCTGTGTCCCAGGGGAGGGGTCTCCCTATTAACCAATAATCACACATATGAACTCAAAACTGATACATGGGTGTTTGCCCAGTAACAGCACAAAACCAGGAAGCTGCAGGGTTTAAAGCCATAGGGACTAGTTAACCCTATGGATCCGTACAAACACATAGCACATTGTGCTCATTTTTTGCAATTATTACCTGGCCCTGCACAAAACATATATATGAGCTCTATACAGCTTTGTGTGCACAGCCTGTTTGCCTCTCTAGAGGAAGCCATAACGCAGCCCCCAGCAATACACAATTCCCTTTCAATGCTTTCTGCTGTACACACAATTCAATACTTGCATGGCACCCATTTTTTTTTACACTTGACCCCTTTTGTTTTTAAAAAGTGCACACTGCAATGATAATTTAAAGGCCCTATAGCTTGACTTGCCTTTGCAAAGAGACCATATTGCTCAGCAGTCCTCTATCTCTAATGCCAATGTTTATCTGAGGCAAACAACACAGCAGCCTCCATATTCAAGCATAAAAGCAATTGTGCAGCAAATGAAACTTTCCTGTCCATAATTAACTATGTCCGCACATTTCAAAGCTAATTTTAATTGGATATGAGCCTTCAGCTACATTATCTGCCCATCTCCTCAGTGCCAGCAGCCTGCACCTTAATTGCAAATGAATGAGGATCCCACATGATCCATGTGTACACAGCTCTCTGTCCCTCATGTTGTATCCCATACATACTGTACCTGAATTAGAAGGGTACTCTTTCATGTACAGCAGAATTGTTTTTTTTTATTAAATGAAATCAACATACGGTGGGGTTAATGCATTTTGAATGTTGAGGATTCTAATTCTGCACATCCTTAGGCTTAATGTTCCATTCTGCAAGGCACAGCGGTTTGTGATGAGCTGCCGAAGCCACAGATGAATAGTGGGGTCATTACTGGGTAAAGAAGTAAATACACAAGTAGATGATACGGTCGAATGCAAAGGACCGGGAGGGAAGACACAATTATTTTTTAACAAGTTACAAATAAGTAAACTGCTTAATTGAAGGGTACTTAATCCTTTTTAAAGAAGATAATTACACTGATGGGATAGTTATTGACTTGCTTCTAGGGATGGCCTCATTAATAGTTGTTAACTGCAATGGTTTTTTTATTTCCTCTTTCCTTTTGGAGAGTCATTGTTTTGTCAATGCTTAAAGGGCAACTAAGATTTTTGTAAGTCTGGGAACAGTCGTAAACATGTTGGCACACATTGCAGTTTGACTTTCTTGCCTGGGGACAATGTTTACAGTTGTACTCTAGTCTATCACAACTACCTCCAGTGCCATATGTAGGGGTTGATATTGTGCACCACTGAGAAGAGAACCAATAACACAAGAGAATGCTCCTCATTGTAAATGCCATGGTTAAAGGACATGTCAACCCCCCAACCAAAAATTTTAGCAGAGACAAGCCTCACAGCACTGTTTAAATACCTGCCACTCCTGTCCCTCAGAAGCAAACACTGAAGCGATCCCTTGGAGTTTCTCTCACTGCAGAGCTCAGTAACTCCCTCTCCCCCCTCCCTTCAGAATCTCCTTGTCTGCCTGGCGTGGTGCACATGCCCAGTTCCAAGCCGTTTTTATGAGCATGCTCACTTGAGATGGATCTCTTCTCTACACAGCAGCCCATTGAACTCTTTAACCACGCCCACAGTCAATCCTCCAATGAGCCTATCGCATAGGCAGTTGCTATACTAACTCTGCCTTTGTAAACAAGAGCTCTCTGCTCCCTCTCTTGGATAGAGATGTAGCGAACTGTTCGCCGGCGAACACATTTTCGCGAACATCGGGTGTTCGCGAGTTTGCAAGTTCGCAAACTTTTCGCATATGTTTGCAATTTGGGTTCGCGTGGCGTTTTTCCGCTGCGTTTTTTCTCTGCCTAAAAACGCCGCACAAGCCACACATGGTGTTTTTTATCAAATCCCGTTTCCATGGTGCTAATAGCGCAAAATAGCAAAAAACGCCAAGTATTTCCGCTAGGTCTGCCAGCTGCTTTTGCTGTTTTACGCAACGCTGTGTCAACAAAGTATTTTTCAGAGAAATTTTTGCCCTTGATCCCCCTCCTGCATGCCACTGTCCAGGTCGTGGCACCCTTTAAACAACTTTAAAATCAGTTTTCTGGCCAGAAATGGCTTTTCTAGGTTTTAAAGTTCGCCTTCCCATTGAAGTCTATGGGGTTTGCAAAGTTCGCGAATATTCGCACTTTTTGGCGTAAGTTCGCGAACGAGTTTGCAAACCTTTTTTTTGAGGTTCACTACATCCCTACTCTTGGAACACATCTTTTGACTGCAGGCAGGAAAGTTTAACCTTTTCACCGCTGAATCTGATCTGCAGGCATTTTATAAGTGAGTCTTGCAAGCTTAAACAGTATTTGCTGAATGTACACTTCATTCCTGTTTAATTTTATTGTTGTTTAATGCCCTAACAGTTTCATTTTAAGGAAAGAGCTGTCTGTACAGCTTTATTTAAAAAAGCAGCTTGAACAAAACAATCCTTGAAGAGGTCAGACAGGAGGGGCAAGGACTGTAATCTATGTAACATACACATGTGCTCTCAATGACGTCACCCGGCAAAATGGCCGCCTGGTGACACACAAAACCGAGCAGAAAAGAATGCGGCAGTGCAGGCTGTAGGAGGAGACTGAGGGAGCGGCACTTATGCGGTTTAAGTGGGGGTAAGGCGCCCTATCCATTAGAACTGAAATTAGAATTAGGGTTGACATCTCCTTTAAGCTTAAACTATTGGTACTTTGACAGATTTATTGCACTTATTTAGAAAATGACCTGTATTATTTTGGCTTATGCCCAAAAGAAGATTATAGGAAATGGGGAACTATCAGTATCCCTTAATTTAAAAGCAGCTTGTATATTAACTTATTTCCTTTTATATTCAAGGCTGTGCTTTCATTCAGTTGTCAAATTTTCTAGCAGTAAGGAATAAAACAACTCCATTCATTTGTTAACATAATAATTTGAGCGTGTACGGGGGAAAAAATAGCAGCGGATTGAAAGAAAATGTGATAAAGCCAACCCTCCTTTTTGGATATAGTTTCCGTTTAATGAATTTTTAAAAAGGGAAGAGTCTGGCAGGCCAGATTTGTATGAGAAATGCTCAGCGGAGTGGAACAATGAATAAATGCCTCAGAGGATAAATTAAGGCACAGCTGTCTGTTAACTGGACAGGTGATAAAGGTGCAATTTAATCAAGTATTCAGCCTAATAGTAACATTCTATCCGCTACAATTTTAGAAGTGGAAGCTGCTAACTACTGCTGTGGAGGTATAGAGCAGGTGAACGTTATTTCTTTTTTATCTTGATTGGGACAAGTATCTGGCAAATGCCTTTCTAACTACCCATTGTGGTAATTAAACCCCTATTAAAAAGAAACTATCCACGTTTTGTTGATGAGCAGCTGAAAAGATAAACTCCTACCAGGCTTCAATAAGTACCTGGGAATGTGTGTAGGCAGCAAATATGCAGATGTTTTTTTGGAACATCGAGACCAAAGAAATTTCAGAACACAGAGTTTTCCTATTTCATTTATTTACCCCCAAAATAAAGGTTTTACAATGGTAAAGTGTGAGAGTCAAGGGTTCCAGTGCAAAAATAATGTTGTGATGGAGTGTGGTTAGGTTATGGGTTCAATCCTGCTGATAATTCAACAAGCTTGATTGTGTTTTTATTCTATTCTTGAATATTTTTACCCACACTAATGGGCAGTGTATAGATTGGACTGGTGATGGGAACTGCATACGTCCTGTATAGGGAAAACTGAAATCCCAGATTTTGAGAATTCCATTATTATTGCCGTATTGCATGGCTGGTTGCTCATTGGATTCTGAAGGAGAGGGTCTGGGAAGGGACATATTTTGCTCTGGTTCTGCCTAAGACACATTCGTTGACTGGGGAAGAGGAGGGTAATCATTTTAGCTCTGCCACCATTTTTAAGCTGAGAGTATAGGCACCCAAACACTACTTCGCTAAAGCTGCTGCCCTGTATAATAGTATGGAATAACAGGAAGCCAAGTTTTAACAGGCATTTTCTTTTAAAGCATTCAAAATACTAAGGGGTTTGCAGGATAGGGCAGTTATTGGTGCAGGGTAGAATAGCCTTTTCACTTAAAAAATTTGTGTTAACTTTCCTTTAAGGAATTTGTTCCCAGAATCCCTTTTGCATACATATGAGGCGGTCTCCTCAACCCTTTTGACCTATTTGTGTATCCCCACTCCTGGCTCTACCTAAGCTAATCAGAAAACCCTGCACTACACTGATGAGCCCCAAGAAAGGTGAAACTGGTCTGTAGAGCTTTGTGTAGTGGCAGTATCATAGCCAATGAGGTCAAACCGAGGCGTGATTATTGCTAATTGTGATGAAGCTGAAGCTTGATGAAAGTAGGGGGCTGTGTTCCCATTAGGGAAGAGCTGCTGGCTTATTTTTTGTTGGGGGCTTTGCACATGCTCCTTCTGCCTAATCAAGCTTCACTTCCTTTGCCCCAGCCATTAGGTGGGTGGGAGGTATTTTCCTTTTTTACTTTCCAGCTGCCAGCTGGAGCCTTACCAAGGTGATTAAGGGCATTGCACCAGTACACTTCTGCACCCTGGATAGGTGTCATAATCCTCTGGGCTTGACCCTAGGCCAAGACTTGGTGGTTCTCACCCTAGCTTCGGCGAAGGTGGATCTGCCCGCACATGCTGTTCATTGGCAAAAGCCTTGGACACGTAAGCATCGGAGCCCATGCCTTCGGGTAGGACTCACAGGCGATTACTCAACATGGAAACCGGTCTGTAGTTGGGAATCTGATCAGCTATTATCCTGGCTTCTGCTTTAAATCCCAGCGGGTAAGCTTAAGCCTATAGGATAAACCCATGTAAAAGAGTCTTAAGGAATTTGTTCCCAGAATCCCTTTTGACTTATTTGCATACGTATGAGGCGGTTTCCTCAACCCTTTTGCCCAATTTGAGTTTCTGGTAAGTAATACATATAATGGGATGACACTCTGAATCACTATTGGAATAATGGGTGAACTAATGCTTATAAGTTCACACAAAGGCAAAGATGGAGACTTGTAGTTAAACAAGTGGTATGTAAGAAAATGGAGGTCTACACATGTTGCACATGAATTCAGTAACAGCTTCTTCAGTTTACTCAGCACTAAGTTGCCAATATTATAAACAGAGAAACAGCACAAGGATTCTCAGGTGACCCGGCCTTCCTGCTAACTACCTTTTTTACACTCTTTCTCAGATCAGGTGGCATTAATAGCTAATAGAGTTTTTGGCACAGGATAAAGCATACATTAGAGGAGGTGCCTCTGCTGCAACAGAACCCCTTTAGCCTTAGCCCTACTCAGTCCCTGAATGGTGAGGTACTGCTAGGGTGCTGACCCCTTCCTTTCTCCTTAGTAGAGCTTTTGATGCTCAGCTAATTGGCCTGTTACTATCTCTCACCAATTACAGTCAACTCTACAGAATCTGGCCTACCACTATCTAACTAACTAATCTATATAGAACAGATATCCAGCATGCCTACAGTTCCTCACTAATATAACTAGCCTCAGGCCACTTGACTTCATTAGACTTTCTTCATATCAGCCAAAAATGGGACGAGACACACTACTCACTTATATGGACTTTCTAAAGGCTGCCATACACGGGCCGATTCTAGCTGCCGATATCAGTCCCTTAGACCGATTCGGCAGCTTATCGGCCTATGTATGGGCACTAACGACGGACCTGCCCGACTGACATCTGGCATGAAATTAGCCAGATCTTGATCGAGCAGGTTTAAAAATTTAGTCGGATCGGGGACCACATTGGCTCGTTGATGCGGGCCCCGAACCGACAGATGCCTATACTCATCGTTCGAGTACTCTATTTCTATTGTTTGGCCCCCTGAATGCCACCTCAGGACCTTCTAAAGGGAATTTCCCACCTTACTCATCCATCTAGAAATTGGAACTCACCAAAGCACTAAAATAACATGTTAACCCCTTAAAAAAAAATATAGGCCCTAGAAAGTGAAATTACTGGAGATGCAGATAACTGAGACTTGTACTTTGGACAAGATCAAAAAAGTGCAGAAAAGAGGACAAAACTGCAAAGCCTTTATAGCACTGCAGAAAGTCAAGAGGCAGTGAGTTAATGAAAACACTGCAGTGCATTGGCACATAAATAAAGTAGCATTGTTCACAATGTGATTTACTGTACTTTGACAAATATATTTCTTTTTGTGTTTGTATGTCAAGTGAATGTGATGGTATTCACGTGGTTCTCTTTTTTCTTCCTTCGTAGAAAAACCATGCTCAGAATCCGAGCAAGTGTCTCCCAAGCTACACTGCAAAATCAATTAGCTTTTATCTGAAATGCTTGTTTGCATTAACTACACCGATGCTTGGAGAGGTCTGTAACCGATTTAGCAATAAAAGTTGAAGCTATAAGGAACCCTAGACAAGACAGGAGCATATAAAACCACTGAACTCGCAAGATGAGATTGTATTCACCTTTTCACAAGGTCCAGAAATGTGTTGATTTTTATGGTCACCATTTGAAATCCAAAAAAGCACAGGAAGAACGCTCAATCTTACTGCCGCTTATTGTTTTTACTGGGGTAAGCATCAAGAAGAACATGGTCATATATTTTGACTATTAGTATTCAAACTACATACTGAGAAGAACGATATAACATGGAACTGGTACTGGGACATCAATGAAACAGTTCACATACAGGGATTAAATGTGGCATAATATATAACTCCTTCAACCCAGCTGCATTAGGAATATCAAGGACAAGGATGCAGCTATCAGTAATTCTAAAGGCTAATGTAAAGACGGAATAGGTTCCTTCTCAGTTACAACCCACCACTGGTTCAGTCAGACCTTCCAGGCACAATGGTACACAATTACCTCCCCAACAGGCTTTGCTGAGAATTATTCTCCTAATTATGACCACTAGCCATTTTCAGAAGCAATTTAGAAGCAAATCCTCTGTTCTTCTTACATCTTAACCAACACACGTTGCCCAGCGGCTGCCAACACTGCCTGTGATCATCTCATGGAAAATGATCATTGTCTTTTTCAGGATCTAATGGAGCTAGCAAGACACCGCTTATTTTTCTTTCCAGAGACAGATAAAACTGTAATTGGATTGATCTTCTTAACTTGTTCATTATACTAATAACATTCGTTGCACAAAATATTCATTGCTGATGCAAGATAATTGTTCTGCTTCTGCAAGATTGCATAAAGGAATATGTTTATTAGAAAAAAAAAAAGAAAAAAGATGTCAAACCCCCCACTAAAAATAAAATACAATCTGTTTTAAATGGAATCAGTGGGACAGATGCACAAACATGTGCAAAGAGGACACCCTAACCAGCTATAATGGGTCTCACTGCGCTCTATGGTACCAAAAAAAACACAGAATAATGCTTGGAATACAGAAAAAAGACTGAAATTGGCTCTAATAGCTAATGAAAGAACATTTTATATACTTTATAGTCATTTTAAAACAATAGCTCAGTGCTTCCAAGACTGTGGGACTTTCAGCATTAGGTAAGCCTGAAGAGTAGTTAGGGTGAGAATTGGGTGAGTGTCCATTTGTTCTTCTAGATACACCCAAAAACACACTTTGGAGGTCCGTTAGTGTAAGCTTTGGTCTGAACATGTTTTTGCTGTCCTTGTTGTCTTGACATTCTGTTTCATAGATTTCTTATAAGCCAAGGGGGGCCTTAACCCAAGGTTGGACCTGCAAGGTGCACTTGGGCTGAAAAAGGCCAACAACCACTGCAATAGCTCATTCTCTGCTGTTGGGTTCAAACATCAGAGTGATGCCAATCTTCTTGCCAGTTGGAAATGATTGTTTGGTTAGTACAATTGCTTGTTGTTATGCAAAATGACTTTTAAGTGACTGTTTTTTTCTTCACAGAGGCAAATTAAATGAGCTAAAGCTTAGCGCAGTTAATATAAAGAGTGATTATTTGGGTAGGTTAAATCAGGGCTATCCAACTGGTGGGCCAGATGCAAATTTTCATGGCCCCCTGCCTGCCTATAAGCTCCATAGACTGCTGTGTATTACATCACAAACATGTAGTTTGTCAACTAATTGGTCCACTACATGGAAAGAGTTGGACAGCATTTATGACAAAAAAAATTTGCCCAATCTTATTAGAAGCTATTTAGGCTATTTAGAAGATCTTCGGCAATTATAAAATGTGTGCAATAGTTACTTTCTATGATGCCTCTTACAATGAAGGATGTTTTTATCAATACTAATTTATACACACGTACCGTATCCTGGTCTCTGGGTTAAGCAGCCACTAGGGACTATGTAACCTGACTCACAACCCTCACTGGTATGTGCTCTGAGCTATCTTGTACAGATATGTTTATTTATAATGATACTTGTGTACTAACTAGACATTAAAATAATTTATTAAAGGAGAACTATAGCTTAACAAATAAAGAGAATAGAAATGCTGAACATTATGTTTCGGGTTTCTGTATCAGTCCAAGGCAACCACAGCCTATTGGCAGTTAAGATCTATACCTTTAAATATTACCTGTGTTTAGGGACCAACTCACAATATACTGTAATATAGAATATAAACATGCCAGCTCAGAAACCAGTGCCAGAATTTAATAATCAGTATCCCCTAGTATCAGGTTTTATTACAGAATAACCTTATTTTCTGCTTGACGACCCCCTAAGCTTAGCTTCTCAACAAAATCCAAGGTGACAAGCTCCTGTTCATGACTTTGAAGGCCTGTGTCATGGCTGTTGAAACTTTAGGCTGGTGCAGCAAGTTCAGTATAAATAAAATACAACATTTTTAGCCATATTCATTTAAATTAAAGTCTAGTTCTTCTTTAATAAAACAGACAGAAACAATCCAATAATAGAACAAATAATGCAAAAATACACAAGAATGAACATTTGGTAGGCTGTTCATATGTTGGCCAAGGCTCATTACGAGTACTCACTTGGCTAGACCTCTGCATTGTGTTATTTGTTGGCTCCTGCCAAATAAGAGCTATGATTGGCTATTTGATACCCCCTACCAGCCTGATGAAGGTTCTGTTTGGCCGTACACTGGGTTTTTATGCAACCAAAATGTGTCTCCAATCAGGAATTCAAAATAAGCAGCTGCTTTGAGGCCACTGGGAGCAACATCCAAGGGGTCGGTGAGCAACATGTTGCATGGGAGCCACTGGTTGGGTTACAACCAGATTCTAAATGTTAGTCTAGTGTAGCCCTGGTCTAACTTGTATAATGCTTTTATGTTGTTTGATAGATGAGTTCTATCAAACAGGAGGAATTATTTACAGATGCAGCACATTGTACAAAGTGCAATTTTGGGCCACAAATTGCAATGTTTTTTTATTCAGAGAAACTCCAGCATAAAATTGCATGGGATTCAGCAATATGAACACAATTTAGTATGTATTTTGGTAAATTTTACTCGAGTTTGTGGTGCACACTGTTTCCCAAGGTGCGTTGGAATGGCATCACTTCCTATGCTTGGCATTAATAATGCCAATAACATTCTAATTGCAGCTAATGATGCAGCCCACTGTCAGTGTGTCAGTGCATAATTCATCATTGTACAATAGAATACTGTGCAATTTCGGATCACGTAATATATAATCTATTTTACCATTTTTACAAAATGAAATTAACTTCTAGAATAATGAAACCTACCGTTTTTAGTTCTCTGTCTTTGTTATCAAATGAAAGAGATGCAACATCAGAACATTTACTTAATGCTTCATGATATCTCGCCACTGCTGTAGTTAATCATAAATGGAACTAATAAGTTCTATGTGTTTGCATTAAACAGTTAAAATGTCAAAAAAGCATAAATCAGAGAGAACAGGACAGAAAAAGCAACATGTTTACAGCCATCATGCTTATTTACTTATAAAGGGAGTTAAATATATGAAACTCCTACATGTTCACTGTGGGTAATAGAACCTCAAACCACTAAATGACATTACAGCAAGCCCAGTGTGGGCAGAAAGTCAAGAGTGTGGGTTGGCAGATAAACAGATTTCATTCTGAAGATCAGAAAACTTTCTCTTGTTTTTTTTAATCTGTGTTAGTAGTTAGTGTTTGCTAGAAATTTGTTTAGAAATCAAAGACTTTCTTGTCTTCTCCCAACACATTCAGGCCGCCTTCTCTGTGAACATGTTGGGTTTTGGTGCGTTAGACAATCCATTTAATCAGAATATTATTATATATATTATTATCTCTTTATGCTCTAATATATATTATTATCTTTTTATGCTGGAAATCAAAACTTTGTGTTCTTTTTGCAACATGACAAGCAAAAGGCATGAAGATTATCATCCTAAAATAAGTCATGTCAAAATGCTTTGTTTTGCCACAAATTGCTTTTTTAACTTGGTCATGAATTGTGTAATAAAATGTTCTCAAGATTTGCCAGAAAGGATTTGTTATTGATGTTGTTGTCAATTTTTATGTATCAAGTCTTATAGACTAGGATGGAGCAAGCGTGTCTACTTCCCTTATGTAAACCTTACAAGATGGTGGGCTTTTTCTATAGACCAGTGATCCTCAACCAGTGGCTCGTGAGCAACATGTTGCTCACCATCCCCTTTGATTTTGCTGCTAATGACCTAAAAGTAGGTGCTCATTTTTACATTTCTGGTTTTGGAGGCCTCCTGCAGGCCAGCAGTCTACATGGGGCTACCAAATAGCCAATCACAGACCTTATTTGGCATCCCCAAAGAACTTTATTTTTTGCTTGTATGGCTCACCAACACCTCACTTACATCTGAGTGTGGCTCACAAGTAAAATAGTTTGTGCATCCCTGCTATAGAAAACGTTTCAGAAGCTCTGGTTGGAAGCCATTTAATTGTTCATTGTTGTTTAGATGATGACCTAAATTTGTTCTTGACCTTCCTCCTGCTTGGGGTCATAGAAAATATGTGTCCTTTTCCACACTATTTATTTAAATATATGGTATATCGTTGTAATGTTCTACAACAATACTCGGGATCTGTGTTATTTTTCAAAAATAAAATAGAATGTTAGATTAGGGGTCATTTACTTTGGCCATGAACAAAATCACTAAGGGAACCACTCAGAGACCATTTTTGTCTTGGGCCTGTCTGCACTGTGCAGAGCACAACATCATTGGGCACAAGGCAGCCCTGTTAATACCACCTGGACAGATCGTAAGTCCAGGCCCCAATGTGGCCTGTGGCTGCTGGCGCATCCTAACAAAGGGAGAAGCATGGGGTGGGAAGGGGGGGCATCTACATGCCGCCTTTTGCCCCTCGTGAATACAGCATTGCCAAGCATAGACAGCACTTTATCCATGGAGTGAATATAGGTCTCTGAGCTGCAAAACAGAGGGCAGAGATCTGTAGAATTGTGGCTTTTTTTGCACTTTGTACCCTGCCCTGCAGGAAGTAAATGACCCCTTTTCTATATTTCTGCTGAAGAAAACATCAGAGATGATTCTAGTAGTTTTGGCGAGCTAAAGCTGCAGTTCACCACACAGTCCACCAATGGCATAGACCTCAATGTACAACATACTATCTTTTTACTTGTAATTCAGAATAGGCACAGAAGTTTGCTTTGATTGCTCAAACGTAGTAAAACTGGTCATGCATTGGGTGTTATTCAGTGTAAACTTGGCTCTTGGCTGAACTGTATATGGTCTCACCAATCAATACTTATACATGATAAGAGTACTGTATTGAGCCTAGTCCTCTTCTAAAATGTCTGTATAGTACCCCAATGTGATTCCCCCCCCCACGCGTGGCCATAATGGACAAATATATAAGCACATAATGGACAAATATATAATACAAAGCAGGGTCTCTTTGCCAAAATTTTCCAAAAAGTGCTAATCTTTCTGTTTATAGACATGTAGGGACCTATAGGGTTAACATTCCCTATAGCTATAAACTCTGCACTTCCAGATGTCTATGTATCTATTATGTGTTATTGGCCCATAAGGTTTATGACTAGTGATGAGCAAATTTTTTCACCAGTCATGGATTCACAGCAAATTTCCGCATTTGTAGATTGTAAGCTCTTTTGGGCAGGGCTCCCTTCACCTCTTGTATGGGTTATTGATTGCTTTATATGTTACTCCTTGTAGATTGTAAGCTCTTTTGGGCAGGGCTCTCTTCACCTCTTGTATGGGTTATTGATTGCTTTATATGTTACTCCTTGTAGATTGTAAGCTCTTTTGGGCAGGGCTCCCTTCACCTCTTGTATGGGTTATTGATTGCTTTATATGTTACTCTGTATGTCCAATGTATGAAACCCACTTATTGTACAGCGCTGCGGAATATGTTGGCACTTAATAATTAATAATATTAATAATTTCACCATGGCAAATTTTTTTTGCGAAACTTCCGTGAAGAAAAAAAGGCACGGTCACGTCGGATTTTTCACGTTTCGCAAATTTTCTTGTCGTTTCACGAATTTTATGGCGAAGCAAAACGGGACAGATTCACTCATCACTATTTATGACCATTTCCTGCACACTGTAATAGAGTGTTTGGCAGGGGGAGGATCTTCCTCTTTGGCCTGCATCTGTTGAACAAGGTGGAAGTTCACTGAGCCTGGGTTTCACAAGAACCCCAGTAAACCTGTTCTTCCCCAGAGGGAACTTTATCTTTGGAGATATCGGGGAGCATGAATGAATGAAGCTTTAGTCAGAGACAGGTTATTAATTGTTATTGCACTTTCTAGGAAAGTGAGATAGATAGTTCTAGCTAGTAAGAGCAGCCTGTGCGCCAATTTGGTGTGATATCAGGGAGTAGCTCTCCCCTAGGCTGTGCTTGCCTAAAAGGGACCACAGTGCTGACAAGGGAATCAGGCTTAATATTAACTCCCTGATCCATGTCTGCTGTATGGTATCCAGACACCAAGAGGCACTGAAACCCTAGTCATGAACCTTAAACTTCCCTAAGCTTCCCTGCCCTGTCTCAGTTCTGCCTTGACTGTCCTGACATTTATCATCATTTGTGCTACTTTGCCCCTGTGGATTGTGAGTATTGATAACCTTGCCTTGTTTGTCTTGGATAATAAAACCATTTCTGTTTGAGTTAGCTGCAAGTACCTTCTGACATCCTTTATTTCTTTAGTATTCCACATCACACAGCATAAGTGAGTTGTAGTTGCACTACCCCGTATATACTCGAGTATAAGCCGAGTTTTTCAGCACCCAAAATGTGCTGAAAAATTAACCCTCGGCTTATACTCGAGTCCCTCCAACTAACACCCTCTGCTACCTGATTCCCTGAGTACTCTTCTGTGCTCCACTCCTTCCTGGTTCCTTGCCCCACCCCCCCAGCATGACATCACACACTCCCTGCTTTCAGCTCCGGTGTCTGTGTCTAATGGTGAGGGGGAGAGAGAGCCTTTACAAGCAGGCAGGAATGGAACTGTTTTAGGGATGTAGCGAACATCGCCAAAAATGTTCGCGGACCCGTTCGCGGACTTTCGGCAAAACTCGCGAATATTCGCGAACTTTGCGAACCCCATAGACTTCAATGGGAAGGCGAACTTTAAAACCTAGAAAAGCCATTTCTGGCCAGAAAACTGATTTTAAAGTTGTTTAAAGGGTGCCACGACCTGGACAGTGGCATGCAGGAGGGGGATCAAGGGCAAAAATTTATCTGAAAAATACTTTGTAAAAAAAACGCCCCAAAAAAACCGCAAAAAAAAAAAGCCAAAAAATAACGCCAAAAAAAAAACGCAAGCTATTCCTATGTATACGCAAAGGCGAAAAACCGAAGCGAAAAAACGCGGCGGAAAAAACCGAGGCGAAAAAACGCAGCGCAAAAAAAACGCGGCAAACCCAAAATGGCGAACATCGCCAAAAGTTCGCGAATTTGCGGACTTGCGAACACCCGATGTTCGCGCGAATTAGTTCGCCGGCGAACAGTTCGCTACATCTCTAAACTGTTTGAAGCAGGCAGGCAGACGGAACATCAAGCCTGCATGCTATTGAGGTGAGAAGGGAGGGAGAGGGAGCGAGGGAGCTCCTTGAAGTAAACCTCAAGCTGAATCCTCTCAGTTTATGATGTGCTTTAATATACAGGTTGAGGAGCAAGGCATTAATAAGTGATTACTTCTCCAGGTGACCCTGCTAGAGCAGGCAGTAGGGGGGAGCCTGGCATCTCACATACTCATTCCCTGCACGTATTTGTTCAGTAAGATTGTTAGATCCTATTTTATTGGAATTTATTTTGATTATTATTGATTTGATTTATTTTTTATTATTAGAAACTGCTGCATTTCCCATCCTAGGCTTATACTCAAGTCAATAGGTGTTTCCAGTTTTCTTAGGTAAAATTAGGCACCTTGGCTTATATTCGGATTGGCTTATACTCGAGTATATACGGTACCTCCCCCTTGTTCCTTCCACATAGTGAAGGCCCATCTTGTGCATTAGAGTCAAGTGTACCCCATGCTCTATAGCCAGCCTAGCTGGACATAGTCTGTTTTACAGCCAGAAAGTTGTTACTGACAGATGAAAGTCTCCAGGTGAGAATATATTTACACACCTAAGAATGTATTGAAATTGTGCCAATCTGTTCCGGTCAAGAGCAAAATGAAAATACAATAAATGCTTAGTGTTGTTTAAAGCTCAAAACAGGACATTTCATATTTCTTCAACCTACAATAATCAAGGAACGCTTTGTACTGTATTATATTATTTTCTTTTGCACAAAGAAAACCCACTAATTTGCCCTGGAATATATTTTACAATTTCCCCAATTGCTTCAAAATGAAAAAAAAAACCTTTCCTTTCCCATTAGATGAAGGAAATGTCAGCATGCTATTATTCTGGCTTTTGCAAAACGTCGGATCACAGCAATGAATCAGAACCACCGCGGTTTATTACAGTATTGTCAAGCCTGTTATTGTAAAGCAAAGGAGATCAAGATTATCACGTGAGAAGATTATACAGTCCCTGTCAGGTAAAACTTACTAAGAAAACCTTTAAAAACTTCAAAAATCATTTGCTTCAGAACAGTAAGAGATTAATGAATAATCTTAGCTGAGAGGCGAGTTGCCCTTTATTTGAAATGTTGGCAATACAATGTTGGCTTTATGTTGTTGTGTCTGCCTTGTTCTCTGGGGATGTCATCATGGCACGTGTTTTCCTTCTTGAGTTAAAGCATTGGACCTTTTTTTTTTTGTAAAATGCAGCACCCTGAAATATTTAAAGGAGAAGGAAAGGCTAATAAAGAGTTAATCTCAAGCTGCAGGCATACCTTCAGTTCTCTCAATAGTGCCCTTAAGTCTCCCCCTATTTCTCCCATCCCTGAGCTCTGTAAAGAAAGTTCCTATAATGCCTCACTCTTGCACCAAGACCAAGACCGGTGTACATGCTCAGTTAGTAAGACTATTAGGAAGCTTCCTGCTGATTGGCTCAGATCCCACATTCCTAAGGGGGGGAGTGAGTTCTTAGCATTCTTGAGGGAGGGGGGAGCAGGAGAGGGGAGAGAGGAGAGAGCTGCGCGTCTCTGGCAGAGGAAAACAAACAGACAAGAAATCCTGTATCTTTTCATAGAGGACTCAGTGCAGCGTTTCTGTGAGTGCTTATGGCTGTATTTACATAGGCCTTTCTGATAAAGCTTACTTTTTACCTTTCCTTCTCCTTTAACATTTTAATAAGAATATAAATACATATACTGTTATTTGTGGGGTTTTTTCAGTTTTATATGCCCCCCACAATATGGTTAGTGTTATTAGTTAGTGCACAAAACGAGGCGGGTTGGGATGTAAAGGGGCAGGGTTGTTATGTAAATGGACAGAGCAAGGGGTTGGCAATGGCTCGTGGTTAGACAGAAAGCGAGTTATGGAGTGGATCGAGGAAGAAAAAAAGATTTGAGCAGATCAGGGGTGGGCCAGGAGCATAACTTAGATGTATTTCCAGCAACTTTGTAATACCAGCCGTGGCCTTGTCAGGTGTTTTAAAGGCAAGACATAAAGCATAGAAAGTCCAAGGTATAGTGCTGGGCAGCCAGAGTACAGACAGGAAATAGAATAAAAGGTAGCAGGAGAAACTTGACTGGCAAAGATGCCTAACAAGAAAGCATAGTCATTGGCATCCCTAGGTCTTTAGCACTTGAAGTTCTCACCAAAACACACTGACATCACTCCCAGAATTCCCTGTGTAATTCTTGGTGTCTAGTGGGGATTGGCCAGTTCACATGTAGGAACCCAGTCTTATAAATGACAGAGAAAGGTTTGTTATATGTTTGCATAAAGGAAAGGCATAATCATGGGGGGGCCAGTATTTGTGTCATCTGCAACTATATTATATATTATTATATATATGGTTATTACAGGGTGGAAAGGAATGTCAGAATGTTTTGCTTATGGCCCCATGTAATGGATTGCATAAGTCACGTCAAGAGTAGAGGAGCAGTTTTATAGAAATTATCAGATTTATAGAAAAAAGACTTACAGAATTGTGATTGGTTCGCTTGTACGCATGCTTAAATAGACAGTGAGGAAGAAGGCAAATGTACAAGGAACTGCGAATCATCATAGCACAAAACACACAACAAGTGATAATGCCATATAAAATACTGTGGGTCTTAGTTTGCCTAAAATTTGAATGAAATACAAAAAAAATGTTGCCTTTGGTGCCCCAATGCCTTAAACCACTGAGGTTATGCTGGGTTATAATAATGATACAGTAATAATAGGGCATTTAGGCTGAACATGTGGTCAAGAGTTTCCTGATTTTTAAAACTGACTATTTTGAAGTATGTTATAACTAATAATAAAAGCTCTGTTTATCTGTCTCTGTGTCCTTGAATGTCTTCCCAAACTGATGTGAATGTAGTGCCCACCTGAAAATATACCATGGATACTTGCCCTCATACAGGACCCTCATACAGGACACAGGGGTGCCAGTTTGCAGTTTATTATTATTAGAAACAGGAATAGGAATAGGAGAGGGACTGAATAGAAATATAATGAATAAAGAGAGAAACCTGTAGCCTCACAGAGCAATAGTTTTGTAACTGCAGGGGTCAGTGACCTCCATTTGACGGTTGAAAAAAGTCAGAAGAGGAGGGCAAATAAATCAAAAACTCAAAGAAATAAAGAATAAAGACCAATTGCAAAGTTGATAGGAACAGGACATTTTATAGCACGTAAAGTAAAAGTGAACCACCTCTTTCTTTTTTTTTTTTTTTTTTTTGTCATATTGACTGTTTTCCTGTCTGTGGTCCTTCTATTCCCCATAGCGATGAGTTAAATCTTTGCTTGTTTCCCACCAATCCCCAATCCAGGGGTCTGATCATTCAGCCTCACATCTTGGGTGTCTGCTGCAGATCTCATCAGGTCAGTGCACTTAGTGTGGGAGCAGCTGCCTGCCTTCCTCTATGATTGTATCTGCCCATAAATCTAACGCTTTCTGTACTTTCTGTTCCAGCCGGTTTAGAGCAAGCAGATTGCATGAACAATCATAGTAGGAACCAACATTATTTATTGTTTTACGCTTTCTTGGCGCTCACCACACTAAAACACTTGGGCCTCACATATTTCCTAACATATGCACTTTTATATATACAGTGCTTCCATAACATTTTAGTCCATGGCCTGGAAATGAAATTAATTTACCTGGGACCTAAGTATGTACATGGTTCCAGCGATGATAAGTGGGTGGGTATACAATGCATATGCACATATACTGTATGCTCACACCTTATGGGAAATTTAGGGTTGCCACCTTTCATGGGTGGACAGCCCAGACGGTGAAGAGTAGGTGATGCAGGGGTGCAGAACAATGACATTTACGGGTAGACTGTAAAAGACTTGAGTTTGATCTAGATTGTAAGCTCTACGGGACAGGGATCTCTATCCTCTTGTATCTTTGACTTTTAACTTATTGCAACTGTACCTTGTATTTATTGTTATACTTTGTATTTATCTATTATTTATCCCCTGTTTGTATTAATCTATTCTACTGTTCAGTTCTGCATACATAGTGCTTTATAAATAAAGATATACATACATACATTTTGCTTCAATCAGGGCAGAGTCCTGTATTCATTTCATAAGTTAATTTTAAACCCAGACAGCAAGGCCTGGCCTGACCTGGATTTTGGAAAATGCAAGAGAGGCTGCTGTAAGATTCCATAGACAAAGCAGCATTTCTGGGGCCCCCCACCCACTTGCATAGTAACATAGTAAGTTAGGCTGAAAAAAGACATAGGTCCATCACGTTCAACCATAATGCCTATATATATAACCTGCCTAACTGCTAGTTGATCCAGAGGAAGGCAAAAAACCCCATCTGAAGTCTCTCTAATTTGCCGCAGAGGGGAAAAAATTCCTTCCTGACTCAATCGGACCAGTCCCTGGATCAACTTGTACTAAGAGCTATCTCCCATAACCCTGTATTCCCTCTCTTGCTAAGAAGCCATCCAACCCTTTCTTGAAGCTATCTAATGTATCAGCCAGCACAACTGATTCGGGGAGGGAATTCCACAACTTCACAGCTCTCACTGTAAAAAATCCTTTCCGAATATTTAAATTTAACCTCCCTTCATGCTTAAATCTTCAGCGTTGAAGCGGGTCTGCGGGGCGCATCACTAGTGCAGAGGGCACCATTGTGCTCTCACCAGCAGAGCTGAAATTTAGCTCTTAAAGTTACTAAAGGTGGCTTTTTGCCACCCATGGTAACTGGCTGCTCACTGCTGTATGTGGCAACCTTGCATCCAAGGTCCTGGTTCAAAACCAGACAACCCTAGGTAACCCTAGGAAAAATACAATATGGCCATCAAAAATAGTAGCTACTGAATGCTGTAAATGAGAGTAATTGTAGGGTGCCATATTCTGAGAATAACTAAGAATGTGGATGCTTATATGTAAGGTGCTTATAAATCTCATATAAATTAATGAGGGATTTGTAACTGAACTACTCTGGACGGAAGCCCTGGTGGATTTGCCAAGCTTTCAGATGGGTCTTTCTCCTCTCTGCTTTAGGATTTTCTTTTTGCTTGCGGCCAAAATACATGCAAACACACACATACTGTATATATATATAAATAAAGCAAGAAAAAAGAGCTGCACTCACCAGGACTTGGCAAAAATATAATAAGTTTATTTAAGCAAAGAGATCCAACGTTTCGAGCACTAACTGTGCTCTTCCTCAGGGAAAAAACCTGGTTTTTTCCCTGAGGAAGAGCACAGTTAGTGCTCGAAACGTTGGATCTCTTTGCTTAAATAAACTTATTATATTTTTGCCAAGTCCTGGTGAGTGCAGCTCTTTTTTCTTGCTTTATATTTTTTAGCCAGCACCCTGGGCATTTGAATTTCAATAGGGTGTGCTCCGTTTGTTCTTGCTATATATATATATATATATATATACAGGTATCGGACCCCTTATCCGGAAACCCGTTATCCAGAAAGCTCCGAATTACGGAATGCCCGTCTCCCATAGACTCCATTTTAATCAAATAATTCAGAATTTTAAAACTGATTTCCTTTTTCTCTGTAATAATAAAACAGTACCATGTAATTGATCCCAACTAAGATATAATCAATCCTTATTGGATGCAAAACAATCCTATTGGGTTTAATTAATGTTTTATTGATTTTTTAGCAGACTTAAGGTATGGAGATCCAAATTACGGAAAGACCCCTTATCCGGAATACCCTTGGTCCCGAGCATTCTGGATAATGGGTCCTATACCTGTATATATATATATATATATTTGAAACTCTATGAATCATTGACTCATGTTAAGGCAGCTAAAATCTGAAAAAATCATCAAATAATATTGATTCCTCTATAAAAAAGTATTCCGAGGGTAGAGACTTCATTAAATTTCGTTTTCACATTCTTCAAAGAAACAAATACTCTAAATTTATCAACAAAATCCCTGAATCCAGTTACATATTTTCGATGCACAAATCCTGTTTTCTTAAAGAAAAAAAAGAACAATCTATTTTTTTTTCCCTTGGAGAAAGGTTTTGACAAGTCCCCTTGCAGCAAAATTTACTTTTCATTAGTTTATTGATTTCCCAACAAGGGCACGATGCACACAATCTATATGGTTGACATTGCAAAAAAACCCTATATTATTCAGTTTATAAACATGTCAGTTTCCATTTTCCCGTATGTATTTTTAAGCCATTGCAAGCCAAATAAAAATTCATATTGTTATTAAGTATTTATAAATGTATTCTTAGGTGCTGCTCTACTGCATTAGGAGAAAGGGAACTGCTGGGCAGCAGAGATTCCTGGAGATACAGGTATATACACCGATAGTACAGTATAACGAAGGTTAAGGACTTAGCTAATTACAAAAGCATTTAATGCACTGTGTGTATGTATGTATATATACATTAATACAGTGCTAAATATGTATGCAGTAATTTGAAATTCTTATAACATCAGTAACGTTGAAAGCATTAATAAGCTTAATAAATAACAATAAGCACAATGATTATTATTGATGGCGCTGCAGTAAAAATACTTTTACAAGGTCCTGGATGAACCCCTTGAATTCCATTAAATAAACATAATATGGTTCTTACAAAGTGCAATTTTAGTACTTTTGCAAACCGACTTCCACTATTGCAGAATTGCCACAGGTTTCTGGGCTCTGTTCTGGAGGGCAGAGCCATGCAGCTGCTCCAATGAATACAGAAGACTATCCTAATGAATACAGAGCTACCTGCGGTTAGCAGGATTGTACTAACTTGAGGCTGGCAGGGGAGCCACATAAACATCCCCACTCCTGCCTATTACCTGCCCCCCATGTCAGGCATTAAAGGAGAAGGAAAGTCATTTTGGCATTTTATTTCCAATAGATTTGCCACATTAGTGCCACCTAGAACAATATATTTATTCTACAGAAAGCATTGCCATACCTGAGTAAAGAGCCCTAGAAGCTTTCTCCCTTTGCTTAAGACAGCAGCTGCCATTTTAAATAGCTTTCTGCTCCAGTTCTAGCCGTTATAGCTGAGATCACACATTCCTAAGGGAGGGAGTTCTTAGCATTCTTACGGAAGGGGGGGGCAGGAGAGGGGAGGGGGAGCAGGAGAGGGAAGAGAGGAGAGAACTGTGCAGACTCTGGCCACTGGAATTAAGGATGTTTCTGAGAGAGGAAGTCAGTCACCCAAACAACATGTTTACAAAAATGGAGAGAAGACATCCTGTGTTTCTTTTGATAGAGGACTTAGGGCAGCGTTTCTGTGAGTGCTTATGGCTGTATTTACATAGCCCTTGATACTAATATTTGCAACTTGCACAGACCACATCTAGACCAAGGGAAGAAGTGCTTGCTGAATGAAAGGGTGCATTTTTGTACGTCTTAGTTCTCTTGTACTTCTAACCCCGCTCTGGCCCCTACAGTTTCTTTTATTATCTTATATTGACTGGTAGACTTATTTATAAAAATTAATATTTCAGAATTTTTGTATTTTTTCTAATGGGAATAAATACAATTTCTTAAAACCCAAATGTTTGCTTAATTATTAAAAAACCTGAATACAAAAAAATGCAATAAAACATATTCATACTTTACTCATCATGTTTAATGGTTCTACAAACTCGAAATATTTTTGAAAAAATAATAAGTTATAGGTTTTTCCCAGAAGTCATGTCATTTTCTGTGGTCCCACATAGACAAGCTGCCTGCTGGGTTTTATTTCTCCCAGATTTTATGTTTTCCCAGAATTTACTCTGTTTTGTTGCTGCCCCCTGGAAAACATAAAACCACAAGCTTTCAGATTCCAAATTGAGTTTTTCGTGTCTTTTTCTCTTAAATAGTGAAAGTAAATATCAAAACTTTTAGTTTTTGCCCATAATACAAATTCATGATTTGTAGCGGCAAAAAAAATCAATCACAGTAAAAATTTATATTTTTAAGCATTGATTTTTTTTTTTTTTTTAAACTAAAATCTGGGAGCTTTACATTTTTTGGAAAAAAAAACACAATTGTGAAATGGAAAACAAGAAATCCTTGTAAAAAAAAACTCACTTGTTTTTCATATACAAGTCCAATCTCAGCCAACTATTAATAATAAATCAGCCCCTTAGTATGACTAGAGGCAAATCTATAAAAATAAAAACACTGCCTCGATGGTTATAAATTCAGCAGCCTTTGCTGTAATCCACTCCGTGTCAAATGCCTCCGTGACAAACACCTTAATCTCTTTTAAATAAACATGCGTATGAAACTCTTGTCTGGAGCTGCCTCAGCTGCTTCCTGGTAGACTCTATAATCCACTGTCGCCATTCCTCCTCCCTTAACAGCAGGTACGATTATATGAGTTGCAACTTCAGAAATGTCCTGTATTGCTTTCTATTCTCTGTTGGAATGGTTGCATGAATCTATGATTTTGTTTAGTTTATAACTGCAATTATCTCTTAACATTCTTCAAAAACTGCGCATTGACACCACCAAGACCATGATACCCACTTAACGACAACATACTTTGAGCTCCTATGCACCAACTCAGAGACTAAAGCTGGCCATACACGGGCAGATCTGCTCACTTGGCGATGTCACCAGCGAGCGGATCTTCACCCGATATCCCCACCTATGGGTGGGCGATATTGGGGAGGCATGTAGGCGAATTCTACACGTGGCAATGGGGCAGTCGGTTCAGGGACCTCATCAACGAGCCGACGCGGTCCCCAATCCGACTGGATTTTCTAACCTGGCCAATCGATATCTGGACAATTTCAGGCCAGATATCGGTCGGCCAGGCCCCTCGGTTCTGCCCCTACATGAGCCGATAAGCTGCCGAATCAGTCCAAGGGGCCGATATCGGCAGCTATAATCGGCCCGTGTATGGGGACCTTAACACTCATCTCTCTACTTTATAATAACCTATCAACAGAAAACACCATACTGGTCCAGCCTTGCATGACAAAGTGGGAAACAGACCTCCAACAAGGCATCCCCCACCTCACAATGGCAAATAATATTGGACAAGGCTAGAACGACATCTGTTTGTACCACAGTGACAGAGAGAGTTTATAAACTGATCTACAGATTATTATACCCTCTCTAGGCTCTCCAAACTGACAGGAGGCTCCTCCACCCTGTCTGCTTTGCCGGCTGTAGTGAGAGAGGCACTTTATTGTGGTGGACATGTAGGGTGGTTGGGGAATTCTAGGAGAAGGTGGCGAAAACCCTCTCAACCATCTTCAGGCTCAGAATAGATCCTGACCCTCTATCCTACCTCCTTGGAATGCCAATCAGAGCACCAAAGTGCCCAGACAACAATAGACTAGCCACCCATATATTTACAGCTGCGAAGACACTTCTTGCACCACTCAACATCTACTTGTAATTAAGGTGAAATGGATTACAACAATGGCAATCAGGGCACAATTACAAGGGAAAAGCTACGATCATGAGTTGCTGTGGCTCCCCTGGATGGAGTTAGAGAGAGAGAGAAGTTGGGACCCACATGAACTTTCTTCCAAAGGGGTTGGGAGTCAGATCACTTAACCCCCCTCTACTCCTAGACCAATCAGTTTTCACCCTAGCCCTCCACTGGTCTTTAGTACGTGTTAGCCGAAACCTCCTCTCTGAATCACTTGAGTGTTGATCTTACATAGCAGACGGCCAAGGAAGAGAGGATGTTCAGGTTGTATACTTAAACATACTGAGAAGGACCAAATATTCATTCATTCATCCATCCATATTTTCACTGTGTAATGAGAAAAAAATGTGATACTCTATATCATTTGTTACCAATGCAATGTTATGTTACATGGATAATGTAAGTTTGAAAAAGCAATAAAAAATAAAAAAACTACTACCGATTGACTACCAGAGGCATAGAAGAAGTGAAAGTTAAGGAGCTGTTATGGTTTAAATTCCTAGTTATCCTCTACGGATCATTTTATTTCATGTTGGTAACTGCAATGCCATGTTTTACAGCATATAAGGAGTTAAATTTGTCTGTGATTCAGCAAGTGGTCATGCTGAAGCCCCTAGAGAGACTAGAGCTATTCTGTGGCCATTCTGTTTATGAGGCAAAGAAGGTCAGGGTATCATTTTCAAGTATTGTTATTTAGTTGTCAGCACAATGCTGGTGCTGTTTTAACATAGCAGTTAGCACCACCTACAGGCTTGATATATATTGATAGAGCGTCCCACAGATATTCCATGTGGTGCCAAGTCATAGATAGACTGGTAAACTGCAGTCATTGATCTTACTGTCCCTCCTGGTTACACAAATCAAGTGAGGCTGGTGGTTTTATAAGACATTAATGGCATTAATGGGAGTAATGTTGGTTCCTTTTCCTGGGGCTTGAAATTGCCATGATGGGATCCATTGTCCTTGTTGATTCCCAGTCCTCACGACCCTTTCAGCCCAAACAACCCTTTCTCTTAGTGAAGATACTTTAAACCTATAGCAACATAACATAACATAACAAATTACTGACTAATTCAGTTCCACTATAGGTATTGCAGGCTTACTTTCTACAAACAGTAGTGAATGAAGAGTCCGAAGGGTCAAAGGCCAAACATTCCTGGAGTGGTGTTTTATTATTTTGTATTGCATAATTTGAATTAAATAAAATTGTTATTTATAAATGTAGTTATTGTGTAATTAAAGTGGTAGCTTTTCATATGCTTCCTAACATGCAGTGAGTTTTTGGTTTTCAAAAGCCCTAGAATATGTCATGAGGTTTTGTAAAGAAAGACTCTGCCCTGGTCAGAGCACCCTATTGGATTCAAACAGAGCATTGACAGAACCTCATTACCAAAACATACAAGCTTCCCTGTGCACATCAGATGGGAAAGAAAGGTTCAGCTAGTTAGGTGTTACAGAAGAAAAGGATTGTAGATTGTGGTTTGTTGATGGGCTTATCAGGATTTGGCCTGGCCTGGTAAGTCAAAGAAGCATGGGCATCTAAAGGATCATTTATACCAGTGATTCCCAATCAGTGGTTTGTGAGCAACATGTTGCTCCTTGGATGTTGGTCTCAGTGCCCCCAAACCAGGTAGTTATTTTAAAATTCCTGACTTGGTGGCAAGTTTTGGCTGAATAAAAACAAGATTTACTACCAAATAAAGCCTCCTGTAAGCTGATAGGGTGCATAGAGGCTGCCTAATTTGGCTCCTCCATGAACTTTTATGATGCTTGTGTTGCTCTCCAAGTCTTTTTACATTTGACTGTTTGATTTGAAAGTTTGGGGACCCCTGATTTATACCATCAGGTAAAGTGATCACCTCCATTAAGACAGTACTTCTGAAGAGAAGCTAGCTCTTTTGCTCTTTGTACAAGTTCAACAGAGGAAGAGTGCCTCCACCCACTCCTTGTCCCCGGCATGGAACAGCCTAGACCCTGCTCTTTCTTTGCCCTTCTCTCTTTCAATACTTTGCTATTATTATTTAACGTTTTCACGCTCCTTATTTATTTTCTTGGAGACATTTATGTTATTTCACAGCTTTTTCCCTGTTTCATTGTGAAATCATCATTTAAGGTTTGTTTTTTTGCTGCTGTTGCTGGGTTTTTAAGTAAAAACATGAAAGCTGAAAATGTCAGTTTTGAATGAGTGTTACACTGCCTGCTGTGCTTACAAATTCTGCCTTTGCTCGGCAGTCCCAGGATATGCAGTTTGATTATTTACTTTGCTGCTTTCTGTGTGCCATTTACATTAGATCATATCCAACCCCTCAGTGCACTATGGTATTACAGTATATGTGGTTCGGTAACAGATATAAAGACCTAACAACAATTATAGGAACAATTACCGAAGAACTCATAAGGCAAAAAAAGAAAAAGAAATTACATTTCAGTTACTCACTGATTCCATAATGAAATACGGAATAGTTTAATCGGCCAATGCCATTTGAAGGTAATGGGGGGGGGGGGTTCACTGATAATTAATTGGGGTCTTAGGTCATACATTTGATACAGATGTTATATATGAAGAGTAATGATGAGAGAAATGTTTCGCCAGGCATGGATTCGTGGTGAATTTCCGCTTTTCACAACTGGCGGATTTTTTTGCAGAACGGATGAAAAAATTAGCCGCAGAAAAATTAGCTGCGCATCCAAAGATTGTCGCCCGTGTCCAAAGAATTGTCGCCTGCATCCAAAGATTTGTTGCACGTCAAAAGAATTGTTGCGGGCACAACATTTTCTCCGTTTCGCTAATTTTTTGCCATTTCGCAAATCTTTTGAAAGATTTGCGAACTTTTCAGCGAAGTGAATCAGGACAGATTCGCTCATCACTAATGAAGAGAAAAGTTTGACTGTTTGTTGTGGCTTTGTTCTCTATGGGATCAGACATGCTATGACTGAACGTGACTTTTTTTAGGGGGCGTCTTCTCATCCAGGAAGTGGTCAACAGCCAATGTTACTGTGGGCCCCTGTGTGCATTGCCCCTGCCTGTACTGTTATTTCATGTTACCAAATATTCACTTCAACACAGAACACAACTAAACTTTTCAGGCATCGTTTATCATCCTGATCTTCAGACCATCTGCTTACCTCAAAATCAGAGGTCTGCCCATCTGACAAATAAGACTGAACCATTCTATACTATAGGATAGCTACTCAGCAGGGTATTGTGGCACAGGACAAAACATATACTAAGGTGTTTTCAAAGGTACTGATCTTCAGTCAGCCATCTGTTTACCCTAAGGTACACACTATAGTATATTATCAATGTAATTTAGTAAAAGGAGGAAACCCATACCTAAAGATTTTCAAAGATGCTTACAAAGCTATGGATGGCATACCCATGGATGGGCAATACTGAGCAGTGACATTGAGGAATTCCATGGTTTTTGAGAACTATTCAACTATTCAGGGTGATGCTGGCTACCTTAGCTAGTCTGTTGGCTTTAATAAAACAAACAATGATATGGCTCTTCAAGTTGTCCGTGAAGGTTCTCAATTATGCAAGTGATGGTATAGCTGAAGTAATAAGTCAAATTAACTGGATTTGCTCTGTTTTTCTTGCTATTTAGAATCTGAATTGAGAAAGCCAGTTGAATGGCTAGAGAAAGGTCTTCCAGAAAAACACAAGTCCAGTTGATTTGACTTATTAGTACAGGATCTTCACATTCTAATCATGGGTGCAACTTGACAAGTTGCACCTCCCATTTCAGTGACAGGGACGTGATCAGGAGCAGGACCATTTCCTATCAACATGTCATATGTGCCACAGCCCTCATGTCCTCTTCATACTATCCTATCATAGATCCCAATGCAAACAAGAAAAGGGTTCATTCATTTTATATCTCACTCCTGTACCAAAAAATGTAACATTACAATCTTATTAACATATAGAGAAATGTGTCATTTGTTGATATATTATCTGCACAACTGAGTTGACAGTAGAACCACTAGAACAAATGGCTCCTATTGGAAATGTTTGATACTCAACTACTCATAAAGTCCAGATACTATAAATAATGGGGTCTGTCGATCTACTTCTTCTGCACTACATGGAAAATATTTTATGTAGAGGAATCAGTGCTGATGTGGTTACTGACAGAAGACCAATTGGAGAATTTGTGTTCTTGCCAGAGAAAATGATGCCATAAAAACTGGCACCAGAAACCTTGATTCAGCACCCATTGTGCAAAACCGTCAATATCCTTTAACGGTTGGCGGCGGTGAGCTTTCATTAGGCATTAATAACAAATGGCCAATAATGAAGCTGATGCATTTGATACACTGCACTTAACATTAAATTCCTCATTTTGTAATTTTCAACAATTGCATTTCCAATATCAGCTTTTGAATAATTGGTCAACTTCTTGTAACTAAGCAGATTTCCTTCCCATTACAAAAAGCCCATTGTTGCCTATATTTGCAGAGAAATAACTGTAACTCTTGTTTATTGCATCACTGATGTGTATTATAATTCAATTTCTTTTCATATTATCTTGCATTGATTCTCCTACCCTGGTTTTAAGGACCAGTAACATTGTAAAAATATGTTTACAAGTAAACTACTGTATTTGAGCTAGAATTTCATCATGCATTTTTGTGCAGGAAAATGAAGAAGAAAATGACTTTAATGCATTTAGAGCATGAATAAAGGGGGAAAAGCACATTTATTTCAATGAATTGGGCACAAGGAAGAACAGCCATTGCCTCTAATGCATTTGGCGCAGGAAAATATGGCCATTCATTCTAATGCATTTGGCACGAGATTATATTCCCATTCATTTCAATGCATTCTATTGTTGTAATCATAAAGAGCTAAACAGTGCAAACTCTTTGCAAGGCACATAATACGATTACCAGAGCACAGTTAATTCCCCAGCCTAATGAACTTTTGTTTGTGCATTGGTAATCTAATTACAGTAACTGCCTCGCAAGGATCAAACATGGATACCTGTGTTTGCCCTGAACTCATGTTGAAAAGGGGGTATACCGCCACATTAGATGAGCCAAGGCATCCCCAACCTGCAGATAATGGTTTATTGAGAATCACCAGAAAACATCCATAAGGGTGAAAACACAAGGAGCTATTAGTAGCAACTACTTATCATGTCTACAAAAATAGATAATGCTGATATTTACTAATAGTTGTCTCTATGTGTGTTTTAGCAGAGGCAATTCTCAGTATCAACTATGGGAGGGTATGTTCTGGCGTTTAGTAGCCATGGCAAGTAGCTGCTACTAAGTAGTGTGTCCTCACCCTAACATCTCCTATTGACCTTTGTGGACACTGCTGGTCAGCACTGGGATACAAATTTTTCAGCCAAAAAAATGCACAGTTGCCAAACATTGTCTAGTGGGTTCTATTAAATTCATAAATGGCATCTGGAGAATTTCAGACCCATGTGTCCTGTTTATAAATAGCAGTCAATTTATGGTTATGAAAATCCGGTACATATTTCAGTGGCATGTATAACACTTCTTTGGCTGTGTATTCCAGATGGAGAAATGTCCCACACCTTCCCAAGGCTTCTGCCATTGATATCAAAGAAAGTCGATGTTCATGAAGCAGAAAATTCCCACACCAGTGGAAAAATGCTACATGTGACTTAAGCCTTGGGGTACAAGATACAACCGAGACCTTTGGATGATGGGTTGGATAATGCTCTGCAAATCTTAGACAATAGAAGGTGAACATCCTTCATCTTCTCTTATACTTGAGATACTGGATTTATAACATTGATATCTCTATTGTATGCTTCTGAAGTCTTCTGGTGTAAAGTTTTTGAAAGAAGTTATCAAAAATAAATAAACTTTACACTCTTTTTCATACTTTTGAAAGCTATAGTAAGAGGTTTAATAGAAGAGGAACAAATGATTATGGGATTCCTTTGGAACTAATAAAGGCATTGACCATAGGGCATACTTCAGCAGAGAAATCATAGATAAAGAACAGCAAACATGAATATTCAAATTGCTTTTCTAAATAGTATAATGAGGTAAGATTAATTTCCTGGGTAAGATTAATTGCCTAGTCAAAGACTAATCCATTGATCATTTCCCCAGAGGAGATATCAAGGAATATCATATTAATTGCTGGCTAGGTTCTTTGACCCATATAAGTAATGGTTGGTATCTGCAGAACATTTGTATATTAAGATACTGCATTGCAGGGAAACACCCATAGAAAGGGTCACGGTGCACTTTCAGGAATAATTTTTTTCACCACCAGAAGAGTTCAAAGATGTTGCACTAACCATGAATGGAATGGCATGTGAAGAACCAATAGGCACACTTAGGGGCACATTTACTAATCCACGAACGTCCGAAAAGCGTCCGAATGCGTTTTTTTCGTAATGATCGGTAATTGTCGCAAATTTTTTGAGTGCTCAATATGAAAAAGTCGCGACAATTCGCGAAAGTCGTAACGGCTATGCAAAAGTCACGACAATTCACGAAAGTCATAATGGTTATGAAAAAGTCGCGACAATTCACAAAAGTCATAATGGCTATGCAAAAGTCGCGACAATTCACGAAAGTCATAATGGCTATGCAAAAGTCGCGACAATTCACGAAAGTCATAATGGCTATGAAAAAGGCGCGACAATTTACGAAAAAGTCGTAACGGCATCGAAAAAAATCGCAAAAAATACGAGAAAGTCGCAAAATGTTCATTTTCCAATCCAAATTTTTCTCATTCGGATTCGTGGATTAGTAAATCAGCCCCATAGTACTTAGATTTGGGTGCAAGGCACAGCGTGACCCCTGTACTTACCAGGTGTTAAATGCAGGGCACCATTAGTCCTGCCCCCTGTGCCTTGCCCTAGACAAGCTATCAAAAGTTGCACCTAGCACAGTAACCTTGCACAAACAATATGTGAATTAAATACTATAGTAATAGTGATTAGTAATAGTGATGAGCACATCTGTCCCTTTTGCTTTGCCAAATAATTTGCAAAATTGCTGAAAAATTTGTGAAACGGCAAAAAAGCAGCAAAAATCTTTGAAGTCAATAGACGACTTTTATTACATGTGACAATTTTAGGGCTGTGGCACATGGGGAGATTATCCTTGTCTCCCTTGTCACGGGCGACTAATCTCCCCGATATGTCATCCCACCGGCATGAATGTAAATCGCCAGTGGGATGGCATACGTGGCGCCGTGATCACGGAAGTTGCCTCTCGAGACAACTTCGCTGATTTCGGCAAATCGCAGACGCCGCGTATGCCATCCCACCGGCGATTTACATTCATGCCATATCGTGTCATATCGGGGAGATTAGCCTCCCACGACAAGGAAGATTTCCTTATCTCCCCTTGTGCCACAGCCCTTATGTGCAACAAATGTTTATCCATGCAACATTTTTTGCACACAACTTTTTTTCTCAGCAAAATTTTTTCTTGCCAACTTTTTTGTTTTTGCAGCAAATTTTTACCGCAGTTTCGCTGCAAATCCAATGCCTGCCAAAAAACTTTGCTCATCACTAATTAGGAGAATAGTGTTTACCCCCAGCATTAATTTTGATGCAGACAAACTTTCGAAAGTCCCTCCCGTTGCTCTTGGTCAGTTTTGCTCAAGGTCAGAAAATAGATCCTTCTTGATGGTTAAGGGAAATTGCCTCTGGATCAGCTTATTGACCCCGGTTCAATGAATAATTGAAGCTGTGGAAGTTCTGGTCACTTTAAAGATATTAAAACCCTTTCTTAGACGTTGATAACTTATTGAAGGTCAACTTAATTATAAGCAAACGCAGGAACTGAACTTAGTTGTCCCTGATTTATTGCCCAGTGTTACAGCTTTACTCACACTGATATTCACTGTCTCTTTTTCTCATACAAGGTATCTGTTATGACTTACTGTATGATATTGATCTAGTTACTTGGGTGACAATGCTAATGCAAGTGAAATGTGCATGAAAATCTCCATGTTCTTCTGCAACCAAATAACATTTCCTAGAATTTGAACCACAACTAATGAACTAATTACTGATGAATTTGCAAATGAGTCTCCTTGCTGGTTTTCTCATCCTTGCCATCAATGTATGTGTCAATTGACTCATTTCTGCTGTGGTAAAGCACATGGTTAGTACGTGTGTGGGCAAATGGCAAACAATCAAAGCCCTAGAAGTAAAGGTGCCCATACACTATAAGATCCGCTCGCTTGGCGATGTCGCCAAGCGAGCGGATCTTCACCTGATATCCCCACCTACGGGTGGGCGATATCGGGTAGCAAGGGACTTTAAAAAAAAATAATCCGATCGTTTGGCCCTGGGGCCAAACGATCGGATTACATTTGAGCTTATGGGGCAGTCGGTTCGGGGACCGCATCAACGAGCCGATGCGGTCCCCGATCCGACCGGATTTTCTAACCTGGCCGATCGAGATCTGGCCAATTTCAGGCCAGATATCGGTCGGCCAGGCAGCTCTGTTCTGCCCATACACGGGCCGATTAGCTGCCGAATCGGTCCAAGGGACCCATATCGGCAGCTATAGTCGGCCCGTGTATGGGGACCTTAACACCTTCTCAAGGCAGGTTTTCATCACAGGGGGCATACATGTGTTCTTTACCTCTCCTCCTTCCACCTTATTCATGAAAGTATAATAAACTGGCATTTTGGTGCAAAGGGCAATTATAAGGGGCATGTATTGACACAAATACCTTTTTGTACTGCATTAAACTGTATGATGTTTGCCACATATTTTTGCACCTTTGTACAAATATGTGATTCCTCAGCTTAAAAAACCCCCCATAAAAGTCTGCTTTTGATTGGTAGGAACCATTTCCCCTACCCCGTAGACTATAACAAAGATAACTTCTTCTAACACAGTTGAATCGGGCCCATTATACAGAAATCTGATGTTTTGGTCCTTTGCACCCCTTTTTTTACTCACGTGGAGTGCTGCCACTTAGGGACTTAATTATATGTATGTATGTATGCATTTATTTAACTTGGGAAGCTAAGAAAGATCTCATGTCAAAAAGTCTGTGATTTTTTCATTGTAATTAGGGATATTGTATCTGAAAATGTTTACCGCCACAAAGCAGTTCTGCATAGTATTGTCATTTTTCCCACTGCTGGAAAAAAAAACATAGGTATGTATGTACAGTATGTATGTATGTATATTTTTATTTATATAGTGCTACTTATGTACACAGTGCTGTACAGCAGAACAATAAACAAACAGGGTCATTACAATAATAGATAAATAAATACAAAGTACAATAATGAAACAAATAAATAAACAGAACATAGGTATGTATGTACAGTATGTATGTATGTATATTTTTATTTATATAGTGCTACTTATGTACACAGTGCTGTACAGCAGAACAGCAAACAAACAGGGTAATTACATGTACAGTATGTATGTATGTATATTTTTATTTATATAGTGCTACTTATGTACACAGTGCTGTACAGCAGAACAGCAAACAAACAGGGTAATTACAATAATAGATAAATAAATACAAAGTACAATAATGAAACAAATACAAATAAATAACAGAACATAGGTATGTATGTACAGTATGTATGTATGTATATTTTTATTTATATAGTGCTACTTATGTACACAGTGCTGTACAGCAGAACAATAAACAAACAGGGTCATTACAATAATAGATAAATAAATACAAAGTACAATAGTGAAACAAATACAAATAAATAAAAAGTACAGTTGCATTAAATATTCCACAGAGCTATGTGACAAGAGACAAGAAGATGGATGTCCCTGCCCTATAGAGCTTACAATCTAAGTGGGTGGGTAACTTACAGTAATAATAGTAGGGTATTAAGTGCTGAAGGTTACAGAGGGTAACACTGCAATATAAGTGTCAGTGCATAGGAGGCATTACTCTTACTAAAAGTCGCTAATGTGTAGTTTTACGTTTGCTTATGGGATTTATCACTAATTATCTGAAAAGAGATCTGTTATCCAGTGTAGTGAAGACTCATTTACTCATTTACCCTTCTGTGTTAGCCGATAATCCTCCATGAAAAAACCTTTTACATGGTGTGTGTTTAATTCAGCTGCCTTAATCCCATCCAATTTGTATCACACCGCCCCTCCTCTATATATCCCCTTTTACGTCCCGAGATCTATGTCTGGCGTGATGCATTTATACAGCATGCCTCGCTAACCATGTTTGTAATCTACTAGATGAATGGGGCCCTAGTGTCCCGAAAGCTTTCAAAGATCATCAGTTGTCAGCCAATAATGCTCTGCCCTTTAATCCGCTCTTGTTATTTTCTTGTTATATTCTTTATCCTCTCGTGCATTATGGAGCTAACGCTGCACTGGCCTTTAGTGGAAACGCTCTGAAAGTGAGAAAAAAAAAGGGCTACAAAATCGGATTTCAAGGGTGACGGCGGAAAGGTGGAATTACACAAAAAGGCCCACCTCAACAGCTACTTCAAACACCGGAGTAGCTTTTATCAGTAAGAAAAGATCTGTATCAGGAACAGATGTCTGCATTATCTCATGTAAAAGCACCAGAATAGCCGGTTCTTGCTACAGCTTCAAGGGCAAGGTGTAAAAAACAGAGATAAAAGGGACTTAAGGTCCCCATACACTATAAGATCCGCTCGCTTTGCGATGTCGCCAAGCGAGCGGATCTTTAACCGATATCCCCACCTACGGGTGGGCGATATCGGGTAGCAAGTTGCTTTAAAAAAAAATAATCGGATTACATTTGCGGCCATGGGCAGTCGGTTCGGGGACCGCATCGACGAGCCGCTGCGGCCCCCGATCCGACTGGATTTTTCTAACCTGGCCAATCGATATCTGGCCAATTTCAGGCCAGATATCGGTCAGCCAGGCCGCTCGTTTCTGGCCATACACGGGCCAATAAGCTGCTGAATCGGTCCAAGGGACCGATATCGGCAGCTTCTATCGGCCCGTGTATGGGGACCTTTAGGCTGTTGAGGGTTTGGCTCGATCTGACGCAGGCGTTGGGTTGGAGGAGATTGTGATGAACGGTTTGAGAATGGAGTGTCCCCGGCAGAAACTTTTAGTTAGTTTCTTAAACATGGCATTGACTTGTGGATCCTTGAAAATATATTCCATTTGCAATCTGTCATACTTTGCTTTCATCTTATTGACAGAATAGCTAATTCATTTGGTGCGCCCAATCATTTATTTGTGGCCACTGAATTTTTGCATGGGGAATACGCAAGGTCTGGGTTAGAGGCTTTCTGTAGCTATGGTAACACCCTGCTCAGATGCTGAAAGGGAAAGATGCTTTAACTCCTTCCTGTACCTCTGAGTTATTATTAAAGCCTGTTTAACTTGGGAATGTACAAAATAGATTGGTATTTATTATCTTTATTTATTTGAAGTGCTGACGCATTTATGGAGCTCTTTGCAGAGTTCTCCAACCTAAGATCCTTATAATATTCACACACAACAGTAAGTTCAATTTCATCAGGAGTCTGTGTGTGCAAGATGATGGACCACTCCTTGGTACCCAGGACCTTATCCAACTTGGACTATGGAATATGTGTTACATTAGGCTTTCCCTCTATGGCTCTGCTAGATCTTGAACCTGGGACCTTTTGGTTGCTGGCTGCTCTCCTTAGTCACTGGGCCAGGAGAGCAGCTGACAAGCTCTTTCTTCCAGTCTATCACTTTTAGTTTTACCTGGATTTCCCATTGTGTCCCAGCACTCTTATTTGTTGGGCTGGCCAGCCAATCAGAGCTGGCTATGCCCTATAAAAGTCCAGCTCATCTCACATCCCTTATCTTCACTATAGGGTTAACCACAATGACTTTATTTGCTTCATAGATGGAGTGATATAGACTCATTTCTCAGATAGTTCAGATGGTTACTTGCCTTGATGGTTTTGGGCATAGGCAAAGGTAGTTGTCTCTTATAGGTAAACTAGTCCCCAGCACTAGAAGGATGCCCACAGTGGTGTTTTACTCGAGGAATATATCTATTCCGGAGCCTAACCACTTGAGTCCTTATGCTAGTGAGTGACACTACGGGATTCTACTTGTTGGAGCATTTGACGGCACTACTAACTACCCCCTTAGCCTAAATCTCACTCCTATAGTGAGCTATTAATGAAACTTATACTATGAGCACCTTTTGAGGCCTACCTCCACCTCATACTCCCAAGCACGCTGATAGTGTCTAGTTCAGAAATAACTTATGACTTGTGTGCTAACCATGATTGTATTTAAAGAAATGACATGTGATGTGAATTACAATAGCCACATCCAAGTTTCTGGTCAGTATACAGTACATTCCATGTGAAACTATGTATGTAAAGGGGTTGTGCACCATTAAGTTAACTTTTAGTATGATGTAGAGCAGTGATCCCCAACCAGTGGCTCCCTAACAACATGTTGCTCACCAACCCCTTGGATGTTGCTCTCAGTGCCCCCAAACCAGGTAGTTATTTTTGAATTCCTGATAACATACTAAAAGCTAACTTAAAGCTGAACCTCCCCTTGAAGGAAATTGGTATTTGCTTGCTTGCTTGCTCATGTAAAGTCCAGAGGCTCTTTCTTTCTTTCGTTCTCTTTCTCTCTTTCTTTCTTTCTTTCTTTCTTTCTTTCTTTCTTTCTTTCTTTCTTTCTTTCTTTCTCTCTTTCATTCTTTCTTTCTTTCTTTCTTTCATCTTTCTTTTTATTTTTTTCTATCTTTCTTTTTATCTCTTTTTCTTTTCTTTCTTTTTTTCTCTCTTTCTTTCTTTCTATCTCTCTCTCTCTCTCTCTCTCTCTTTCTTTCTTTCTTTCTTTATTTCTTTCTTTCTTTCTTTCTTTCTTTCTTTATTTCTTTCTTTCTTTCTCCTTACAAATATGTATTTTATACCAATGTCATTGCTCAGTGTGGTCTAATCTTTATTTTTTTTTAAGAAGCAACACTTAAAGAGTCCATTAACATTAAGTTCTGCACATAGAAAATATGCTTAATATGAACAAAAGACAAATGGTGGTGTTTGAGAGTTAAATGGGCACACCGAAATGTATCAAAAGCTAATACCAGTGCAATTTTCTACAGGACAAATGCAGCAATCAATACTTAGCGTTAGCAGCAGAGTGAAAATGGATGAGATAGAATGGAGAAAATTGGCTTTCCTGCCTCAAAGCCATCCCAGACTACACATAACTGTGCTTGGTGATGCAGACGAAACTAAATCAGCCAGCAACCAAGTAAACCACCTTGATAAATAGTATCCAGTGCCGTATTCTAAATGGATACTTAAAACCAAAGATCTGGTTGCTAAGTGCTTGTGAAAATGAACAGATTTGGATATAAAATGGGAGGTGTGAAGGAATGATTGATGGATCTGAAGGATCTGAATGTGAGGTTGCCACAGTGATGTATCATTTAGATGGTACTCTTCTTTCCCTTTACCTTGTCTGCTTAAATCATTTCATGGAGCAGGAAGCGCAGAAAGCAGAATGAAGCAAGATTGGTACAAAAACAGTGTTGACAGAGCAATAAAACACATGCTGGAAATGGTCATAAGGCCAGAAAAAAAACCTGACAGCAATTGTGATTGTGATTACTGTACCAAAACGAGACACAGAAGGATACATTGTGATGCCTATGTCCTTCCCTTACTGCCTGATCATTTATTGATGCCCATTAATTATGCAAGGTGCATTTATATAAATAATTGTAACAGCTGTATCCTGGTCTACTGTGAGAGATGGGGTTGTATTGTAAATGCTACAGGCTATACTCACTCAGTCCATTGAGAATGAATGATAATGATTGAAGTGTAATGTCTGAAATGTTTGATATATATATTTATATGAGATTCCAGATAAATGTGTAGAAAGAGCGATTGTGGATAGGCAAGAGAAAAAATTCAAGGCAATTGCCTCATTTGTTAGGCTGTGTAAAGATATAATAGGATTTGTCTGGGTGGTGCTAGCACCCATAGTTTTGCCAAAACTACAGGTGTAACAATAGCTTTAACAGACCCAGCAGCTATTGAGAGTTTATGGGTATCGGAGAGGCTCTGGCTGGCATTTAATTTTCGTGAGAAACTGGTTATCTTCCCTCAGGCTCATAAAAGAATGTACTATGGGGGCAGTATTGAACAGCATATTTTTATGGAGGGAATGATAAATGTTCCACACTTTGTGCACACATGCAGTGTTTATCACTTTGCTCAGCCATACAGAGTCCTTCACTTTGCTCAGCCATACAGAGTCCTTCACTTTGCTCAGCCATGCAGAGTCTTTCACTTTGCTCGGCCATACACGGTCCTTCACTTTGCTCAGCCATGCAGAGTCCTTCACTTTGCTCAGCCATGCAGAGTCCTTCACTTTGCTCAGCCATACAGAGTCCTTCACTTTGCGCAGCCATACAGAGTCCTTTACTTTGCTCAGCCATACAGAGTGCTCACTTTGCTCAGCCATACAGAGTCCTTCACTTTGCTCAGCCATACAGAGTCCTTCACTTTGCTCAGCCATACAGAGTCCTTCACTTTGCTCAGCCATACAGAGTCCTTCACTTTGCTCAGCCATACAGAGTCCTTCACTTTGCTCAGCCATACAGAGTCCTTCACTTTGCTCAGCCATACAGAGTCCTTCACTTTGCTCAGCCATGCAGTGTTCCTCACTTTGCTTGGCCGCTTGTCTCATAGCAGAGGAACCTTAGATTCTATTTAATGACTTCAGCTGTTCCATATAAAACAGATCCACATGAGCAAAAATCTTTATATTTCTCCATGCAGTAAGAAGAGTAATATTTGTGGTGACGTCCCTATCTCTTTTCCCAGTTGTCAGTAGGGGTGAAATCACTGGCATGTGCTTATTAGTTTTTTTCACCTTGCAATATCTACGGCATACCAATGAAGCACTGGCATTCCCACAATATTTCTCAAGATATTCCAGAGAGTTACATAGGTTCCTAAGGGATAATTTGATTTAAATTTCTGATGATAATAGGAACTCTTACACAATGAGAGTTCTACCTATTTTAAGGCATTTGATCAAATCAACCCTTACAAAGCCAGCCTATTTGGCATATCTTGAGCAATCCTTTGGGATAAACTGCTGCAGGCTTCACTGCTTAGCGTGCTAACGTGGCATTTTCATCTGAACAAATTGATATCCTAACTAGGTAATTGACATCGGAATTTTATGTGTCCGATTTTAAAGGGATGAAGTGAGAGACACAGCAATGAATACAGAACTCTCTTTTAAAATCCAGACCATGCAAAATGCCCCTTCCCAACTAGACAATAAATCCAGTGTGGTCATTCTCCATACAGTTTTACTACTAGGTTTTCATACTGAATTTTCTGTGAAATTAACAACCTTGCAATTGTTGCCAAGTTAGAAGAATTCAAGCATGACTGATGTAAATATAATTGTTACTAATGGTGACAGTGATAAAGAATGAGTGAAGAACTACAAATGCTATCAAACCATAGACTTGTAATCATGGCTTATAATTCTCTGAATGACATAATATGAATTGTTAAGGTATTGACCTCTTTAAATGGTTGTTCACAATTTTCATGTATTAACCATTTCGAGATTTGTATATATTAATGAATTTCTTGTTCACAGAGACTTTTAAGGGGTTTTAGCTAGTATTGTTTGTTAGGTCCTTTTTGTTTCATTAAAGTTGTTCCAAGATTTTTTGCTTAGAGGGAGTGAGCGGAGTAGTATTCTCTGCCCTCTGGTCAGCTGAACCAATTTGCTAATTAAGTCGATCAGTTTATGTACGGTATTTAAACCCTCTTGTTATCCAATTGTTTAAGCCTATGAGAAAGTGCGCAATGCGTACGAAACGCGTTAGGCGTATATTCTTTTAATGAATCAATAAAGACCTGTTTTTAAAGCGAGACCCCAGAGTCTGGAGCGCTTGGTGTTCTTCACGTTTGGATTTGGATTTCCCCTCAGCTACAGGTTCGGGGCCCCGAGCACCCGGGCCACCTAGGGATTCCGGTGAGCTATTTTGACTTGAGCCTGATTTAATCTTACTTCTAAGTTCCTTTGTAGCACTGGCGATAGGTCTGGGGTTTTTACACCCGGACCTTAAATATCCTAATTGGTATGAGCCGTTTTCCACTAATTGGAGCTTAAAGTTATTTTGAATTTACATTTTATGTATACGGACATTGTTATATCTTCAAGTGTTCTGTTATTATCATTAGTTTGGGTTTGGTCGGTAGCAAATGCATCAAGCACTTAAACTGAAATGCGCAGAGACAGATGCATAAATGATGTCAGTACCTTTCCCTGAAGACAAAGCTTTGAGAAAGCTGGAAAGTGGCCAGAGCTTTTGTTGATGTGTTTATACAAAATCCCCTGGCTCCCACTTAGCATTTTCGCCTTATACAGTCAGATTGCACAATCTGTATCCCACTGTCAGGGGTCTGAAGGCCCTTACCAGGTTGAAGTCCGGACCAAGGAGGAAGCTTGTACAGGTATAGGATTCATTATCCAGAATGCTCGGGACCAAGGGTATTTCTTTAATTTGGATCTCCATACCTTAAGTCTACTAAAAAATCAATAAAACATTCATTAAACCCAATAGGGTTGTTCTGCATCTAATAAGGATTATTTATATCTTAGTTGGGATCAATTACAAGGTACTGTTTTATTTCTACATAGAAAAAGGAAATCAGTTTTCAAATTTTGAATTATTTGATTAAAATGGAGTCTATGGGAGACAGGCTTTCCGTAATTCGGAGCTTTCTGGTTGACGGGTTTCCGGATAAGGGGTCTGATACCTGTATACAGAAAGCACAGTTTGCAGTGTCCAAGAGGTTAACAAGGCCCTTAGTTGTATTAAAGGTGCCCATACACTATAAGACCCGCTCGCTTGGCGATGTCGCCAAGCGAGCGGATCTTCACCCGATATCCCCACCTACGGGTGGGCGATATCGGGTAGCAAGTAACTAAAAAAAAAAATAATCCAATTGTTTGGCCCTGGGGCCAAACGATCGGATTACATTTGTGGTTATGGGGCAGTCGGTTGGGGGACCGCATCAACGAGCCGATGCGGTCCCCGATCCGACTGGATTTTCTAACCTGGCCGATCGAGATCTGGCCAATTTCAGGCCAGGCCGCTGTGTTCTGCCAATACACGGGCCGATAAGCTGCCGATTCGGTTCAAGGGACCGATATCAGCAGCTATAGAGTCGGCCCGTGTATGGGGACCTTTAGGCAAAAAGTCGAGGTAGGGAGCAAACAACTATAGTTAGAATCAAAGCAGAGAGGCAGGAACTGGAAGAAGTCAAAATAGCAATTTAGACGCACATAGGAACTCGCGAGTAAGACCTAAATTTGAACATAGAATCTGGATTTATGGCAATTATTTATTTTAATTTTCAACACAATGACATGCGTGCTGGTGTCACCAACTGTACCTTGTATTTATTTATATGCCAAGATTTGCCATAGCCCAGCAATTGATGTATGTGCTCTTTTCTTTACACACAGTTGATGCAGGGCACAGTGGGGACCCTGGAGATACCACCAGGTTTGGGGGTTTGGAGGTGGCACAGTTTCCCCCGTGTCAGTAGGTGGCAGGAGTGGCATTGAGTGCAACTATACGGACATGCAAAATCTGTCTTTCACACAAGTACCTAATGAATTTTGTGCAACTGACCATGGCAAAATGTTGTGTACAACTGCAGTTACATGGCATCGAAACATAATTAACCATTCCTAAAAAGATTCATGAGCTCTGTAGCTACATTGGATGGTGGGTGAGTTGGTGATGGATAGAGGTTGAACTCACCTATTTACACATGACAATCCAGGTGCTTGTGCCCCAGACCTTTCAGCATACAGTGCAGATATTAACCAGGTTGGCCCTATGCATTTTGTGTCTTAAATGGCCACTTAATCATAGGCTAGTGCCAATTAAAGGCACAAAACGCATAAGGCCACTCTTATATAAACTGTAATTCCCTTAATCATATTCCTCAAACATTAACCATATTTTTCTTGGTAAATCAGCATATCCTGCATATTGTATTTGTATCTTAAAACTGCTAATGCAGATGGTTTCAGACATAAAATATCAGTCTTATTCATAAGGAGTAGTATGGGATGTGGCAGCAAATGCATTACCCAGGGCTGAAAATGAAATGCAAAACGACAGATGCATTTAATGATGTCAGCGCCTTACACCAAAGACACGGCTCTAGGAAACATTTTACTTTAGCAAAGTCTAGCGAGGAGTCACTTTTGTTTTTGTTGATGCGCATATACAAATGGCGCGGCCTCCTTTTTACTATTTCAGTTATGAAGTCAGATTATATACTCTGTAACACATTTGCAAGACAGTGGCAGACAGCCGGGTGCTAGGATGCTGAAGCAGTTGTTTATGTATAATTTACCCATTATTCACCAAGTATAAATGTGTTAGATGGCCTAACTATGCATGGTATTCAGTATGCACTGAATCCAGAATTCGGTTCGGTATTCGGCTAGGATTCTGCCTTTTTCAGCAGGGTTCGGATTCAGGCGAATCCACGGTCCTGGCTAAACAGAATCTGCGCGGGGTGACGTTTACCCCTTATGGATCCTAATTAGGATATGTATTAGGATTGGGTTAGGTATTTGGCTGAACCCCTTGGGATGGATTCGGGGGTTTGCCTGATCCCAAAAATTTAGTCCATATTGAGGATCACTAGAGACCTGCGCACTCTTGCTTTGTATATACAGTACGGTGTGTAACACACAGCACAGCTATAAAGAAGCCCACCTTCAAAAAATGTACATGTATGATATGTTATAACTGTAGTTGTTGACTTTGTCCTTGGTATGTTTGCTGCTAGTGTTGACAAAAGGGTTCATTTACAGCTGCAGTTGAGGTTACTCAAAACAGATGCAGTGGTTCAATGTCAGACTGGGATTCCAGGGGCCCACCAGAAACCCTAAAGTTGCCCATAAACAGGCAGATCCGCTCGCTTGGCAATGTCGGTCCCCGATCCGACTGGATTTTCTAACCTGGCCGATCGATATCTGGCCAATTTCAGGCCAGATATCAGTCGGCCAGGCCCCTCAGTTCTGCCCCTACATGGGCCGATAAGCTGCCGAAACAGTCCAAGGGACCGATATCGGCAGCTATAATCGGGCCGTGTATGGGGACCTTAAGACTTTCTAACCTGGCCGATCGATGTCTGGCCAATTTCAGGCCATATATCGGTCGGCCAGGCCCCTTGGTTCTGCCCCTACATGGGCCGATAAGCTGCCGAATCGGTTCAAGGGACCGATATCGGCAGCTATAATTGGCCCTTAAGACCATGGGCCCACTCTCCAAACTATTTTTTCTCCTTTCCTCACGCACTCACTCCTCTCCTACTCTGTTTATTTACATACTACACTCTGTTATAACATCTATTCTACCTCTTTTTTCCCATACAGAAATGGGGACAGAATATGAAATAGGTCAAATGGTTAGGAGCAGGAGGGCCCACTGACACCTGGGCCCACCAGGATTTCTTATGGTATCCCAGTGAGCTAGTCCATCACTGCAGTGGTTGCATGCTTTGATGCCATTAATTTAATGAGTCCAAACTCTAATTGAGTCCAAAGATGCTTCTTGCTATTCCCTGTAGTTGTGCTTAGCACCAGTGCACCTAAAGACAAAGGGGGCCCTTGGAGCCACCTGAACCTTCAAGGTTGCTGGTAATTTCATAGTTCCCATTATGAGCTACATTAATAGACACAGCAAACTTGTGACTCAAGAATCATGTGCAACTCATTTTTGATGGCGAACATTGGAAATTATTTCTCCATTCATGAAAACATGAATGCTTTCTCTTGAAGGCTCAATTACACTGTGGGAAAAGCTCCTTGGTTCGTAGATAAAAAACATGGCATTGCATACTGCACTTATGTTCATAGATGAGTCCTAGAGTCTTGGTAGCAGCCTGGACATCCTCATATAATGAAATTCTTGGAGAGCAGACAGGTATTAATAGGATGAAAAAGCTAGGGACAGGCACCATTTTACAGGAAAAGCATATGAAAGGCAAATTCTGGGTATGACACACTCTAGGCCAGTCCAAAATCTTATCCTATATGGAAAACAAAGTCTTTGCAAGATTTGAAATGACAGCTCAGCAGTTTAATTTAATTTAGTTTCCTAATGTGTTTGGGGGCCACTGTATGGGAGCTGCCGGTCCACACAGGGTCTACCAAATAACCAATCACAGCCCTTATTTGGTGCATTTTTCATGCTTGTGTTGATTCCCAACTCTTTTACCTGTGAGCTACATTCAAATGTAAAAAGGGTTGAGGACCCCTGGTGTAGAATAAAGTTCTGCTGATAGAAAATGGATATATAGAAAAAGCAGGTGAGGCAACAGCAACTCTTGTTAATGGCCTGTTCATTTCTATAGCCATCCCTGCTTTACCTGCAGCCTTGGTATTAGGAAAGGAGGCAACAACCTCGACTCATTTTCTGTTATTTCTGCTTTATATGGCAGTCTTTATAACCAGGTCCATGACAGAAGGCATTTCAAACAAACAAGGGTAATGGTTTGAAACGAACAAGCACATTTGAAGCCTGCCTGAAGCAGGTATTTAAAACTGTGGGAAAAAAAACTCTTTATGATAGAATTTTTATGGAATAATAAAAATAGCAGCTAATCCACAGCCTTCCGTTTTCACTACGGCACTGTACATTAACAAGCACATACTGTATATCCTAAGCCAAAGTGAATCAACCAGAATGTAGAAGAACCTTTGACTTCCTTATCCTAATAAATCCATTGTCAGTATTGTTTATAGTTCGAAAAAAGCTTTATCTTGAGCAGAAGCGATCAATATATTGCGAAAAGAAAACAAGAAATACCGTGCCATAATTACAGGTTCAAGATATAACTTTGGGATAACTTTGGCTATAACTGTATAACTATTATGTATTGTAGATAAGGATGAATGGAATTATGTGTTGTGTTCATTCGTTTAGATGGTGACTGACAGTCCTTTTACACTGTACAAATAAAGCTGAGCCTTTGACAAATTGGATTTTGTATGAATTTCAGTTCATGGTTTTTCTGTAACAAAAACAAAAATAGATGTTTGGGGAAAAAAAACCCTGAGTATCTCTGTAATTTCTTCTAACCATAATGGTTTTGGCCTAATATTAAATAGCATTGTTACAATTTAGAAAAAAAGTGACAATAGAGTTCACCTCAATTCATCAGAAAGTAACATGCCAACCCTCTGTTCACTTGTACAGAACTTTTCAGGTGCATATATCAAAAGGTGAAACTAGACATCAAAATACAGTTTGAACTTGAATTTTTACAATTTGCTAAGTAAAAAAAAATGCAAAATTCAAATAAAAAAGTAAAATGTGATATACAATATATTATAGCAGGAATTCACTGATCCAATGTTATTCCTTCAATTCAGTGTCCTTCATCCATATTGCTTTTTCTAATACATTGGGGTTTCATCAGACCCCTTCCCTTATAGACACAAAATGTTTTTTTAAGGTTTTGGGTCTAAACTAAGATATTTCATCAATAAGTTTTACTTGTGGGTTGCCATTTTGCTACTGCTGATTTTACTTATGTTTAGGCTTATGTCCCACCTGGAGCTTTGCCATTGCTTTGTAGCTGCAAGAAGTAACCTAAATTTATGATGAATTGCTTCCCTTTGAGAACAACTGGAACTGGTAAAATATGGCACACCTAAGCAAAGCATTCATATTGGCCATTCTTGTAGGGATTTCAGTTGTTCATAATGAAAACAGACTGGAGGTAATTCCTACTTGTTGGTACTACTCTTCCAGAGAAACATGGCAGCTTCCATAATGCAAAGAGACTGGAGGTAATTCCTACTTGTTGGTACTACTCTTCCAGAGAAACATGGCAGCTTCCATAATGCAAAGAGACTGGAGTTAATTTCTACTTGTTGGTACTACTCTTCCAGAGAAACATGGCAGCTTCCATAATGCAAAGAGACTGGAGGTAATTCCTACTTGTTGGTACTACTCTTCCAGAGAAACATGGCAGCTTCCATAATGCAAAGAGACTGGAGTTAATTTCTACTTGTTGGTACTACTCTTCCAGAGAAACATGGCAGCTTCCATAATGCAAAGAGACTGGAGTTAATTTCTACTTGTTGGTACTACTCTTCCAGAGAAACATGGCAGCTTCCATGATGCAAAGAGACTGGAGGTAATTCCTACTTGTTGATACTTCTCTTCCAGAGAAACATGGCAGCTTCCATAATGCAAAGAGACTGGAGTTAATTTCTACTTGTTGGTACTACTCTTCCAGAGAAACATGGCAGCTTCCATGATGCAAAGAGACTGGAGGTAATTCCTACTTGTTGATACTTCTCTTCCAGAGAAACATGGCAGCTTCCATAATGCAAAGAGACTGGAGTTAATTTCTACTTGTTGGTACTACTCTTCCAGAGAAACATGGCAGCTTCCATGATGCAAAGAGACTGGAGGTAATTCCTACTTGTTGATACTTCTCTTCCAGAGAAACATGGCAGCTTCCATAATGCAAAGAGACTGGAGTTAATTTCTACTTGTTGGTACTACTCTTCCAGAGAAACATGGCAGCTTCCATGATGCAAAGAGACTGGAGGTAATTCCTACTTGTTGATACTTCTCTTCCAGAGAAACATGGCAGCTTCCATAATGAAAACAGTCTGGAGGTCATTCCTACTTGTTGATACTACTCTTCCAGAGAAACATGGCAGCTTCCATAATGCAAAGAGACTGGAGGTAATTCCTACTTGTTAATACTTCTCTTCCAGAGAAGCATGGCAGCTTCCATAATGCAAAGACACTGGAGATAATTTCTACTTGTTGGTACTACTCTTCCAGAGAAACATGGCAGCTTCCATGATGCAAAGAGACTGGAGGTAATTCCTACTTGTTGATACTTCTCTTCCAGAGAAACATGGCAGCTTCCATAATGAAAACAGTCTGGAGGTCATTCCTACTTGTTGATACTACTCTTCCAGAGAAACATGGCAGCTTCCATAATGCAAAGAGACTGGAGGTAATTCCTACTTGTTGATACTTCTCTTCCAGAGAATCATGGCAGCTTCCATAATGCAAAGACACTGGAGATAATTCCTACTTGTTGATACTTCTCTTCCAGAGAAGCATGGCAGCTTCCATAATGCAAAGATACTGGAGGTAATTCCTACTTGTTGGTACTACTCTTCCAGAGAAACATGGCAGCTTCCATAATGCAAAGAGACTGGAGGTAATTCCTACTTGTTGAAACTTCTCTTCCAGAGAAACATGGAAGCTTCCATAATGCAAAGAGACTGGAGGTAATTCCTACTTGTTGAAACTTCTCTTCCAGAGAAACATGGCAGCTTCCATAATGCAAAGAGACTGGAGGTCATTCCTACTTGCTGAAACTTCTCTTCCAGAGAAACATGGCAGCTTCCATTTCAGAAAAATGTGACTGCAAAGAGACTGAATGCCATTTCTACTTACATCTCTTTCAGAGAAACGTAGCTTCTATAATAAAAAGAGACTGGATGTCATTCCTACTTGTCGATACATGTCTTCCAGAGAAACATGGCAGCTTTCATATTGCAAAGAGACTGGGGATGATTCCTACTTGTTGACACATTTCCTCCAGAGAAACATGGCAGCTTCCATTAAGCAAAGACACTGGAGGTCATTCCTACTTGTTGCTATATCTCCTCCAGAGAAACATGGCAGCTTCCATTAGGCAAAGAGACTGGAGGTCATTCCTACTTGTTGATAGATCTCTTCCAGAGAAATGTGGCAGCTTGAATGCAAAGATACTGGAGGCCATTTCTACATTTGATAGATCTCTTTCAGAAAACATGGCAGTTTCCATAATGCAAGGAGACTGGAGGTCATTCCTACTTGTTGATAGATCTCTTCTGGGAGCTTCAAACCACTAACAAAATCCGTGTGGTCTAGCGTGTGGTATACCATGTCAGCTCCTGTTTTCTATTGCAGCTAAACAGCAAACATTGTAAAAGATGTTCCTACTTGGTTGCACTTGCAGTATTTTTGGAGAACGGAGGTAATTCCTAAATGCTGTGATCAAAAAAGAAATTCAACCTGATGTTATACTGGTCCATCCATACATATGTCTTCTTCGAAACTAAACTACTAACCTTTTTGGTCCATAGGAACCAACGAGAACTTTGCAGTAGTGTCAAATGCTAATAACATCTTTACTTTGGTAGTATTTTATATTTTAAATGTCAGGCTGCCAATACCACTGTAGAGCTACTATCTTCTGCCTAATGTTGCAAACATACCTCGTTACATTAAAACAAAATATCGCAGTCCTAGACATGCTGTCAGATAGCGCTTTTGGCCATTTTCGACTGACTGCTACAGATGTAGAATATCAAGAAGCTTTCAGAGACAGTGGTGGTTGTAAAACTGCTGAGAAGAGAATCGTACTGATAGCTCGCACTGCAGTGTCAACGTGTCAATGTTTTTCAGGTCATTTTGCAAAGTTGTAGTGTGTCTTGTTCTACTGGAAAAAACACAATTAGGAGCGGTACAGTATATGTCTAGAGACTGATGAAGCTGGAAGCAAAGTCATTTATTCCAATAATGCCTTCCCCTACCAACCATATGTGGGTTACTAAACTGGAGAAGAAGTTTAGGTGACTTTATAAAAATAAAACCATGATATTTGATAGAAAGACATTCTGTTAACGTTATACTACAGACAGTTGAGTGCAGGTAACTCTGTCACATTTAGAGGCAGTTTAGAGCTTAATACATAAAAACCTATTCTATTAGTTCTATTCACTATGGGATTTTTAGAAATGTATCAAATAGTGAACTCTAACTTTCACCCATTGATAAATATGCTTCTAAAAATCCCACAGGAATGAATAGAACATGGGTGAGTTTTAAGTCTGCTCCTTAATCTGTGATTTATTATCCTTTGGTTTCTTTTGTTCTACTCTTTCAACCTAGACACCATTTTAAAACTGGATTTTGGATCTTTTCTATCTTAACTATCCATCTTTTCTTTTTTTTTAAATGTTTTCTACCAATTAGCATCACCAAAAAATACCCAACCCTAGACCTGTTTCTTCAGGAAATAGTGCAGGTAAGGGACCTATTATCCAGAATGCTTGGGACCTGGGGGTTTCCAGATAAGAGATCTTTCTGTAATTTGGCTCTCCATACCGTAAGGCTACTAAAAAAATGTATAAACATGAATTAAACCCAATAGGGCTGTTCTGCCTCCAATAAGGGGTAATTATACCTTAGTTGGGATCAAGTACAAGGTACTGTTTTATTATTACAGAGAAAAGGGAATCATTTAACCATTAAATAAACCCAATAGGGCTGTTCTTCCCCCAATAAGGGGTAATTATATCTTAGTTGGGATCAAGTACAGGTACTGTTTTATTATTACAGAGAAAAGGGAATCATTTAACCATTAAATAAACCCAATAGGGCTGTTCTGCCCCCAATAAGGGGTAATTATATCTTAGTTGGGATCAAGTACAGGTACTGTTTTATTATTACAGAGAAAAGGGAATCATTTAACCATTAAATAAACCCAATAGGGCTGTTCTGCCCCCAATAAGGGGTAATTATATCTTAGTTGGGATCAAGTACAGGTACTGTTTTATTATTACAGAGAAAAGGGAATCATTTAACCATTAAATAAACCCAATAGGATTGTTCTGCCCCCAATAAGGGGTAATTAAATCTTAGTTGGGATCAAGTACAGGTACTGTTTTATTATTAAGAGAAAAGGGAATCATTTAACCATTAAATAAACCCAATAGGGCTGTTCTGCCCCCAATAAGGGGTAATTATATCTTAGTTGGTATCAAGTACAAGGTTCTGTTTGATAATTACAGAGAAAAAGGAAATTAATTTAAAAAATTTGAATTATTTGTTTATAATGGAGTCGATGGGAGATGACCTTTCCGTAATTCGGAGCTTTCTGGTTAACAGGTTGCCGGATAACGGATCCCATACCTGTACTGCCCTGTTTTGCTTTGCTAGAAAATTTGAAACATTTTGGTAAATGTATTGAAGTCAACGGGCATGTTTTACTTCACATTTTTTTCCCATGCCAAATTTAGTGTAGTCAATGGCAGAGATAAGCAGAAAAAATTGCCACGGATGAATTTTCAGTGAAGTCTGAGAGTTTTGCATGAATTTGCAGCAACATTCATGCCAATGTTCACCTAGGCAGTGCAAGCAGGTAATGCAGTTCAGATTGCATCTCCAGATGATCTCTCCTGCGTGGCACAGGCATTGAGGGTAGAAAGGACTCCTTCTTGGCACAAGCACTGGGGGCAGAAATGACAGCCGGGGAAGCTGGAGATGCAATTGGAGCAAATGGTGGAATTCTATTGTTTCTACCTGCATTTCTGAGGATTCAGCTCTTAACATTAGTGGGGTGGATGAACAATCTTTCCTCTGACCAATGGTTGCAGGAAAGGCCGTTATAGTAACGTGTATGGTCACTTTAGCATTATATTGTTAACCTGTATATTCTGAGCCAGAACTGCAATAGACAAAGTAAAGCTGCAACATGCTTTAGACAATTGTTAGGATCATCATACTCACGAGTCATGCAACAGTGGTGGGAGAAGAACACTGTGGCAGAGCTGGAACCAGATCGGTCGCAAATCTAAACCACCAACTGTGCGGCCAGCAGATGTAGCAAGGGAGGTGCCCGTACTGACCCAAACTGCTTGCTTTGTTCCCCACGGCTTTCCAACTAGCACGTGCCAGTCAATAATAAAGTGGGTATGGGGCCCAGTGAATTAGCCCATAACGACAATGTCCAGTAGTCTTTACAGTCTGTAAGAGGAAAGGCAGTTTAATACATTGGCAATATCTCATCAGGAACTAAGGGCTAGATGTAAGGAGAACTGCATCCCCAAGCATAAAATTGTATATTCTAGGCACCATGCTAAATTGCAGGATTAGGGATAACCAAGTAATAACATGCAGGTCAGGGATCCAGACAAGACCCCATATTATAAGATACTAGCAGCTCAATATCTATGTCTACATACAGATTCAACCCAGATCATAAAAAACAACTACATGGCAACATCTCATTCAGTCCTTTTGGTGCCCCTGTCTGTAGCCTATGGATCCAATGGGATTCAAATTGGAGTAATACTTATGTCAATCGCTACCCCTCCTGGGGACTGGAATAAAGTCAATTGCCATGCAGCGGAGGGAAGGTAAAGGGTGTCCCAATTTGGCAAAATGTCTAGCAAGCGGTTGTTCCCATACACTTTTTTTGTTTTCTTTTTTATCCTTGGGTACATTGAGCTGCCCAAATGTCTCTCTAATAAAGTTCTTTTCATCAATTGATTCCTTTTTTTGGGAACTTGCTTTCTTAATCACAGCCTTAAGATTTCCTATCTGTTCTCGAAGGGAAGTAACAGTTTTGCGCACGTACATCAGTCCAGATGGGCAAGTGATAATTTATACAACAAATTCTGAAAAACATGTCAGTCTGTGTTTAATAGAAATCCTTTTACCAGAATAAGGGTGGGCAAAGTAGTAAAGAATTACATTTACATAAGACAAAATTATGACCTTTCGTGGGTTTTGGTAACCAGGTGGAAGCCCCTGGTTTGAGCCTAATGCCTATCCCTCAAATTGGGGCCTCTGTGGTAACCCAACCAGTTCTTTGTTCTTTTCCTATGACAAAAAAACTCCACTATCTGCCTATGATGTCCTCTTATGATGTTGTGAAGTTTTTGTTTACTCATAGGATCCAATAATCTTTCCCCTTAGTTTAATTACAAGTATTACAAGACTACTATAGTTTATATAAACAAAGCTGCTGTGTAGCCATGGAGGCAGCCATTCAAAGGAGAAAAGGCACAGGCACATAGCAGATAACTGATAAACCCCCATTATATTCTACAGAGCTTATCTGTTATCTGCTATGTAACCTGTGCCTTTTCTCCTTTTTCCAACTTGAATGGCTGCCCCCATGGCTACACAGCGGGGTATTTATATAAACTATAGTAGTGTTTCTGTAGCAAACACACCAGTTTTACCAGTATAGGGCACCAGTATATTATATTTAATTACTTTAAAGGAAAAGGAAAGGTAAAAATTAAGAATGCTTTATCAGAATGGTCTACATCCATAAGCACTTACAGTAATGCTCCTTATGAAAAGACACACAGGATTTCTTGTCTCCTTTTTTGTAAACATGTTCTTGGGTATCCGATTTTCCTCAGAAAATCCTTCATTCCTGGGGCCAGAGTCTGCACAGCTATCTCCCATCTCCTGCTCCCCCCTCCCATAAGAATTCATAAAACTCACTCCCCCCACCCTTAAGAAGGTGTAATCTAAGCTGCCAACAGCAAGCAGGAAGCTACTAAAAATGACAGCTGCTGTCTTAAACAAACAGAAGGAGCTTCTATGGCTCTTTATTCAGGTATGGTAATGCATTCTGCAGAATAAATATAGTGTTCTAGGTGGCACTAATGTGGCGAATCTATTGACAGTAAAATGGCAAAATTACTTTAAAACACTTTCATTTTTTGGTGTTGCTGTTCCTTTAATATCAACTACAAAATTATTCTATTAGTTTATAAGTATTCCCTCTTACCAAAGTATGCTCCAACCTCATCTCATTCTGGCATTAATAATCATAGGGAAATTTAATATTGGCATAACTATTATAAGATTTGATTCTAGGAAATCAAAATATAAAATATAAGGTAATCATATCTTGTATTGGGGTCCCTTTGGATTGAAATATTGCACTAATCATATAAAGGGATGCTAATCTACAATTTCCTATAATAAAAATAACAATTGCTGCCCAGGAATTGTTCTGAAAATTCATGATTAACCAAAGGAACTTTGTCTGTGGGAATGGGGGAAGGAGAAAACTAAAAACCTTTTTTTTCACATGACCATTAATAGAGAATATTTAAACTACTGAAAGTAACTCCAAATAAACCTTGAAGAGCCTGCATTATCCAGACGCTACATACGGTTTGACAAAAGGAAATTGCAAATGCCGAGCATTATAACTGCAATTATACAAATGTCTTTGTGGCCGTTGCATTGTAAGAAATCTATAGGTCAGGGAGGTGATTTTGTTGAATCCACAGTTCATTTAACAATTAGAGAAATTATGTTTTATGAAGTCGGAAGAGACAAAGGTCTCCATAGAAAATAATAATGCAAGAAAAAATGCATTTATAGAACTTTTTTTTTCCTCCTTTTCCTAAGGGTCATGATGTTCTGAATTCGGTTTGTACAGGTATGGGATCCATTATCCGGAAAACTTGTTATCCAGAAAAGTCCAAATAGGAATTTCCGAATTCCTAAAGACTCCATTATAAGCAAATAATTCTAATTTTTAGAAATGATTTTCTTTTTCTCTGTAAAAATAAAACAATGCCGTGTACTTTATCCCGAGTGAGATATAATTAATCCTTATTGGAGGCAAAACAATCCCATTGGGTTTATTTAATATTTAAATCATTGTTTAGTAGACTTAAGATATGGAGTTCCAAATTGCAGAAAGACCCCTTATCTGGGAAACCCCAATTCCCGAGCATTCTGGATAACAGGTCCCATACCCATAGGCAAATTGCTGTCATTAAGTCCAATTCATATGATTTACTGGATACTTTTTGGCACTGGGGGAGTTAGAGGGCATTTACTAGTTTAGCTGCACCAGGTATGGTTCCTAGTTATACTTGTTCCTTTGTTACTGACAGGGCCAGAACTAGAAGGAGGCTCGTGACTAGGGAGAAACATATGGGGGGGGGCACTAAGCACATACCTTTTCTGCCTGCCTTTTGCTAGTTTGGATTTGGGTACCTGTGTATTTAAGGACCCCTGTACATAAAGCTGGCCATACACGCACTAATAATATCATACGAAACCTTGTTTCGTACGATATTCGGTGCGTGTATGGCAAGTCGGCGAGTCGACCGGTATCCCCGATCGGCCAGGTCAAAAGATTTTGATCGGGCGCCATAGAAGGTGCCTGAGCAAAATCTGCCGGCACGGCTGAATCGGCAGAAGGAGGTAGAAATCCTATTGTTTCTACCTCCTTATCTGCCGTTTCAGCCCTGAAGGTTAGTGGCAGATCGCCACGTGTGTGGCCACCTTAAGGGCTCTGGCACATGGGGAGATTAGTCGCCCGCGGCAAAACTCCCTGTTCGTGGGCGACTAATCTCCCTGAGTTGCCTTCCCCTGCCATCCCACTGGCGAACATGTAAGTCGCCGGCAGGATGGCACACGCGGCGGCGCGATTTCGCTGCGAATTACATGTACATGTGATTCTCTGGGTTTCCCGAGCTTCATTGAGCATTTAACAGGTTGTCGAAAAGAGTGTAACAATTAGCTACATATATATGCATATACCACTCCCCAATACGGCCCTGCGCCCCCAAAAGCTGCTGCTAAAATATACGCAGGACAGTGGCCCACACTGAAAGCAGCAGTAACCACCATGCCTTTGAGCTAGAAATGTGGCTGTAATAGAACCCCAGTTTTTCTTTCCTCCTTTAAAAAAATGGAAATGCGGCTCATATAAAGCAATATGTATTAATGCAAATACCTTTATGAGTAGGATTTGAATAGATGCAATTTTAAAAAAAAATAGATGCAATTAAAAAAATATGCAGCCCTTTCGTGATTTTGAATGTGATAATATGGTTTGGAACAGTTCCCTAAGCCCCGCCCCCTGTTCCCCTGCTGATCTGGCTGACTACTTTGTGACTCACATAAAATTCAACAGTAGTTGCCTGTCCTCAGCCTGCCTTCAGCCTGCATCCTCCCAATCAGTGTCGGACTGGCCCACCAGGATACCAGGAAAACTCCCGGTGGGCCCAGGTGTCATTGGGCCCTCCTGCCTGACCATTAGGCCTGCTTCATGAACATTCACAATTTCTGAATGGAAACAAAGAGGAGAAATAGATGGAAATATAGATGCTAGAATGTAAATAAAAGAGACTGGGAGAATAAAGAGGTTGGGTGGGGAAAGGATGAAAAATAGTTTGAAGAGTGGGCCTAGGCTCTAAGGTTTTCTGGTGGGCCCCTGTGGTCCCAGTCCGACACTGGTTCTCTAGTCCCCTAGAGTTTTGGACACCTAAGTGTGGCCCTACAGTTTAGATGGGAAGCTGTTTTCTGTATTCTCCTGGCAGTTCAGTAACTGGCTTGTAGATGTCAGTGTTCTATTCTAGAAACAGGGAAGCGCACGTGTATAGCCTCTTTTGGTTCACCTACAAATGCAGCCAGCAAGTTTTCTCATTTTGTCTCACCATGTTCCAGACACCATTTGGGTCCTGCTTCTAGATCAGTGGTCTCCAACCAGTGGCTCACGAGCAACATGTTGCTTACCGACCCCTTTGATGTTGCTCCCAGTGGCCTCAAAGCAGGTCTTCATTCTTGAATGTCTAACTTGGAGGCAAGTTTTAGAGGCATAAAGACCTTGGGTACTACCAAAAGAGCCTCCTGTAGGCTGCCAGTCTACATAGGGGCTACAAAATAACCAATTACAGACTTTTTTGGTCTCCCCAGGACCTTTTTTAATGCATGTGTTGCTTCCCAACCTTTTTATATTTAAATATTGCTCACGGGTTAAAAAGGTTGGGGATCCCTAGATGGTGCTACAGTGCAACGACAACCAGTTAGAGACATAATGCAACAAAATGGTAAAGGAACTACACTGCATCTGTACTTGCTGGAGAGTTCCATGTGATAAAGATTTCACATGAAAACAGAAATGTCTTTCTGAATTGAATTGCATCTCAAATTAAATATCATCAATAAGTTTTCATGTGATAAACCTTTTCTCACTGAATTACATCTGGCCAAGTGTACAGCTAGCCATACACGTACCGATACAAACTAGGTTTCCTATGATTTTCGGACCGTATGCGGGCTCCAAATTATTGTCCTGATAATTTTCGTACCATGGTGATGGTTCATTTAGTCGATCGGACACGTTATAAAATTTGGTGTCGTATAATAAAATCTGTGCATGTATTGTGTATCGGATGATATCCATGAAATATCAAATGGAATCTACTCGTACGATTGGTGCTGCTAACTATTTCATGTTCAGAACATCCTCCCATTTGTTATTTTAAGGGATTTATCCTACAATTTCAGTCTGAATGTTAGTTTAAAATTGTTGCATTTAAACGTACGACTGATATCCGAATGTTCCTCGGAAGAAGATTAAAATCCAAACGTGTGTGGCCACCTTAAGTGCCTATCATTATCCACAATCGCTCCATAAGTCTATAACACAGACCACCAAACAGCATCACTTATTCAACAATGATTCACACTGATAACAGAGGGGCTAATTTATTATTATAGGTGCTAAATTTTACCAGGGCAGTTGTCCATAGCAACCAATCACATTTTTGTTTTCATTTTCTTGGCTGATCAAAACTCACTGCTGCTTGGTGCTAATCAGAACTTACGTCAAACAATTTCTCCCAAAGGGTCTAATAATGACAATAATATCTCAAAAGAAAAGTATAAGTTCCAATATAAGGTTCTTTTGCACACAATGTATTAACAGTGAGCACAGCACATTATGTAACATTCTGACAGTGACTCTGCCCATAGTCTCCCACATTGTTCCCATTTGTTTAGTACATAATGTTCTCTGTCTTCTTGCAGTCTGGCTCAAAGTTCCTTCTAATATCTTGTAGGCTGTGTGCGTTTACGTTAACTTGTGTGTGCTTTCTTTAATGAAATGCAATAAAAGTCAGAAAAAATAGCTAAAATGAAAATAACAAATAGAATTTCACACTGTTATATTTTTTTTATATTTCTTACCTTCCCCAACTCTCAGTCAGACTCAGTTCAAAACAATGTTCCCATCCCATTTGTACATCATAGCAGCTCTGCTTACATGGGATTTCCAATGAGCCCTACTAAACCCAACCAGTATCCGCACAGTGAGAACTCAAGAATACTAAGAGGATAAAAGATTCAGCAAAACTGAAAGACATGGCTTTTAATACATTTTCTATGGCACAATAAAATAAGGATATTTATGAAATCATGGAGACTTGGGTGCCATTTAAACAATCAAACAACCATCACTTCTAATGAGTTTTGCATGTTTGGTTTAAATCGTCTTTGGCCCTGTGATCTGCTGCTATAGTAAATCTAGTGAGGTGACTTTATACAACGTGCAAATACACATTCAGTATAGAGGCTTAGAACAACAAATACACACAACTTGTGGGGGCTCATTTATAAATACCAGGCAAATGTGCATATGGCAATAACCTGTAGCAACGTATCAGTGACTGCATTTTTTCAGTCAATTGCTGGTTGAATAGTGAAAACAAAAATCTGATTGGTTGCCATTAGTGATGAGCGAATCTGTCCTGTTTCGCTTCGCTGAAAATTGTCACGTGGCGCCACCTTTACTGTATTTCCCAGTGATTTATTGCAGCAGCCCAAGACCAGGACATGTGGTGTATAGTAACTACAAACATTTTACTGTAGTGTGAATGTGCCAGTCCCAGACCGCTGCATTTTTTAATCTCCAATAGTGCAGATTATAAAACCACTTAAAATGTATTTATTAAAACACTTCTTTTACGTGAGATTTTTAAAAGGCATATCAGGCAAATGTTATACTAATTAACACTGCCCTTTGGCATTTATTCCATGTATTAAAGTTCTGATGTGCCTATGTATAAACCTGCAGATACAGAGTTACCCCCAGCATTTACTCCAAATTTTGCATCTCTTTGTAATTGGTGGGGGAAAAAGCCTTCCTGTCTGTGTTATCTTTCTTCCCGATTAATGACAGTGACATAGAGTGTAACTGTTAGCAGCCAGGCAGGCAAAATACCTACATGGTGGCACTTCTACTGTACATGTATTTCTGCAACTTTTTCGTAGCCGTCGCGCCGAGTACGAAAGTTTCGGATTCATTCAAGCTTCAGTATCGTGACTTTCCTTGGGCCAGGTTGGAGCTGCAGAGTGCCATTGAGCCCTATGGGAGACTTTCCTTGGGCCAGGTTGGAGCTGCAGAGTGCCATTGAGCCCTATGGGAGACTTTCCTTGGGCCAGGTTGGAGCTGCAGAGTGCCATTGAGTCCTATGGGAGACTTTCCTTGGGCCAGGTTGGAGCTGCAGAGTGCCATTGAGCCCTATGGGAGACTTTCCTTGGCCAGGTTGGAGCTGCAGAGTGCCATTGAGTCCTATGGGAGACTTTCCTTGGGCCAGGTTGGAGCTGCAGAGTGCCATTGAGCCCTATGGGAGACTTTCCTTGGGCCGGGTTGGAGCTGCAGAGTGCCATTGAGCCCTATGGGGAGACTTTCCTTGGGCCGGGTTGGAGCTGCAGAGTGCCATTGAGCCCTATGGAAGACTTTCCTTGGGCCAGGTTGGAGCTGCAGAGTGCCATTGAGCCCTATGGGAGACTTTCCTTGGGCCGGGTTGGAGCTGCAGAGTGCCATTGAGCCCTATGGAAGACTTTCCTTGGGCCAGGTTGGAGCTGCAGAGTGCCATTGAGCCCTATGGAAGACTTTCCTTGGGCCGGGTTGGAGCTGCAGAGTGCCATTGAGCCCTATGGGAGACTTTCCTTGGGCCGGGTTGGAGCTGCAGAGTGCCATTGAGCCCTATGGGAGACTTTCCTTGGGCCGGGTTGGAGCTGCAGAGTGCCATTGAGCCCTATGGGAGACTTTCCTTGGGCCAGGTTGGAGCTGCAGAGTGCCATTGAGCCCTATGGGAGACTTCCAAACTTATGCAAAGTCGCAAAGGTTTGCCCGCCGTTTACAAGCGCTCAATACGAAAAAGTCACAACAATATACGAGCAAATCGTAACGGCTACGAAAAAGTTGCGACAATTTGCGCAAGTCGTAGCGGCTACGAAAAACTCGCGATAATTTACAAAAAAGTCGTAACGGCAACAAAATTTCGCAAAAAATCAGAAAAAGTCGCAAAATGTTCGTTTCCAATCCGAATTTTTCCCATTCAGATTCGGATTCGTGGATTAGTAAATCATCCCCAAAGTATTTTGCAAAGTGTAACCTTACTGTAGTTGGTCTGTTTAATAGAAAAAAAAAATAATCGCCACAACCACAAATATAAATAATATGGTTTATTTCTCTTTACTGTAACTCTAATATCTCTGTGATTCAAACAGGGGTATCCAATGGTGTCTATAATTTTATGTTTCTGCTCAGGGGTACGAGATGGAAATGTTCAGCCCAGGTGGGAGAGCTCATCGCTGGAGACAAATAATGGCAGAAAATAATGGCAGAAATGAAATAAAGCACCTGGGGTATTAGCTTTGGTTTTACACATATTCTTTTATTTAATAAATATAAAACTCTATTATGAGAGCTGGGTTGGTAGGAAGCATTGGGGGACAGGGAGCCTACAAACCTCTCAGCATAGATACATGGAAGTATAAAATAACATTTGGTATCCATATTCTTCTAATATATTGATATTCCCATTGCTTACTGTAAGTCACACTGTATTTAAAAGTGTCTGGTTTGTATGATTTTAAGCTACAAGTCTCAAAGCTGCTATTTCACAGCCACCAACTGTCACTGTGACACTGCCATAAGCCTGATGTGTGACTGAACCATTGTGATGCCCTTAAGTTTAACGGTTTTAACTGTCATTTGGTTGCTAGAGTGTCCGTTATTAACGGCTTTTCTCACTTTCATTTCTGGGATCAGAGGTAAGTGGAGTGCGCCACACGCTGGGGGGACATTTTAGGAAAATAATGACATAAATGCAGAAAATCACTACTTAATTGCATCACTAGGTAGCGCCTGGGATATTAGCCTTGGGTTTGCATAGAATTTTTCAAGTTTAATACATAAATACATACATATAAAACATGACTATTGGAGAGTAGCGGTTGGGGGAATAAATAGGGGAGCAGGGAGGCTACAGACCTCTCAGAATAAATACAAAAAGCATAAAATAACATTTGGGATTCAGATTCCTCTTCTAATATTAATATTTATGTTGTTTTTAATTTTGCTGTGTATTAAAACAAGTTTGGTAAGTCTGACAGTGTTTGGGATGACAGTTGGCCACTTGGTGTTCAGGTTCTGCCTCCAATGCTCTTAATATTCATATTTCTCTCTCTGTTTCTTACTTTGTACATAAAACTGCCTTCTTTAAAAAGCTTTTAAACATAAAGTTTCAGAGTTGCCATTTTGCAGGCATTAATGGGCCACTGATGCTGTCTGAGGCAGTTAATGACAGGCAGCCATTGCTTGTCCCAACTCCCAGCATCCCCTATCATACTTTCAGCCTGTAGTCCTGTTACTGTCACTGACCTACAACTCCCATCATCCCCTATCAGACCTGCAGCTTGTGGCCCTTGTCCTGTGGTTGCTAGGGTCCCATTCAGCTCGGCATTATTTATATACATGTTGGATCTTGGTAGCCAGTCATAGGTAAAATCTTAAACTCAAATGTGATTGGCTGCAACCCATTTAGGTATATTAATCTTTACTATAGAGGTGAGTGGAGCATACAGACACTCATACAGGGGATACATTAATGTGCTCCATCATTCCCAATCCAACTACTGTTCTCTTTCATGAAATCCAAAACAAATACCTGTAATCCTCTCCCTTCCTTTATATGGGATCCCCTCTGCTCTGAGAGCTGCCATTATTGCTATTTCCCTTCTGTGCAAGTTGAAATCCCCCTACCCATGTATTGGTACATCCTGTTAAACAGTCAAAATCTCAGTATCCTATGCTAGTAATGATATCATCACCTGGACTGGTGCAAGTGATGGGGGGGTGATGATGTTATATAGAGCTTTGCCCATAGTTATTTAGCACAGAACTATATCTCCCAGCATGCCCTGAAAGCCTTTGCAGCTGCCTTCTGAACTACGAAACACAAGCAGGGTGTCAGTACAACATGGCATAGATTTTTCAGAGGTTACTGGGCTGCATCTGCCACTGTCAGCCGTTCCTTACCCCTGGGTGCTATGTATATATATGTGTGTTCCTTACCCCTGGGTGCTATGTATATATATGTGTGTTCCTTACCCCTGGGTGCTATGTATATATATGTGTGTGTTCCTTACCCCTGGGTGCTATGTATATTATCAGGCATGACGGCACTGGGTTACATTGGATACTGGGAATTGTAGTATAACAGGGCAGGTGCCTATGCCAGTTTTCCTGACCTAAGGGATAGAATACTCCCAGTATTATCCATAGTCCCCCAACATGTGGCCCCCAAGCTGCTGCAGAACTACAACTCCCAGCATCCTTGTCTGCTCTCCCATCATTGGGCCTTAGTTATATGGTGGTGATAACATTGCAGGAGGGACTGGGCATTATGTTCTAATAGAAGGAAGGAAGGTGCCAAATACGGGGAAATGCTGCAACCTGTTTCACCATAATTTAAAGGGGAACTTCACCTTTAACGCCGTTATTGCTGCAGAACTCAGCAGCATGATTTTTGCTAACCTGAAATAATGTCACATTACACAGAAATCAGATTTCAGAAATTTGAATGAAAATATCATAGAGAATAAATATCAGTTTTTTTGTAAAATGGAAGGATTGGTCAGGGGGGAATAATGTGAATATAATGCAGTGTATCCTGATCTGTATAGCAGAGAGGGCCGGACCATGGAACTTATATCTTTTCATTTCTGTCCCCCCATACAGTGAAATTCTGTGCGACAGAGCAATTTCTGAGCGATTTCTGAGCGATTTCTGAGCGATTTCTGAGCGATTTCTGAGCGAATTCAAAGCTTTTTCAGAGCGATTTTCAGTGATTTTCCTGAAATTTTCAGCTTTTCTTTGGAAAAAACATCTTCCATTGATATCAGCTGATTTTTTTTTTTTCTAAACCCAACTGCTCTTTTAAGAGCAAAACCACTAGGGCGCAATGCCATTCTGCGCCCCCCGGAGGAAGGTAAGGCTCCTGCTATGGATTTCATTTGCTGGGTTTTGGTGTAAAGTATAGAATGTTCAGTGACACACAGAGCAGTGTTCTGCCCATATGGGGATCTTTAATGAGCCTGAATAAATATCTGGTTCTATATGGGGCCAATTTATCCCAGAATCAGACACTTTATCAGACAGTTCTTTAATATCCAGGGGTGTAACTATAGAGAAAGGAGACCCTGTGACTGCTGGGGGCCCAGGGGGTGTAGGGGGCACAGTGGGGCAAAGACTAATAAGTTGGTTTGTGAATAAAGTCCCATTCTTGGCCAAGGTTTAAAAGGCCCTAAAGTGAATTTGCTATGGGACCCCACTTTTAGTGGAAGGGCACAAGGGGTAGTACCATTTTGTTACTCAGCAAGTGTTGGGCCTAATAATGACCCTTTAAACTAACAAAATCTTTAAATTTTCCCTCAGCGAACAGCTGAATTCGGACGCCTCTCCGAAATTTATAAGGTGAGTAGGAAAGAGGGTGACATACATGACCAACACCCTGTAGGGGCTGCTAGAGCATGGAATTTGGGTGTTGGTTTTGTGATACCCCCCCAGTTTTATGTACCTCACACCTGCCAATTGCCTCTGTCTCTCATGTGTTTCTCATGCCCCTCCTTCCCAAAAGTCCCTCTCCTTCCTGTCTGCCCCCATTGTAGTTAATACATATTTTTTACCCTGTTGAATATTATGTTATCAATAAAATTCCCCTTTAATTCTATTTATCTGTTTTTCCCAGCCTCCTGATGGTCGGCTGACCAAGGAGATGCAAATCGGAGAGGGCGGCACTGGAGCCGTGTTCATGGTAAGGGACCAACCAAATTCCTAGAGAGCAGGGGGAGCTGAAAGCAAGTTGAAAGTGCTATCACTATCCCTGCTATGCACATGATTACATTCCTTAATAACTCAATATTTCTGTCAGTTTGTTCCCAATATGAGTCTTGATATTTCCAGCTAATACTGAATGTCAGTTACACCTTTCTGTGTGTGTTACAGGGCCATCACCATCGCAGAGGTAAGGTAGCCGTCAAGATGGCCAACATCACTCGGGTAAGGTTTCTTTATAGTTCCTTTCTCCATATCATCCCTATTGTGTGGCTGCCTATGTGAGCTAAAGGGTTTCTATTTTTCCTCTCCAGGATGAGGAGTCAGTCTGCCGAGAGGTAAGCTTTCTCCTGAAGTTCAGCAGGCACAGGAACATCGCCTCTTACTATGGAGCTTATTACCACCCTGCTCCAAACGAGGAGTCATCGGAGTATCTGGAGGTAAGAAATTGTTGCATCACATTCATCCCTTATGTGCCAAAGAGATCTCCATTGGAGGCGATAAAATACATACACGGCCTGAAATCATTCCTTCCTATTGCAGCTTGTCCTTGAGTACTGCAGCGGCGGCTCCCTGTACAACCTGATCGACAGCACCGAAGGCCAATCCCTGAAGGAGACCTGGATTGGCTATGTCTGCAGGGAGGTATTGAAGGTAAACTTGGATTAACCCCTTAAAGACTCTTCTATTATTTTACTTTACATTATCCTACATTGTGTTACACACTCTTTGTTAGGAATATTAAGCCAAATGTCCGTTATATTCTTATAACCTACATCTCAATCTCCCCAGGCTCTCAACCACATCCACCACCACCGGGCCGTTCACAGGGACATCAAGAGCCCCAACGTGATGCTCACCGAGAAGGGAAACATCAAACTCAGTGAGTAAAACTTATAGTTGTAAGATGAATGGATGGGGGGAAGCTTTTGTGGATATAAAGTACAGAGGGTTTCATGATACAGGTGTTTATCTTACTGCCCTTAAAATGAATGAATTTTCCATTTATATGTTTAATCTGTCATTTCAGTCGATTTCGGACTCTGCTGGGACCTGGACCCACAGACAGGGAAGTGCAAGCAGACCGATGGGACTGCGCACTGGATGGCGCCCGAGGCCTTTAGGAGGAGGGACAGGGAACCGGAATTCGACACCAAAGTATGTTGTAGAAGCAGTAGGAGGACCCAATGGCATTTATGTGTCTGCACAAATGGGTGCTGCATTCAGTAAAGGCCAATTCAGTTACATGAGTGCTAAACATGAAGCCATTGGGAACCCCCCGGTAACAAGTAACTAAATCATACGCTAACCCAATTCTATCCTTATGCTCTTTGGTGTCTTCTTTTCCAGTGTGACATCTGGTCCCTTGGAATCACTGCCATCGAAATGGCCGAGGGAAAAACACGTAAGTAAATCACAACAATTGTGGGTTTCTGTACATTGTAACCAAGGAATTGTTACCCAGTCTGGCAAAGAGCCTTTATTTAGTCATCTGTTACATTCAGAAATCCAGGCCATGCCTATTTTTCTATGTGCAGGGGTATCGTTTGTTTGTTATAATTATTCTAAAGCAAAATGTCTATTATGGTGGAAATAGCGAATAAGCCCCAATACTTCAGCGTCATGTTATATATATATGTTTTTAACTTTTAGCATACGCCGATCAGGAACTAGTGTCGGACCTGGTCATCAACAACGACTCTCCGAGGCTCATATCAAGGACCTGGTGAGTCCTTCCCAGCTCATGTCACTGTGCGATGCTGATACTGCAACTCTGTGTGTCTCTCACCTTGGCATATTAGCGATTAAAGCGATACATCTGTTTTTCTTGCTCAAATCTTTTTCTTTTTTCAGGTCTCAAACTTTTGTGTCCTTCTTGGAGTCATGCCTTGAGAAGGATCCTTCCCGGAGATGGAGTGCGGAAGAGCTGCTGCAGCACCCGTTCATTACTGAACTGCCCCCTGCGAAGACCATCAGGGCTGAAATCGAGGAACACCTTCGGGCTGTGCAGAACCGGCCGGCCAAACAAGGTGAGGGAATCCATTATATTTGTTATGGCTGTACTGTCACATCACTTAACTTACTAAAATGAGAAGCTGCTTGAGCTGGAATTGTAATAGTGGTGCTAGGAATAATAAACATATTTTTAGAGGGGTACTTTACCTTATTATTACATTTTTGTACAATAATATAATGTCAAATAATGTTGCTTTTGAATCATATAAGTTTTATTCTGCAGCTTTCCTGTTATAAATTTCAAGTGCTAGTTGGTTGCCATTACTCTAGCAACTGTTGCACCTGCAGCAATACATGCGCTAGTTAGTAGGTGCTTTTGTAAACTGCAGTTCATTCTGCGCAGCAATAGTAACAGCATTTGCATCCAATTCGCTTGCTGCAAGTCAGTAGCAGACGCAGCATACTCGTAGTAGAATCATGGAACTACCGCCATGTCAAATCTGCTGGTAATTGTTGTGAAATGGGTTCAGTAGTTCAGACTAGTTGGATGAAAGGCCGTCCCAGGGATTCATTTTTGTTTTTTTCCTTAATGTGATTTTATTTATCTATATAGGATTGAGAGCAGTTCGCTGGGCCAGGGAACAGCTACGGCAGGCAAGGGAACAGCTACGGCGGGCCAGGGAACAACTACAGCGGGCCAGGGAACCTCTACGGCGGGCCAGGGAACAGCTACGGCAGGCCAGGGAACAGCTACGGCAGGCCAGGGAACAGCTACGGCCTTGCTGTGCCATGGAACATCTACGGCGAGCCTGTGACTTCTGTGCAACTGAAACATCACTAGAACAGAAGGAGGCTCAGCAAATGGCCCTGGAGGGTTTTGCCTGTGTGTGATCCTGTGGCCAATAACATCAAGTGCCCAGGGTGAGTCTCCTGTATACCATCCAAGGAGAAAGGAACATCTGCAGAGAAAGGTACCATCTCTCCTTCTTCTACTGCTCCTTTACCACTAGGCTCTTTCCTCAGACTACCACACCTCTAGCATCTGTAGCTCCATCAACACGATCCCTTGCAGCTGCCCCAGCTCCTCCACAGTGGTGTCTCCTCGTTAAATAACTGTAACTCCACCAGCAGTCTCGGCCTTTAACATCTGCATTCAGATCTGTTTTTCTAACTGTAGATCTGTCATCATTATCTGTCATCATATCTCAGACTACCACTGCTCCACCAATTATGTCTTTCCTTTAATATCTCCATTTCAAACAACCACAGCAACAGTAATACTCACCACAAATTTCTACAGATTCACCAGTGGCATTCACAATTTTTAAACACCACAGCTCCACCAGTGAGACCTTAGATTCAAATTACCATAGCTCCACCCGAGGTCTCTTCTCTTAATTTTAGCTCCACCACCTGCCTTCCCTTTATTTGTCTACTCCTCAACCAGCATGCTCTTTGCCTTATTCTAATCTCTTATTTCTCTTCAGCTAGTCTCTTCCATTTATCTTCTATTCCACCCTCACACACTTCAAATCTCCCACTGTAGAGCCAGCGACACCTCCTCTCTAATCCCCTCACATACACACTGACATAAACCCTTAGTACAAGTTGATCCAGGGACTTGTCCGATTGCCCTTTTGGGAGTCAGGAAGGAATTTTTTCCCCTCTGAGGCAAATTGGCTCCGGCTTCAGATGGTGGTTTTTCGCCTTCCTTTGGACCAACTAGCAAATAGGCAGGTTTCTTTTAGACTAAAATTTAATACAAACAAATAACATCTATTTTATAAATAAAGCTTTAATACATATTTTGTGGTGTTCTTGCCTTTTTATAGTATTGCCAGGGAGTGTTAGAGATGACGGACACTTGTAGTGCAAGGGAAAAGGGTAACTGAAAAGAGAAGGTGCAATGAAGGGGCAGGGGAGGGAGAAATGGGTGAAAAGTGATACTAATATTGAAGAAATCAAAGCAGGGAATAAGTCATGTCTGGGCCCAGTGTTACTGATCTTGACTGAGGCAGGGATTTTGGTCAGTGCTGAAGCCTCGAGGGAGACTTCAAAAATTAAGAAATATCACTATACAGATATAGGATCCATTATCCAGAATGCTCGGGACCAAGGGTGTTCTGGATAAGGGGTATTTCCATAATTTGGATCTCCATACCTTAAGTCTACTAAAAAATTAATAAAACATTGATTAAACCCAATAGGATTGTTTTGCATCCAATAAGGATTAATTATATCTTAGTTGGGATCAATCACAAGGTACTGTTTTATTATTACATAGAAAAGGGAATCATTTAACCATTAAATAAACCCAATAGGGCTGTTCTGCCCCCAATAAGGGGTAATTATATCTTAGTTGGGATCAAGTACAAGGTACTGTTTTATTATTACATAGAAAAGGGAATCATTTAACCATTAAATAAACCCAATAGGGCTGTTCTGCCCCCAATAAGGGGTAATTATATCTTAGTTGGGATCAAGTACAGGTACTGTTTTATTATTACAGAGAAAAAGGAAATCAGTTTTAATATTCTGAATCATTTGATTAAAATGGAGTCAATGGGAGATGGGTTTTCCATAATTCGGAGCTTTCTGTATAATGGGTTTTCAGATAATGGATCCCATACCTGTATACCTATAATAATTGCTGTATAAACAATATATAGCTTATATAAACATATCATTTGGGTTACAACAGTGTGAGGCTTAGGAGGTACAGACTTATTAATACTGTATGTCACTGTGTTTAGTACATTTTGGGCCTCTGTAAAATATGGATGAAGCTGAGAGCATTTTTTAGTAGCTTAATGCACAGAATGTTTTAATGTCCTATATATAAATATATATCGATAATGGGTCAGTGCATAGGACCTCTTGTCTCCGTATGACTTTTGTGGTCAAAGACTCATATCACCCCACCTAATGGCTTAAAATTTAGTGGTGAGCAGAACTTTCCCTTTTTGCTGTATGACAGTTTAACCAGCAGACAATGGGGAAGCCCTGGCGGCACTCTGTACAAAGGAATAATCCTGAAATGACACCATATGGACCGGAGTGAAAGCTATAATGGGTGTTGGTGACAGCTGTGGCAGCTGGTGCGCTTATGTGTTTGGTGGGGCCACTGGGGTGAGATTATCTATTATGTTGCCGGGGTGATCAGTCACTGTGTCCATAGCCTAGAAAGGAACGCGCATTTTCAGTGCATTACTGCCGGAGAAACAACCGCTAGAGCTTGTGGGGGAAGTGATTGACAGGGGCCGGAGGCTGCTACCCCACAGTATAAAGCAATAGGATACATACCTTGTAATCGTTTATTCACCAGTTGGGCAGAGGGACTCAGTGAGACAGCAGTTTATTTATGATACAGTGATGATAGATGATCTTATAGCCCATCTTATGGGCTATAAGATGTTGCCTATAGATCCTTTCCTTACACAGCAAGGCATATTAAATAAATGTAAATAAAGCCCAAACTAGCTATACACCATGTCTCCATTCCATTGGATGTTACTTGTAGGAGAAAAGTCTTAGGCATTACTACTTCCACCCAGCCCTACGGGAATGCTCACTCATTTCGGTTCCTTCGGACTCACTAACATGACAAGTCATTAGGGAATGACAGAAGCAGGAAGAGGAGACGCTCGCTGCAGGTACCCCGGGCTGGTACGGTTTTCTCCCAACAGGGGCACCAGCCCGGGGTACAAGGTAAGCGATTAAAGTCACTTGGGGGTGCCTAACATTTTGGCACCCCCAAGTGACTTAGTCTTTCCTTCTCCTTTAAGTGCTGGTCAGCTTCTGTGCAGCGTTCCTAAGGACTTGTCATGTTAGTAAAGCATTATTCTATAATAATAGTAGTAATAACAGTGGCCAGTTGATTGGCTGCCTCCCCGCCCTGCTGCAACTGCAACCTGATGCATCTGTGTGACAAGAGGACATATTTGTGTACTTATACACAACAACAAATATATATACCAACACTGATATACAGGTATAGGACCCGTTATCCAGAATGCTTGGGACCAAGGGTATTCTAGATAAGGGGTCTTTCCATAATTTGGATCTCCTACCTTAAGTCTACTAAAAAATCAATAAAAGATTAACTAAACCCAATAGGATTGTTCTGCCCCCAATAAGGGGTAATTATATCTTAGTTGGGATCAAGTACAGGTACTGTTTTATTATTACAGAGAAAAGGGAATCATTTAACCATGAAATAAACCCAATAGGGCTGTTCTGCCCCCAATAAGGGGTAATTATATCTTAGTTGGGATCAAGTACAGGTACTGTTTTATTATTACAGAGAAAAGGGAATCATTTAACCATTAAATAAACCCAATAGGGCTGTTCTGCCCCAATAAGGGGTAATTATATCTTAGTTGGGATCAAGTACAGGTACTGTTTTATTATTACAGAGAAAAGGGAATCATTTAACCATTAAATAAACCCAATAGGATTGTTCTGTTTTATTAATACAGAGAAAAAATAAATCATTTTTAAAGTTCTGAATTATTTGATTAAAATGGAGTTTATTGGAGATGGACTTTCTGTAATTCAGAGCTTTCTGGATAATGGGTTTCGGGATAAGGGATCCCATACCTGTACTGTATATACCCACATACAAGGTTGAACATCTGGTGGGCCCCGCCGGCCCAGGCCTGCTCCATGCCTTGAAGTTGTGCTGAAATTAAAGTAAGGAGATGCAATGTGTGCTCATACACGTGTGGGCCAGAGGTGCGTTTTATAAGTGCACACATGCATGGCGGCTTGCTGGTAGCAAGTGTAAGGAACAGGGTGTGCAACTGAGGTGGGGGCCCTTGAGGTAGCAGCCGCGGTGGGCCCCAGAAATCCCAGTCCGAGCCTGCTCCCAATCCCACAATTCCCTGCACACATGATGTCAATAAGGAAAGGAGCATCACAGTGCAATGCATTGTGGGTTATGTAGTTCCTGCATGCTGTAAGCTGTGGAGAAGTTGTTACAATTTGTAACAACAGTGTTTTAGTCACTCCTGCCCTGCCAGGATTTCAAATGATGCAGAAAGAGATGGACTTTCTGGATAATAGGTTTTCGGATAACAGATCTGATACCTGTATCAGTAAATAATCCATACTTACTATTCCTCCTTCCCTTCAAAGTATCCCTGGTAAAATTCAGAACTTCAGTGTTTCCCCCGATTCCCCTGACCCTGATTCAGTTCAACTCTTGTGTCCTTTATACAGACGTGTATTTGAGAGTCTAGTGAAGTCTTCATTAGGGGAAGTCTTCGATGTGCTAAGGTAATTTGGAGATGCAAAATGAACCTTCACCCGCACTCCCTCCACTCTCCAAAATCCACTCACCGCTCGGTGCACAGTGCTCAGAGGGATCGGCACCCTCCCCACAACTTCCAAACAGACAGATAGCAACGGCACTCAGGAGCTTAATACAGGGCTATGCCCTTCAAATATTTTATTGCGGAAAATGCAATGTTTCGAGGCAAAGACAGCCCCTTTGTCAAGCATCGAAACATTGCATTTGGACCCTAGCAACCAGACAGCTGCTGAGATGCAGAGCTGCTGAGCAAGAGGGTGAAATAACTAAAAAAATTACAAATAATAAAAAATGAAGACCAATTGCAAATTGTCTCAGAATATGACTAAAAGTTAACGCAAGGGTGAACAGCCCCCTTTAAAATGAATTCTATGGGATAGGGTCTTCCCATAATTCAGAACGTTCTGGAGAACGGGTCTCCGGATAATCGATCCCATACCTGTATCACCCATTTTAATCTCCTTAATCTATAATTTATTATTGATTGATTTATTGGTTGAGCAGTGATTAATCTCTTTCTGTAGCTTCTGCACTAAAATAAAAAAAAGTAGATTCTATTCTGAATCTCATTCCCCCTTCTGAAATGTATAGGGCGGCAGTGCCAAGGCCCAATATTAACAGAATAAATAACATTTACAGCACTGTGATTTATACAGCAGTAGGGACAGCTTTGCTTTCAGATCTTGGCTAGGTTGCCAACGTGTGATTGGCTGTAGATCCTTCCGATCTATCCTGGCGAGACTGTAACAAGACTGAAAAAATGATCAATTCTGTATTTTGAGGCAGGCTGAATTCACTTTAATTCATGGCTCAGTTTGTGATGTTTTATTTGTTCTCAGTAAAAAGGTGGTAAATTACTGCATATTTGACTTTGCATTACTTTTGTGTTACATTATTTCTAATATTATAGATTATATCATCAAGAGAAGCAGACAGGGGAACAAGTACCTATGTAATGCCTGGGTTCTCTATGATATGTATTAAAAATAAACAGGAATTCTGGATACAGAGGGTGCCAAAATAATCAACTAGAAGCTGGGCTGGTAACGTCTTCATGTTGTGTATATTCATACACAACAATAATATATTCACCTCTTTAAAACAGCAAAAAATTTGAGAAACGTGAAGCTTGACACGTGATACGCGTGATACGCGTGATACGCGTGATACGCGTGATACGCGTGATACGCGCAACAATACATTTGACGTGCAACAATTCTTTTGATGAGAGACAATTCTTTTTGGCACAAGACAATTCTTTTTGGTGCAAGACCATTCTTTTTGACGCAGCAACAATTTTTGGATACAGTGAATTTTGTTGCCCGTTTTTTAAGGTGATCCGGCAATGGCAAAATGTGGAAATTCGCCACAAATCCATGCCTGCTGAATTTTTTCACCCATCACTAGATACCACCAATGATGATTTTCGCGGCTGATTTGACTTTTGACTATTGATTGTTGCATTCCAGACCCCTTGTGCTTTACCACTGCACTACAGGTGTTGGGCCCACCAGGTTTTCTCCCGATGCCCCAGCACGCTAGTCCAATGCTGTTAGTTACCATTTATGACCAATTAGCAGGCACTATCAGTGCTCAGTGAAGTCAGTTATAAGGAAAGTTATAGCCACCCAACCTGAAAATAAATGCCATTTTCTATAAGGCTGAAACACTGAGATAAGACAGTAGGGGTCATTTGCTCATGTAAAAATCACTTGGTATTAGAGCCAAATGATCAAATTAGCTTGATGCTTGATGCTTGATGGGTATATCGGGAGAAGATCAGTTTGTTGGTGGGCTACCTTAACATATGGCATATGGCCACCTTAAAGGAGAAGGGAAGGCTAATAAAGAGTTAATCTCAAGCTGCAGGCATACCTTCAGTTCTCTCAAAAGTGCCCTTAAGTCTCCCCATGTTTCACCTGTTCAGAAGATCTGAAGCCAAACAGGAAGAAAAAACGCTGAGCTGTGTAAAGAAAGTTCCCATAATGCCTCACTCCTGCACAGGCACCGGGACCAAGTGAACATGCTCAGTTAGTTAGACTATGGGGCCGATTTACTAATCCACGAACGGATCGAAAGCGTCCGAATGTGGTTTTTTCGTACTGATCGGTATTTTGCGATTTTTTTCGTCGCTGTCGCGACTTTTTCGTAAATTGTTGCAACTTTTTCGTAGCCGTTACAACTTGCGCGAATTGTCGCGACTTTTTTGTAGCCGCCGCGAAAAAATCAGAAAGGTTTGCCCGCCGTTTACTAGCGCTCAATATGAAAAAGTCGCGACAATTCGCGCAAGTCGTAACGGCTACGAAAAAGTCGCGACAATTCGCGCAAGTCGTAGCTGCTACGAAAAAGTCGCGACGGCGACGAAAGAATCGCAAAAAATAAGAAAAAGTTGCAAAATGTTCGTTTCCAATCCGTTTTTTTCCCATTCGGATTCGTGGATTAGTAAATCAGCCCCTATGAGCCAGCTTCCTGCTGATTGGCTCAGATCCACATTCCTAAAGGGGGGAGTGAGCTCTTAGCATTCTTGAGGGAGGGGGGAGTAGGAGAGAGCAGGAAGCTGAAAGCTGCGCGTCTCTGGCACAGGAATTCCAGACACAACAAATCTTTTTACAGAGAAGTCAGTACAGCGTTTCTGTGAGTGCTTATGGCTGTATTCACATAGACCTGTCTGATAAAGCTTACTTAGTTTTTACCTTTCTTTCTCCTTTAACACAAAGGGATAAATGGAAATGAAGTAACTCCTTATATTCTCCGTGCCTCTTTAATATTCTGATTTGTGAGTTCACTTTTCTAGAATGCACGTTATCTGCCTTTTTCCATCTCTTTTTTTCTGCTTCCAAAATGCAAAGCAATGTCCCACATACCACAGGACTGAAGCGTATCTGTACTTTGTGGATCGTTTTAAAAGATGTCAGTGATCCAGCGTACATTTCCCTCTGCCTTTATTCTAATACAACATTACAATCTCCCGGCGGCGTTTGTTAGCCTTGGTGAGCCGGTGCTTTTAAGGGCAGAATGTTTCTGAAGATAGTGGAACGTTCCTTATCATTTATCACGATGTTCATGTTAATCGCGCTCTTTTTCATTTTGTTTTCCTATTTCCTTTTGCGAATCGAAGTTCCGCTGGCTCCCGCTATGCTAGAATTCCTCTTAATACAAACTATTAAAGCAAGGAATTAGTGTTTTATTAGATGTGGAAAAATGCTTACAACTTTCAGCACAAAAACAGCTTCGGAACAAAAATCGATACCTTATTAGCTTCAAGGTTACTAAGCTTAGCGGAAATCTATGTGGACAAACATGCCAGGGGCGGCAGTTGGAGAAGAAAATAATAGACAATCACACAAGATCATTTTCTGGAGATATATGTTAAAATTCCATTTCAGAAAAAGTAAATCTACTTCCCAAAAGCTGAGCAGTGTTGATAAGGTGAGTACTGGCCTCTATAGCCCTGGGTTCTTACACACACTGTTAGGCCATTTCATGAGTTGGCAAGGCTGTCCCTACTTGATTATAGTCTTTATCTCCATCGGAATTTGCTTTTTACTAAAGATATATGAATAAATTGAATTGTTAATCATTTATACCAGTCCCTGCCCTATTGGAGCTAAGGGGGTAATGGAATACGTGATCTTAAGCTTGGTTCTTGTCTAGTAACCCCTAACAAGCAATCAGAAGGTTGCATTTACTGGTAAGCTATTTTAGTAAAAACATATGATTTGTTGCTATGGGTTAGTAAATGTTGGCATACTTAAAACATTTTATTAAAGTACCCCCTGAAGTACCTATTGCATTCAAATAATAAATAATAAAAGCAGCCAAAAAGAAGATGGGGGCTACTGGGAGCACTATTGAAGGCACAGATCTGCCCATGATTGCCTTGGGCTGGTACAGAAGCCCAAAACATAATGTACAACCTTTCTGCCCTACTTCTTTAGTTAGGCTTTAGTTCCCCATTAACCTGCTTGCATGTTTTTTGAAGTACCCAAAGGGAAACCATCCAACTTGAGGGGCTTGAGGCCCCAGCACTGCAAACTTCTAAACTACTGTGCCAGTTCCACCCGAAGCAGCAGCCCAGATGTCCCCACTCTGCGCTAAAGGAGGCCATACATGCTAAGATCTGCACACTTGGTGAGGTCGCCAAGCGAGCGGATCTTCTCCCTATATCCCCACCTACGGGGCCAAGCGATCGAATTAGAAAGACAGGTATAGGCGTCTGTCGCTTTGGGTACCACATCATTGAGACAATGTGGTCCCTAATCCAACTTAAACTCAAACCTGCCTGATCGAGATCTGACCGATTTCAGGCCAGATGTCGGTCAGGCAGGTCCGTCGTTAGTGCCCATACATGGGCCGATAAGCTGCCGGATCGGTCTAAGGGACCGATATCGACAGCTAGAATCGGCCTGTGTATGGGGACTTTTAGAACTTTAGGTCGGAGCAGGACAAAAGGGGCCATGTCACTAGTGCAGCAAGTGCAGAAAAATTAGAATTCAGTTCTTAAAGTTACCAGAGGTGGCTTTTTGCCTCCTCTGGTAACTGGCCACTCCTTGTTGCCCGCAGCACTGTGCTGTCCTACATATGGACTTATGGCTCATTAGCTGGGAAGAAGCTAAAGGGCAAATATGCCTGCCAGAATGCTCTGAGCACAGCACAAATAACAGGAGCTGTGTTCATGAGGATGGAAAAGCCACTACAGTTACTGGGATTTATGAATCATTGTCTGTGCTTATACAATGGCCAATAAGCTGTTTGCTTAGTCTGAAGGGGCTGAGTAGTAAATTGTGCTTAGTTTAAAAGAATGGCGGTGCTGGTTGGTATGGTATTATGCCATATATAAACAGTAGAGCAGTATGAGCACAAATTTTGCTTGTGCTATATCTACTCCATTCCAACCAGTCATGATCTCAGTATGGACAATGACAGCACAACATACCCCCAAGGCAAGTAGGCTGCAACATCCACTGACTATCCTAAAAAAACACAAGTGGGCTAATGTACTGTAGGTTATAGTAGAAATGTTATAGAAAAGTATGGAGATTTACACGAGACTGAAACTACAAATTAATTTTACTGTGATGTAGACAATGATATTCTGAGACTACTTGTAATTGGTTTTCATGTTGTGGTTTTGAATTGTTCAGCTTTTCGTTCAGCAACCTTCCAGTTTGGAAGTTCAGCAGGGTTGCTAGTGTATTGTTTACCTTAGCAACCAGGCAGTGGTTTGAATGAGAGACTGGATTATGAATAGAAGAGGGCCTGAATAGAGAGATAAGGAATAAAAAGTAACAATAACAATAGTTATTAATGTTATAGCAATAGTTTTTTGGCTGCCGGGGTCAGTGACCCCCCATTATAAAGCTGCAAAGATGTAGAAGAGAAAGACAAATAATTCAAAAACTATTATATATAAATAATGAAGACCAATTGCAAAGTTGCTAGGAATAGGACAGTCTATTACATATTAAAAGTAAACCTAAAGATGAACCACCTATTTAATCCTAGGACCAGTGTAACAGCATGGAACCACAGCCCCCTTGGATTCCAAGCTTCAAATCTGAGTTATATCATCAATGAATATTCTGTTTGGTTTGTGTGAAATTCCCACTCACATCCTATAGACAAATAAGTCCCCCCCTGCAGCAATGTGCCTTTTTATGTTTATTGTCCTCCTTGGTTTTCTCTAATATCTTTATCATTTATATAAAGGGGCGATTGATCCCATACACAATACCTCCCTCACATATTTAAATCCTTAACATCCAGGAACATTTATGATAATCTGTTTCTTTTTATGATGAATAAAACATAGGGATGGCTCTAGCATTTGAAACAGCTGTTTCCCTAGCAGATAGCAGCGAGAGTGATATGTATTATACAGATCTGTACATCTAAAGAATGTTAATGCAAAAATTGTCCTACTTGTATCAACAGATTGTGTTGGAGTATTTCTTAGGATAAAGGTAAATATTTACATGCCTTGAAAATGTACCTGTTCCCAAAGGATTTCTGCTATTGTATCTGCAGGTTTCTTTTCTTTCCGTCTCCATTAAGTGCTGCATTTTGCAGGCCTGTTAAACAGGGTGTGAGTTTCATTTCTGAATGTATGTATGGATAAAGCACAAAATCAGAGTGTTTGAATGCTAAGGCTAATACCACTGATTCTTGGCCTGCGGATAAACACATAACAGGGGCAGTGCCATTTTGACAGGCCCCTCCCAACAATCACAAGCTCCTCCCCCTTTATTAAGATAAGTAAATTTCATGAAAGACTTTGGTTGAAAAAGGCAGCAGCTGGTTTATTAACAAATTTCCATAGAAAACAACCAACATATATAAGCATCAGTAAAGTGTAAGGTAATGTAAATAATTACATTTATATAATATTTAACAATTTAACATCTTGTTACCTTCAATAGCCACTATAGGCTGCAAACCATTCTAACCAAGAGTGAGGGGCCCATCTGCTGTCCCTCCTGGGAGCGGCTTTCTTCCATAACTCGTGCCCCTTCTTACCCAGGTCTTACCCCTGTTACACCCTACACATCTCCCCCCCCCCAGGAGAACCCCTCCCACTACCAATCTATACCCACTAATTCAATATCTCTTTGCTCTGGGGAGGGCAGACAAGAGCTGTTCAAGGTAAAAGATAATGCCTCCTTCACTTCCTTCCTTCTTTAACCCCTCATGTATCAATCCTTCCCAATAGGCAACCCAACAATCTATAACCCCCAAGATTCCTAACAGACTCCAGTGGTTCCCTCCTTTCTAGCCCCATCATAGCCCTGTTATTCCCCAGTTCCTGGCTCACTGTCCTCAGGCCTTCTGGACAAGAATTAGCCCCTACGCTAACATTGCCTTGAGTAACTGTTACTTCTAGCTTTTCTTATGAATCCCAAGTAAATGCCATTCCTCGGTCAAATACTGTGCCTGGTTGGCCCATGTAAAGCAACCTTTAAGCTCCTGTAGGGACTTTGTTTAACTAATAAAAGAGAAAATATGGCTGAATACAGTAGAGCTGATAGCAACTACCCTACAATAAAAGCAGGGGCTTCTACTTAATGATAACGGCACTCAGGGGGTTGTGTCGCCTTTGCAAAATCGCCTTTATGACAACAAATTTCCAGAAAATACAACCACCTCGCGCTACATACGATCCAAGAAGCAAAACTCTTCATCCCTAAAAAATGGAATAATCCACCTCCTGCCAATATTTCAGGAATGGTTGATGGCCCTGGAGATCAAGAAATTTAAGGAAATCAAAGCAATGAAACAGGGGATGTTCAAAATATTCTGGGCCACATGGGACCCATGGGTCAAATACAAAAAAACTCTCAGCTAAAATTAAACGCACAACCACCAAGACACCATACACTCTAAGCGCTCAAACAACTGGTAGAGGATATCTTACAAAATAACCCCCACCCCCAAGTCTTCATATGTCTATGCAATGTTAGGTCTTTTTCCATTGTGCTTATCCCCCCCCCCCAAAAAAACTACAGAATTTACAAAAAAATATACCTTGCCATAGAGGGTAATTATATATAAAAATGAACTTCTAGGTTTGTGAGGGCCTATAGTCTCGGGTAATAATCTTTGGTTGTATTGTTGGTAGCACCTACCTTAAAGGAACAGTAACACCAAAAAATTTACATATTTCAAAGAAATTAAACTATAATGTACTGCTGCCCTGCACTGGTAAAAGTTTTGTGTTTGCTTCAGAAACATTACTAGAGTTTATATAAACCCTGGTGTGTAGCCATGGGGGCAGCCATTCAAAAGAAGAAAAGGCACAGGTTATATAGCAGCTAACAGATAAACCCTGTAGAATACAATGGTGTCTTATCTGTTATCTGCTATGTACCCTGTGCCTTTTCTCCTTTTTTCCAGCTTGAATGGCTGCCCCCATGGCTACACAGCAGCTTATTTATATAAACTATATTAGTGTTCCTGAAGCAAACACCCCAGTTTTACCAGTGCAGGGCAGCAGCACATTATATTTCAATTACTTTAAAACACTTTCATTTTTTGGTGTTACTGTTCCTTTAAGAGCCTTAAACCCTATTTGCTATTCAGTTGAGAATTAGTGATTCATGAGCATGCTCTGGTTAGCTAAATCTTTTTCACCCAATCATAGACAAACAAGGATTTCTAAAATAAAATTCGCAATACTGAAGCCACAAATGAGCGCTTATGCAGTTCCACCTTTGGGAGCCACTCAAATATCAAGAATAATAGGGATGGACACTGGGGTCGCTGATTGACTAATACATTTGCATGGGTACTGGGTCCCTGTGTAATATCCTTGGATACAGAAGTTCTAAATACAATGTAATGCCACTACCCCCTTCCTTCCTCCTTGAAAAATAAAGTTTACAGTATTATTGTACAGGTGGGGGTGGGGGTCAATTGTTGAAACTCATTGTGTGGGGTGTAGGGGGCAGTAGTCCCTCAATTCTGTTTGTAGAGGCAAAGCTACACAATAAAATCTATATAACATGGGAATGATTTTGTCACAACCCAATAGCACCATAAACTTCAAGGTGTTGCTCTCACTTACATTCAGTCTCTATTACATTTGAATCACAGGTTCATACCATTCTTCACACCATGAGAATTTCGGCACCAGAAATAATCCTGTAGTAACATCTACCGAGCAGTGGTACAGTTCCAACCCTTTGGCGCCACTCAACAATCAGTAATAATAGGAAAGGATTCTAGGGTCCCCATGTTGATGGGTACTGGGTCCCTGTGTAATGTACTTGGGGAAGGATTCCATAAGAACTCAATTATGAGGATCCAAGAGAACGCCCAGAGGGCAGGGGATGGGGGTTAATTGTTAAACCACACTATGTGGGGTGTAGGGAGCCAATGGTATCCAATCCCTATTTGGAGAGAAAAATCTACACAAACTATAAAAATCCATACAACCTAATTTTGCCAGAGCCTAATGGCACCATACATTTGAAGGTGGCTCAAGAAGCAAGCTTGTAGTGTTTAATGGTTTCTATTTACCAAGCACGTAACAAAGAAGCCCCCTTATAATTCATGATCTTACACAAGTGTTGAGTTGTTCTTTAATCCTTTAAAGTTGATTAGCTACATGAGTGCTCACCGAGGTACTCGACTCGTGTCTGGCACTCCTACAAGGATCTTTTATCTCCATTAAGTTACATGAGTAATAGAAAATAAATGACTCCAAAATCTGTGCCTTAAAACAAGGACATGATAATGAAAGAAAGACCTGGGCTGTCAGTCAAGTTTATGAGCATGCCTGCACTTGTTTTGTTGGCAATATCGGTAATATGTCTTGTGAAGAGAGTTGATAATCCTTTCTAAATATTGTTCCAGGCAGTACATGGCTTTGTGACCCATAACAAACACGGCATTGCCTGCAGGATGTGTGTATGCATTGAGCATATCTGATTAATAGATTTACCTTCCACCTCCGTGATCTAGAGGAGCCTTTTGTTTGGAAGTGACACAGACAGGAGTCGGGCATTTCCATGGAGCTAGAGCGCCATTATTCACGGGTTGTTTTGGCCATCAGAGAAGAAACACAGTTGTTAATAAATACCTCAAATAAAATGCATTTAGAGATGGCAAACAAAGCTGGATTTAGGGCTGAGAAAGGGCCTTCCTTCCTGGGCACAAATTAGGCATTCACAAACCAAAGCCATATGCCAATACAAGGGGCTGTTGGGATCCATCTATCCCTGACCCTGTCAATTTGAGTCCATACACTCAAGGGTAACACTTAAGATAATTTTCCTTTTGCTCTACTTGGTGAAGCTTCAGGCTATTCAACTACCACAGTCTTCCTCCCGCTCTATACACATGAGCTATAACAGGATCCAACCTCGTTGGTTAGTCCTACCTTTCTAGAACTTCTCCTTCTACAGAGGTCTCCCACCTTAGGCTCTTCAGCACCATTCACCCCCAGAATGTAAGGAACTCGCAGTGGTGTTTCCCCTTTATCCCTGAGTCTCTCTGCTAGAGTCCCTACACTTGTGGATGACACCTAGGGGTGTATTTATTAACATTGGAGACAAACATCACCGGTAATGTTGCCCATAGTAACCAACTAGATCTTTGCCTTTTTTCTAGCTTGTAGGTGAATGTTCAAATGTAATTGCTGATTGGTTGCCATGGGCAATATCATTGGTGATGTTTATCTCCAATGTTAATAAATACTGCCCTTAGGGTACTAATCCTTCTACTCTACTCAGTGTAGCTTCTGGCTGCTCTGCTACTCACAGTGTGACTCCTACTCCTAGCGTAAACTATGAAAGGATCTAACCTCACATTTGATATCCCTACCTGGAACTTTACCTTGTACTAAGTCCTACCTCAGGTTCTTTGACACCTTCTACCCTCTTCAGCAAATGCAGTCCAAAAGGACTGGCCATTTGATTCCTCTCCTATTTAAGAGACAGTTAACACTCCTACCTACTAAGAAACATATAGTTTCCTCCTGAGTATAGGAAAATACTTTTACTCCTAGCTATAAACAGAACTTCTCCTCCTACTGAGGCCTCCTAGTCCTACCTCAGGTTCTTCAAGACCTTCTTCCCTCTACAGCAAATGCAGTCCAAAATGACTGACCATGTGATTACATAAAGAAACAGCTGACTCCCCTACCAATTAAGGAACATACGGATTCCTCCAGGGTATGCTTGACCAACAGAAGGGAAAATACTCCCAGCAAAAACCTTAAAGTTGAACCTAAAGGGGATTTACCTAAGAAAGGGTAAAAATGATCTTTATACTGTGTTTTACATTTCCCACTTTAAAATAAAACAATAATTAAGGAATACATAAATACATCAGTGATGCCTTGTAATGTTTTACAAATGGCACATAAACGAGCCAAACACTTTGCAAACAGATAAAGGCTGTTTTAAAAATAGAAAATGGCAATTACAGAAGAAAGAAATCGTTTATTGTTTTTTAAAAAAAAGTTGTATTGCTTGTGAAGCTCAATAAGAGCATTTTAAATGTGCTCGAAATTAAACTTTTCTCTTGCTATCTTGAGCACACATTTTTGGCTGCATTTGTGTCTCAGATTATATAGTCCAATAAACGTAATCTGAGAGGCCCTAAAACAGAAAAATACACACATTTGGCAAGGTCAAGTGATACTAAAGGCAATTACTTTTATTACCCAACATTTTCCTTGTACATTTTAAAGTGCCCTTCAGTACAATCTGCATAAAGACAAGATAAACTATGCACTAACTCTGGTTCAATAATTTATTGGGTAAGACATTTGCAGACAGGGTTGGACTGGGCCGGTGGGACACTGGGGAAAAAACATGGCGGGCCCCAGCCCTTGTGGGCTCCACAGACTCAATACTGCTTCTGGTCCTCCCTCCACCCTTGATCATGTCAATAAAGAAGCTTCCGTGCGTGTGTGTGCAGTTGAGGGCAGAATTACACTGTAACCTGCTCTGTGGAGAAGTGGCGACTGGAGTTGGGGCCCCAAGGTGGAAGCCCCAGTGGGCCCCACACACCCCAGTCCGACACCGTTTACAAAGCAATCCAGAAACAAGCAGATCTTTCCATTTTATGCCGATCTAAGGTGGTCAATACTTATCTGATCTTTTGGCCTTAGGGCCAAACAATCGGATCACAATGATACAGGCTGTCGGGGCAAGGACAAAATGAACGAACCAATGCAGTCCTTGATCTAACAGGAAAATCAAACCTGCCTGATCGCCATCTTCCTTATTTTCAGGCAGATATCCATCATTTAGGCCCGTTGGAGGGTCCCATACATGGGCAGACAAACTACCAAATTCTGAGTGGGGAATTGGTGTTTAGGTTAAGCATGGGGCAGCATGATACAGGGCTTGCCAAAGGTTTTCGATACATTAAAACCTCATAATGATTCCCACATGAATTGACTATAATGTACAAATGTAAAAATAGGGGAAGCAGACCCCACAATCGCAGGTGACCTGGGGGGGGGGTCTTTCCCTATTGTTGTATATAAATCCCTGGTCCCCACCAGCTCTCAGGTAGGAGAGTAGGAGCGTAGAGCAGCTAACACATTAATGGGAAGGTGAAAGGGGGCTCGGTAGAGTTTGCTAACGCGGTTTTGAACATGCACTCCAGAAATGACACAACCCCACAGTCGGACTGGGGGGTGCAGGGCCCACCGGGGCTACCACCCAAGGGGACCCGCACCCCCCAAGGTTCCCCCGTTGCGTCCCCGCACCCCCCACAGGGGTCTCCACTGCGCCATCTTAACCCCCCGCAGGGACCCCCGACACTGCCATCCCACCAGCAAGAATGTAAAGCACTGGTGGGATGGCATAAGCGTAGCTGCGATTTACGGAATTCGCCCGAAGTTGCCTTGAGTATGCCATTCCACCAGCGATTTACAGAATTTGCCTGAAGTTGCCTTGAGTATGCCATTCCACCAGCGATTAGTTGCCTGCGGCTATGGGGATTTGTAGTGGGGCGACTAATCTCCTTGTTTGTCACCTCCCTAAGCCCCCAACGCCTGCCCAACGTCCACCCCTGAGCGCGAAACTTACTTTCAACGTATCAGGGGAGGGACACTGGTGGCCGGAGGAGCGGCAACAGGGATCAGGTCAGGGCCACCCAGTCCGACCCTGCACAACCCCCACTCTGGAAATAGTAGATGCAACTTACACACAATTTGAAAAAAAAACAGGAGAAGAACTGCAAGAGAAGGATATTTTTCCCGTGACTAGCCATCATAAGACTGAATATATATGCAGGAACCATCTGCAGAGAGATACAAGTTCCGCCACATAAGTTTGAGTAGCTTACAGAATGCATCTGTACATAGGATTCATTGTTCCTAAAGTAATAGTCTTACTCTGCTAAGAATCTGAGGCAGTAAATACTTTTATTTCTGATGCATTTTCTTCGCTCCAGTGAATTATTTTGGAATTGGAGATGGGTTGCCTTGGCCCTTTGCTTATTAAGGGAAAGCTTGGAACTAGCATGGTCTCCTGGTAGCATTTGTCATCCTTGTCTCCAAAAATGGCTGCTCCACATTTCTAACACACATACGCTGACAGAAGTCGCTATGAGCCCAGGAGAAAATGAAGAATACATTATTCCCTTGCTGTCAGAGGCTTCTGCATTATATTACCTTGTCATGGCTTGCAGGGTTTTTATGGTAGGATTATGGTGACATTAAACTGATGGAGGGGGGACACAATTCAACTTGGCCAGCTTTAAACACAGCCCACAGCAAAAAATACTGACCCAATAGTAATCATCATGATCATGTCAGTCTTCTAATTAAAGTCATATATTTACTTTTCTATGGAATGGTTATTGTTCCTGATAAAAGAGCAGTAAGGGCCCATGTGTGTCTTTGTCCAGTGCAAGATGACAAATGTGGGTAATATACTTATGTAACTTGCAATTAGTTCTGTTCAGTCTAATGTTAAATAATGAAAGTAAATATTTTATTTTTTGCTTGGGTATAAATTTGCATCTGTTTATGGCAGATCTGGGCCAAGTACTATTGTTACCCATACCCATACTGCTTGGCCCAGAACCCTACAACTTTGAACCCCCCCCCCGTGCTGATCACTCTGCATCACACCTGTGCTTAGTCTGAGCACCACCCACCCTCACTTCAGCCTGCACAGCACCCACCCACCCTTCCCCCAGGCCCAGGCTTCTCTAAAAATGACAGTTTTAATTAGAATGTTCTTAAGGAGTTAATGGGGATCATTGATCCCAACCCATCATCACCACTAGTTTGAGCCTTATTTTATCTGTTCCACTGGATATTTTGCAGTAACCCAGATGTATTAATAATGAGATGTTGGCTAAACAGTTTGCTTGGGACTGTATGTAAAGTGGTGTAATATTGCCAGTCTAAGTTTGGCATGAAGTACAAGACTTCTGTTAAGGGTTAACCCTTGGTAAAGTCAGTTCTGTTGTTCAAAGCCATCTCCACCCACCCCCACCCCCTTAGCACTGATGCCCACACATTGATAAAAGGATAATAAAAGCCAAAAAGCTGTGTTTTATATACTGAACTGACTGTACTAGTCCAGAGGTCAGAAGCCCTATAACAGTACAAGTGTCCATCCATTGAGGGTCACTGGCACTGCACATGCTCAGTGTGCTTTGTCCTTCTGTTAAGAAACTAAGTTTAGGAGTTGTAGTAAAATTATCAATATGTCATAAAAACTGATGCTACTGGGTTGATTATTAGTCATTTAGGATACAGGTACAGGACCCGCTATTCAGAATGCTCGGGACCAAGTGTATTCCGGATAAGGGGTTTTTCCATAATTTGGATCTCCATACCTTAAGTCTGCTAAAAAAATAATAAAACATTAGTTAACTCCAATAGGATTGTTTTGCATCCAATTAGGATTAATTATATCTTAGTTGGGATCAAGTACAGGTACTGTTTTATTATTACAGAGAAAAGGGAATCATTTAACCATTAAATAAACCCAATAGGGCTGTTCTGCCCCCAATAAGGGGTAATTATATCTTATTTGGGATCAAGTACAGGTACTGTTTTATTATTACAGAGAAAAGGGAATCATTTAACCATTAAATAAACCCAATAGGGCTGTTCTGCCCCCAATAAGGGGTAATTATATCTTAGTTGGGATCAAGTACAGGTACTGTTTTATTATTACAGAGAAAAGGGAATCATTTAACCATTAAATAAACCCAATAGGGCTGTTCTGCCCCAATAAGGGGTAATTATATCTTACTTAGGATCAAGTACAAGGTACTGTTTTATTACTACAGAGAAAAAGGAAATCAGTTTTGAAATTCTGAATTATTTGATTAAAATGGACTCTATGGGAGACGGGCTTTCCGTAATTCGGAGCTTTCTGGATAAGGGGTTCCTGCATAAGGGGTCCGATACCTGTACAGAATGCACTGGTTTCTATTCTGTTATGTAATGTCTAAATTCATCGCTGATTGGTATGGAGAATCTTATAGTGAATATAAGCAGTATATTGTGTCTCTATGAGTATGTGCTGTGAATCAGAAAGAAATAAAATAAGACATATTTAGTGGCACAGATATTCCCTGCTAAATAGCTATGGTGGCAATGAAACCCAACACATAAAGTATAGCATTTCTAGCCTAATTATCCATTGGGCTTTCCCTTTAATTAATCTCCCATTAATTAACATCCCTCTAATGACTAGCAGAAGGCTACAGTGTTGGTTCCTAGGATGTAGGAGGTAGTGTTCTTGATATAGAACTGACAGTAAATGGGTAACCCTCTGTAATAAAAGGATCAGCCATGTGGATAAATGTAGAGTTGTGAGAAAATTCTATTCTTGCTCCAGCCCTGAGCCGTTGTGTATGTGTATGTGTGTGACTGACAGCTGGCCAGTGGGTTGAGGAATAAACAGGGGGAATATGTATCCAATGAATAAGCAAGCAGCAATCTCCAGGCAGGGGGATATTCACATTACAGGTGATTTATGTTCTGAGTTCTAAAGTTATGCGCTCCTGTTATGCCGTCGCCAGGCTAATCAAATTCTGCGCAGATAGAAATGTATATTTTTGGCATCATGTAAAGACAAGGACAACATGTGCTCACCCAAGGGGTCAGACAAGTGGTGAATATGAAATGAGTTCTCCTTGACAGGCCATCTTTAAAACATTTATTTTAGTCACTTTCAATTATGAATGGTCACATCAATGGCAACCTTTCCACAGAGGGGCTTTAGAATGATTTGTAATTCAACACTCAGTGAGGCCTGTGTTTCTGTAATTACTGCTTTATTCCAGAGCACCTTGCCAGTCTCAGAAAATGACATATTGAGTTATATGGAAGGAGAGTATTTTGTTAATTTTATAAATTATTGGGTCACTTAGGCCTACGTCTGAGAGGGAGGTTCTGGAGGGGGGAACATTTGCACAGCAGTGAACCTGTGTCACTCTGATGGATGCCATTTTGTTGGTGGTCATTTGGTGACCATTTCGGTGGTTACCATTTAGTGCTAGAAACCTAGATTCAGTTCCAGCCAGGGCACTACCTACATGGTAGGGATGAGCAGGTTGACCCACAAGACCTGCAGGTGTAGGGTGAAGAAAGGGATCCCCAAGCAAGAGCCCAGGTGGGTGGCCTGTCAAACTTTAAAAATGGCCCCATCCCTTTGTTGATGTAATAGTGCTTACTTCTCCCCTATGGTAACCGCATCCCATATATGAGTCATAAGAGGGGAGTCAGGCCAGGAGCAGATCATGAAGTAGAAGATAAGTTCTGGGCAGACCCAGGACAAAGGATAAGGGTGCCCAAGGCAATCCATCTCCATTGCTAGTCAGCGGGCCTAGGGTCCTTGTGCCTTGCCCCCAACTTTTGTACCCCAAGAACGTGACTCTTCTGTCTAGTTCTGGCCCTGCTTCTGGCAAGTTTGGATACAAGTTAGGAAGCAGTTTAAGGTTGGGTTGAATAATTTCTGATCCAGTCATCACTACTATGAGGACGTTCTGCTGTTACTCTGGCCTCCTCCCATTCTTCAAATAAAACTGCCCATGGTGTGTGTGAATATAATAGGACCATAGAATGGAAGCTCCACTGGGACAGGGCCGGATGCGAATGATGCAAATTTATTTACAGAGCTGCAGAATATGTTGGCACTATATAAATATTAGTGTTATCTAATAGCAATTGGGAACTTTTATTTTCTGCTGTTGAAGATCAGTTCATTCCCCAGTGCCATGTAATACCCTTTATCTTCTTCTTCTTTAACAGTTCTTCCTTGAACTTCCTATAGACACCAGTATATAACAAAAATAATTCTTCAGTTGAACCATACTCCCCCTCATACACAGACACGGGCAAAACTGGCATCAAAAAGTTTGTGCCATCAAAAGAGGGTGGCATGTAAGTGAATTCTTGATCATCGTATTCTTGCTATCTTTTATTTAGGTAAACAGGGAATAAACCTGAAGTACGAGTTGGTTCTGTGCTCAGTGAAACACACGATACTGGTATTTCAGTTTATATTACATTACAAATAGAAGTTTCTCTTCTGTATATGTCTGTGTTCGTCAGTTAAAAGCCAACATGGTTAATGTTACATAAAAGACCTGCTAGATCTTTCTAATTTGTTCATAAGTTCAGTATCCTGGAACTGAACCCACTCCGGGGCTCAGTTTGTCATTGCTATTCCTGGTTACCTCTTACCCATGCTGCTTTGTTGGTTTGATTGCTTTTATCTTTTGGCCTTTTATGTTACAGCTGAGGGATCTCTACACAAAATCATGAAGCAGAACTACCAGCCCAGCCTTCCACAAGGGGCTCGACTCTTCATCTGTCTCTCTCTCGGGGGGAAAAGAAAGGCATATCTGCTGTGAGTAAAGGCTGAAAGTTCCAAAATAAAAAAAAAAGCTGAAGGAGAAATTTCGCCACCCACAGAGATGCCTGAGACATTGGAAGTTACTGAGTTATCAACTTCTCCTCTAAACATCAGTGATGATGCTCTGTGCAGCCTCATCCCAAATCCTAAACAGTGTAGCAACAATCAAAATTAACAATGAGTTTTAAAGGACGAGAGAAGTGAAAATTCAAATACCTCTTGGTTATGTAGAGCAGCCCCCTTTGATCCAAGGTACTAACTTGATTCTTATTGCCAATATCTTCTGTGGTTATGTATCCTGTAAATTCCCCACCCAGTCATTTTGCCCCCATTGCACTCCTGATCAGCTGACTTGCTCACTTGCAGACAACCATATTGAACCAAGAAGAGAGCATTGACAAAATTCTCATTGAAAGATCATTCAAATGGGCCACTGGAACTGCAGAACCAGATACAGGTTTTATTGTCCACTGTTGCTTTTAGAATCCATCTTTGTGGTTCTAGACTGCCTCAGCATGCATTAACTACTTATAATATGCAGGGAATGCTGGATATCAGTCCAGCAACATTTGGGCAGAGCCACACTGCTACGGTAGGTTTAGAAATGCCAAATAGAGGGATTTCTGGGCTCCTTTGTTCCAAGCTGGGCCACACTTTTGTAGGAACAAATTAAGCATTTCGCACCAGTCCCTATAAGACATTAAATGTTTAGCAAATGGTATTGGGTAGGGTTCCATATTGGTTATACCATACAGGAGTATACACATGCAGGACAGGCCATTTTTCTTTAAAAAGGAGTGTGGCACTTGCAAAAAGGCTTTGAACTATTGCTGCCATCTTGGCATCAGAAGGATTTGCATATAATTGCTCTTTCCTTTCCTCTTCACTGAAAACGGCAACCTCATCTTGTCATCTTGCCAGTCCATGTCAGCCCAGCCATCCATTTAACTCTGCCTTAAAACCCATTGCAGAAGGATTAAAACTATGAAAGTGCTTAGTACTTTATGTCCTATTGCTCATTTTGCAGAGATAACTCTTGTTTAAGGCAGGAGCACTCTTGTTTTTTTACAACTTCCGACGTGCCATGTCCATCAAGGCTTTTTGCCATCCAGCTCATGGTTTACAGTATCAAATAGTGTTAAGTCTAAAGCAGTGATCCCCAACCAGTGGCTCAGGTGCAACATGATGCTCACCAACCCCTTTGATGTTGCTCCCAGTGGCCTCAAAGTAGGTCTATAACTACTAAGGGTGGTGGCAGATGAGGAGATTAGTCGCCACATGAAATGCCATTGCACCGGCTAGAATGTAAATCGCCAGTGGGATGGCATATGTGTGCCGAAATCGATGGAGTTTCCTCTCAAGGCAACTTCGGCAAATCGCCACCGGTGGGATGGCATTTTGGGGACCCTTGTTGCGGGCGACTAATCTCCCCGTCTGTCACGGCCCTAAGGAAACAGATCCAATGGGCGGCCTGGGGGTACAGGGAGCAGAGGGGTCTGCTTCCTCAGTAGTCGTCCATGATTTTGTGCAGTGGGGGTAACCCACGATGGATGCTACTAAGGATGCTACCTTTCCATTTCCAAGTTCGGTAAATGTGGCAGAGATTTAACAGAGATTAGATTCCATCTAAAGTTAACTCCATAAAACATAATTTTTGTTTTACTTTGAAAAGCACATTTACAGCCATATGGGACAAAAGATGCTTCCAAGCCGAAATAAACACAGAAGTGCTTGCGCTGTTATTTTTTTTAAGTGATATTTAAATAGCAAGATGCCAAAATCCTTGCAATGGCTCCATAAAACTGCTGATTAAATCAGCCTACCTGAAACAAACTTGCCTTCATGACAAACTCTTTAATATATTCTCGGGATGATGCAAATTGGAATGCATAAGGGGAGCTTCAAAGTCCAAGTCAGCAGAGAGATAAAGAAATATACATGTATATTGCAAAAGGAATAAAAAGGTAACCCTTAGATAACCGCGGTGCTTCCTAGGAACAAACGAGTCCTATAGCTTTTGTACTTTAGTGCTTAATTCTATTCAATGGGAAATTGGATAATGGCAGCTGTTTATCTTTCTTTAATCTCGATGACCCTCGGAACTCGGCGTTTCAGCCCAATCTATGTTACAGGGGATTCTGAACTTTGCTTTTCCAAAATACGCTAATGAGATCATACATATCTCATGTCATATCTCATATTTCTCGGTGGAGTCGTTGCAAAAGGAAAACATCTGAGAAACGCAGAGCGGCGCTCATTATTTTTCATAAAAAAACACGAGCTGCTGCAATCGCACATATTTTGAAGATATGTCACTGCACAATTTATGAACCCGTGAGTTTTGCCACACTGAACTTCATCCTATTTTCTGGAACAGCTTTAGCACATACTATTGAATTTTAACAAGCCATGGGCTGTTATCTAGACGTCCCAAAGCCATCTCCCAAACTATGCATCATAACTTTACTTTCCCTCTTCTTCATAATCCCCATGTAGTTTCAGTGCAAAATCAATGGTCTTATCTTCAGTAAAAGAAAAGGGGAAAAACTCAACAGAAAATAGTGTCATAAAAAGTGCAAACTTTGGCCAGGCTGGCTTTTAGCACGTTGACGTTGCCATATAGAGACAACTTGCAGTTGGTCTTCTTTATTTGTATGTTTTTTTTTTAATTATTTAGATTTTTGTTCAGTGGCTCTCCAGTTTGGTATTTTTAGTAGCTATCTGGTTGCTAGGGTCTTATTTACCTTAGTAACCAGGAAGTGGTTTGAAGAGACTGGAATATGAATAGGAGAGGGTCTGCATGGAAAGATAAGTAATAAAAGTAACAATACTAATACAATTGTAGCCTCACAGAGCAATAGCTTTTGGCTGCTGACCCCCATTTGAAAGCTGAAAGAGGCAGAAGACTAAGACAAATAATTCAAAAACAAAATAAATAATGAATACCAATTGCAAAGTTGCTTGAAATAGGGCATTCTTTAACTTTAAAGTGAACTGCCCCTTTAACGGCAATAAAAATGATTAATCTCAGTATTTAAATGTGTCTGTCATTAACAATGTCGGGGTCCAGAACACTTTAATCTGAATATTGAGGGACTGAGAATGGAACGGCTTAGGGGTGTAACTAAAGAAGAAGCAGACCCCGTAGTTGAAGAATGGCCCAGGAGTGTGGGGGACCAGTAAGACCCTAATTAATGAGCAATATCAATATATATTGTATATTGGTAGAACTGATCAGCTTTCCAATGTGTTGGGGCCCTAAATGGACTTGATGTGGGGCCCAATAACATCTAGTTTTGTCACTGGAAGGACTTAAGGAGTGATGACAAAACAAGAAGAAGGAAGAGGATCACTTTGTCACAAACACCCCAACTGGTACAGTTTTCTCCAGGAGCCCCGGCCGGGGGTTTCAAGTAAGAGATTACAATCATTGGGAGTTGCCTAACATTTACTTAGTGATTGTAACTCTCCTTCTCCTTTAAAGTCACTGGAAAGGCAAAATTTTGTGTTTTTGTGTGTTTGTGTTTTTGTTGTCTCACTGACACTTTCTAGACGGGGACCTAATACTTCTGATGTGCCCATCTTGGTTAGGGAGAAAAGGGCTAAAAGGAGCCCAAGAGCCCTACTTAAATGCAAGACAAGCCCTGCCTCATGGGATTTACCTATGGGATTATAGGCGAAGACATGCTAATGACTCCTTAATGACCCTGTAGTCAACTATGCATCCAGAACCGCTCGTTTAATAGCCCAGATACAGCCTAATAATTCAGAATTTGACTCACAGTCATCTACCAATCTTGATGCAGGGATATCTAAAGCAGAAGTCTTGATGCAATTTGTTACTTTCTCCAGGAAAGTACCAGGGAATGAGTGAGTGCATTCCTATTAATAACTTCTGCAGATTCTCACAATTATCTTAATGTCACCCTCCAATAGGATTAGTGGAAAAATGTGACAGCTCACTCTGTGCATAGATTGGGTCATTAGCTCAGGATATTTATGTCCTACTTCATTCCAAACTAAAGGGCATGGAGGAAAGATATATGAGATAGCCTTTCCAAGTCATCCTATATGTATTTATTCAAGGTAAATAAAAGGCAGATTCATAGGATAAAAGTATGGGGGGGATAAGCCTTAGCCTATGATGAATGAAGGCCTTAGCTCTAAACTGGTCCATCAAGAGAAAAATTATTAATTCATTATTTTATTATATTTTTTAAAATGCAACAGGAGAACATAGGAAAGCTCTAAGAATGTCTTGATTCAGAACCGGCTCCTCTAAAGGAATTTATTTTCAGCACCCTGGACAGCAGCCCTTCTTTGCAGTCTTTGCTCAGAGCACAATCTCATTGCCTTGGAATACAGAAACTAATGACTTGATCCAATCTGATCCAATCTGCTAGAGTCCAGAACAAAATATCACTCAATCTAAACCGAGCCAAAAGTCCTCTTGTTCCATGAAAGAATAAAAGTCTTTACAGAACAGAGAGAAACTCTGCTGGGGCTGAAAGGGAAATTACCATCAACCCATATTTATGTTGGAGAAAAATGGAATATACAGTCAAATAGAGTAGTTTGGGGATCAGTTTGATTTAGTTTCATTTTGTTGTAGCCATTTTTAATCAGTTATGTATTTTTACTTTCTCTGGCAAAGGACCAAGTTTATGTTTCATGGCTAGGATTCTCAAAGTTTTTTGTTAAAATGTTGCTCCATCCAGATGTTGCTTGGCTACATCTCCATGCATTCCCCACCTTGCTCTTATCAATTAAAACATATCTGACAGCTGCACTGGAGCAACAAAAGCTCTGAATTCTTAGACCAATACTGTCCAATAAAACATTTCCTTGGAGCTAGTGGCCAATGAGTGCAATAAGAGCCTTCAATAATGGCAAGCAAACATCTCACTATGCCTGGTTGTGTGGACATGCCTTATGGTGTGCCTCCAGTGGGGGGCGCCCTTATCTGACATTATTGTGCCATACTACTGTGGTGAATGTTGGAGTGTCTTTACCAGACACTCAGCACCACACTACAAACCAGGGGTGATGTCTTGATGCTGGTTGGCTTGAAAGGGTTATTGATGCCAATGTCAAGCTGCTTGTTTGTTGGGCTGCCTTGCTATTGGTTTGTCCTCCTGCTGTTCCTGTGGGTACTCGGAGTGTTATAGATGTTTCTGGTATTCAATATCAGCCTGTTTCTGACCTTGCCTTGTGTGCAGACGGCCCTGACCTGCACTTTGTCTGTTAACCTTGCTGAGGATTTTGCCAGACATCTGCCTAGCTTGCTTATTCCTCCTTTACCAGTACCTGCCTTATTATCTTGTTAAACAGCCTGGGTCTAATAAACCATGTATCTTGTTTGCCAGTCCTGCCTGTACCCCAGTTTATGTTTTCTACTTTGTCCACCCATGTCTACTTTGGCTTGGAATTGGTGACAGCAAGATTCAGTGTCAGACTGGGGTGTCAGAAGCCAACCAGAAAACCTTCTCCAAACTATTTTTTGCGTATCTTCTTTATTTTCTTAATCTTCTCCTACATATTATCATCTATCTCTCCCTCCATTTCTTTTCTTTGTTCTCATGTAGACATGTGAAATGGCCATGGCATAGATCTAAAAGGAAAATAGGTAAGTAAGCAGGAGGGGCCACTGACACCTGGACCCATGGGGAGTTTTATTTGTATATCTGTGAGCCCGACTGACACTAGCAAGGTGACTGACCTAATGCTGGCAGGTATGATTCTCCTTGGTAAGTCCTATTGTATAAGTAATTAAATGAAAACTCCACCCAAATACAACTTAAGTTTTTTAAAAGAAAACATAAATTCAAGCAACTTTGTAATATGCATCAATTAAAAAATCTGCACCCTTTTAATGATTTTTAATGTAATAATGTGGTTTGGAACAGTTCCCTAAGCCCTGCCCCCTGTTCCCCCACTGATCTCAAATAAAATGGTAGAATGGTAGAAGCCTATCCTCTGCCTGCCTACAGCCTGCATCCTCCCAATCCCATAATTCCCTGCACACATTATTATGACAATAAGGAAAGGAACATCACAGGGCAATGCATTGTGGGTTATGTAGTTCCTGCATGCTGTCTGTAAGCTGTGGAGAAGTTGTAACAATTTGTAACATCAGTGTTTTAGTCCCTCCTCCCCTGCCAGGATTTCAAATGATGCAGATAGCGAAGAACTGTTTTGCAGCTGGATTTCAGCATATAAAAATATTTATTCATACTTTTCGTATATTAGGGTTTTTTTGTGTTGTGTGTGAAATTGGTTCAGAAAAAACCCGACCTAGTGAAAGATAAATGGCTGCACTAATTAGCAGAATGTGAAAATAAAACAGAAATAGCGACAGTATCCCTTTAAAAAAGAAAACATACTTTAATAATAGCCCGTTACTCTGTTTGTTATTATACAAGAAGGCCAGCCGTGCATATAAATATTATTCTTCGAATCCCATGCTCCCTCAGGCCCCTTTCATTCCCCACGTTCCCGATAGCGAAACGATCCCACGACAGGATAAATACATTTCCAATAAAAATAGGAAGTTGAAACGGAGCCAATGAGACGAGGCAGGAGAACGCTGTAATGCTTTGCACTTGCTCCAAGCGCCAGGCTAAATGTATTCTTGAAAATCTCTTCAATAAGTAATGTGGATAATGGTTTTACCTGGGCGCGCTCGGCAGCAAGGCATAGCTGGAGTTTTGTGCGAAAAGGGCAAAGATTCTCTAAGGGTTTAACTGCCACTGAGGACTTTGATCCAGTTCATGTGCTGACACAATCAGCTGCATGTCAGCATGTTCATCCCCCCTGTGGAGCAGCTTCACACTTGACAGATTGGATCTCTTCAGCCAAACAGGTCTTGAAAGCAGTTTTCAAGGCTAATTTGTGTGTGCAGACTGAGCCTCTCTGACAGGACGCAGCCGCTCAGGCTACTGATATACCAGGCAGTTTCATTGACTTCTACCTTTGTTGAGCAGTGATGGTTTGGTTTTTGTTTTTTTTATTTGCAGAAAAATGTAATAGGGGTTAAAGACTCTATAGATCTTTCTATGAATTCTTAATATGAATTATCAGGTCTGTTTAGGGTAGGTGTGGGGTAACAAGCAGCCCCCAAGGCTGCAGGGGGAAGGGGGCAGAGTAAGAGCCCATGAAAATGGTGAAGAGGGCCTTCTAACTGCCTCATTGAGTTAGGAGGCCCTCTTCACCATTTTTAAGGGGTTCTTACTGGGCCCCCTTTCCCCTGCAGCCAGGTTATGCCCTTGTAGTCAGGACAGAGAAGGCATCTCACCCACAAGCCCAGCATCACAGTGACTCCTTGATTTAGACTCTATAGATCTTTCTATGATGTCATAACGCTAATCTCAGGTCTGTTTAAGGTAGGTGTGGGGTAACAAGCAGCCCCCAAGGCTGCAGGGGAAAGGGTGCCCACTAAGAGCCCATGAAAATGATGAAGAGTGCCTCCTAACTCCCTCACTGAGTTAGAAGGCCCTCTTTACCATTTTTTCAGGGGTTTTTACTGGGCCCCCTTTCCCCTGCAGCCAGGTTATGTCCTTGTAGTCAGAACAGAGAAGGCATCTCACCCACAAGCCCAGCATCACAGTGACTCCTTGATTTAGACTCTATAGATCTTTCTATGAAGTCATAACGCTAATCTCAAGTCTGTTTAGGGTAGGTGCAGGGTAACAAGCAGCCCCCAAGGCTGCAGGGGAAAGGGGGCCCAGTAGGAGCCCATGAAAATGGTGAAGAGTGTCTCCTAACTCAATGAGGCCAGGTTAAGTCCTTGTAGTCAGGACAGAGAAGGCCTCTGACCCACGTGCCCAGAATCACAGTGACTCCTTGAGATGGAAATGTTGCAGTCACACAACCTGTGTTACTTTCAGCCAAAGCTGTTCCTTGTGTTCCATATAGGTGCTCTGGTCTCCATACCATCTTCTGTTCTAATTGACACAAGTGCATCTATTGATGTATGGGAACCCAAAAGCTCCATGGATGCCACAGAAGCCTGTGTTGCATTGTGTTTGCATTGTGGCAAAACAGGTACTAAGCTATGCATATTGTAACGCATCTGCAGCAATTATATCAGGCACATTGCCACCTTGATGATGCTGGAATTATGGGGTGCACTATGGGTAAAACGTATGCCCACTTGCCCTCAAAAATACACTTTTGACTGTACAGTGTTTTTTTAAATGACCTTTATTTGGGTAAGAACAGTTGCGGTGGGGTAATTAGGGGGCTCATCACCAACCGACCTTACCCCTGCTCACTTCCAGCGATCCTCATTCCTGTTCACCCGCTCATTTACTTCTAGCACTGTTAAGGGCAAGTAGGACCAGTGCTCGTGGGTGGCAGGTGGGCCTACGGGGCACAAGTTGGAACTACTGGACTGTACAGTACTGAGTGTGACCCTGCTGTGCTTTCAGAGAGCACCTCCCTGCCCAAATCTTCAGAGGAATTCAAAGGGCGTGATTGCTAATTGTAACCACTGGCCTGTCGCAGGCATCAACACAATGGGAAAATGGGAAAACAAAGGAGAAAAAGTAGGAAAGCAATGGCTCCTGATGTTAAGAATGAGAGCAATATTGCCTGCCTCCCCAACTTGAGATGAATTAAAGGGCACATAAACCTTCCATTGATTTGCTGCTCCATATATAGATGGGCTACAAACCAAACATACTCTGGAATAATATCAACTGTGTTAGGACCCACAGTATTAGTGCTGGGTTGTTTTAGCAGTAGTGATATGTTTTAATGAACATTTATAAAAAAAATAATAAAGTCGCTGTGAGCCCTGCCTATAAATAGCTAAATGTTGCCTTTAATGCTGCCTCTCGCAGATGGCGCTGCTTTACAGCAGATGACGATGTGATCCCCATTGCTCTCGCTGCCTAGCAAAGTCTCAGGGATCAGGAATGGCCTGACAGATGATGAACGTGTATCTCCATACTTCATTGTTTGCTCTTGTGCTTCCCTTCCCTTTTATACAACATCGCATACAACGTGGGAGTGTTTCAGAGAAATTGATAGGAATGTTCCAGCTGGCAGCATTCATTTTGATTTATTCCTGCATTAGATATGCCATTGCTGCTATTTATTGATTTGGAATATAAAGGAAGGCTTGTATGACACTTAATATTTTCTCAAAGCATTTGTTTGGCACAAGGGGATATTTTGCCAGAATAATATGTAAGTCGGGTACCTGCCAGTCTCTTTGCTCCAAAACAGAGAGTATAGACCAGAGCCCACCAATGAATGCAGTGCTGCCTGTGTTCAACATTTCTGTATTCATGAGGGGTGGGAGGAGGCACATTGGTGTCCCCCATCCTACTCCCAACCTGCCCCCTCATATAGACAGTAAAGGAGTGTGGGTCAGCACAGCCCCAACAGAGCCCTGTATATGGCAGGCAGTAAGGATGAGGCTGTTCTGCCCTTAGCACCTAGCACAGGATTTACTCCCTTTAGAACTCTTGCACTTGTGTTTGGGTCTTAGTATATGACCCCTTATATCACATGTGACCAGCTGACACTCTGCCATTGCTCTGTGTTGACATAGCCCTATGTTGAAAATTGCACTTTGCCCAATGCACTTCATTCGGTAATGATCCTTTATGTTGAAGTGTCTTACACTAGGATAGGACTGTTAGGGACATTTGTATCTGTTGGAAGAGTTCCCTTGGTAAGTGTGGAACTAAATAATCACTTTTGCCATTGCCTCTTTCCCAGGCAGAACATCTGAGCCCTTGTATTTGCAGTATGAGAAAAAATAGGCCAGCTGTATAATGATCAAGGGAAGCAGATCCCAGAAGTCAAAGCTTTGGCAAAGACGTTGAAACCCATCAGCCGAGGTGCCCCCCTACATGCAAAGTGAGAGCAACAAGCAGCATTAGATGCAATGTCTACAGAAAAGGTAAAACATCCATATCCAGCTGGTAACATAGTTCTAATGTGTGCATTAAAGGGATTGGTCACCTTTAAATAAACTTTTAGCATGATGTAGAAGTTGATATTTTGAGACAAATTGCAATAGGTCTTGAGTTTCTTTTCATTTTTTATGTTTTTGGTTTTTTTCGTTCAGCAGCTCCCCAGTTTTTTGTTTCAGCAGCTATCTGGTTGCTATAGGGTCTTATTTATCCTAGCAACCAGGCAGTGGTTTCAGTGAGAGTCATGAATATGAACAGGAGAGGCCTGAATAAAAAGATAAGCAATAAAAAGTAACAATAGCGATAAAATTGCTAGCCTCTGTGAAAAATTGTTTCTGGCTGCCGGGGTCAGTGACCCCCGTTTGAAAGATGAAAAGAGGTAGAAAAGAAGGCAAATATGAAAATAATGAAAACCAATTGCAATATTGCTAGAAATAGGGCAATCTATAACTTGTGATGAGCGAATCTGTTCCGTTTCGAAACGGCGAAAAATTCGCGAAACGGCGAAAATGTTGTGCGACAAAAAAAATTGTCGCCCGCGGCTATTATTTTGTCGCGCAGCTATTGTTTCGTCACCCGCGGCTATTATTTTGTTGCGCGGCTATTGTTTCGTCGCCCATGGCTATTATTTTGTTGCGCGGCTATTGTTTCGTCGCCCGCGCCTATTATTTCGTCACCCGCGGCTATTGTTTTGTCGCGCGGCTATTGTTTCGTTGCCCGCGGCTATTGTTTCGTCGCCCGCGGCTCTCAATTTTTGGACGTGCAGCGAATTTTTCCGCGGCTAAATTTTCCATCCGTTTCGCGAAACGCGGAAATTCGCCGCGAATCCATGCCTGGCGAAACTTTTCACCCATCACTATCTATAACATGTTAGTTAATTTAAAGTGAACCACCCTTACTGAAAGAACCCTTGAACCCCCCAACCCATTAGGTTGTCAATGAAATTGTGGTGCAGAGAGGAAAAGAAAACCATAACTCCCCAACCTGTAAAGATATCTCTTTATAATACTCCTGACTACACAGGTTAGGGAGGTGCAAATATGATCCTCTTTCTATGGTCTGACATACCTACTCTAATGCGTGTATTGCCCTATGCCTATTATTTCATAAGGGGCATTTTATGACACACGGTGGAAGCAATGGGATTGCTGGATAGCCTGTGTTTGGCTTGGAGGACAGAGTAAAACTCACACATACTGACTCCTTTTCAAATAATGGAGGTTAGACGGTAAAGAGAAGAACAGCAGTGGTCAAACTGCCCCTGTCGAAAGCACCTTAGCTGGCGTCACGTGGAGACAGATGGACCCCCATGCAAAAAAATGCTCACTTGAGCATTAGCAACATTGGAATGAAGGCAGACAAGGGTGCTGTGTGTTTGTGATGGATGGCAGTTGTGGCATTAGCCATAACCACCCCCCCAGGGGACCAGACCCACAGTTGGAAATCATGATAGCAGCCAGTGGAATAAGTGAAATGGAATAGCACTTTTATATGTTGGGCCTGTGTACATGGCATAAACCAGCATATAAAATGGAAAAGCAGATGTACAACATTATTGAAGTTGACAGAGCAGAGAAACAACAATAACATAACTACATTTGAATTTTGCATTAGCTGGCAGTTACCAGGGAACAGGCCGGGGGATTTTTACCAAGATATGGGCTGCTAGTCTTGTAGTCTGTACTAATCAGCCTGAGTCCCTATCCTCCATACATGGATGAGGTTGTGCATTTGTCTCCTTTGTGACTCCATCCATCTGTTTCCTTCCTTAAAGTGAGAAGCCTGATTAGGCCCATACAGTGAGAAATGCATGCTTTGTATCTAATTAGCCAAATCTATGGAAGATATATATAATATAATATATATATATTATTAAAAATAATTTAAATATAGATCCCAACACCTGGTAGAGGAGGTTGAAGTGAACTCTCATTAGAGATTCTGGCTTTGCAGTGACACTGAGGCCAGCGTTGGGGGCGCTAGGGTCTCACTGAAAGCTCTATTAGGCCCATTTTCCAAACTATATTTCCAGCTATCTTCATTCATTTAATATACACTCATCCTTCCCTCTATATCATCTTCCTGTCTCTCATACATAAATGGGGAATAGCCTACGGGATCCCTTATCCGGAAACCCTATATCCAGAAAGCTCCGAATTACAGAAAGCATGTCTCCCATAGACTCCATTATAAGCAAATAATTCAGATGTTAAAAATTGATTTCCTTTTTCTCTGTAATAATAAAACAGTACCTGTACTTGATCCCAATTAAGATATAATTAATCCTTACTGGATGCAAAATAATCTTATTGAGTTTAATTAATGTTTTATTGATTTTTTAATAGACTTAAGGTATGGAGATCCAAATTACGGAAAGACCCCTTATCCGGAATACCCCTGGTCCCGAGCATTCTGGATAACGGGTCCTATACCTGTATAGGTATACAAGGCCACGTTGTTGGTAGAGCAGAAGGGTCAAATCATACTGTAGCCCACCAGGACTTTTCCTAGTACCCTGCTGGGCCAGCACTGACTGAGGCTATCATGTACCTAAATCCTACAGTGACAGAACCAAAATACTTTTATTGCTCCATTATCCTCAATATCAGCGAACCAGAAAATGTAAAGGGACAATATTATGTACTTTTTTGCATCCCATAAACAGATCTAAAGTAACTGGACAGAATAGTATCTGATAGGACCAGGGGTGTTTTTGGGTCCTGCTGTCATTTGAGGGGGCAGACTTGATTCCAAACCCAATGCACTTGGAACAGGTGCAACAAGGCAACTTTATCACCTTGCTTCATGACACTGGAAAACATTCACCTCTTGAATGGGGAAGATCTAACACGGGGACTCTAGAAAACGCACTGTAGCCATTATTACTCTTATTGTTTTTGGAGGAAGAGGAACCCAACTACATCATCATGGTTATTTATCTATTACAGTATATCAAGGCAACATTACATAAGTCTAGTCTATAGCCAAGAACATCAGCTATCAAATTTTTAAAAGTGGCTGAGTATAAAAGAAAATCACTTGCCTTACTATACCTGGGTTCTTCTCAACTGGAGCTCAAGGAAGGGGGGTGGGATACTTAAAAAATGTAAAACTTCACATCTTTTTCCATTATTTCTTCTTATTCATTTCTTACAAAAGGCAGGAGCTGCTCCTCTAGATTATTATAATGTGTTTTCCACAAAGAGTGACGGCTTTGATTGCTGTCAGTGGGCTCACTTCCACTCTGCCAGCTCTACCTTGATCTGCATATTCCTCTGCCAAGAAGATTTAGCCGTGGGGAATTAAAAGTGTATCGTATGCCTCTCCGGCAATGAAAGAAAATGAATAACAGGATATTATGATGTGTCCTGCATTATGTGCCGGCTTGGAATCACAGAATTTAATACATGAGAAATAGGTTAAGCTTTCAACAAGGCATCTTTGATATAGAAAAACAAATATTTAAATAAAATATATGAATGAGCCTGGGTCTGTGATAGAATATTTGACCCTTATCTCCCAAAAATCCCCTTTAAAGGAGATGAAAAAGTAAAATCACTAGGGAGGGCTAGTTGCTACCCTGGCTAGAGTTCTTCATAAAGGGATTCTGTCATGGGAAAACATGTTTTTTTCAAAATGCATCAGTTAATAGAGCTTCTCCAGCAGAATCCTGCATTGAAATCTGTTTTTTAAATTTTTTTAATTAATTTTGAAATTTAACATTGAGTTAGACATATTAATAATTTCTCAGGTGCCCTCAGTCATGTGATTTGTGCTCTGATAAACCTCAGTCACTCTTGTGCAACAAGTTGGAGCAATATAACCCCCATCCCTTTCCCCTCCAGCAACCGATCAGCAGAACTGTGGGAAGGTAGCAAGATAGCAGCTACCTGACACCTGTATTACTAAAAATGCTCCCATGACCCACCTAGTGGTAGATATAAGGATTATATTCAATAATAAAAATCCAAGTCCGGCTCAGCCAAGTCATGACTTGGAGTAGGAGAAATAATAGCTTATGTGAAAGCAGTTATATGGTGTAGCGCTGGCTCCTTCTGAAAGCTCAGACTCAGGCACAATGCACTGAGATGGCACCTACACACCAATATTACAGCTAAAAAATACATTTGTTGGTTCAAGAATAACATTTTCAAAGGTAGAATGAATTATTTGCAATCTGAATAGTGTAATCGTGCCCCAATATGTACCCACAATGCCTGTTTTTCATAGTAACAGACAGAGTAGTACAACAGGGTTGGAAACCATCATCTCTAACCCTTGCTTCTGAGAATGGTCGAGTAGCCAGAGATGGCGGCCACCAACCTTTTTGCAATACTCTTCCTATTATCATTAGGTACAGTGGCGCAGGGCCCTACTGGGCAGCATTGGTAGTGCAGTGGCCTTCACAGGGGCCCAGTTTGTTTAAATGGGTTTTATTCTCCTGTTCTCCAAGCAATTAAGTGAGCTGTAGGTTGACCTATTATTGTATTATACGGTAAGGCAAATAATTAAAGTGGGTTTTTGGTAGTTGTTTCCATTACAACATTATGCTTATAATACAAATAGTTACATAGTTACATAGTTACATAGTTACATAGGGTTGAAAAAAGACCTGTGTCCATCAAGTTCAACCCATCCAAGTAAACCCAGCACACCTAACCCACACCTACCAATCTATACACACACATACATAAACTATAAATACAACCACTAGTACTAACTGTAGATATTAGTATCACAATAGCCTTGGATATTCTGATTGATCAAGAACTCATCCAGGCCCCTCTTAAAGGCATTAACAGAATCTGCCATTACCACATCACTAGGAAGGGCATTCCATAACCTCACTGCCCTCACCGTGAAAAACCACCTACGCTGCTTCAAATGGAAACTCCTTTCCTCTAATCTAAAGGGGTGACCTCTGGTGCGTTGATTGTTTTTATGGGAAAAAAGAACATCCCCCAACTGCCTATAATCCCCTCTAATGTACTTGTACAGAGTAATCATGTCCCCTCGCAAGCGCCTCTTTTCCAGAGAAAACAACCCCAACCTCGACAGTCTCACCTCATAGTTTAAATCTTCCATCCCCTTAACCAGTTTAGTTGCACGTCTCTGCACTCTCTCCAGCTCATTAATATCCCTCTTAAGGACTGGAGCCCAAAACTGCACTGCATACTCAAGGTGAGGCCTTACCAGGGACCTATAAATAAGCTGAAAACATAGATAAACATAGATAATATATTAATTCTAAAGGCTAAGTAACCACCCTGGCTTGGTTAATAATAGGCAGCAATCACAAAGAAAAAATATGGAGACCAGCTCCAAACGTGTTATCATTGGTCATTCTTAAAGATAATCGTAAGGTAAATAACCTCTTCAGGTTTGAATGAATGTTGAGAGCTAGGGGGTTTACAAGGCTATATCCCCCAATCGTTTAGTTATTGCAAGTTGCTGAGAAGCATCCCTTGTGGCTGGTTTGGTTGCCCTCTTCTATAGTGTTATTGCCTATTTTGTCTCTCCAATAAACAGAACTATTCCTGGGGCATAAAGCCTGTTGATGTTATGAGGAAGGTTCCACTCTTGATCAATGTTTTCCTGCACTATGGGAATTCTAGTTTAAATTGAAACTCCGATTCAGGGAGTGATTTCCAATGCCAATGTTCTCCCTCTGTATTGACTGTTGAATCACATCTAACTAAAATCTATACATGAGACCAATATCCTTAATTTTCTCTTTACTGACATTATCCTTGGAGAACTCTCTATGGATCCCACCATTCTAATGTTCCCTCAGCAATATTGTGATCGAACCCCCCCCCCCCCCAATCCTGTTCTGCATGGGCATGTGTTTCCATGGAAAACTGAGCTTGTCCTTTATGTACATTTGCAACAAAAATGTAATGGATTGCATTGTGCCGTATGTTTAGTTGGCCTTTATTAGTTAAGGTGGATATCAGTTTGTTTACAGATGGAGATTAAAGCACAGAGAAAATCTTCTGAAGCTTCTCACACTTCGTTGTGTCACGGACTACTTTTCATAATAAGATTGAATCCATTCATCATCAGACAAGGATTGTGTCAATAAGAGCCCATCAATATGTTGCTTTTGCCAATATCTACACTACACACACCAGCCCTTGCATTTAAAATGGAAATATAAATATAGATTCATGGTATAACTCAGGGATCCCCAACCTTTTATACCCGTGAGCCACATTCAAATGGAAAAGGTGTTGGAGAGCAACACAAGCATGGAAAAAGTTTCTGGGGGTTCCAATAAAAGCTGTAATTACCTATTTAATAGCCCCGATGTGGACTTGCATCCTACAGAAGGCTTTGTTGGGCATTACACAGGGTTTTTATGCAACCAAAACTTGCCTCCAGCCCAGAACTTCAAAAATAAGCACCTGCTTTAAGGCCATTGGGAGCAACATCCAAGGGGTTGGGGAGCAACATGTTGCTCATGAGCCACTGGTTGGGGATCACTGGTATAACTGTTTCTTCTCACTGTGTTTCTTTAAGCCATTCCTCCTACACAGGAACACCAGGCACTGTGATGCATCAAATACACCATTTTTGGAACTGGAGAATCCTTTACAAAAGATTTGTCCAAATGCCAAACCAAATCCAAATCCAGATATTCACAAAAATGGCATCAAACACGATCAAGTAACTGTTGTTTGGAATGTCCAGAGTTTTACATGTTACATGTATAAAGGGGAACTCTGGCTTTTGAACCTAAATGAACCTAAAAAAAACCCACACAACACAGAAACCCCTATTATACCTATCACTGTCATCTGTTCCTTCACAGTATAATAATATATATCATTTTTATATGCTGAAATCCAGCTGCAATACAGTTCTTCTTATTCTACATCATTTGAAATCCAGGCAGGGGAGGAGGGACTAAAACACTGATGTTACAAATTGTAACAACTTCTCTACAGCTTACAGACAGCATGCAGGAACTACGTAACCCACAATGCATTGCACTGAGATGTTGCTTTCCCTTTTGACATCACAAGTGCAGGGAATTGTGGGATTTGGAGGATGCAGGCTGAAAGCAGTCAACTACTACTCAAATTAGCCAGCCAGATCAGAAGCAGAACAAGGGGGAACTGTTCCAAACCATAATATTACATTAAAAAACATGCAAAGGCTGTGTTTTTTTTAATTGATGTATATTGCAAAGTTGCTTGATATTATGTTTACTTCTCAAAATGCTCAAGTTTTTTGGTGGAGTTCCCCTTTAAGGGATTGGATGCAGGATGGATGGATACCTAATTCCAAATCAAAGCCGGAACTGGTTAGTAGCATTTTTTATTAAGAGCTAAAAGGTTCCAGTTCACCTAACATAGAATATTTAGCTATTGGTATCATTTTCTGCCACCCTACCTTTTTACACCATCAACTACAAAATGGGAAATTTATTACCCACGGATATGACAAGTATTCAATTTTATGGAGGGGTCTTCAAAGTAATTTTTTTTGAGGGCTGGGTACAGTAGTTATAAGTAAGATCTTGAGGGGAAAATTGCTGGAGATCCAGATAAACATGGTAGGTTTCGGCTTCCTGTACTTACCTAGTAAGTAGGCAATATAGATCTTGAATGTAAATAGTTGACATATTGCTTAGTTTGTCCAGCAGGTGGCACCAACCCCTAGGTTGAACTTTCCCAGGCCCAAAGAACCTATGTAGGGAAGTGGGAGAAGAATGTTCTCTTTGACTTAAGAAGAGCTAATGGTAGGACATACCCTTGAAGCCAGCCTAGGTGGGGAAGCTGTTCCTTGATAGGTGCTGGTTGGAAGGGGGCGGGGGTAGTAAAATCCTCTGTTAGTTAACCATGTGCACACTGTAGCTTAACACTGTGATTGTGTTCCAGTCAGGGAGAACCTACAGGAAGTGTAAGTGAAGCAATGGGTGAAGATTGGACACTGATATGCTGGATGTGACAGAGAAGCAATCGTGGTCCTGGAACTGTAGTGGTCAGGTTGCCCCCTCAGTGGTCCACTACACTCTGCTGGTGCATTTTTAGACTGAATCTGACATTGGAGGCTCCATGATACAGAAAGAACTTGTGTTCAGTGTGAACCATCAGAGCTTCCAGCCTGTACCATCGCCATTCCCATGGGAGTCTAACAGAATTACTTGGTTCTTGCACCAAAGTGTATCACGTCTACTTTCCACAGTAATGGCCTAAATACCTTTCTAGTGATGTGCTAACCTACCTTCTGACTTGGATTTGACATTTGGATTTATTTTGCACTTTTGCCACTCTTCCACTGGGTAATGCCCTGTTTTCACCTTCATTGGCTGTTGTGTGGGAGGTGTAGGTAGGGCTGTACCTAAAGTACTGATAAAAATCACAACAACCATAGGGTTTTCTACATTAAAAGAACAGGCAAGAAGTATGTTGAGCCCTATTCATTGCACTGCAATGGAACAGGGGGGTATCCTGCCCCTTTAAGCTGAGCTCATTCCAAGAGGGTATATAGTAGTATAGTACTATATACAGGTATAGGACCCGTTATCCAGATCGGGATCAAGGGTATTCTGGATAAGGGGTCTTTCTGTAATTTGGATCTCCATACCTTAAGTCTACTAAAAAATCAATTAAAAATTAATTAAACCCAATAGGATTGTTTTGCATCCAATATGGATTATTTATATCTTAGTTGGGATCAAGTACAGGTACTGTTTTATTATTACAGAGAAAAGGGAATCATTTAACCATTAAATAAACCCAATAGGGCTGTTCTGCCCCCAATAAGGGGTAATTATATCTTAGTTGGGATCAATTACAAGGTACTGTTTTATTATTACAGAGAAAAGGGAATCATTTAACCATTAAATAAACCCAATAGGACTGTTCTGCCCCCAATAAGGGGTAATTATATCTTAGTTGGGATCAATTACAAGGTACTGTTTTATTATTACAGAGAAAAAGGAAATCAGTTTTAAAATTCTAAATTATTTGATTAAAATGGAGTCTATGGGAGACGGACTTTCCGTAATTCGGAGCTTTCTAGATAACAGGTTTCCAGATAAGGGATCCCATACCTGTAGTATATAGTAGCCAAAGTCTTTCAGTCCCATATCACATTCCATATCCTTCCTGCTAAAATGTGCCGATATAATGAAACTTCCCCGCAGTATTCAGTGCTGCCAGGCATTCCCTGCTGCATATTTATGATCTTTACAAATAACTTGAGGTCACTCTATGGGAAAATAATGTGCCATATATTTCAGGCCTAAACTGAGCGGCGCTTATCTGTCTCCGAGCCACAAGATCCATATGCTAATATACTTTCCTGGGCCCTAGATTGCCATTCCCAGCACTGCTCGGAGAGAGAAAAATCATTTGAAAAATAATTCCCAGGACAGCGGAGCTCAAGCTATTTGCAGGATCCATAATTGTAATATTTGCCTTAATTTTAATCTTGCTGCCTTCATTTTTAGCGCAGGTAATTTTGTCAATTTATTTTTGGCATTAAGGCAGTTCTTTTGGCAGGGTTTAGCCTTTCATAGCTCCGACCTCTGCATATTCTAAATCATTACCAGTCACTTTTCTGCATAATTGAAACTCTTTTAACAAGGCTCATAGCGCCGAGCCGCAGCCCAACCAGCAATCATCTCACAGTCAAACCATAAACGTGCTTGTGTCCTGTTTTTTCTTTAGCTGTGTTTAATAAAATCTGAATATAAAACCTCTTTGACTTGCATTTTATTGGCAATAGAACGTGAATATTAAAGTGTACTTTGCTTTAAAGCTGAGTCTGTTTGCCTTATCCATAGCAGAAACCCACTATTTGGTACAGAACATTCAATCCTTCAGCTATACTGACTAATATTAATATAGGTACCAGTAAATGTGTAATACCTTGTCATGTGCCCCAGCCCATCTCCAATCCACCCCAGTCTGCCTGCTATCTAGCCACCCAGCTAACTTTACTAGCCCCCCTTAAACCATTTCCCCTCAAATGCGCCCCACTGACTTTATGCCCTGCCCCATTAACATCATTGCTCCGCCCCTGACATCATGGACCTGCCCCCGGTTGACCTATTAAGAAGAAGCTTGAAATGTAACAACCCTACCCAGTGTCGGACTGGGGTGCCAAGGGCCCACCAGAAAACCTTAGACTTTAGGCCCACTCTCCCCTTCTCTGTTCACTCACTTTCTTTAGTCTCTTAATTACTTCTTTATACATACTATTATCTATCCTTTCCTCCATTTCTTCTCATATAGGATTGAGTTATGGCCATGGTATAGGCATACAAGGCAAATGGTTGGGTGAGCAGGAGGGCCCTGGGCCCACCGGGAGCTTTCCCGGTATCCTGGTAGGCCAGTCCGACACTGACCCTACCCACCATTGAAAATGCCTAAACAGAAGCTGAACATTCTTCAGTAACAGCCTGCTTGCACATCCCCACCCGCTTGAATCTACTTCCTACTGCTGCTACCACTGGTGCCGCTCACCCACACTGGGAACTGGGAAGCCAAGTGATTTGAAACAACTGTCAAAATCTCCCATCCACTCCCTATTTCAGATGTGCCAGTGGGTGTCATATGACTGACAGATCTTTGCTGACCTAGGCCTGGGTCTTTGTGGCCTTCCCAAAGGCTTTTATTTGAGTGTCTATATGTTATTAACAGGTATTTACAAAGTGCCAACATATCCTGCACAATAAATGGGTGTATACAATGAACATACAGATTTACATACCTAAATAACCAGTAACTGATACAAGAAGTGAACAGGGATCTGCACAAAAGAGTTTGCAATCTAAAATAGGGCTGTATATATTTATATACCCCCCCTACCCAAGTATCAGAATGGCCAATAATTCTGTCTGCCTACCTTTAGTTCGATTCGGAACTTTCTGACAGCTGAGCGGGGGGGGTGGAAAAGGTGATGAGTAGTGTGGTGATGGGATTGGGTGCTGGCATTGGGTGAGTGAGGCCAGAAGGGTTTGTACCCAGGAGTAAAGTAGCACTGTGAGTGTTAGTGCTGGGAACTAGTTGACCTGTAATTACCGCAGGGTGCCTGCAGCAGCCATGTCTGAGCCATTATTGTAAGTGACTGACATTGCCTGAAGTGTCAGAGAGATGGTGAATAATTCAGCAAAAAGTTACTGGGGCTCATTTATCAACACTGGAGAAATTTTCCCATGGGTAGTAACCCATAGCAACTATGAGCAAAATTTTTCATCAGCTGCAAATTTCCGTGTTTCGGCATTGGTGGATTTTTCCCACATAACAGCCCCAAAACTTTGCAGGCGATAAAATCAAAAAAATTGTCGCACACGTCATTTTTTTGACGTACACAACAATTTTTTTGACGAGCATCATTTTTCGTTTTTTCGCATATTTTGCTGTTTTTTCACAGTTTCACAATTTTTTCTGTGAAGTGAACTGGAACAGATTCGCTCATCACTAATAGCAACCTTGGCTCTTCTCGTCCCCCTTCAGGTAGAACAATGAATGCAACAATTTGATTGGTTGCCATTGGTTACTGCCCACAGGCAAATTTGCTGACTGTTAATAAATTACCCCAACTGTTTGTTGCAAGAACCATGTTATTGTGAGATCAAGTTCTGTGTGTGTGCTTCAGTAGTGTGGTTAACCCTTCCTCTACCTAAAAGAAATGGTCCCATATAACACATGATCAAAAGTTGTAGGGAGTTAGCCCAGCCCAGCTAAGTCCAAGGTAATTCATCTGAAGGTAATACAAACACATTCATTCCCACCATGAATAAGTCCGTTCAACATTCACCACAATGATATAACTAGGGCGGCCCTGTCTGCTCACACAGCAATTGTCACTTTTCTGTTTAAACAAGTGATAACTCCAAGTTGCTTTACTATGTATTATACCATCATTGTTGCACTCATGTTATAATCTTTCCAAAATGCTATTCCTTTAAACAATGATAAGGTTTTATTTTTCATCTACTTACAATCTATTTTGGGTATATACATTTAATACAATAACACGGCGTTGCAATGGATTCCCTGCTTTCCAAAGGCAGCAAGGTAAACAAGTCATTAAATAGACTGTAAATCTGCCCTGCTGCACCTCCTAGTTGTCTATAGATGTTGACAAAAAACCTAATTACACACAGAAAACAATTCACTAATGAGAATTCTACTGACCAAAAACTTAATTATAGATGCATCAGAATGCACCAATCAGAATGCTGATTCCCAGCACTACGTCTGGCATCTTGCTGTTATCTTACATACAGAGATAATTGTGTATTTTTGGCTTTGTTATATTACACTGGAATCAGACACTGGGATAAAAGACAGACTTGTTCAGTGCTGATTAACACATCCAGCTCCTGCTGTAGGAACAAAGAACATGGAGACAGATTTACACAGATCAGCTGGGATTCTCATTGGAGGATTATTTTGCATTGTAATGAAACCACTGGTCCTGGAGATCTGAGGAATAGATTTATTGAGCAATATGTTTTAAAAAAATACAGCTCTGGTGTTGCTGGACTGCCTTAACCTATGTTTTTTTTGGGATCTGTAGTCCAGCACTTTGGTGTAAGGGAACCTACTGAAACATACTGCATGGTGAAAACCATAACCATTTATAGGTGTTACATACAGGATTTATAATTAGCAATATTATTTGCAACACCGAGCACCAAGTATGTTATACGAGATCTTTCTAATTTCCAGTAAATCCATTCCACTACTTACGATTATTCCTCATTGCTAATGCTTGAGCCTTGGCTCATTATATTAAAATGCAAAACAGCCCTTCCACTTAGCATTCCGCCTTATCAACCGCTCAGAAGATAATATAATGCAATGGAAGGATACCACTGTTGTTCAGTTATCTTTTCATCATCTATGGATCCATCAGCCTGCCAGGTATCACAGTCCGATACACTGAGAACATTTCTTGTGGTTCTTTATTACTCGGTATGTTTGAGCTTTGTTTGGGCATCTGATAATTACAATTTATTTTGGTTTAGATATGTAGAGTGGTTTTATAACACCATATTGCACCCACGTTCCTTTATACCTACTGATCATAAATAACCAGTGAATGACCGCACAACTTCCACAGGCTTGTGTCTAAAGAAAAGTCTCTTTATAGCCCTTGCCCATTCCCCTCTCTCTGCCAGTGGCCAACTGGTCCTTTAGGGTAGGGAAGCGTTTAGAGCTCTTATTCTCAAAGCCCAGCCAGTTATTCAATTAAACCAATGACAGATTTGAAGATTTATTTTAGTCAAGTAAACTCCAATTTCATCCACCAACCTTAACAGAGCATTAGAAGAGTCAGTCAAGCAATGACAGGAGACATGGGACAAGTCCAACCCAAGTCCAACCCAAGTCCAACCCAAGTCCAACCCAAGTCCAACCCAAGTCCAACCCAAGTCCAACCCATGTGTCATGAGCCGAAGGAGGAAATAATGGCACACAAGGGGAAGATGCATACAACTGAACATGGTGGGGTGAAGAGGAGTAAGGGGGCAATATGATAGGGGCAGAGAAGGACACATAGACTGAAGGATAAGAGTGTTCATGGGGGGCAGAAGAAGGGGAATCTTGGGGTGGAGAAGGCAAGTGCTTGGTTGTTAAGTGCTTAAGAAGAAGAGACTAGAATATGCAAGTAGAAGACAATATAAGGAAATGGCATATTAGCTAATAGATGGGGGAATAAATGGCTCATAGGAATGAAAGGGTAAAAGGATGTAATAATAGAACACATGGTGCAGAATGTAAAGGGAATAAATATGTGAGGAGTGAGAAAAAGGGGAGCAAGGAAAGGAAAACAGGGAGAGAGTGACACCATGAGGGGTACAGAAATACAACACAAGAGAGTGGAAAAGAGAGTGGAACATAGGGAAATGGTATTAGGAGCCAATGTAACATCAGAAACTACAAGATAAAATAGAAATAATAGAACTGGGGGAAAAGAAAGAATGGGAGGGAGTGGCACATGGATGACACAATAAATGGACAGACAATTGGAAACAAGGGAGAAGAGAGAACACTAAAAATGAGAGAAGGGGGGGTAAGATGGAGGGTACTATCAGTTTACTAATAGCAGAAATACCATTGTGCAGCTGTAAAGGAGATTCTCATTGTTTCATCTCTCATTATTACATATTTAGCTCAAATAAATAAACCTTATTTAGGAATAGCAGTTATACTTTAGTTGCAGCTGAATTGCATGCTAACCCTAAGTGCTAGGAAACATTGGGGCACTAAGAAGCGAAGACATTCCAGCTTTGACCAAGTGTGCACAGGGTTTGTTTGCTTTTCATTTTATCGACAAGCAAAATAAAAAGCAAAAAAGCCGGCACAAACTTGGTCAAACACCTAAATATGGTAATGCTCAAATATGTCAAAAGGGTCATTTACTAATACCCCAGGATCAAATGCACTACGGGGCAAAAGCTCATTGCAGAGCTCAGCACCAATGGGTGCATGGCCAGCCTGGCCTTATTGCCTGCTATAGCTAGCACTCCCTGGATAGCACATTCTACTTGTTGGCCCACTGCCTAGGGCCCAGGTGGCCAGTGAGTTAATAATAGCCCCCCCCCCCCCGGAGATGGAGCTCAATTACTTGTTGCCAAGGAGTCAGGAGAATGCCAACAAGCCTATTCTTCTGAAAGATATAGAGAAGTCAGCACAGGGCCACAGTGACAGGGTGATTGTGGGTAGGATCCCTTAGGGGCCATTCTGGGCCACTGCAACATCAAATGGGGTTTTTTGCCTTCCTCTGGATCAACTAGTAGTTAGGCAGGTTATATATAGGCATTATGGTTGAACTTGATGGACGTATGTCTTTTTTCAACCCAACTTACTATGTTACTATGTAAATGCATATTCTGATAAAACTGGTGTCCATTTTTATCTTTATTATCCACTTACATGCACTCCCAGAAATACCGACCCCATAGAGGAGACTGGGGCCCTGAACATTTATTATTATTCCTGCTCAGTAAAATGCACCAGTTAAAAGGGGACCTGTTACCCTAAAGAATAATTCCAAATCCTTTTCTATTATGTCCATTGAACAAAATAAACTTTACTTATACTATATTTATTTTTTTTCCCTTCAGTCCTGGAATTTACAGTTACAGCCAGCAGGCAGCCGCCATTTTGTGAACACTGTTATTAAGGGAAGCTTAGTATCACCCCAAAATCTTTTGCATTTGCCATCTGGGTGATATGTAGGAAGTGTGAATGGAAAGTTGAAGTAATTGTAATTAAAAATCTGAGCTGACAATCATATATTGCCTGCCCCGCCTCTATGCCGTACGGCATAGAGGCGGGGCAGGCAATATATGATTGACAGCTCAGATTTTTAAATACGTTTATAACAGGTTTGGATGATTTAGTTAAAAAAAGAATTTGGGTTTCATGTTTAATAGAGGACATTTATTATACAGCTTTTTATGTGTGGGTGACAGTTCCCCTTTAATCATACATGGACCCCAATATGTTACTGTAACGTACGGATTGAGTTAAAATGGCTGTGGATGTGTAACTGTATCATAAAGAATCTGTGTGACTTCTACTGAAGACAAAATGCAAGTTTATGTTCAGAATAATCACAGTGGGAGGATATGCGACGCACACTATTTACCAATATATCCCTATTCCCCCCCCCCCGCAGCTGAACAGCAGGAGCAACAGAGGTGGGAGTGAGTGAGATACAATATGGGTTTGACCCGGGTTACACAAAACCCTTCATTTCAGACCCTCGGCACAATGTATTTATTCTCACAACGAGCATTTGCAGGGGGTGTAATTTTAACTGACTTCTCTAGCAACCCCCCCCCCAAGCCAGTGCTTTCTATAGCCCCCCCCCACAGATCTGTAAATGCTCCGGCACCCCCCTGGTTTCTCTGCAGAGACACGAGTAAGATTATAGGATCCTGTGCCATGGGGAGGGGGGGTTGCAAGGAACAATGTTATTTTACCAAACTTCCCATGGGTTTAAATGATTTAAAGAATAGTCTTTAGTGTGAAATCAGGAATCTAATGATACTGCTTCTGTAGTATTCTGTTTATTGTATTTATTCTTTATGGGCTTCTCTGTCATTCACTGACCTGTAGTTATTTTAGACTGTAAGCATAGGCGGAGGGTGACTTTTTTGTTTGGGGAGGCTAAATATGGGCCGTACATAGACTGACCTACAGCTAATGTGAGACTTAGTGGAACTGTAGCTTCACAGAGCAATACTTTTTGGTCAGTGACCCTCATTTGAAAGCTGGAAAGAGGCAGAAGCGAAAGGCAAATTATTCAAAAACTATAAAAAATTAACTAGGAAGACCAATTGCAAAGTTGCTAGGAATAGGCCATTCTATAACATACTACAAGTTAACTTAAAAGTGAACCTCCCCTTTAGATGTGTTTAAGTTAGCTTTATAGAGAGAGAGGCAGCAGGTACTGACATCCTATGCACGTTATATACAGTGAGACGCAGTCTTTATATACAAAACCAGCACATTATATGCAGTGAGGAGCAGTCTTTATATACAAAACCAGCACATTATACATACCTCCCAACATTTGAAAAATGAAAAGAGGGACAAAAAGATTCGGCGCGCGCAGCGCGGCAAATTTTTTTTGACCACGCCCCCTTTTGTGGCCACGCCCCAATTACCACACCCCATTTTAAAAAAATACTCCTTTTATATAGATCAAATGGCGGGAGCAGACGAAAATGTGCTATACCCTCATACTGAACGACCAAAGGAAAACAATATAGCAACTCCTACATATAAATACAAATATAGAGAGAAGGTAGTCAGTTATAAGTGAGTTATAACTAAGTACCAGTTTTGCCCCCCCATACACAGTAGCCCCCATACACAGTGCCCCCTATACACGGTAGCTCCCAATACACAATGCCCCCTATACACAGTAGCCCCCCATACACAGTAGCCCCCCCATACACAGTAGCCCCCCCATACACATTGCCCCCCCATACACAGTGCCCCCTATACACAGTAGCCCCCCCATACACAGTAGCCCCCCCATACACAGTAGCCCCCCATACACAGTGCCCCCTATACACAGTGCCCCCCATACACAGTAGCCCCCCCATACACAGTAGCCCCCTATACGTGAGTAGCCCACAATACACAGTTCCCCCTATACACATTTCCCCCCCCTGTACCTCCCATAGGCGCTTCGTCTCCGGCTTCTTTATGCCTCTCCTTGCGCTGCGCGACAGGCCCTTTTATAAGGTTGCGCCCCGTGCGTAATGACGTCACACCCACAGGCGCAACCTTATAAAAGGGCCTGTCACGCAGCGCAAGGAGAGGCATAAAGAAGCCGGAGACGAAGCATGAACGTCCGGCTACAGCCAGCGCATCCCGCTGTGCTGGATAGTTCCATGAATGTCCCGCAATGCGGGACATTCATGGAACTATCCGGGACAGCGGGACGCGCCATAATAAGCGGGACTGTCCCGCGAAAAGCGGGACAGTTGGGGGGTATGCATTATATGCAGTGAGGAGCAGTCTCTATATACAAAACCAGCACATTATATGCAGTGAGGAGCAGTCTCTATATACAAAACCAGCACATTATATGCAATGAGGAGCAGTCTCTATATACAAAACCAGCACATTATATGCAGTGAGGAGCAGTCTCTATATACAAAACCAGCACATTATATGCAGTGAGGAGCAGTCTCTATATACAAAACCAGCACATTATATGCAGTGAGGGGGGGTAGGGGACACGGCTGACTGGGGCACCTGCAGGGCCCCTGGGGCGGGAGCCCCGGTGGGCCCTGCACCCCCCCAGTCCGACCCTGCTCCACTGTAACTAACTAGAAATGAAAAAACAATGACAAAAGTAAAAGACAAATAGAAAGTGCAAAAAACTATAACAAATATATAAAAGCACAATGAGCTTTGTCAGGGGGAAAAGTTAACTTACCCTCCATCTGTTAGGGTAGGGGATAGGGATATTATAGATATCAGGTGACAAAGAACAATTTAATTTCAGCTAGTGGGTCAGTCTTTAGAACATATAAAGTATAGTACTTGTGTACAGTACCTGTGTATATTGCCTGTGGGATTAAAACTGCAGCAAAAGTTCAAAGTTGGTTCTTGGGTAAAGTTACAGCCTACAGATTCTTCTTTTTTTGTCTTCAATTCTCCAGTTTGCAAAATCTCCCGATCCCTGTCTGCATCTGCGCCTTGATTGGTCAATTTTACTGCCTGTCAAGAAAGCTGTGCTCTGATTGGAGAATCCACAAGAAGAAAGATCCAATCAGAGCACAGCTGATTTCTGCAGAACCCGGAGAAGATTTGCAGGCCTCCCCAAGCCTTATTGAAAATCCGCCTATGACTGTAAGCTCCCTGGGCCCTCTGTAACTCTTGTATGTTATGGCCCTGCTTTTGGCAAGTTTTTAACCAGTAATTATTTTATATAGTTTCTGAATACATTGCCTTCCTAGTCTTTTAAATGGGGGTCTCTTACTTATTTCTCTGTGCAAACTATTGCCCTGTGCAGCATTGGACTGGGCCGGCAGGATACCAATCAAAAAAACCTGGTGGGCCCCAGCCCATCCTGCCCACCATGCCCAGCCCCGCCACGCCCTGCTAACCTGCCCTGCTAACCCCGACCCACTCCCCCCGACCTCCCCTCCAGATTGCTGCCACATCGGCAATTACGATTGTTGAGCATTGCCTATTGAAGGACTTGACAGTGACCTCAAAACTGGCCGCAGTGGGCCCTGGACCCCCCCAAGTCTAATTGTGTTTCTATGGGGCTACATTGTTATTGTTATAGTTAATTTTTATTACTTATCTTTCTAGTCAGGCCCCCTCCTATTCATCCATTCCAGTATATCACTCAGACCACTGCCCAGAAGTAAAAGCGCAGAATCTCTATTATAAAAGAGACATAAAGCATCATCGAAACCCCCCAGTCTTGTAAGGCAATAATGAATGATATATGGTGCTGGATTCAATCTGAGCTAAAAATCATCATGAACTTTAAATAGGGCTGCTTTATTGCAGTTTTCCTTAGATCTTCTCTGGTCCCTGTCTGTGTTTAAAATGAGGGGAGGGTGTGTCCTAACTGTCCCTGCCAGAAGCACAGTAGGAGGAGGATAGCCAATCACAGCCCTGCAGCCACAAAAGTATGGACAAGCTTCAGTTCCCTATCAGGTCAGTCTAGCTGCTGATTGGTTCCTATCCTACAGTGCGGCGTGCTGAGTGCCGCCAGCCCCTCTTCACAGCCTGGGAAAGGAAGTAGCAGGAAGTGGGACAGATGGGCAGGGCTAGTGACATTTTGTGGGAAATTTTCAATAAATCAGCCCAAAATTTTTCGGAGCACATTCCTTTTATATAAAGAGGAGTATAATGCACTTCAAGTCTCAGAATGTATCACTTCACAATGGATCAAGGTAAGAGGGGTTGCATATCACTGTGTGGGGTGGGAATTGATCCCTGCAAGCAGCGATAGTCATGGTTTGCTTTTAATCTGTGGAAATAGGGGGACACCTAATGATATGCTGGGTAATGGTGTCTTTAGGGGCTTTCTTGGGGGCCTTGCCACTCAGATGAACCCCCCAAAATTCCAATTTACAAATCAGAATCTTGGCTCTTGGTGTTACCAGGAGCGGCTTTTTACTCACCTCATAGCAGCAGGTCCCCTGGGTGCTGTTCAGCATTACAATATGATTTCTATTAACAGCCAATTAACTGTGTGTTTTTGTAGAGCAAACTCATACAGACATAGAGAAGAAACACAAATGCCGTTAAGATATCACCCAGGCCAGAATCAAGCTCAGTCGATGCAGCGCAGAAGTGCCACCCACTAACCCCAGTGCCACCCACTAACCCCGGTGCCACCCACTAACCCCGGTGCCACCCATACATTGGCAGGGCAAGTTCCCAGCTGGAAGGCTGGCAATAAATATTATAAACACCTTGTTCACATGTGGGTATAAATATTTCCAAGGTATTGTGTCCGTTCAGTCTGAATTAGAGAGAGACACAAATACTCTCTAGGAGTAATTATCCAGCACTACAGGGCTGTTACCGTTCTATGCATTCAGCACCATCTAGTGGCCATTTGCAGCAAAGCAGCTGGTAAGAAAGACAGTAATAATGTTTTGCTCAATAACAGAAAACCTAATTCTAAGCAACTTTATAATATACATTCATTACATATTTGTAATGGTTTTTTTTATTTTATTTGTTACTTGTTTATATAATTCCTATAAAACCCAGTGTTTGATTCTATTCCCTGGCTTGGTGGCTCTGACTCTTCAAACAATGTAACACAAGGCAGCAGGCTGACCATAGGCGGAGGGTGACTTTTGTGTTTGGGGAGGCTAAAGTGACACTTAGTGGATTCGCTGCTGGCGTAAAAAGTTAACCTCCTAACTACCTCTTGCCGTTCCCACTGACTCCCAGGGATACTGTACAAAAGTGCGGGTGCTTTTTTTTTTTTACCCTAAAATGTTTAGGATGTAAAAGTATTCATACGCGCACTTCTGTTAGGGGATCTGCAAACATTTGTGTTTGTGATCAGTTAGCTTAAAGGGGTAGTTCGCATTCGAATTCACTTTTATTTTTAATGGTTTTTCAGTTATTTAGCTTTTTGTTCAGCAGCTCTCCATTTGGTATTTCAGCAGCTATCTGGTTGCTAGGGTTTTATTTACCCTAGCAACCAGGTAGTGGTTTAAACAAGAGATGGGAATATGAATAGTTAAGGGGCCTACTTGGAAAAATAAGTAATACAAAATTATAATAATAATAAAATTGTAGCCTCACAGAGTAAAATTTTTTGGCCCCCATTTGAAATCTGGAAAGAGGCAGAAGAGAAAGGCAAATTATTCAAAAAAATTAATTAGGAAGACCAATTGCAAAGTTGCTAGGAATAGGCCATTTCATAACATACTAAAGGTTAACTTAAAAGTGAACCTCCCCTTTAGATGTGTTTATGTTAGTTTTATAGCAAGAAAGGCAGTGGGTACTGACTCCCCATTATATACAGTGAGACGCAGTCCGTATTTACAAACCCAGCACATTATATGCCATGAGGAGCAGTGGGTACAGATGACAGATATTCAGGCCCTGGCAATATAACACTGGCACTGATACACAACATTGGCTCCACTGTAACTTACTATAAATGAACAAAACAATGACAAAAATAAAAAAAAATAGTAAGTGCAAAAAACAACAACAAATATATAAACACACAATGAGCTTTTTCAGAGGGAAAGAGTTAACTTACCCTCCATGTGTTAGGGTAGGGGATAGATTATAAATTATTATAGATGTCAGGTCAGGCAAAAAACAATTTAATGTCAGCTAGTGATTCTTTAGAAATGTATAGTACCTGTGTATAGTACCTGGGTATAGTGCCTGGGTATAGTACCCGTGTATAATACGTGGGCATAGTGCCTGGGTATAGTACCTGGGTATAGTACCTGGGTATAGTACCTGGGTATAGTACCTGGGTATAGTACCTAGGTATAGTACCTGTGTATAGTACCTGGGTATAGTACCTGTGTATAGTACCTGTGTATAGTACCTGTGTATAGTACCTGGTATAGTAGTATAGTACCTGGGTATAGTACCTGTGTATAGTACCTGTGTATAGTGCCTGTGTATAGTGCCTGTGTATAGTACCTAGTACCTGTGTATAGTACGTGGGCATAGTGCCTGTGTATAGTACCTGGGTATAGTACCTGTGTATAGTACCTGTGTATAGTACCTGGGTATAGTACCTGTGTATAATAGGATAGTACCTGGGTATAGTACCTTGTATAGTACCTGGGTATAGTACCTGTGTATAGTACCTGGGTATAGTACCTGGTATAGTACCTGGGTATAGTACCTGGTATAGTACCTGGTATAGTACCTGTGTATAATACTACCGTATAGTACCTGTGTATAGTGCCTGGGTATAGTACCTGTGTATAATAATAGTACCTGTGTATAGTACCTGGGTATAGTACCTGTGTATAGTACTATAATACGTGGGTATAGTACCTGTGTATAGTACCTGGGTATAGTACCTGGGTATAGTACCTGTGTATAGTGCCTGCCTGGGTATAGTACCTGGGTATAGTACCTGTGTATAGTACCTGGGTATACCTGTGTATAGTACCTGGGTATAGTACCTGTGTATAGTACCTGTGTATAGTATAGTACCTGTGTATAGTACCTGGGTATAGTACCTGGGTATAGTACCTGGGTATAGTACCTGGGTATAGTACCTGTGTATAATACGTGGGTATAGTACCTGTGTATAGTACCTGGGTATAGTACCTGGGTATAGTACCTGTGTAGTATAGTACCCTAGTACCTGGGTATAGTACCTGTGTATAGTACCTGGGTATAGTACCTGGGTATAGTACCTGGGTATAGTACCTGGGTATAGTACCTGGGTATAGTAGTATACCTGGGTATAGTACCTGTGTATAGTACCTGGGTATAGTACCTGTGTATAGTACCATAGTACCTGTGTATAGTACCTGGGTATAGTACCTGTGTATAGTGCCTGGGTATAGTACCTGGTATAGTACCTGGTATAGTGCCTGTGTATAGTACCTGTGTATAGTACCTGTGTATATGTATAGTACCTGTGTATAGTACCTGTGTATAGTGCCTGTGTATAGTACCTGTGTATAGTACCTGTGTATAGTATAGTGCCTGGGTATAGTGCCTGTGTATAGTACCTGTGTATAGTATAGTACCTAGTACCTGTGTATAGTATAGTATAGTACCTGTGTATAGTACCTGTGTATAGTGCCTGTATAGTGCCTGTGTATAGTACCTGTGTATAGTGCCTGGGTATAGTACCTGTGTATAGTGCCTGGGTATAGTACCTGTGTATAGTACCTGTGTATAGTGCCTGGGTATAGTGCCTGGGTATAGTGCCTGTGTATAGTACCTGGGTATAGTACCTGTGTATAGTACCTGTGTATAGTACCTGTGTATAGTACCTGTGTATAATACGTGGGCATAGTACCTGTGTATAGTACCTGGGTATAGTACCTGGGTATAGTACCTGTGTATAATACGTGGGTATAGTACCTGGGTATAGTACCTGTGTATAATACGTGGGTATAGTACCTGGGTATAGTACCTGGGTATAGTACCTGGGTATAGTACCTGTGTATAATACGTGGGTATAGTACCTGTGTATAGTACCTGGGTATAGTACCTGGGTATAGTACCTGGGTATAGTACCTGGTATAGTCTGTGTATAATACGTGGTAAGTACCTGTGTATAGTACCTGGGTATAGTACCTGGGTATAGTACCTGTGTATAATACATGGGCATAGTACCTGTGTATAGTACCTGGGTATAGTACCTGTGTATAATACGTGGGTATAATACGTGGGTATAGTACCTGGGTATAGTACCTGGGTATAGTACCTGTGTATAATACGTGGGTATAGTACCTGTGTAAAGTACCTGGGTATAGTACCTGTGTATAGTGCCTGGATATAGTACCTGTGTATAGTGCCTGTGTATAGTGCCTGGGTATAGTACCTGGGTATAGTGCCTGTGTATAGTACCTGTGTATAGTGCCTGTGTATAGTGCCTGTGTATAGTACCTGTGTATAGTACCTGTGTATAGTACCTGTGTATAGTACCTGTGTATAGTACCTGTGTATAGTGCCTGTGTATAGTGCCTGTGTATAGTACCTGTGTATAGTGCCTGGTATAGTGCCTGTGTATAGTAACCGGGTATAGGCCTGTGTATAGTACCGGGTGTATAGTGCCTGGGTATAGTGCCTGTGTATAGTACCTGTGTATAGTGCCTGGTAATAGTACCTGTGTATAGTGGCCTGGGTATATGTACCTGGTTATACGTACCTGTGGTATAGTACCCTGTGCCTATAGTGCCTGTGTATAGTGCCTGGGTATAGTACCTGTGATAGTGCCTGGGTATAGTGCCTGTGTATAGTACCTGTGTATAGTACCTGTGTATAGTACCTGTGTATTAGGCCTGGGTATAGTACCTGTGTATAGTGCCTGGGTATAGTGCCTGGGTATAGTACCTGGGTATAGTACCTGTGTATAGTACCTGTGTATAGTGCCTGGGTATAGTGCCTGGGTATAGTGCCTGTGTATAGTACCTGGGTATAGTACCTGGGTATAGTACCTGTGGGATGAAAACTGCAGCAAAAGTTGAGAGTTGGTTCTTAGGTAAAGTTACAGCTGCAGATTCTTCTTTTCAGTCTTCATTTCTGCACTGTTTCCAGTTTGCAAAATCTCCCGATCCCTGTCTGCATCTGTGCTCTGATTGGTCAATTTTACTGTCTGTCAAGGAAGCTGTGCTCTGATTGGAGAATCCACAAGAAGAAAGATCCAATCGGAGCACAGCAAAACAGTCTTGAGGAACTCATTTCCAGGACAGTGCAGAAACGGAGTAAGGTTTTTTTGGGGTTTTTTTAATGTGCCAAGCAGGTTTGGGGAGGCTTAGCCTCCCCTAGCCTTATGGAAAATCCACCTATGAGGCTGACAGACCTATTTGGCTGGAGGAGACTGACTTATGCAACATTGTTTAAAAAGTCATAACCAGGAGTTGGGCAAACTGAAAGAACAATGGCACCTTGCTGGTAGGGTTACCATCTGGCCGGTATCTGAGAGCCCAGCTAGTGTCAGAATTACAAATTTACCAGCAATGTAACCACTCCCACTAATGGATTCCCCCTTATAAAACCAGACCTGCCTATACTTCGCCCATTTCCCCACCCACTCTCCCCATTACAATGCCAATTCCACCTGTTTCCCCGCCCCATGTGACAACCCTGCCTGCTCCCCCGACCCAAAGGCTGGTATAATAGTAAAAGAAAGGTGGTACCCCTACCTGCTGGTCATTTTTGCCAACTGGCTTGAGAGTCAGAAGAAAATTTGAAAAGAATAAGGTTTTCTGATGTTTCTTTAAATAGAAAAGAGCAAATGAATCTTCTCTGCTCTCTTTTTAGACAGAACAACACAAGACTCCTCTGCTTCTAAGAATTTCTCATGACTGTGAAGCTAGTTGGCAGACCTGACCAGCAGGTGGTGCTGCTGATTCATCTATCTATATGTCTGTCTGTCTGTCTATTTGTAATATTAGTGTGTAGCTGTAATATTGGTGTGTAGGCGCCATCTCAGTGCATTGTGCCTGAGTCTGAGCTTTCAGAAGGAGCCAGTGCTACACATTAGAACTGCTTTCAGCTAACCTATTGTTTCTCCTAATCCCATTTAACTGGAGGAGTCCCAAGCTGGACTTGGATTTATTACTATTGAGTGCTATTCTGATACCTACTGGGAGCTGCTATCTTGCTCCCTTCCCATTGTTCTGCTGATTGGCTGCTGGGAGGTGGGGGGATTATCACTCCAACTTGCAGTAAGGTGTGACTGAAGTTTATCAGAGCACAGGTCACATGGCTGTGGCACCCTGGGAAATGAAGAATATAGCTAGCCACATGTGAAATTTTAAAATTAAATATAAAAAAAATTGTTTGTGCCACCTAAAACAATATATTTATTCTGCAGAAACCATTACCATACCTGAGTAAACAGCTTTAGAAGCTTTCTCCATTTGCTTAAGATAGCAGCTGCCATTTTAAGTAGCTTCCTGCCTGCAGTCTAGCCGTTATAGCTCAGATTGTACATTCCTGAGGGGGGGGGGGGCGGTTCTTAGCTGTGCAGACTCTGGCCCTGGGAATTAAGGCTGTTTTTGAGAGAGGAAGTCAGACACTGGAACATCATGTTTACAAAAAAAGTGACAAGAAATCCTGTGTTTCTTCTGATAGAGGACTCAGTGCAGCATTTCTGTGAGTGCTTATGGCTGTATTTACATAGACCTTTCTGATAAAGCTTACTTAGTTTTTACCTTTCCTTCTCCTTTAAGCTTCCTGTACATAGGTTAATATACTGCATGAAACCTCTCCAGACAGCATTGGCCAATGCATGGGACTAAAATATGCCCTGTCCAAACAATATCTGGGTGACAGTTTTCCCAGCTTTGCATAATCAGGGTCAGGCAATAGCAGCAAGGGGGAGGGTGGCTGAGGTGGTGGGCCCTCGGCTCGGGTTTTATGGTAAACACCAATTTCCCCCCATACAACACTCAGCAAGATTATTTAAGTAGTATTGGGAGACAAAATTCTGAATACTATTCTCTTATCATTCGCTTTAGGCAGATGCAATGGGGCAATTATTTACCAAATGGTTAATTTACCTTCAATTCTGTCAGCAACAGGCCGGGTTTATATATTCTTTTCTAACAGCCTTTAATGTGGGATTCCATAGGCTTCTGCTACTGACCTGCCTCTCATTCTCTATTATTCTTCATATTATATACACGTTCCCTTTGCTTTTGTCCCATGTCACTTTGTGTTGTTTGTTATTGTGCATTCATTTCCATTGCAATTAAACCCCTGGAATCTATTTGCTACATGTCGCTATTGTTCTGGCCGCTCATTCCCACCACATCCCCTGTTGCTTTAAAGTTCATTTACATGAGTGTTCATTTTCTAATTAAGCGGCGTACCCGCAGGTTTCCCAATCAGCAGAGGTAAATTGTGTCCTTTGTTTGTTTAACATCATTTATGCTCCATAAGTAGATCGTTTGTAGGGCCCGCGGCTAATCATTCGGCCCGTGCCAATTAACGGTTCTCAGACCTGAAGCTGGGCGGATAACTTTGCGCCCAAACAGTTGCTATGGCAACATCACTGCATTTCTTTATGAGTTAATAATATCACTCTGTAATTAACCCTATTCTGTAACCTTATTATTAACTATTTCTATAGCACCGACACATTCAGTAGCACTGTACAGAGATTATACATCAGTCCCTTCCTCAGGTCCCTATCACATTGACACACACTATGGTCGGTCTTATCATTGGCCAATTAACCTGTCTGTATGTTTCATCTGAATGTGGGAGGAGCCTACTTGAAAATGGTGCCCTGGCTGCATTTCAAACCTGATAGCCCTGATAGTGCTGCAAACCTTAACCATGAACTCATTTCGGTTTTCAGAAGGGCTGTCCGGGTCAAAACCTCATGCCCGGTTCCCCAAATTAAGAAAACTGGGCAGGACTTACTGAGATTGATGCGGCAATCAGCCAATTGCTGATCGCCACGTCATAGCCCCACCTCTTCCTGCCCGGCAAAGTAAGCTAGCAGAGGTGGCAATCCTATCTGAAAGAGACCTGCTTGCCCAGTTTTGGGTGGCAGATCCAGTGCCTGTATTTCCACGGCTGCCCGTGACCCTTGCATATACCCTTTAATATCCCTGTAGCCCTTCCCCTTCCATGACTTCAGTGGTGTGGCCCCTCCCCCTAAATGATGTCATATATTTAGAACTTTAGCGTAGTTAGTCGGACTTGGGTATGTCCAGGGACAGAAAGAGGCCTGAGGTGCCCACAGTATGACGCACACAATTTCTCATGGCTTGCCAAGGTTTTTGGCCACTCCTCCATTTACCCACTCAATATCATAACCACATATTTTAATTTTAATATATATTTCTCTAAAAATAATGTATATATATTCCTTTCTTCAGCACCAGAATAGTTTGTGTGGGAAGTTTGGAGGAGGGAGAGAAGGGGGTCAGGTGATCATTTCTTCCTTCCTTCCTCCTGTCCTGGAATAGCAATGATTGGCGTTAGGGGGCGGCGACTGTTTCCATGGGGACGGTTTTCAGAGGCGGGAACAGTTGCCAAGGTCAATTTTCTACAGGGACAGGGAATCTGAAATGGGTCACTGCCCCTGGTACAGGGATTAATGGAAACTGTAACTTGGCGCTTTAACTTGAGAAGGGCCGTAGGTCTGGTTTCCAGGGCAGCAAAGTGGTTATTAAAACAAAAAGCTGAAGTGACATCTTATTTCTGAGCAGAGGGCTGTGTCCAATGGTCAAGACAGAGAGAATGGTATACTACTACCTATAACCCTATATGGCCCATAAGGTATTATCAGCATATTTAAGGCAGGTAGCAAACAAGTAAAGTAATAAAAAAAAGTTTTCCAGTGACTGAACAAACTATTACTTTTCTGATTTCTATACAAAATAGATTTATGCTGCCATCTAGTGGCCTTCTGTGTTATAGCTTTTATTATCAGACGCTGCATTCCTGTGCCCCAGCCCATCCTTATTTGCCCTCTTCTGCCAGTTCCATAAGCCTTTCCCCCCCTCCTGTAAATTAATTTACACATTAAGTGCAGAGTTTCCTATTGATAACTGGCTCAGTATGAAAAATGAATCCCCAGTTTCTCAGCCTACACTCCCCACATGTTCTCAGATTAAAATCTTCCTGGTCTTTTTCTTTGGAATCAGGGTAGGCTCTGTTATAAGTCTTGTTCATATAGGCAACTTGTGTGTGTAATATTGTAGGGGACCTAAAGGGTTAACTGCCCCCTACTTGCTTAGGGAAACCCCAGTGAGTAACCTATGGTCGGAGGAAGAGAAATATTTCCCTAGTGTAGTTTCTTCCTGGATAAGTACAGGTATTGGACCCCTTATCCGGAAACCCATTATCCAGAAAGTTCCAAATTACGGAAAGGCCATCTCCCATAGACTCCATTTTAATGAAATAATTCACATTTTTAAAAATGGTTTCCTTTTTCTCTGTAATGATTAAAACAGTACCTTGTACTTGATCACAACTAAGATATAATTAATTCTTATTGGAGCCAAAACAATCCTATTGGGTTTAATCACTGTTTAAATAATTTTTTAGCAGACTTTAAGTAGGAGCTCCAAATTACGGAAAGACCCCTTAACCAGGATACCCCAGGTCCCGAGCATACTGGATAACTGGTCCCATACCTGTACAATGTTCTATATATTTCTTCCATCTTGTATCATTGTAGTAATCATGAACTCACATCCGGCTTAGATAGGAAAAGAGCCCAATAAGCAGATGGACTGTATCGCTCATGTTATATAAAGACCAGCCTGTAGCCCCTGTACCCCAAGAAAATTAAAAAGCTCTTGGATGGGCGCTGCATTGAGTACATTTTCCTTAAGGTGAAGAACACAGTGCTACTAGGAGCAGCTACTTGTCATGGCTATGAACTTAGACAGCGCTGGTCATTTAGTAATAATTGTCGCTATGTGTGTTTTAGCAGAGGAAATTCTCAGTATTGTCTATGGCACGGTATATTCTGGAGTTTAGTAGCCGTGACAAGTTGCTGGGAGTTACCAACCATCTCTCTATTAACCTAAATACACTGTCTGACAGGTAACCAAGGGCTTGAATAAATCACACTCGGGATGCGTCATCGGAAAGCACTAGAGGGGATCTCGCTGCTGCCTATAGGGTGCCATGACTTTGCTTGTGCCAATGAAATAGAGGGCAAACTGGGGTTTATAGAATGGTTGCTCTAGACTTGCTGGAGGGAGGGCTGGCAGGGATATTAAGTGAACGAACATACGTTTCCAGGGTATTGGTACTATACTTATAACTCACCTTGGTGTGTATGATGTGAGCAATGTTTATGGTGTGTGGCAGTTATAGGGCTAAACCCCAGTTCTAGGACATTTGCTTTTCTAAAGCTGGCCATACGCAGGCTGATATAAGCTCCTGGCCCTCAAAGTGAGTTGCCAGCTGTGTGGTGCCCTTGGAAGGGCCTGCCCGACTGGTATCTGCCAGTAAATCACTCTGATATCTATTGGACAGGTTTGATAATATAATCAGGCTAGGACTGTAAAAGGGCATTGATGCAGTCCTTTATGGTTTTCCATAGGCCTGCTGTATGATTCAAACATTCACCCCTCCCTGGCCAACCATTGGATCAGCCCAACTTGGCCAGAGATCACCAAGTATGTCCAGCTTCTAACAGCCGATACTATTTACAGGGCTATCAACCCCCAGAGCAGGGTTGGCTGCTGAGAAATACTAGACCTGTAGCTTCTTTTATTACGATTCCCTTAGTTATACTGTTCCATTGTAATATGTGTCATGGCCCCAAATGCCCTCCTGTCAACCTATGACTTCTAAGGTAACCACCTGATGATGGAGCAGATAAGCCCATAACCTTATCCGAGGTCCGGGGCTAGCACATAGGAACCTATGGGAATAGCAGAACCTGGCATCATCCCTACAGTCTCCTTAGAGACTCTGCCTTGTTGGCTATTGAAATAAATACTCAGAGGCTCCAGTGCTGGTGTTTTTATTAGGAAAATCTCTGATAATCACTTCATGGAAATTACATTGTGAATCATTAGGATAAAAATCATTTTTTTTCTTTGGCATCATTCTGAACATTGTAACGTCCATAACCATTTGCTAAACATTCACATCGTCTTTCATATGACCCAAACCGGTAAAAATCCCCCCAACCCGTGCACGACAATCAGTGATTTTGCAGTGTTGAAGGAAAAGCAAGTGTTTAGTTTATACAGAGGCCACAGTCAGCTACGCTTATTGAGCCGGAGATGAGTTTCAGTTAAACTGGCTGTGGTGGACGGATCCTTGCATCGACGTCACTTTGCAGATGAGGCAGCTCCGGTATTACCAATAAAAATGCTGATTTTCAAAATAAAATTGTAATAGTGTAGTTCAATGAATAGGTGCTGGCATTTTTCAAATGTAAATCATCCCACGGGCCATCATTGCCCTCTGATGAAGGACTCCCTACTTCTGTACTGATGCTACAATGGAGAAAGGTGCAAAATTCTGGAGACACTGGGGCTTATTTATAAACACTGGGCAAATTTGTACCTGGGCAGTTACCCATAGCAACCAGTCAGTGATTAGCTTTTTTTTGAGCTAGCTGCATTCTGATTGCCCAGAAGCAAAATTGGCCAGTGTTTATAAATGCCCCCACTGTTTATATCAGAATTCTATACAATCCAAGCCTCCTACCAACCCCTGCCCCAAACCAGTGACATGATATAAGACACAATATAGCTTTGGGACCATGAAGAAGGTTCCTGGGGGGGACCAGGCAACACAGAAACATGTCAGTGCCATTTCCATTCTAATAATAATTCACTGCCCCCAGGCACTGGTAATACGTGTGCAAAGGCAATGCTACCCACAGAGGTCCAGCCATCACCACCAGTTCCATTAATGTCCCCTGCTGGCTTCCATAGAGTCAAACTGTAAACATAAATAGGACAAGGAAAGCCATTTCCAAATCTTTCAAGAATCATTAATAATGGGAAGGATGGGGGGGGGTTACACTACTGAATCAGGTTTGCCTTTAGACATGTAAAACACAATCTAAGACCAAAGTACAAAACAATACCCTAATCCTAAAGTCTTAGAATTCCAGTTTTAACAAGTGTAACTGAGAATAAAAATGGTTTCAAGTTGCCCCATATTTTCAAATGCTATAACCTATTATAGATTGTAATGTGGCGCTCCAGCTCCTCCTAAAACAGGGAGCTGCATTGTTGCCTCAACTAAAGTAAGGTTTTCTCCGAAACGTCCTACGCTGAACTCCATCTTCACTGATCAACACAGAAGGAACTTGCCTGAGTAGCCAGATGTCCCCTATATATTATGGATCGCTACAAAAAAATAAACACAGACCTATCTACCTACGACACTGTGCCAATACACAGGGTCACGTCTCAGTTTATTTTTAAACAGTACTAATAAATACAAATATGGACTAAAGTCCAGTTTTACCCATAGGGGTAGGTGGCAGAAACATCCTAACCCAGTCCCTAAAAAAAAAAATCAACATTATTTGTTTCTGGTAACAAAAAGACTCTATAAACAAAATGCATGACATTGTGGCGTCACTAGAAAAACTTAGAAAGAAAGCCTTGAATATAGCATCAAACCCCCACGTTACCAATCGTCGTATGTCTATACAGAACTGATTTTTACGTTTCACAAGAGTGTAATTATGTATATTATTGGTTTCAAAACATTAAAAAAAATTTGCTATTCAAATAGATAACTAAGAATGTGCCAGAAAGAGTTTATGCAATAAAATGCATGGGGTTGCATGACCCTTCCCTGTTGCCATAGGGGAGAGGAGAAGGCCAGTAAACTAATGCTCATGTCTGGGTTCCAGCAATAAGGGATCAGCCCAGCCCTTGCAGGTCCTTCTCAAACCATGACCAGCCAAGGTTAAGAAGGGTCTTGAAGACGAGAGCCCTCAGCAGATGTCAGAAACAAGCAGGTCAGCTGGAACACTATCCCACCAATGGGAGCCCAGTCTCAGAACATGAATAAGTTCTGTACGCTGCGGTGGGCAAGTGTGCATCACTAGTAGACATGTCTTTCATGATACGCTAGTATCTCAACTGGGTTTATGTACTAAAAAGTCCCAACTTTAGTAATCCATAGCAACCAATAAGAGGCTTGTTTTCAAAAGCCGACCCGGGATTGTTTGCTATGGGTAAAAAACCATACTTATAATCTACCAAAGGTTGCTGAAGAGTCAGTTTAAGGGCTCCTCTTGGGAGCTAAACACCAATCGTTTCTGCTTGAGATATATATACACATAGAAGAGCCCTAGGACAAAACAGGGGTTCCAACAGATCCCCCACTCACGTTTCTTGGTCTTTGGCAGGTTACTTGTATACAAAACATAAAAAAAAAACTCTCATGGAAGTGATGTGTCCAGTTCCTATGTAAAATGTTAAGTACACTACCCATTTCACTGGAACAGAAGACCAAAGGGGATGATGGTAGAGTTTATATCTTTAGAAGCTTAGGGGGTCAACGCTGGAGGTATCGGTCATAATGAACAAACCAAAATCATGCGTGTAATTAAAAACCCTTATATCACAGATGCCGTTTTTATTCTGAGCAGGACTAAATTTGAGTTTATTCTGACAGATATTCAGATGAGTATGGTTTAATTGGTGCATCTGGTACACAGATACACCCTTAACTGAAATGCTGTGCACCAGATGCATCAATGTGTTACTGTCTGTATATGTGTCCACTTGAGAATAACGCAATAGGGCTAACCCAATTGGAAATGTGTATTGTTCTGCGCAATTGCTTCTGGCAACTGCCTGTATAACGGTGTATTTACGGTAACAACAGTCGGTAGTTATGCAGAGGATCAACTAAAACAACAAACTGAGAACAATTCCTTCCCCCCCCCCCATTTTATCATTTTTACAAACTAAAATCAACACAATGAAGAGACAATGCTGTACACTTGAAATGCATCACTTCACCTTCATCATATGTCCTTCACCATATGGCTTCAGCTTTCTAGGAGGCCATTGGCTATGATGACTATTCATTTTCTATACCAGAATCCTTTGCTCTGCACTAATGAATGGACTCAACGGGATCAACCAACCAGGATTAAAACCACATACAACTGGACGATTTGCTACCAAATGGAGCTGGCAGTCAGCCAACAAGAACTCAAACTCCACCTAACTGGAAATATTATCGTCATCATCATTATTCTCCAAAGAACCTTCCAGTTGAGGCCTACAAAATGTTGGAGCGATGCCTATATTAATAGAGCACTACCCCTTTAATGTATTGGAAAGGCAGTCAGATTACATTGTTCATTTGCAGGTTTTTTTCAAACCATTTTAAAGAAATGAATATCCACTTGAGTACAGCAGTTAACCCAGTTTTATGGTGCAAGTTTCCAACATATATTTAAAAATAGCAGCACTGAAGTGCGTCCATCAAGATACATTGTCCTGCCCTGGCCTCGGCACGGTCAGCTGTTCGTAGGTGGGAAGGGTGTTGCGGGAAGCGTGGTTCTCGGAATTCAAAGAGTTGCTCCGGTGAGGCGTTCGGATGGACTGAGTTCCCTGCTGGTTTGTGACTAGATGGTGAAGCATATCAGTGATCAGATTTAGCTTGTGGTCCATCTGGGTTACCTATAATATAAAAAAATACTCTTAGAACCTACACAGCATATCTAACCACCAGAACGGGAAAGCAAATCAAATCATTTTTAACATGTATTGCCTAAACCTCATCTCCTAAACTTTTGTTTAGAGATGTTCTAGTCAACACTGGTCTTCAAAACCTTCAGTGTCTTTGAGCACCACAAGGGGAGGCCAATTTAGGCCCAAAAAGTTCTGGATGGCACCAGGTCTAGACCTCTAAAGCCCAGTTTTTGGGGGTTTATCTAAAGTATCAGCTTGGTTTCCCAAAGATGTTCTGCACATGGAGAAGTTCTTCAATTGAAGCACACAGCAACCCAAAATATTTAACCAAGCAGCTCTACCAGTGTGTGGACAGCTTTCCTATAATAGAAAGACACTCGTCAAATAAATGTGACTGTCATTCTCAGCCTCTTACACTTGACAGGAAATAACTTGCACTGATTTTGGCCACCAGGCCTGGCTCACACTGGCACTCTAATTCATCCAACAGTGGGTTCAGTTGGGTTGAGTTTATAACACAGTGCAAGTCTCCGATTCCCAATTCTGCAAACCAATTCAGCATGGGCCTTACTTTGTGCACGGGGTTATAATCCTGATGGGAACTGTTGCCACAGAAACAGGGTTTCTACATACCCATATACTGTATGTACCATGATTTGGCATTTCATTCATAAAACTACAACCTATGTTATCCATGTGCACATTTGGTAAAAATGCTCTTTGGCCATCACCCTCTTCCTTCCAAATGCCCTAAGGCCTGCAATAAATCAATAAATCTCTGCTATTGTGGGGGACTAATCTACCTAAATGCCTTTCCCATGGCAACAAAGTGATTCGTCGGTTGAAAGGCATACACGTCACTTCATTTTTTCAAATTCGCACAAAGTTTCCTCCTGAGGGAAACTACTTGAAACTTTAGCAAGGAAGCGCCTTTCCACCACCAGCAATTCTCTTTATTGCCGGTGGAAAGGCTTTTCGGGGAGATAAGTCACCCTTAGTAGCAAAGATTTATCGTGGGCACCTAATCTCTCTGTGGGGCATTAGCCTAAAATTTGCCATAAAACCTAACACTTACCTTGTCTTCCACGCGGTTTAACCTTGAACCTATTGTATTGCTTCCTTTGTCTTTCACTTTATCTAAAGGGAAGAAATATCAGCTTTGATCAATAACCCCAAACACAACTTTTTGAAAGTATACATTATTTCAAGCAACTTTGCTATATACATCAATTAAAAATATGAAGCCTTTATATGATTTTAAAGGTATTAATATAGTAACAAAATGTAACAGTTGCCGCCTGTCCTCAGCCTGCCTCCTCCCAATCCCACAATTCCGTGCACATGTTACGTCAATAAGGAAAAGAACCATGCAGTGCAATACATTGTGATTTACTGTATGTAGTCCCTGCATGCTGTCTGTAAGCTGTGGAGAAGTTGTTAACATTTGTAACATCTATGTTTTAGTCCCTCCTCCCCTGCCAGAATTTCAAATGATGCAGAAATTAACTTAGCATATAAAAATGGTAGTTATTTACACTTTTTGAAGGACCAAATTACAGTAATAGGTATATTTGGGGTTTCTGTGTTGTGTGGGACTCTAACGAATTTTGGTTCAGAAGCCGGAGTTCCCCTTTAAAAAAAATACTGGCCAATACATACTATAATAATAAACGAGAAATTACAAAATATTTAGTACCTGATACAGAGAGGAAAAGGGAAGGCTTTCCAAGTGACTGATCTAATCTGCAAAGAAAATACTTCAGTTATTTTTCAAGATATATGTTGCAAGAAACCATAGTGTCACATGAAAATACTGCACATTTATAGTCCTTTTACCCTGTATGACAGTACAGGTATGGGATCCCTTATCCGGAAACCCGGTATCCAGAAAGCTCCGAATTACGGAATGCCCGTCTCCCATAGACTCCATTTTAATCAAATAATTCAGAATATTAAAACTGATTTCCCTTTTCTCTGTAATAATAAAACAGTACCTGTACTTGATCCCAACTAAGATATAATTACCCCTTATTGGGGCAGAACAGCCCTATTGGGTTTATTTCATGGTTAAATGATTCCCTTTTCTCTGTAATAATAAAACAGTACCTGTACTTGATCCCAACTAAGATATAATTACCCCTTATTGGGGGCAGAACAGTCCTATTGGGTTTATTTCATGGTTAAATGATTCCCTTTTCTCTGTAATAATAAAACAGTACCTGTACTTGATCCCAACTAAGATATAATTACCCCTTATTGGGGGCAGAACAGCCCTATTGGGTTTATTTCATGGTTAAATGATTCCCTTTTCTCTGTAATAATAAAACAGTACCTGTACTTGATCCCAACTAAGATATAATTACCCCTTATTGGGGGCAGAACAGCACTATTGGGTTTATTTAATGGTTAAATGATTCCCTTTTCTCTGTAATAATAAAACAGTACCTGTAATTGACCCCAACTAAGATATAAATAATCCTTATTGGAGGCAAAACAATCCTATTGGGTTTAATTAATGTTTTATTGATTCTTTAGTAGACTTAAGGTATGAAGATCCAAATTACAGAAAGACCCCTTATCCGGAATACCCTTGGTCCTGAGCATTCTGGATAATGGGTCCTATACCTGTATTATAATCAGCCACAGAAGTGAATACAAATGGAGCAGAGTTCTGCGAAAGCTGCACTGGTGTGTAAGTTCTACTGTGCCTCAGTTACATGAGATAGGAAAGGTAATTCGCTTGGAACACTTGCCTTGGCTGAATTTAGGGAGACAATTGCTGGCAATCCTGGTCCCAACATGTGCCAATATAAGAACTGGTCTTGTTTTACCCTAAATTTTTATGAGTCTCTACATCCAGTGAGTGTCTGTAGACTGCTCTCACCATTAAAGACTTCATGGCTCCTTTGCACTTATTTGCACTTGGGACTTTACACTTAACGTTTAGGATGACAGCGCTGTTTAATGTAGCCGGGGGGGGGAGGAACTGAGAAACATGAAAAAATCCAAAAGATGGATTCTGGTTTAGAACCTTCTCTGAAGTTCCTTGATTCTGACCATCAAGTTAAGGTGACCTTGTGAATACTGCTCAATAACATCACGCACGTCGTAGGGTTTTCTCGCTTGCTGCAAAAAAACAAAAGGGATTTCATAAGATTACGGTCTTCATCAATACTCTGATAAAATTAAATGCAATTATGGGTGATTCTGCAGCAGTTTATAGAAACCTTTCTAGGGTTGGGACACCCTAGCTCAGAAACACTGAAGTGAACATAGAAGTATAGGCCTGTCACTGGCCATAAGTGCCATAGGCGAAGTTGTGATAAAGGCTGTTTTGACCAGAGGTGGTGGGACTAGGTATCTGCCTCCATTTAAACAGATCAACACACATTTGTGAGCACAGTAGAGAATATTGTGTCTGTGCTTAGGTGCAGCCCAATGTGACATCAAGGTAAAGTTTGTCCCATCTGTATTTATAGTACTTACAAACCAGTGAAAGTGCAACTGGGAGCCCATAACTCATCTAACATAATCACCTCTTGAACATAACACTATAAGTTTTGACCCAACACACCTGGAATTTTTTCTTTGCAACAAAGTACTGCATTCGTCGGATGACTTTTATTGCGGCACGATGATGTTCTTTTAGCCTGTGAAAAAGAATAGGGTTTTTAAAGCATATATTGTGTGTTTCCTTTCGTAGACCTCTGTACCTTCATTTTTTACTTCTATATTATTTCCCTGTGGATATTGAGAAGAACAACCCTTTAGGCTTTATCATAACCTGTACAAAGATAGTTACATCGTTACAAAGGGTTGAAAAAAAGACCATCAAGAGTCCATCAATTTCAACCCTTGCAAGTAAACCTACCAATAACTTACCAATCTATACTATAAGATGCCCCCTTCAAGTCAAATGTGCAATAGTATATTCTGTTATGGATAATGGGCACTATTATTAGCCTGCCATAACCCACATTGGAGGTCTTAGGTTATGTGCAGGTTTGCCTTCCTATGTATTAAGCATTGTAAATGGTAGCAATCATTGGTAATGCCTCATGTGCAAAACTAGAGGTGTGTACATAAAAGCAAATAATTCATCCTAAGCATACAAATACAACATGGTTAAGGGACATGGCTGGATAGAGGGCCGGATATTAAGAATCTGATTATGTGGGAAAAGGGAAAGATAAGGGGGGTGCCTGGAGACAAATTTTGAATATTAGTTGAATAATAGTTATACCACCAGTTAATACAATAAGTAAAAGAATCTGCAACTGATATCCATTTTTTATTTGCCCAGTATATTTCACCCTTAAAACATAACCCGCAGCAGCTCCATGCACTAAAGTTTCTCAAATACGTGTTCCTGTATTTTGTACAAAATGAATGCAGTACTTACTCTGAGATGTGAGTAATTGGGGTGAGGAGAGTGTCCCCTTCCATGTCCAGGTCATCTGTGAAACTGCTTGTTCTGATAAAAGGTCCAGTGCCGGGGTCTAAGAATCCAAAGGGTTTTCTTACTGTAGAATTTCAAAAATATACGGCGGTTATACCTCAAAATATAGGATTGTACCCTCAAATTTTCTTTGTGCGTCACTGCAGGGTTCCCCACCAGTTATTTAGCTGTAAGCCCCACTCCTATTGTCCATCCAAAATGCTATTCCAAGTGGGGCTTATAGTGGCAACAAGCCAAACAAATCAGCCCAGACTTCCCTTGCCAATGTTGCCACCAGGCTCAGAATTAGGCATAGGCAGCAAAGGCACATGCCTAGGGTGCAACTGTAGGGGGGGCAAACCTCAACTGCCCCTAACTCTGGCCATTCACATCCAGAGGTGGAGGTGGACCAGCAAGAAGTCAATGTATTGCAGTGGGGTTGGTGGTGAGTGGAGGTGGAAGGTGGCAAGTAGGAGGTCAGGGGATTGCTTAGGGCACCCTGTTGGCCCCTCTCTGGTTGCCACAACTTTATCCAAAACAAAGTGCTTTTAAGATTGATGTTTTTCCTCATAATACAACAAGCTGAGTTCTGAATTCAACACAAGAATGAAAAATGTACCAGGGGTATCAAATGAGGACTATCATTAGCTATTTGGTAGCCCCTATGTGATCTGGAAGCCTACACAAGGCTCTGTTTGGCAACCAAAACCTGACTCCAAGCCAAGCCATACAAGAGGGTTGGTAAGCAAGCCCCTAATAAAGCACTGGTTGGGGCCTAGAGCATTGGGTACCTGCTGTACACCTTCATTCCACAACCCTCTTTTGTTTTATTGTATGTTGGTAGGTCTGAAGAACACTCCAACCTGTGGCAGGTTGCCCCCAGCCAATCAGGGATGTGCTTGATGTGAAATAGTCAAGTCAGTGTTTTGTTTCTGGTTGGGTCCATGGGAACACTGATCCTGGAATGACCACAGTAGAGTAGTAAAAGCAGATGGAGGCCCCATGGTTACCAAGGGATCCTTCTGAGCTCCGATAAGCACATAGTGGCAAAATGATATAAACTAAAGGTGTGGATGGTGGACTGAGTGAAATTTCTATGGCTTTTACCCCAGCCAACATGAAGGGTTAGACACGCACAAACAGCACAACAACAACAAAAAATCCAGTATTAAAATGCTAGCTAAAAAACACACGGGAGGAAGTCATAAACCGTGAGAATTTTATAGAGGAAGACAACTAGGATGCTAGTATGTGAATGACAAATAGGAGGAAGCTCTTAACTGTCACATTTTATTGTGAAGAAAGATTGTGAATGAGATTTTACCTACGGAGGAAATACCAAGAATCAGATTCATCCTCATGTCCTGATGTTAAACACTGGCCCAAGTTTTTAAACCTGATTGCACAATGGGGATTTGTATGCGTTGAGGATTAAACGGTAACAGTACTTGCCCAAGATGTGACCAATGGCCTCCAACTGCACCAGTTTGTATCAACAGCTACTCATGAAACAGCTGCCCAGGTCATTTAAATGGTTCTCCTGTGCTGACTGTTGTGGCTTATGCAATGCTTACTCCGTGCTATAAATGTGGCACGGAAGCATCTTAAATCATTTCAACATCAGGAAGCGATGAAGGACACACAATTCTCACCTTAAAAAGAACTAGTGCATCGTTCCAAAGAAACATGGGTCCCATAGGCAGCCATAGGGCAATTACTGGGATTCTGGCACCATCCTTATAGTGTTGAAACAATGCAGTGGGTAAAATCACCAAACTGCTGGGGTTTACACCTGTCCCTGGCCTCAGATACAGCCAAGTCCATGGGCTTTCTGTCCATAGCAAGACAGAGAGTTCCCCACCTACTATCCTTTATGGATCTTTTCAAGCAGAAAGTCCATGGATATTAACAGAAGACTGCATCGTTTTTGCTTCTATACTGTATCCAACAACCCGAAAGGCAGACATAGCACAATTTAGCAGTGAGCGTGAAGGGTTCTCATTGGTGGATCCTCTGAAGTGTCCTTGGAGAGTTGGGAAAAAGTCTAATTATGCTTACGAATCGGTCCCTGACAAAACGTAGCCCTCGGATAATATTTTGGAATACGCAGAATTCCAGCATCATCTGGTAGCCAAAGTAGTAATGTCAACTGGTCATTAACGATATCCTAGTGCTTATTTTCCATCATGTCTATCTCCACCTATGGCTCCCAATACAGATTCACTGGCAGCCATCCTATATGTATGTCACAGTGATGTCCATCAACACAGCCTTGTTGGTCTGAGGCAATATAAAAACATACCAACAGAATTAGCATTTCCTGAGCTACATCTACACCTAGAGAGCCTATTATAGCCTTCATGTGTCAGAAAGGAAGAGTCACACCCTGCTTGATGCATAACAAAAAAAAATGTATCATTTCCTCTGCATCCTTTTCCCCTTTAAATCGTTCTGTTCTCCAATGAGATGACAGTTTCTACTATTTTCCAGTAAAAGTGTCTCCCATGGGATGCAGCTAACCATCTCATGCTTCTTGACACAATGCAATGCCCACAAATGTGGATGTGAAACACAGCTGGATAAACATTTGTCCATTTTGTTGGAACTTGTAATGGACAAATCATAGATTATTATTATACATGATCATATTAGTCCCTCGACCATGGAGCTTACAATCTAAGGTCACATTTACATACACTAGGGTCTGTATGGTTCTGTAGTATGGGAGGGAACCGGAGTACCCAAGGGAAACCCACCCAATAGCAGCCAATTACTTACCTGTATTCTCATATGCCTCCACTGAATACCCATCATTCTTTCTATCGTCGGCTACGTGATCGTAGGTAATATTCGGAATGTTTAGCATTTTGTCTGTAGAGCCTTCCTCTCTATCTGTACGAATTTTTTTCTTTTTAACCTAGAATTGATGACAAAAAGACATCATAGATAGCACCCATACTAGATTATATATATACAGGTATGGGATCCCTTATCTGGAAATCCGTTATCTAGAAAGCTCCGAATTACGGAAAGCCAGTCTCCCATAGACTCCATTTTAATCAAATAATTCAGAATTTAAAAACTGCTTTCTTTTTTCTCTGTAATAATAAAACAGTACCTTGTAACTGATCCCAACTAAGATATAATTACCCCTTATTGGGGGCAGAACAGTCCTATTGGGTTTATTTAATGGTTAAATGATTCCCTTTTCTCTGTAATAATAAAACAGTACCTTGTACTTGATCCCAACTAAGATATAATTACCCCTTATTGGGGCAGAACAGCCCTATTGGGTTTATTTAATGGTTAAATGATTCCCTTTTCTCTGTAATAATAAAACAGTACCTGTACTTGATCCCAACTAAGATATAATTACCCCTTATTGGGGCAGAACAGCCCTATTGGGTTTATTTAATGGTTAAATGATTCCCTTTTCTCTGTAATAATAAAACAGTACCTGTACTTGATCCCAACTAAGATATAATTACCCCTTATTGGGGCAGAACAGCCCTATTGGGTTTATTTAATGGTTAAATGATTCCCTTTTCTCTGTAATAATAAAACAGTACCTGTACTTGATCCCAACTAAGATATAATTAATCCTTATTGGATGCAAAACAATCCTATTGGGTTTAATTAATGTTTTATTGATTTTTTTTAGTAGACTTAAGGTATGGAGATCCAAATTACGGAAATACCCCTTATCTGGAATACCCTTGGTCCCGAGAATTCTGGATAACAATACCTGTACCAGCTCATTTTCTGAAGTACAGGTATGTTCAATTCCACCCATGGGTGGGTGCCATCTGCCCTCTGTGCCATGCACGGATAATAATTAGGTGCAAGAAGCAAGGGTTGTGAGGCCCAAGGTCCCTACCATAAATACAAGTGCAGGGCTCTCTATTACTTGTCTGGCACTCCCCAGCCTGGAGCCAAGCAATTACTAGACAGACTAAAGGTGGCCATACACGAGGCGATTTCGCTCGTTGTGCGATGAACGATTATATCGACAAACGATCGTATGGCGATCGAGTTCCCATACGATATGCCATCCACGGGCAACGATAATTCGGGAAAGATTTTGTCGCATCATTATCGTAAGATACCTACGATCGTACATCTACGTACGATCGATGTCGTTGCTGGCAATCGTGACATGCGCAGAGAACAATCGTTGAAAGACAAATGTCTGACACTCACACCAACTGGCAGATTTTATCGTTAAACGACCAAAATTTTTAAACCTGGCCGATCGATTTTGGGGACGATAATGTCGGCTCGTTTAGTGGGCCGACGATCGTTCGTACACCACCAACTATACGATAACTTAACGATAGCATCGGATCGTTCGGGAATCGGTCGTTTGTAAGTAAAAAATCGGTCCGTGTATGGCCACCTTAACAGACAGAAACAAGATAAGAACTATTTATACCAGTACCATGGCGGATTTCTTGGGCTTCGGGCTGGGCGACAAAATATGATGATTTCGCGACTGTTTCCGAATGTAGATTTTCCATGTTGCCGAATCAGGATTTTCCGCTGCGTAGCACCGCCACGCTGTCTGAAACACAGGACATAAAATTACCGGAAAGCCACTAATACAGCTGTTTGATTACAGAATGGACATTGTTCCCATGATGCCTCCTGATGACAAGAAGGAGAGAGAAATAAAATGACCTCCCTTTACATGAAGCGATTAACAAAAAACTGTAGAAATGGGAATGAAGGAAAGTCTCCTGAAAAGGGAAAATTAATTGTATAAAAATGGTCACATTATCTGTGATCTTATATTATATTGGGACCCTGCCCATCCAGATTTGGTCCAGTACTTCAGGACAGCAAGATGTTTTCAAGTCCCACTTTGTGGGTGGGTATAGACATAAATACTGGCGCCAATGTCCCTACAAAGCCTTTGGACAAGTGTCAGAACCAAACACAATTTGCAACCCAACCATCAATGATGATTCCCCCTCTCAAATGATGGATGCTGGTTAAGCTAATGCAAGGCAACAAGCTTACCCAGAAATATAATATCCCTCAAGGAGAACATTAGCAGGCTATGCAGTTAGCATAATCCAGCCACCAGCTACTGGCAACAGATAGATCACCTACACATGCCTGGAAACTATTTACAAAACAGATCCACTTTAATAAAAGAACAATATAAATTATTTACTCCAACTTGAGCTGCAGAGTGGAGGAAAGCTTCACTATATAAAGAAATGAGAGAAAGGTCTGGGGAAAGCCCTAAACACAAAGAAATGGTAGAGGAAGGGAATTATATTGTGCCTTATGGAAACTCTTAATTTGTTTCATAGATATTACACCATATCTACCCAAATAATTCCTCTGTTTTAGAACCTGTGCAGCGACTGGCGGCATAAGGCATAATTGGTGGTCCTGGGACAAGCTTTGAGCCCTAAGGCAGGGGTCCCCAACCTTTCTTACTCGTGAGCCACAGTCAAATGTAAATAGACTTGGAGAGCAACACAAGCACCATAAAAGTTCATGGAGGTGCCAAATAAGGGCTGTGATTGGCTATTAGACAGCCTCTATGCACCCTATCAGCCCCCTGGCTTTATTTGGTAAATCTTGTTTTTATTCAACTAAAACTTGGCCCCAAGTCAGGAATTCAAAAATAACTACCTGGTTTGGGGGCACTGAGAGCAACATCCAAGGGGTTGGGGAGCAACATGTTGCCCCCGAGCCACTGGTTGGGATCACTGCCCTAAGGTGACCCCCTCTGCCATGGGGCCCCAAAATGCAGTAACCCCTGTACCCCACTGTGTGTTTCCCTTTTGACATGGGTACCCTAGAGCTAGTGCCACCTTCAAGCTGGCAGTAATTCCAGATTGCTACTGAATAATGCAGCAAATTTGCCCCAAAGAATAATGCACATGTGCCACTTTTTAGTGATGGAAATAATACCATCCAGACTCGTGCAATTTGTGTCAATGTGAAGGTACAGCAGGGCATTGGGTGCAAATGCTTCAGACACCAACTCCCCCTCTCTATGGGTGACAAATACTGCATATTGGGTAAAAAAAACATATAGAACTACATCCAAAATTGCACTAGTTCATTTTTTCACTGAAAACATGATTTCTACCTGAATGAGAGATGCGGCTGCTGGGATCTGACGATTAAAGTGCTTCTGTCTCTGTTTCTGTTGCACTTTTAAGGCAAAACCAGAACCAAGGATCCCCTATATACAAAACAGGAAAAACATGGAAATGAGTTGCCTTAGCAAAGGGAAAAGAAAGCATATACACAGAGCCATTACTCTCCTAACTACAGGGATTAGAAACGGAGCTATACAGCTCAGCACCAGTTACACTAGCCTTTGGATAAACCTATGCAAAGTGACTTTCCTAGAAATATTATCAAAGGCGCTATTGTTTTTCAGTTACTCTGCTGTTTGTATTTATGGTCGAAAATGGATATTTCGAAATTGCTTCTCCGCTCTGCTTCCCTTCTGTATTTACGACAGTCCTAATCATCAAAGATATGCTTGGCATCTACACCATGACCTTATATATTTTTAGCCTTGAATCTCTGCTGTGCTGTTCTCATGTCTGAGCTCTGGCAGAGCACAACGGCCGCACCAACCTAGGGTTGTAAGGGGATAAACAGATTTTATTGTTCTTTGCTATAGGAGCAGCTTTGCAGTCTTGGGAACTGCTGAGGGGACACTACCCCTACTATTGTTAAACAGCCGATATCATGAAAACTAAAAGAGAAAAACACTAATTGCAGAAGGGATCAGAAGAGCAATGTTTAAGTAGCGTGGGTGCGTCTGCTTTCCCTTCTATTTGAGGGGCTGATTTCCTATAAGGACTAGATACTAACTGGGGATGTCCAGGAACAGGTACATACCGCCGGTAAGGCAAAGAAAGAAATGGCAAAGACTGAGAAGCAGGAAGCAATGGTTTTCCCAATCCACGTCTGAGGAACTTTGTCTCCATATCCAATAGTTGTAACTGTCACCTAATAAAAGAAACTGGTGTTAATATGCAGGAGGCAAACCAGTAAAAACTGTGGGGCTTATATAATAAATTGCACACATAGTAACCAATCATATCCAAAGATAGAGAACAACACCCTAAGAACACCACAAAGACTAAAAAAAAGCAGCTATTGCTTTACCAGGCTATCAAAAAGCAGGGAAGCACAGCAGGGTTGGTGGGCGCCAACTTGCACCAATTGAAGCTGATTCGGCCTTGCTATAACAGCCTGTGCTAAGTGGCGGCTATCACAGTGAAGAGGGCCCAAACAGGACTGAGATGGCACGTGCAAACCCTGCTGTGCTACTATGTACCCGTGGTGCAGTTTTGGTTTCACTACTGAAACCAAAAGATGCATTTTAAACCATAAGGGTTGATGTTCTATTGGGCTCCATAGAGCATATCTCCATAGAGAATATCAAAACTTAAATTTTTTGCCCCCTAACAATTCAGTTTATTGGCAGCTCCCATACAGCAGGATCCTACGGCCGCCATGTCTATATGATTAGGCTTCATTAGGTAAGCAGGCTACTCACCACTCCCCACCAAAGTGCATCGGCATAACTGCCAAACTGGTATTCACCGGAACTATCAATAGCATCTTTTTCGGCAAGATAAACAAAATAGGATGAGAAGATCAAGCCCAGAAATCCAATGTACAACGTCGTTATCAGTTCCTGGAATCCAAAAGAGAGAGAGAGAATAAAATGGCATACACTGATTGGTGCAAAATTCATAAAGTTGATTATCTGGTGCCTCTTATGGAGACATCTGGTACAATGTCAGTGGCTTGTTGGCATCAGGTCCGAAAAAGGTGGAGAATGATTCTTTGTTTTGTGCTTCCAAACATTATCACCATCTGCATGAAACCCTAGAACCCTTCTAAATTGTGCCATTTCATTGGCGCACTGGTGTCGTTACTGTACAGCAGATCCCATGACTGTGGGGGGGTGGACCAGGAAAGAAAGGAGCCAGGTAGGCAACAACACCCCCCAGTCTCCTTCCTGTGACCATTGCATACGTATTTAGGGGGAGGTGGGGGGATTGCTGGTGAAACAATGTGCAGAGGAGCCCCAAAACTGTGTGCTGGGTAAATCAATATATACCACTTTCCTGGTGTAATGTTGCTACCGCTCTGGAGACGCTGGAGGTGCCATCTCCAATCATTAAGATTTTTGGGGTCTTGCATATGGCTCTTGACTGCCACATATTATAGAACAAGCACCGGTCAAAACCATCAGTGCATTGTGATGCAGTTACAGCGTTCCACGATAGAGATAAAGGGGTGTCTTTATTAACACTGGGGACAGACATCACCAGTGATGTTGCCCATAGCAACCAATCCGCTATTGGATTTGAACAGTCATCTACAAGTTAGAAAACAAAAGCAAAGATCTGATTGGTTGCTATGGGCCACATCATCAGTGATGTTTGTGTGCAATGTTAATAAATAATCTTGGCAACATGAGGTAAGGGAGTGCTATAGAAATACACATTATACACACTCACTATTAGAGTGTTAGCCATGACACTAGTAAAATAATGTCACTAGTGGTATGGAGTTAACTTGGTAGAGCACATTCCCACTAAATTTCCACTTCCTGCCATAGTTTATTGGATCTTCCTGTCCAGGAAAGGAGAAACATAAAAACAAATTCTTCTCCAAGGCTAAATAAAATGCCGTAAAAACCCTAAATTGTTATAGTAATAACACAATAAGCCCTTTTAGAAAATGTTGAAGTTATGACAGGTTTCCCAGCCTCTTGCATATTTAAAGGACATGTAAACCCTACATTTTCCTACTATGTATATAAGTTGGGCACATCTCCCCCACCTAAACCAGAACACTTGTATTGCATACATCCCCTCTGGTTGCCAGCACCATCACATAGCAGCTTTCACCTGGTGGCCATTTTTCACCAAACGGCACATGTGTGCTGTAAAGTTCATGCAATGAACAATGCAGGCTTACACAGGCAGAATTTACTTTAATAAAATGTTCTCCTCGGATTCAGCACTGCAGTGGTTAAGCTGAGCTCAGTTAGAAGAAAAAGTGCACAGCTAGAGCAGTTTCTATGGAAACCAGAGGTGCCATCTCTTCATTGGCTGCTAGACTGGAGGGTGTGTTTAGTAACCTAAGTTGAGAAGAACTGAGCATGCTCATTTAGCCAGGAGCCAAAGTTAATTCCTGAGGGAGGGGCCCCAAGCGGGTTAGAGGAGGAGAAAGAATCCCAAGTGATTAAGGGGATGCTGCAGCCTTACTATTAACCTTTTAACAACAGGAGTGGTGGGTATTTAAAGATTGCAAAGAGGCTGTTCACTAATCACATTTTTTGTGGGGGGGTTTACATGTCCTTTAAGACCCTAGTTCAAAAACTCATAAACCTTAAAAATGACTTAACATGTCCTAGGGCTCCTCTGAGCACTTTTGAAAAATTAATGAATTCATAAAGTATGTTAGACTGCTTATACCAAGCTTCTGGATTAACAGCTCTCGCTGTATTGGCACGCAAGGCCAATATGGGTCAGAACCCCCATTCTAGAAATCATGCTGGTTATTCAACTTTCTCAGCACATCTGAGAGGTCATTGGCTGATCAATATGTACCAGAGGCAGCCTCTGAGTTTTTCTTTCTGTGAACCAGTTATAAGTGCATTGGAGTCAGTAGAGGCATCATGACAACCTCAGTGAAACTGGCCTCTAACTTACAAAGATAAATGATAAATACTGTTGTGTTGTGGATCTACAAGATTTTATATAGTAAATGTGGGAGCAGCGCTCCCACCATTTCCTATGTTTTCGGACAAAAAGCTGACACTCTATGGAGCCCATTTACTTACTCACGAACCGGCCGAATGCGTCCGATTGCGTTTTTTTCGTAATGATCGGTATTTGCCGATTTTTTCGGAAAATTATCGCGCCTTTTTCGTAGCCATTCCGAAAGTTGCACAAAATGTTGCGATTTTTTCGTAGTGTTCGGATTCATTCAAGCTTCAGCATGGTGACTTTTCTTGGGCCAGGTTGGAGCTGCAGGGTGCCATTGAGCCCTATGGGAGACTTTCCTTGGGCCAGGTTGGAGCTGCAGAGTGCCATTGAGCCCTATGGGAGACTTTCCTTGGGCCGGGTTGGAGCTGCAGAGTGCCATTGAGCCCTATGGGAGACTTTCCTTGGGCCAGGTTGGAGCTGCAGAGTGCCATTGAGCCCTGTGGGAGACTTTCCTTGGGCCGGGTTGGAGCTGCAGAGTGCCATTGAGCCCTATGGGAGACTTTCCTTGGGCCGGGTTGGAGCTGCAGAGTGCCATTGAGCCCTATGGGAGACTTTCCTTGGGCCAGGTTGGAGCTGCAGAGTGCCAGTGAGCCCTATGGGAGACTTTCCTTGGGCCGGGTTGGAGCTGCAGAGTGCCATTGAGCCCTATGGGAGACTTTCCTTGGGCCGGGTTGGAGCTGCAGAGTGCCATTGAGCCCTATGGGAGGCTTTCCTTGGGCCAGGTTGGAGCTGCAGAGTGCCATTGAGTCCTATGGGAGACTTTCCTTGGGCCGGGTTGGAGCTGCAGAGTGCCATTGAGCCCTATGGGAGACTTTCCTTGGGCCAGGTTGGAGCTGCAGAGTGCCAGTGAGCCCTATGGGAGACTTTCCTTGGGCCAGGTTGGAGCTGCAGAGTGCCATTGAGCCCTATGGGAGACTTTCCTTGGGCCAGGTTGGAGCTGCAGAGTGCCATTGAGCCCTATGGGAGACTTTCCTTGGGCCGGGTTGGAGCTGCAGAGTGCCATTGAGCCCTATGGGAGACTTTCCTTGGGCCAGGTTGGAGCTGCAGAGTGCCATTGAGCCCTATGGGAGACTTTCCTTGGGCCGGGTTGGAGCTGCAGAGTGCCATTGAGTCCTATGGGAGGCTTTCCTTGGGCCAGGTTGGAGCTGCAGAGTGCCATTGAGCCCTATGGGAGGCTTTCCTTGGGCCGGGTTGGAGCTGCAGAGTGCCATTGAGTCCTATGGGAGGCTTTCCTTGGGCCGGGTTGGAGCTGCAGAGTGCCATTGAGTCCTATGGGAGACTTTCCTTGGGCCGGGTTGGAGCTGCAGAGTGCCATTGAGCCCTATGGGAGACTTTCCTTGGGCCGGGTTGGAGCTGCAGAGTGCCATTGAGCCCTATGGGAGACTTTCCTTGGGCCGGGTTGGAGCTGCAGAGTGCCATTGAGCCCTATGGGAGACTTTCCTTGGGCCGGGTTGGAGCTGCAGAGTGCCATTGAGCCCTATGGGAGGCTTTCCTTGGGCCGGGTTGGAGCTGCAGAGTGCCATTGAGCCCTATGGGAGACTTTCCTTGGGCCGGGTTGGAGCTGCAGAGTGCCATTGAGCCCTATGGGAGGCTTTCCTTGGGCCAGGTTGGAGCTGCAGAGTGCCATTGAGCCCTATGGGAGGCTTTCCTTGGGCCAGGTTGGAGCTGCAGAGTGCCATTGAGCCCTATGGGAGACTTTCCTTGGGCCGGGTTGGAGCTGCAGAGTGCCATTGAGCCCTATGGGAGGCTTTCCTTGGGCCAGGTTGGAGCTGCAGAGTGCCATTGAGCCCTATGGGAGACTTTCCTTGGGCCAGGTTGGAGCTGCAGAGTGCCATTGAGCCCTATGGGAGGCTTTCCTTGGGCCGGGTTGGAGCTGCAGAGTGCCATTGAGCCCTATGGGAGACTTTCCTTGGGCCGGGTTGGAGCTGCAGAGTGCCATTGAGCCCTATGGGAGACTTTCCTTGGGCCGGGTTGGAGCTGCAGAGTGCCATTGAGCCCTATGGGAGACTTTCCTTGGGCCAGGTTGGAGCTGCAGAGTGCCATTGAGCCCTATGGGAGACTTTCCTTGGGCCAGGTTGGAGCTGCAGAGTGCCATTGAGTCCTATGGGAGGCTTTCCTTGGGCCAGGTTGGAGCTGCAGAGTGCCATTGAGCCCTATGGGAGGCTTTCATTGGGCCAGGTTGGAGCTGCAGAGTGCCATTGAGTCCTATGGGAGACTTTCCTTGGGCCAGGTTGGAGCTGCAGAGTGCCATTGAGCCCTATGGGAGACTTTCCTTGGGCCAGGTTGGAGCTGCAGAGTGCCATTGAGCCCTATGGGAGACTTTCCTTGGGCCAGGTTGGAGCTGCAGAGTGCCATTGAGTCCTATGGGAGACTTTCCTTGGGCCGGGTTGGAGCCGCAGAGTGCCATTGAGCCCTATGGGAGACTTTCCTTGGGCCGGGTTGGAGCCGCAGAGTGCCATTGAGCCCTATGGGAGACTTTCCTTGGGCCGGGTTGGAGCCGCAGAGTGCCATTGAGCCCTATGGGAGACTTTCCTTGGGCCGGGTTGGAGCCGCAGAGTGCCATTGAGCCCTATGGGAGGCTTTCCTTGGGCCAGGTTGGAGCTGCAGAGTGCCATTGAGCCCTATGGGAGGCTTTCCTTGGGCCAGGTTGGAGCTGCAGAGTGCCATTGAGCCCTATGGGAGACTTTCCTTGGGCCGGGTTGGAGCTGCAGAGTGCCATTGAGCCCTATGGGAGACTTTCCTTGGGCCGGGTTGGAGCTGCAGAGTGCCATTGAGCCCTATGGGAGGCTTTCCTTGGGCCAGGTTGGAGCTGCAGAGTGCCATTGAGCCCTATGGGAGACTTTCCTTGGGCCAGGTTGGAGCTGCAGAGTGCCATTGAGCCCTATGGGAGACTTTCCTTGGGCCGGGTTGGAGCTGCAGAGTGCCATTGAGCCCTATGGGAGACTTTCCTTGGGCCGGGTTGGAGCTGCAGAGTGCCATTGAGCCCTATGGGAGGCTTTCCTTGGGCCGGGTTGGAGCTGCAGAGTGCCATTGAGCCCTATGGGAGACTTTCCTTGGGCCGGGTTGGAGCTGCAGAGTGCCATTGAGCCCTATGGGAGGCATTCCTTGGGCCGGGTTGGAGCTGCAGAGTGCCATTGAGCCCTATGGGAGGCTTTCCTTGGGCCAGGTTGGAGCTGCAGAGTGCCATTGAGCCCTATGGGAGGCTTTCCTTGGGCCAGGTTGGAGCTGCAGAGTGCCATTGAGCCCTATGGGAGACTTTCCTTGGGCCAGGTTGGAGCTGCAGAGTGCCATTGAGCCCTATGGGAGACTTTCCTTGGGCCGGGTTGGAGCTGCAGAGTGCCATTGAGCCCTATGGGAGACTTTCCTTGGGCCGGGTTGGAGCTGCAGAGTGCCATTGAGCCCTATGGGAGGCTTTCCTTGGGCCAGGTTGGAGCTGCAGAGTGCCATTGAGCCCTATGGGAGACTTTCCTTGGGCCAGGTTGGAGCTGCAGAGTGCCATTGAGCCCTATGGGAGACTTTCCTTGGGCCGGGTTGGAGCTGCAGAGTGCCATTGAGCCCTATGGGAGACTTTCCTTGGGCCGGGTTGGAGCTGCAGAGTGCCATTGAGCCCTATGGGAGGCTTTCCTTGGGCCAGGTTGGAGCTGCAGAGTGCCATTGAGCCCTATGGGAGACTTTCCTTGGGCCGGGTTGGAGCTGCAGAGTGCCATTGAGCCCTATGGGAGACTTTCCTTGGGCCAGGTTGGAGCTGCAGAGTGCCATTGAGCCCTATGGGAGACTTTCCTTGGGCCAGGTTGGAGCTGCAGAGTGCCATTGAGCCCTATGGGAGACTTTCCTTGGGCCGGGTTGGAGCTGCAGAGTGCCATTGAGCCCTATGGGAGACTTTCCTTGGGCCAGGTTGGAGCTGCAGGGTGCCATTGAGTCCTATGGGAGGCTTCCAAAATCATGCTAAGTCTGAAAGTTTCGGCCGCCGCTTACGAGCGCTAATACGAAAAAGTCGCGACAAGATACGAGCGAATCGTAATGGCTATGAAAAACTCGCGTTTTTTTCGCGAAAATCGTATTGGTAACGAAAAAGTCGCAACAATTTCCGAAAAGTCGTAAAGGCGCTGAAAAAAATCGCAAAAAATACGAAAAAGACGCAAAATGTTCGTTTTCCAATCGGAATTTTTCCAATTCGGATTCGAATTCGTGTCTTAGTAAATCAGCCCCTATGTGTTAGAGGGCTGGAATGATGATGTCGTAAATAGCCAATTGGAGCCTATAGAGAGGCAGATGGCTGTAAAATACCTCAGAGGCCCACATCTACATCTTGCAGGCCTCCAGCGGGCCTAGAAGATCCAAACATATGTATATATGAGCGCTGAATGCTCCATAGACATTACACACACTTCAGTTCTGGCAGGTCCAAGGGTATAACTGGCTTTGTAGGGACATTATGTATAAAAAGTACAACTAATCATCCTATGAGCCTTCAGCTCTCCCAGGACCATAACAACAGCCTTTAGTGCAGTGGTTCTCAACCTAATGCCGCGACCCTTTAATACAGTTCCTCATGTTGTGGTGACGCCAACCATAAAATTATTTCTAAGACCATCGGAAATATGTGTTTTCCGCTGGTCTTAGGTGACCCCTTTGAAAGGGTTGTTTGACCCCCAAGGGGTCCCGACCCACAGGTTGAGAACCGCTGCTTTAGTGGGAGGGCCATAGGTGAAATAAGACAAATATAAAGTATTACTATCAGCATTTTAAAGTCACCATCCTGCACTCTCATCACCCATTCCTCCTTAGAACTACAGCACTGTGGGGTACAGGGCAGTCACCCGTCTCAATACATCTCATTAAAACATACAGATAAAAAGTTTATAGTGACTTTGCTCCTGGTTGAATTGAAAAAAATAAACTGTTTGTTCCAAGTCCAGAACAGAATGTGATGAGTAAGGAACATTCTATCAATATCTGGGGTAGCAATGTGGAGCATTTGTATCAAAATCTTCAACTGGTTTTCCTGGAAGTGTTCATAACCTGCCTTTCTCTAAATGATGGAAAAAGTCAAAGTTTATCTGAAACGGCTAAAAAGAATTTTGAAAAAGCATTGCTACGAACTACTGAATTTGAGGTTTGTATCTGGACAAACTGTTCTACTTGGCTTTGAGAAGGGTCACATCAACCGCAATACAGACACTAAGCCCCACATTCTAAGGTATTGCATGGCCTGTGATGTGGTCTGCAAATTGCATCTTTTACTGTATATTTTGGAACCCCCCTCTGCAACAGGGTCCCTGACTGGATTACCCCCTGTACCCCCTGCTCGTGGCCCTGTTTATATATGGGGTTTGCGGAACGTGGATTAGAAAATATACGTTTCGTCACATACTTGTCTGTGAATAAAAACCACGGATCCCAGCAATCTCCACGTGCCACCCTGACGATCCACATGCAACATTCGTAAAATCTGCAGGAACCGGATTCCCCTAGAGAACAAAAATTAAAAAGTGAACAAACATAAAGCGCTGGCCCCATTTTATGATGGAATTCTATTCAGAACATTCTATTCTGTTCTTTGATCCTATCCCCATGGCTGTCCCTTAGGCCAAGACACATGTAAGTAAATAGGAGTTTATCTGGAGGAGAGGAATGGTTTAAAAATGCTCAGCGTACTTCTAAGAACGTTGCCAATTTACATTATTTTTTTCTACTTTTCAAGATGTTAGCACTTTTTAGCTGCTTATATAAAGAATTTGAAACAACAAAGCCACGTGCTGTTTATGTCAGCTACAGTCAACTGAAAATGAAGTTTGTAAGAAAAGGAACCTCTTGTAATAATGCTCGGAGTAGAAAATGAAGTTTGTGAGCAGGCCATTTCTTTGATCGCTAAGCAATATCACAAGATGTTCCTTTTCCCACAAAATTAATTTTTAGCGGACTAAAGCCAGCTGCCGCAACTGAAAAGCGGGTGGCACTGGTTAAAAAGATATCAAGATAGTCTATAGGTGGGCATACATGGGCAAATTTAAGATTTGGCCCCTTTGGATTGGCAGCTTATCTGCCAGTGTATGGGGCTTAACCGATTCATATCTGGCTGAAAATCAGCTAGGTATCAACTGGCCAGGTTTCAAAAACCAATTGGGCAAGGAAAGCATCAGGATATTAATGCAGTCTCTGTAGGCCCCAATTATGAGCTGGTGGTTGGTATATTGGATCAGCCTGATTTGGCCCAGCTTGTGGGAGATCAAACTGGGCCCAATCCAGCTTTTTTGGCTTGCATGGTCTCCTCATCCCCACCCCCAGGTTTCACATCGGAAAAATGCACAATGAGTGAAAAAAAATTGTTGTGTGACTTTAATGTATTTTTAACTTTTTGCAGTTTTGTGAATTTTTTGGCAAAGTGAAACAGGACTGATTCCTTCATCCTTAGTCGCTCTGCTTTCCATAGTGGGTGGCAAAAAGATTATCCAGAGAGCACAGAAAATCCAAGAACCAGAATTCATCACTTCCCAATGGAACAAGGTAAGGAAGGGGATTTCATGACACTGTGAGCCTAAAGTGGGTGGAGAACTGCTGCCAGGAAACATAGAGGCTAACTATCATGGTTTCCATTCAATTTAAGAAATCAGGTAAGTCTGTGTAAATATATCAATAGATACAATTGTATTCATTTTTGAGAAGTTTAGATAGCACCTTTTCTACATAGCCCCAACCGAATGAGAACATTTCAAATAAGGGGGATATATTTTTTCTTTAAGTGAAATAGTGAACGTTGTCTTCGAGGAAATCCATTACAATACCATTTAGGATTGTATGAAGCATGAAACAGAATTATAATAATAGCAGGGATTATGCAATGAGATCTCAGTAACAGAAGCCCCCTGGCACTTTTTATCATTATTTATCATTTGCCCACGCAAGCAATAAACAGACCCTAACTTATTGCCTGGATCCCTGTGTGCCTATATACACAAACACACGCCGAAGCAGTTACCTGATTGCTGACGTTGCAAAGACCTGGCCATTGGAGCCAACACAAAGCACTATAATTGAGGCCACAACTACAATTAGATCTGTAAGGAAAAAGAAAACAAAATCCCATTAAATACAAGATAACAATGTACAGTTGGAAAACTATTTTGGTACCCACATTGCTGTCACCCCAATAGCCAGTACACACCAGGAACCACAATGCAAGACCCATCCCATTCTTACCTATTACAGAAATAGGCTTCCTGGCGAATCGAAGTCTGCCCCATATCCCCACGTATTTGCTTCTACAGCCGGCCGACCATAACCGAACCACGTACTCTGCTCCAAAGAAAACCACAAGAACTATTTCCTACAAGGGACAGAAGGTCCTCAAATGAAATTTCAGTGGATTCAGACATCATCAGTTTTTATTTTTCCCCATTTAGCCCCTTGTCAGCTTCCCATTAAAAATGCTACGGGGATCATGTAATACTCATGGGAGACATGATAGACATGTGCTTTACCACTGACCCTAATAAAGCCCAGCCATATCATTTGTTGCCCCTATAGAAATATTATGTTCAGGTTACCTTGGTGACATGATACTAGTCTTAAGTCGCTTGCTGCTTTTCCCCTTACACTGTGACATGGTCATTACAATAAGCCATACTGCACATGTCTAAAATGGTCTTGCTCCAGCAGGAACCAACTACAAGGCCAGGACAGTGGTCCTCATGTTTAATGAATGCGGACAATTTGTACAGGTCTGTTCTCTATGATCTTGAAAAACATGAAAAACAAAAGAGCCCTATAGGAGACCACAATGAGGCCAAACTATGAGCACTTAAGCTGCCCATACACTGAAAGACCTGCTCATTTGGCAAGGTCACCAGCAGATCTTTCCCTGATAGTGTATGACCACCTTGGATTGATCCAATGATATGGCCCTTGGCCAAATGATCTCATGCTGGTAGGCTATTGGGGCGAGGACTGCATCAATAAGCCAATACACTACTCACTACAACAGGATTTTTAAACCTAATTGACATCTGGCTCATTTTTAGCCAGATTATCGGTCAGGCAGGCCCATCCACCTTTACTGATCTGGGTACTTTTCCTTGTTCTTTAAAATGTTTTGGAAAAGAAACAAAGTTTGCCCACATCTAGTAACACATAACAACCAAGTAAAGGCTTTTTTCAAACAGACTGACTATGAAATGCTTATTGGTTACTATGGGCTAGAAGATGGATAGCAAACCTTGTTTTCACGTTTAATTTTATTTTATCTATAGCACAAGGTTTTTTTGCTGGGAAAAGGTGCCAATGAAACATCAAGGACCTGGTGCTATCCCAACTCCTGAAGCAACAACTTATTTTTGCCAGATCTTTCCATCGATATGTCCACCTTAGGTTGATCGAAATGCAACAATGGGAATAGGACCCGTCAGAGAGAGGACCACATCAAGCCAAAGCAATCCACAATCCCATGTGACAATCAAACCTGCCTGATCGACATCTGCCCTATTTTAGGCCAGATATTGGTCAGATAGGCCTGAAAGAGGTCCCCAAACATGGCACAGTGAGCTGCCCAATTAGTCTGAAGGACCCGAATTGGCAGCTGAAATCTGCCCATGTATGGTCACCTTTAGCTATGGAGAATAAAGGTTCAGCAAATGGATATTGTATCTCTTATCCATAACTTTTTAAGTCAGGTTTTTAAGTCTTGAGCTTTAACGTTTTCTGTAGACTTAAGGTTTGGTAATTACAGGAAAATCCTTTATCTATAGAAACAGATAAATCCCATCACTGTAACTAGATACAGTTTGTGAAATGATGTTCTTACGAGGCTGAATTACATTAGTTCAGATATACGCACCATCCAGAATAAAGTTTCTGTTGCCAAATTGTTATACTGTTGTATTGTAGAAAGTACACTGAAGATCAGGCATATCAACACGATAAGGAATCTGGGGAGAGAAAATAATGAATAATTACTACATAATAATATATTTTGAACAAATCAGCTAAAAGACAAGGAAGTACAGGTGTGGGATCAATTATCTGTAATTATTGGGACCAGGGGTTTTACACATAATGGGTCTCTATGTAACTTAGAACACCTACTATGAATATTTAAGAATGGAAAAACACAACTGTCAGGATAATAAAAATGTTAATATGAGCTTCATCTCATAGAAACTTTCTAAATATAATAATAAAAAAAGTCTGTTTCTGACATACTGAAGTTACCCTTCAGTATCTGTGCAGGAGTCTGAATCTGAGTCAGATTATTGATTGACAGTTAGACCAGATACACTGGTGTGAACTCCCTAAACCAGTGATCCCCAACCAGTGGCTCGTGTTGCTCCCAGTGGCCTCAAAGTAGGTGGCCAATTTTACATTTCTGGCTTGGAGACAAGGCACAAAGACACCATTTTACCCCAAGCAGAACCACCTGCAGGCCAGCAATCCACATGGGGCCACCAAACAGCCAATCACAGCCCTTATTTGGCATCCCCAAGGAACGTTTTAATGCTTGTGTGGCTCACCAACACGTTTTACATCTGCATGTGGCTCATAAGTAAAAAAAGTTGGGACCAGAGCATGTACTAGAGCATGTACTAGAGCATGTACTAGAGCAAACTGTCATTTAAAATAACCATCTGTGACACAAAGCTGCATGATTGCCGAAATTAACTTGATTATTTCAAAAAGATTCCAAAATTGATTATATTTTGACATTTTCTCATTAGAGATGAAGCTTATTTGGGGGTATAGTACATCAAGTACAAGGTACTGCCTTATTATTACAGAGCAATGAAGATGAATATCATCACAATATTTTCGATCTTTCTGACCAAAGGGTTTCCAGATATTGGTCACAGCTCTGGATAAAAATTGGTATATACTAAAGAACTGGAAAATATAAATGTAAACAATAAACCGTGCACTGATATGTTTAATCATCTTTAACACATTAAGGACCAGTAAAACCAAAAATGAAATCAATCAGTCTGAGCAGACATCTGTACAATTCTATCCTGTAAAAGTAAATATGTTTCCGCAAAGGCGAAGTTTGACGTGAGTTCCTTATCAGCACTGCTGTGTTCCGCCATCTTTTATCTGTGGTTCAAACAAAGCCCCACCTGGTCTGTTTTGTTCAGCGGAATGTTAATTGAGTTTTTATGAACTCCATTCTTTTTTTATGAAGTATTTTCAGATAAAAATATCTTTGTTCTCTATCTTCTATTCATTTCCTGGTGTTTTTTGCACATCATGCTGATTAGGCAAGATTTTCTTTCCCATAATCCTCTGCTTGCGTTAGGAGGACAGCATGCCGCCAACGTCAACTTCAGTGCAATGAATAGGGTTTGTGCTAAACGTACATTTTGGCTTTTGTTTCAATTGTAAAAAATGTACGTTTTCTTGAGTTAAACGGGGCACTGAAGTTACCCCATGTTTGGTTCTTGCAAGGTACATAAATTACTCGTAAACAACCCAACTCCTTTCACCCTCTGTGATCGTTTTGTTAGCAGAAGTCAATTATGCAGGGTGATTATCTGTGCAATGGGAATCTAAATATCTACCTCCCAAGAACCAAACATGGAGGAGCTTCAATTAACATGTTTGCCCTGTTTAGCTCAAGATATAAAATAATAATACAGGTATGGGATCCCTTATCCAGAAACCAGTTATGCAGAAAGCTCCGAATTATGGATAGCCCATCTCCCATAGACTCCATTTTAATCAAATAATTCAGAATTTTAAAACTCATTTCCTTTTTCTCTGTAATAATTAAACAGTACATTGTAATTGATCCCAACTAAGATATAATTAATCCTTATTGGGGACAGAACAGTCCTATTGGGTTTATTTAATGGTTAAATGATTCCCTTTTCTCTGTAATAATAAAACAGTACATTGTAATTGATCCCAACTAAGATATAAATAATCTACTATACCTGTGCTAAAAGTATTATTCATATTTCATTGCCCTCATGGTCAACAAGAAGGCATAGTGCCCCTTTAAAAAAAGGAGACCTCGAAACACTATAGTCTTTTGTTTAGAGTTTAGAAGCTATTCACCACCATGTGTCATTTGCTTCTCCCACTGACTAAACATTACAGGTCACATCTCTCAGACTCACATATCAGGGGGCTGCTGGGATAGGGGTCCTATTGTAGCAGCCGTGATGTGAGGGTAAGAGGGTCAACAATGATGTACGGGGATGTCACGTGACCCATGTGTCATCAGTGGACCAGAAGATATGTCGAACATACAAGACATGCACGGGCTTGGGATGATGCAGAAGAACATGTTCTCACGCAGGCCCCTTTATGGAAATACAACAGAAGTACAGTGTTGCGCCAACTTTCCTGCAACAGGGTTCTTGCTATGGGGTAGCCATTGGAAACAAAAATGTCCCTAGTTGCTAAGCATGTATGACTCCTCAAGTGGTCTTGTTGGTCCCTAATCTTACATATTTGTGCCCAACTATATCATGAAGGTTTGTTCAGCATTAGGCAACACTATGGGCATATTGAAATAGTATGAAGAATAACTTGGACAAGGGAGTTGAGTGCAGGGGCTGGTGTTGAAGTGTCATCTCATTTTCTTCTGTGAACATAAGGGGCACTTAATCCTATTTAATAAGCATCACATGCTGCAACACCATCAAGCATTTCCAGAATGATAGGGGACTTTATCATTATTTATCCACTGGAAGCTCACAAAGGGAGACATACTGAGGAGCAAAGAATATATTTTTTCCTGTTTTGCTTTTTTATTACAATATTGAATTGTTTTCTTGCATATATGTAAGAGCATGAATGTGCTTTTGCAATAAGCCATTTAGTTAGAAGACTAGGCCACTAGGAAACAAGACAAAGGACAGTCAGCAATACACTAAGTACAGTTAACGTTTGCCAGGCCATTCAATCAGCTGGAAAGATTTGACATTCATTTCCAGGGTGACAAAACCTGCTGTAAAAAAGAGTCAAGAGCTTATTTACAGTAACTAGGCACAACAATGGGTGCAGAATTGTGACAATTTATAATGCTATGTACAGCAAAGCCTACTATTGATGATCTACGATAACCTCTTCCACCAATGTTCTGGTTTTATCCATTAAAGAAAATATGTTCAAGATACATTAGGGTATATATCCATCTGTCATTGCTTTAAGAGACTAAGCCTTAAGCCACGAGGGGTTTTACTAGTTAATAAATATAAAATACAAATATTTTGTGAATGCCAAATCCATTGGCACAAAGTCATCCAACCAGAAGCCAGAATCAAAGCATGATGTCCTGATGCATTATAACATACAATCTTTTATTGAATTCTGTAAAATGCAAAAAATATGAAGGCCCATAGGTCCACAGTGTGGTCAACCTCTACCTTAAAAAAGACCAGTAACTATCACCCTGCTATAGCTCATGTGGATATGTATTAATCTCTAATGAACGCCCAGCTTACATAGGAACCCAACAGACTTTTGTATGATGCATCCATACCATACTAAATAAAAAGCCAATAATTAGCGAGGGTAGACATACTGTACATGTATCAGTAAACCAGCTCACATGTTTAGTAATATTTCCTATAGTTCCTACCAATGCCAACATGACATCAATCTTGTGCAACATGCACCCCAACGGCACCTCAATCTCACTCCAACAACCTGTGCCAACCGCCCTGCGTCACTGAATAGAAATGTGATGAGCAGGTAATGAATAGATTTGCTAGTGAACTCATTAGCACATCTAATAGCCGAACTGTTCCTGTCATGTATGATTGTATCTGACAAATAAGACGCAGGAGAACTGTGTGCAAACATGTTATGAAGCAAGAGTGATGAAAAGAAAACAGTTTCTGCTAGAAGAACTAGTATCTGGATTTTCCCTGTCCCCTTAAGCAACCTGGTGTTAAAATCACAAACCCTTCTAGTTCTATCCGGATGAACTAGCAAGGTATTCGCCTTTGGGTCGTACCCAAAACAGTAGTGCAAGATACACGACAGGTCAGTTTTCCAGAGACTTCATCCAAAGCTGCTCCCTGTGCATTATCTAACGTGGAACCCCAAAAAGACTCATTAATGCATTATGGTACTTTATCTCCAAGACAATAAAAAACACAGCAGTTCTGATTAATGGTGGCCTATTATAATAAAAGGAATTCTCCAAAATACTAAATAGACTGCAAGAAAAAAAATCCTTTATTAGTATTTTCTATAAATTTGCAGAGGGGTGTGTTAAGGTAAATTATTCCACATATGTTGCCTATTTTACGATTTCGGTTTATCAAAGGAAACTTCACCATCAATTGAACTTTGCAGATAATGAAGACATATGAAGGACAGTCTGCAACTGGTTGGCATTTTTATTTTCATTTATTAGACTTTATGTTACATAAAGTTATGTAGTTAAAAGTGAAATTAATATAAAGTAAATACAATTGGGGACCGCTCCTCTCCACAGACTGCTGGCCTGCTTGCCAATCAAAGGCTTCACAGTACCTTTCGCTTAAGGTAACATTTCAAGGGGACTGACCACATTTCAAATTCCCTGTCCCCATGGAAATTTGCCCTAAGAAAGTGTCCCCGTCTCTGAAAGCTTTCGCCGGTTGTCCCCGTGGCAAAAAAAAAGCCACCCCCAGCTATTCCAGGGACAGGAGGAAGGAGACAGAGAGTATAGAGAGGGAGAGACAAGTGTTTAAGTGTTGAGTTATTGCTCCACATGTTAAAATGGCTTTGACTCACTAGGACACCGGTAAGAGGGAGTCTTCCAAGGAACACAATGTGATGTCTAACATTTCCTAATGTCACTTACATGCCTGTTACTCTACATCAACAGTGTAGATTGTCCACAGACGCACATGGGTGTATCTCTTTGTCTTGGCTTGAGACTTACAAGTGTTAACACCACATTATGGGCTAAAGGGAGTGACGGAGCTGCATCTGTGTATGACTACAACTTATGACAACATCTTCCTGGCAGAGCATCTCATTTCTATCACATTTATACACCTCAGAAATAAAGTCATATGGCCAACGGGGCCAACAGAAATGCTAAAATGTGAATATGATTTCTAGGAAGGTTTGAAGTTCAATAATACACAATAACTTTCACACGCGCTGCTTGTTTAATGGACATGGCTACAGAAATGCAAAGTTTAGTGCAAAAAGAGTCTGGTGTTGTATGGTGCATTATGGTTAAACAATTTAAAATGAGCATCAATAAAGGGATTGGGGGGTTTACAAAGAATAAGTGGGGGCAAAATTAAGCTGGCCACACATTTAAAGGACCGCTAGTTTGTCGACATCACCAAACAAGTGGATCCTTTGCTTGATTTAGCTACCCATTGACAGTGCTGCCACCAGGGACCTCGTGGCAGAGGGAGGGGCCTGAGATGGTGTAAATCGTGGGTCACAAAAAGAGTGGGTAATGGGTGTGGTTTTGATGGATCAGAATCACGTTTTGGTGTAATTGAGAATTGGCCAGGGTGGGTCAGTGGTTTCACTGTACATGCAAGAGGCACTGGGACTCAATTTTACTTGCTGGCAGCGCCCACCACCAAGGCAGCTAAGTAACTGGGGTACCTTGGGGCTAGGGCCCTGCAAAGTAGTAGTAATGGGTTCTATGAATACAGATGGCAGCCCTGCCCAATGCACAGAACCAAATTGGTCTGATCTTATTTTTGGCATGGGATTTCATCACCGAATAATTATTTAGACTTATGGTGACCTGTCGGTTGAGGAATGCATCAACACAACAACAAAGCCCTTCCCTTTTTTGGCAGAATTTACAAATCTGCCAATAGAAGGAAGACTCTCCTGAGTGCCCCTTACATGGGCCAATAAGCTGCTGACGTCATCTGGAGGGTCCAACTGGCAGCTTTTATCAGTCCGTGCAGTCAGATTCCTGCTAAATATAGCTTAGGCTGACCACAGGCATAAAAGCCTCCTACTCAAACCCTTCAACCCTCAGGAGGATCAGTCCAACTGAGATCAGTCTGCCAATCTATCAGATATTTATTGGGCAGGTTTGTAAATCCTGATAGCCATGTCACCGTAGGCACTCTCTATGATCCAATCCTTGGACCCTGGGTCATCTGCTCGTCTGGCAAACTCATCCTATAAACAGATCTCACTATGTATCACCAACCAGAAGTTAAGTTTAACTAGGGATCTATATTTCCAGGTTGCAATCAATTCAACCTTCAATAATAACTTTTTGATTTGGCCAAAATGCTGTCTGGTTAGCAGAAAACTGAAGAGAACTAAGAGAAAGGAAGAATGAGGAAAGGACTCAAATACTACCTGTAGGCAATGCTTATTGGTTTTCTTTTACAAATTCATTTCCTCCAGAAAAAAACATGCCAGAAAGTGCTAAGGAAAGTATTTGTTTGCTTACATATTAAAAAGAATTTTGCAAAAAAAGTAGCCTTTTCACTTGTATTATGCTTTTATAAAGCCTGGGTTAACCTTTTTACTCAACCATGAAGACTTGGCATTTGCTAGTTCCAGACAGGCTACTCACACCATAGAGTCTGGCACTGCTTGCTCAGGCTACTCAGCACTGACTGGCTGCTTTGCATACTGAATTCATTTGAAATTATGTGTGTTAAAGAGATCACAGATGTCCCCACAGCTGCTGCCTGTCCCTTGGACTTCCATGCAAATATCTCCTTATCTTCTGTTTCCAGTGAAGAACCAGCAAATGTAGAGATTCTCAGGCAAGGTGTATTCCTCTAACCTAGTGATTCCCAACCAGTGGTTTGCTCACCACCCCCTGAGTTCTCAAAGTGATATAGGTGCCCATTGTTAAATCTCTGGCTTAGAGGCTAATTATGGAAGCACAGACACAGTTTTACTCTAAAGGTCCCCATACACTATAAGATCCGCTCGCTTGACGATGTCACCAAGCGAGCGGATCTTCACCCGATATCCCCACCTACGGGTGGGCGATATCGGGTAGCTAAAAAAAAATGAATCCGATCATTTGGCCCTGGGGCCAAACGATCGAATTACATTTGCGGCCATGGGGCAGTCGGCCAGGTTAGAAAATCCAGTCGGATCGGGGACCGCATCGGCTCGTTGATGCGGTCCCCGATCCGACTGGATTTTCTAACCTGGCCAATCGATATCTGGCCAATTTCAGGCCAGATATCGGTCGGCCAGGCTGCTCGGTTCTGCCCATACACGGGCCGATTAGCTGCCGAATCAGTCCAAGGGACCGATATCGGCAGCTACTATCGGCCCGTGTATGGGGACCTTAAGGCTAATGCCAGACGAGGCGTAGGGCGGATATTTTCGGCAAACGGAAAATCGCTTGCCGGAAATACCGCCATACGCCTCCTACTTGTGCCTGCACCCAAATGAACAGAATGTGCTCGAGTGCAGGCACATGTAGCCGAAATACGCATAAAAACACGAGACTTTCAAACTCTCGCGTTTTTATGCGTATTTCGGCTACATGTGCCTGCACCCAAGCGTATCTCATTCATTCGGGTGCAGGCACAAGTAGGGTAGGGTGGAATTTTCGGCATGCGTTTTTCCGCTTCGCCTTGTCTGACCTCAGCCTAAGCAGAGCCTCCTGCAGGCCAGCAGTCCACATGGGGCTACCAAACAGCCAATGACAGCTGATATTTCTCATCTTCAAGTAACTTTTTTCATGCATGTGTGGCTCAAAAACACTTTTTACATCTGTATGTGGCTCATGAGTAAAAAAAAGGTTGGGGATCCCTGCTCTAACCATAGCAATCAAATTATCAAGCAGCTGGGCCTGGCCAACCCTAAACATCAATTGCTTAAAGAATCTACAAAGTACTTGCATCAGTATACTTCGTATATCTTCTTTTTGGCGTTACCTGTACATCAGTATAATAAATTACAGACACCTGCCCTAGGAACTAAGCTGTGCCAGTAGCTGAACCTACACAAGAGTGTTATTCAAAAACGTGACTATACACTACACTACACTATAGCCCTGCAGCAAAGGGCACATCTAATGTATATTCAACCCTGACTGCAAGGACGTATAAGTCATCAGTCATTACGATAAGTCCCGATAGGCCTTTTGAGAACTTCAGTTCCATGAGTCTATTAAATACCTATTTCAGGCAAGAAAAAATCTAAAACCATTTGCATCACAGATACGCAAGATGTGATAATGTAAAACTAAATATACATTACTAGTTCTGAAGCAAATAGTGGTTAATGTATCACACTCGAGTAGTTTTATACTGTCGTTTATACTTCCCGCAAGCATGCTCTGCCGATATCCAAGAACTTATCAGTTTGTTCTTTACCTTCATTTGCATTCTTTAGATAACCATACAATATTTCCAATTTATCTCATCCCGTGGAAAAAAATAGCCCAGTAGAATGCAGCGATAACATGGCAGGGACTGTAAAACGTTCAATCCTTAAGACCAGTTAAAATCCCTTGTGATTAAGAAGCCACTTGATCAAACATATTTAGAAGGTGTTTGTAACATCCAGTAAATGGCTTGTGGAAAGACCAAGCTCCTCTGTTGATTGTCTTCAGAGTTGGAATCACACGCACTTAACAAGTTACATTACTATCTTGTCAGTTGGGAGAAGCCAAGAAAACGATGTTAGTTTCTTCGCATCAATGTAGAATTTAGCAAAACTGTCAAAAAACAGATGTTTTCATTTGGATGTCGACTCACTAAGGCTATTGCCAGACGTGGCGTTTTTACGCTGCGTATTTTCTCCGCCTAAAAACACCGCACAAACCACACAGCCGCTGACTATGGCGTTTTTGAGCCTAGTACTGGTGACGCAGCAAATCCCGTTTCCCATGGTGCTAATAGTGCAAAATAGTAAAATCGCTGTGTATTTCGGCAAGGTCTGGCAGCTGTTTTAGTGTATAGATAGGAATAGGTTGCTGTGCAAATAACGGCCTATTTCGGCAACGTATGAAAAGTCCGTGGTAACGTGTTTTCTAGCGTATTTAAGCATAGTGTGTTTCCATTGAGACTGTTTAAGTTATTTCTATGGATGATGATATTGTGCGTTTCTCAGCCGCCGAGAGAATTAGAAAATACGCAGCGTAAAAGCGCCACGTCTGGCATTAGCCTAAAGGTTAAACTGGACTCCCATAATGTCATTTCATGTCCCTTGGCCCTTAAGTTAAAATCCAGGAAACCTATGGACTGATAACCTGGGACAGTGGCGGCTCAGGCAAGGCTAAAACTGCAAACCAAGTCAATATCTTCACGGAAATGAGCAAGATGAGCACAATTCATAAAGAAATGCATTGTAATGCATCATAAAGGCAGGTCTGGAACTCGCATGGCAGACACTAAGATTCCCAGAGTTCCCAAAGCTCAGAAATCTGGAGCAAAGCTCAGTAGAAGACTTTAGAAAATGTCCTTTCTTGATCATTCCTCGTAAGGACCCAAGTCTCCTTAAGTTGCTAACTTGGGGACAACATGATCAGGCAACCCAGTTATTGTTTAATGAACCACTCTACCGCTATTTCATGGGTTAATTTAGGTTACAGTTTTGAGTGATCATCATACCATACTTTTTTGATTTTCCCAACCCAACCGTAAAGGAGACCATCAATATTAAATATTAAAAGAATTCCCATAAAGAATGGTATACAGTATAAGTAAGAGATAGTTTGGCAAAATCAAGAGAGCTTGAAGACTTGTTGCAATCTGTCTTAGAATTCTGCTGTCTACACTATATTAAACTGAACCTCCCCTTTAATAAACAACAATAACCTGCAGCGTCAGACTGGGGCACTTGGGAGGCAACAAAGAACTTGACCTTAAGGGTGTAACTGGCAGGCACCCATTACAGTGAAAAGGATAGAAATGGCCTTTGCTGCAAGAAGCAGACATTTACACAGCAATGAATGAACCAGGGTAGACTCTTACAGTTCCTTGCAGAGAAGCAGGTTACAAACCAGGGCACAGGTTGCCGGACTCAAAGTAGAATAGTTACATATAAAACACTACTTTAAAAGATTCTCTCCAGTCCTCTCACACACACAGTGTTCCTCTCATAAAGCCACCGTGTCGAAATGCACAGGCAGAGTGGCATTAGCTTTTGAGGGCACCTTCTTTCCTTAATAAACTTTCCCCCTATTTCTTTCCTCTAACCAACACTTAAACGCTCTAATTCCCTAACAGGTTCACAGTCGCCTGGGACGCTACCCTACAATGCTCAGTCCTCGTTGGGACAACAAACTGTCCTTGCTAGCTAATCTACTTATCTCTAACTCCTAGAGTGAGTTAACACCAAGCTACTTCTCACTTACTAGCCCTGAAGGATACAGTCTCCCACTTGGTCTGGCCCTTATGACCCTAACTCCTAATTGTTGGATGTTCTTGGACCAAAGGGGAAATGTCTAGCTCCTGCCCTTCCTTATATAGGCTCCTAGGAGAATTCCCCCTGAGGCCAGCCTTTGCAGTTGGTGCCACCTGCTGGTTGAACTTAAACATTGGCAAACTATTTACATTATCATAATTAAATATATTTTACCTTCTTACAAGGGCACCTCATATGGTCACCTAACGTGAAGGATGTTATTCAGGCCCAGCTAGTGATGCCAGGGACAGTGACTATGTGATGCTCTTACTGTCATGCCTCTACTCAGTGACACCTGCATATTAGTAGGTTCAAGTGCACAGATTTTTCCAGTCGGTGACTGAGGAGCAGCCAGTTCTTGTCTACAGGGTTAGCAAGGAGAGGACGGTCTCAGGGCCTACTAGGATTTTCCCTGATCCCGGTGGACCAGTGTCCAAACTACAATTTGCAGATTCAATATTGAGCAAAAAGAAATATATTGTGCGCAACTCTCAAATTGAGAAGACCGAGAAGTTTACACAGGCATTCGCCTACACAAAGTTCTGGGTTATTGAGCAGAATCCCAAACCGACACACCGATAAAAAGAAAATTGATCATTCAGAGTAATCATTCCCAGCGCAAACCCAGTCCACATTCCCGGGACCTGCCAATTGGAAAATCCCTGTGCCAGATTCAGTTGTGGTTGCAAAGGGCAGATAACAATTTCCCTTGTGATACTATGTACAAAGCTCTACATGAGCGGATGTTCGTGGCTATCAGACTAACCTGAATGCTCCGGCTCTGGAATGCAGTCGAGCACAGAACAATGTGCAAGATCCAAGCATTCAGAACATAACGTTATGGAGTCTCCCACACTTTTGTACAAAGCCACAAATCAAGACTGTGCCAAATGGCATCGCAATACAACAAAGATAGATACACTGAAATACGCAAAAAGATCAGGTTATAATGACTAATACTATATACTTATATTGTTGTACGGTTGTGATGGTCACTTGTAAGAATAGAACATTATCAGGTTACATCCGAGTCATTATAAGGAGGAATAATGTAACTCCAGCTAATATTTACTAAACAGCAAGTCCAGCCAAATGAAATGGTATCTTCCTACCATTCACCTACCAATCTAGCTTCTGTACAGCAAATATCCAACCGAATATTAATGTGTGGGTATCTGTGCCCCAACTATAATAAATGGCACTACATTTTTGCCCAGGTGCAGTGACCCATACTAACCAATAAGATGTTTGCTTTTAAACAGGTGATCTGTAAATGCTACCTGCTGATTGGATGATATGGGCTACTTCACCTGGGCAAATAGCGTCTTCGTTTAAAAGAAAATCTGATCACATTATTTCTGCATTTCATGCTCTTATCCTTCCTAGCTTTCCATAAGTAAATAAATCAGACTGTGGGACCGAGATAAAAGAGAACAAAGGACCCTGACTTTTAAATTGTTATTTAGGTGAGTAAAGGTGGCCATACACAGGCCAATTCTAGCTGCCCATATGGGTCCCTAAGACATATCCGGCAGCTTATCGGCCCATGTATGGGCACTAATGACGGGCCTGCCCGCCCGATATCTGGCCTGAAATTGGGCAGATCTCGATCGGGCAGGTTTAAAAATTAGTCGGATCGGGGACCGCATCAGCTCGTTGATGTGGTCCCAGAACCAACGGACGCCTATACCCATCATTCTATTCAATCGTTTGGCGAATTAGCCCGATATCGCACACCCATAGGTTGGGATATCGGGAGAAGATCCGCTCACTTGCCAACCTCGCCGAGTGAGCGGGTCTTAGCGTGTATGGCCACCTTAAGTGCTCATAAGACGGGGCTTGGGTGTCCATGGCCAGATGATTGTCTTGGGTGCTCATACCTTTAGAACCAGACCAGCACCCTGTGGGATAATCAGTCTGTTACCATCCAGTTTCACTGTTTCAATGCTGATTCTGTGTAAAAGTAGATTATATTGAAAGACAAACTCTAATACATATGGGGCTCATTTACAAACAGAGGGCAAATTTGATCCTTGGCAGTAACCTATCAAATGTTTGCTTTCATTGTTCTACCTATAGGTGGCGGAAAAAAATACTAATCACTGATTGGTAGCTGTGGGTTAGTGATGTGCAGACGGGGCCAATACCCGCAGGAGCCACGGGTCGGGCCGACCTCGGCACATCATTTGAGGGTTGTTAGTGGGTTGAGCTCTTTTGCCTGCTCTACCTGCCCACAACCTTACACTGCCGCCTTGTGCTTCTGGATTTATAGGCGCGTGCCTGCCCCTTTTGTGACGTCATCGGCGGGGCAGGCACGGGTCCATAAATAGAGGGGAGAATCCGGGTCCGGTAGGGTTCGGAGCGGGCGGGTTAGGGTCGGGCGCTGGTCGAGTTTTTCTCAACCCACACATCACTACTGTGAGGGGGTCTCTTGACTTCATACAGCAATAAAAATAAACCATGAAGACTGAGAGGCAACTCATTGTGGAATTAGAGATTTATCTGGGTGACAGTGGACTACTGCTACATTTATGCAATGGTATATGCTGTTTATTTTGTCAGTAGAGACTTGTGGGAAAGATACTGACACAAGGTGATTATAGCCTTTAATGTAGATTGGAATTTGCTTAGCATTACATTTTCCTCAATATGGAGTTTCCCTTTAGAAAATTCCATCCAATCATCCAACCGAACGCTTCAAATCAGAATGATCAGAATACTCGATAAACAGGTTTCTTCCCTACAATACTTCATGACCTCAAGCGTGAAATACCAAGAACACACTGCCAAAGTTGTCATACTTGTTGTTGCGTTGAATCTAAGCCCTGTGCTTATATATTGACATGAAACACCTAATATTTGCCTTTATTGTAGGAAACAAAGCCAGGGTTTTGTTGTTCCCTAAGGCTGGGATCGCATTTCTTACTGAGCATTTAATAAGCACCTTGAAGGCACGACAATGCAGCGCAATTATTAGCTATAACATAACTTGCCACTTACCGTACTCTGGGAGAGTTAAACAGAAACCCATTAAGGCCAAATATAAAAGAAAGCTGATACTGAGAACGCATAAAGGAGTTAATGTAGCTCTCTAAACCCAAAGCAATGTGAATAGTATGACAAAGGGATAGAGCATGAGAAAATGAGTCGAGACACAATGAGGGGCCATAAATCATATCTGCAAAGCAGTAAAATTACAATACTATACACCAAGATAACCCCAGTGCTCGGGGCTTGGGTAAGGAGGTGGCTAGGGGAAAGACATTCACACGCAAGGTTTCCGGACATGCTAAGCTCACCTGTACGGAACCTCTATCCCTAACTCCAGCTATGCACCCCTTTGAGTGAAGCTTCTATGGCGCACATAAAGATACTCTGCAAGTATTAAAGGCCCTAGAGGTTCAAACTCCCTTGGAGGACCAATCTTCATGACCAGAGAAAACATTGGTGTATCAAACATACATTAGTAGTTCCAACCATATCTAGAGGAGCAAATAAATATTCAACTCCAAAGCTCATCTGACCTCTAGTTGGGCTGTCAGAGGTATCTAGAAGAGCAATTAAGAATTAACCCCAAATCCCATCATAACTAACCTTCATGTTGATCCCCTGACTGCCACGGCTCCAGCCCCCACAGGCCCAGCCCCACAATGTAGGAACCACTGCCTTAAGTTGGCCATAAATGCCCAGATTTGGTTCATGCTGCCCAACCATCTGGGCATGTATTGCAAGACAAAGGGGATACCTGGACTGATAATATCATAATCCTGGTAGATCACAGTATCTGTCTATTTCCCTTCATGTTGTTTTGATCATTCAGTTGATCATCTGGTCAAACCAAGGGGACGCCCTGCATTTAGCCACAAAGTGCATTAAGGTCTAGGGCAATGATCCCCAACCAGTGGCTCAGGAGTAACATGTTGCTCACCAACCCCTTGGATGTTGTTCCCAGTGGCCTCAAAGTAGGTCTTCATTTTTGAATTTCTGGCTTGGAGGCAAGTTTTGGTTCCATAAAAACCAGTGTAAAGCACAACAGAGCCTTCTGTAAGCTGCCAGTCCACATAGGAGCTACCAAATAGCCAATTATAGCTCTTATTTGCACACTTTTGCCATGCTTGTGTTGCTCTCCAACACTTTTTCCATTTGAATGTGGCTCATGGGTTTAAAAGGTTGGGGATCTCTGGTCTAGGGTAACAGAATTTAGATGTCTAGAACTAATGCAACAAATAAACAGAGAAACAGCTCTCTGTGTGCAGAACAAACTACCCCCTATGTCATAGGAATATATAGAATATACCACCAATACTGAATTGCTGGAAACAAGTCTATAGGAGCATAATTCATAGGAGCTGGGGAATGGAATATATGTATTCTGTCCTTATTGTAATCTATGCCTAAGGTTAGATAGATAGATAGATAGATAGATAGATAGATAGATAGATAGATAGATAGATAGATAGATAGATAGATATTGTATGCAGTTCTAGAATTGTGTAGCATATTACTAACCCTATAATGATATAGTTAGATAAATGACTAAAGAATATATAGATTTACTCTTAAGGTATAGCTTTTTATGCCTATTACTTCAAGTCCAAGCAGCAGCCCTGTCAGGTGTCACTCATTCTGAGCTGCCCTTTTGCTCTCAAGCTGCAAAGAAAGAAAAACATGTTTATCTGCTGCAGTGGGAATCTGGGAATAACAAAACTCACTGTTTCTCTGCCCCACTTGTTCCTCTGCCCCAGTTAAAGTGCAGGGGACTTGGGGGGTGTCACATGTAACAGATTTTGTCAGTGGGGTCACAGACCCCCTTGACAGCTCTGCGGCACAGCTCTGATGCCAGTAGGTAATGGAATTTGTTCATCAACACCATCTAAAGGGCCCCCGATTGGGTAGCAATCTCCACCTAAAGCCTAAGCATCCCTGCGTGGGGAAAGACCCCACGGAGTGAATAGATCGCTGCCCTTTACATCGCTTTGGTTTCCCAAGTCGCGCAAAGTTGCCTGCAGGAGGAAACTTCATGTGGCTTCGGAAACTGAAGCGATGCAAAGGAATTTCCACTGGCAACTACTATAGTTGCCAGTGGACACCCTTTTCGGAGCAGGTACTCGCCCTCGATAGCAGCGATCTATCGCCGGCGATTAATTCGTTCCATGGGGTCTTGCTCTTAATGCACCAATGTCTCCATTAAAGAAGCCTTTGAACAGGAGTTGTATAGATTTGGCCTGTTGCTTATTAAGATTAGGGGTAATGGCATAAAGGTAACAAGGTCTGCTCTTGTTCTAACCCGTAGCAACCAATCAGGATAATTTCACAAAAGAATTAAAATCAGGTATTCCAAACCAGGCTGGCATGGCTGTATTTCTGTTCTTAATCTTTCGCTATTGCACCAAGGTCATATTTAATATAAATGTTCATGTGAGTTGTCCGCAAGTGTTAATCAGGAATCAAATTTGTTTAAGGCAGTTTGTTTGCCGAAGCACATTTCATCCACAGCCGGGAAACAATAACACTTGCCAACCCAGCTGATATGGAGTTTGAGTCTTAAATACATATTTACTTCTTAGAACTCTATTTCCTGTAAATGTTTCCTCTGGATCCTTAAGGTAAGAGTCTCCCCTATGGCTGTAAGACGGGGGAAGGAGGGTGTCACCAGAACCAATCAATGAGCAATGGTTCAGGCAGCACTGACCAGGGACATGGTCGGGTTAGGGGGTCTGGGGTTATAAACCATAAAGCAGAAGGAAAGTTACAATCAGTGGGGCATCCTGGGGCCAGGAGTTTCTGCTAACAGGAGCACTTGCCCAGGGTATCAGGTAAGTGATTGCAATCACGGAGGGGTGATTAAAACTTCCCTTCTCCTTTAATGGATCACCTGCCTACTCTCACACCCAATGCACTGTACCCCGTACCCTGGACTTTCCCCTCCTCCTTAAAATTTGCAGCTGCTGGTCCTGGTTGGGAGGTGGCCTTGGTCACTCAGTGGGGCTTGTGAGGACTGGGGTCCGAAGGGTTTTTTTTGGGGGAGGTTTTTTTTTGGGGTTCCACAGGCCCATTTCAACCCTGACTAAAGCTGGCCATACACGCACCGATACTATCGTACGAAACCTCGTTTCGTACGATATTCGGTGCGTGTATGGCATGTCGGCGAGTCGACCGATATCGCCGATCGCCCAGGCTAAAAGATTTTCATCGGGTGCCATAAAAGGCGCCTGACCAAAATCTGCCGTCAGGGCTGAATCGGCAGAAGGAGGTAGAAATCCTATTGTTTCTACCTCCTTATCTGCTGTTTTAGCCCTGACGGTGTGTGGCGGATCTGACGATGTGTCGCACGAAACATCGTCAGATCGCCACGTGTATGGTCACCTTAAGAAACAGTTATGAATGTAGTGCATTAAAATGCAATATTCAGATCACATCACAATGAAGGTTTTTTTCCTGAATCACAGTGTAATAATTTCCAAAGCTGTCGCCACTGCAACCTAAACACAACACACCAATATGGTTACAACTTAGCATCCATCACACACACAAGTCATGGAATACATATTTTCCTGAATTTGTGCTCAAATGTCATCACTTCTGGGGTCAATAATGTCATTAGCATCCAACTGGTTTGGTGCAAGCCAGTTGCAGCTATTGACAAGAGGGGACCCCAGGTCTAGGCTGAAGGAACTTCCAGGGTACCCTTGTGTAAATGCATTATTCATCAGGCTAAAGAGAGGCATTGGCACTTCCACAAGCAGCAAAGGAATATGAATGGGTACAAGTACCTTACAGCATAATTGAGCCCTCACTAGCTGCAATATTTCCATGGCATTCATAGTGGATATAGACTGACTGCTTAAGACTTATAGGACAAGTATACAAGGTATATAGTATCTAAGAAGCCACCAGTGACCATTACTGAAGAGAGGTATTGCTTGGACCCAACTCAGTTGTGCAGCTGGCTCATTTATATGCAATCACTTTGCTAATCTACACAGGATGGTAACCCAGTGTGACACTAGCTCAAGCAGGCAAGCTGGGAAAACCGGTTTAATTTGATTTTTCATACCCTGCCATTCCTCGTTGGGAGAAAGGAGAGCAGAGCGGAAAAAGCACACTGAATAGTTTCCTATAATGACCATTTCAGCCCATATTAGAATACATAGTTGACATCTGAACTGTGAATATTATTGTGCTCTGAATGGTTCCAGCACTGTCCACTTTACAGCTGCAGACAGGAAAAAGCTATTACAATAGGTGCTCACACACCAGTGTTAAGTGGCATTCAGGTTATTAGTATTATTATACCAATTAACCTGCCTGTATGCCTTTGGAGTGTAGGAGGAAACTTGAGAACCCAGGAAAAACTCATTCAAACACGATTTCAGATAGTGCCCCAGATGGAATCGAACCTAAGGATCACGGCGTTGGACCTAGGTTCACTTCCAGCCAGGAACACATTTTGAAAACTTAAATAACATTGCAACATGTTCTTTTACACAAAATCAATCTAAGTGACACCTTTCATTTAGATTTCTTTATTTCTAAGTGGGAGATAAATCACCTCAGCATTTATGGAGGTTTCGTAACCTGGGAAACTTTGCGGCCACAAGGAATAAATAGAAACCGCAATTTCAGTCTGCCAGAAGAGACTTGAATATGTGGTTTGTTTATACTATGCGGTATTTATATCACTTCAATGTGCTAATTTAGAACAGAAGCATCAAATTCAACCCTTCAGTGCACCCCCTGGCACCTCTAAATCAAAGAAAGCAAAGAAACTGCACCCCCAACTCTTGTTATTTTACAAAGTTAGCATGGGGAGTTTACCTTCCTTCCTTTCATGGCTGTATCACACAACCCTATTACATTTACAAGCGTTCTTTACTAATTAAATGACATACTGTACATAGGGCACAACACATTTTGCCACCAACGAAGGTTTTTTCAATAATTCAGTGCGAAACTATTTCTGCAGCACAAAAAGCCACACTGTAACACAACAAAAGCTTGTTTCATGGTACAAAACACTACATTCTTAATAAACAAAACATTTTCTGACATGAGAGGTTTGTTCATAAAGATCTTCGTCATCATCATCATCATTGTTTATATACACTGGGATTACAAGAAGGAAGAAAAAAGCAAGCAATTATATGCATTGTTTTTCAGTAAGTTAAGTGCTGTTTATATAGTGAATAATGTATCCCCAATTGTAAACAATAAGGATATTATAAGTTACTTTATGTTAATGCACAAGTTTCAGTGTGTCATGAGACAAAGGTTACACCAATTAGAACTGATGACATCACTAAGCACCGTTTATAAGGATACAGTTTATAGTATATTCATGGCTCTTTTGTATTATAGAGGTATTATGCGACTTCTCCCCCCTCAAATTTGCACCCACCATCCCTTAAAAAATAGATAATAAAAGAGTTCTTCCAGTTTACATATGAAGTAGTGATGGCACCTTCAAGCACTGCATATGGCCGACAAATGAGAATCCCCTGGCACACCCATACTGGGCATCCTTCATGACATGAAAGATAGGAGGGCCAAGGCACGCCAGGCTCCAGTGTCCCTTGTATAAGGCCTATAGTCGTACTCCAGCACTTCCTGTACCCATGGTACATCAGCCCTAAAGTGTTAGTGCTTGACTGTCTGGTGATGGGCTGTAAATATTTAGGTGTATCATCCTATTGGAAAATATTCAGTTGCTCCTTTTTACCTTATGTGCATTCCCTATTTGCTCTTGGGACATTGCTTAATGGAACTAATACAGAGCATTGTACTTCTAATGCCATGATAACATCATTTGTCCCATTATATTCAGAAGCCTATTATTTATTCAGTCCCGCCCTTTGGCAATGATATTTGCAACAACTCATCGTTTGGTGAACAAAGATAGACAAACTCTTTAACCTGTTTGGCAATGTACAATATAATTACAGAGAGCCAGCAAAGTACTATGGGCGGTCTAACTAAAAAACAGCAGCCACGTTTGTAGAAATAATATAAATGTAAGTTGGGGGTTTTTGTGGATAACAACCCATGTACCTCTAGGCAGTGTCATTCAGTGGCTACTAAAGCAAAGAAAGTGCTGTTTTATATAAAAAAGGGCATTGACTCAAGAGTTAAAAACATAATTTTGCCTCTTTATAGGTCCCTGGTAAGGCCTCACCTTGAGTATGCAGTGCAGTTTTGGGCTCCAGTCCTTAAGAAGGATATTAATGAGCTGGAGAGAGTGCAGAGACTGCAACTAAACTGGTAAATGAGAACTTCCATTTGAAGCAGTGTAGGGGGTTTTTTCACGGTGAGGGCAGTGAGGTTGGGGAATGCCCTTCCTAGAGATGTGGTAATGGCAGGTTCTGTTAATGCCTATAAGAGGGGCTTGGGTGATTTCTTGAACAAGCATAATATCCAAGGCTACTGGACAATTGGATATTTTATGTTCATAGATCAAATTTTTTTCTCAGTTTAAGACACAAATAAAGGTTCAGTTCTTTTGGAGAGGATTTGGCTTTTAGTCCAATTAAAAATGATAGATTTGGTGCCCCCCTATTATCGCACGTGGGGGCTCCAAATTATACATTAGTACTATCCACTAGGACAAAAATAATTCCAGTTCATTTGCTTTGTGGTTGCACCAAATCCAGGATTCACATTTGGATTCAACCAAATCCATGGTCCTTGCTGAACCGAAATCACTTGATTTTTGTCTCTAACCCCTCCTTATATTTGCATTTGCAAAGGATTGGGTTCAGTATGCGGCCGAATGTTTCACAAAGGATTTGGGGTTTGTGCGGATCCTAAATTCGTGGATTTGGCGCATCTCTACTTTGTTTGGCAACAGGGGTGGGATTCTGGGATAAATCCTAAGCGATTGTCAATGCCATGAACTGGGTTAGTATATATGATTTTATATATATATTGTCTTAGATATTAAATATCACACTCGGCGGTAGGACACCTTCATGTTTAAACCAATTAGCACACCATGCTGTAACGAGAATCCCCTGCAAAGTGGGACTGGTGCTTTAAGTAGTATCTGTAATTTAACAGTTTTACGTGATAAGGATGCCGGATTCCTTTGGAATGCCCGTCGACCCAAAGCACCAATCGCAAAAGACCTATGTGACATTGTTTTTCATGAACGCAGTCGGACAAAAGCTGATAAGTACTTGTGTATTCTCGTTTGCCATTTGCCCAGGGCCCAGACTGTTGACAGGAAAATCATTTAGGAAAGACACCAGGAGAAGAAAGCCCAAGGGCAGTGCGAGCCAGAGACATTCCAACACTTCCACGCAGAACAGGCCTACAGCTGAGCCGGGAACATGACTAACCGGCTAGTGTCTGCGCTCCCTGCATCTATTACACATTGCAACTTGTGACTGGGTGCGGCAAAATAAATAAATACACTGATTACGTCAAAATTAAAGGCTACATATTATGAAAGCTGCAAATGAGGGATGCACAGCAGCGTACAAAATGTACAGCGGATCCCTGTTGTAGCAGATAAGCACAGATAACAGACTAGCTTTTAGCAAGTTGCAGAGAGTACTATTCCTCATTTCTTATCCATTTGGTTTTCAAATTATTTTGCTTTTTATTCAGCAGTTCTCTAGATTGGAATTTTTAAGCAGCTATGTGGTTGCTAGGGTGTAGGATACCATAGCAAACAGGCAAGTGATTTGAATAAGAAACTGGAATATGAATAGGAGTTTCAATAGAAAGATAAGCAATGAAATTAACAATAACAATAAAACTGTAGCCTCACAGAGCAATGGTTTTTTTTGGGCTGCCGGGGTCAGTGACCCCCATTTGAAAATTAAAAAATGAAGATCAATTGAAAAGTTGCTTAAGATATTAAAAACGTAAACCCCTTTAAAGGGAAACTCCGCCCAAATACAACTTAAGCTTTTTGAAAAGTAAACATAATTTCACGCAACTTTGCAATTGCAGTTAAAAATATGCAGCCTTTTCATGATTTTAATGTAATAATATGGTTGGAACAGTTCCCTAAGCCCCGCCCCCTGTTCTGCTAATCTGACGGACTACTGAGACTCAAATAAAATGTAACAGTAGTCGTCTGTCCTCATCTTGCCTTCAGCCTGCATCCTCCCAATCCCACAATCCCCTGCACATGATGTCAATAAGGAGAGGAACATCACAGTGCAATGCATTGTGGGTTGTCTAGTTCCTGCATGCTGTCTGTAAGCTGTGGAGAAGTTGTTACAATTTGTAACATCAATGTTTTAGTCCCTCCTCCCCTATCAGAATTTTAAATGATGCAGAAAGAGAAGAACTGTTTTGCAGCAGGATTTCAGCATATAAAAATGGTATTTATTTGTTTCCCTGGAAAGAGAAATATCTGCAGCATAATATGAAAGTGGACAACTGGGAGATGAGCCCTTCTTTCACCCATGTAAATGATTTGGAATTCCATAACATACTGATATAGGGTGCCTTTATACTGGAGTCCCCTAAGCTACAGAGATATTGCCATACACCCATACAGCCACTGGGACAAAGCTACTCAAATACCTAGTGTATAGAATGAGATAAGTATGGCTGAATGCAGTAGAATAATCCCCGTGCCTAATTGCTTAACCTTTTCTATACTGTCTTTCAGCCTCCCGCTCATTTACAGAGTATTTAGTGTGCGAGCTCAGCATCTGCGTGGAACCAGTTTCAGATTAATTCCCCTGGGGGAAATATTTTATTTTTTATAGGTTCTATAACATAAATAATACAAAGAACAGCACACAATAATTTAAGAAAAGATACATTCACGTCCATACGTTGCTATGGGGAAGTGTTGATTACCACGTGCACTTGGCACAGGGTTAGTTTGCTATTGTGCAACTGAAATCACTTGGGTGACAACAGCCAGAGCCAGCTGTCCCTATTCCAAAAAAGCTTCAGCTTCCTTGTTATACATACATACTCCATGCAGGTAGTGAGTGCTCTCACTGGAATCGAACCTAAGACCCCAACACAGGCCCAAGGTTCGCTTCCAGCCAGGAATAAAGTTTAAAATGTTAATTTTACATAAAGCAACCTTATATATAAATATATATGGATTATATGATTAAATAAGCATGTATATGCACGTTAGAATAACAATATAACATTTTACCATTTTCCAACCCTTAAAAGTCACCTTTTGGTTAACAGTATTTTCCCTTAAAGTGACCCTGATACATAATAATTGGTTGCACCTTCAACAAGAACAGGTTCCTTTCAGCAGGTTCTCATTTCATCATGAAGGCAAGTCCTCTATCTGACATCATATGATGAAGGCCACGGGGAATATCTGTACTGTACTAAGATTTCAGACTTGGCATGGGTGGTTTATTACAAGTTTCAACTCAGTCGGATTCTCCCCGTGCAGCTTCGGTGGGGACAAAGTGCCCTGCCAAGATTCTCATTGTGCCAGAGCAGCAGACAAAGTTACTGCTAGGAGATAAGGGGCTCAATAGGTATCTTCAATGATGTGCTGGTTTTATAAATATATAAAAAGGGGCCCACGTATCCCTAACGGCCCACTTATGCCAGACTTTGGTAAAAGAAACCTCAGACTGATGTTGCTATTAGTTAGGCCACTAACTGTACCTATGAACTACTCAAAATGTCTGAACACCAAGGTCAAAAGGCAGGAAAGGCTCACATTTCATGACCAGCAATGGAACCAGCCATGCAACTATACAGCCGTTGGAAGGACTAAGACTTTTGTCTTCAGGATGACTAGTTGGCATTCGTTCAGGTTGGGATCTAAGACACTAGATAATTGTCCTAGAAGAATGAAGACATTATCGGCAAATGCTTTCCCTTTGGTTCACCTTGCATGGCACTTGCCCTGAAAGACTATTAAAGGTGGCTTGAGAAATGGCACCTTAATCATAATGGGTGGCTCAGCTTATAGTCACCCATCAGGCTCTATAGGGGACTCCTGGAAACCTCTTTGTAGCACTTAAACACATCAGCCTTAAGCTGGCTATACATGCACAAATATGGCGAGCAACTTGGAGAACACAAGCCCTATGGCTTTTCTTGTGAGCCACAGTCAAATGTAAAAAGACTTTGGGAGCAACACAAGCACCATAAAAGTTCATGGAGGTGCCAAATAAGGGCTGTGATTGGCTATTAGGCAGCCTCTATGCACTCTATCAGCTTACAGGGGGCTTTATTTGGTTGTAAATCTTATTTTTATTCAACCTAAACTTGCCCCCAAGTCAGGAATTCAAAGATAACTCCCTGGTTTGGGGGCACTGAGAGCAACATCCAAGGGGTTGGTGAGCACCGTGTCACCCCCGAGCCACTGGTTGGGGATCACTGTGCTAACCCATGAACACATCTACTGTAAGGGCCATTCAGGCATTAGTTTCGGCAGATTGCCATTAGTGCCACATACTTGCATGAGAATAATGACAGGTAGGACTGACAGCCTCTTTTGTAATCCAATCACTTTTTCTTCCGGCAAATATGAATCATTTGTGCAGTTCCTAAGGGGATATCGATTCCACTCCCATAACCTTTAGATCGTAAATTATGGCCGAACAAAGAGTCTGACCAGCTGGAGCAGGAAATATACACATGATATGGAAACATTATACTTATAGTCTGGGTTCCCAAGAAGAAACAAAACATCAACATTTACACTTCACCTTTCCTACCCTAGAGAAAGAGAGTGCAGCAAAGTGGGTGATTATGGGTTTGGTTCCCAAGTTCAGCAATGCACTCTTGGCATGAAATACACTTTGACAAATGGGATACGCCTGGGCAGCTCTATTGGAATCTGGAGTCATTTATCCATCTGGTCACATACATTAAAGCAAAAGTTGCCAAAAACCTAGGCCATAATAGGGTTTAAGTCAGATTCAACAAAACATCAGAGTCTATTTGAATCTATCAATGACACAATGTAAGGTGTCTGGCCAAATGGACAAATGTCAGATACTTGAGTTACTGATGAGTGAAGAGTTCTGCTGAGTCCACTCAAGTTCCCCCCAAGTGATTCAAGTAATTTTCCTGCTACCCAGGGCTGGTAGTGTTTGAGGAGTATTGTACCGCCATCTTGTTCCAATGTTCCATACACGCCATGCTCTTTATGCTGTAACCCAATCTGGTGCAAGTGCAAACCTGGGGTATCAGCTAAGGGACTAGAATAGCTGGTGGGGGCAACAATCCATCTTCTTTAAAGGGATTGTTCACCTTAAAACTATTTTTTAGTACAATGTAAAGATTGCTGGTCTTATATAATTTGCAATTGGTCTTTGTTTCGTTATAATTTGTGGTCTTTTAATTATTTAGCTTCTTGTTGGACTCTTAGTCTGGAATTTCAGCTCCTATCTGGTTGCTAGGGTCTAAATTGCCTTAGCAACCAGGCAGTGGTTTTAATGATAGACTAGAATATGAACAGGAGAGGGCCTGAATAAAAAGATTAGTAATAACAAAGTAACTATAACAATAGGGTTTTTTTGGGGGGGGTGGCTGCTGGGGTCAGTGACCCCCATTTGAAAGTTGGAAAGAGTCGGAAGAGGAAAGCAAATAATACAAAACAAAAAATGAAGACCAGTTCAAAAGTTTATATTCTTTAATATCCTAAAAGTTAATTTAAAGGTGAACTACCCCTTTAAAAAGGAAATGTAAACCCCCCCCCCATACAAAAAATTAATCAGTGAACAGCCTATTTGGAATATTTAAATACCTGCCACTCCAGTTGTCCAAAGGTTAAAAGTAAGGCTGCAGCATCCCCTTTAACTCTTTGATTTCCTTCTCCTCCTCTAACCCACTCGACCCCCCACCCCCAGCAGCCAATGAAGAGATGGCATTGCTGGTTCCAATATAAACTCAACTCTAGCTGTCTGGTCCTGATTTTTTCTGCCTAACCTCTGCTCCTGAGCTTAGCTTAACCATTACAATGTTCAGTCAAAGCAAGACTTTTTATCAAAGTATCTTCTGCCTGTGTAAGCCTGCATTCTTGACTGCATGAACTTTACAGCGCACATATGCTGTTTGCAGATGGAAATGTCATTGATAATGTGTCAGAGGGAAAATGGCTGCCGGTTGAATAGTGATGTGCGGTTCGAGAAAACTGACCCGCACCAGATGCTAACCTGCCCACTCGCAACCCTACCCGGCTTCTCCCCTCTATTGATAGACCCGCTCCTACCACAAAAGGGGCGGGCGCCTATAAATACATATGCCGGCAGTGTAAGGTTGTGGGCGGGGAGGGCGAGCAGAAGATCTCAACCAGAACCCGCCCGCAACCAGCAAGTGATGCGCCAAGGTCGGCCCAAACTCGCCCGACCCGCAGGTATCACGCAGGTATCGGGCCGGCCTGCACAACACATCTGTATTGTTTCTAGAAAATGTGAAGGCTCTGGCAAATGGAGGGGATATATGCAGTACAAATGATACCGTCTGGGTGGGGAAGATGTGCCCAGCTTATATACATGGCAGGCAAATGTAGGGTTTACATGTCCTTTAAGCTTCTGGCAGTTGGCCAGGCAGAACAGCAGGGGGGCACTTCTGTAAAAAATGTATCATATTAGCAGTGTAAAATTGCTAATATCATAAAAACTAAAAGAAGAACTAATAAATCTGCACTTTCCTGCTTTACTGCAGGACACAGTTCAGCATTACAAACAAATGTACAAATTACAAATGGTTATTTTTTATGTTCTGCTCTTATTCAGGTTGTTCCCCAATATTAATCGTATAAAAGGCATTTGTTCTCTCAAGTCTTTCTGGCAGACATTGGGTTACCTTAGCTCTCCTTGAGAAAAGTTCTAGGTTGCTTTTAAGGACCTGTTTAATGACATGATTTATTTGCATCAGTGATAACCTTGATAAGAGTCAGGATGACTGGCTCCAGTTCAAAACTAATCTGGAACATAGCACATAAGCGCTCTCAGATACTAGAGAATTAGCTCTCCTTTCTTTGCACCCAGGCAGTTTCATGTGGAAAAGTCTTGTATACTTGTATTTGGTGTTGGGCTCTTTCCCAGTTCCTATATATATTATTATATACATTTATTTTGAAAATATGTTATTGTGTTGTGACCTCTGCTTTGCTAAGTATTCAGCAGTCAAGGGCTGCAGTGTCAGTATTACTAATGGTGTAGCACTCATTCAAAACTGCCCCAAAGCCATCCCAAGTTTAGCCACAGTTACCCCCTAGTGCTGTGAAGAGTAAGGCTGATGACCCACGGATAGAGTTAGTCTCCCATAATAGATTTCTGCTACCGCGGGCGACTAACCACTCCAAAATGCCTTTCTACCGGCAACAAGAGGAGTCGCCGGTGGAAAGTCCTACGCAATACTTTGGCTTTCCAAGTCACGCAGGAGGACTTCGGAAAGCCAAAGTGACACTTAGGCCTTTTCACCAACGACTCTTATTGTCACCGGTGGAAAGGCACTTCAGAGAAGTTAGTTGCCTGTGGTAGCAGAGATCTTCCTGAATTACACTAGGGTGGGGGGAGAACTCAGATTGTTCTGGACCCCAGTACACCTGGCCTGCTGCTTGCCCAGGATCTGCATGGTGGGTAGAGCCAAAAAGTCTGCAGAAGGCAAGGGTCTTCAGACCCCATTTTCTGCAAGGATAGGAGGCTCCCTTTTCTCAAATTCTCCTTTTGGAGCATTTTTTCACTGGTGGTTGCTTACAGGAGGTATGTGGAATGGAGGGACCTTTGTGATGGGGGGGCTCTTGTGGAGGTAAATACTCCAGTCTGACAATGGGCAGAATGATGTTTCCTCATACTGGACAGTAACTCTGAACAACACTACAACCAATAGAAAGATCGTGCCTCCACCAGCCCAGCATGACTGACTGCGGGCTCTCAACACTCAGGCAACATGAGCCTGGTTGGAGTGTCAGGATGGTGTAAATGCCACTAAAGCTGGGGGAGATAAAGGGGTATGAAACAGAGCTGTATCATTTGTAATGTGACACATTCCTTATAGTTTGAACTATGTCAGTATCACTTTAAGGCTGAAGGACTCATTTACCAACGCAGTACAAATCTGAATGCAAAACTTCATGTTCCCCTTGAAGACCATGGGGCTGTAGGGGACCTCCCTAGCCTTGCGGTGAAGACCCTTGCCTCCTGCAGACCTTTTCGCTGAGGAAGATGGGGGTAGAGCGCTCCACCCTAGTCTTTGTCAAAGGTGAACTAGAGACTCCTTTTTTATTTCGTGACTATTGGCTGGGTAACTGAGGAAAAAGGGGCTTTGTTTTGCTTAAAGCAGGTCCATTTTTGCACCCTTGCACTTAGTGCGTTATTGCATGTTTTTGCACTGGGTAAAGATGAAGCAGCAGTTCTAGCTACAATCTCAGCCATAAGTAAGACGCTTGTAAATGTTCAATTACACCTCCCCACAAAACTGCCTATAATTTTGTCCAGAGCTTGCGCTTTCGCCACCGCTTCCAGACACAAACACAAACAATTTGTATTAGAAAAAGATTTCTTTAATCCGTTTACCGAGTTGCTGAGGGCTGAAGCAGGAAAGCCAAGTTTCATAAAGACTCAGAAGAGAGTCATTTCGGTACCGTTCTTAAAGCTCCAAGGAGGCTTTTTACATTTTTATTAGCTCATCGGGGCTATAAGCATTAGATGCCGTATACCAAGCTAACAGGGACTGCCATGCCAGCTTGATAGACTTACACAGGGACAGACCTATTCAGCAGTTTACAGGTCCCTCTGACAGACCTACAAGCCTAGATGACAATCAGTACTGTATTAGTTCTTAACCCAAACCGGTCTTTTTTTTTTTCAGAAGGCATCACCAGCCCTCAGAGAAAGCAATTCCTAACATATTGGCACCTAACTATAGTGGCCTTCGGCTTGGAGAAGCTTTTGGGTGTGCTGAGCGGCAATGCTGCATGGTAAATACATGTGCAAAAAAGTATTTGGTTATATAGAAGCAAACCCCACCAACAATGTTCCTCGCAGAAGAGTAAAGGATGTTACAGCAGCAGCAGAGGACCAGCTTCATATGAAGTTTGTCCCCCCTTTTGCTGCTGTAAAAGCCTTTATTCTTGTGGAAAGGCCTTCTACTAGATGTTGGTGGGAAATATTTTGAGACAAGAGTCCAGAAATATATTGTTCATGGCAGTACTTTCAGCACATTCACTGCCATGTTTGTCTGAAGGTTTGCAACGCCCTTTGAGAAATTTTTAAATTTATGTTATAGCAGTGGGATCATTTTAGCCCACCTCAACCTAATCTGACGGGTAACTGTGAGCAGATAAACATCTGTTAGAGAGTGTATACAAGCACAACAAACCATTTGCATCTCCTGCTGCTTAGAACTTGATGGGCAGAGGATATCCTGCAATTATGACGAAGGTGTTGAGGATCACTGTTAGCTGTGCCCTAGTAAGAAGCAGGAAAGGCAATATATAAACACCAGCTTTCATGTTCTGAAGCACTTTAATAAAGAGCTCTTGGGCTCATTGTAGTTTAGGGTCCACAGTAAATTATTTTGGTCATCTGCTCTAAAGGGTTTTTTTTATTCTACCAAAGTCTTTTCTTGCAGAAGAAGAATGGAGATGATTGGGTTTCAGGCACATTCCAAATCTATAGAAGAAAATCAGTATTCCAGGGGATAAGAGATGATTGAACGGGAAGTAAGAATAGGAAAGAGTAACTCTATTGTATACAGCCTGGAAGTACCAAACGTAGGATATGTGAGAGGCACGGTTCAACATCAAGGAGCAGAATCATAAAGGATTTTCCGGATCAAATTCCCAAACAAGATGTGACGCTATAAAACGCCGGAGCTCGGGGCTTGGAGGAAGTGTGATAAAGTGCATCTTCTCTGGAATGGTAACAAATGTCTCGCACTGGTGAGAAAGAGAATACGGATGCTGAGTTGCCAAAAACATGTGGCTAGGGACAAGGGGAAGTATTGACGGAGATATAAAAACTTTGAGATATGAAAAGCAAACGGCTGAATTGGCTCAATTATACTATTAAAAATATACATAAATATATATATTACAAGAGCCAGGAATGTCCTGTAAATTATATCCTTATAAAGGGAGCTTAGCGATGTCATCCATTATAATCATGACTTAGTAATTTCTGTCACACAATAATGTAGTAAAATATCACCCTGGAGCTACGTGACCTATATAAAAGCACTTTGTTTGACTATTCTTGTATTTTACAATAGGGGGGTACACTATTGATTATTGCCGGATTTCCTTTTCGGGCGCCCATAGGCCACCCCCTTTCTCCGCCCCACTCAAGATCATGCGCATGTGCATCCTTTTAGCTCTCATACAGTGCACTGGGGACACCGAGGTGCGACTGGGCCCCAAAGTTTATGTGCCCTAGGCCCGGGCCTGAATATATATACACACACATACAGGGGCTGGCAACAATATAATAATCCTGTGGGGTATCCAAAAAGTATGAGTGGCTGCACCCACATGAGGGCCTTAATTACCAAGGGGCACTGTCAGATTTCCAGGGGAGACCTGGGAAGAGGGGGGCTGAATTGGGGCCAGGTGTAGGTGGGGTGGGTGCAGAGCAGGACTGTGTTTGGGGGGGCAGCCTAGGGCCTAAAGGAGATTTTATCTACCCCTTTATGGAAATGGCACACGTTTTGATGTCCACAGTAAATCCCACCAACAGTACAGTGAGTCGCCAGTAGGAAAACATACGAATCACAAAGTAGCCTAACGTTTCCTACTTAGGAAAGCAGTAGCTTTTCCACCAGAACTTCACTTTACTGCCAGTGGGAAACAAAACATCCTGTATGCCATTGACCTTGTCAGGCCTGGATTTGTGGGCAGGCCACAAAGGCCGGGGCCTAGGCAAGCAAAGATCGGGGGGGTGACATACTGCAATTTAAATCTCCCACCCATCCAGTCCCCAGTACAGCCAATCAGTAAGGGGATGTGGTAAGTGTTGGGGGTGGGGGGTGCAAGCGCCTAGAGGAGAGCAAACAAACGGGAGTGCAGTGGTGTGAGCGTGAAGAGGGTGGTGGAGGGGGCGAGGAGCGCACATATTTAAAATCCGATCCTGGCCTTTATGTAATGCACCGTGCACTCAAGCCCTGGCCTGAGCATTGCCCAACATCGTGCATTGGCAGATGAAATTATCAACCTGCCCCATCAACAAACCAACCAATATTCATGGTTCACAGATATCGACTAAGATTATCCAGCCAATGCTTTATTAATTTAGCTCAAAAATGCATTTGTGCCATATTAAGCTTGGCAACTCTTCAAGCCAATGCTGCAATGCTCCCTTTGTTGCCATGAACAGAATGCCCGTGTCTTTCAGATAAAGGATCACTGATGGGGCACACAGCAGGTAACCCTGATTTCCATGCTAAGAAGAATCAAAACCAGTGAGATCTGCAGCCCCAATAAGCCGTAGTTTGGAAGCAACCTCGAGGAAAGAATGTGGTGCCATGTCACCATTCATTACATTTGTCCAAACGTGCTTATTGTATTTCTATATAATTGCGCTAAAAGCCATTGCGTCTGTTCAGTCGCACACAAGAGCACATTCTGATGCTGGGGAACCCTGAAGTGACTGCCTTCCTGAACATGGTGGTAATTTCAGGGCGTACCCACAGTGAGTTATATCAATAACAGTATAGAACAATAAAATACACCTTTTATTCTTCAAATTGCACCACTATAGGTGCAATATAGGTCCCTGGTAAGGCCTCACATTGAGTATGCAGTGCAGTTTTGGGCTCCAGTCCTTAAGAAGGATATTAATGAGCTGGAGAGAGTGCAGAGACTGTAACTAAACTGGTAAAGGGGATGGAAGATTTAAACTATGAGGTGAGACTGTCGAGGTTGGGGTTGTTTTCTCTGGAAAAGAGGCGCTTGCGAGGGGACATGATTAGTCTGTACAAGTACATTAGAGGGGATTATAGGCAGATGGGGGGTTGTTATTTTCTCCCATAAAAATAATCAACGCACCAGAGGTCACCCCTTTAGATTAGAGGAATGGAGCTTTCATTTGAAGCAGTGTAGGGGGTTTTTGAAGGTGAGGGCAGTGAGGTTGGGGAATGCCCTTCCTAATGGCAGATTCTGTTAATGCCTATAAGAGGGGCCTGGATGAGTTCTTGAACAAGCATAGTATCCAAGGCTATTGTGATACTAATATCTATAGTTAGTATTAGTGGTTGTATATATAGTTTATGTATGTGAGTGTATAGATTGGTAAGTATAGGTTGTGTGTGCTGTGTTTACTTGGAAGGGTTGAACTTTATGGACTCTGGTTTTTTCAATCCTATGTAACTATGTAATATACTGTAAAGGTGGCCATACACTGTAAGATTCGTTCATTAAGCAAGGTCGCCAAATGAGCAGATCTTTCTCCTGAACTACTGCGACAGGGATAGGGGATAGGAGCCCACTGAGTGAGGACCACATCAAAAAGTTAATGCGGTCCTCAATCCGACGGGAAAATCAAGCCTGCCCAATAAACATGTGGACGATTTTCAGCCACATATTGATCAGATAGGCCTGAAGGTCTGAAGGACCCAAATCGGCAGCTCATATTTGCCCGTGTATGGGCACCATGAGTCCAGCTATTAATGATGACAGTATCTGGCGTTGCAAATGCATCAAAGGATGAATGCAATATTGCTGCTTTTGAGCACTTATACCACTTTGAATGCACAGTGGCCGATGCAGGAATAAAAACAAAGTAATTTTTAAACACAAGTTAAATAAACAGAAGACTTCCCAAACAAGTTGCCTTCAGCGTAACGACTGGATCCAACACTGGGATATTTTTTCCTAACGAAAGCAGCGGCTATTGTGAGACTGTCATTGAATCGTCTCAGAGCAACGTCATGTGCAGCTCATCACATCCTCTGGCCTGTCCCTCTCTGCATCATCGCTGTGACCTGCGGGCATATTCTTGGCATTGTTATCTTGCCCCCGGGTCGGCCTGGCGTCACGACACTTTCACTTCCATTGTCAGGAGGTGAATGGCGCAGGGGCACAGAGTACAGTAAACAGAGACGCGGGTGGTGTTTCTCTAATGGAGTCGACTTCCAGCTTTCGGTCTAAATTTAACTAAAGAGGAACGAGCAGGGGGCTACATTCCATGTGGGCGGCTTGCATGGTTCTGCCATCTTCCTGGACTCTTCCACAGCACAAATATGTGGAAAATCTGACCATACTGCCAAAGGTATAGAAACAGGACAGTGTTTCCTTGAGATGAATGTGACCCTCTTGTAAATGTCTTCCCCCGGATCTACAAACAAGCCATGTTCATTTTTTAGGGTTTAGTTCTTCTTATGGTGAAAATAAGAAAGAGCTGATGGGAATTCTTCCAGACTGGGATATGTTCTGGTACATCTGTTAGGGGCATTTTTGTCTCTCAGTACTCCTGGCCGCCCTATACCTAATCATACATGGGCAAGAAAAATTGCCAACTTCGCCACTTATCAGCATGTGGACGGTACCTTCTTATCAATTTGCCCCACCAATTTGCAGAATACACAGTCAAGTGAGGACTATCTCTATTCTCTCACCATAGGGCCCCTCATGATTCATTTATTGGCCCTGGAGCTCAAAGATCATATCACAGCCCCAAATCAGGCAAAGATCTGTTCAATTGGTGACCTTGCCAAATCCATGTATAGCCAGCTTTAGGTCGTAGGGTATGAAAACATTCACGACCCAAAAAATCAACTCAACTGAATTGTCCTTAAGGGTATTGGCAGACAAGATTAATTCCCCGCGATAAATCTTTGCTACCGCAGGTAACTAACCTCCTCCAAATGCTTATCCACTAGCAATCATGTAAATCGCCAGTCAGAAAACATACACAGCGTTTTATTTTTCTGAAGCTGCCCAAAATCTCATTACAGGGCAACGTCAGGCAACTGTGGAAAAACAAAACGCTGCATATGTTTTACCATTTTGGATTTACATTATTGCCGGTGGCAAAGCACTCGGAGGAGATTAGTCGCAGCAGTAGCGAAGATTTATCATGGGCTACTAATCTCCCGAAGCCTAAGCCACATGTGAGTCAGATCTATCGACCTTGTCTACAAATTAAACGATGAAAGCAAAGATCTGGTTGGTTTCATGGTACATATGTGCACGGCTGAAATTCAGGATCTATGTTAGTAAGTCAGCGTCCTCATTATATAAGTTTTCATCTCTTCCAAAGCAATTTGTGACATTGAGCTAAATGAATAATGTTAAGGAGACTAGTTAGTTGGGATAGTTATATATGGGCATAATGTGATTTTTTTTTCTCACTATGTACGTTCTTGGGATGTCTTTCATGCAATATGATAGTGTTGCTGTGAAGATTCCGACCCACATCTGCTCCCGAGGCCCATGTATAGCCTGCGAGTTGTATTTATAGTTCTAAGCTATGTACATGCTCGCACAAAGGGGTGAAGGAGACTTCAAAATAAATAAACATATTGTTGTGTAACTATTACATCACCAGTGATGTTGCCTAAAGCAATCAATCAGCAATTCGATTTGAAAAGTCACTTACACGTTAGAAAAAAAAAGCAAAAATCTGATTGGTTGCTATAGGCAACAGCACTGGTGATGCTTGTTTCCAATGTTAATATATACATCTCATTATGTACTTAATACCTGCCTTTGACAGCAACAATTGCTTAGAAGCATGGAGGGTAATTCATGTTTTTTACACCTAATGCAATGTTTTCCCATAATTGCAGAGGTTTTGGGTAGTTGTGCACCACTGAGATTGCACCCAATGCATAAAATATCAGGAGGACATGACTTAGTCTGCAATAAAGCTTAATCCCGGCAGTTATTGTGCCTAGGCCTGCACGGCAGGAACTACGCGGTTACAAGTGTGTCATCACTGACCCAAACCCTCCAATAGGAACCCAAGTATCACGTTGCCACAGAGACACTTGGCTCCCTATCCCCCAGAATCAAGTCAGTCTTTGTAGAACCCCAAACACGGTGCTGCGAGGTGCAATCATCAAATGAAACTGAAGTAACGCACGCATACAATTGCAAGAGGTGAGACAGACTGTGGGGGTCAATGGGATGGATTTTTCACACATGTGGGGATATATCCAAAAGATGGCAGCCGCAAGACTTAGGGGGACTTAAACTTAAGCTGGTCATACATTATAAGATCTGCTCATTTGGGGAGGTTGCCTATATGCCTGCCTAAGGTGGCTGACAATAGGCTGATGGCATTAGGGCTAAACGATCAGATCCAAAGGACAGGGATACAGGCCACTGGGCGAGGACTGCATCAACAATACAATGAGGTCCTCAATTCGACAGGAAAATCAAACCTTCCCAATCAACATCTGGCCCATAATAAGTGGCCAAATCAGTCTGAAGAGGCCAAGTCCAGGCCCGGACTAGCAATCTATGGGTTCTGGCAAATGCCAGAGGGGCTTCTGTAAGATGCCACAGACAGTTGCTATTTTAGTGGGCTGGTGGGGGCTGTTTGGGACTGTGTACTTGAAATGCCAGGGACTATTTTGAATCCCAGTCGAGGCCTGGCCAAATCAGAACCTTCAATCTGCCCTTGTTAACTTCCTGACTTAAAGATATAATTTACTGTAAGGGGAACTTTCATGACAGCAAGGAATGTTAGGTAAGCTTTCATCCTCCTTTAATTCCCAGCTCATGTAAGAACTCCTTCTTCAGGATCCTGTCCTCTCCAGCCTTTTTTAACACACACAATGCAAAGTCAGCATGTTTGTGCCAACAACCTTGGTCATGGTCATGTGCCTCCTGGCGCCAAACATAAATGTGACACCGACCTGGGAAACACCATTGGCTATAAATATGCCTGCACGGCTAGAACTCCTTCCCAAAACAAGACAATTACGGTTCTTTGAAAGGAACCATTTATGTTATACAGCGACCAGTATACAATGGCACATTTTACTGAGGTCTATGCAAGAAAGGGGGTCTCCCCTTACAGGCAGGACTAGAATGAAAGAGTCTATTTATACAAGCAGAATGAGTCTGTCCTTTCAAGCAGCGCTATAGGGAGAGGTGCCCTTCTTTATGGCCAAGGTTACCTTAAATAAATCCTTTCATTACTGCATACCTTCTGAGGCTAATATACATGGGAGGATGTGGGGGAGGCCCAGGGAGGAGGGCACTGCAAGGCTATGGCTACTTGTTCTTTGCTAGTGTCATGGAATATCCTGAGCAAAAATTCAGTACCACCTTTCCAACACTGCAGGATGGCGACGCCGCTAGAACTTTAACCATAAAGTGAACCTGCACTCTCATTTATTGTATATTTTTATGCGTGAGCTAGAATAAGAGACACCTTATGCAAGTTATTGGGGACGTATAGCAATTGCTCAGGGCGCTCTTCTGATCACTTTTGCAACTTATAATAATTTTGTTTTGATGTTACTAGCAGTGGTTTACAATTCATGTCATGGATGTGTAAAAAGGTGCCCCCTGGTGTTCTATTGTGGTAGTGGCTGAACAAAACAGCAAAAGGTTAAGTTACTGTTGCAGGAAGCACCTCTGGATGCGTATCAACTCAGTTCTATGTATGGTTGCCGCTTTGTATTATACCAGCCTTTGAGAAAGGGGTGATAATGAGGGCAGGGTGATGACAGAGAAATGGGCTGGTAGGATTAGGAAATGGGCAGAATGGAGGTGACCTGTTCTAATAAGGGGAATTGGGCAGTGGAGTGGATGAAGAAAGGGAATTAGGGTATTGCAGATTTACTGTTGTGCATTGACGGTTAATACCGGCCCTGGTCTAGTCTGTGGTTTACCAGTTAGGTCGTCAAATACCAGCCAGGTGGTAACCCTAGTTCTCTGACGTGTTCCATAACATCTGTGCAGGCCTGTATTGGGGTCTGGAATGCAGCCCACCCCCTGCCCTTACTTATCTGCATATGCGGCAACAAGAGAAATACCCAGGCCACAAAGGCCCAGGGTGGCATGACTTTAAGGGTGGCATGGCGCCCAGCCGCACCTAAACATTGCTCACATATGGAGCACTGGGAACAGGACACGCAGAAAATTTTAACCCTCTTTTGTCCCCAGGGCCCCGTATGTGCCATATATCAATGCGCATGGCCTTCATTACAAATCCAGCACTGGAATCACCTTCTATTGGAGAAGTCCAATTTTTATCGACTTATATCTTCCCTTTTTAGCCCCTTTTGCTCCAGCCACAGCGCTCTGCAGGGGTTTCCATCCAACCAAAAGCAAGATTGGGCTGTGTGTGGCCACTTTTTGCCTGATCCATTGGTCAGGAATGAACAACGCAGCAAACAAGCTCACCTCTGTCCAAGTCTGGACTGAGATTCAAAATAGGCCCTGACATTTCCAGTACACAGAGGTCCAAACAGCCCCCCCAAAAGCCCAATAAATAGTGACTGTCAATGGCATCTTACAGCAGCCCCTCTGGCATTTGCCAGTCCAGACCTGCCTCTGTCTCTCCACTTCATTACAAGCAAATGACTCCAACTCACGCAGCTTTCCATAGGCCTGAATGGATAGGAGCTGGCCTGAGTCCAAATAACAGTCCAGGCCTGACTTGAAAGAACATAGCCACAGAGACAGACTAGGGGGTCAGATTATGATAAGCAAAGCAGCTGCTGGCAGCCACACAGTTTGCATTGTAAATGGCTCAAGCAGCCCCGGGAGAACATTGGAACGGGCTGGATATCCTTTTAATGACATCGCTGGATGGATCACTTAATGACATCAATGTATAGCCATCAAATATGTTTCACGTTATGTGGAAAGCCTTGCTATATCTGTCCCTGGTGCGTGCAGCTAATGTTCTATGGAAAGTTTGTCACGGAAACATGGTGTTTTCTTATAATATAGTGAGTTATGTAAAAGTGTGCTTTAGTGGAGCCACCCACAGCAACCGATTGGATGCCTGCATTCATTATTCTCACAGCAGGAGGCTTCTGATTGGAGAGGCAGCCATACAGGTAATTAACCTGGCAGCGAGTAAGAATTAATTAGTCCCTCTATTTATATACCCCCAGTAATAAGGTACAGACTGGGTAATGTCTGGGCAGATCTGGGCGAATCAGAACAGCCTATCAGTCAAACCGGTAATTAGAAAAAGCTGCTTTGACTTTTTGGCACATCAATTATTCCTTGCTCTGTATATTTACAATATGTTTTTGCAGTTTGCACTTTTTAGCAGTATGTTTGTTTATGGAATGTAAAATGTTTTTTTTCTTTGTGTGGGTCAATAACAATTTGTAATTTCAACCAATGTTTATATTTTTTTTATGCAGATGCGATGACAATAAAGCTTGAGTTGATCAGTTTGCAGTCAATGGGCAAGTTGCAGTGATCAAAGCCCCCCAACACACATCTGGGACAGTACAGGTATGGGACCCATTATCCAGAATGCTAGGGACCTGGGGTTTTCCGGATAAGGGGTCTTTCCGTAATTCAGATCTCCTATCTTAAGTCTACTAAAAAAAAAATATCGAAACAGTAGTTTCATTAGGATTATTTTGGCTCCAATAAAGGTTAAGGATTTCTTAGTTGGGATCAAGTACAGGTACTGTTTTATTATTACAGAGAAAAGGGAATCATTTAACCATTAAATAATCCCAATAGGGCTGTTCTGCCCCCAATAAGGGGTAATTATATCTTAGTTGGGATCAAGTACAGGTACTGTTTTATTATTACAGAGAAAAGGGAATCATTTAACCATTAAATAAACCCAATAGGGCTGTTCTGCCCCCAATAAGGGGTAATTATATCTTAGTTGGGATCAAGTACAGGTACTGTTTTATTATTACAGAGAAAAGGGAATCATTTAACCATTAAATAAACCCAATAGGGCTGTTCTGCCCCAATAAGGGGTAATTATATCTTAGTTGGGATCAAGTACAGGTACTGTTTTATTATTACAGAGAAAAGGGAATCATTTAACCATTAAATAAACCCAATAGGGCTGTTCTGCCCCAATAAGGGGTAATTGTATCTTAGTTGGGATCAAGTACAGGTACTGTTTTATTATTACAGAGAAAAGGGAATCATTTTTAAAAATGTGAACTATTTAATTAAAATGGAGTCTATGGGAGGTGGGCTTTCCGTAATTCGGATAATGGGTTTCTGGATAAGGGGTCCCATACCTGTACAACAATCTTATTCATCATCTGCGGAGCTGTTACTGTACATGGGAGTATTATAAAGGGCGAACACACACGGGGCAATTAGTCAGAGCGAATTTTTAAAAAATCAGTCACGGCGACTAATCTAGGTGACTTTCCTGCTATAGGGAACTGTATAAGTTGCTGCAACTAATCACGCGCGGGTTTGGATGAGCGGATAAGTTGCCGCGACTTTTTAAAAAGTATTTACCCTAAGAGTCACTGGCACAGCTCTGCTGTGGAGGAATATAAACTTGCAATTAAAACGTAATTGTACAGTCTCAGGAATGGGCATATTAAAGAGTAATTACACCTATAATTACCTTCCATTTAATTTTCCCATAAACAGAATATAACCCATACAGCTGTAGGTTACTGTGCGCATGGCACATTCCTTCCCCGCATTCATGGCATTAAAGGGTGTTTAGACTGGAGCATTTCAGTGGGCTGAGGGGGATGGGAAGGTGCCATGCCTGATGGGATAGCCCCTGTATCTGTCAGTAGGCATATGCCCTGGGCGAGGGCAAGAATCTGAAACAAAAGACATTGTTAAAGGGGTAATTCATAACTTTTAATATGATGTAGAGAGTGTTATTTTAAGACAAATTGCAATTGGTCATTTTTTTATTTTTTGCAGTTTTTGAATAACTTAGCTTTTGTTTGGCAGATCTCCAGTTTGGAATTTCAGGAACTACCTGGTGCTAAGGTCCAATTTAACCTAGCAACCTGACTAGTTTGAAAGAGAGATGGGAATATGAATAGAGGAGGGCCTAAATAGAATGATAAGTAACAATAACAATAAAATTGGAGACTCACAGAGCAATAGATTTTCTACTGCGGGGGTCAGTGACCCCCATTTGAAAGCTGGAAAGAGTCAGAAGAGAAAGGCAAATAATTCTACAACTGTAACAAATAAAAAATGAAGACCTTTTTCTAAGAATAGGACATTCTATAAAATACTAAAATGAACCCGCAGGTAAACCACCCAGGAAATACCCCCCATTGGGAATCCAATGCACAGAGGGTGCTGTGGCACCAGAAGAGTATGGAGGCGCAGAGGAGAAAATTACCCCAGGTGGGTGTAGTTTTGTAGAACAAGGGGCGCTGCCCTGCAATCAGCATTGACTAGAATTCCTAGTCTTTTACAGGAGACCAAAGACCCCCACAAGGGCCCAATGTTCCCTCCTCAATTCCTCCAAAAGCCCAGTAACCATGATACTGGCTCTATAGCTGCAGAGTTGCGCAGCCACAAGCTTGGTCCGGTATCTGTCTGCCTATAGAAGATCCACAAGAAGAACCATGTAAAGTAGAAGATATGGTTTTGGGTTCTTTTGCATATGGATCACTGACAGTGAGCAAGACACGAGATAGGACTTGGCCATTGATGATGGCCACCAACTCTGTAGATAGACACTACCTTGGTCCAGTGTCTGTCTGACTAAAGAAGAACCACAAGAAGAACCTTGTGAAGTAGAAGATCTAGTTTTGGGTATCACCATAACATATATTTCTGCCTGTGCCTAGCAAACAGCAGCGTGTACCAGAAAAACAGAGTGGCGTAACTCTAAGGCTGATGTTCCATGGAGAGATAGATCTCTGCTATGGCGGGCGACTAACCTCTACAAAATGCCTTTCCACCAGCAACAATAGGAGTCACCATTGGAAAGGCCTTCGCATCATTTCAGTTTTCTGAAGTCAAGCAAAGTTGCCTGCAGGAGGAAATTTTGCGTGGCTTTTGAAAACTGATGCCCACGGAAAGGCATTTCGAGTGGTTAGTCGCCTGAGATTGCAGAGATTTATCGTAGGTGATTAAGATGCTCCGTGGGACATCATCTTTATACAAGCCCAGATTTGGGCACTTCAGTCGATTATAGCCATTATATGGCAAGTTCTGTGCTCTCTACAATCAGTGTGAGCGCTGGTGTGATAACGTGTGTGTGCGTGCACAGGAGCACGCGGCTCAGAAGGAACACCATTCAGACCTCTTCCCATTGTAGTCACTGGCCCACAGCAACTCAAAGGGCTTTATTACCTCTTTTCCCCAGGAAACGGTAGCAATTAAGCTGTGCCGTTAGCCTCTGTGATACAGAGTGCTGCTTCACACGTGGGGGTGCCATGAAAGCAAATAATGCCACAAATTGGCCCTAGTGCGTGTGAATGTCAGAGGATAAAAGTGTCAGCTCCACTGGGGCAGGGACTGCAGAATATATTGGCGCCATATAAAAAAAAAGAATATATGCAAACAGATTGTCGTGCCCAAGGCTAGGAAATGGGGGTTTTAAGAGAGATAGCGCAGTGGGGCCCAATAGCCTATCAATAGCAGTTATTTTAACGAGAGACCGGGCCATGAATAGGAGAGGCCTAAACAGAAAGACACACAGTAAAAAAGGCAGTAGTTTCACAGAACAATCGTTTTTCGGCTGTTGGGGGTGAGTGACTCCCCCATTTAAATGCTGTAAAATTACAGAATAATGATTCAAAAACTATATAAAAAGACCATTTTAAAAGCTGCTGAGAATAGGACATTCAGTAACATACTAACAGATTATTTAAAGGTACCCAGGGCCCACTGTGTACCTGACTTAGGGCCCCCCACTGCTGCACTACTTACTTACTACTTAGGCCACACCTCTATGGGGAAAAAAAACTAAAGATGGCTGTGCGTACCATAGTGGAACGCAAGGCCATCTTTAATTTTGCTTTAATCTGGCCGAATCTTGTTGGCCGGTGGCAGGACACACTGGGATTTTTTACGGGATCCCGGTGGGAGGGAGGAGGGAGGGGGGAGAGTACACATACTGTGTCACTCAATAGGAGGTTATAATTCCAAGTGATTTTCAGGGTGTGAGTCCAAGCAATGATAAGAACAGACACTGTGTGACTGCGGACATGAATGGATCATCAATAAGCTAGTATCCCGGCTCACTCAATATGCGCACACACATCCCCTGATCCTAGGTCATATGGTTACTGTGCAAGCATGGCCGCCCTCTCTGGGAGTGGGATATTGGTCATGAGGCGCAGAGTTATTGGCTTCTCAAGCAAAAATACTATTTTTAATCACTTCTTATGCATTCTGGAAACCGCACATTCAAACTTGGTCCAAACAGGGTTTCAGAATGTCACAGGAGGTGGGATTAGTCATGGTAATACCCCATAATAATTTGCCATAATGGGGATAATCAGTAGAGTGGTACTAAGCATGACAGGGTAAGCAACTCCATGGCAACAATACTTTTATGAAAAATATCTTAAGGAACAAAATGAAGTGGAACTATTTTGAATATGGAAATGGTCAGTTTCCCTTTAAACTAAACTTTTAAATTGGATTTTGGTTTTTTTGTGGTGACACCACATCCTGGGTCACATAGGAACCCACCTAAAACATGAGCATAATGCTGACTTTACTTTTGCATCAGTGTAAAGCTGGGCAAACATGGTGTCCTCGCCAAATGAGTGGACCTTACCATGTAGGCCTAGATTTACAGTAACTGAACTGCTTTATAAATCCAGCTGGATCCCCCCAAGAACCCCATCATATACTAGCCGATGACTCTTTAGGGTTGAGTGAGCGACTTATATTGGTCAGTGTATGCGCTCAGCCTAACACTGTACTGTGTACCTATGTGTGTGTGTGTATATATATATATATATATATATATATATAATGTACAGCCAATTACAGCTTCACTTACATCACAAATGAACTGTACTAATTCTAAAATGATCCTATTACAGGTATGGACTCTATTACCTGGAATGTTTGGAACCTGGATATGGGGACCTTCCGTTATTTGGAACCATACCTTAAATGTGCTACAATACATGTAAACATGAAATAAGTCTAATAGAAGTGTTTGATTTATGCAGCTTAGTTAGCATCAAGTTCTGCCTTTATTATTATTATGGAACACTATGGGAATTGGCATTCATGTATAACAGAGCTTTCTGGATAAAGGGATAGTAGTGAGAAGGCTGATACATTCCCAAAGCTCCAATGAGCACAAAAGTAACGGCAAGTGATTCTACACTGGGGGCAGTGGCATACCTACCTACCTACTTAACTACCTACCAGCCGTCCACAGAAAAGGCCAACATGCCCCCCTAGCCCCCTCCTTTCCAGCTGCCACAATGCTGTCAAATACATTCACTTGGGGTCACAGAAGGGAAGGGGATTACAGGTATGGGATCCCTTATCCGGAAACCCATTATCCAGAAAGCTCTGAATTACGGAAAGCCTGTCTCCCATAGACTCCATGTTAATCAAATAATTCAGAATTTTAAAACCGATTCCCTTTTTCTCTGTAATAATAAAACAGTACCATGTAATTGATCCCAACTAAGATATAATTACCCCTTATTGGGGGCAGAACAGCCCTATTGGGTTTATTTAATGGTTAAATGATTCCCTTTTCTCTGTAATAATAAAACAGTACCTGTACTTGATCCCAACTAAGATATAATTACCCCTAATTGGGGGCAGAACAGCCCTATTGGGTTTATTTAATGGTTAAATGATTCCCTTTTCTCTGTAATAATAAAACAGTACCATGTAATTGATCCCAACTACGATATAAATAATCCTTATTAGGTGCAAAACAATCCTATTGGGATTAATTAATGCTTTATTGATTTTTTAGTAGACTTAAGGTATGGAGATCCAAATTACGGAAAGACCCCTTATCCGGAATACCCTTGGTCCAGAGCATTCTGGATAACGGGTCCTATACCTGTATAGTTACATAAGGTTTAGGGTTTTCAAAACTTTTTTTTTACAGGGGTCAAAGGAAAATGAAGTTACTGCCACTGACTGAGGGGATGCTATTTTCTTTGCACACACTATTTCCTGCTATGGAAAAAAACCACACACCCCCACCAAGGGTACAGAGGATATGATAAAAGTCCAGTTGCTACTAGTTGCTAAGGGCTAGTGGAATGCCTGCTGAGTGTATGAAATGGAAAATCCCAGTGTGCCACTTGCCCAGGCTGCTAGCCCAAGGCCAAGGAATAAAGGCTACTTACACTGTGAAGTGATAGACAAAGCATTTCCAGCCGGTGGGCCGCTCTAAGAAGTTATACACCCTGCCCTGGATGTTGGTCCGGGTGAGCAGGGGTCGGCGGCCGCTGTAGATGGAAACTCTGGGATCCAGGTTGATGGTGGGTCGGGGAGGGTCGGTGGTGACAAGCGTTTCGCGTTTCAGTTCGAAAGTATCCGCCTGGCGATCCTGTCGCTGCTGCCCGTTGCTGCTGCCGTCCTGCGGCAGGGGGATCGCCTCGTACAGGGTGTTGATGGTATTTTCATTCATCTCTAGCGGCGCCTGTTTGTTCAGACGGTTCTGGTTGGGAGGGAAAAGTCCGAACGTCCAGTTTGGTTGTTCTGATTTGGCAGCGGACGACATCGGGCGATCAACATAAGAACTAAAAAAGTGTAGAAACTCGGTTGCGACTCAGCGGCAGCAGCAGCAGCAGCCGGGGGAGACTTGCTTCAGTCTAAGGGAAAACAGAAGGGAAATGTGGTGAGTCCTATAGACAAATCCTGCCCACATTACTTTCCCTGGGTGAGAAGGGAGGGGTTTACTGAGCTGCCATTCGCTCCTACACACTCTCTAAAGGGGAGATAAACCCAAACAATCCAAACAACTTGCCCATCTAATCGTTTCACTAAAATAGTCTTTCTCTTGCAGCAATGTAGCATGAACAGGAAAACTGAGTTCTGCTACATTGTTTGGTGAGTCAGAACCAGAAAGGGATAAACAAATACAAATGTGTTTTTAATGAGTGTATACTGAGAAAGCGCTTGCAATGGTGATTGCTTTCATTGGGCAAAATGCTATGTTTGGGTTTGTATTGACTTTAATGACTGGGAAAGTTAAGTCAGTCCTGACCCCAGTTCTAAAGTCTCTAAAGGTGGCCATACACGCTGAGATCCGCTCGCTTGGCAAGGTCACCCAGTGAGTGTATCTTCTCCCGATATCCCCACCTACGGGTGGGCGACATTTGGCTAAATTCGATCAAATTAGAGCAACAGGTATAGGCAAAGTGGTTCAGGGACCGCATCAACGAGCCGTTGCGGTCCCTGATCCCAACAAATTTTTAAACCTGCCCAATCGATATCTGGCCAATTTCAGATCGGATATCAGTCGGGCAGGCCCGTCGTTTGTGCCCATGCATAGGCCGATACGCTGCCGAATCAGTCTAAGGGACCAATATCAGCAGCTAGAATCGGCCCGTGTATAGCCACCATTAGGCTAGTGGCACGCCTGGTGGATAAATGCCAGCGACTGCCCAATGTCTCTACATCCTGCTGCCCAATTTGCTCCCATCCGTATCTCACTGCCAGCAAAGTGGTTGGTGGGAGGCAGAGTTTGTATTGGACGGCCACTGGCATTGAGGGCTACGATCAGTAATCCGTGTCGGACTGGGACCCCAGGGGCCCATTAGAAAATCGTAGACCATAGGCCCACTCTCCAAACTATTTTTCCTCCTTTCCTCACCCAACCTTGTTATTCTCCTAGTCTCTTTTATTTACATACTAGCATCTATCCTTTCATCTATTTCATCTCTTTCTTCCCATTCAGAAATAGGGAATGACCATGAAACAGGCCAAATGGTCTGGAGCAGGAGGGCCCACTGACACCTGGGCCCACCGGGAGTTTTCCTGGTATCCCGTTGGGCCAGTCCGACACTGTCAGTAATCATGGGGTTCCACACCCTAAAAGGTTGCCTATATGTAAATATTGCCGTGCCCCCCACAAAGAGTTACAATTATTAGCCCCCTGGGTGGTGAGCTGGGCTAACATATTATTGGGCCCCAGTGGAAAATAAAAAGCCCTGAGCATGCAAGACTCAAACCATGCCCCATTATGCCAAAATCCCACCCACTGCCCAGCCAACCTGTGCCCACTTCCTACAAGTCCCACCCCCTTTACAACCAGCGAATCCCACTTTTGCATCTCTTGGGGTCCCTGACTAGGTAGAAAATGAAGTAAAAGATCTGCCAAGTGTGCCAGTAGCCTAATGTTATGGCTCTATATTAAAGGTGTTAATTAACTTTTAGTATGTTATGGAAGGGCCTACTCTTAGCAACTTTTCAATTAGTCTTTATTTTGTTTTAGAGTTTTCAATTATTTGCCTTCTTCTTTCTTTGCAGACTCTTTTCAGCATTCAAAAGGAAGTCACTGACTCCAGCAGCCAAAAGACAATTGCTCCAAGAGCTTAAAACTCTATTGGAATTGTTACTTTTCATTACTCATATTTCCATTCAGGCCATCTCCTATTCATATTTCTGTCTCTCTTTAAAACCACTGCCTTGTTGCTAGGTTAATCAGACCCTAGCAACTAGATAGCTGCTGAAATTTCACACAGGAGAGCTGCTGAACATAAAGCTCAATAATTCGAAAACTGCAAATAATAAAAAATGAAGACTCTCTACATCATACTAAAAGTTAGTTTAAACGACGTTCCTGATGTTGCTGAAGATAAAGCTGCAAGGGCCAAAGCTAAGCGTTTGTGCAGGTAAGATGGCCTTGTAGGTTAGGGCCTGGCACCTTCATGCCACTGTGTGGGTACCGGGTACTTCTGCACGTGCACTTATGTAACCGCCATCTGCTTGCACTGGCTACAATTTCCTGAGAAAGACAAAAAATGCTTTCCATTCCAGGCGAAACTGTACAGGCGTAAAGAGAAGCAAAGCCTGGGGGGCACAGAGAGTCTGACACTTAAAGGGACATAGGCAGTCAGTGCTAAAGTGCATTGGGCTCCCTGCGAGGCAGTCTGTGCTAAAGTACATGGGGCTCCCTGTGAGGCAGTCTATGCTAAAGTGCACGGCTCTCCCTGCGAGGCTGTCTGTGCTAAAGTGCTCCCTGCAAGGCAGTCTGTGCTAAAGTGCTCCCTGCGAGGCAGTCTGACACTTAAAGGGACATTGGCAGTCTGTGCTAAAGTGCATTGGGCTCCCTGCGAGGCAGTCTGTGCTAAAGTACATGGGGCTCCCTGCGAGGCAGTCTGTGCTAAAGTGCACGAGGCTCCCTGAGAGGCAGTCTGTGCTAAAGTACATGGGGCTCCTTGCGAGGCAGTCTGTGCTAAAGTGCACGAGGCTCCCTGAGAGGCAGTCTGTGCTAAAGTGCACGGGGCTCCCTGTGAGGCAGTCTGTGCTAAAGTGCACAGGGCTCCCTGCGAGGCAGTCTGTGCTAAAGTGCTCCCTGCGAGGCAGTCTGTGCTAAAGTGCTCCCTGCGAGGTAGTCTGCGCTAAAGTGCTCCCTGCGAGGCAGTCTGTGCTAAAGTGCTCCCTGCGAGGCAGTCTGTGCTAAAGTGCTCCCTGCGAGGCAGTCTGCGCTAAAGTGCTCCCTGCGAGGCAGTCTGCGCTAAAGTGCTCCCTGCGAGGCAGTCTGTGCTAAAGTGCTCCCTGCGAGGCAGTCTGCGCTAAAGTGCTCCCTGCGAGGTAGTCTGCGCTAAAGTGCTCCCTGCGAGGCAGTCTGCGCTAAAGTGCTCCCTGCGAGGCAGTCTGTGCTAAAGTGCTCCCTGCGAGGCAGTCTGTGCTAAAGTGCTCCCTGCGAGGCAGTCTGTGCTAAAGTGCTCCCTGCGAGGTAGTCTGCGCTAAAGTGCTCCCTGCGAGGCAGTCTGCGCTAAAGTGCTCCCTGCGAGGCAGTCTGTGCTAAAGTGCTCCCTGCAAGGTAGTCCGTGCTAAAGCGCATGGGGCTCCCTGTGAGGCAGTCTGTGCTAAAGTGCTCCCTGTGAGGCAGTCCGTGCTAAAGTGCATTGGGCTCCCTGTGAGGCAGTCCGTGCTAAAGTGCATTGGGCTCCCTGTGAGGCAGTCTGTGTAAGATCTTTTATTTCTAAATGCTATTGCAACCGAGAGAAGTGTTTTTCTGGCCCTTTTCTGCACTGCTGGTTCTGCCTCTTAAAGCAGTGTAGCAGCAGCCAGCTCTCCCCACATTGCATGGTATGATCCTTAGGTAATCACCTGGCTGCTGCTACATTGTTGCAATGGTTGGAACCAGCGGTGCTGAGAACAGCAAGATTGACCTGTGTTCAATAGCAATTGCATTTACAAATCACTTTAAAACCATTGTAGTGAATGTGCAAAAGGAAACTGCTGTACTTTGAGGAATTTTCTAACCCTCAGGCCAGGGGTGTAACTACAGAAAGTTCCTGAATGAAAGCCTGAAGGGGGCCCTGTGGGCCAGGGAATAAATACAAATTGTAGGGGCTGTCCAAAGCACAATCCCTGAGAGATAAAGGTGAGATTAAGCAACTGAAGGTGAATGCATACCTTCCAACTACCCCCCCCTTTCTTAAAGTGGTAGCAGCCTCATACACAGGCCAATTTCACCTGCCGATATCGGTCCTTTACATCGATTTGGCAGCTTATTGGCCCCTTATGGGCACAACCGATGGGCCTCCCCGACCAACATCTGGCCTGAAATCAGCTAGATCTTGATCGGGCAGGTGTGATTTTTTGTCGGATCGGGGACCACATTGCCTTGTAGACCCCGATCTGATCTGACGGTGCCTATGCCCGATGTGTTAATTTGATCGTTTGGCCCTAGGGTCAGATCAGTCCTGACACAGGGCTGCAGGATTTGAGCACAACTGGCTAAAAATAGGTTTTATTGTCTTCTACAGGTCATACTACATGGACTACAGACTGCAGATTAGGAAACCCCCATTGCAAACAATAGAAGACCCTTCTGGACACTTTTTAAAAACTGTTTCCACAGATGGACTGTGTGTCTATAGTGCAGGTGCCAGTCCATAGTGAAATTTGTATTGCTTAAATCAGATACAAGCACATTGGTACAGTGATGATATTTCAGGTCTAGTTACCCATGGCAGCCAAACAGCAATGAATATGCATTGGCCAAGTGCAGTTAAAATAATGGGAATAAATGGAGTAATATAAGTACATGTTTTGCTACAGGTCTAGTTGCGTCTAGCATCCAATCAGCAGGTAGCATTTACTGACCACCTGTTTAAAAGAAAATATTTTATTGGTTTATATGGCTTACTGCACCTGGGAAAACCTTGTGCCTTCTATTACATATTAGGGTTAATGCCCAAGTGCTCCTGGAGTAGGTATAGAGGTACAGAGGTCTCAGCCTTCCCCCACGTGTCCATGAAAATGTTGGGTGCCAGAGGTCCTTGAAAAACTGCATTTTGATTACCAGTTGAGTCGCTTATAGAATATGGATCACATTTGGAATACTTTGAATAGGAATTCCTGTTCCTAGGGTCACCCTGGAGCCCTTTAAAGGTATAGCTCACTTACCCCTACCTTTTAGGGCCCCCAGCAGACCATTCCTGGGCTATTGACTCCAGTACCACTCCTTTTGGGGGCTTTAGACTGCCCAGCTTACTAGCCTTTACTTATATTGTGCTATTACAGCATCTGTTGTAGCGATTGTAGGCTTCACACTCGCTAGTACCATGATCATGAGGTCCTCTCCCTGAACTCCAACTCCTCTGGATTTATCCACACTCCTTTCTGACAGGGGTCCAAGAGTATGACTTAAGGTGGCCATACAATATAAGACTTGTTTGGCGAGGATCTTTCCCCCGATATGCCCACCTAAGGTGGCCAATATCATTTGAATCTGATTGGCCCTAGGCCCAAATAATCACATTACAATGAAAGGGATAGGAGCCATCAGAGCAAGGACCACATCAATAAGTCAATGAAAAACCAAGGAAAATCAAGCCTGCCCTGACATCTGGCCAAAAATCGTACAGGAGGCCTGTTGGAGGGCCACACCAGGAGTCATATGACACTGTCTCACAAAACAGTCACCTACAAAATCTGGCAACACACCAGGTCTCCTACAAGAAGACCCTACCTTTCCTACTAAGCAGTGCCAGGCCAGCCGGGCACCCTAGGCCCATGCCTCTTCTACCTACCCCTAGTTTCGTTCCTGCTACTAAGGGCATTTGCTATTGATTACGCCTAAATGTAGGGTTGTCTATTTCACCACATCCCTGTACCAAATCAGACATCTGATCTGGTTATTTCTGCACCTGGGCATATTTTCCTTGTTACTTAACAACTACCAAGTACTACTTTATAAATAAAATGTTGCACATCGCCACCTTGTGGCAATAACATGTTTCGTAAGGTATTGCTATCAAAATAGTGGAACTTCAGAAGTATTATCTATTACCCTTGTTACCATCATAGGTCCAACAAGCACTAGAATGTGTTGATTGGTACGTCCATGGGTGTAATTCAAAGGTTGGAGAGGGCAACCTCATTTCTGGATGTTGCTCTTTCTGTATGCGCATTGTCCATTTCTTTTGACTGAGAAGATAAATTAAAATTAAATTAACTGAAGCTTCAGATGATGAATAGCGACCCTGGCATAATGGTGGAGATCCAAGTCTTCAAAACATCCCAGGGTCCAAGAGATCTTATTACACCTTCTTGGTTTAAACATACGATAGTTACACGTTAGCAACTAGTTAGTTGGCCAAAATGCTTGAATCACCAAGGCCCTGTTCTGTAGACAAGAAGGGTGCTTAAGAGGAATTAAAACCCTAATAGTAAGGCTGGCCATTTAGTTTCTTAGAGGAATAAGACTAGGGCCACAATGACTACAGGTATATAACCATGCATTGCTAAATCTAGTACAAGTAGGTCTGGTTCACTTTATGTATTATTATCTTATATACAGTATGGATTTCAGTTGAAATAGTGCAAACCAGTTTATACTGGAGAACAAAGCATACTCTTTGCTGAAGAGGAACTGGTTTTGGACAGCATGCTAGGGAAACGGAGGGGGAGGTAAGGGGGTAAATTATATACTTGATTAACAAAACAATAAAGGAATTCAGAGGACACTGAGCAGACAATAGGTGATTTATCAGAGCAGTTCCTTTTAATAAACTTGCACTGATGGGTTCCTAAGTACATTTGTGCTGCTGCCAGAATGGACTGAAGTGAATAGGACTGTTTGATCAATGATCTCCTGCTTGATAGGCTTTGTGGGGTGGGGGGAGGCACCGTGGGGTAGGACAATGGTTACATTAGGGGGAAGGAGGTTTCCCATGGGCCAGCACTTTGTAAAGATATAGTTTTTTGTACATAGTCCAAGTTTTTTAATTAACAAAAACATGGAGCCAAAGCACCAGAAGGGCCCTAGCTGGCTTGCATGTGAATGTGCCATAGGGCCCTCCCATTGCACCATATATTGTAAATCCTCATAAGGCTTTTTTCCCCTAGGCTGCCATCCCTAAAGCTGCCACCTATTGCATGGGCTCTTGGGTTCCTATATGGTATTATGGCCCTGTCTATCATCACCTTCTCCAGCCAGCAGTTCTGTAAAGGCACTAGAGCAAAAGGCACGCATAGGCAGCATTTTCATTCAGTAGAAAAACTCAACCAGTAAAAAAGATGCTTAATCTGCCGCCAACACTATCCATTTGAATGGGAAGTCACCTAACATCATGGGTATGGGCACCATCACTCTTCAGCAAGAAAATGTTTCCCATTCAAGGGGTGGTATTACAGAGATTGCCAGTACAGTACGCCCAGGTGTACCATAGGTTTAAAGTCTTCAGTTAGAAAATGCATTCTTTCTTTTATAATAGGTCTAGCTTAGGCATGAATAACATAATGATCAGAAAGATTTAGATGAAGCTCCAGACATTCAGGTCATCACTGCTCAGATCTCAGATGGCCCCATGCAATTAATTTCTCTCTAAAGAGCTCATCACTGTTTGTGGCAAGGCTGCTGACAAGCCATATGCTCAGCAGTTGTCTGGGAATGTTGCATGGAAGTGTCCTTGAGTGTGTGTCATCATGGCTGACAGCCCCTTGTGTGTCTTGGTTCATTGGGGGCAATGGGGTACATTATGGGACATTGCAGCTATAATTTCATGGGGACTGTGGTTTGGATACCTGTATGGGCTTCACTCACCCATGCTTGCTTTATATAACATTATTTCGCATGATCGGATCCCCCCTCCAGCTATAAAGTCTGATATGATGTTTTTTTCCACTGCTGATAATCTGGACATACATGTTTTGGGAGGCAGTTATTGGGAACAGTTATACATCCCATTTGGCCACCCATGTGCTGGGCCAAACTGTGCTTATCCTCCATGTTAACAATTGGAAAGAACGTTATCACTGGTCCATTGCAGACCTTACCTGACTTGGACCAAGCAGCCCCATACATAGGCCAATAAGCTGCCATACAGTCTTGACAGTCCACAGCTTATATTGGCCAATGTATAGCTAGCTATTCTCACAGGAACTCCTTGATCATCACTCTCATCTGCTGCCCCAAAGTTCACTCTACAGAAGAGGGAATCAAAATCCTGCTGTGCTGTTCACCATATTATCAGGGAACCATTGTTCCAAGCATTTTGTAGCACAGCGAATCTAATTCTCCTGTATAGAGTCTTCCCAGTAATAAGGAGAATACAATCCTCGGGCTAATCCGAAGGCTGTGTCCATATGATGGTATCTACCTCACTGTGTAGTGTTGTGTTAACACTCAAACATGGGACAAACATAACATGGGACAAACTTCTGGACTTCCCAGCTTCACATTCACCAACTGTTCATGCCACATAGAAACATTGCCTATAACTCTATGGCCAGGTAGCCTCTGACATAAATACAGTGGAGAAAGAAGCAGCCCAAGGCTGATCTTTGTGATTTATCTCTTATAGCTCTAGTTGGATAAAGTCAAAGCCACTCAATACAAGACCATTTAGCCAGATGTTATCTCTGTATCTGTAGAATTCCCAAGATGACTGCACTTTCCATAGAAATCCTTCTCCATCAATAGGAATTCAACTTGTCTGACAAGATAAATCTCTCCTAAAACCATGTTTTTACTTGTGATATTTCTCTTCAAAATGTTCAAATATTGAGCATGATCCCTTAACCCATGAAATACCTTTTCCCCTCTGCGATACAAGTGATGCAATGGAAAGATCATCATCGTTCGTTTATATAGCTCCCTACAAATCATGCAACTAATTAAAAGAATATATTGATTTGTTTATATCAGTTATACTAATATACTGTATGTTTCTATAACACACACAGTGTTAAAGTTAAGTTAACATTAGTATGTAAACAACATAGCAACTTTGCAATTGGTCTTCATTATTTATTTTGTATAGTTTTTAATTATTTCCCTTTCTTTAATGCCTCTTTCCAGCTTTCAGATGGGGGTCACTGACCCCAACAGACAAAGAACTATTTCTCTCTATTTCTTTCTTGTATTGTTATTGTTACTTTTTATTACTTTTTTTCCTATTCAGTCCTTTGCCTTTTCATATTCCAGTCTCTCATTCAGATTACTGCCTGGTTGCAGATCATCTCAGAATATCACTGCCTACATCATACTAATTTAAAGGTAAACCACCCCTTTCATTTCAACAGAAACCATTTAACCTAATTGGGTTCTGGATGGAAACTCAAGCAAACATGCGGAGAAAATACAAGTTAAGTTAGCACAGTGCCCTAGTGAGAATCGAAGCCAAGACCCCATATAGAGCAAGGCAAGTTATTCTTAAGGTCCCCATACAGGGGCCGATTCTAGCTGCTGATTTTGGTCCCTTAGACTGATTTAGCAGCTGATCGGCCCGTGTATGGGCACTACCGACGGGCCTGCCCGATATTTGGCCTGAAATCGGCCAGATCTCGATCGGGCAGGTTAAAAAATTTAGTCGGATCGGGGACCGCATACCTGCTGTAATAATTCGGTCGTTTGGCCCCAGGGCCAAACAATCGAATTAGCCTGGATTCTCCTGATATCGCCCACCCATAGGTGGGGATATCGGGAGAAGATCCGCTTACTTGGCGACATCGCCAAGCGAGTGGATCTGAAGATGTATGGGCACCTTAACCCATATGTTTGTAGTCTGAAGGTCTGTAGTTACTGGATAGAGACAGTTTTCCCATTATAAATATTCCAACGGTATATTTTTTTGCTTAAATCCAACACACAAGAAGATAAGAAATAAAAGCCTTGATGAAACAATGACTCATTAGTACATGGCCCCTGTTCTGCCCACTATTTACCATGCTTGGTACAAGGGCATCGCACACAAACACCCACCCCTGTTCTAATGCAAACAGGTATACACATATATATAATAAGAACTTTTACATTTATATTATAGAATGTACTATTGTACTGGCATTGGCCTAATATTGTATTTGGGGTATGAAGTGCCAAAATGTTTAGCAGCTCTGTACAGTAGGTTATTATGCACTGTTACCGGGAAAGGGAAGGGAGAGGTGCCAGTAGCCTTGGGTATTATGGGCAGAGAGATGGCACTTGGCATATGGAAAATTGAACACCGCTATGTGGGCCGTCCATCTTATTGCAATCAGTTGGGCTCCATTCTTTATTTGTGTGTTTTGTTTTGTTATTACCTTTTTTTTAGCAGCTTTCAGGTTGGGAATGTTAGCAGCTATCTGGTTGCTAGGGTTCAAATTACCCTAGCAACCAAGCAGTGGTTTCAATGAGATACTGCAATAGTAATATTTTGAATATAGTATTGCTAAAACACACATAGAGAGAAGTATCAGTAAATGATCAGCATTGTCTATTTTTGTAGCCGTGACAAGTAGCTGCTACTAGTAGTCAGCCAGATCAGCAGGGGAACATGGGGCGGGGCTAAGGGAACTGTTCCAAACTATATTATTATATAAAAAATCATGAAAAGGCTGCATATTTTTTAATTGATGTGTACTGCAAAGTTGCTTGAAATTATGTTCCCCTTTAATTCATTATGTAACAATTTCACAAGCAAACACGGCAACCAGAGCCGGGCCTTGAAGTATTTGTGCTCAATACAATACCACTTGGCTTGGCACCCATGTGACCAGTAGCAGAGGCAGAAGAGGTACATGCCTAGGCTCCTAGCAACTGTTGCACCCATGTGCCCTTCTGCCCACGCCTACTTCCGGTCCCGACTGCAAACTAAATCAGAATGAAACCCAGATAGAAACTGATCAGAACCTAAAGAGAGTTGGAAATGTAAGAAAATGTGCCCTTTATGTTATTGTCACGAGAGAACAAGCATTTGGATTTGGTTTGGTTGCTTCCTACGGAGTCAGCAGAATCCAGACCTTGCAAAATACCCTGAGTTTCAGCCAAATTCCGGAATCAGCTGATCCCTATAAAAATATATTTTACACATGGAAACTAAAATGGCATCAGAATGTTGGGAAAGAAAAACTTCGGCTCCCATTACAAATACCATCATCCAGCTCCAGTCAGCGCCCCGTGCCTATAGCTCTACAGCTACATTAGGATAGCGCTGAAATTGCTTCCATATTGCCTCTGTTTACATGAGATTATTGTGCGCAACGGTTTCAGTGCATATAACGAGTGCCAGCGTCAGTTCCATGAGAATGAATTAAATAGCTGAATAGAAAGATAAATAATGTCACTTATTGCTCTGGAACTGATGCTGACAGGGTTAGGGGAGATAGCTCTCAGTACAAGTGAGGGAATACAGGGGTATGGGAGGAGATAGCTCTCAGTACAAGTGAGGGAATACAGGGGTATGGGAGATAGCTCTCAGTACAAGTGAGGGAATACAGGGGTAGGGGAGATAGCTCTCAGTACAAGTGAGGGAATACAGGGGCAGTACAAGTGAGGGAGGGAATACAGGGGTAGGGGAGATAGCTCTCAGTACAAGTGAGGGAATACAGGGTAGGGGAGATAGCTCTCAGTACAAGTGAGGGAATACAGGGGTAGGGGAGATAGCTCTCAGTACAAGTGAGGGAATACAGGGGTAGGGGAGATAGCTCTCAGTACAAGTGAGGGAATACAGGAGGGGGCTTTCAAAGGGGAACAGGGGTATGGGATTAGCTCTCAGGTACAAGTGAGGGAATACAGGGGTAGGGGAGATAGCTGCTCAGTACAAGTGAGGGAATACAGGGGTATGGGGATAGCTCTCAGTAACAAGTGAGGGAATACAGGGGTAGGGGAGAGAGCTCTCAGTACAAGTGAGGGAATACAGGGGTAGGGGAGATAGCTCTCAGTAACAAGTGAGGGAATACAGGGTATGGGGGATAGCTTCTCAGTACAAGGAGGCGGAATACAGGGGTATGGGAGATAGCTCTCAGTACAAGTGAGGGAATACAGGGGTAGGGGAGATAGCTCTCAGTACAAGTGAGGGAATACAGGGTATGGGAGATAGCTCTCAGTACAAGTGAGGGAATACAGGGTAGGGAGATAGCTCTCAGTACAAGTGAGGGAATACAGGGTATGGGAGATAGCTCTCAGTACAAGTGAGGGAATACAGGGGTAGGGGAGATAGCTCTCAGTACAAGTGAGGGAATACAGGGGTATGGGAGATAAGCTCTCAGTACAAGTGAGGGAATACAGGGGTATGGGGAGATAGCTCTCCAGTACAAGTGAGGGAATACAGGGTATGGGAGATAGCTCTCAGTACAAGTGAGGGAATACAGGGGTAGGGGAGATAGCTCTCAGTACAAGTGAGGGAATACAGGGGTATGGGAGATAGCTCTCAGTACAAGTGAGGGAATACAGGGGTAGGGGAGATAGCTCTCAGTACAAGTGAGGGAATACAGGGGTAGGGGGATAGCTCTCAGTACAAGTGAGGGAACAGGGTAGGGGGATAGCTCTCAGTACAAGTGAGGGAATACAGGGGTATGGGGAGATAGCTCTCAGTACAAGTGAGGGAATACAGGGGTAGGGGAGAATAGCTCTCAGTACAAGTGAGGGAATACAGGGGTAGGGAGAAGCTCTCAGTACAAGTGAGGGAATACAAGTGAGGGGTATGGGGAGATAGCTCTCAGTACAAGTGAGGGAATACAGGGGTATGGGAGATAGCTCTCAGTACAAGTGAGGGAATACAGGGGGGAGATAGCTCTCAGTACAAGTGAGGGAATACAGGGGTAGGGGAGATAGCTCTCAGTACAAGTGAGGGAATACAGGGGTAGGGAGATAGCTCTCAGTACAAGTGAGGGAATACAGGGGTAGGGGAGATAGCTCTCAGTACAAGTGAGGGAATACAGGGGTATGGGAGATAGCTCTCAGTACAAGTGAGGGAATACAGGGGTATGGGAGATAGCTCTCAGTACAAGTGAGGGAATACAGGGGTAGGGGAGATAGCTCTCAGTACAAGTGAGGGAATACAGGGTTATGGGAGATAGCTCTCAGTACAAGTGAGGGAATACAGGGGTATGGGAGATAGCTCTCAGTACAAGTGAGGGAATACAGGGGTAGGGGAGATAGCTCTCAGTACAAGTGAGGGAATACAGGGTTATGGGAGATAGCTCTCAGTACAAGTGAGGGAATAAAGGGTTATGGGAGATAGCTCTCAGTACAAGTGAGGGAATACAGGGGTATGGGAGATAGCTCTCAGTACAAGTGAGGGAATACAGGGGTAGGGGAGATAGCTCTCAGTACAAGTGAGGGAATACAGGGGTAGGGGGGATAGCTCTCAGTACAAGTGAGGGAATACAGGGGTAGGGGGATAGCTCTCAGTACAAGTGAGGGAATACAGGGGTAGGGGGATAGCTCTCAGTACAAGTGAGGGAATACAGGGGTAGGGGAGATAGCTCTCAGTACAAGTGAGGGAATACAGGGGTATGGGAGATAGCTCTCAGTACAAGTGAGGGAATACAGGGTAGGGGAGATAGCTCTCAGTACAAGTGAGGGAATACAGGGGTATGGGAGATAGCTCTCAGTACAAGTGAGGGAATACAGGGGTTATGGGAGATAGCTCTCAGTACAAGTGAGGGAATACAGGGGTATGGGAGATAGCTCTCAGTACAAGTGAGGGAATACAGGGGTATGGGAGATAGCTCTTAGTACAAGTTGATCCAGGGACTGGTCCGATTGCCATCTTGGAGTCAGGAAGGAATTTTTCTCCCTCTGAGGCAATGGCATAACTATAGAGCCCATGGTTGTGGGGGGACCGCAGGGTCTGTTTCCCCCCCCCAGTCGCACCACTAGCTATGGGGAGCTGGGGAGCTGGGGATGTGAGAGAGAGAAAGGGCAGGACAAGAGGCCAGTAACGGTTGAAGTGAGCGTCAGGCCTCTCCAAAGATTTTTTTGCAGGGGGACTAGGCGCATTCTAGGGACAGGTATGGGACCTGTTATCCAGAATGCTTAGGACCTGGGGTTTCCGGATAAGGGATCTTTCCATAATTTGGTTCTCCATAACTCAAGTCTGCTAAAAATCATTTAAATATTGAATAAACCCAATAAGATAGTTTTGCCTCCAAAAAGGATTAATTACACCTTAGTTAGCATCAAGTACAGGCACTGTTTTATAATTAAAGAGAAAAAGGAAATCAGTTTTAAAAATTATAATTATTTGCTTATAATGGAGTTTATGGGAGATGGCCTTTCCATAATTCGGAACTTTCTGAAGAACGGGTTTCCAGATAAGGGATCCCATACCTGTACACAGCTTCTCTGAGGCAAATTACAGAGGCTTCAGAGGGCTTTTTGCCATTCTCTGGATCAACTAGCAGTAAGGCAAGTTTCATATAGACATAAAAGGTTGAACTTGATGGACGTGTGTCTCTTTTCAACCTAACATACTATGTTACTATATTAGCCCAAAAAACCCAGTGCAATACGCAACGTTTGTCGCCAAAATTCTAGGGGAATTGTGTCAACCAAGAGATGCGGCTACATTTTGCATGTGTGACTTGGTGTGAGCTATAGTGGAACACAGGAGCAATATTTGCATCCATTTCTAAGTATTATAGGTGTCACTTGGGTGAAACATGTCATTATGCTGATTGTTGGCTATAGGGAGACAAAGCACGGGGTCTCGGTCCCACTTGGCTCTCATGCAGGTAAGCTGCTTCCGGTGATCACACACAGGTCTGTGTCAGTGATTGACAGCTCGGGCAGCCCAGTCCTGTCTGTACTGAACAGAGCCACTCTCACTGCCGTCAGTGTTGAAAAAGAGGTTGATCCAGCCCGGCTGGAACGGCACAGAGCAAGGCAGGCTGGGTGATTTCCTTCACTTCCAGAACAATAAGTGTGGCTTGTGATACATATACAGGTATGGGATCTGTTATCCAGAAGCCCGTTATCCAGAAAGTTCCAAATTATGGGAAAGCCATCTCCCATAGACAGTGATGATTTCCTTTTTCTCTGTTATAATAAAATAATACCGTCTACTTGATCCCAACTAAGATATAATTAATCCTTATTGGATGCAGAACAAACCTATTGGGTTTATTTAATTCTTAAATGATTTTTTAGTAGACTTAAGGTATGGAGATCCAAATTACAGAAAGATCCCTTATCCGGAAAATATGCAGGGGCATGCAGGGACTGACCTTGTGGTTAGTGCTTTTATTTTTCTGATCCAAAAATCAAGTGCTGTTGCTAAGGTTCATGGATAGGGTATCTCAGGGGAAGTTTCTAGGCAGTCGGTGTGAGCATGTTTCCTAGTGTTTGTTTCCTGCTCCACTGTGAGTATCTTCTGGTGACATTGTGCATCTTGACTTTTAATTTTGTTTCTCTTCCTGATTTTCTTTTTTTATGCCATACCAAATAAATCTAAATATAACACCTAGAAGTTGCACAGGGAGCTCTGCAGAACTCTTTTACCACTTACCCAGAACTATTCCAGCCCAAAGCTTTAAGGCAATGGCACACACAGCTTTGTAGCCACATTTTGCCTCCTATTTATTGGGATAACTAGGCTGGTTGCACAAGTGAGCTTGAGGGTGGCAGCTGCTCACTTGGGGCGAATATACAGTAATACCAGTTGCCCACAGGAGCCATTGTTTCTAAGAGATTTGAGGGCTCATTTATGACCTTAATTACAGTGTGCAAAGTTCAATTTCCGGTGCAATTTGCCATGCTTTTACCTACAATGCAGTGTTTTCCCAATGATTCCGGCATAGGGAGTTGCACTCTCCTCAACGGCTGCATGTGCATTGAACTCAAGTTACATAGTTACATAGGGTTGAAAAAAGACCAGTGTCCATCAAGTTCAACCCATCCAAGTAAACCCAGCACACCTAACCCACACCTACCAATCTATACACTCACATACATAAACTATATATACAACCACTAGTACTAACTGTAGATATTAGTATCAATAGTTACCTAGTTACATAGGGCTTTTGTGGTCAAAATTGTCAGCCCAGATTGTGTCATTCCACTCAACAGCTGTTTGCTGTTGTTCAATTTCAAATTCCATTTGAATTTTTTTAGGCGCAAGTCTGATGAACCTATTGACCCAGCAAAATGAGGGATCCCTGGATCTGTGGGTTCTGGCAAATGCCAGAGGGGCTGCTGTAAGATGCCATAGACAGTCACTATTTATTGGGCTGGTGGGGGGGCTGTTTGGGCCTAACGGTATTTGAAATACCAGGGCCTATTTTGAATCCCAGTCCAGCCTGAAATTATGCAAACATTTAGGGTGAAGAGACACTGAGCTACTAGTAGCAGCTACTTTTTCATGGCTACTAAACGCCAGTAAATACCCTGCCATAGCCAATACTATGAATTGCCTCTGCTAAAACACACATAGAGACAATTATCAATAAATGATCAGCATTGCCTATTTTAGTAGCCACGACAAGTAGCTGCTACTAGTAGCTTTGTGTGTCTTCACCCTTAAGCTGGTGGCAGCTGCAGGGTTCCTCAGTATTAATAGGTGCACTTGCGCTTGCTCCCATCCCTCAAGGGTGTGGAACGGACACACTATACCAGCGGTTCTCAACCTGTGCAGCGGGACCCCTTTGGGGGTCGACCAACCCTTTCACAGGGGTCGCCTAAGACCATCGGAAAATACATATTTCCGATGGTCTTAGGAATAATTTTATGGTTGGGGGGTCACCATAACATGAGGAACTGTATTAAAGGGTCATGGGATTAGGAAGGTTGAGAACCACTGCACTATACAGAAGTGCAAGGAGTGTATTTAGAAGCATGTACCTTGAATGGCGTCAATGCATGCAAATTGTCTGCATTTTAGCATGGCTGTAAATGAGCCCTTTGGTAAATGCATCTAAGAACCAGCTGTGCTATGTTTATGTAGCAAGCAACTAGTTTCACAGTACCATCAACTAATAGGGCCGGAAATAGGGATAGGCAGAAGAGGCACGTTCTGGTGGTGCAACACTGGGAGGGGGTGGCGCTAGGAATGAACCTTTTATCTGCCTACCCATATTCCAGGCAATCAAGTCCCTCCAGTCCCACTCACGATAACCATCACGCCAGCTCCCCACCTCATCCACTACTCTTTGATGCTCGCCCATCTTTCCACCCCCCATAGCCATCACCGTGTGCATACAGGTGCGCTCACGCTGGTGGGGGTGAAGCAAGGTGGCCAGCCGGGTCGCCTAGGGCACTTGGCCGGCCATGTCAACAATACAAAATCTCCCCATAAATGTTTAAATGTAGGTGTTGCCTTGCTTATGGACTAGAAGCAGTGGCTTCAAGAACAGATCATGCATGTAGTAGTGGTATTCAGTCTGTCTGGCTAAACTAATATGAACAAGGCTCCACCATTTTCATTTATCGGACCTTCTGGCCATCGGGGGCCAAACGATCGGATCAATCTGATATTGCCCACCTCAAGTTGGGCACATCTGGCAAAGATCCACTCATTTGGCAACCTTACCAAATAAGTGTACCGTAATGAATGTTAACTGTGCCCCATGCACCCGAAGTACATATACAATAATACAAGAACACCCAACTAGAGCATACAGTCTGAGGCACAGGGAGATGAAGTGAATTGCCCAAGGTTACAAACCTCTAGCAAAGGAATTCAATAGCCAGTCCTAATACCGAGCCATTCACATACCCAATAGTACTTGTATGTTAATCATTGAAAGCGCATATTAGAAACATAGGAACAGCCTTTGCTAGAGGCACAGGAATTCCTTGCGATTAAAAAAAAAAGAAACCGATGGGCATGTCAGGGCACGGCTCAGCACCAGTCCCCTAGTACAGTCTTCTCATGTTTTCAGCCTGGTTTGTTAGCAATTGCAGGCAGTCTGTGTATGTTCTTAATTTCTATTTTTACACTATTTGGCTTATTTGAAAAAATACTTGGCTCTTTAGAAATAAACAGTAAAACTTAATTATAACACTGCAAAAAAATGTGCTAGAAGTTCCAGCTGCAACAGCACTGAGTACAGGGCAGCCCTATTGCATAAGAGACGCCTGCAGATTTCCTCTCGGTTTTGCATTTCATGCTATGAATATTTTCCAAAATAGGGACTTTTTTGGTGCTTGAAAAACCAGAGGAGGAAACTGGTGCTTTTCCATAGAGAGAGAGGTGCCCTTGACATTGCCGGAGGCAGTACATTTAATGACCGGCCCTTATGGTGACGTAGAAGAAGTTCAACCAAACCCAGACCTTTACTGACCTGCTAACAGATTAAGAAAATGGTAGAAGAGGCCCCAGAGGTACCTACTTACCCAGTATATTCCGGGACTTTGTTGAAAGCGACTGTAAAGATTCCAAACGGATCTTGGAAGTGCTGAGGTTTCCCTTTGTATCTCATGCCCAGAGGAGTAGTAAAGCAACTTCTCCAGCACTTCCTATATCATTTCTTGCTTCTCTCTTCCTTGCCGCCCTGAGACTCACACACACAAAAAAAAAAAAAAAGTTGTTCTTCCTCAAAATGGAATTTCAGGCTAAACTTAGATGGTAAACACACAAGTTTTTCCTCCCTCGACTGTGGCACAGGAAGCACGTTCATTAACACCAGAAGCTACCCCGCTGCTGCTGCTGACAGCCATTACAATTATTGTAACCTGAGAGTCCTAAAGGGGAAAAAAAATCTTCTGTTTTCTGTTTGGTTAACTCTTAAATCCCCCCCACCTACTTGGTCTCAGTAGCTTGGGCAAGTCAAAACTCAGCACCTCCAGGGCATGTTTAGTGGCCTTGTTGTGCATCTTTCTGCACAAACTGATTCTGCACAATGGAGTTTCAGGGCTAATATTTCTACCTATATAGAATTAGGGATCAATTCTATTCGTCTGAACCCCGAATCCTTCATGAAAGATTCGTCCGAATACCAATCCCAATCCTAATCTGAAATGGGACGGGTGAAAGAGAACCACACCCTGCACGGTTTGGTGAAAAATGTTTAACTTCTGTGTTTATGTGACGAAAAGTCATGTGATTTTAAGGATTTGGATTCGGTTCGGACAAATCCGCATCCTGGAGAAAAAGGTTGAATCTTGGCTGAATCCTGGATTTGGCACCTCCCTATATAGAATAAATCCAGTGAAAAATAGCTGCGTCCAGCACAGTATTGTGATCACAAACTCACCAAAGGGTCCAGGAGCACCAACCCCAAACCCTCAGCCTACGGTGCAAAGATTACCACTATGATTAAGTGTTCTTGGAGCACAAAATGCCTTGAGATATTGCTCAAATAATTTTGTTTTTAACTTATTTTTGCACAAAGATCTTTGGGTTTTTTTGAGTGCCTTTTCCCCCTGCCTCAGAATAGATGGGGGGGGCGGGATAGTTTTTTATTGTCTGAGCCACAAATAGGGCCGGCCTGAAGCAAGATGCATTCCTGGGCAATTTTACAGTGTATATTCCCATTCTGCACATTACAAGCTGATATCTAATACTGTCCAGTTTACTGCTTGTGGTGTATATTACAAGGGTCTGTTCCAGGGGTGTTGAACCTGCCACCTTGCAGCTGTTGTCGAACTATATTTCTGAGTATTTTGTGTAAGATCCCTATCACATTCGCACACTAAGGTCAGTTTTCTCCAACCTGTAAGGAGAGGAAACCTGAGCACCTGGGAAAACCCAAGCAGACACAGGGAGGACATACAAACACCTTGCAGATAGTGCCCTGTTTAGGGTGAAGACACACTGAGCTACTAGTAGCAGCTACTTGTCACGGCTACTAAACACTAGAAAATCCCCTGCCATAGACAGTACTGAGAATTGCCTCTGCTAAAACACACGTAGAGACAATTATCAGTCAATGATTAGCATTGTCTGTTTCTGTAGCCGTGACAAGTAGCTGCTACTAGTAGCTCTGTCTGTCTCCACCCTTAGAATTGAATGCATGATCCCAGAACAAACAGACCCACCGCGATAGAAGGATTGTCAACCAATCAGCTATTTCTGGGCCTGCTTTTGTACAGGAGATGAATACTTTGGTGCCACAGTCCTTCTGCAGAGGTTATATCCACAGTAAACAGGGCACACTCCAAGGACTTAAACTACAGGCATATGATTCCTTATCCAGAAAGCTCCAAATAAGGGGTTAGCGGCGAAGTCCATTCCATGTGCTTGCACCCAGGCCAACGCATTGCCTCCAGGTGCAGTCACATCTGAAAGCTGATCGGAAAGCAGGGGCCGATTCTCGGCCTGCGTTTATCCACATTCCGAGAATAAACCCCCTCTGGCATTAGCCTTAATCCTGCTAAAAACTCAGAATCCTCCAGTGGTGTAAACATTGAATTCTACATAAGATCTTGGGTCTGAACAATGCAAAAAAGATAGCTGGAAAATCACCCACTGTGAGTAGGAATGGGACAATATGCTTTGTTAATGACTAAATATCATAGGAATAAATACAGGTCCTTTGTTCAGAAACCGTTATCCAGAAAGCTCTCTATTATGGGAAGGCCCTTTTCCACAGAGCCATGGTAAGCAAATAATTCTAATTTTTCAAAATGATTTCCCTTTTTCTATGTAATAATAAAACAGTACCTTGTACTTGATCCCAACTAAGATATAATTACCCATTATTGGGGGCAGAACAGCCCTACTGGGTTTATTTAATGGTTAAATGATTACCTTTTCTCTGTAATAATAAAACAGTACCTGTACTTGATCCCAACTAAGATAAAATTAATAATTATTAGAGCCCAAACGATCCTATTGGGTTTAATTACTGTTTAAATAATTTTTTTAGTAGACTTAAGGTAGGAGATCCAAATTACGGAAAGCCCAGGTACTGCGCATTCTGGATAATTGGTCTCCTATTCCTCTTAAGAAGAAAGAGATTATTTGTAATTAGAGATTGGTGGACGCTGCATATATATTCAAATCACACATTTTAGGGCTCATTTACAAGTGCAGTGTGCAAAATGCAATTTTGAGCACAAAACAAAGTACAGGTATCGGACCCCTTATCCCATTATCCAGAAAGTTCCGAATTACGGAAAGGCCATCTCCCATAGACTCCATTTTAATCAAATAATTCACATTTTTAAAAATGGTTTCTTTTTTCTCTGTAATAATAAAACAGTACCTTGTACTTGATCCCAACTAAGATATAATTACCCCTTATTGGGGGCAGAACAGCCCTATTGGGTTTATTTAATGGTTAAATGATTCCCTTTTTCTATGTAATAATAAAACAGCACCTTGTACTTGATGGTAACTAAGCTGCATGAATCCATATTGAAGGCAAAACCACCCTATTGGGTTTATTTAATGTTGTAATGTATTTTAGCAGATATAAGGTATGGGGTTCCAAATTATGGAAAGACCCCTTTATCCTGAAAACCCCAGGTCCCAAGCATTCTGGATAATAGATCCTATACCTGAATAACAATTTTTATCAACAATTTGAATGAGTCTGGTTTCCTGAACTGAAGATCCTATAACCTAGATGATCGATAGATAAATGATAGATAGATAGATAGATAGATAGATAGATACATCTGCTAGATGTACAGGTATGGGACCTGTTATTCAGAAAGCTCGGGACCGGGGGTTATCCGGATAAGGGGTCTTTCCGTAATTTGGATCTCCATGCCTTAAGTCATTTAAATCATTTAAACATTAAATAAACCCAATGGGATTGTTTTGCCTCCAATAAGGATTAATTATATCTTAGTTGGGATCAAGTACAGGTACTGTTTTATTATTACAGAGAAAAGGGAATCATTTAACCATTAAATAAACCCAATAGGGCTGTTCTGCCCCAATAAGGGGTAATTATATCTTAATTGGGATCAAGTACAGGTACTGTTTTATCATTACAGAGAAAAAGCAAATAATTTTAAAAAATCTGAATTATTTGCTTATAATGGAGTCTATGGGAGATGACCTTCCCGTAATTCGGAACTTTATGGATAACGGGTTTCCGGATAAGTGATCCCATACCTGTACCCGGATTTTACATTTTCCCTGGGACCAGAAAATAATGCAGGAAAATGTAAGATCAGAGTAGTGAGTTAAGGACACATAAAGGCCAAGTATATAGAGCAAATAGACAAAGGAATTATTTTTCTTTAGTGTGTTAGTTAAAAGGTTTCAGCTGTAAAGCACTGAGAGAACATCAGGCACATATATGTATTTCTCTTGGCCAGAAGGTTGCACTTATCTTACATCATGTGTTATGTCAGTACACAGCAGTGCAGGATTGTTTCCTTATGGCCAAGTAATGCGGTACTGTGATTTGATTGGGAGGGTAGGTGTGTTTGTGTGTGTGAAGGGGTGTGTGTGGGTGTGTGTGGTCACTTACCTAAGTGGGTAAATCCTCTTGCCGTACTTTACATTTTGGTCACTTACCTAAGTGGGTAAATCCTCTTGCCGTACTTTACATTTTGGTCACTTACCTAAGTGGGTAAATCCTCTTGCCGTACTTTACATTTTGGTCACTTACCTTAGTGGGTAAATCCTCTTGCCGCACTTTACATTTTGGTCACTTACCTAAGTGGGTAAATCCTCTTGCCGCACTTTACATTTTGGTCACTTACCTAAGTGGGTAAATCCTCTTGCCGCACTTTACATTTTGGTCACTTACCTAAGTGGGTAAATCCTCTTGCCGCACTTTACATTTTGGTCACTTACCTTAGTGGATAAATCCTCTTGCCGCACTTTACATTTTGGTCACTTACCTAAGTGGGTAAATCCTCTTGCTGCACTTTACATTTTGGTCACTTACCTAAGTGATTAAATCCTCTTGCTGCACTTTACATTTTGGTCACTTACCTAAGTGGATAAATCCTCTTGCCGCACTTTACATTTTGGTCACTTACCTAAGTGATTAAATCCTCTTGCCGCACTTTACATTTTGGTCACTTACCTAAGTGGATAAATCCTCTTGCCGCACTTTACATTTTGGTCACTTACCTAAGTGGATAAATCCTCTTGCCGCACTTTACATTTTGGTCACTTACCTAAGTGGGTAAATCCTCTTGCCGCACTTTACATTTTGGTCACTTACCTTAGTGATTAAATCCTCTTGCCGCACTTTACATTTTGGTCACTTACCTAAGTGGGTAAATCCTCTTGCTGCACTTTACATTTTGGTCACTTACCTAAGTGGGTAAATCCTCTTGCCGCACTTTACATTTTGGTCACTTACCTTAGTGAATAAATCCTCTTGCCGCACTTTACATTTTGGTCACTTACCTAAGTGGGTAAATCCTCTTGCCGCACAAAACATTTTGGTCACTTACCTAAGTGGGTAAATCCTCTTGCCGCACTTTACATTTTGGTCACTTACCTTAGTGGGTAAATCCTCTTGCCGCACTTTACATTTTGGTCACTTACCTTAGTGATTAAATCCTCTTGCCGCACTTTACATTTTGGTCACTTACCTTAGTGGGTAAATCCTTTTGCCCACTTTACATTTTGGTCACTTACCTTAGTGATTAAATCCTCTTGCCGCACTTTACATTTTGGTCACTTACCTTAGTGGGTAAATCCTCTTGCCGCACTTTACATTTTGGTCACTTACCTTTAATAATAATGGCACCTACTGGACACAGAGACACTTTGCAGCACAGATATGAGAAATCCTCTCCAGCTCTTGCAGTTGTTTCTGTAACATGAAAGCATTAGAGCTCAGTTTATACTGTAGGTTTGTTCCCAGTTGCCAATCAGAATTGAGCATTGGTACAGTTAGCGTGAGGGCAGGACATGGTGCCCCCATCTATAGTGCTTTGGTGATATTCACTTAGGAAGCAACCTTTCTAACATGAATAATAATTTGCCAGACAATAAAGCTTGGTTTTATGTTGCCGGGACTAATGACTATAGCAACCAGTTAATATTTTATATTTATGAACCACGGACACTTTAATGCAAAAGTGATGTTGCTAGTAGCAACACATCAGCTAAAAGTGCCTGTTGGAGGCAAAAAGGGGAAAATACAGTTGGGCTCATTATCAACACTGGGCACGACTGCACCTGTGCAGTAACCCATAGCAACCAGTCAGTGATTAGTTGGGCTCACACAGCTGAAGGTAGAACTATAAAAATGTTATTGGTCACCAAGGATTACTGCCCAGTGTTGGTAACTGCCCCTCTGCCATAGGAAACATTTAATGCGGGGCAAGGACATAAAAAAAAAACAATGTATTGGTATTTATTTACATTCTGTTACATGTTAAGGTTGGTATATAATAAGGTTGGGACTGAGTTTACAAAGAAACGTGAGTGTATGGACTTACTTTGTTTGGTATATAGGAGCAGGGCAGATCCCTGGGGGTAGAGGGGCAACATTCTATAAAGCCTGTCAATACTGGGAACAAAAATAATGTATTTTACGGTGCGGCAAATGTCATCTTTTTATGGGGATTTCTAGTGGGAAAAGTGTATATTTGCTGCAGCCCTGCATAACTGCCAAATCCTGGCTCTGTGTCTCCCAACCAGCACTAAGATTAAATGCGGCAAAAAACGTTGTGGAACTTGCTCATTTGTTGCACCAAAAAAACTTAATATAGAGGGCATACCAAAAACAAAAGACTTTATTAATTGCCGCTCTATATATGTTGTATACTTATTAGTCTGTCCCTGTAACAAGTTTTATGTTGGTAGGACTATTAGATCGGTAGGGACCAGAATTTCTGAACATGTACGGAACATCAGGGCTGGAAAAACTAATCATGGGGTCCCTAGACATTTTAAGCATGCGCATAATAGTGACCCAAAAGGTCTGATCTTCGTTGGCCTTGAACAAATAACATCTAGTATTAGAGGGGGCGACCGTTTTATTAAACTTAGACAAAGAGAAACCTTCTGGATTTTTAAACTCAACACGTTGCATCCATTGGGGCTTAATGTAGATATAGATTTGGCTGCTTTCTGATTTTAGGCTTCCCTTATTAGTCTAGTTAAGGACTTAGTTTCACTGTTGGTTTTTAAGTTAGATAGATTATGATTAGTCTTAAATTGACCCATTTTAATTGATATGAGGACAAATCGAGCAATGTATACGGCATGATATTTTCTCTTTTTGTATTTTTATAATAAGTGATATATTTTTGATATTGCTGAGATGGTCTCGGGTCGCCGGCACCATAGGTTATCATTATAAATATTTGACTAACAAATCTTGATATACACGTATTTTGTAAAGATAGGCATATTGACACTTATTGTCCTCTTATATCTATGGGTATGCTTTATTTTATTATATCTTGCTGTTGGCGGGTAAAGATAGGCATTTATTGTCCTCTTATATTTATATGTATGTGTTATTTTATTTTATTACTCCGCTGATTTTAATCAATCCCCACTGTGTGAAATTACTATGTATGTTTCCGTAAAGTTTAAAAAAAAAAAAAGTGGGAAGGGTATAAATAGCCAGGGGGATTGATGGTGGGCTCATTTGCTCCTGAGGAAGCGTGCCGTGAGCACGCGAAACGCGTTGGGCTTTTTGTTGTGTCTGATATACTGCTTCACACTGTAAGTAGCCTGCATTGTGCAGGGGCTTTATTTTACATATTAAACGATTTTATACTATTTTCAATTCCTCTTCATTCCATATACTCTGAGGACTAAGGATGCACTGCAATCAATAGCTGAATTGACTTCTCTACATGCTCTTATTTTAATTAAATCTGGTGAGCATTTACTTTGGACACATCGTGTGGGTGTGATACACTGCATTGGGCTGATATATAAGCACTTTTGATTGTTCGATTCACTTAATATATTTGCACATTTTGCACCAAATTAGAACGCTAAAAATCTTTTAGCGTTTTAGTCACAAAGAAAGTTTTGTACATATTGCACTAGTTTTGCTTTTGTTTTTCTCTAATTCCATGCGCTTCCATCAACACGATTACACACATCTGAGACCCATCTAAAAAGGGAGGGTTGTTCTTATGAGGAGGCAGCACACGATCACACAGTTTCTACTATACTGAAGATTTGGTTTCAAAGAACTCCACCAAGAAGCGCTGAGTATTTGGGGGACCACCCTATTAACTGTAGCACTAAGATTAAAGGCTATTTTAGGGGAAAACTCTCCAAATTCACTAAAATCAGTAAAAGAAACAAAACCTGCTGGTCTGGGGGCTCCATCCAACTATTTACCCTCTTTTTTTTTTTTTTTTTTTTTTTAGCTAAAATGAGGGTTATTTGGCAGAAAATCTCTCAGAAGTGAATGCTCTTACCTCTCACTGCAGTGACACCAACGGACTGAACCAACTGTCACTCCCCTAGGGGTGAAGTCACCTCTCATCACATGACAGGTGCTGCTATTAAAGGGGAAGTGTACCCTTAGCCTGAATAGTGGGTAGAGACACTCAGCCCCTACAATAGGAAGGCCTTTGTCCCTAATTGGGGAAATGCTTTATACAAGGTATGTATGGGGGGGGAGATTTCATTCATTGCTCTGGCAGTGACCAGGCTGCTTGGCTGGGGGGCTTTAAACTAATCTTTAAGTAGAAGCTGTTGCATCCTGGGAAACAGGAAGTGATCCTGTATCCACTCTGATGTCAGTAACACAATTTGCCTTACATATTACAGAAACCCCCATAAAGCAGGGCTTAGGCATCCACTTGGGAGAGGTAAGGGGTCACTTGCCATCCCCCCGAGGTCTCCCCACAAGCAGAGCAATGCCGCTGTCTCCATAATAGAATAAAGATTCTCTGCTTCAGTACATCGATTGCTTTATTTCCATGTGGCTGCGCTGTATGGGAAGTTTTGCTTTCACTGATTTTCTGTTTGTGTGACCCCTAGAGGGGGTTTTAGTTCGACAACTGTTTGTGTCTAATCCCACTGGGATGTTACTATAATATTTGGATAATGTTACACTAGGTCCCTGGCAGGGGTTTGTTTTTGTTTAGGCGACCTAACCTTTGGTTAAGCTACTGCGGCTACTGCCTGCTTGGTTTGCAATAAATTCTGATGGCTGATGGGATTTACATGATTACAAGTAGAAATGAAGTCATAGAAACTCATAAAACCCCTTCTCTGCTAACCTGTCAGGTTTTACTGCTTCCTTACTACAGTGTTTGGGTTGGAGATGTATTTCCTATACCAGCAGTCGGACTGGGGTACCCGACTCAAGGGCCCACCACCACTCCTGCTCCACCTTGCAACCCTGTACTGCTTACTTAAATAAAGATGGGCATGTCTTCCACTTTGGTTGGGCCAGTCAGGCTCTGTATACCGTACTCTGTCTCTTGGTGCATCTCGCCGAATTGGTTTGGAGGAATCTTGAAAGCCCAGAGCTCCCAAACAAACACTGGTGTGAAGTCCAGGGGCAGGCCAAGCCGACCGGGCGCCCTAGGCAACCCGGTCGGCCAACTCCGCCCACCTCCCCGCCCCCCCCCCGAACGGCGCATGCGCGCCAAAGCACAGGAGAAGGTTCGGGGGGGGCGGAGCGATTAGATCGCTTATTGCCTCCGCCGCTAATGACAAGCAGTGGAGGCAATGACAAAGTAGCACTAGGGGTAGGCAGGAGAGGCTCCTGCCTGGCACCCCTTAATCATTGCGCCCTAGGCAGCTGCCTGGTGAAGTCATGCTTTCAACCCTCTCTTTATGTATACAACAGTGCCTAATGCAGGCTGCACAGTATTCATGGGGGTAGCTGCATGTCTCTGTGATCTAAAATGGAGCGCAGAGACCTCTCCAACCCTCCCCTCGTGTATACAGCAGTGCTAAACACAGTCAGAACTGTATTCATAGGGGTTGCTATACATCTCTGTGTTCTGAATGGAGCGCAGAGACCTCTCCAACCCTCTTCTTGTGTATACAATGGTGCCAAACCCATGCAGAACTGTATTTATGACAGTAGCTGTGCGTCTCTGCTCTGAAATGGAGCACAGAGACCTGCAGAAGGATATAAAGTGCAAAAAATGGCCCATTGCACCCCTTTTTTTTGCACTTTCCACCCTGCCTTCCAGTGGGAAAATGAGCCAAATACAATTACTATTTTTCCATAAATGTGCTTACTCTATTCAGGTTAATAGTAGGTTAATAGAGAGTTGTAAAGTCTCCCACAAATGGTGGCGTGCTCTATTCACACCCTTTTGATAAATATTTCCCAGGGATTTAATATGTATTTAGTTTGAACCAGCTGTATATAGATTTAGCATGTTGTCAATTTGGCATTTAAACTCACCCAGAAGTAGTGTCGGTAACAAACTGGAGGAGAAATTAGTGGGATCCTGAGGTTTTATTAATACAGGTATTAGTGTTATATTTATATTTACGTTTGGGAAAAAGTGGAGTGAAATCCGAAAATTTCTGACGTGGTCATACAAAAATATTGTCGTACGATACAAAAGTTCCGAAATTTTCGTATCCGAACAATCATAAACGGTGCGAAAAACTTTCTGACTTTGAACCTTCAGTGCATGATTTTGGAATCCTCCCATAGGACTCAGTGGCACTCTGCAGCTCCAACCCGGCCCAAGGAAAGTCTCCCATAGGGCTCAATGGCACTCTGCAGCTCCAACCCGGCCCAAGGAAAGTCTCCCATAGGGCTCAATGGCACTCTGAAGCTCCAACCCGGCCCAAGGAAAGTCTCCCATAGGGCTCAATGGCACTCTGCAGCTCCAACCCGGCCCAAGGAAAGTCTCCCATAGGGCTCAATGGCACTCTGAAGCTCCAACCCGGCCCAAGGAAAGTCTCCCATAGGGCTCAATGGCACTCTGCAGCTCCAACCCGGCCCAAGGAAAGTCTCCCATAGGGCTCAATGGCACTCTGCAGCTCCAACCTGGCCCAAGGAAAGGTCTCCCATAGGGCTCAATGGCACTCTACAGCTCCAACCTGGCCCAAGGAAAGTCTCCCATAGGGCTCAATGGCACTCTGCAGCTCCAACCCAGCCCAAGGAAAGTCTCCCATAGGGCTCAATGGCACTCTGCAGCTCCAACCTGGCCCAAGGAAAGTCTCCCATAGGGCTCAATGGCACTCTGCAGCTCCAACCCGGCCCAAGGAAAGTCTCCCATAGGGCTCAATGGCACTCTGCAGCTCCAACCTGGCCCAAGGAAAGTCTCCCATAGGGCTCATTGGCACTCTGCAGCTCCAACCCGGCCCAAGGAAAGTCTCCCATAGGGCTCAATGGCACTCTGCAGCTCCAACCTGGCCCAAGGAAAGTCTCCCATAGGGCTCAATGGCACTCTGCAGCTCCATCCCGGCCCAAGGAAAGTCTTCCATAGGACTCAATGGCACTCTGCAGCTCCAACCCGGGCCCAAGGAAAGTCTTCCATAGGACTCAATGGCACTCTGCAGCTCCAACCCGGCCCAAGGAAAGTCTCCCATAGGGCTCAATGGCACTGTGCAGCTCCAACCTGGCCCAAGGAAAGTCTCCCATAGGGCTCAATGGCACTCTGCAGCTCCATCCCGGCCCAAGGAAAGTCTTCCATAGGACTCAATGGCACTCTGCAGCTCCAACCCGGCCCAAGGAAAGTCTTCCATAGGACTCACTGGCACTCTGCAGCTCCAACCCGGCCCAAGGAAAGTCTCCCATAGGACTCAATGGCACTCTGCAGCTCCAACCTGGCCCAAGGAAAGTCTCCCATAGGGCTCAATGGCACTCTGCAGCCCCAACCTGGCCCAAGGAAAGTCTCCCATAGGGCTCAATGGCACTCTGCAGCTCCAACCCAGCCCAAGGAAAGTCTCCCATAGGGCTCAATGGCACTCTGCAGCTCCAACCTGGCCCAAGGAAAGTCTCCCATAGGACTCAATGGCACTCTGCAGCTCCAACCCGGCCCAAGGAAAGTCTCCCATAGGGCTCAATGGCACTCTGCAGCTCCAACCCGGCCCAAGGAAAGTCTCCCATAGGACTCAATGGCACTCTGCAGCTCCAACCCGGCCCAAGGAAAGTCTCCCATAGGGCTCAATGGCACTCTGCAGCTCCAACCCGGCCCAAGGAAAGTCTCCCATAGGACTCAATGGCACTCTGCAGCTCCAACCCGGCCCAAGGAAAGTCTCCCATAGGACTCAATGGCACTCTGCAGCTCCAACCCGGCCCAAGGAAAGTCTCCCATAGGGCTCAATGGCACTCTGCAGCTCCAACCCGGCCCAAGGAAAGTCTCCCATAGGGCTCAATGGCACTCTGCAGCTCCAACCCGGCCCAAGGAAAGTCTCCCATAGGATCAATGGCACTCTGCAGCTCCAACCCGGCCCAAGGAAAGTCTCCCATAGGGCTCAATGGCACTCTGCAGCTCCAACCCGGCCCAAGGAAAGCCTCCCATAGGACTCAATGGCACTCTGCAGCTCCAACCCGGCCCAAGGAAAGTCTCCCATAGGGCTCAATGGCACTCTGCAGCCCCAACCTGGCCCAAGGAAAGTCTCCCATAGGACTCAATGGCACTCTGCAGCTCCAACCCGGCCCAAGGAAAGTCTCCCATAGGACTCAATGGCACTCTGCAGCTCCAACCCGGCCCAAGGAAAGTCTCCCATAGGGCTCAATGGCACTCTGCAGCTCCAACCTGGCCCAAGGAAAGTCTCCCATAGGGCTCAATGGCACTCTGCAGCCCCAACCTGGCCCAAGGAAAGTCTCCCATAGGACTCAATGGCACTCTGCAGCTCCAACCCGGCCCAAGGAAAGTCTCCCATAGGGCTCAATGGCACTCTGCAGCTCCAACCCGGCCCAAGGAAAGCCTCCCATAGGACTCAATGGCACTCTGCAGCTCCAACCTGGCCCAAGCAAAGTCACATTACCGAAGCTTGAATGAAACTTTCGTACTCGTTGAGACAAATACGATTTTGTCACACAAATTGTCGCAAAGTACAAAAAAGTAGCGGAAATGAACAAAAAAAATTGCAGAAAATATGCACAGTTCTAAAAGTTAGAAAAAATACGAATTTCTTCCATTCGTACTCATTCAGACTTTAATGAATGGGCCCCTAGAATTGGCTGAGGTTATACACAGGGGTAATTTATTGCAAGGCCCAGAACACTAATGCATGCCCCTTTGTATTACTTATGAAGCACTTGTGCATTGGGGCAAGCTGTGCTCTGTAGAGGGCAGCATCATGAGGCAGGTAGGGGGACTCCTTTATGCCTCCCCACCTTCCTCTCTAGGATTGGGTGCTGCCCAGCGCAGGAAGCTCTTGATTCAAGGGAAATAGTTCAGGTCTCTGCACTCCAAGAAGCTTCTTTAATACATTAAGATACATAGCCACCTGTAACCTTATACCTGAGGTATCTCTGCACCCACTTGGATTTGGTGATATATTGGTAAAGGGACCCACATGGCAGCACCCTAATGCACACGCATACATAAAAAGGCACAACATGGGTTTATCTATTCTATATGTAGAAGCAGCATTGCCCAAATGCTTGGCGTGTGTGGCTGGGAAACATGCATGTAGCAGGTGCTAAACTAAATCTGATGCACGCCCACCGTACTGTCACGCAAAAACAAATATAAATGTGATACTTTTGTACTTAAAAAACAAAGGTAGTGAGCAGAGATGGGTTAACTGATGTTTCTCTGGTCAGTTTTGTGCAACATCACTGCACGTCTCTTGTCTCATGAAATTCATTTCCAGCCGACTGTAGCCGTAACCATGCAGTGTATCGTCAGATTTTTTTTTTCTTTTAGTGTCACCGAAATATTGTTTGTCATGGCATTAGCAATGGTAAAAAAAGAATTTAAGGATCCATACAGAGAATGGCTAGACTCGCCAAGTCTATCAGCCTGTGCCCAGTTTAAGGCTTGTGGCTTGTGTGCATCTGCCTGTCACTGCGCACACGGGGAGGATTTCAGCCAAAATATACAAACAAGTGCAGACTCTAAATGGGGACCTAGGCAGAATAGTACCTTTGGGGCCCCACCTTGCACGATGAACAAGAACGTGCTGCTGCTGTGCCAGTGCAAGCCAGTGCACCATGGTGCATTCCGATCAGGTCTGGACTGGGACTCAAGATAGGCCCTGGCATATCAAGTACACAGAGACCTAAACTGCCCCCCCACCAGCCCAATAAATAGTAACTGTCAATGGCATCTTACAGCAGCCCCTCTGGCATTTGCCACAACCCACAGATTGCCAGTCCAGGCCTGGTTTAGCTTAGTGATTCAAATTCATTTGCAACATTAATTTCACTTTTCACTGTAATTTCCAGGCCTCCAACTCCAGGTTAGTGCCTAGGGCACCTAATGGGTAATCTGGCACTGTAAAACTGTTCCCTGTGCCAGGCAGATACAAGGAAAGTAAATGGCACGAAGCAGTGACAGCTGGGCATTGTTCCTCTGAAGGATCTGAGAATTTGCTATGAGACATGGGTACATTTTCTTTTTATCTGTTTCATAGTGACAATATTTGCACTTTAGGGTAAGGCTAATGTCCCACGGGGAGAGTAGTTGCCCGTAATAAATATCTGCTACAGCAGGCAATTATTTTACTGGAAAAGCCTTTCCACCAGCAATGAAGGGAGTCACCGGTGAAAAATGTACCCCTGTATCTTACATAGTAACATAGTAACATAGTAAGTAGGGTTGAAAAAAGACATACGTCCATCAAGTTCAACCATAATGCCTATATATAACCTGCCTAACTACTAGTGTGCACTCTGTACTGTCTGTGTGCACTTCCAGCGTCGGAGTGGGCTGCCGGGGTACCAGGAAAAAACCCGGCGGGCCCCGGCAGCCCAGATCCGATATCCCCCAGGGCACTCCTGTGATCCACCGGCTCCCCCCCCCCAACACGTCGTAGGCAAGTTTCTTTTAGAAGTGATCGGGGGAGGGGGCCAGAGGGTGTTGGGGGCCACTGGGGGGTGCAGGGGCCCCTGAGGCAGAAGCCCCGGTGGGCCCTGCACACCCCAGTCCGACCCTGTGCACCTCCATAACTATGCAAAGGGAAAGAAGCACACCAGTTGTGTCGGCAATGCCTTTAAATCATTTATTTGCAGAAATGAGCAAAACAGCACAAGCTTTCGGGGGTGACCCCTTCCTCAGGTGCTTGGGAGCGGCCGTGAGCACCCTCTGAGAACATGTATGTAATTGGTGTGCTGAAGATTTTTCTTTATGTTCACCTCCATAACTACCAATCAGGTAATCAGAGCCTACACAAAAGCATGGAGGTTAACAATCAGTCCCCCCTGCTGCCCCAATTTGCTTGAGTAAAATATTTATTAAATAGTTAATAGCCAATGGTAGAAGTAAAAGGAGGGTATTTGGCAGCTGGCACCCATAAGAACTGATAGTGGCTTGTATCTGTATATTGAGCCACCCCACGGTTCTGCCTGTTTAGACCCCCCTCCTTCTCAACCTCAGCATTTATAGACCCCCCTCCTTCTCAACCTCAGCATTTATCTTGGAGTCCCCTAGGAGTTATTTGCAGAAAGATTTAAAAAAAAAAAAAAAAAAATCCAGGTTGATGAGAGACAGAATTCTCTAAATCTCTTCTTATTTAATGTGAATTTCCCCTTTAATCATTCCCATTGCAAACGCTATAGAGAATTAAACCTACTTGTGGCATTTTATTAGTGCAACAAACCCACAGTTGTGAATCCTTTGGAATATTTTCAGGTCAGGCATTAGATGTCATTTTGATGTTCCCACTACCAGTTGAAGGTGAATGTGATATTGTGCATTAATGGATGTAAATATGGGTATTTAGGAGTCCATGAGAGATTCCCTTGGTGCCTGATCTATCCCTGCTGCCTGCCAATGGGAGAGATGTTTATGAGAGTACCTAAGTAACATGCACTGGCATAGCTGGAATTCTCTGCCCAACTTCCAACAAACCCCGAGGGAGGCAAAACCAGGGACACTGTATCTATAACAGCCGGTATCTCGGGTTTGTTTGGGAAATGATACTGTGGGACACAAGCATGATTTCATGCCATGAATCGGCACGGGTGAGTACATATGTACATAATGTTGCCCCATGCTTTAGACTTAATGTTATCAACCTGGTTGCCAGGAGAAGTAAAGGGTTAATCACTTAGGGGGGGCAATTCTTAGGTACCTGCCCCCAGTAATCAGTAAGCTAAGACCCTGGGCAAAAGTTCAGCTTTTATTATTCAAACTTTCAGTTCTACTCTACTGCACATGTGCACAGCCCCAGACTAGCTGCAAGGGAACCCTGGGAAAGGAAAGATGGCTGTGCTGTGCTCACTAGAATAGTAGCCCAGGATGGAGTGCATTTTAGCAAGGAGGAGCACCAGTCTGGGTTTAAGGTAAGGGTTAATAATCACTGAGAGGTGTCCAATACTGATGCAGTTTGTCTTCACCTAACCCACGACTGCTAGAGATACACTGGGAAGTAGTCGTGCAACCAGTGGCACATGTAGTGATTCTGGGCATTTTGGCACCCAATGGCACATGTAGTGATTCTGGGCATTTTGGCACCCAATGGCACATGTAGTGATTCTGGGCATTTTGGCACCCAATGACACATGTAGTGATTCTGGGCATTTTGGCACCCAATGGCACATGTAGTGATTCTGGGCATTTTGGCACCCAATGACACATGTAGTGATTCTGGGGCATTTTGGCACCCAATGGCACATGTAGTGATTCTGAGCATTTTGGCACCAATGGCACATTGTAGTGATTCTGAGCAATTTTTGGCACCCAATGGCAAATGTAGTGATTCTGAGCATTTTGGCACCCAATGGCACATGTAGTGATTCTGGGCAGTTTGGCACCCAATGGCACATGTAGTGATTCTGGGCATTTTGGCACCCAATGCACATGTAGTGATTCTGGGCATTTTGGCACCCAATGGCACATGTAGTGATTCTGAGCATTTTGGCACCCAATGGCACATGTAGTGATTCCGGGCATTTTGGCACATGTAGTGATTCCGGGCATTTTGGCACATGTAGTGATTCTGAGCATTTTGGCACCCAATGGCACATGTAGTGATTCTGGGCAGTTTGGTCCCCAATGGCACATGTAGTGATTCTGAGCATTTTGGCACCCAATGGCACATGTAGTGATTCTGAGCATTTTGGCACCCAATGGCACATGTAGTGATTCTGGGCAGTTTGGCACCCAATGGCACATGTAGTGATTCTGGGCAGTTTGGCACCCAATGGCACATGTAGTGATTCTGGGCATTTTGGCACATGTAGTGATTCCGGGCATTTTGGCACCCAATGGCACATGTAGTGATTCTGAGCATTTTGGCACCCAATGGCACATGTAGTGATTCTGAGCATTTTGGCACCCTATGGCACATGTAGTTATTCTGGGCAGTTTGGCACCCAATGGCACATGTAGTGATTCTGGGCAGTTTGGCACCCGTAGGGATTCTGAGCATTTTGGCACCCAATGGCACATGTAGTGATTCTGGGCAGTTTGGTCCCCAATGGCACATGTAGTGATTCTGGGCAGTTTGGCACCCAATGGCACATGTAGTGATTCTGAGCATTTTGGCACCCAATGGCACATGTAGTGATTCTGGGCAGTTTGGCACCCAACGGCACATGTAGTGATTCTGAGCATTTTGGCACCCAACGGCACATGTAGTGATTCTGGGCAGTTTGGTCCCCAATGGCACATGTAGTGATTCTGAGCATTTTGGCACCCAACGGCACATGCAGTGATTCTGGGCAGTTTGGTCCCCAATGGCACATGTAGTGATTCTGGGCAGTTTGGCACCCAATGGCACATGCAGTGATTCTGGGCAGTTTGGCACCCAATGGCACATGCAGTGATTCTGTGCATTTTGGCACCCAATGGCACATGTAGTGATTCTGGGCAGTTTGGCACCCAATGGCACATGTAGTGATTCTGGGCAGTTTGGCACCCAATGGCACATGTAGTGATTCTGAGCATTTTGGCACCCATATCTACAGCTCCATGGGTGAAATGCTCTGTGTAGCTCTCTGGTTATTTGTAGCTTGGAACAAACTTTTTATTGTTGCTATCTAGCAGTCACAGCAAAGGTCGCTCTATGCAGGACTGGTTTCTGCCACCCCGTTGGCATGCCAACATTCCCAACCCACTTGACAAGAGATCCAAGAAAAGAAACTCTACTTGACAATGACACTTTAATTAGTTAACACCATCAAGAGCCGTTACTGCAGGGAGCATTGTTTCTCGCCAGGTGTAAACGGCACTAGTCATTGATATAAAACATACATGAGCAATGTCTCCTTGGTCCGGTTCAACTACAGTACTGAGTAACAAAGGGTTAACAAAAATAGCTCTGTTTCAAAAATTCACTCTCAACCACAATCACAACTGGTTTGGGACACGTAATGAGTTCTAGCGCCAACAATGCTCCGATGGCGCACAGGGAAAGTCCAATCTGCAACCCTCTGGGTGATGACTTGCGGCTACCGGCCTCCCCAGAAACCTTCATCTTCATCACGGGATCATGGAAGCTGGTGCTCAGAGCAATACAAAGGGCTACATCCCTACTCTAAGCGATATCCATACTTCCGCATTGTACGGTTTGGAAATAAACCCAACAAACCTTGTTCTCAACCTAAAAAGACAAGTGTTGTTTTTCCAATGTGCAAACACACAAGGCTATCAGGGTAGGGCTCAGCACAATACAATGTTTAGTCCTGCTGACACGGATGTACCTTAAAGGGGAAGGAAAGGCTAAATCACTATGGGAAGTTAAATGTTAGCTGGTGTGATGGAGTTGGATCTGCCAAATTGCTCAATAAGGGGCCAGCACAATGGCCCATGATGGCACAGCCTGGATACAATTCAAACTGCATAAAGACGTACTTGATGGGGTCCTCTCATTGCAACCCAATTGCCCCATCTGCACCACAAACAGGGCACTTCCCATTGTTGTTAACAGGCAGCATGTTTCCCATTCACTGGAATGTAACATTGGCCTAAGGAATTACCGTTCCTATGCAGAATTAGCTGACAATAATAGCAATACATCTTTTTTTTTTTCTTTTTTAACAAGATCATTTAGTTGGGCTAAAGTAGAAAACATAATCTGAACTTTTTTCACAAATATTAAGTTGGCCATATATTGAAATATCTGCTCGTTTAGTGACCTTCCCCAATACACCCATATTGATGTAGGAGATATGGGACTGATCACATTGACAGGATACAGGCTGTTGGGACAAGGACCGTATCAACGAGCCAATGCGCTTCTCACCCTGACTGGATTTTTATACCTGTCCTAATGACATCTGGATGATTTTTGCAAGAAAAAAAGACTTTAAGTCCCAGAATTCATCACATCACATGTATTCATAGTGTATTCTACATAAGCCCAAGTGAATGAGCACACACACAAAAAAAAAAAAAATAGGGGGTATATTTCTCCTTTAAAGGGGTGGTTCACCTTTACATTTAATTTATCATAGAATGTATGTCATATTCTGAGCAACTTTTGCAATTGGTCTTCATTATTTTTTCAGTCAGTGAAAAGTAAAGTATTACTTATCCTTCTGTTCAGGCCCTCTCCTTTTCATATGCCAGTCTCTCATTCAAACCGCTGCCTGGTTGCTAGGGAATATAAGACTCTAGCAACCAAGCTCCTGAAATACCAAAGAATAGAAACATATTGTAATTTAAAGGTGAACAACCCCTTTAACGTTGATGCAAATGCACTTGCATGGCAGGGGAAGAGCAAGTCAGTGCGCGCACACAGGGTGGATTTCAGTATAAAAGGGCAAGTCATCCTTCTCTCTGCTCCAGAGGAGAAAACCTCAAGCGTGACAGAGCCCTAAGTTGAAAAAAAAGTTTGCCATCATGGGGTCAGTAGTCTCCACTATATAAGTTTAACTAGCCAAGTCTTGTTCATTCAGGATATTCACCCACTCTGAAGAGTCAGTGCTTACAGGACTGTGTCCCTCTCTAATTCCCATGGCAGTTGAATGCTCAGCACAGACGCTGGGAGACCGGGGTCAGACCCATCAAACACTGGGGCATTTAGACACGGACTCAGAAATGAGTGAGCAACTTCGAAAAGTTAAAAGGAAAAGTGTATTGTGCATTCTCTCTTTCCAGGAGCAGTATATTGCTTAACAAATAAGCCATCTTATCAAGGAGAGATAGTCTTGACCTATCAGACAACATTTTGGTTTTAGCAGGAAAAAAAAAAATCTGGTTTTCACATAGAGCTCTCTCCTAATGATCATGAAGATAAACCTACTGACACCGCCAGTTGAATAAAAACAACATTAAAGACATTTGCCAACTGCTCCTATGGTTAGTGTTATGTCCCAAGGCACTGAAGACAATTCCTAGTATGGGATCTCTTATTCAGAAACCTTCAAATTACAGGAAGGCCGTCTCCTATAGTGCATTTTCTTATCTTTAATTTAACAGTACCTTGTACTTGATGGGAACTAAGCTGCATACATTTATGGTGGTGGAAAAACAATCCTATTTGGGCTTAAATTAATGTTTCTTAGCAGACTTAAGATCTGGTGATCCAAATGACATAAAAATCTTTTATTCGGTAAACCCTCAGGTCCTAGGCATTCTGGATAATAGATCCCATATCTATAGTAGCTGAAAAGCCCACTCAAATGAATCCCATCCATCACATTAGTAAGTAGCTGAATTAGATGCCAGAAACTCCAAAACTATTAACATATACAAAAAAAAACATTTAAATCTGAAGCTGCAGTTACTTAAACCTTCCACAAGGGGAGTCCAAAACACAATGTTGCTGGATTGCAAGCCCCAGCACACACTCACACTGGAAATCTTGTTTTATCAACAGCTCCCAAGCCTTTACCTACCAATGTAAGAAAACCTTTACACACAAGCAATAGGAGCACTGTATACTTACTGTAGGAGAGTCAGACTAACTCACATCTTTAACAACAAACCCCTTAAAAGCTATGGGGAGGGACCACCGTGTGTTCTTATTCAATAAGTTGTGCCATTTTTCTGTAAACTGTATTAGTCAAAGAAGAACAATTTTGTTTTTTTCTTTGTAGCTGTTAAGAACAGGAGATTGTTGAAATACAAAATGCACAAGGGGTAACATACAGCACACTGAAACTCTTCTCCATTTCACAGTAAGTGGTTGAATTACAATACAAAAACACACGGAGTAAAATCCAGTTGCTCTTTGCCAGTAAGATTAGCTGGGCTGGGCCCTTAGAATGGAACACATGGGCAATAAATGCAGCCGCCTCGCTCGTGCCCTTGTGCATCCATAGATTGGGCATACAGTTCCAGATGTTTGCACTTGGAATGGTCCCTCTATATCTGACTGAGCAGGAAGAAGAAATTTAATGCTGGACAAGTGACACGCTTCCGTAGGACCCGCATACACTGAGGCATTATGGGACTCTCAATGCAACTAAAGTCAGTGAGTGGAAGGGTATATGTGTCTGTATTTGGGCAATTGTGCTCACCTTAAGGCCTGCTCAGAGAGGGAATGATGTAATATTTAATCTGTAATGTGTTGGTGCTACGCAAGCAAATATATAAAAGGTAATCACTTACACACACACACTTAGGGGGTTTAACATTCCACCCTGTGCAGGGGCTACTTGTATGCTTTCCATCACAGGAGGAATGCAGGGTGAGATGCAGAATCTAACCTGCGTTTGGAGCTTCAATGAGTTCCCAATGATACAGGCCCCATAGAAAAGAGTGGGGTTAGTTAAAGGGGCTGTTCACCTTTAAATTAACTTTAGTGTAATGTAAAGCAGTGATCCCCAACCAGTGGCTCGAGGGCAACATGTTGCTCCCAGTGAACTCAAGGTTGGTGCCCATTTTTTTTTTAAATCTCTGGCTTGGAGACACAGTTTTACTCCAAGCAGATCATCCTGCAGGCCGGCATTCCACATGGGGCTACCAAATAGCCAATCACAGCCCTTATTTTATATTCTTACTGAACTCATGCTTGTAAGCCACACTTAGATGTAAAAGGTTGGGGATCCCTGATGTAGAGAGTGCTATTCTGAGATGATTTGAAATTGGTCTTCATGGTTTTTTTTTTTATTTGTGGTTTTTTAATTATTTGCCTTTTTGTTCATTAGCTCTCCAGTTTGGAATTTCTGGTTGCTAGGGTACAATGTAACCTAGCAAACAGGCAGTGGTTTGAAAGAGAGACAGGGATATGAATAGGGGAAAGCCTCAATAGAAAGAAAAGTAATAAAAGCTAAAATTGTAGCTTCACAGAGGAATAGTTTTATTTGGCTGGTGGGGTCAGTGACTCCCATTTGAAAGATGACCAATTGAAAAGTGACTGGAACAGGCCATTTTCTAACATGCTAAAAGTTAACTGGAAGGAGAACTGCCCCCTGAACAGATCAGATGTAAAAATGACGTGTGTGTAGGAGCCATATAGGCAGCAGGTTGCTCTTTGCTCAGCAAAGATATTTCCATATCCAGAAGCGGCTACTTCTGGGATGTGGATTATAACGAGAGGCAGGCAGGTTTGAAGTTATGGTTTGTGAGTGACTTCAACTAGTTGCCTACCATGAACTGACACAGGTTCAATTCAACCAGATCTGCAAATGACCTTTCCAAAGAAACTAAACTGCAGGAGTAACAGCTTCAATCATAGACAAAGTTCAATTCCAGATCGGTTAGTGGCCGAGAGGACTGGATTATACATACTGTGTGGGTCTAAATTTTGAAAAAGGTTATTAGTAAAAGAATCTGCTGAAATATTTTAATAAAAACCCTTAAATAAACTAGCGGATTTCTGGAAATATCTAACAAATATACATAACCCCACGGCTTACAGTCTGAGAACCCTTGCTACATGAAAAACAGCAAATATTCTTCTTCAGACACTAAAAAAAAAAAATATAAGGACACGGCTCCCAAATTGGAAAATACATAATTGTTGCCTTGTGCAATCAGCAGAATTGATCTCTTCAAGCTCCGGGTTTATATTCCACAAAAAAAAAAGGAGAAAAAAAAACCAAAACAAAAAAAAAAACATAATGAGGTTTAGGCGTTTCATTATTAAATAGCAGTAGAAGTATCCATTAAAATATAAAAAGTACAATTGTTGTTCAGTAACATGGAGCTGAGCGCAGAGGCAGAAAGTTGTTTTAGTGCTTTTTGTGTTTATTCGTGTCCTTTTCAGAATTCACGTCCCCATTGCGATGGGATTTTTCCTCTTCATTCCTGTGCTGTTTTTGCTGTCGTATTTCTTTGTAGCGCAGTGTAATATCTCTGCGGATGAGAAGGAGAAGAAGTACAGACCCATTACACAGATGGTTAAACATTGTTCTATTGGAGCTCTGTTTATGACGATAGGTTGGGCACTTGTCTAAAGGGAGTTAGGCAGATGCCACATGTCCCAGATAGCTACATTGCCCTAAAGCAAAGGTTTTTGATCTGTTCTTGGTTCAAGCCCCCTCTGATTTTCATTGTTTGTTCCCTCCTTAGTTCATAACAAGGCTAAAGACATATAAAAACACTACTTTATCAGTCAGCTAGCAATAGTTCCAAAAAATCCAGGACAGTCAAAGAGGACAATACATGAAAAGAAAGTTGAATGCCAGCAGCTAACCGACGCAGTCTTTACCCTCACAGGATTTTTAAACCTGCCCAATACACATATGCTCGATTTCCAGCCACATATTGATCAGGCAGGCCAGTCGGAGAGCACCATACATGAGCAGATTAAGCTCAGTCAGTCTAAATGAACCACACTGTCTGAACCGTCAACTTGGATCTGTACATGTATAAGCTCCTGTGAGACATTCTCTCGAAGTTTCAGCCTAGATGGCCTTCAGTTTGGGCCTCATACTGCTCCAGGGCCCTTCTAGGCAAACCATAGCCTTAAAGCACTAATGACTTCTCTGCCGTGTAGTACCACTATACTTCATTTACTGGTAGTGAAGACTTATAGCTGCCCTTAGCGGTCCTTTACACTGATTCGACAGGTTATCTGCTGATGTATGGGCACTAACGACATCTGGCCTGAAATCAGACAGATCTCGATTGGACAGGTTTGATTTTACGTCTGCCCTGAATTACGCAATATCAGGCTAATTCGGTCGTTTGGCCCTTGGCCAAATGATTGAATTATAACGGTGGGTATAGGCACCCTTCAGTTCGGGGCCTGCATCAACGAGCCGATGCAGTCCCTGATCCGACAAAAAATCAAACCTGCCTGGTTGAGATCTGCCCGATTTCAGGCCAGATGTCGGTCAGGCAGGCCCGTCGTTAGTGCCCATACAAGAGCAGATAATCTGCAGATTCAGTCTAAAGGACAGATATCGGTAACTAGAATCGTCCCGTGTATGGGCACCTTAAGTCTTCACTACCAGTAAATGAAGTATAGTGGTACTACACAGAAGAGAAGTCATCAGTGCTTGAGGGCTATGGTTTGCCCTAAAGGGCCCTGGAGTAGTATGGGGCCCAAACTGAAGACCATCTAGGCTACATGTACAGATCTAAGTTGACAATCGGATTTTAGTGTGTATGGCCACCTTTACTGAATACCCATCTCTTTACATGCTTCTACAACAAACAAAACCCCCTAAATATCTTACCTAATGAAGAAGCGCCACACTGTCCACGTCAGAACAAGAACGATACCCAGAATCCAACATTGTGTGACATAAAACGGTAAAGGCAACGTTATGGTGTACGGGTCGTATTTCACAACAATAAGAAACTCTGTCACTGTAATAGCAGCAACCATCCATGCCTGCTGCCCCAGCTTCTTATGGAATTTCCTGAAAAACAAAAGGTTTTTATCAGTCGTTTTAAAATTCTGTGCGGATATTTGATACATAAGGCACAGTAACTTTAGCTCTAAGAATAAATTAAAGTACACTGGCAATTGCAGTACACTATGTAACCATGCCAGCAGTCTTTGTATTAATGAGCAGAGCATTTACAATTGGGAACATAAATGGTTCTTTAAAGGGGTAGTTCACCTTTAACATTAACATTAGGTTAACATTTAGTATGTTATATAATGGCCTATCCTTGGCTACTTTTCAATTGGTCATCATTTTTTGTTACAGGTTTTAAATGATTAGTCGTCTTCTTCTGACTTTTTCCAGGTTTCAAATTTGGGTCGCTGACCCCAGCAGCCAAATAACTACTGCTCTGTGAGGTCACATTTTTAATGTTATTGTTATCTTTCTATTTAGGCCCTCCTCTATTCATATACCAGTTTAGTAAGAAATTATTCTGTATGGTGTAAAGATATATATTCTCTGAAGAGCACTGTGAAACATGTGTGGCTCTACATAAATAGAGGATAAATAAATAAAAGGGTCTGCTTCACAGACACTGGAGACAAAAAGATTACTGGAAAAGCATTTTATAGTGCTTTAATGCTAGTCTGACGGATCTTAAGCATGGTTTTCCTTAACGCTTCCACAAGAGGGCACTGCTGTCATAATCTGAAATAACTGTTATCCATGAACTTGAGCAATATAGCAAAATACTTGGCCAATGAAAGGCAGGTTATTAAACGGATATAATGAGTAAAACTGGAATGAAGCTTACAAGTCATCCATAAAGTCGTAGATCTCCCTCATGGCCACACCTCCCACATTCACAAAAAAGACAAGGCGTAACAGGACCAGGTAGTGTTCCGGTGGCATCCAGAGAACAAATTTGAGGTAAAAAGTATTGAGCTCTGCCAATAAAAACTAGGAGAGAAAGAGACAACATAATTGTTACATTTTAGCTTCAGGAGCTCTTATATTACTCTGCACAATATACAAGAATAGTTAAGTGTTACGCGTGCATGTTGGCAAGATTAACTCTCAAGAGTGGGTTTTGGCTGCCCCAGTAATCATTTTTGCCCACAAAGTACCTGCACCTTGTACACTACAGATACACTCACAGACTGCTACATTCTCCTTCTACCCTTAAGGGATGGACAACGAAGGTATATAAACACCATTCTCACTTAGGCATGGATGGCACATAAAATACAAACCTCAATCAAAATACAAAACATTTATTGATATTATTGATGCTGGGAACAAGTATAAATTGTATATTTTGCAGGTTCAGACTGGCAATCTGTGTATTCTGGCAAATGCCAGAGGGGCTGCTGTATGATGCCATGGACAGTTGCTATTTATTGGGCTGGTGGGGGGATGTTTGGGCATCTGCCTATTTGACATGCCAGGGCCATTTTTGAATCCTAGTATGGACATGGCTATGGCTTTGTGGCAGTTTGTTCAGACTCAGGTTGACTAAAGCTGGCCATACACGAAAAGATTCGCTCATTTGGCAAGGTCAGTCTAATTGCCACCTTGAGGTTGGCAATATTGGGCTGATCTGATTTCTTGGCCCTCAGATCACAGAGACGGGCATGCAGGCTGTCATTGCTTGGATTTTTAAACCTGCCTGATCTATATCCGCTTGATTTTTAGCCACATATTGTCAGGCAGGCCTGTCGAAGGGGCCAATACACAAGGAGATAAGTTACCGACTTGTTCTGAGGGGCAGAAGTTAGCAGCTTTCATTTGCCCGTGCTTAGAACTATGTCTATATTTGAAAGTTACAGTGTTTGATAATTTGTTTTATCTTCATCCATAAAATCTCAGCAGTCATCATTAGCAGCACCACATAGTGGGAACTAGGAGACCACATAACAGTTAGCACCAAACAGTTTGCAATATACTGATGAACTCACTGGTGGCACAAACAAAATATTTTCAAGATCCTTTTAAAGGGTGCCACTTAATTCCAAATGGAAAGTGAGGCTGCTAAACCAGTACTAGCAAGAATGAATAGGTATTTTCTTAGGCAGGAAATGTACTTACTACAAATATGATTCCACAAACCGCTAACCAGCGCCGCAGACTCGAAGCAGGTTTCCATTCAAACTTCACCCAACTATAAGGTGTGAACTGAAAGGCGATTCTCTTCATTTTACCCCTGTAAAAATACAAATACATATGGTGTCAAACTGGTCATTTTGCTTACAAAAGCAATGCTAATATATGGAAAATATAGATAATGATGCCTGCTAGTGAGACTAGCTGCCTCCCTGGGATCAGGTCCTAGCAAGCTTGTGGATACAAGTCTGAACAGGTTACACGGACAACATAATATAATAAACAGTCAGAACAATGTGACACACACCATCAGTCTGGTTATTTCAAAATATCCCCCATGTCTGCATGGGCCCACCATAACCTCAAGGCAAGGCCTAACTGATGGGCTACTTTGTGCCCATGGGGCCAGTACTTTGCTCATTGTCAGGAAACTGACCTGTAAGTGGGGATATTCCAAAGCCCCTGCCACTTGTAGGGTTTCATGGACAGCCATTCCAGGGTCTTCATTCCACAATAGATTCCAAATCCATTACACACCAACACATCCATTATCCACTAAAATATAAGAAATACATTTAACAATTCAGATAAAATGATTTGTAAAATAATGGGGCAAAAACATAGGAACATGGACAAAAGAGGTGAAAAATAGGTGAAGCGGAGAAACACTTTTTATGGCATTTGAGTGTTTCCCCCCCATTTGGAACTGTTTGCCACTAACACACCCTCCCTACATTCCCACTATTTTTTATTTTTTTCAGACTAAAAATGCTGTAAGAGATATTGGGGTGCGAATTACAGCCTATGGGGCTGTGACCTACAGCTCTTCCCTAAGACTCTGTTCCATTTCACTTCAATAGGTCAGCATTTCGGTGCCAAAAGGGAAGCAGATAATAGATTTGTAAAAGGAAATTATAGGAGATAACACTACTTATACTTTATGGGTAGAAGTAAAAATTTACTTTGAGGATGGGTCAAACCAGACCCAAGAATATGGCACACTATGGCTGCCTTGTTACCTTTCATTGAGCCATAAGGTTTCTTGGCCACATGGGGCTCATTCACAGCCTGCGGAAAAATGCAGGCCAAGAATCAGCCCCTACGATAGCATAAGCCTTTCCTTGTATGTGCACCTGGAGCCGAGAATCAGCCCCTACGTTAGCATATGTTTCCCCTGTATGTGCACCTGTAGAATCAGCCCTGTGTGGTAGTTTGTGATAATGAGCACAAATGATTACCCGTGTCAAACTGTATATTTCCCCCCCACCTTAAAGGAGAACTATACCCCCAGGCCCTAAAAGCCCCCTTAACTTACCCCTACCTTAGCTAGGGGTTAGTGATAGGGACAGCGTTTAAACTTAAAAACTATGCGATAAGGGGGGGTCTAAGCAGTGATAGCTAAGGGGGTATAGTTCTCCTTTAATGGCAGACATAACCTACTGCAGAGGTACCCAAGGCGCGAGGCTCAACTCCCACCCAAATTAGTGACAGGGGGGGACATTCAGCCAGAGTTGGCCCCATATATGTGCATGCACACACGGGGTGATTAGTTACCACAACTTTTAAGTAAGTCTGTCGCAGTGACTAATCGCAGCAACTTTTCTTCCATATGCTACAATAGAAGTCGCTGCGACTAAACGCTCTCAAGTTTTCGTGGCGACTAATCCCCTATGTGTCTTCGCCTTATCTCCAGGTAAATTCCTTATCCTAATGCCTTATCATTCTGCACTACAAGTAAACACTGGTTTTTCCAAAGCCAACAAGCACAGAGATTAAATAGCTTTCTGCACTCTCACTCACAAGTCCAGATTCTTAGGGTGATAGCACACAGGGAGATTTGTTGCCTCACAGGGAAACTGCAGAAAACAAAGCCATTTCGGGAAGATTAGTCGCCTGTGGAACCTCTCAATTATTTTTAAGGACCAATAAAGGACATAACCTAGTGTGCAAAGACCATTTTTTCATCAAATTCATATTTAGCAGTGAATGCTACCATACGGATTGTCCCGCTAATTAAATGTAACGTAAACCAAATTGTGGCTGTCCTTATGTTGCACAACTAGTACTCCTATATTCCTTATTTAATTTCAGCTTTTGGTTCATGCTGGAATATCCCTGGGGGTGCTAAATGTTAGGCATCCCCCAGTGATGGTAATTGCTTAACTTTTACCCCAGGCTGGTAAAGGCATGAAGAAAGAAGAGGATCGCTCGCAGGTACCCCAGACTAGTGCGGTTTTCTCCTAACAGGAGCACCAGCCCGGAGTAAAAGGTAAGTGATTACCATAACTGGGGGATACTTAAAATTTGGCACCCCCCAGTGATTTTTAACTTTCCTTCTCCTTTAAATAGAAACACCCTTTTGTGTTATTACCTGTATGTTATTCTCACTCACTGGGAATTGTAACAGAGGACTCAATCAGAATTTCTACAGCCCAGGCACTGTTAACACAGCCCCACAGACTGAACCTGAAAAAGTAATTTGTCTTTCTCACTTAATATTTAAACTCTACAGTAAAATTCTGTGTTTTTGACACTTCATAAAAAATGTATTAAAATTAATTTTTATTATTACCATTATTAATCTTTGTCCTTTTACCCTGAAGTTATTTGGATGTGGGTCATTGCTAAACCATATACTATAAATATTCATGGCAAATCAATCATGCTCTAACCATCCATGGGCCGACATCCTATGTTGAAAGTATGGATGAAAAAAAAAAAAATGCAAAAGCCTGGCACAACTTTCCATGATTTTCAAACCATGAGTCTACCCTTTATCACTGCTGCTCAGTCAGAACAATATACATACAAAATGGAAAGCAAAGAGCAATCCGTAACATTTCCCTTTTACTGGCTGCATAAACCACTACGGCAGCAGATGCAGGTCATTAATAAAAAAAGGTACTGAAAACAAAGGGCACCCCAGAGAAAAAGCCTCTAACAAAAACAAAGCCTATCAGCATGATGGCAATCCCTGCGGGGATATTAGCGCAGCCCGTTACCCACAACTGTGCCAGCAAGGTTAATGAAACAGTTCATTAAAATGCAATGTGTTCCAAGGAGCTTGGATGCAGACACTGGAGCTGGGAACATTGCACTCTGCGCTTGTGCTTCCCAATAGGTAAGCCCTTGTTATAGAACCGTGTCCTGGGTAAAATGATGAAAATATTGCAGAATCTGGGTTCTACACGTCCCAGGGGATGGTGTCAAAATGGCATAAATTCCAAGAAAACATTAGATCCGGGTTCTACTGTATTTGTTAGCGATAGGAATTAGAATGTTATTTACCAACGCTTTAAAAGGAGTCATTTAGGCGCCACAATACATCGCAAGGCAATAGGGCCAGGGCCCAGCACCCTAAACAATTAAGAGCTGGAGAATGAGGTAGGCTTAATACAATGACCAGCAACAAGTGGCTTTTAAGCCACGTTGCTCACCACCCCCACTGATGCTGCTCACAGTGGCCCAAAAGTAGGTGCCCAAAGGCAAATTTTGGAGGCATAAAGTTTCACTTTATACAAACCTTTCTGCAGGAAGTCCACATGGGGCTTACCACAATTAGCCAATCACATGCCTTACTTGGCATCACCAATGAACTTTTTTTTATGCTTGCGTGGCTCCCCAATACTTTTTATATTTGAGTGTGGCTCACAGGTTAAAACTATTGGGAACCCCTCACTTAGAAAATATAACTGCTATTAAACCACTTACGTGATCCCACCAGCATTCACTGAAGTTTGGCAGCTGATGTTCCAAGCTGTACTCCAAGAATTCAAACATGACACTGATGATCATACACATCCACCAATCTCTTATCATTAGTGTCTAAGGGCAAAATTAAAAGAAACGTATAAGATGATACAGGTTATCTGTAGACAGCAAAGGTGTTTGCAGAGACGCACTCCCTAGTTACCGAGGAGGGGGCATATAATTTAGGGGTATGAATATACAAGGTGGGGTGCACAAAGCTACAGCTCTAGGAATAGCAAATCTGAACAAGAAAACGTAATCTAAGCCCAAAACAACAATACCATATGAATTTCTAACCAGTGGTTTAACTATAGATGAAGCAGAGCCTGTGGTTGCATGGCAAACTGGACAGCAGTGGGGTCTGCTGTTTCTATAAATGTAGAGATTCCCCTCTCCTTGGCTGCTCTCCTACCTGAGAGTGGGTAAACGGGCAGGGGGGCAGCACACTAGCAAGCGAGAGGGAAGGGGTTGGGTTTTTGATGTTAGACCCCTCCAAATATTTTTTTTTTGTGTAAGGGCCCTGGTAGTTACGCAACTGTTTCTAACATAACATCTGCTGACACAGTTGCTCAGTTTATTAAGGGAAGAGTGAAAGATGATTAGTAGTGAACATGGTAGTTCCACAGGAGGCCAATAACTTACTTTTATATACCAGCCAAGAAAATGTGCTGGAACAAAGCCATCCATTTTATCCTAGGGAGCAGAATAAATACAGTTAGAATGAGGTTTGTAACAACACACCTGAGGATCTAAAAAAAACACTGGTCAAAGATTTACCACATATATAACAAAGCATTTCACGTGTGAATGTCTAATATACCATTAGGTGCAAGAAGCAGGGTGCGGGGGTTCTCTATTTTATCACCCAATTTCCATGTCAGACATATATTATGGGCATCCTAGTAGACAATTTGTCCGAGATGTACATAATAAATCTGCTCTAAAAAACGGGAAGGACAGGGAACCAAATTGTCAGTCTGCAGTGATAGAAGCAGACTTTGCAGACAATTTTTAAGTGACCCCTAGCCTGGGTAAGGAAGGCAAGATCTTTTATTATGTTATGTTAGTATAAGTTATACTATGCCCTAATTGTTTAAATCAAGTTTTCTCAAGCTCCATTTTATATTATTTATAGTTTATGAATGAATTGATTCTCTTTTCTGCCTCGTTCAGCTTAAAAATGACCTTGCCATTTACTGTGAGGCTACAATTTTATTGTTACTTTTTATTGACTCTTTATTCAGGCGCTCTCCTATTCATATTCCAGCCTTCCATACAAACCACTGCCTGGAAAATAAGTGTATAATTCAATAGGACCTTGTTTACCTTAGCAACCAGGCAATGTTTCGAACAAAAGACTGGAATAGTATTAGGAACTAAATAGAAAGATAAGGAATGAAAAGTTTTAACAATAACAACATTTTAGCCCTACAGAGCAATAATAGTTTGGCTGCTGGGGTGAGTGACCCCCCATTTGAAAGCCAATACGTAGGAGAAAGCCAAATAATTCAAATAATTAAAAAACTATTTAAAAATAAATAATTAAATAAATAAATAATGAAGACTAATTGCAAAGTTAGCTAGGAATGGGACATTCTATAACATAAGCTAACGTAAAGGTAAACCACTTCTTTAACAGAAACATTTTAAGATGAATATAATGAATTGGTGCTCATATTCTCTCTTCACTTTTACTCTGGCCAACAGCCATTAAGGGCTTTAATATGTGAAACACTAAATATAAAACAGTAAATATAATAGGTACTATACTTATATGTACTAGGGGTACAGTGTCCCTTAATATACATACCCAGAGATTGTGATAAGGGTCTGTTTTGTTGCCAGGGTCATAAATTAAACAGTTCCCACCATAATCTCTTTCAGGTAGCGGTACACCCAGTTTGGGATCGATAAACTTCATAAACTGCCGCCCATCGTGAACAGTCTAAACGAAAAGAAAAAAATTTAATGGGAAAAAAAAAAGAGAAAGCTCATGCACAATGAGTTTGATTCACATATCTATGGTGTAAAGCTCAAATTAAATGCAAGTTTCCATCATTGCAGGAAACCCTTGGGGCATATTTATAAGTGTTTAAACGATCACCGTGATGTTGCCCATAGCAACCAATCAGCAATTAGATCACCTACAATTTAGAAAACAAAAGCAAGAATTCTCGTGGTTGCTATGGGCAACCTCACCGGTGATGTTGGCTTACACATCAATAAGCCTCTTGGACAAAACCACATACCAGCCAGTAAACTTGGCTTTGGCACACAGCTTCAGCAGGGTACTTAATAACTACTTCTCTAGTGTACACTGCAGAGTAAATCTACCACCAGCTCAGAATAGTTTTCATATTGGATCAAACATTTTTCCAAAGGTATTTGGCAAGGAACATTGTGTAAGTGCAACAGGCAACAATCCAACATGGAGAGGCCTGTATTATTTCCTTGGAATCCCCTATAACTTCAGAATCTGCATACAGATGCATAAACCCCTATAGTACAATGATTAGAAACAGTGCTGATTAGCGATGTGACCGCCACCTTTTCTGGATTTGGCCAAATACAGAATCTAACACAAAGGAAATGGATAAAATTTGAAATGAATCAGAACTCCAATTTGTAAATGAAAATTGGCCTAATCCAGGTTAAAAAAAATTACATGACCTAAAGTCACCTGGATTTGGACAAATCCTGCCAAAAAAGTCTGGGATTTAACCAAATCAGGGATTCGGTGTATCCCTACTTGCGATATATATGGTGTGTGGCTGCTTGGTATTGTGTATAGTCTCACCTGGAAAAGAATGAAGATGAGGAAAAGCTCATACACCACGCTGACACATAGCCAGAACCTCCAATAGGCTGGAAGAAACAAAAGTCATGGTACACAATATTATCTTTCCATTCTTGATGTGAGGGTGATGAGATTACATTTATACCTATTATATACTGCAGTTAGAGGGTTACAAAAAAATTCAGACATCAGGATTTAACTTGTGTTTTGTCTACTTATGTTAAAACTTAAGAAAGGCAGAGGGGAAGCCCTTGCTGAATAACTACCGATACCCTGATCAGGACTCCAGCTTTTGCTTTGCAGGAACGCAATCACGTCAAGTGATATGAACAACTTTTTACTTGTCCAGATGATCAGAACCGCAAGCATGCAAGAGAAACAGTGGCTGCAGCTGCGCCGGATCATGTGGTACATTTGTAGAAAACGTTTTAAAACGAACACAATCCACACCCTGACCAATAGCCACAACTGTCATACACAAACATTTACTGGCCCACTGAACTGGTTGGGGGGCTTGTAGGTGGCACCCTAAAGTTTAATGCTGACTCCTAGGTGGAAAATATATTATTATGTATATTAAATAGAACATACCTGGATGTGGTCTTGAAAATGGCCCATCCTTAGCTTGCGTAACTCCAAAACACAGGAAAACCAATATGCTGGCAATAATACCTCTGAATAGAGAAAACATGAAAAAATACATTAGCCAGTGCCATGATTTTGCACTTAAAATTAAACTGTGTATAGAAAATGAGAACAGGAATAATTGCCTCTTGCACATATACATGCCGTGAGTGCCATGGTATGCATGGGCATGGCAATAAATACATGAGTGCAGGACAAACACAAACAATGACCTTAGAACCAGGCATTTTTTTCCCCATAAACTACTGCTTATACTTTCATATAAGAAGATTTAGTTGGCATGACCTCTTTTGCATAACAATGCTGACTAACGGCCTGGCTAATTTTGGAATGAGTTTTATAAGTACCTTTGGCTAAACATCATATGAGCTTAATACATTATCCCTCTTAAAGGAATACTATCACCACCACAAACATTAAAGAAAAACAGTTTTTGCCACATCTACCAGCCCATAGAAGCCGATCAGATTTAAGAATGCCTGTGGCTCGCGGGCAAAATGTTGCTCCCCAGCCCCTTGGATGTTGCTCTCAGTGCCCCCAAACCAGGTAGTTTTTGGTTTTTTTTTTTAATTCCTGACTTGGTGGTAAGTTTTGGTTGAATAAAAACAAGATTTACTACCAAATAAAGCCCCCTGTAAACGGATAGTGTGCATGCCTAATAGCCAATCACAGCCCTTATTTGGCACCTCCATGAACATTTATGATGCTTGCGTTGCTCTCCAAGTCTTTTTATATTTGACTGTGGCTCATGAGTAAGAAAGGTTGGGGACCCCTGCTCTAGGGAAAGGCTAAACTAAAGTACTAAAGTTCTTATCTTAACCAATGCTTGGCTTATACAAATGTCATACAACTGTTCTTTTTCTATGCTGAGCAAGGAAGTCCATTTCCTAGATCCCTTCCTCGCAAGTTATAAACAGGATGCCCTACACGTGCTATTGGAATAATGGGATTGCCTCACCAGGGACTATCCAAACAACTGCACTTAAAAGCAGAGAATGACACTGGACATTATAGTAGTAGCAAGATAAACAGTACTCATTTACTGTTCTGGTTTCGGCATATTATCAAGGCTAAATTTGGCTATTACTTCATCACATGGGAAGGTCTGTCTGCAGAATATCCAGAAGTAAATGACCAATAACAGTTATGACAACTGCATATAGAGGGTATAGGTTATGTGCCATGAATAATACCGTTTCCCTGTTTTCTTGTTTGGACACCTGTTAGTTTTTTGTTTTTTAAAAGAATGGGATACCCTGGAAAAATACATAGGCTACTGCCAATGTAGCAAACAATCTTTCAGATTTCTATTATGCCTACACTTCAAATGAATCTTGTGCTGATTGCATGAAAATATTTTTTCACCAAATCAGTGTTTATCCACTCTAATATAATGCATTTCACTAAGGTCTCATTTGAAAATCTGTAAATATATATTAATTTCATGCATAATAATCAGGCCATCAGATAGTCAGGCAGGCTATATACGTGTATGAGATCAGGCAGGTGAAACCTAAAACAAAGGAAATCGTGAATATCAGACTTTGCAGATCATGACAATGAAACCTGGTTACTGTTTGTGTACTTTCTTTCAGAAGTGAATGTTGCTATGGGAAAGGTTTCCCTAAGGTTAAGACCTTAATGTAAATGATATTTGAGCTGGAGAGAATGGAAAATAATTGGCATTCCCCAGATAACAGATTAAAAAAAAAATAATAATTTAATAGCTCTGTTTTATTTCTTGATGGTTATGGATTAGTTACCGGTGGTGTGATAACATTATCACGCAAAACACAAGGCAGCAAGCACTTAAAGGAACAGTTCATTGTAAAAATTGGTAAAATAGATAGACTGTGCAAAATATATTTGTAATATAATTAGGAAAAAATGTAATCTATAAGGGCTGAACTTTAAGGCCAGAACTTTACTTCCTGCTTTCAGCTCTCTAACCTCTTAGCAGTCAGTGACATTAGGGGGGTCACATGGGACATAACCGTTCAGTTAAGGTCCCCATACACGGGCCGATTCTAGCTGCCGATATCGGTGCCCGTGTATGGGCACTCCTGAGGGGCCTGCCCAACCGATATCTGGCCTGAAATCGGGCAGAAAATCTAGTCTGATCGGGGACAGCATCGGTTCGTTGATGCGGTCCCTGGACCGACTTTGCCTATGCCCGTCTTTATAATTTGATCGTTTGGCCCCAGGTGGAGCATTATGACATCTGCCCACTCCAGCCTTTATTGATTATATTTTTGCCTAATATTTAAAACATTTCTTATTTTGTGCAGTGTCCATTTTGCCCATTTTAATTTTTACACAGAACCGCACCTTTAATTATCTGGCAGTCTATACAAAGGGTAATCCCTGAGCTCTCTTTTTCCACATAAAATCCCACAACAGGCAAAGCCCCTTGGAAAAAAAGGGCTGCAGAGAAACGTTGAAGCCATAGTGGTGCTTTCTACAGAAACACAACGTTGCAGTATCACAACTGCCAATACATACTGCAGTACAGAGAAATCCCTTACATATGCCAGAAAGTTATTTATAGCCCTGATTAGTAACTTTAACTGCATCAAGAAAATGCATGGAAATGCTTTAAAAGGGAATGGCTATGTACAGCATAACTGACATAAGATGTGCAGAACAAACAGAAGGAAGTTGTTTTTATAAACAACTAAGGGATGAGGAAAGGCTAATACACTGGGAGGGAGATGCCACCTTGATTCACTGGCAGGGTGGGGTGGAGGTAGCTAACATACTGGTCCCCCCTCACTGAATCTGCATTTTTTGCTTCTTTAAATGGCCAGAGCTTTCATTTGCCGTCGAGTTTGGCAAGTAGTATGTAACCAAAAGAGCCTGGGGTTGCCCAAACTGGTAAGCAGTTAAGATTTGGCACCTGGGGCACTTTTTTTTTTTTTTAATACAATTAAATAAATGGCCCCCCCTTAAATCAAATTGCTACCCTCGGACCATGCAAATAACGTACCAGCCCGCGTGCTATCCTGACCTGCCAGTGCACTTTAAAACAACTTGTAGGGAACAGCCCTGCGGTCTTACCTGCCATTTAAGACTCATAAAATAACACCTTGGTACCTTTAGTGGTTGCTGCAAGAAGTCCAAAAAGGAGATTACCTCAATCGAGGTTAAAGGGATTCTGTCATAATTTTTATGGGATACTTTTTATTTCTAAATTACACTGTTTACATAGCAAATAATTCACTCTACTATTTAAACTGGCCCTGGGCCGAATGATCGAATTAGAACGGCAGGTACAGGCGCCATCGTTTCGAGGACTGCATCAACGAGCCAATGCAGTCCCCAATCTGAGAGAAAAATCAAACCTGCCCGATAGAGATCTGGACGATTTCAGGCTAGATGACGGTCGGGCAGGCCCGTCGTTAGTGCCCATACACTGACAGATAAACTGCCAAATCGGTCTAAGGGACCAATATCGTCAGCTAGAATCGGCCCGTGTATGGGCAACCTTTACATTGGGCAAAAAATGCCTGACGAAGGGGTACGCCCCGAAACGTTGCTGCTGTTTTTTGAATAAACACGCAGGGGCCAAGCCCTGCTTGCATTACACTCATTGTGCCGGTCAACTATTTTTTGCTGGACTGTGCTGGGAGTGCCGACTCTCTGGGCTGTGCACCAAGTAAGAATTGTTGGAGGAGGAAAGGATGTGCTGGGTGAACTTTCTCTGTTGTATAGTAATTCAGTTATACACCTTCACATTGGCTAATGAGAGAACGACAATAGCAATTACCTGTTCTATTGCTAAAACGCTTTTTGTATTAATTGTGATGAAAATAGACTGTTTTTATCAACAAAAAGCATTATACAATTACTGGCAGAGGGTATAGCCCTTCTAGACAAAACAAAGCTGTACCTCTTTGCATTGTATGCTGTATCTTGAGGCGTTTCTTCGAGTAAGGTGACGTATCCAAGTGAACACGTGAGGATAAATAGCACGGTCAACGTATGAGCTCTCCTATAAGCGTAAGGGGGGAAAAAAACAATAGGTAAGTGCAGAAATCAGAAAATCATTATGGAACAATACAAAACAATTACTCACTCGCATGAAAAAGATTAGAGCAAAGCAGTAAATCTTTTATAAAACAGCTGTCAAAGAACAACTTCAATGCCCTTTTACAACTCTACAAGTAGGGTTTTTGTGGGGAAAAGTAATTATGCTACTCCTGTCTGACAATAGGTTGCTGGGACATTTTTCTTAAAGGAAGGAAGTTGTCACCAGGTGGGCTAAACTACTGTGGTCTACTGCAAAATCATTTAAACATTAAAATCCTTCAATTAGGATTATTTTATTATTTTATTTGGAATCAAGTACAAAGTACTGTTTTTATTACAGAGAAAATAAATCATTTTTAAAAACTGAATTATTTCATTATTAATCAAAACGGAGTCTGTGGCATGGCCTTCCCATAATTTGGAGCTTTCTGGATAAGGGGATAACAGATTCCATACAATATGTAATTGTTTTATTCAGAACCCTTATATATTGTTACAGGCGACACATATGAAGCACACTTATAAACCGGAGGTTGTCATCAGAAGAATAAATATACCGGTAGGTGTTTTCTTAGGCACACCAAAAGCCCCTGACTAATGCCAAAATCCTGCACCAGCTGGCACATGTAGGGTTAATACACCCCCCTAGTATGACTGCAACTACAGATTCCCTATTATGTGCTAAAGCTGATTAATTACATTTCATATAAGCTAATCTGCAAACAGCTAAGCCTCTTCCAGTTTTAAAGGACAGAAGGGGTATTTTAAGATTAGTGCTGACTGTGCCTACATTATTTTTTTTTTGGATTCAAGGTGCCCAAATTTCCCATCGTGTTCTAGATAATGCCTTAGACAGTAGACGGCACCTTTGGATGTGCCTGAGGATTACACCTGGTTACTCCTGACACTGCATAAGGGCCTGCCCATAGCCAATGCAATCAATACCAAAGTCGATATTTAAGGCAGCCAGAGCTGTCACTATCTGCGGTATAATCTAAACTGTTTCGGACTTGAAACCGATTGTGCAGAGCAAAGAGAACTTCTACACAAGCTGTAAACTGGGTTCAATGCGGAGGTTTTACATGCTGCCCTGCCACAGAAAATTAGCCCCAGTCCAACCCATTGAAATATAAACATTGTATTTTGCAGATGGGCTTTCCATTTCCTGCAGAATGCCATTTTACACTACGGAGTTTTTATATGCAAAAGAATGTGAAGGATGCTGGCAATCCGCAGAACACAGAAGCTGTACATGCATCTAAACAGTAAACTAACAATGAAGCTTGTTAGTTGTTCTCTGAATAAAAGAGCTCCCTTGTTAAAGGGAAAACTGACCTTAGGATCATTTTAGACAAAACCAGACTAGAGTTTAAAGTGATAAAACAATAAAGCTAATCTTAAAGAAACATTACAATGCAGTAAGCTAATGGAATTAGTCCGTTGCTTGTAATCAGTAGCCTGGTCCCCAGAGAGGCTTGCCCTACTAGAGGAGGCCACACGCATTTAGTTTTTAGTCGTTTTACGTTGAGTGTGTGGGTATCGATTGTACATTTTAAAGCAACAATCTAGAACTAAAGCTGGTCATACACGTAACGATTTGTCTTTACTTAATGACTAACTTCAGTACGATCCGGCAATTATTGCAAGGTTTGTGTGCAATGAACAAATCATACATCTAGCAACATTTTATCCAACATCAGCCAGAAAAAATTGATTGGATAAAAGGTTGCTAAACCCTCTCCCAGAGTCAGACTTGACCACCGGGGCACCGGGAAAAAACCCAATCCCCAACAGTTGCTCCCCCAAGCCGGCAGTCATTCTCTCCTGCCCCCCGATGCCCTGAAGATATGTATGTGCGCCCTGGGGGGGGAGCACAGAAAATCACTATGGAATAATACAAAACAACAATTACTCACTGGCATGAAAAATATTATATCAAAGCAGTATATCTTTTGTAAAACAGCTGAACAACTTCTATGCCCTTTTACAACTCTACAAGTAGGGTCTGATCAACAAAACAACTGATTGTCATGGTACGAAAATTGTCAGGTCTATAATTCGGAGCCCACAAACAGTCTGAAAACAGTATGAAACTATGTTTCGTATGATTATATCAGGGTGTATATGGCCAGCTCAAGGCCAGGCCATAAATAATGAGGCCACGCATCAGGAAGGGGCTGTGAGCTTTGCCTAATGTGGTCCACAGCCAGATTTCAACCACGAGAGCCAATCAGCTGCTGAGTTGGCCAGCAGCCACAACCACAGCTTATGTATGGTCAGTTTTAGTTGCCTGGCAACGCCCATCTGATGCAGCTTGTTCTGTAATTGGAGGCAGGGGGAGGAAGGCATCCTTCAGTAATGATAATGAACAAAGAAAAGGCTGCACTTCCAAGACCACCCACCTACCTACCTACCTGCAAGGTGCCTGCAGTCATATGCGACCCTCTCAGTACACCCAGTATTTCAGTTTTATAGTTGTGGCAACGTTAGAAAATGTTAATCACTAAACTACACAATTTGTGCAACTTTTAACAAGCTAGAAAAATAAAGTTGCTAGAGACGATTCCCGTACCCGTATAAACCAGAAGATCGATATTTATTTCTAAAGAATTAAGTTTCCTGAAAAACCACATTTCACTTGTCAGCCATAAAGAAAAACAAATGTAAAGAATGTTAAAGGGGTGGATCACCTTCAGTATGTTATAGAATAGTCTATTCTTAGCAACTTTTCAATGGATCTTCATTTTTTTTTTTAGTTTTTGAATGATTTGCCTTCTTCTGACTCCTTCCTGCTTTAAATGGGGGTCACTGACCCAAGAAGCCAAAAAAAACTATTGCTGTGAGGCTACAATTGTATTGTTACTTTATATTACTTATCTTTCTATTTAGGCCCTCCTCTATACATATTCCTATCTCTTTTGAACCAATGCCTGGTTGCCAGGTTAATTTGGTCCCTAGCAACCACATAGCTGCTGAAATTCTAACCTGGAGAGCCGCTGCACAAAAAGGTAAATTAAAAAAAAATGCAAATAAAATGTGAAGACCAATTGCAAATTGCCTGAGAATAGCACTCTACATCAGGGATCCCCAACCTTTTTTTTACCCTTAAGCCACATATAAATGTAAAACGAGTTGGGGACCAACACAAGTATGAAAAATGTACCTGGGGGTACCAAATAAGGGCTGTGATTGGCTATTTGGTAGCCTCTGTGTGGACTGGCAGCCTACAGGAGGTTCTGTTTCGGAGTTCACATGGTTTTTATGCACCAAAACTTGCCTCCAAGCCAGGAATTCAAAATAAGTTGCTGCTTTGAGGCCACTGGGAGCAACATCCAAGGGGTTGGGGAGCAACATATTACTCCCTACCCACTGGTTGGGGATCTCTGCACTACATCATACTAAAGGGGAACAACCCCTTTATTGCTCCCTGCATTGTTGTCTGCTGGCCAGAAATACTGAACACTGAGTAACAACCCTGTAAAGATGCAGAGCCAGAGATTTCACCACCAAGACATCTAGTGCAAGACACTGTGTTCTTGGCTAAACAAACTGTTCAGTGGAATTTGTGGGGGAGTTGGCATTTGATTTGACCCAAACCCAGTTGTTTCACAAGCCACGCAACAGAAAAAGACGTTGTGCCAGCAGTCTGTGCTGCTCCATAGGTAAAGATACGCAAAAGAGCACAATAAAATATAAATGTAAGCTCTTTTGGGCAGGGCTCTCTTCACTTCTTGTATCGGTTATTGATTGATATATATATATATATATATATACATATTACTCTGTATGTCCAATGTATGAAGCGGTATAGTAGACCGCTGCAGAACATGTTGGCGCTTTATAAATAAATGTTAAATAATACATGGTTCAAGCTTTCTTATTTTGCTTGGCAACTCCCAAGTGTCCTGGGGTGCTCCAACCTAAAGTGGCAAATCTTATTATTGATCTCTTACTGAAACTCACTGAGACAGGATGACCAGCAACATATGTAGTAGCAGAAATAGGGCCCAAAAAATTGTGTTTAAAGGTGTGCTTTACCTTTAAAGTAGGTAATAGAATGTCTTATCCCTAGAAACTGCAATTGGTCTTCATTATTAATTCTTAATAGATTTTGCATTATTTGCCTTCCTCTTCTACCTCATTCCAGCTTTCAAATGGGGGTTAATTTAAAGGTGAACTAAACCTTTAAATACATTGCAAAATAAAATAGCAGTTCACTAAATATTGCAAGCTGCCGATTCCTTCGGGCAATGGCCAACAGGTAGATTAGTCACCCGCGGTTAATCTCAGCTCAGCTGAAATGCCTTTCCACTGGCAATAAAGTGAATCAGGGTCGCTTTGTTACTCCGATATGTTGGCTCCTGCAGGCGACTTCGGAAAAACAAAGCGACGTGTAGGCCCTTCCACCAGATATTCACTTTATTGCCAGTACAAAGGCATTTCGGGACATTAGTCGCCCGCGGCTAGTCTATCCTGTGGGGCATCAGACTTACTGCATTAATTAAGACTTGAAACAAACATTGCTATCCGAGGCCTTCAAATGGGCCACTTAGCCACTGCAATATAATTCACACACATTCATAGAGAAAAACAGCTTATTATGAACAGATATAGTAAATATCCTATAGGATCCCTTTTAAATGTGACCGGTAGGATGTCGTTATGAATCCCATTTGCTCACTGCCTGCCATAATGCAAGAAGGCATATGCACAGAAACCCATTTACCTAAGTTAAGTTGTCCTAGTAAGCAGCATTATATTTAATGCTTAATACAAAAGCTTGCTATTACATTCATAATTATAATTTCCATTTTTGCTCTAGGATTTCAGCTCACCCAGAAGCCAGTAAATTTCCACATTTGTGAAGATCATGCAAAGTGATCCTCAGCCCTTTGTAGGTAAAAGGGTGCACTAACTCCTGGAAAATCTTTCAGAAGAATAAGCATTGGGGTGCATTGTAAATGCCCATTGCGCTTGCCGATGTAAATAAGCCCTACAGTCTACACAAGTATAGTGAATATATTCCATAGTCAGGTGGTTATAGGGGGGATGTCTCAAATTAGTCTAAAGTGTCAGTGTTACGTAAAGATCTTGAAACTAGAATCAATCCTAAAACAATGCCTCCTAAAGGGGATGTTTTTGCCCAAACAACCATGCCTTAGGGCGAAGACTTTTTTTTTAAAAAGGTGCAGTCGGTTTGGGAACCGCATCAACGAGCCGATGCTGTCCCCGGTCAGACTACATTATATAGACTATATCTGGCTGATTTCAGGCCAGATATCGGTCAGGCAGGCCCATTCGTTAGTGCCCATACTTTGGCCGATAAGCTACCGAGTCGGTCTAAGGGACCGGCAGCTAGAATCGGCCCGTGTTTGGCCACCTTTAGGCCCATATCTGAATGAAGGGTCCTGGGTGGTGGGTGCCTGTATGATGCAAATAAAGTCCTGTCTCAGTTTAAGAGGAATAAACTCATAAAGCTGGCAGTGGGGATGTGAGTAACTACACAGCATGAATACAGAGCAATCCACCTGACTATACACATACCTATACAGAAGCTTCCAAAAAAATAAATGTTCATTTGTTCTTGACCCACTGCATAGAGATGGAGGAGCTCCAAGAATTCATGATAACAATAAGTGAAACAACTCCAGGTATGAACACACCTCAGCTAAAAAGGCTTTGGCAGTCAGCAACAGAAGCTGAACACAAACAGTTTTTTAAAAGGGAACAGGGTAGGACCAGCATTTAAAGATTAAGAAAGGGTTAATTTACGGCAGTTCCTTTGTTTATCCAGTTTCAATATCTATTTTCTTAACAGGTTACTGACTAGACATGCAGACTTTGTCATATAGCAGGACTATATTAAAGGAGACATATCCTATAAAAATTATGAATGTACCAGGGAATTATACTCCTCTAGATATAGAAGGATTGTGCTTAAAAAAGTTGTGTTTCTGACTGATTTATTGAGAAATTCCACAAAAAACCCACTAGCCCCGCCCATCTGTTCCACTTCCTGCTGGCTGAATTCTCTGGATGAGCTGGGGAGCCGGCGGCCCTCCGTACCCTGCACTGTGGGATAGGAACCAATCAGCAGCTAGGCTGACCTGATAGGGAACTGAAGCCTCTCTGTGCTTGTGTGAGTGCAGGGCTGTGATTGGCTCTCCCCCTCCTACTGTGCTTCTGGCAGGGACCGTTAGGACACGCCCACTCTTCATTTCAAACTCGGACAGAGAAGTGAGAGGATCTATAGGGAGCTCCAATAAAGGGGCCATTGTTACAGATAGGATTAATTTTTAGCACAAAGTGAAACCAGCACCGGATATTATTCATAATTGCCTACAAAATTACCTTTTTTTCCCATTTATCCAATATGTCTCCTTTAAGCAGCCACTGGAAGGGGCATAACCTGAACCATTTACAGTGCACTCTGTAATAATTTATCACTGTAGGATTAACAGTTCAGATGCATAGTTTCCCTTTCAAGTCTAACAGTGTTAGGATGTCCCCTAATGGAACTTGAAGTCTGCCAAAGAGGCACCTTTAACAAGCAACAAGCTCTTCCGTCAGAATTACATTTGCCATAATGCTGTATGCTTAAATTAACTTTTATTATGATGCAGGCAATGATATTCCGAGACATTTTGTCATTGGTTTTCATTTTTTATTATATGTGGTTTTCCAGTTATGTCGCTATTTGTTCTGCATCTCTCCAGATTGAAATGTTAGCAGCTAGCTGCTGGTTGCTAGGTTATCGTTTACCTTAGCAACCAGACAGTGGCTCAGAATGAAAGGCTGAAATATGAATAGGAAGGGGTCTGAAAAGAAAGAAAAGGAATAAAAAGTAATAATAAAATTGGAAACTTAGCGAGTAATAGTTTTTTGCTACCCGTGGTCAGTGACCCCCATTTGAAAGCTGGAAAGATGTAGATATAAAACAGATGAAGACCAATTGCAAAGTTGCTAGTATTTTGTAACATATAAAGAGTTAACTTAAAGGTGAAACCCTTAAAACAATGTAATTCCCAAGATGCTCTGTCGGGCGTTTACTTACATGACAAAAGCTGTAAGAGCCAAGCAGTTTTTATTGGTGAAGCAGTGCCAGGTAAAATGCTGAGCTCCCATGCTTGCAGACTTGTCCTTGTGTATGAGATCAGTTCAGCTAAAAGTCAAATGTTCAGCCAAACCTCAGGTTTTTAGGCGGCTGAAACAGGTTCTCCTTGGAGTACTTCCTTGTGTTTTGCACCGTTCGCTTCTAACAAGACGCCCAAGCACAGGCCGATGAAAAGAAGCCCCAATGGAATAACACCACCTTCCCAACACAAGGCCAAACTAACAATGGAGTGGCTGAAGAACAAAAGAAGGTCAGTGCTTTACTGTAAGTGCCACTCGTGCCATAAGGCAAGGCCAGAACCTTGGCTCAGGTGGCCACGTGAAAGGTAAATGTACGGATGAAGAATTTTTTTTTTCTAATATAAAAAAAAAGTCACATTACCAAAAACCTATTTCTGTTCAGTGCTTTGAAATAAACCTATTACATAGAAGTGGCCGTTTCTAGAGTTGTTATCTCTAGTGCTAGACTCGTGGCAGTAAACGGCTTCCTGATCAGATCTGGGGCATAAGGCAGAGCTTTGGAATTTCTTTCTCCGGCGCTTGTATCAGCTCTGGGATTCAGCAATGTATAAAAGCAGAGGAGCACAATGTAGGGACGCAGGAAGCGAAGGGCCATGTACTTTTCTGTCTGTACGAGGGAACACAATTACTGTACCTTTTCCCTTTTTAGCAGAGCCAAGCTGTTTCTTTGAGAGAACTTCCTTTAACAGAAGTCATTAACACTTAAATCAATATCAGTGTATGCAGAGCAATTTAACTGCACTCAGATGCATGATAAAGAGCAATTAACGTGGTTATAGAATGAGGCTGTAAAATTCATAATCTTGCTGTTTCCAGAAAAGGCACGCGCATAACATAACACTATTCTATGCTTTATAACATGGACATGCAACCGCACATATCACAGTACATGAAATATTCACACTGGATTATGGGCTCAGTAGGGATCTGTGGGTCAGGAAAAACTCAACCCATCCCCAACCCGCAGAACCTTAACCAGCAGCCAACCTAAAAGGTGGCCCATACATTGAAAGAATCACTTGTTAAACTATGGCCATACATTGAAAGATACGCACATTAGTGATATCGGCATACAAGCAGATCTTACCATTATTGCCCACCATACACAATATCAGGTTGATATGGTTATAATATACAGGGCACCATATGACAAGAAAATCAAATCCACCCGACTGACATGTAGCTGATTTTCGGCCTGATATAGGTCAGATAGGTCCATCGGAGGGCCCTATACATGGGCCAATGTGCTGCAGACTCTTCTGTCCTTCAGCAGCTTTTATTGGCCTGTGTATGGCCACCTTAAAGGAACAGTAACACCAAAAAATTAAAGTGTATAAAAGTAACTAAAATATAATGTGCTGCTGCCCTGCACTGGTAAAAGTTGTGTGTTTACTTCAGAAAGTCTACTATAATTTATATAAATAAGATGCTATGTAGCCATGACGGCAGCCATTCTAAGGAGAAAAGGCACAGGCACATAGCAGATAACAGATAAAACACTTATGTATTCCACATAGCTTATCAGTTATTTGCTATGTAACCTGTGCCTTTTCTCCTTTTTTCCAGCTTGAATGGCTGCCCCCGTGGCTACACAGCAGCTTATTATATAAATTATAGTAGTGTTACTGTAGCAAACACACCAGTTTTACCAGTGCAGGGCAACAGTGCATTATATTTTTATTACTTTAAAGCTCTTTCATTTTTTAGTGTTACTGATCCTTTAACCTTCCATTGTAGGACCTGCCCCCAACCCATATCAACTCAGCTACTTTTGCACACAGGGTCCAAGGCAGGTAATCTTCAGGGAGCAGAGTAGTGTATCTCCCCAGTCTGACCTAAAACCAACACAAACCAGCAATGGTTGGACAAATTTCAACCTCAACCTGACCAACTAGTGAGTTCGGTGGGTCTTGGGTCAACTCCACACATCAATAGGGCTCAGTGCACGTTATGTCATTGCTTGTAGTACTTATGCTTTAAAATCTCCATACAGTTTAAAGAGATTTTAATCAATACAAAACTTTTGTGTATAACCACCCACCAGATGGGCCCAATAAGAATCATTAAATCATAAGGCCAACTGGCCAACAATCAGATTATATGGGGGCCCAACAGACAAGGACTAGTGATGAGCCCACTCACATGTATTGATCAAAGCCCAGATGAAGGCCACTGACAGTAATGGAAAGAACAATAATAGACAAAAAGCACATCTGCTTCAATATGAAGAAATGTGACAGGGTTGCATGGATAATTCTACAACACCTTCACTGACCACTCTTATACCCCCAGATCCTCCACTCAGTTTGAACCCCCCAACTCCAAAATACAACCAACGCCATTATTGCTGAATCTATGAAATAAGATTGTATCTTGTGATGGTAACTAAACTGAAAAAAACTGGAAGGATTATTTTGCTACCAACATGGATATATGCAAATTTAACATTTTTTAAGATGATCCATATTATGGGAGAACCCCTCATCCAGAAAACCCAGGTCTCAATTCTAGGTAACAGATCCAATATCTCTTACTACTCAAAAGGGGATTTCATTCACAATTGTAAATAGCATCCTAGCTCATTTAATTCTGTAACCCGTGTTTGTTAAATAATTGTTATCATTTAAAAGGGCCTCAGTATTTGCTGGTATTATGTGAGTAAATGATTAGTCGGTGGTCTGCAGTTTAGAGCAGCAGGTAGGGAAAAAATTAAAAATTCAGAAAAAACAGAGCAATTCACAACAATGATATTTTTATATTTGAATGTGTATAACAAAAGACTGACTTTTGGGAACAAACAAAAGAAAGCCTTTAGTAAACTGATCTACATACGGCAGCGTCTGCAAGGAGCATCATGTTAACATGATGTGGTTTTATCCGGAACATTAATCTCTATACACTTAATCCATTCTACTGAAAGCATTACTCTCATCCTACTAATTCATTCATGAGGAGGGAGAGGATCTAAATGAAGCCTGAAGGGGCAAATTAAGGAAGGGGATCATTGTGGAATTTAAGAGGCACTTCTAATCAATAAGGAAAGTGAGCTGCAGCAAACAACTTGGTTAAACCGGTGCCAAGCACAGCAAAACCTGGAACAACACAGGTAACAGAACAATGTTACTTCATCCACTCCAGCGAATCCCATCTGGTTGGCTGTAACGGAAAGTATAAAGGGCAGCAGAGATACCTGTGGCGATACCTAGCTCCCCAATACCCATGTGGTGGAGTCTTGAATGTGAAATGGGCCTTAAAGGAGAAGGAAAGGCAAAAACTAAAAAAAGGCAGTTTGATCAGAAAGGTCGATGTAAAGGAGAAGGAAAGGCAAAAAAAAAAAAAAAAGTAAGCTTTATCAGAAAGGCACTTACAGTAATGCTGCACTGAGTCCTCTATCAAAAGAAACACAGGATTTCTTGTTTTCTATTGTGTATACACAGTATCAGATTCTCTCACAAAAATCCTTCATTCCCGGTTCCTGAGTCTGCGCAGCTCTCTCCCTTATCCTGACTCCCACCCCCTCCATAAGAATGTGTGATCTATGCTACCAAGGGCTAGAGCTGCAGCAGGAAGTTATGGAGATCAAGTTAAAAATGGCAGCTGCTGTCTTAGGACGAAGACACATGGGGTGATTAGTCGCTGTGACTTTTAGCTATGAAAGTCGCTGCGACTTTTCGCCATAGGGGGTTATGAGTATCACTGCAACAATTTGCGCAACCAATTTCATTGTCGCAACTTTTCCGGGAAGTCTCGGTGACTAATCGCCCCATGTGTCTTCGCCCTAAAACATATGGAGGGAGCTTCTTGGGCTCTTTTCGCAGGTATGTTGAAGCTTTCTGCAGAATAAATATAATTTTTTAACTTGCAATAATGTGGCAAATCTATTGGCAGTAAAATGCCAAAATGACTTTCCTTCTCCTTTAGGGTGAAGACACACAGAGCTACTAGTAGCAGCTACTTAATGTGGCTACTAAAAAAAGACACTGCTGATCATTTACTGATAATTGTCTCTGTGTGTTTTAGCAGAGGCAATTCTCAGTATTGTCTATGGCAGGGGATTTTCTGGAGTTAAGTGGCCTTGAAAAAAGTAGCTTCACCCTTAAGGCCATGACACATGGGGAGATTAGTCGTGCCATTTAGGTGCACTGCGATCTACATTTTGTCTTTCCTTGTCTACTTCCTAGTTGCTGGGGTAAATTTGGGCAGCTGCTGAAAAAGTGAAATCATTCAAAAACCACAAAAAAAAAAGGAAGACCATCTGCAAGCTATCTCAGAATAGTCTTAAAAATGCAGCTAATGTACCCTGTGCTCATTGCTGGGCACTAGAAAAAACTAATGGATGCAGGTCATCCGGCTTGGTATATAGGGAGGTGTTAACTTGCCTACTGCACCTGGATAGGGGATTAACCCTCACAAACCCAGTCATCCTATGAAGTGACGGCAAAGCAGCTTTTACACTTTGCATGTGGATAGAAGATGAAACAGAATCGCTGCTCACTGACCAGTAATCATCAGGGATCACAGGGTCATTCACCTGTCAGATAACGGTCGATCACAAAAGTGGCAATCCATGTTTCAGAATGACAACTGCCTGTCACGCAGGCTCTCCCAACACCCAAATTAAATCCATGACGAGGGTTGCCAAGCATTTGCCACCTAACTATGGTGCTACTTATCCCCCGGGGGGGAAGAAAAAGTACCTGGAATCCCTACATGTAACTTTTGCTATACACATGATTGGAAAATGCAGATATTACTTATATCTGCATTTTCCAAAGTGTGTAACATAGGAATTGCAGGTTCAGTATGAATTAAAAATCTGTTCACAAAACTGCATTCCAAAAGATCCACATGGGTGCAAACTGACATAAGGTTCTTACAATGAGAGTTGCAACTTTAAGTAAACAATTTTTATTTGCATAAATATATGGATCAGCAGCTGTCATACTGACTTTGGTTTCTGCTAAGGATTTGCACACACTGCTTTAGCATGCATGAAATGTATTCTTCCACTACCAAACCCACGAGTAAAGCTGTCCATAAACAAAAGGCAATGATACATAGGGGCTATTTGTAGCAAAAAATTGCTACCGCTAGCTACAACTCTCCCCAAAAATACTTTGCCATAGACTAACACTGGGATTGCGAAGAGTAAAACATATTACTTGTAGCAATCTGGCTTAATGGTGGTAAATTGTAAAGGGAGACAACTTCCTGGGATTAAGCTAGATCGCCATGATCTATATGCTTTAGCAATCCCAATGTTAGTCTTTCTAGGAGATTTGTCGGTCCGTCTGAGGTCCCCAAAAACGGGCAGATAAGCTGTTCAATCAGTCTGAAAAGCCCAAATTGGCAACTTAAAGGAGAAGGAAAGGCTAGTAAAGAGTTAATCTCAAGCTGAAGGCAAACCTTCAGTTCTCTCAATAGTGCCCTTAAGTCTCCCCATATTTCTCCTGTTCAGATGATGAGAAGCCAAACAGGAAGAAAAAAACGCTGAGCTGTGTAAAGAAAGTTCCCATAATGCCTCGCTCCTGCACCGAGACCAAGACCGGTGTACATGCCCAGTTAGTAAGACTATGAGGAAGCTTCCTGCTGATTGGCTCAGATCACAAATTGCTAAGGGGGGGAGTGAGCAGGAGAGGGGAGAGAGGAGAAAGCTACACAGACACTGGCGCAGGAAAACAAAGAGACAAGAAATCCTGTTTCTTTTGAAAGAGGACTCAGTGCAGCATTTCTGTGAGTACTTATGGCTGTATTTACATAGACCTTTCTGATAAAGCTTACTTAGTTTTTACCTTTCCTTCTCCTTTAAATCTGCTCGTGTATGGCCATCTGCAACCAAAAGATTTTCTAGAGACAAAGTTAGATTTTGGAGAAATGTGAATATTGTAACCTTAAATAAGAAGCACAGATTAATAAAAAAAAAGTTTCTAGAGTCAAAATATTATAAAGCAAGCGGCACAGCAACACTTTAAAAGAAAAATTATTGCAGTGCAGTCATCTGGAAACATAAACATTACTGTTTCAGGTCAAAAAGACCTTCTCTGCCCTTCCAAACAGAAAATGTGTAAAAGGCTGACCTTGCTGCTTCCAACTATGTACTTTCCCAACTAGCCTCATTCAATTTGTTACTTGCAGCAGCCAACCCCCCCCCCCCCCCCCCCCAAAAAAAGGACAGGGTGGAGAAGAGAATGTGCACACATTAAAGCGCTTCTTAAAAGGAATGCAGACCCGAAAGTAAAACTTTTTAACAGTAATTATAACTGCTCTTGAAAGCAGTATGAGCTTTTTCACATGTGTCTTGCTATCCTCGGCACTGGTAAACAGCATGCAGGGCTGACGTCCAATACATTGTTTCAAAAGGCAGAACCAGCTGCACAAAAAGGAGTGGATTAATAGAGTTTCAGTAACAAACTTGCAAAAAAGAAACTTTTACCACCCAATTTATTTAATGAACCTATATTAAAAGTTGCTCAGAACTTTTCATTTTCAAAAAGTTTGCGTTTATATTCCCTTTAGGTATTGTTCAATATCCTTTTACCTCCCAACATCATCATCGGATAATCAGTCATTTTCTGTAAGTAGCAAGATGCAGAAAGCAACTGCAGCAAACGATTTAACTCTTATTTTAACTCCCTGAGCGTGACAACTTGGGAGTTGGGGCAAAGCCAGAGAGTAGTTTCGGCAAAGTCTTACAAAATAGGAAGCAGTTAGGGTGAAGACACACAGAGCTACTAGTAGCAGCTACTAAAATAGACAATGCTGATCATTTACAGATAATTGTCTCTACATGTGTTTTAGCATAGAAAATTCTCCGCATTGTCTATGGCAGGGAATTTTCTGGAGTTTAGTAGCCATGAAAAAGTAGCTGCTACTAGTAGCTCGGTGTGTTTTCAGCTATTAAAGGAACAGTAACACCAAAAAATGAAAGAGCTTTAAAGTAATAAAAATATAAGGCACTGTTGCCCTGCACTGGTAAAACTGGTGTGTTTGCTACATTAACACTACTATAGTTTATATAATAAGCTGCTGTGTAGCCACGGGGGCAGCCATTCAAGTTGGAAAAAAGGAGAAAAGGCACAGGTTACATAGCAGATAACAGATAAGTTCTGTAGAATACAATAGTGTTTTATCTGTTATCGGCTATGTGCCTGTGCCTTTTCTTCTTTGAATGGCTGCCTCCATGGCTACATAGCAGCTTATTTATATAAATTATAGTAGACTTTCTGAAGTAAACACACAACTTTTACCAGTGCAGGGCAGCAGCACATTATATTTTAGTTACTTTTATACACTTTCATTTTTTGGTGTTACTGTTCCTTTAATAGGTCTTTGCCCTAAGGGTGATCAACCCAATACGTGCAGGAAGAGCTATGGCAATAATTACTCCTGAAACAGTTGCTTCTCTGTCTACATAATAGGAACGACACTGCCCAGTGCCCATGCTGCGCAGAACTTTTGAGGAGGTGGATTTTTAGTTGGTGGTATTATTATTAAAGAAATAAATAATATTGAACTACAACTACTGAAAAACCACAGCTGCTTTTTATGAAAGAGCAAAACAAACAGTCCCAGCAGCAGTTAAATCATTAGTGTGGTTCAGCCCCAAGGCTAATGTCACACATACAGATTTATTGACACACTAAAAACCTCACAGCAACAAATATCCTTGATGGGTTTTAAACTCAGGCTGGCTATGGATTGCCTGATCTGCTCGACCCGTTAAAGGGGTAGTTCACCTATTTTTAGACAATTTGCAACTTCATGTTTTTATTATTTGTAGTTTTAAAATTATTTCTCTTTGTTTAGCAGTTTACCAGTTTAGAATTTCAGCAGCTATGTGGTTGCTAGGATGCAATTTAACCTAGCAACCAGGCAGTGGTTTGAAGTGGAATAGAAATAGAGTAGGGCCTAAAAAGAAATGTAATCAAAAGCCTCACAGACCAATAGTTTTTTTGTCTGCTGGGGTCAAAAATAAATATTGAAGACCAATTGCAAAGTTGCAAAGAACAACTTAAATAAACTTAAAGTCAAACAGGCAGATCAATGGGGAATTGGACTACAGAACATAGTAGACAAATTTAGCCATTTCGAGCCCCAAATGATTGGAATAGGCAGGTGGTCCCACTGGGCCAATAGCTAAACACACCCACATATTAGATTAGAATTTGTTTGGACCCATTCTAATGGGCAGATATCTGGCTAACTGCTCAGTAAAAGCAGGGCAATATCAAGCACTTTACATCTAATATAGGACCCAAACAGTAGTATTCATTGCTGGAGGTTGCAGCACATTTCTGGTTTTATATCCTCAAAAATATCACAATATTATGTGTCCTATGTACTTTTACCTACCATTCCAACTGTGGTACTGTTTAGGTTCACATTAGTTCTAAACAGAGTAAAAACAACATGTCTAAGACAGTGGTAGCTGAAAGCAGGAGTATCACTAATCCCAATCAAAGACCCTGGCATATATGGGTCACTATGGAAAAGCAAAGGTATAAAGCAGTCTTGTTTGCTGTGCATTTTGGATAAAAACAGAGCAACAAATCCATCCAAGCAAAAGTGGCCAAACAATGAACTCTACTCAGAGCAGCCCCAGAGGAAATGACCGGGGGGGTTATTCGTCAACGCGGGAATGTCAAACACATGGCAGTGCAGCTGCTGTGCAAGTAAAACCCGCAGCACCCTTTAGCATCAAGTGGAGCATTCTGGAAGTTGTAGTTCACAGCAGCAAAAGGATCCATGAGTCAAAGTAAAACAGGGATGTTCTGAATACGTCATTCAGTTTGGGGTTCAGCTAAATACTGGTGGTTTTGGTAGGGGATGGTTGTAGCCAAACACTTACACTGATGTAACTTTAAAGGACAAGTAAAGGGTAACTTAATCATGAACCTCAGACCCCACCAATACCAGTGCTCCACTAAAAAAAAAAATACTAGCCCAGAGTACTACTTTACTGAGCGCCACACTGTCATCTTGCCAGTTACACAAGGGATCACTGCTGCCTTGGGCAAATACACACTAGGGGGCACATTTACTAATCCACGAATGTCCGAAAAGCGTCCAAATGCTTTTTTTTCGTAATGATTGGTATTTTGCGACTTTTTCGCAAATTGTCGTGAATTTTTCGAGCGCTCAATATGAAAAAGTCGCGACAATTTGGCAAAGTCGTAATGGCTACGAAAAAGTTGCGACAATTCCCGAAAGTCATAATGGCTATGAAAGAGTCGCGACAATTCATGAAAGTCATAATGGCTATGAAAAAGTCGCGACAATTCACGAAAGTCATAATGGCTATGAAAGAGTCGCGACAATTCACGAAAGTCATAATGGCTATAAAAAAGTCGCGACAATTCACGAAATTTGTAATGGCTATGAAAAAGTCACGACAATTCACGCAAGTTGTAACGGTTACAAAAAAGTCGCAACAATTTACGAAAAAGTCGCAACGGCAACGAAAAAAATCGCAAAAGATACGAAAAAGTCGCAAAATGTTCGTTTTCCAATCCGAATTTTTCTCATTCGGATTCGTGGATTAGTAAATCAGACCCTAAGTCTTGTAGATTGTAAGCTCTTTTGGGCAGGGCTCTCTTCACCTCTTGTATGGGTTATTGATTGCTTTATATGTTACTCCTTGTAGATTGTAAGCTCTTTTGGGCAGGGCTCTCTTCACCTCTTGTATGGGTTATTGATTGCTTTATATGTTACTCCTTGTAGATTGTAAGCTCTTTTGGGCAGGGCTCCCTTCACCTCTTGTATGGGTTATTGATTGCTTTATATGTTACTCCTTGTAGATTGTAAGCTCTTTTGGGCAGGGCTCTCTTCACCTCTTGTATGGGTTATTGATTGCTTTATATGTTACTCCTTGTAGATTGTAAGCTCTTTTGGGCAGGGCTCCCTTCACCTCTTGTATGGGTTATTGATTGCTTTATATGTTACTCCTTGTAGATTGTAAGCTCTTTTGGGCAGGGCTCTCTTCACCTCTTGTATGAGTTATTGATTGCTTTATATGTTACTCCTTGTAGATTGTAAGCTCTTTTGGGCAGGGCTCCCTTCACCTCTTGTATGGGTTATTGATTGCTTTATATGTTAATCTGTATGCCCAATGTATGTAACTCACTTATTGTACAGCGCTGCGGAATATGTTGACGCTTTATAAAAAAAATTTAATAATAATTATAAGTCAAAATCCCAAGGGATACTCTACTGGGCAGCTCCATGGAATCCCCGCAAAAGCTGGCAGAATGGCACTAAATAGAACAGTAACCCAGCATAGAGGAAAGCTGGGCAGGATCTGAGGTTAGTAATTATAATTACTGGGGGGGGCATATTGGCATTCCCCAGCAATTAACCCTTTACTTGTCCTTTAAAGCTCTGGCCATTAGACTGTATCTGTATATACAAATAAGGGTTCACATTGACTTCATTAAGGAATGTGAGGATTTAGTGCGAATGTATGCCACTCTGCTGAAGGGTGCTGCTGATAGTTGCAGTTCAACAACAGCAGGTTGGCCAACTCTGACCGCAGACGAGCCAGAGATTAAGGGCCCCTTAAGTTTGTGTGAGAAGCGTTCCATACTGTCATTATGTGCAGCCCTCCAGCCCCCATTTAATCCCCCTCCTTCCTACAATGCCATGACCCTTGCGGTCTCACTCGGGCCCTGTCACAGTTACAAGGGCAGGAGGGCCCCGTTAGCGCTATAATAAGAGGAGTCCGAGTCTCACCAGAAGAAAGTGTTGGTGCCATCATCAAACACCTCCGACTCCGTGCTCCTGCGGAGCTCCCCTCTGTGAGAGAACTTATTTCCCAGGTTCCTGTTTCCCCGGACCTCCAGTTCCTCGCAGTACAGCCCGTCCAGGGAAGCTTTTCTTCCAGCGGCGACTCTCCTCACATCGGAACGCAGCATGGTCCCGCAGCCTCTCCCCGGCACCTCCCGGCTCGCATATGAACTGGCTCCTCACACAGGTAGCAGCTCACAAAACATTCGCGGGGCGGAGCCGCTTTCGCCAGACCACGTGGGGCCCCAACCAACGTGACCTGTGACGTCGCGGCGGCCGAAGCCCTCGGCTGGAGGAAGCGCGCTCGTCCGTTGCTAAGGGGCGGGGCTCGGAGGAATCACGCCAGAGGGGCCGAAGTTATTGCACGCATGCGCTGTCCGCGGTCCTGAACCCTCCTGTCTCTCGGTAGGGTTGTGAATGGGCATTCATGGATTGTGTTTGTTCATTAAGCCTCATAATAATACATTCTCGTATATTATAGTGGGGTAGGCACATGCACAGCCTATTGTAATGACCAGGACAAGCACATTTATTTTGCCTATGTCCATTACTAAATGGGCGCTGCCATAATGGCACTATTGTCTAAAGTGTGTTCTACCTATAACATCAGGGGTAGTCGTCAGTGGCGGGGGTACTTACTTTGTGAGCTGTCCTGAGGCAAGCAGTATGGCAGCATCCTAAATGTGCAAACAGTTTCCTCTTGGGAAGGCTTTGGGCACACATGGGGGCATGGAACATATGGCACCTTGTGAGGGTAATGATGGGGCACCAAGAGGAAGCTGTGTGCTACTGAAAGCAGAGTAGTCTATCCAAAAGGGTACTGGGAGGGTAATTCCTATCCTTACTTTGGTTTCACTATTCTCAAATATTTTTATATTTGCCCCTACCCTTCTTATCTGATCAGATCCATTCCATTCATTGCACAGGTGAATGGAGGCATTTACTCCTGGTGACGCTGACAATGGGTGGTTTGGGGACCCTGGGTCCCAAGTGTGACAATGTGTCTCACCGTCTTTAAAAGGGAAAGGAATCCGTCACAAGTATAATGATTTATATGATGGGGCAGCAGTATTCATAACATTCTTTGCTCTGCCAGGGAGGCTTGTAAATTGCTTGTCTTCTGCAGTCCTAAAATGCATGATGGTTGAGTTGATCTACTCTCTATGCTGTTTTGTCAGAGATCAGTCCATGGATAGTAGCAGTTGGGAAAGTTGCCCATGCTGGGTAGGAGGGTCATTGAGCCAGATTGTAAGCTCTACGGGGCAGGGACCTCCTTCCTACTGTGTCTCATACCACATGGCACTTATATATATATATACATATATGTATTTATTTATTATATCACTCATCCTCCCTGTGTGTAATTTTGTATTCTGTAAGACTGTACAGCGCTGCGTACCCTTGTGGCGCTTTATAAATAAAGTTATACATACATACATACATACATACATGGGAGACTTTCCTTGGGCCGGGTTGGAGCTGCAGAGTGCCATTGAGCCCTATGGGAGACTTTCCTTGGGCCAGGTTGGAGCTGCAGAGTGCCATTGAGCCCTATGGGAGTCTTTCCTTGGGCCAGGTTGGAGATGCAGAGTGCCATTGAGCCCTATGGGAGGCTTTCCTTGGGCCGGGTTGGAGCTGCAGAGTGCCATTGAGCCCTATGGGAGGCTTTCCTTGGGCCGGGTTGGAGCTGCAGAGTGCCATTGAGCCCTATGGGAGACTTTCCTTGGGCCGGGTTGGAGCTGCAGAGTGCCGTTGAGCCCTATGGGAGATTTTCCTTGGGCCAGGTTGGAGCTGCAGAGTGCCATTGAGCCCTATGGGAGGCTTTCCTTGGGCCAGGTTGGAGCTGCAGAGTGCCATTGAACCCTATGGGAGACTTTCCTTGGGCCAGGTTGGAGCTGCAGAGTGCCATTTAGCCCTATGGGAGACTTTCCTTGGGCCAGGTTGGAGCTGCAGAGTGCCATTGAGCCCTATGGGAGACTTCCCTTGGGCCAGGTTGGAGCTGCAGAGTGCCATTGAGCCCTATGGGAGACTTTCCTTGGGCCAGGTTGGAGCTACAGAGTGCCATTGAGCCCTATGGGAGGCTTTCCTTGGGCCAGGTTGGAGCTGCAGAGTGTCTTTGAGTCCTATGGGAGGCTTCCAAAATCATGCACTGAAGGATCAAAGTCAGAAAGTTTTTAACGCCGTTTACGATCGTTCGGATATGAAAATTTCTGAACTTTCGTATCATACCACAATATTTTCATATGACCACGATGCAAATATTTTTTCAGATATTATTCGGCTTTAATCTGAATTTTTAGAATCATACTTTTAAATGTCTGAAATTCGGACTTTGATAAATGGGCCCCATAGTGTAGGGTAAAAAGTCCATTCACATGGGCTCACAAGTGCCAAGATACATTATATAAATAATATGGTGAGCTGATCACCCCACAACTTCTGATATATTTGTTGGCGTTTAAAGTACAAATGGAGTGACTTTTGGAAAGGTCAAAAGTTGTCATTGGGATGAAAAATGCAAATGATGTAATAATGTGTAATTATTGTTTTATTGCCCTGTTATCACATTACACAAGCATAACTTTGACACTATATCCCAGTAGACACTAGCTTCCAATCAGTGATAACTCTTATGAACTGACAGGTTGTCAGCAGATGTGTATCTTTTTTAAATAATTCAATACAGTTTACTAGTTCGACAGTACTGGGGTTATCCGGTTTACTTTATAGATAACTACAGATATAGGTGAAAAGTCACAATTTTTCACACTGGTTGAAATTTCTACATCTTTCCATAGCCGTTTAAGCGAATGTTTTAAAGGTACTGGATCCCTTATCCAAAGACCCAATAGCCAGAAAGCTCTGAATTACAGGAAGGATATCTCTCATTGAGCCTATTCTAAGCAAAATATTCAAATTATTACTAATAATTTCCTTTTTCTCTGTGATAATAAAACAACACCTTGTACTTGATGGTAATTAAGCTAAATGAATCCATATTGATGGCAAAACAATCCTGTTGGGGTTAATTAAAGTGTAAATGTTTTTTAGCAGACTTAAGGTATGGAGATCGACATTATGGAAAGACCCCTTATCTGGAAAGCTCCAGGTCCCAAGTGTTCTGGATAATGAATCCCATACTTATATATACTGTATATATATACAGGTATAGGATCCGTTATCCAGAATGCTCGGGACCAAGGGAATTCCGGATAAAGGGTCTTTTTTCAAGTCTACTAAAAAATCAATAAAACCTTACAAGGCACTGTTTTATTATTACAGAGAAAAAGGCAGTCAGTTTTAAAATTCTGAATTATTTGATTAAAATTGAGTCTATGGGAGACCGACTTTCCATAATTCGGAGCTTTCTGGATAATAGGTTTCCGGATAAGGGATCCCATACCTGTGTATATATATATATATATATAATTGTACAAACTAAAGTGGAGCTAACGTAGCAGTCTGAATACCTAGTCCGAACTCACGGACAATACATATAGAAAGAAACAAAAAGGTCCAGACTCATTTAAATTAAAGGAAAAATAAAGTCAAAGTCACTTGGGGGTGCCAAAATGTTAGGCACCCCCAAGTGACTTTGACCGCCTACCTTTTACCCCGGGCTGGTGCCCCTGTGAGGAAGGAACAGCACCAGCCCGGGGTAGCTGCCGGCGCTTCCTTGCTGCTGATTCGCTGCGCGCGCATGCGCAGTAGAGTGAAAAGCCGAACTTAAATGTTAAAGTCGGCTTTTCACTCTACTGCGCATGCGCCCACCGCTGGCACTCAGGAAAAGGAAGCGAGGAAGACGGAAGCGCTGCGCTCCAGGTGCCCCGGGCTGGTGCTGTTTTCTCCTAACAGGGGCACCAGCCCGGGGTACGAGGTAAGCGGTTAAAGTCACTTGGGGGTGCCTAACATTTTGGCACCCCCAAGTGACTTTGACTTTCGTTTCCCTTTAAAAAAGAAAAAATCTTTATTGGACCTTTTTGCTTCTTTCTATATAATATATATATATATATATATATATATATATATATGCGTGTGTGTCTATGTGTATTAATTTATATATCAAATCCAAATGAACAAAGGAAAAGCTTATTAAGCTCATTCCTAATACATAAATCATTTTAAACATGTAAATTATAACTAACTAAGACGCTGGTATGTGAATCAAGTCAGTCAAGAATCAGTCAAGTAGTTAAAGGAGAAGGAAAGGTAAAAACTAAGCAAGCTTTATCAGAAAAGTCTATGTAAATACAGCCATAAGCACTCACAGTAATGCTGCAGTGAGTCCTCTATCAAAAGAAACACAGGATTTCTTGTCTCTTTTTTTGTAAACATGTTGTTCCATTGTCTGACTTTCTTTCTCAGAAACAGCCTTAATTCCTGTGGCCAGAGTCTGCCCAGCTCTCTTCTCTCTCCCCTCTCCTGCTCCCCCCTCCCACCAGAATGGTAAGAACTCCCTCCCCTCTCCCTTAGGAATGTGCGATCTGAGCTATAACGGCTAGACTGAAGGAAGGAAGCTACTTAAAATAACAGCTGCTGTCTTAAGCAAATGGGAAAGCTTCTAAAGCTGTTTACTCAGGTATGATAAAGCTTTCTGCAGAATAAATATAGTGTTCTAGGTGGCATTAATGTGGCAAATCTGTTGGCAGTAAAATGCCAAAATGACTTTTCTTCACCTTTAAATGAATTATATCAACCCAAATATAGTGTTAACTGGGTGTATATAAAACCCCAGGTCCGTTGCTTGTTTCCCAGCAAAGTACAGAAATCAACCTGCCAATGAAAGTTCTAAACTTTTCAAAACTCACCACTGTCAATAGGTGGTCCAGGTGCTAACCATAAATGAGGTGATTAACCATAAACGAAAAGAGAAAAACAACTTCAATCACATGCTGGAACCATGAGCTGAAGTCTATTAAAACTTGATTTTATTCATTCATATAATACAATATGCCTGACGCGTTTTGTGCATGTGCACATTTAATCATAGGCATGCTATGATTATGTGCGTACACACGAAACGCATGGTGGCATATAACATCCCCTAGGATGAACAAATCTACATTTATCTCTTTATTGGTGTAGGGGATCAGAGAACTCTTTCCCCTGTTTCTCTGTCTGTAACATCATCCAGCTCAGCTGCAGACTAGGGAGAAACCCGATTGGCTGGATGCCCCAGTGCACTGTTGGGAGAGAGGAGGTGTGCCTCAGTTTGGAGCCAAAAATCAGGGGCGGGCCCAGCAGCTTATAAAGGGGGCCCCTGTTGTTTTGCCAGCGTTAAGACAGAGACCATCCAGGTATCATTTGGAGTGCCAGCCTGTAAAGAGAGATCTGCTAGACTGCAGTCAGATGCCTTTATCCCCAGTGAGTGATCCATCTGAGGGAAATGTATTGAAAGTCTCCTGTGTGTGTCCCCTGTATGAGGACACGTGTTTCTCGTGGCCTGCTACGTGGGAACAACTGCCTATTCCAAAGGGAGATGTACTTTGGGGCAGGTAGTGCTACCTGGGGAAACCAAAAGAGCTCTGGGGAAGGGACTTTGCCACGACTGAACTGGGAAAGAGTATTTCCTTCAGGAGTGGAGTGTTGTACTGTGTCCTCAGAGAGACTGAGCCAGTAGTGGCTAAACCCACACAGGTATCCAAATCAGGGTTCAATACTGTTGCATGTTATAAGTATTTTATTTTCACTGTTATATAAAGTTGATATTTGCTGCAAACTGTGTGTGATTAGTTCCTAGTGGAAATCCCCTTGAGGTGTGCTCCTCAGTGTCCCCTAGGTGGAGGTACTGCACTAAAATCCCAATTCCCAGTACCTTTCACTATTGCAAGGGGGACCAAATCTTCTGTTAATCAAGTATACAGCCCAAAATAAGTGAGTGTGCCAAGAAAGGGTTACATTGGTTTAGAAGTAAAACCTATTTAGAAGTAAGGTCTATTATCACTGTATTTACCTTGAAATGTACAGCTATTCTTGTATAATTAGGATGCCAGTTAAAAATTCCCCAAGCACCCCAAGTGATCATATGCAGATCAGTGTAATCATTATGAAAATACTTTAGATGAGGTCAATATTGTGCCCCCATTTTCCCGAGCATTCTGGATAACGGGTCCTATACCTTAAAATGGCAAATTTAAAAAAGTAAAGCAGGGTTTTACATATGAGTTGTTTAATGAAATATATTTTTATAGAGACCCACATTGTTTAGGAGTATAGTATCCCTATTAAGAGAAAAACTGGCATGAAAATAATAATTAAAAGGTTACCATATTAAAACAGATCATTTCACTCACTGCACACTCGCACTGCTGTTAAACAGAACAATGAGATTACAATAATTGTAACTGCTTAAACACAATGTGGTATAAAAGATTTTTAATGGAATGCAAAGTGCTTTTCCTTCAGACACAGTAACGGCGGATACGGTTACAACAGAATGCCGTAATCCTATATGCCATGGAAAGTCAAGTGTTGGATTTGAACAGTTTAAAAATGGAGGCTGCCGTCTCGTTGACTCACTGTTGTCCTGTGATTGAATAATTCACAAGCAGAGTTCTCGGAGAAAGCAAATGTATGCTGCCGTCTGTGTGTGGGAGTCACCCGGATGAAGGGCACTTGTTGCTTCTGGCAAGGTAAAAGTACTTGTCTTTGTGAAAGAGCAATGAGCTGTTTCTGAATGAAGGGAAGATACTGAATCAGAACTAGTTATATGTACGGCAAGTACAGATGTGGAATCTAGGGGTTCCCATATAAGGGGTTTTCTGGATCCCCTTACCTTAAAGTGTGCTAAAAAAATATTTAAACCCAGTTGCATTGTCTTACCATCAAGTACAAGCTACTGTTTTATTATTACAGAAGTAAAGGTAATCATTTAACCATTAAATAAACCCAATAGGGCTGTTCTGCCCCCAATAAGGGGTAATTATATCTTAGTTGGGATCAAGTACAAGCTACTGTTTTATTATTACAGAAGTAAAGGTAATCATTTAACCATTAAATAAACCCAATAGGGCTGTTCTGCCCCCAATAAGGGGTAATTATATCTTAGTTGGGATCAAGTACAAGCTACTGTTTTATTATTACAGAAGTAAAGGTAATCATTTTTTAACAAAAAATTTGAATTATTTGCATAAAATGGACTGTACAGGAGTGGTCTTTCTGTAATGTGGAACATTCTAGGTATTGGGTTTCTGGAGAAGAGATCCTTTACTTGTAATCTGAACTTTAGCGAACAGATTTATATGTTACTACAGGTATGGAGTCTGTTATCTAAAAATCTATTATCCTGATTTAGGGGAAAAGCTAAACATTTTAATCAAATAACTAAACTTTTTGGAAATGATTTCTTTTTTCTCTGTAATAATAAAACAGTACCTTGTACTTGATCCCAGAGGTTAGAGAGCTGAAAGCAGAAAGTAGAGTTCTGGCCATTATGTTAGACTTCTGGTCAGTCCAGCCTTTATAGATTACATTTTTGCCTAACTAACTATATTATGAATATTATTATTTTGCGCAATCTATCCATTTTTCCCAGTTTTGCGCAGTCTAACCATTTTGCTCATTTTTACTGAACTATATCTTTAAGGTCTGAAGATCTACATTATGGAAAGACCCCTTAATCAGAAAATGCAAGGTCCAGAGCATTCTGGGTAACAGGCCCCATACCTGTGCTTATTATTTAAAGGTTGTTTCTTGGTTTGTACTGGGGTGGCCACTGTGGCTGCCACCTGGGGGTCCCCCCACCGCCGTCACAAGCTCCTGCTCCCCCCCCCTGCTATTTGGGTCAGAGCACTGGTGCATGCAGTTCCTGGTGGGGAAGGAGAGGGCTGGGACAGCGGGGGCTGCGGGACTCACTAGAGCCAAGACCCACCAGGTTTTTCCTGGTGTCCTGCTGACCCAGTCTGACCCTGTTAAGACAAATGCACCTTACATCCACCACCAACTCTGTACTAATGTCCAGCACTGCCCTAAGCCCCGACCCTGCCATCTGCCCTCTCTCTGATCTGCGCATCCACAGGACAGTTTTTGTGCATGAAAAGAGGGATCCCCTATTCCCTTGAGCCATTGGATTTATCTGTAGTTGTCCTGCGACAGGCTGGGTAGAATTAAAAAAAAAATACACAAAGGGGGTTGTGGGTGCACTCCAGGGCTAGGTAAAGAACAATGGAAGTAAGAATAATTTGGCCAGTTTTACTGCAATTACAAAAAAAGGGTTGATCAATATTCCTGGGTCCCCTTTTTTATTACCTTAGTATCTGTTCATGCATTCATTTTCAAAAACCTGGGTTTCAAGTTATAATTATAAAGTTGCTAAAACCAAGAGATGCAACCATGCAGGGAGGTGCCAACCTATAAAGACCTGAGGGAAATAGTTAGGACCAACATATGGAGTTACCATGACATTGTATGGTGGTTGGGCAACTTTATGATTATAACTTTGTAACTAAAAACCTGTTTTTTGTTTTTGTACTCATAAAATGGACCAGCGAATGAGCATTGATCTTCTTATCAATGTATATATAAATGTTTATGTATATGCTGTGTAAATAAGCATCTTCTAAACTGTAATTGGTTCTTGATACTGGTATATATTTTTTTGCAGCTATCAAAGCAAAAAAATAAACCATAAATACTCATTTAACTCTCCTGGCCAAGACCCATGTGTGCTGTCTTCTTGGAGTTACTATCCAACTTGAGCAGTGACAGAATTACTGTAGGTGTAAGCAGAGAATGTCTAGGGGGCAATGGTAGGGGGTACTGGGCACGTGCAACTTCTGCCTGCCTTACCCTAGTTTTAGCCTGTTTAAGCCCTGATCTCAGCCCTGGACTCACCCATTATTTCATCCCTCTCCCCCTTTACGTCACTACCCTTCCTGGTTGCATTACAACCTGTCTGCCCAGAGATCATGGCTGGTAAGAACAAAACATGGCAACCCTAGGTGGAGTTTAGATCAAGGTCTTGTGAGGGCTTCCCTTGGGCACCTGTAACCTTAGGCCCAGCACTGGACCTGAAAGATGTAGGATCAAACCATAACTGCTCACAATGTAGTTTGGAAATACTAGGAAGTGTATTCCCTTGGGTAGGGCAACGTCTATCTTAGAGGTAGGAGTTTGGCTAGGGAGGGAGCCAGACTGAAACAAACCTCTTAGACTTGAGGCTAGGCTGGATCTAGGGTGCAGGGCAGAGGCTGGGGGGTGCCAAATGGTTAGGCAACTTGGAGTTGCTTCCAGGTATCCCATGGACAGTGTAGAAATCTTTACAAAAGTTCTGCATTCTGTATGTAGGAATTGTTACAGGGGATACCTTGGTGCTTAGGGAAAGATGGCAGCAACCAATTTAGTACCGCTTGCTGATGTTCCCCTATATTAAAAATACACCAGATTTACAGTGATTGTGGGGTGCCTAATAAATGGGCACTCCCTCGTCGACTTTATATTTGGTCTCCTGAAATCTCTGGAGCCCTTGAGCAGACTAGGGTGTCATAAAAATCCTTTGGAGGGGTGCAGGTTTCCATTGGACAGTCCTGATTTACTTATTTAATCATTTATTTGTTCGTTGTCATTGTGTGTATCACAAACCTGCAAATAAAAAACAAGCCACCAAATTTAAGTCTGAATTTACAGTGAGAAATAGGTGCATTCTTATATTCTCATAAAATATTCAGCATTTCATGTGTATCCTGATGATTGCTTGGCCCTTGTTCTACAGTGACTGCCACGAAATTCAGCAGGGGCTGGAGGATAAGGCAGTGAGTGAGCACAAGAAACCTTGCCAGGGACTGAAAAGTTACCTCAAATCACCTCATAAATATGCATGTAGGATCGTCTCCTCTCCCGCACTCCTGATGGTAATGATAGCCGCTTCATCTAGTCAATGACAATAAAAAAGTAGTAAAGGATCTGCAGCCCAAAGAGTAGGATTTATTGAACTGCATGCTTGGAAACGGAGCGGAGTGCGGCAGAGATTGCTGCAAGAACCACGACTTGGACTGTGTGTGTGTGTTGCAGTCATCACTCCATACCATGCCAAAGTGTTTCAGATTCCGCATGCCATTTTTACTTTAATAACTAAACTTAGGCTAACAGAGCGGGTTACTCAGCCCCATAAGGCTATACGGTTAATTGCAGCACTGCGATTGCCAATAGCAACCAAACCATTCTTACCAGTCCACTGCAAGTTAGTTGCTAAAAACAAAGAACTGATAAGTCCCTATAGGATTAGGTTATCATTAGTATATCAACACCCTAGGGTGCCTCTTGAACACTATAGGTTTTTATTCCTCTTATTAAATGATTTTCCTAATGGACATACTTAAAGCTGAAAAGACTGGAGCGCCCCTGATCACACCCAGGCCTGGGCTAGAATTCAAAATAGACCCTGACATTTCCGAGGCCCAAACGGCCCCCCACTAGCCCAAAATTGTGACTGCCTATGGGATCTTACAGCAGTCCCTCTGGCATTTGCTAGTACCCACAGGTTGCCAGTTAAGGCCTGACCATGCCCTTTTCTTTATTCCTGCTAGGATATTAAAAAGGATGACAATACTGCAAATATCATGGCCAATTTCATTGGAGAATAACAGGCCATAAATTATACTTTTCATACCACAGACAGTGGTAATGTATAATGCAATTTATTGTATAATGTATAATGTAATTACTCTCTTGTATGAAGCACAATTCAGCTCCAATTTCTGGGGCTATTTTGGTCATTTAAAGATACTTGATAGCAATTTGTTTAATAGGCAGGTTATGTATAATTCTAGGCGATATATGGGCCAAGAAAAGCTGCCAACATGGATTCCTTGTCTTAGTTAGGAACATCCCACCCTCAGCTTGCGTGTGCCACTATTATTGCATAAATTATTGCATATAATACCCTTCATTTAGTTCCTTTTTCACATTTACATATACTGTTATTTCATGCTTATTTCAATGTATTTGTTATGGGATTATGCACCCCCTGCTGGTGAGTAGGAGTATATTCTGTAAGCATGTAAATACATTCTTTTTAAAGTCTCCATTGCGTTACTACACCAATTCAGCAATTATGGTTTAGCTTAGGAAAACTCTATGGAAGGCCATACACGGCCTGGTTTAAGCTCAGGTCCTTCAGACTGATTTGGTAGCTTATCTGCCTGTGTATGGGCACCCCTGAAGGGCCTACCTTACAGATATCTGGCCTAAAATGCTGTCCCCCAATCCCCGTCGGATCAGGGACCACATCAGCTCATAGATGCAGTCTACGCTTCAACAGGTCCTATTCCCGTCATTGTAATTCAATTGTTTGGTCCGAGGGCTAATATTTGTGAACATTTACCCTAAAAGCTTCTGCTACAGGGGCATGAGTTTAGAAACTGCCCTAGGTGGCAGCAGCCTGCAAGTTTCCAGGGGCGACAAAAAGCAGCTCCTGGTAACTTCATGAGCAGTAATTCCAATTTTTAAATCGGAATTCCAGATCTTCTAGTGCAGAGAGCACAATTGCCTCTTTCTTATACGGCATCAAGCTTCCCACTGCTAAGCCTGTTAGCATACTGAAACCCATATTTTCTTTTCAATAGTTTTCATTAAATTCTCAAAATTTTACAGGGTGAGCATCATTAGGTAAGTATCACATTAATGTATAAATTACAGATGCCCATTCTAAGAATTATTAAGGAATGAGAATAAGATGTCTCGAGTCCTAAAATGCCAGACTCGAGAAAAGGAAAAAACATGAAGAGAAAAAAAATCAATTTGAACTGATTATTATGAGTTCAAAGCGTATGAATAAAAAAAATCTTGCTTGGTAGATGGTACCTTCGAGGTCAAAATCTATATTTTCAATGTAACATACACAGAGGGCAGTATAATATAAGGTGCAATATTTTCTGCTGGTCTAGTTATCCATAGAAACCAATCAGTAGGTAGTATTTACTAATCAATGGAATAAAAACAAACATCGGATTGGTTGCTATGGGTAGCTAGATCTGGGCAAACTTTGCCCTTATTTATTACATTGCCTTAATACCTGTTAGTTAGTCAAACATACTTAGTAAAAGCAACATCTTCAAGACTGCTCAGGTCATGTGATTGAATGAAAGCACTGAACTGCACCATAAGCATCTTTCCCTATTAATATTAATATATAATTGGGCAGGATGTACATGCAGTGTTAGGAATGATTGGCGTCATACTCGAAAGTGATTTATGGCTATCATGTCTCAGCAATAACCTGCTTAGGCAGCACTAAGATATAAGTGCTTCGGGCAGGTATGTACACATTAAAGAAAAATGTTTTGGCCGTGTGATAGGCTATAGCCTATGATTAAGTTCTGTGTGGACGAAACACGTCAGGCAGTTTTGATGGAGAATAAAGGACTTTGAATAATAGGCTAAAGATGAGGCATACATAGATTAAGTTACAATTAATGTGAGACTTACTGGATTTGCTGCTGGAGTAAAAATGAACCTCCCAACGACCTCTTGCGGTTCCCACTGACTCCCAGGGATACTGTGCAAAAGTGTGGGTGGGAGTGCTATTTCACCATAAAATGCTTAGGATGTAAAAGTATTTATACATGCACTTCTGTTAGGGGTTCTCCATCCATTTGTGTTTGTGAGAGTATAGAGTGAGAGGCAGTGGGTACTGAAACCCCAGGCACATTATATACAGTCAAATGCTGTCTGTATTCACAAAACCAGCACATTATATGCAGTGAGAAGCAATGGGTACTGATGGCAGATATTCAGGCCCTGGCAATATAACACTGGCACTGATACACAACATTGGTTTGTTTCCCAGCTATGCAGTCTCATGAGGGCTCCACTATAACTGACTAGAAATAAACAAAACAGTGACAAAAGTGAGTGATTGCAAAAAACAATGGTAACACAGTACAACATCTTATAACCAGAAAGGAGATGGGAAAGGGCATCTGAGGCTCATGATCTCCTTCCTGAGCAGTTCAACACTAGAACTCTTCTCGGTTTTTCTTTTTACAGTGTAACTCTCAGACTGTACAGTTACAGGACCTGACCAGCAGGTGGTGATGTTATTACAAAATTAATTACATTGGTAGTTAATAAAAAGTAATGTAGAAAAGCACCCTGAGCAATTTAACATTAAATATTTTTTAAGGTTTACTAGTATGGGGGAGCCTTATATTTGGTGCTCACTTTTTGTTCTTTTTATTCTTGTTCGTTCTTGTTCATGTTGCTTTTCTCCCTGCACTTAACATTCTATGATTCAGCCATCTATCCTCCAGGTTTCGAAGGTACTGGACGTGTACTTGGGCATCCCTACAAAAGAGAATAATGGAGGTGAGATACCATAGTGTGTTTGTGCATGAGTTCTTCTGCCTACTGTGTAGCAATCCAATGCTCTCCCGCCTCAAGCCTACAGAGTGTGTAAGTGCTTTGGACCTATTATATCAGTGATTGAACCAGGGCTCTATAAATGTAATTCCTATCACAAGTTTCATTAAGAATGAGAATAATTATTAATAAAACGGATCTATAAAGCATCAACATACTTTGCAGTGTACTATGGACAGTTAAATGCATCAAATATACAAATTACACTTACAGCTTACAATCTTAAGTATAGGATGCTCCAAAAACAGGCTCTTTTTGCTATGTGAGAAAATGTTCAGAATTATTTTACTGATAATATGGATTTCATGGCAAGGTCATAAAGTTTTTTCCAGTGGTCTACATGTAGTAAGAATACAGAGGCTGGGTAATTTAAAGACTTGTCTGTAGAGGGTGTTATTCTCCTTCTCTTTCACAGATCTCCAGTATTTGTGCCTCAGTTATAGATCAAAGAGATATTTTCCTCTGCGGATGGTATGCTCATTAAGAATATCCTAGTCTGTAGATTAAATGAATCCAACCCCCAGTCTTAGACACTGTTATTATAAAGATGTATTTTAAACAATATAGGGGCTCAGTTACTAAACGTAAGGGCAGAGTTGCCCCATTATTGGGTTATGCACTAAAGTGTCTGTGCCTAATGGTACTCTTGTATAGGAGTAGGCCCGGACTGGCAAATGCCAGAGGGGCTGCTGTAAGATGCCATATACAGTCACTATTTATTGGGCTGGTGGGGGTTGTTTTGGCCTCTGTGTACTTAAAATGCCAGGGCCTATTTTGATATTTTGAATCCTAATCAGGGCATGTACAGGAGTGGGCTGAAGTGTGTCAGATGCATCTATGTTGGCACATCAGGAGCAAGACATTCACTCTTGTGCTTACTGAATAGTTTAAGGTGTGCATATGGCGGGAGAGACTGGCATGCAGTTTTACTCAAGTGCAAAGATCATTGGATTGTGGGTAATAACTACACCAGGGTTTTATTTTGCACTTTATCCATCTTACTATATTATATATATTATTTTACATGTGGTTAAGTATTTGAAAGATGTATAGGATCATTTATGAATGCTGCCACACATGTCTAGTACTCAAAGGGTCAAACAGCCACTAGCCCAAAAAATAGGGACTGTCTATGGCATTTGGCAGAAGCTACAGACTGGCAGTCCTGGCCTGCTGCCACAAGTGCAGTTGCGCTAAAGTCTGTGGTGTAAGCAGAGGCAGCAGCTTGTAACTCTGCCCATTATTAAGTGACAGATTTGAAGCTGCTTGTTACGCTACAAAGCTCATGTCCAGCCTAGGGCAACCTGTTGTTCAGCTCTATAACAGACAAGCACATACGTATCTTCTTCCTTACTGTTTTTGGGATTATCTTCTTCTCATCCTGCAGGCTTCTTGCAAACTCTTTTCAAAGCCAATATCTAAATGATGCATCAAAGTGGTGCCTGGGGGATTCACTGCCCACCTGCATTTATCAGCTTGCCGTATTGGCTCTGTCTCTCTATGTTTCTTCTTCAGAGGCTCCTAGTTCTTTGTGACAAGTCCTCTCGCCAGATGTTTTATAAGTATGCAGTATGTATGTAATGAACGGTTTCATTAATGCCCCAGTTTGTAGCTGTTGCTGCTCCTTTCCCTCTGTCTTTCTACACCTGAATGATATGCCTGTTGCTATGAAATAAAAGAATAGTTAAAGCCACCAAGAAGATTGGTGTCCAAATAAAGGTGCAAGGCCACCTTTACTAGTCATAAGACTCTAAGGGAACATTCAAAAGAAGTTGCAGTGTAAAATCCTGCATGGGTCTAGTCAGCCAGACTCATGCCAACCCAAACCTGCCAACCCACTCTGCCCCTTGCCCAGGCCTGACGACACGGGTGAGGCTAAGTGAGAACCTTGCCTGAGGGGTCAAGGAGTGGCCAGATGCTAAAGTTCTAGGTGTGGAGCAAGGGGGAGTCATCAGCACTGCTGCCCTTTTTCCAAGCTCACTAACCCACTCTGCCCTTTCCCCAGACTCACTAAACATATCTGCCCTTTCCCCAGACTCACTAAACATATCTGCCCTTTTCCCAGACTCACTAAACATATCTGCTCCCTCCCCAGACTCACTAAACATATCTGCCCCTTCCCCAGACTCACTAAACATATTTGCGCTTTCCCCAGACTCACTAAACATATCTGCCCCTTCCCCAGACTCACTAAACATATCTGCCCCTTCCCCAGACTCACTAAACATATCTGCCCTTCCCCAGACTCACTAAACATATCTGCCCTTCCCCAGACTCACTAAACATATCTGCCCCTTCCCCAGACTCACTAAACATATCTGCCCCTTCCCCAGACTCACTAAACATATCTGCCCCTTCCCCAGACTCACTAAACATATCTGCCCCTTCCCCAGACTGACTAAACATATCTGCCCCTTCCCCAGACTGACTAAACATATCTGCCCCTTCCCCAGACTGACTAAACATATCTGCCCCTTCCCCAGACTCACTAAACATATCTGCCCCTTCCCCAGACTCACTAACATATCTGCCCCTTCCCCAGACTCACTAAACATATCTGCCCCTTTCCCAGACTCACTAAACATATCTGCTCCTTCCCCAGACTCACTAAACATATCTGCCCCTTCCCCAGACTCACTAAACATATCTGCCCCTTCCCCAGACTCACTAAACATATCTGCCCCTTCCCCAGACTCACTAAACATATCTGCTCCTTCCCTTGACCCACCAACCCTCTATGCCCTTCCCCCGGACCTGCTGACCCACTATACCTGGGCCTGTATTGGCAATCTGTGGATTCTGGCAAATGCCAGAGCGGTTGCTGTAAGATGCCATAGTCAGTGAGTATTTAGTGGCCTGGTGGGGGGCTGTTTGGGCTTCCTCGGAGTAACTTTGCACACACTGCACGGATATAGAGGCTACACACTGCAATTGACACCATCTTCACTTTTATCTGCAACTTGTGATTTATGAGCAAATACGAGCACAGATGCATTCATTTTAAAGCTCTGGTCACAATTATGTCAGACACAAAGAAGCTCATGGGGGCAGTTATGCTGGGCGGCAATTACGCTGCAATTATGGGGGCAAAATGCTGCATAATGGGTAAAAAGCATGGAAATTTACATCCAATATTGCACATTGAGACTGCACTTTGTACATAATGCAATTTTGAAAAGACAACATATTTACTATGCATCCATAAAGCTGTTTGGCAGGAAAATGCTATTTTCAAAGCATTTGAGCTTAAAAATAGATTTGTGTGTGCCCCGTGCTGCCGGCATAAATCCCGCAGCAATATTCCGATTGGATCCAAATGATGAATCACAGACACTGCATCTGCCTCTTAGTAACTGCTGTTTTTTTTTATCATTGCTATTGTGTAATTAGCTCCTATAGTTACCAGGTTGCATAATGTAGCAAGTTTTCAAGGGGAGGGGGGGGGATATGGCTTTAGGTAAAACCTATATCTGGTAGGTACAATCATTTGTGATAGTGGGCTGCGTGGTTCCGGTTGTTTTTATCTCTTTTTTTCCTCCATAGGCTAATGGTATATGTATGGGATTCCATTTAGCAGTTTTGCATATTATGGGGTGCTCCTGCTATTGTGCTCTAGCTAGTAGGGATGTGTCCCCTCTCTTCAGCCTGGTAGGAGGGCAAATAAGGCAAGAGAAGGGGCGGCATTGAGAAGATCTGCTTGGGGGACACAATGGCGCCTGATCCTTCATGGTTATATTTGTTTTGGTTCTGCTTGTTTCTCTTGCATGGCCCCAGATTTATTTGGGCAGATGGAGAGTAGCTTGTAGAATGGGAATCTATTAGTCATGTTGAGTGCAGCTGCTCACGCAGGAGCCTACAGCTTTGGGCAGCTAAAGGGGACTCCTTTCTAGAGACATCGTTCCAGGGATGGGTCCTTTATATACAAGAATAGGATCCCAGTCTGGGTGCGATCGGAACGTTTCAGTAAAGGGTTCAATTCCAAACTAAGGTCTAGACCAGGGATTCACAAACTTTTTTTTTACTGTAAAAATTGTTGATGAGCCACACAAAGTTCTTTGGGGATGCCAACTAAGGACTGTGATTGACTATTTGGTGACCCCATGTGGACTGCTGGCCTGCAGGAAGCTCTGTTTGAAGTAAAAATATGTCACTGTGCCTCTAAAACTTAACTAAGCCAGAAATGTAAAAATGGGCACCTACTTTGAGGCCGCAGGGAGCAACATCAAAGGGGGTGGTGAGCAAAATGTTGCCTCTGAGCCACTGGTTGGGGATCACTGATCAATTAATTTTAGACAAAGAATTTGGTATAACCCCATAACATGCTACATATAACCGCCATTGCAGGAAAGTACAGTGGTAATAGGTGCAAAGTTTGTTCCAGGTCTTGGATCCAATAGCAACCAATTGGTATTTGTTGTCATTACTCTAAATGCACAACTTAATTTCACCAGTTAATTCCACCAGTGTTAAACTGGGTGTCTGGTACCCAGTCAGGGTGTCCCACAAGCTTAGTCCAACCCTGCATTCTGCAGCACACTTAGTGCAAACTGATAGAAAATCCTGGGCTCTGATACCTCATGGGTTATCTTGCGGTGGGACGCATGAAGGAGCCATTGCATGGCAACACATGAGCAAATGCTTGTGTGAATAGGATTGGCACCTTTATTGTAACTTAACACTGGCATTTGGGTGGGGGAATAAGAGGTGATGTCACACAGGGGTGTGGAAATGGGTGGATTGGGCAGGGAAATAGGTGGGGCACATAAGGGGGAAATCTGGCAGCAGAATGGGTCAGGGAAGGGAGGGATTTATAGGGTATTAAAAATTTACCATCAGTGCCGATAAATTTATAAGAAAAATATTTTATATGTATTCACGGGGAACCCGTACTACTAAGGTAGCAGGGCCCTCCCCCAGGTTGCTCCATTTATTTGCCCACTGGTTACCATGGCCCCCAGGGTGATGGACCCTCTCACTAAGTATGATGGAGTCCCAATAGGGTTGCTACCTTTCTGATGATATTTTACTGGCAGCTTTGGGGTGGACACAATAGGGATGAGACTATGACCTCAAATGGGTGGGACATGGCGATGTCCAGAGGGAGGGTTATGGAGCACATCCAGGATGAAATAATTCAAGTTAAAGACAGTTTGGAGGTATTGAGAGTGGGCCAGGTGCCAATCTGAAAGGGATACTGATACTTTCATTTCTAAATTACACTGTTTTAATTGCAAATAAGTCACTCTACCATTTAAAATGGTACCAAGAAACCAACAAATGTTTTTGTTTTTTAGTTGAAAATTGGTGTGTACAGCATTGTGCCGGAGTCTGAGGTTTCAAAAGGAGCCAGCGCTACACATTAGAACTGCTTTCAAGTAACCTATTGTTTCTCCTGCTCCCATGTAACTGGAGGAGTCCCAAGACGGACTTGGATTTCTTACTATTGAGTGCTATTCTGGTACCTACTGGGAGCTGCAATCTTGCTCACTTCCCATTCTTCTGCTGGGAGGGGGGGATATCACTCCAACTTGCGGCTCAGCAGTAAAGTGTGACTTAAGTTTATCAGAGCCCAGGTCACATGGCTGTGGCACCCTGGGAAATGAAGAATATGGCTAGCCCCATGTAAAATTTCAAAATGAAATATAGAAAAATCTGTTTTCATTTTTAAAAACAGATTTCAATCCAGGATTCTGCAGGAGAAGCTCTATTAACTGATGCGTTTTGAAAAAAAAACATGTTTTCCCATGACAGTATTCTTTTAAGGGTGTTACAGATTTACCTGCAACTACTGTACATTGCATGCTGGCTTTTGGGAACTCACCTATAGGGCAGGGGGAAAAGTATGAAAAACATGACAGGTTGAACCTGTTTTTTTTTTAACTTTGCACCCTGCCCCATGTATGATAAATAGCCCCTCTGGTTTTGTCAGCTTCAATCTTATTTTTCTGTCAATCAGTTTATTGAATTTGTGAGTGAGAGAGAAGTGCAGAGGGGACAGGATTTTGGCCATGACTATACATATATTATATAGTCCCACCGACCAAATATAAGGCATGTCTTACTTAGTGTTGTACCTTTAAAGGAGAGGGACATTCTGCTATGGATGTTGCACACAGTTTCTACCCTCCTCACCCCCACCCAGCTAAATGTTTGCTTGTTTGAAGCAAAATGAACATGGTAGTAGGGACTGAGGAGGGGCTACCATACAGCCAAGCCCACAGCCCATGGCCACCCTCCCATACATACCATTGCTATGCAGGCAATCCTGAGAGTGCTACTGGGGTCATCATGTAATGCTCAGTAGATCTCACAGCCTTATTGTCTGTAGTATGGGACTGCCATAATATATATACATATATATATATATTATGGCAGTCCCATACTACAGACAATAAGGCTATATATATATATACATAAATACTGCACTAAGAATTTTTTTTATATATATACCCAGTTGAAAGCACGTATAGCTCAAATCAGTTGAAAAGAATTGGAGAAGATTTATTGTTTCGATCCACTAGGGATCATCGTCAGGAATTTTTAGAATTTATATATATATATATATATATATTGTGCACTAATAAATCTAAATATATATATATACAGAAACAAGGACAGCATTCCTAAGCTTTAAAGAATTGCCAAAAAAAAATGTAAATGCAAGAGTAGCGGAGAGGAGAATAGGGCTTTGTGCCGCTCTGCCTGCGCCAGGCTAATGAAATTGCAGTGCAGAGTTCCCCCTCTCCCCTGGGTGCTGCCGTACTGAGTGTTTTCCTGAGGATGCACCGTTGCCCTGTGCTTTCCTATAACAGTCATTTCAGGGGTGGGACTTCTGCAGTCAGTAGGAGGGCTTGAATGAATGCAGTGTGAAGCATCAGCACAGATTCCCCAAAATACCAGAACCATCGCTGTGCCTGTGCTCAGATATCTATAACCCATTCCTTACAGGATGCCCACATGAATGCGGCCGCTGGACCGGAGCATCCCTAAGTCTGTGCCCCTGCCTGTGCCCCGGGATGGCTCTTCTTCACAACAGGAGAGCACTTGCTCAGCCACTGGGAAATTGCCTGGAATGAGCTGAGAGCTGAGCAGTACTTTGGGCACTGACTGCAGCAAACTCTGGCTAAGGTAATCTTTCCACTTATCTACTGATCTGTTGCTACTGCTACTGCTGCTAGAGATCTCTCCTTCCCACCTTGCTTGTATCCTTCCATTCTCAAACTTGCCTTCTACGGCTGAGCTACACAGGCAGCTATATAGAAGTATTACAAAGTACCACCTAATAGCAAATACTGCAACTCTGTGCCCTTACTGCCCATGGCATATCTAGCATAGGGGCACTTACTGCCCATGGCATATCTAGCATAGGGGCACTTACTGCCCATGGCATATCTCGCATAGGAGCACTTACTGCCCAAGGCATATCTAGCATAGGGGCACTTACTGCCCATGGCATATCTCGCATAGGAGCACTTACTGCCCAAGGCATATCTAGCATAGGGGCACTTACTGCCCATGGTATATCTAGCATAGGGGCACTTACTGCCCATGGCATAACTAGCATAGGGGCACTTACTGCCCATGGCATATCTAGCATAGGGGCACTTACTGCCCAAGGCATATCTAGCATAGGGGCACTTACTGTCCATGGCATATCTAGCATAGGGGCACGTACTGCCCATGGCATATCTAGCATAGGGGCACTTACTGCCCATGGCATATCTAGCATAGGGGCACTTACTGCCCATGGCATATCTAGCATAGGGGCACTTACTGCCCATGGCATATCTAGCATAGGGGCACTTACTGCCCATGGCATATCTAGCATAGGGGCACTTACTGCCCATGGCATATCTAGCATAGGGGCACTTACTGCCCATGGCATATCTAGCATAGGGGCACTTACTGCCCATGGTATATCTAGCATAGGGGCACTTACTGCCCATGGCATATCTAGCATATGAGCACTTACTGCCCATGGCATAACTAGCATAGGGGCACTTCCCATGGCATTTCTAGCATAGGGGCACTTACTGCCCATGGCATATCTAGCATAGGGGAACATATTGCCCATGGCATATCTAGAATGAGGGGCGCTTACTGCCCATGGCATATCTAGCATAGGGGCAACACTTGCACACTTCTTTTCTCAATTACAATTATATACACACACATACAGTATTTAATTTTATTTACTTGTGCAAATGGTATTTCTTGTATTTATACTTTATATTCATTATTATTATCATTATTATTAGTATTGCAAAATATTCACAAATGGTACCTGTTATGCAGAATACTCGGGACCTAGGGTTTTCTGGATAAGGGATGTCTCTGTAATTTGGATCTCCATACCTTAAGTCTACTAAAAGATCAATAGGATTGTAGGATTATTTTGCTTCAAATAAGGATTCATTGTATCTTGGGATCAAGTAGCCTTCCTGTATCAAAATAAGACTGATTTATTATTCAAACCAATGTTATGGTCATACTACATGGGACTTACTACATGGCCAATATGACCAAAATGTATTTTTTATTTACTTATATTTCCTTTTCCAAAGCTAAGCCCTTAGTGCTCACTAATTGCTTTATGTATTCATTTCATGCTCCAGGGCATGCTATCTTACTCTTAAGATACATAGTGTGGGATCTATTATCTAGAAAGGTGTTATCCAGAAATCTAAACATTATTCAAGAGAACAAGTCTCCATTTCTGGAGAAATCATATTGAAAAATCCAGCCAGAAGGGCTGCACTGATTGCAGTTCACTTAAATTCGATCCCTTTGCCTTTAGGGTAATCCAGCAATTGTGTGCATTAGAAGTATTCCTGATTTTTTTAAAAAAACATTGGGTATCCTTATACATATATATTGTGAGGTTAATATTATATATACAGGTATCTAGAAATATTTCTTGTGCATGAATATGCAAGTGCATGAATATAAAAGTATTTTACAATAAGTATAAAATCTGAAGCCCTTTATTATGAATGCATGCACACACTGATATAGACCTGTATTTCTATCTACATATACACATGTGTTTATAAAGGACTGCAGGCGTCATGCTGCACTGCCTGTGTATAAAGCTACATGGGATTTAGGGATAGGCAGTGATTTAAATACACCAGTCATGTTTATTCTAAGGCGAAAATATCCACAAACGGGACTGGTTTATCTTCCCCTTGTTCTTCCATTGCGTTAATGACTTGCCTCCGGCACTGACCTGGTGCCCATATTGTTCATGGGCATACTGTTCGATAACCAGCAGAGAGGAAACGGTTGGATAGAGATCAGCAGCAGCGTTTTACCTCAGAATCCTCTCTAGAGTTTAACTGTTTGGGAGACGTCCAGAAACAGGCAGAGAATATCCTTTTTCTTATAATATTATAGTTCTTTTAGAACTATGTCCTATGGAAGACTGCAAAAACAAAGTGTAAAAACCCAATAAGACTGCTCTGGAGCTTTGGGGATAATGGGTTTGCAGGTACAGGTATGAGATCCCTTATCCGGAAACCCGTTATCCAGAAAGTTCCGAATTACAGAAAACCCCAGGTCCTGAGCATTCTGGATAACAGGTCCCATACCTGTAATAGATCTCATGCCTGTGCTTATGGGATTGTACATTGTGGGAAAAGTCACAAGGAAGTTTAAAAAAATATACTTATAGAATTGTATCATATGACTCAAATTCTGTTATATAGCCTACTTGTGTTCTAATGTTCCCTATGGTCCAACATTCTGACTGCAATGGGGGCATTCTTTACTTTACATATGTAATTACAGTTATGGGACCTGTTATTCAGAATTCCTAGGAACTGGGGTTTTCTGGATATGGGATCTTTCCGTAATTTGGGTTTACATATCTTAAGTCTACTAAAAAACAATTTAGACAATAATTAAAAACTCAAATAAGGATTACTTATATCTTAGTTGCGATCAAGTACAGGTATCGGGCCCCTTATCCAGAAACCCATTATCCTGAAAATACGAATCACGGAAAGGCCGTCTCCCAGAGACTTCCTTTTAATCAAATAATTCACATTTTTAAAAATGATTCCTTTTTCTCTGTATTAATAAAACAGTAACTTGTACTTGATCCCAACTAAGATAATTAACCCTTATTGGAGCCAAAACAATCCTAGGGGTGTAAATACTGTTGAAATATTTTTTTTAGTAGACTTAAGGTAGGAGATCTGAATTACTGAAAGACTTATCTGGAAAACCCCAGATCCCGAGCATTGTGGATAACGGGTCCCATACCTGTACAATGGACTGTCTTGTTATTACAGAGGAAAAGGAAATCATTTTTCAAAATGTGAATTCTTTGATAAAAACGGAGTCTATGGGAGATGGCCTTCCCATAATTCTGAGCTTTTTGGATAGCAGGTTTCTGGATAACAGATCCCATACCTGTAGCCACCTCCAAAAATTGTGCTTCTTTACATTCTGAAACTTCCCCATTTTCAGCTCATCCCAGAAAAGCATAGTTAGCATAAAGAGACATTTAATTCCTGGGATCCATGTAGAACCAAGCTGGGGGGTGCACTATGTTAAAGCTAAAAGCAGCCGCTCCACTGTGTGTGTTGTACAGCAGTCGGTATGAATGTAGGTCACCCTCCCTGCTAGAATCATAACAAGGCTGTTGGTGGGTATTGGTTACAGGAGAACCTGCGTGGGAAAGCTTTCATCTGAGCTGCTCGGCTCCGCTTGCACCTTGTTTCCCCTGGGTGCCTCTAAGATGTTGGGAATCCACCCCCTTGCATTAAACTAACATTTTTCTATTGCTGTATGTTTTTTTTTTTATTAGATTCATGTTTAAATAATGTATTGGATTTTACTAGGGAGCACTGCAATGTACTTGCTGGATTTGTGTTTGTACTGTATGCTAGTGAAGGGTAGATAGACCCTCTATTACAGTATTGTTTTAGCCAGATATCGCTGGACTACAAACCCTGGCATTCCTAGCATTCTGATTTAAGGTTGATGGATGCTGCTGCTTCAACTATATTAGGGATGTTTTTTAACTGAGAAATAAACCATAGCAGTTTTGTCCACACAAATATTTCCCCTCCTAAAATATTACAATATCCTGTCACAGGCTAATGCATCTTGGGAAATTCAGATTCTTCCAGCAATACTGCCTGATAATACTCCCCCCCCCCCCCCCCCCCCAGGCTTTACACGGGCCAGCAACCAACTAAGCACTGGTGTTGGTGTTGCTTTGTTAACTTGTCCCTGACATGTTGTGTCCCTGATGCCGAATAATATGTTAGAGTATGTTGGAAGTTGGGATAGAGCAGTTCTGGTTTCTTCCCCTAAATACAAAAGGCTCCTTGTCTCAGAATTCTGCCTGCTCAGTGAAAACCCAGTCCCTTGTTGCACTAGGGGAGTTATAACACATTTGAAGCACAGAACAATGAACAGCACCATCTTGTCCCTCCCTGAATAGCACCTTCTCTTCCTTCCCTAACTTGCACCATCTCTTCCCTTCCTGAACTGCACCATCTGTTCCTTTCCTAAACGGCGCTATCTCTTCCCTTCCTGAACGGCGCCATCTCTTCCCTCCTGAACGGCACCATCTCTTCTCTTCCTGAACGGCACCATCTCTTCCCTCCCTAAACGGCACCATCTCTTCCCTCCCTAAACGGCACCATCTCTTCCCTTCTTGAACTGCACCATCTCTTCCGTCCCTAAACGGCACCATCCCTTCACTCCCTAAACGGCACCATCTCTTCTCCTCCCTAAATGGCACCATCTCTTCCCCTCCTGAATGGCACCATCTCTTCCCTCCCTAAACGGCACCATCTCTTCCCTCCCTAAATGGCACCATCTCTTCCCCTCCCTAAATGGCACCATCTCTTCCCCTCCCTAAATGGCATAATCTCTTCCCTTCCTGAACAGCACCATCTCTTCCCTTGTGCTTCACAACTATTCATGCCAATCATGAATAGTGGGTGCAATTATGTTCCTGTATATTAGCACATTGTGGGGAAGTTGCAGGGTGCACAACATAGCGGGTGCCCTCTATTAAACTTTTCTTTCTGGATCAAAGTACTGCATTTTGGGTAGAAACATGGTAATTTGTTTACGAAAGCAGCCCATTGCTATTGCTTCATAAATGAGGATGGATAACTACTAACAGGGAGCCAATAGACTGGGGCGCCAGAGTCATTTATAGACATTACTGGCTGGTAATACAGTTTTATACAGGTTATACAGACATTTGTAGCCTGAATTCATTGGCTTTTAATGGAAAAACCCTGGACAGGGGGGGAGGGGTTGAAATGAGCCAGATATGTTCTGTGTTTCACGGTACCTTGGCCATAAATCCAATTGTGCGCACATAGCAATTTACTTAATTGTTCCACAGTTGGAATCTCCTCCAGTCAATATTTAGCTGCCTAACTAGAATCATTGAAGCTCATTATGCTTTTAAAAGGAGTTGCTAAAATTAGCGACGATGCAGACTGCACAGTATCACAACATGCCAAGGAATTCCTCAGCCGCACAAGCTGTTATGTGGAAAGGGTAATGCCAGCGGCCTCATAATGCTGCCTGGATACAGAGATAGGGAAAATAATGTTCCTTAATTCTCATTTCTCCTGCAAGGCATTCACATAGAACCTAATTGGACTAATTAAATCCAGACTGCAGATTAAATGGTGGTTTCTGGTAGCCGCACATCATGTTCCTGCTTGACCTCGTGTACAGGCATTACAGATTCAGTTGCCCGTTCTTATGGCTGCCCATAGTAGTTAAATAGCGGCTGGGAAGCTCTGCTGAGATTCTAAACCCAGGGCCCTTCCCATGTAGCCTGCTGCTCTTGGTTTATACACTGCTCTCTGGTTACCATTTGCTGGGCCCTCTGGTTACCATTTGCTGGGCACAGGCCTGGACTGGGAGTCAAAATAGGCCCTGGCATTCCAAGTACACAGAGGCCCAAACAGCCCCCCACCCCCCATCAGCCCAATAAATAGTGACTGTCTATGGCACCACAGCCCCCCACCAGCCCAATAAATAGTGACTGTCTATGGCACCTTACAGCAGCCCCTCTGGCATTTGCCAGAATCCACAGATTGCCAGTCTGGGCCTGACTGGGTCCTATTACTAAGTGCCAAGGGGGTCAGTGAGTCAGCTTGGGATAAGAGTCATTATATAAAGGTAATTATATTAAGGCAAAATATGATGCTCCCTGCACAGGGATGACTCATAGCAGCCAATCATCAATTGAACAACTGATTTAACCCTGTCAATGCCAGCAAGTGTTGAAAAAACTCAAAAGCTGAGGCTAGAGCCATATTTATCTCCCCTTCCTAAACTGTTTTGCAGCTAGATCTGCTTGGTGAACCCTCCATCCTCTCTTCAACTGGTTCTCCAAACCTCCACCCTCCGCATATTTCCCACCCCATGACATCACTCACCCCCCATTCCCTGCCCCAGGACATCACTGATCTGCTCATTCCCAGCCCCATGACATCACTGACCCACCCCTATGACATCACTGATCTGCTCATTCCCAGCCCTTTATTACTGTGGTGATCAGCATATCCTCCTGCTGGACAGTAAAAGTCAACCAGGAAAGTAGAAACCTTAGTACAGGTACAGATATGATATCCCTGATCTGGAAACCCGTTGTCCAGAAAGCTCAGAATTACAGAAAGGCTTTTTCCCATACACTCCATTATGAGCAAATAATTCCAATTTTTAAATATGATTTCCTTTTTCTCTGTAATAATAAAACAGTACTTTGTACTTGATCCTCAACTAAGATATAATTACCCCTTATTGGGGGCAGAACAGCCCTATTGGGTTTATTTAATGGTTAAATGATTCCTTTTTCTCTGTAATAATAAAACAGTACCTGTACTTGATCCCAACTAAGATATAATTACCCTTTATTGGGGCAGAACAGCCCTATTGGGTTTATTTCATGGTTAAATGATTCCCTTTTCTCTGTAATAATAAAACAGTACCTGTGCTTGATCCCAACTAAGATATAATTACCCCTTATTGGGGGCAGAACAGCCCTATTGGGTTTATTTAATGTTTAAATCATTTTTTAGCAGACTTAAGTTATGGAGATCCAAATTGCAGAAAGACCAAGAAAACCCCAGGACTCCAGCATTCTGGATAACAGGTCCCATACCTGTACAGAATGCTCAGGACCTGGGGTATTCTGGATAAGGGATCATTTTGTAATTTGAATCTCCATGCATTGTCTACTAAAAATCACATTTATTAAACCCAATAGGATTGTTTTGCCTCGAATAAGGATTATTGTAATCTTCATTGGGATCAAGTACAAGGTACTGTTTTATTGTTACAGAGAAATAGGAAATCATGTTGCAAATTTTAATATTTTGATTTTGAGTCTATGGGAGATGGCCTTTCTGTAATTCAGAATTTTTTGGATAATGGGTTTGCAGGTAAGGGATCCCATTCCTGTATATTGATTTTTTCAAATCTTTGAGTTTCTTCTTCATATTTTTTTGTAGAATAAATCACTGACTTGACTTTAAGTTAAAGACTGCATTGCTTTAGATAGCCATACATATACAGGTATTTATCCACTTGCTGGATCTGACCCTTAATGTGCTGGTCTAATTCAGGCTGATATATTTATTTAGCCCTTGGCCAATGACTCGGTCATAATAGGGGTCTACGCAGACCTGCCAAAAGAGGACTACGTGAGAGTCCATGTGGTCCTCATGTAACAATGTTTTCTAACACGTCCGAAATAAATCTGACTGACTTTTTTGAATTGTGCAGTCTCAATACATGGGCCAGTAGAATGCCGACTTGGTCTACAAAGGCTAAATTGGCATCTTTTATCCCTCTATGTCAGGGGTCCCCAACCTTTTTTACCTTTGAGCCACTATCAAATGTAAAAAGGAGTTGGGGAGCAACACAAGCTTTAAAAAGGTTCTTGGGGGTGCCGAATACAGGCTGCATTTGGCTAACTGGTAGCTCCTATGTGGACTGGCAGCCTAAAGGAGGCTCTGTTTGGCAGTACTCATGGATTTATGCAACCAAAACTTGCCTCCAAGCCAGGAATTCAAAAATAAGCACCTGTTTGAGGCCACTGGGAGCAACATCAAAGGGTTTGGTGAGGAACATGTTGCTTATGAGCCACTGGTTGGGAATCACTGCTCTATGTAGTGCCACCTTAAAGGAGAAGGAAAGGTAAAAACTAAGTAAGCTTTATCAGAAAGGTCATGTAAATACAGCCATAAGCACTCACAGAAACGCTGCACTGAGTCCTCTATCAGAAGAGACACAGGATTTCTTGTCTCCTTTTTTGGGAACATGTTCTTTGGGTATCTGACTTTCTCTCTTTTAGGGCTCCTTCAGGTTTGGGGCTTAAGTCTGCTCAGTTCTCTCCTCTCTCCCTCTCCCTTCTCCTGCTCCCCCCTCCCATAAGAACTTACAGTACTTCCCCCTTCCTTACAAATAGTTACATAGGGTTGAAAAAAGACCAGTGTCCATCAAGTTCAACCCATCCAAGTAAACCCAGCACACCTAACCCCCACCTACCAATCTATACACTCACATACATAAACTATAAATACAACCACTAGTACTAACTGTAGATATTAGTATCACAATAGCCTTGGATATTCTGATTGTTCAAGAACTCATCCAGGCCCCTCTTAAAGGCATTAACAGAATCTGCCATTACCACATCACTAGGAAGGGCATTCCACAACCTCACTGTCCTCACCGTGAAAAACCACCTACGCTGCTTCAAATGGAAGCTCCATTCCTCTAATCTATAGGGGTGACCTCTGGTGCGTTGATTGTTTTTATGGGAAAAAAGAACATCCCCCATCTGCCTATAATCCCCTCTAATGTACTTGTACAGAGTAATCATGTCCCCCCGCAAGCGCCTCTTTTCCAGAGAAAACAACCTCAACCTCGACAGTCTCACCTCATAGTTTAAATCTTCCATCCCCTTTACCAGTTTAGTTGCAGTCTCTGCACTCTCTCCAGCTCATTAATATCCTTCTTAAGGACTGGAGCCCAAAACTGCACTGCATACTCAAGGTGAGGCCTTACCAGTGGCCTATAAAGGGGCAAAATTATGTTCTCATCCCTTGAGTCAATGCCCTTTTTTATACAAGACAGCACTTTATTTGCTTTAGTAGCCACAGAATGACACTGCCTGGAATTAGACAACTTGTTATCAACAAAAACCCCTAGATCCTTCTCCATTAAGGATGCCCCCAACACACTACCATTCAGTAGATAGTTCGCGTTTATATTATTCCTACCAAAATGCATAACTTTGCACTTATCAACATTGAACCTCATTTTCCAGTTTGCTGCCCAGTTTTCCAATTTTGTCAAATCGCTCTGCAAAGCGGCAGCATCCTGCATGGAACTTATAGTTTTGCACAATTTTGTGTCATCAGCAAAAATAGAAACAGTACTGTCTATGCCCACCTCCAGGTCATTAATAAACAAGTTAAAAAGCAAAAAATGTGTGATCTGAGCTTCCAACGGCTATAACTGCAGCAGGAAGTTACCAAGACCAAGCTAAAATAGTAGCTGCTATCAGAGGGAACATCTAGGGCTCTTTACTCAGGTATAGTAAAGCTTTCTGCAGAATAAATATAGCGTTCTAGGTGGCACTAATGTGGCAATTCTATTGGCAGTAAAATGCCAAAATGACTTTTCTTTTCTATTAAGAGTCTTTCCACATGGTTATTATAAAAGGCCCTGAACACAGAAGCAAAACAATATCATGTTTACCCGGCCACTGTTTGCTGCCCTACAGAACGATGAGTTTCAGCAATGATTCAGTCCCATTATGTAATTATAAAATGCATATCACTGTTGCCAAGGAAACTATTCAGGAAGGACACAGAGCTATATGTTGCTTACCTATTATGGAAAAAAGTGAAGCAATGTTATAGAATATCTGATCATGAATCTTTTTTATAATCCAATTATAAAAGCCTTATTGTAGTATTAGTATAATACTATTTGTGATTTATCACCTTGGTCGTGATTATCTCATTAAATTGCAGCAAAGTGCGAGTTTACCCCAAGACTTGCGAGTGGTCATTTATGACTACAAGCGCATTTGCAGCAAATTTCCCCACAGGAAAATTTTGCTTAAGGTGCTTCTTGCATTTCCATATAGTGGCGCTCGTTGCTGCTTGGTCTGACCACCCTCCTGTTCTGATTGAGTGCAGTGCCCTATTGATTGAGGCAAAACCTGGAGCTTCCACCACCTCCGATGTGGTCCTCACATAACAATGTATTCTACCCTGTTCAGTAGATACATGGCTGATTTTTTTTATACATGTTAGTCAAGCAGTCTCCATGCTTGGGCCAAGTGGCTGCCAACTTGGTCTAGAAGGGCTTAATTGGCTTCTGAAATAAACCGTTGTAAATAAGCCCTATGGTCAAGTGACACATAGGATAAGTGAGACATGTAGGAAAGAGACACACATGGGTGGGAAAGTACTGTAATTTTAGATGACTTGAACATAGGAACCAAGGATGCAATATGGAGGTAAAAGATAAAACTGAAAGGGTAAAAAAGAAAACTTTCCTTACTGAAATGGTAGGAAATGCTCCTTGTTGGCATTCGTTGGAACAGGGTACATTAGTACGCTAGAGTCTAGACCAGGGGTGCCCAGACTTTTTCCCCCGGCGATCTACTTTTGACTCCCGTATCCCAAGGCTAAGACGCGGTCCACCGCGAGGGATTGACTGGTGGACCGCGATCAATGTCTTGGCCACCCCTGCTCCAGACAATAATTGGACTGCCTCTAGATATCCTTTCAAAGAGTTTCACCATTAAGGGGGCCATACACAGGCTGATTCATGGTTATCATGTCCTTACTTTTTAAGAGGCTCACACAATTTTCTAAGCAGTCTAATCCAGGGTATGGCCATCTTACTATCATTCTCTTTATTTGAGCTAACAGCCTGACCTATCTGAACTTCAGGAGGAACTGTGGCTCCTCTTCCTCATTTGCCAATGGATCCCACACTGGCCTACATGATGCATCAGCAGGTAAATGGTTAAGAGTCGCTCAGTCAGTGAACTGACCGATATTCATGGTACCAAGTAATGTCTACATACATGTAACGGAAAACTGTATGAAGCAATTTTATTGGTACATGTGTGGCCAGCTTTAGTCTGTCTTGGTCTCCTATTGGTGACTCCATGCTTCAGTTGAAGGTAAAATGATAAAAACCCTTCCTACAGGCAGGCCCGAAAATATTTGATTATTTGTCTTTTTATCCAGCAATTCCATTGCTTTCCTATTGATCTGAGATTTCCAGATCTATACTATTGCTTTCCGGTCATTTGGAAGCACTGTACTCCATTCAGGAGTGACTGGTTAAACAGCTCAATTGTGCTATTGAATGTTTTACCTTGGATTGTGCTCTATGTAATATCAAAGACTTGCCTGTATGCGTAGATCCAGCAGCCATTCTCTGCATCAACGTCTGTTCAGTTTTCAATTATTTTAATTGTTCTAAACTTTCATTTGTACTCACTGAGCAAAAATATTGATTTTGGTCATGTGTAATGTCTCTGTCTTCTTCTATAGATCCCCAACTGCTCATTATTATTCTTTTTATCTTTTACATTTGAGGCTTGATGCAGTGAAACATTCCAAATAGTAGATCCCTGCCAGTCCTTCCCACTGGAGTGAGCAAAGGGTGTAAAACTATAGGTTACCCTTAGTTCAGGCGGTTTGGGTGACCATGGCAGGTGTGGGTTGGGTGCAGGTCAGACTGAGGTACAACAATCTTTCTCTGCTCCTGAACTCTCCCTGTCTTGGAACCTGTGGTGTGTGCAGGGTTGGGTGCAGGTTAAGCTTTTCCTGACCCACACATCACTGTGGGTTGAGTCTTCCTGATCTTGTTCCTGGTATAAGTACAGGTATCAGACCCCTTATCTGGAAACCAATTATCCAGAAAGTTCCAAATTACGGAAAGGCCATCATAGACTCCATTGTAATCAAATAATTCAGATTTTTCATCATCATTTTAATGATTCCCTTTTCTCTCTAATAATAAAACAGTAGCTTGTACTTGATCCCAACTAAGGTATAAATAATCCTTACTGCAGCCTAAACAATCCTGTTGGCTTTAATTACTGTTTGAATAATTTTATTAGCAGACTTACGGTAGGAGATCCGAATTACGGAAAGACCCCTTATCCAGAAAACCCCAGGTCCCGAGCATTCTGGATAATGGGTCCTATACCTGTACCTGAAAATACCATCAGTATCTGCAACAACTGCATTCATTTTAGTATGACCACACTGCTGTGTTTGTAAGGCTAAAGTCACACATGGCTGTTTCTTGCCATAGCCTAAATGTGCTCAGCTCTATAATGGCAGGACACCTGGAAAAAGCGGTGCGTCCAAGTCCTCCCAGACCCGCTCCCCCCATTGCAAGGAGAATATAAGATATGTGCAGGGGGTAGGAGGTTGAAGCATTAGGTGGATCTCACCTAAGGTGCCCCCGGACCCCCAGTCTGATGCTGGTATTGTGCTTGGATCCATGGAACTGTTACCCTGTGCCTTGGTGACATGAGCAGTTACAGTAAACTATCCATTATAATCTCAGACTTGTGGGTCAATAAGCACCTGGAGATAAGTCCTAAACCCCCAGAGCTGACAGATGAGATTGAGCCCGAGTCCTATCGATGTCTGTATTTTGCCAGCTAATCTTTTCAGACACAGCATGGATCACTTCATCCCTCAATGTGACATTTGGAAATACCTAGGGGAATTGAGGGAAGAGATCTTGAAAATCCCAATTTCTGTTACCACAGTATAAACCCAATGGGGGTGTTCATCTTTCATTTAAATGTTAGTATGTTAAAGAATGTACTGTCCTATTCAATGTATCTTCATTTTTTATTTTTATAATTTTTGAATTGTTTGTTTTCCTGTCCTGCCTCTTTCCTGCTTGTAAGTTAAAATGTTTTAAGCTTGTTGCGGGAGGGGGTCACTGACCCCGGCAGCCAAAAAACTATTGTACTGTGATGTGAGGATAAAATTGTATTCTATTACTTATCAGGTACGGGACCTGTTATGCAGAAAGTTTGGGACCTGGGGTTTTCCGGATAAGGGGTCTTTCCATAATTTGGATCTCCATACCTTAAATCTACTAAAAATTAAACCAAATAGGTTTTGTTTGACACACCTTGTGTCTCAACCCTTTCTCCTAGTAGATTGTAAGCTCTTTTGGGCAGGGCTCTCTTCACCTCTTGTATCGGTTATTGATTGCTTTATATGTTACTCTGTATGTCCAATGTATTAAACCCACTTATTGTACAGCGCTGCGGAATATGTTGGCGCTTTATAAATAAATGTTAATAATAATAATAATAGTAAGGGTTAATTAAGCCTTAATTCAGAGCTTTCTGGATAATGGGTTTCCGGATAACAGATCCCATAGCGGTATATATTATATCAATAAATATATCTGTAATCAAATGTCTGTTGAAGGACTTTCCTAGCTAGTTGTACTGACCCTTGTTGTAGATCCCACCTACTTCTGTGGTTATATTTTTGCTCCAATTATCCTTCTTGTCTTCTCCCAGAAACCTCCTGCCACTGAATCAAGTAACCATAGCATGGCAAGGACTTAGCAAGGCAGTAACAGGATTAACACCCTAAAGGGGGTGTAAAAGAAGTAACTAGTGGAAACAAATATGTGTAATGTTTAATAGGCCTGTCATTGGCATATAACATGTATTGCAGGGCCAGCAGTACAGCCACTAGGATTCTGGATAGCAACATATAAATGTATATTTAAGAACACAGTTGCAAGTGCAGTCGCCAGTGGTAGATCCTCATATGGCATATTCTGGCAGATGCCCGGGCCCATAATTCCCAGTGGGCCCAGTGTTGTTGGATGTGGGTGGACGCGGGCAGAGGGGGAAGTGGAATGTGGTGAGACTGAGGGTGGAGTAGAGGCAAGACTGGGGTTGGGGTGCAGGCATGTTAATGCTCCCATTTTTCCAGGGAGTTATCCGGACCCCCTTTCTCTGATCTTCCATCACAATTCCTCTGGTTTTTCCAGTTTTTCCTGTCACATGGAAACAGCAAAATGTTTCACTGAGTGCATTGCCAGTCTCTGCATATCTTTAGGGTCGTAGGAGGGTAGGGCAAAGCCCAAGGTCCAGTGGCGTAGCTACAGGATATCAGGCCTGCACACAAAAAAATCTTTGGAGGGGCCCAGAGCATTCTGCAACTCCTACCTGGTCACTCCCATGTTTCCCACCCACCCGCTTCTTTACAGCTTTAGCGGTAGCAGACCCCGTGACCCGAGTCCCCCCCACAAGAGCCATTGCCTAGGCCCAAATACACAAATGGACACAAATGTTGTGCTTGTTGATACCACTCATTGAAGGTTAATTGCACCTTTTTGTGTCAGTGGGCTCAGACTTGTGCCAAGAGAATCACATGCAAACATTGTTTTAATGGCAAGCTCCAGATTCCTCCTACTTCCAGTCCCGACTGGTATTAGCCACAACTTGCATCTGATTTGCTCTCACACTCATGCACAGTTGCTTGTGGATGCATTGGCCCCAAACACTGCAGCAATACACTAGAATTATGGGGGGGGAATGCTGCATTATGTCTTAAAAACAAGGTAATTTGCATCTTAAATTGCACTTTGCACACAGATCTTACATAAGTAAGTCACACTTGTAGTCACTGGAATGCACAAACCCGTTCCATAGTCGTTTTTACTTTATAACTGCTTGAGAGTGGAAATCTAAGGCAGAGACTGTCATCACTGCGTAGGTGGCAACAGCAAATCTGATTGCAGCAGTCTGTACCCTGGGGTTTGCCAATAGGATATTCAGGTCTGATCCTTGGGAGACTTTTTATCTTGGGCACTTTGGCTGCTCCAGCTGCATAACAATAAGATTTTCTTTCACAACTTGGAGAAAAGGAATTGCATTTTTACAGCTGTGTATTAAATTTTAGTATCTTGCTTGTACAATAACTATTGCCACAGCATGCTGCTGGTGTATGGTTTTTGTTTTTTTGTTTTTTTTTAAAGTTTCATAAAAATACTTTTTGCCTATTGTTTTAAGAAAAATCTATGGTTTTGTTATTTCTTAAGCCAAACAAGGCAAGCAGGGCAACCAAAGGAACTCCATGCCTGGTTCTTGCGAGGTAAATAGATTCTTAGTGCACAGATAATTTCTTCCATAATAAACCTAATTGCTTATCTCTAAACCAAAACAGTTGCAACAAAAAAAGCTGTAGGGAGCTCATCATCTGAAGGTAAAGAAACTCAGCTAATGAGCATGGAGGAAATAAGTGTGAAACAAAACAATGCTATTATCCAGCTTTATAGGAAAAACATTATAAAATATGGATTTTAATGGAAAATGGATTTTTATTTTGCTCATGTTAAGAAAAAGTATATATAGGCATATTCTGACTCAGGGCAAGGTAATACTAATGGTAATTAGCCAGCCTGTACCCTGCCTGCTTGCACCCAAAAAACCCCTTAGCCCCTGTACCCCCCCCCCCCCCCGCCAGCAATCACTAGATTGCTTTTATCCCCTCTGGTCCTTCTGCCAACCAAAACCATAGCCTAAACATTCTATTTACCCAATGACAGCAGCACTAAGAATGGAGAATGTGTGATAGTAAGTGTATAAAGTAATAATGTTTAATAAATGGAATTTGTGTTTGCATCAGGGGTGTCTTTCCGTAATTTGGATCTCCATACCTTAAATCTACTAAAAATTAAACCAAATAGGTTTGTTTTGCCTCTAGTAAGGGATAATTATATCTTAATTGGGTACTTTTTTGCTATTACAGAGAAAAAGGAAATCATTTATAATATATTATGTGATTAAAATGGAGTCTATGGGAGACAGCCTTCCCATTAATTCAGAGCTTTCTTGATAATGGGTTTCCGGATAACAGATCCCATAGCTAAATATATTATATCAATAAATATATCTGTAATCATATGTCTGTTGAAGGACTTTCCTAGCTACTTTAAAAGTTGTTGTACTGACCCTTGCTGTAGATCCCACCTACTTCTGTGGTTATATTTTTGCTCCAATTATCCTTCTTGTCTTCTCCCATTAACCTCCTGCCACTGAATCAAGTAACCATAGCATGGCAAGAACAAAGCAAAGCAGTAACAGGATTAACACCCTAAAGGGGGATGTAAAAGATGTAACTAGTGGAAAAAAATATGTGTAATGTGTAATAGGCCTGTCATTGCCATATAACATGTACTGCAGGGCCAGCAATACAGCCAATAGGATTCTGGATAGCAACATATTGTATAAAGGTGTGTAGCCCACTTTATCAGACGGTGCTGCTACTGGTGTCACTTTGGCGCAACAGGAGCCCCACTTACTATTGGGGGACAGGTGTTTTCCCAGCAATGGCGTGCCTCCACCCAGGGATGATTCTGTGGGACTGCAACTCCCACCCTGGGAACTTAATGCTGTAGTTCAACCCCTCAGGGGATCCACTCTACGCCCGGCAGTATTACCCCTCCCTGGGGTAGTTTCTTACCGGCTTGGTTAGTGGTCCTGGGTATGAATAAGCTGAACACCGAAGTATATGATAAAACAGATGGATCTTTATTTGGGCAGACCTCTCCAGGAGTGTAATACATGCAGTCAGGGCACATCCACCATTTCTCCACTCATAGAGAACCTCTCTCAAAAGGGGTACCCACGGTACTCTCGCCAAGATGATCTTATCTAGGAGTTCTCCCCGGTACTCTCGCCAAGAGACCCTCTCATAGGGCTCTCCCCGGTACTCACGCTAGGCAGACCCTCCTCAAAGACTCACCCCCGGTACTCACGCCCAGGCACTCTTTATCAGGGATCTCCCCTCTGATAGGGACTCTCTCCCTACCACTATATACCCTGATCTTCCAGCTGATGTAATGCTGGGGGGTCTTAACCCCTCTACACTCCTGGAGGGGCAATGTCGGCTCATTCTTACTACCGCTTTCTACATGGCACTCCTAGAGTGTCCTATAACATGGAAACTGCTTTCTAACCCCTACTAAATGGAGCACCTCTGTCCAGAGGAAATCCCCACACTCAATCTCTCACAGCACATGGCTGCATCCCTTTATATAGGCTTATGCACCACCCTGTGGCTATAACTCGAACTTTGGGGATACTCCCCATTAACTATTGATGTCCCAGACCATACCATGTGTCCCTTAACCAATACTACCCTGGGCCTGTCCTAGGGGTATCCATCCTGTGGGGCCTATTTTATTAAACCCCTACAGGTGTATTTAAGAACACAGTTGTAAGTGCAGTCACCAGTGGTAGATCCCCATATGGCATATTCTGGCAGATGCTCGGGCCCATAATTCCCAGTGGGCCCAGTGTTGTTGAATGTGGGTGGACGCGGGCAGAGGGGGAAGTGGAATGTGGTGAGACTGAGGGTGGCGTAGAGGCAAGACTGGGGTTGGGGTGCAGACATGTTAATGCTCCCATTTTTCCAGGGAGTTATCCGGACCCCCTTTCTCTGATCTTCCATCACAATTCCTCTGGTTTTTCCTGTCACATGGAAACAGCAAAATGTTTCACTGAGTGCATTGCCAGTCTCTGCATGGCTGTCTTTAGGGTCGTAGGAGGGTAGGGCAAAGCCCAAGATCCAGTGGCTACAGGATATCAGGCCTGCACACAAAAAAATCTTTGGAGGGGCCCAGAGCACACTGCAACCCCTTATTGCTCACTCCCATGCTCCCCACCCACCCGCTTCTTTACAGCTTTAGCGATAGCAGACCCCACAAGAGCCATTGCCTAGGCCCAAATACACAAATTGTCACAAATGTTGTGCTTGTTGACACCACTCTTTGAAGGTTAATTGCACCTTATTGTGTCAGTGGGCTCAGACTTGTGCCAAGAGAATCACATACAAACATTGTTTCAATAGCAAGCTCCAGATCCCTCCTACTTCCAGTCCCGACTGGTGTTAGCCACAACTTGCATCTGATTTGCTGTCACACTCATGCACAGTTGCTTGTGGATGCATTGGCCCCCATCACTGCACAATACACTAGAATTATGGGGGGGAAATGCTGCATTATGTCTTAAAAACAGGGTGATTTGCATCTAAAATTACATTACAAATTACATAAGTAAGCCACGCTTGTAGTCACTGGAATGCACAAACCCGTTCCATAGTTGTTTTTACTTTATAACTGCTTGAGAGTGGAAATTTAAGGCAGAGGCTGTCATCACTGCGTAGGTGGCAACAGCAAATCTGATTGCAGCAGTCTGTACCCTGGGGTTTGCCAATAGGATATTCAGGTCTGATCCTTGGGAGACTTTTTATCTTGGGCACTTTGGCTGCTTCAGCTGCATAACAATAAGATTTTCTTTCACCACTTGGAGGGAAGGAATTGCATTTTTACAGCTGTGTATTAAATTTTAGTATCTTGCTTGTACAATAACTATGGCCGCAGCATGCTGCTGGTGTATGTTTTTTATAAAGTTTCATAAAAATACTTTTTGCCTATTGTTTTAAGAAAAATCTATGTTTTTTTTTTTTTTAAATAAAATGTAGTGCTGCCCGGCACTGGTAAAACTGGTGTGTTTGCTACAGAAACCCTACTATAGTTAATATAAATACCCCGCTGTGTAGCCCCAGGGGCAGCCATTCCTGCACTGGTACAGCTGGGGTGTTTGCTACAAAAACACTACTATAGTTTATATAAATACCCCGCTGTGTAGCCCTGGGGGCAGCCATTCCTGCACTGGTACAGCTGGGGTGTTTGCTACAGAAACCCTACTATAGTTTATATAAATACCCCGCTGTGTAGCCCCGGGGGCAGCCGTTCCTGCACTGGTACAGCTGGGGTGTTTGCTACAGAAACCCTACTATAGTTTATATAAATACCCTGCTGTGTAGCCCCGGGGGCAGCTGTTCCTGCACTGGTACAGCTGGGGTGTTTGCTACAGAAACCCTACTATAGTTTATATAAATACCCCCCTGTGTAGCCCCGGGGGCAGCCATTCCTGCACTGGTACAGCTGGGGTGTTTGCTACAGAAACCCTACTATAGTTTACATAAATACCCTGCTGTGTAGCCCCGGGGGCAGCCATTCAAGCTGGAAAAAAGGAGAAAAGGCACAGGGTACATAGCAGATAACAGATAAGCTCTGTAGACTATAATTTAATTGTATCTGTTATCTGCTAAGTAACCCGTGTCTTTTATTATTGGAATGGCTGCCCCCAGGGCTACACAGCAGGGCAGGGTTTCTGTAGCAAACACCCCAGTTGTGCCAGTGCTGGGCAGCAGTACATTATATTGTAATTCCTTTTATACACTTTCATTTTTTGTGGTTATTGTTCCTTTAAGCCGAACAAGGCAAGCAGGGCAACCAAAGGAACTCCATGCCTGGTCCTTGCAAGGTAAATAATTAGGATCCCAGTGCACAGATAATTTCCCCCATGTTGAGCTTTTGCTTATCTCTAAACCAGTGATCCCCAACCAGTGGCTCGGGGGCAACATGTTGCTCCCCAACCCTTTGGATGTTGCTCTCAGTGCCCCCAAACCAGGTAGTTATTTGTGAATTCCTGACTTGGTGGCAAGTTTTGGTTGCCATCTCAATGCGCCCCAGGCATATGTCTCGCCTTCTACCTCTAGTTCCAGCTGCTGGGTCGGCTGAACACCAGGAAAAAACTATGGCCACTCCCCTGACCTGTATGTGGGGAGAGGGGGTTGCGGCATCAGACCTCACTAACGGGGCAGGGGGGTGTGAGGGCATTTTAAGTGGCAGCCCTGTGAGCCCTGGACCACCTAGTCCGACGCTGCTAGCGCTATTACTTACCCTCAAACACAAGGAAGTCCAGTTAAACCATAAATAGCCTAAACATTCTATTTACACAATGACAGCAGCACTAAGAATGGAGAATGTGATACTAAGGGGCTGATTTACTAAGACACGAATTCCAACCGAATTGGAAAAATTCCGATTGGAAAACGAACATTTTGCGACTTTTTCGTATTTTTTGCGATTTTTTTCGGCGACTTTACGACTTTTCGGAAATTATTGCGACTTTTTCGTTACCAATACGATTTGCGCGCAAAAAACGCAAGTTTTTCGTAGCCATTCCAAACGTTTTCATAGCGTTAAAACTTGCGCGAAAAGTCGCGATTTTTTCGTAGCGTTAAAACTTGCGCGAAAAGTCGCGCCTTTTTCGTAGCGTTAACTTAAAAGGCGCGACGTTTCGCACAAGTTTTAACGCTACGAAAAAATCGCGACTTTTCGCGCAAGTTTTAACGCTACGAAAAAATCGCCAGATTTTGCGCAACTTTCGGAATGGCTACGAAAAACTTGTGTTTTTTCGCGCAAATCGTATTGGTAACGAAAGAGTCGCGATAATTTTCCGAAAAAATCGCAAAATACCGATCATTACGAAAAAAACGCAATCGGACGCATTCGGCCCGTTCGTGGGTTAGTAAATGTGCCCCTAAGTGTATAAAGTAATAATGTTTAAAAAATATAATGTGTGTTTGCATCAGGGGTGTCCAACAAGTGAGCCTCAAGCTGTTAGGATGAGCGCTAGAGCCCAGGTCTTCCTTTCCTTTTTCTCCTCTTTCTTCTATTGCATTTTTTCACTCTCTCCTTTCTTCTCTTTAATGTGATTTCATTGAAAGTTCATTACAGAGCCCACTGGGTGTTTTATTTCTTCTCTGGTTCTCTAACTGGACTTCAGTTGCTGTCACAGGTTCTCCATGGACTTGAGGAACAGCAGTAGAGCTTTGCAGAGCTTGTAGCATTTATTCCCCTAACCTGATCTTGATTACACTGTTAAATATTTTATAATATTGAATATACATGAGCCCCAGACATGACTTCCATTCAAATACAGCAATTAGATGCCAACTCATTAACAAGAACAAGCAATTAGATAGCAACCTATTAACAAGAACAAGCTCAAAGTGCCAGCTTGGTACTTGTATTAAGACTGACTCTCTAAACTAAAAATACTACCAGTTGTTCTCTCCATTATAAATACAGCAGCAGGAGTGTTCATTACAGAAAATAGGCCAGTGCCTGCAGGGTTATCATTTTGTGGCATTCCATAGTGATGGGCAGAAGATGAAGACCACAAAATGGTATAAGAAGCTTTCTTTTCCGCTTAGTCATCTATTTAACAGGATGATTGGACCCATTTAAATAGATTTTACAATATACTGTGGGGCCTTTTATAGGCAAGCAAGGGTCAATCTGTAACATCAGTATTTTTACTAGGGTTTTAATGAGATTGATCTATTGATGTTGAAACAATCATGTAAGCCAGTGGGACGTGAAACTGAGGTCTGCCTTGGTTACGCTCATAGGGACAGATCTGTAGCTAAGTGTTACTAGCCATAAGCTGGGCTCTCCTGTCTATTATCCCTAATGATGGTAATAGGATGTACGTGTTGATGGCAGCTAGTATTGAGAATGAAGGAGCCAATCAGAATGTTGTATGAAATGTGGCTAGTATCTACCTTAGTGATAGAGGCACCTGTATTACCTTCCAGATGGCATATTAAGAACGCAAGAAGAGGTCCACTGGCAGTGGCTGTGGAACACAGTGCACTCTGTATGTTGCTGAACAAAGTAAAAAATCTAATCAATATCATTTTATGAGTTCTGGAGTCTGTATTTAAATTGGCTTCAACTCTTAACTGTCCCTTCTTAATTACTGGCCTTTCAATGTAACCTTTACTGCTGCAGGAAAGCTGCTGTACTACTGGGCTACTCAAGGGAATGCAAAGGGTTTTTTTTCCTGGGAAGGGTTAATAAACTGCCGATCCGTTTCCCACTTAGGAGAATTTAGGGTCACTGAGATTGATTAAAGGGGAACTCCGCCCAAGCACAACTTTTTTTAAAGTAAACATAATTTCAAACAACTTCGCAATATACAACAATTAATAAATATGCAGCCTTTTCATGATTTTGAATGTAATAATATGGGTTGGAACAGTTCCCTAAGCCCCCTGCTGATCTGGATGACTACTTTGTGACTCTAATAAAATGTAACATTAGTCGACCGTCATCAGCCTGCCTTCAGCCTGCATCCTCCCAATCCCACAATTCCCTGCACATGTGATGTCAATAAGGAAAGAAACATTACAGTGCAATGCATTGAGAAGTTGTTACAATTTGTAACATCAATGTTCTAGTCCCTCCTCCCCTACCAAGTTTTCAAATGATGCAGAAATGATGCATTCCCCTCGATATTACTGACAGTCTTTTGTTAACCCTTGCTAAAGTTTATTTGTATTTATTATAGAGCTACTACTCCCAAGTGATACTGGGTATCCTGAAATGCAAAGATATATATTATAGGTTAGACTTGAAGCTCTTTCTTTTCTTTTCATAGGGTGCAGATTGAATAAATGCCATGGAGAGCAAAATCCTTGACTACGAGTACCGTATCAGTGGTAAGTTTAAGCCTTGCTAAGTTCCATATGTTTAGAACCTGACAAGGAGAAGGGACTTGTAATGTTTTGTGTACTTGCTCCCCTGAGTATTTTGGGGTTTTATTATCTTCAGTACCAGTGTAAATAAAATGCAGTTGGTACAAGAGTTCCACTAAGTGACCCCTAGTATACCACTGATTGCACGGTGATGGACAGCAGGGATTGGTAACACAACAACAATGTAATATAATCTCTGTCTCTCCACACCCTTCAGTCCTTTCCCACCACACACTGGGCATGCCTCCATTTTCCCAAAGAACAAGAAAGAGAAAAATCTTGATCCTATTTGTCATGAGTGGTGGTTGTGCTTAAGATAGACATCAGTACTAGTGTTGAGCGAATCTGTGCCATTTCATAACAAATATATTGACATTAGGGGGTGATTCCTCACCCTCTCAAATAACTTTAGGACCATAGCTTTTGGACATTTTCAAATCTAACACCACTTTGAGGTCCATTATGGTTACAGATACAAAAAAAACCATAGTTGTTTCAGCCATCATTCCAGGAATATCTGTGAGTGCAAATAAGTGCTCAGCCTACATCTCACCCTAGATGACCCTCAAGATGGACTTCCAGGAGTGTCTATGAGAGCAAATATGCATTCTCCCCAAATCTCACCACTTTTTTCAGGATGTTTTCAGAGCCCCACACCACTCTGCCCAAAGTCAAATTCATTTTTTTATGCCCTGATTAGGATGCATTAAGGATGGGTCTATATTGCATTTCAACAATAATGCTCTATGTTTTGTTTTTCAGTAATCAGAAGCCCCCCAGGATGGGAAATAGGGATCTACATTGCTGGTGCCTTGACTTTACTTGGTGTAACTGGGCTGTATCTCTGGAAACTGTATAAATCAGGAAATTACCCGTCGCCTTCTCCCTTCCCCAATTATGACTATCGATATCTCAAGCAGAAATATGGAACTTCCCACTCTGACGTAAGGAAAAAGGTAACTGGATCTAGTGCAGAGAGACAGACCGAAGAAGAGACATGTATCCAGTGTTTATGCCGGAGTCTGTCAGGCGATATTATGATGATATATTAACAGTCACTTAATTAAGTCTATGCAGCTCCTGTTGCAAAAAAGCCAAGTGGTTATTAAAGGATGGCAGTTTATTTTAAAATAGCCTCTTTCATAATCTCTTGGCTCATTATGTTGTTGGGTTGTGTCAATATTTATCTTCAGGCAGATAAACTGCAGAAGGGTTTTTGCAGTACTAGACTTTTCCTTTCAGTCAACCTATGCTGTTGGTAGAAAATGCTTTTAATGGCTGTGGTTGGTGGGGAATTTAATTGTCCGCTGGCCCTAGAGAGCTTGAGAAACACCAATGTGAGCAGTGTTGCTTTAAGAATGAATTCCTGATGTTGCTGAACCACAGCACTTGCTTTGCTGTAGCTCATTAACACTTGGGTAGAGCAGTGCTGATGCAGAATGTTTGTTTCCCCTTTAAAGAGGGTTAATAGGAACACAATTAGAAGCTCATAAAATAAAAGTGGAGATAGATTTGTCGGATTTTCCACCATATTCACAAACCTCCATCTCCACTTTTGTGAATTCCCCCCATAGAGCGCGCAGAAACAGATCTACCATATACATTTCTCTTCCGGCTAGTGGTCTGAGAACCTGTATCGGTGGATGAACAACACACGTTCTCAGGTTGTCATGGAGTCCATGCTGACCCCAAAAAGCACTGCTGAGAATGAAATATCTGTGATAGTAATAAGTGGCACAGAAAGGCAGACACTGCTACTGGGATCAATATTATGGAAAAGCAATGCTTTCTTGGATCAGTGGAGGGGTTCTTTGTTGACAGAATTATGAAGCGTAGATCGGGTTTGTGTGTTAAAGCCTGAAAGGCAGAATGGTGTCTCAGCAGATTGCACTGTAGAATTATTGAAAGCCTGCTGGACATTATAATGGAAAATGGGCCCTGACAGCACTACCCATGAATAGTTCCATCCATTATGGGCTGTGCTATTTACAGCAAGGTCTCCCGCAAGTGTCAAGCTTCTCCTGCCATTATTACTAAGGAATTATTGAAAGTGCCGGATGCTCTTACACTGCATTTAATCAGGGTGAAGGTACCTAATGGCCTTGTCTATGAGTAGTTGGATATAGTAGCGGTGGGTGGGGTTGGCTGGGTGTACCACATGGCATACATATGCCTGCCTATGTTAAATGTCTGTGCCCAGTGCTGCATTACTACCCATTCTGGCCTTGAAGAGCTTGAGAGGGGAATAACAAATTAAGACACAAAACAATATTAAACACCAGTATGTATAGAAATAATAAGTAGCATAGGTGCTTGTGGCCCAAGGCAATACTACTTGGCTTGGCTTAGTGCTCTGCCCACATGTGGCTCCCAGCTTTTTTCCATCACCCATGGCCTGCTACACCCAAGAAACCTTTCTACCTTCCTAGTTCTGGCCCTGCAGAAACTTGTCAGCTTTAAAATAGATTAGACCAAGGCCTTTTTTCTAGCAACTGGTGATATTAAATAAAGGTTATGCGTAGCACTGGCAACTTCTCCTTCTAATGGTGTAGCTGACCATTTCCATGTGTATATCTGTAAATGTATTATTGTGAGAGAGTGGGAGTAAATGCAGGAGGCTGAGCAATCTCTCAAGAATTGTTTGGAATTAAATATTTATTCCACAGGTGTGGCCCCAAATATTTCTACTGGTTTTGCTGGTAGCCTGCAAGGGGCCCTGTGTAGTATGGGAGTTCACCAAAGGCCTGTGGTCTAGTTCCTAGAGGGCAAGAGTTACTTTTATGGTTTATGTTGTGTTGGAATTTTGAGATAGGCCCCCTGTGAGTCAATAACTGTCCCACAGGTTTATAATATATGTATTACATTTTTTATTCCCTTTACAGAGACAGCCTGCTGCCAAACCTGCAAACAACATGGCAAACCTTAATGACACCTATGAGAGCATCAATGAGTTTGGCCCCATAGAACTGATTAACAAAGATCTTGAAATGACTCCTTATGGAATGCTAAGGAAATCCATCTCCACCGACTCGCTCAGCTCAGTTTCTTCCATTGGAAATAACTTTGGCCAAGACATTACAGTGGGACAGATAGAGGTGACCATGGATTATGATGTCCACTCCAACACTTTACATGTCGCTTTAATACAAGGAAAAGACTTGCTTGAAAGGAAAGAAGATGGGAATTTTGAGTCTTGCTTTGTACATATCAGTCTTCTCCCAGATGAGCAAATTGTTGGCATTTCCAGGGTAAGTCAAGATTTCTATCTTACCTATTTTTTACATAGCTACATAGTTCATTTGGGATGAAAAAAACCAGAGTAACTCTAATAAGGAAACAACAAGGTCACAAATTATGGATGCACCAACTTTACATACCAAAAGGAAAACAAATATTGCAGTTTATGTAATAAGGTGATCTAAAGTCATATGATTCAGTGCATCCCTATTACATAAAGTCTTATAGTACTATAGTATGTAGCATGTACCCAGTGTATGAATATATAGCAGCGTGTCTGTACCCCCAGTGTATGAATATATGGCAGCAGGTCTGTACCCCCAGTGTATGAATATATGGCAGCGTGTCTGTGCCCAGTGTATGAATATATGGCAGCGTGTCTGTACCCCCAGTGTATGAATATATGGCAGCGTGTCTGTACCCCCAGTGTATGAATATATGGCAGCGTGTCTGTACCCAGTGTATGAATATATGGCAGCGTATCTGTACCCCCAGTGTATGAATATATGGCAGCGTGTCTGTACCCAGTGTATGAATATATGGCAGCGTGTCTGTACCCAGTGTATGAATATATGGCAGCGTGTCTGTACCCAGTGTATGAATATATGGCAGCAGGTCTGTATCCAGTGTATGAATATATGGCAGCATATCTGTACCCCCAGTGTATGAATATATGGCAGCGTATCTGTACCCAGTGTATGAATATATGGCAGCATGTCTGTACCCAGTGTATGAATATATGGCAGCGTGTCTGTACCCCCAGTGTATGAATATATGGCAGCATGTCTCTACCCCCAGTGTATGAATATATGGCAGTGTGTCTGTACCCCCAGTGTATGAATATATGGCAGCGTGTCTGTACCCCCAGTGTATGAATATATGGCAGCATGTCTGTACCCAGTGTATGAATATATGGCAGCGTGTCTGTGCCCAGTGTATGAATATATGGCAGCGTGTCTGTACCCAGTGTATGAATATATGGCAGTGTGTCTGTACCCCCAGTGTATGAATATATGGCAGTGTGTCTGTACCCCCAGTGTATGAATATATGGCAGCATGTCTGTACCCAGTGTATGAATATATGGCAGCGTGTCTGTGCCCAGTGTATGAATATATGGCAGCGTGTCTGTACCCAGTGTATGAATATATGGCAGTGTGTCTGTACCCCCAGTGTATGAATATATGGCAGTGTGTCTGTACCCCCAGTGTATGAATATATGGCAGCGTGTCTGTACCCCCAGTGTATGAATATATGGCAGCATGTCTGTACCCAGTGTATGAATATATGGCAGCGTGTCTGTACCCCCAGTGTATGAATATATGGCAGCATGTCTGTACCCAGTGTATGAATATATGGCAGCGTGTCTGTACCCAGTGTATGAATATCTGTGTTGGACGACAGTTCTATAACTAAACATGTTTGGCCTTTGCCGTTCCTGGCATGGAAGGCCCCATCTGTTCACTCTATTTGCTGGCCATGGTCCCACACTCCAGCATGTAGCTGCCTGGGGTGGGCTGAAGTGTAAAGCACAAACAGATTTATACTGAATAAAGATCTGATATTGCAAAGGCTGCTCTTTTTAAGCTTTTTCAGCCATTTAGTTGTATATGTTGTATTTAGAACACACTAAGGGTTATTTAATATTGACCCAGATGAAAGAGCACTAAGGGGTGCAAAACGGAGCCCCATGTTAGGTGCAATAGTCAGTGGGGCACTGGGAAAAATTCCAGTGGTCCCCGCTTGCCACCCAGTATCCATATGGTGGGGGGAATGTTTTATGATCTGCAGGGTGGGTGATTGGTTTGTCTGTGGGCAAATTGTGACAAGGTTGGGGGCTTCGGCCCTTGCAGTGAGGTCTGAGCCCAGAAACCCCAGTCTGACACTGACCAATAGCCTGTGCGGCCTGCATTCTACACCCTGGGTCAGATTACACTGATCTCTTCTCCTGGCTTGGAAATTACAGTCCTATTTAGTTGATATGATAACCCAGAAGCAATCATAAAGTCAAATTGTCAGAGGAATAGCCTAAATAGAAAAAAATAAACAATAATAAAACAATAGCAAAACAGAAGCTGCACTGTCAATTATTTGTTCTGTTGTTGGGGTCAGTGACCCCTGACATGCAGACAGCCTTTTTAGCTGCAGGCTGGAAAAGGGGCAAAAGGATAATAGTCTAAAAATAAATAATGAAGACCATATCAAAAGTTTATTTAAAGGTGAACTTTCCCTTTAGAATGCAATAATAAATATTATATGAGTATATTTTTAATGATGCAGTAATCTGGCTGTGAGCCATATTGTATCGTTTCTATTCTCTTCCTACCCACCCACACATCCCACTGAAGGTTAAGGAACTGTTCAGAAGAAGAAGATAATCCAGAAATAATAATAATAAAGAGAAATGGCTGAATCACATAACCATGCGGCGGATTTGGCCTTGGGGGCTTCATCTTGCCAGGATTCCTGCGTCCCAGCGCGCTGCGTGGGTGTCTGTGCTGCGAGCTTCATATCGCAGATACTCATTAAAAATGACAGCACAAACGGGATGTATTCCTTTTTGTCGAGCAAGCACCTTTTAATTAAAGGGCGACTAAACCCCCAGATTTCCCAGCAGTATTGTGCATAGGATCGTGCCTACGCTAGCAAATCTACTGAGTTATACAAGGAGTTCCATTTAACCCATGGTTTGCTGGGACACCTACCCCCAGGTTTTGGGCATTATACCACTACAAGGTAATACTGGAGGTATTAGGGCCATGTCAGATGAGGCATTTTCTCTGCCAAGGTATATATACAGGGGGGAGAAAATGCTGACCAGCTTCAGATTTTGGCACATAAACTGGAAATATGCAATTTGACAGTGAAATCTTCCCAATCTGTGCACTAACAAGCCAATGCTGTGCCTCCAAATGGGGTTAAAAGAAGCAGATTGGCATTATATCTCCCAGCGTAGATATGCCCAGTGCTGAATTGGGCCAGCGGGACATCTGGAAAATACTCGGTGGCCTCTGGCTTTCATGGGCCCTGCTGTCCCAAGCCCTCTCTCCCACCCGGACCACCCCCTCTCCCCTGACTGGACCTGATCACAGTACATAATCAATGAGGAGAGAAGTACGTGCTGCCAGTTTGCACAGAGGCCCCTTAGAGTTTGACTCCAGGTGGGCCCCAGACACCACAGTCTGACCCTGGATACACCGGCAACTTAATAAGGGCATTTCTGTCATGTGGAAACATGCCATCAAGCTTGCATCAGGCATCACTTAACCAGAGAAAATGCCGCCTGGTAACTTTAGGAGCCAAAATTCCTTTTTTTTTCTTCTTCTTCTAGAAGAGCTGTAATTTCAGTTAAAGAAATTAAAATGTGTTATAAAATAAAAAAAAAAAAATGATTAATGATTTTTCTTTTTGTAATCATGATATTAGCACTTTTACCCTGCTATTATCATGAATGTGTAAGAGGAGCGCCCTCTGCTGTTTTGGCAATGAGAAGCTGACGCTAAAAGCTTAAAGTTACTGCAGCTCCCACTCCCATTCATATATTCACTGTGTCGAGTAAGAGGGAAATAAAATAATAAATATCAACAAGCAAATAAAGGCAGCAGGGGGCTTATGCCACCCCTTGTAAAGTAGAAAGCAAGGCACAGACCCACCCATGGATTTTGAGTGAGACCCTTCAGATTGTACAAGGCTCTCTCATAGGCAGCACATATTTACATTCCTATTCCTCGGCTTTATTATTGCCCCTTTTATCAACAATACTAATGGGGAATAAATGGGGCTAAAAATGATCCTCCATTTGGGCTGCTGACATGTAGCACCCATCATGAATACAGGGCTTCCTAGCTCCAGCCACTCTGTATTCAAGGGACGATAGGAGGTCTTTGTGCTCTATTCTGGCCTGCTAAAGTGCAGGATAGAGTGCAGTTGTGCAGGAAACAGGGTGGTCATAAAGAACCCATCTGAAGTAACCCACAGCACCCATCTAGGGTAGATCAGACAGCTGTAATAAGAATAATGCAGGAAGCCTTTTGATTAGTTGCTGTGGTTCTCTGCTCCCCATACATAAGATACAAGAATAACATTTATATTTGTGCAGTGTTGCTGTAAGAATTCATGGCTGATGTTGCTGAACTACACCTAGGGTGAACAGATACCATTTGCAATGTAATGTTTTGTTTTGACAGATTCAGGGAAACGCATATTCCGTCATGTTCGACGAGACGTTTTCCATCCCGCTTGACCCCCTGGCGCTGGAAGAAAACAGTTTAAAGTTCTCCATTTTTGGAATCGATGGGGATGATAGGAAAGTCAGCACCGGAGTAGCGGAACTGAAGCTGTCAGACCTAGATCTGGCTCTGCGTCCGTTTAACACGTGGATTTATCTGCAGGACGTCAACAAGGTTAATGTCGATCCATAAGGCATGTTGGTCTGGACCGCTGTGTCATTTATCAAGACTGGACAAATATGCACCTTGGCAGTAACCCATAGCAACCAATCAGCCTTTAGGGTGAAGACACACAGAGCTACTAGTAGCAGCTACTTTTTAGACTATGTTTTAGCTAGCTGCTGCAGAAAAAGTCTTATTGGTTGCCATGGGTTATTGTCTAGGTATAAATCTTAACATCCGTGCTACTTGTAAGCAGAAATAAGGGGGGGGGGGTTCTTGTAAACCAGTAACTCCAAAAAAATACCTTTTTTGTTTTTTTAACCATTTAAATATAATGTACAGTTACTCTGCAATGGTAAAAATTGTGTGTTGGACGTTGTATATATATATATATACGCCACTGTGCAGCCATCCACATGGAATAGGGCAGTAGGGCTCACATTTACCTAACAAAACACAGGTAAGTGATCTGACACCTGGGTCCACCAGTAGGGTTGCCACCTTTTCTTTTTGTTTAATACCGGCCTTCGTTTCGGGAGCTGGCTGTGATGGCATTTGGGGGTGGGTCTATGACATATGGGGCAGGAGATGGACAGACCAGTAGGGTAAAGGGTGAATGTGATTGGAAAATGGGCAGGGAAATGGGTGGGGCAGAGATGGGTCTGTGAGTATAAAGCCTCTAAACGGAGAAAGTGAGGAAAGGGGAGGGGGACTTATAGGGTAATAGGGTGATTTACCAGATAGGCTGGTTAAATACCACCTAGGTGGCAAATCTACCCACCAGGAATTTCCTGGTATCCCTATGGGCCAGTTTGACAGTGACACAAACTGTGGGACTGGGATGTCTGGATAGGATTCTTATTTGCTTTTCTGTATACAGGTATGCAATCCCTTGTCCGGAAACCCGTTATCCAGAAAGCTCCAATTTACAGAAAGCCTGTCTCCCATAGACTCCATTTTAATCAAATAATTTAGATTTTTAAAATTGGTTTCCTTTTTCTCTGTAATAATAAAACAGTACCTGTACTTGATCCCAACTAAGATATAATTACCCCTTATTGGGGGCAGAACAGCCCTATTGGGTTTATTTAATGGTTAAATGATTCCCTTTTCTCTGTAATAATAAAACAGTACCTGTACTTGATCCCAACTAAGATATAATTACCCGGACCCGCTACAACATTAAATACATATCGGATATAATGCCAAAGGGTACACTACTCACCTTCCAAGAATTGAAACAATCCTTCTCACTACCCAACAACATGCTTTTCAGATACTTACAATTACGCCATGCCACAGGAACGCAATTTGGAGGTCAAACAGTGGATATAACCCCAAAAAACATTGAGACGCTAACTCTTATAGAAGACCTTAAAAAACCTCTCTCAGTATTCTATGTACAACTGATGAGGGCAAGTAGCACAAATCTTACCAAGCTATGGGAAGACATACTAGAGTCAACATTTGAAGGGATCATTAGTAGTAGAGACAGACTAACACAACTGAAGTACCTCCACCGTACCTATATGACACCTCAAAGATTGTATAAAATGCATCCAGACCTAGGACAAGAATGTCCCAGATGCGGTCACTCCCCGGCAGATTTCCTACACATGGTGTGGAGCTGTCCACGGTCACAACGGTTTTGGGGGAAAGTAGCAAACGTTATAAAGGACAGAACAAATCTTGTACTTCAGCTAGACCCAACAATAACCCTATTAAACCAAGTTGAGGATCTATCACCCAAAAGGGCGGAAAGAACACTACTTCAAATACTATGTATGTATGCAAGAAAACGATGGCCCTATATTGGAAGTCGTCAGATGGCCCCAGAGTGGCAGCATGGGAATCTATAATTGATAAGGCTATACCCCTATACAAGCTAACTTACATAAGGAGGGGGTGTCCTCAAAAATTTGATAAAATATGGTCATCATGGATAGACACAGAACCCTTCTAAACACTGGAGGTTGGGGAAGACCCCACGTCCAAATCCCCCCTCAGATAGCCCTCATACATAGATACAAGGGAAAAAGGCAATAGCAATACTTCAATAAGACACAGAAAGACAAGCTATTAGCCAAAACAAAGGTTGAAAGATGAATAGTACACGTACTAACAAAAGAAAGACACTGCAATAGTTATGTTATTAACTTACTTTATTTACTTTATGTACAATGAACAAATGCCAACTGAAACAAATGTTGTAAACTATGTGCATTTAATTTTCAATAAAAGAATTGTTAAAAAAAAAAAAGATATAATTACCCCTTATTGGGGGCAGAACAGTCCTATTGGGTTTATTTAATGGTTAAATGATTCCCTTTTCTCTGTAATAATAAAACAGTACCTGTACTTGATCCCAACTAAGATATAATTACCCCTTATTGGGGCAGAACAGCCCTATTGGGTTTATTTAATGGTTAAATGATTCCCTTTTCTCTGTAATAATAAAACAGTACCTGTACTTGATCCCAACTAAGATATAATTACCCCTTATTGGGGCAGAACAGCCCTATTGGGTTTATTTAATGGTTAAATGATTCCCTTTTCTCTGTAATAATAAAACAGAACCTGTACTTGATCCCAACTAAGATATAAATAATCCTTATTGGATGCAAAACAATCCTGTTGGGTTTAATAAATGTTTTATTGATTTTTTAGTAGACTAAGGGGCTGATTTACTTACCCACGAACGGGTCGAATGGAGTCCGATTGCGTTTTTTTCGTAATGATCGGTACTTTACGATTTTTTCGTATGTTTTGCGATTTTTTCGGATTCTTTACGAATTTTTCGGATCCAATACGATTTTTGCGTAAAAACGCGAGTTTTCCTATCCATTACGAAAGTTGCGTAAAAAGTTGCGCATTTTGCGTAGCGTTAAAACTTACGCGAAAAGTTGTGCATTTTTCGTAGCGTTAAGTTTTAACGCTACGAAAAATGCGCAACTTTTCGCGTAAGTTTTAACGCTACGCAAAATGCGCAACTTTTTACGCAACTTTCGTAATGGATACGAAAAACTCGCGTTTTTACGCAAAAATCGTATTGGATCCGAAAAATTCGTACAGAATCCGAAAAAATCGCAAAACATACGAAAAAGTCGCAAAATATTCGTTTTCAAGTCGGAACTTTTCCAATTCGGGTCGGATTCGTGGGTTAGTAAATCAGCCCCTAAGGGTATGAAGATCTAAATTACGGAAAGACCCCTTATCCGGAATACCCTTGGTCCTGAGCATTCTGGATAACGGGTCCTATACCTGTACTACCAAAAGCCCAGCTTTCTGGTCAGTTAGAATAATCTTTTGGGGTGAATTCAGCTATCCTAGATATTCTTGGGCCCAATGTATTCCTATATCTGCATCCTTGTTATAAGCTAAGGGGCCCTGACCATGGGTTGGACTTCCAATGGGAGCTTGAAAGAAAATAGCCTGACAACCACGGCACTAGGACTTCCCATTGATCTTTAGCTGCACAGTTAGAGAATATAATAGTATAGTGGGAAAGAAATTCTTGTTTCTATTGAAATATTGATTATAATGATCTTTCTCATGTGTTATTTTGACAGGAGAATTGTTGTAGAAATAAAGGAGCCATTTCCCATGGGGGCTGCATATAAGCCACTCTGCCTAACAGCACTCTGAGCCGTACAGTAGGCAATTCAGCAACACGATGGTTGGGGGGCAAGGAGCCCAACTCCATCTATGTCATATGTAGCACCTTTGTTCATAAGCAGGAATGTATTCCTCAATACCCCCATCTCCCAGCATGCACTCTGGCACCAGATAAACCAAACTGTTATATTTTCTAAACCTTTAGATTTATTTCAACTTGTTTCTGATTCACCTGTAATTCAACAATACATTCACTAAAAATCCTGCCATGTTCCGATCTTTAATGGGCCCAGTTTGGAGCTACAGACCAAACATCCCAACACGATCAATTAAAAGGGGACATAAATCTTCCCTTAGACTGACGCGTCCCCAATACTAACCCCTAAATGTCATGTTCACAAAGCAGAATGGAATCTTTTTGGAGGATCTTCTTGCATCAGTTTGGCCAATGGCCCTGGAGAATGTGCAGTAAAAAAAACATTTCTGATGTTGCTGGACTATGGCTTCCATGCTTGAACCTGTCATATGTTTGAGAATGCAAATCTGGGAGGAGCAACTCTGCTCTTAAAGCTTTATATCACCTTTAAAAACTGGGACTGGGGAATGACCAACACATATCTGACCACATGCTTGTCTTTCAGGCCACAGACACTGTAGGAGAGATCCTGCTGTCACTCAGTTATCTCCCGACTGCTGAGCGGCTCACGGTTGTGGTGGTTAAAGTGAGGAATCTGCTCTGGACTGAAGGAAAGACCACTGCAGGTACGGAATCTGTGCATGGTGGTACGGTCTTGCAGCCATTGGGTCTGCTCTCTCCTCAATTTACAATCCAGCGCCAGGTGCAGAGCATAACCAGACCCCGGACACCAGTGCGTTGAGATTGAGAATGAAAACCTTCCCCACCGTACAAGGAGAGAGACCAATGTCATTGGGGGGGCGGGCCAATAACATCAGGGGTGGAGTAGTCATGTAAAGGATTGATTGGTGGCTTATGGGGGTGGAGCAATGGCATGTGGGGGCATGTAGGTGGCATTTGTACTTTATACAGCTTCTCTGTCAAACCATCATCAGTTGTTTGCATATGGCTTTCTCCATTGTGGTCTCCTTCTCCTCTCCTTACTTGTATTTCTGCCTTTCTGGGAATATGGAAACCACATAGGAATAACATAACTCATGTTTTCATTCAGAGAAAGCCGGCCTGACTTATCTGTGCTGCCATCTTGGCTACTCAAGACTTGGTCTGATATAAAATCAAATTGTACAAGGGCCACATTTACCGACAGATCTGCATAGGCCCTCCCATGTGATCCGATTGGGGACCAAATCAAATCAGCCCAGTGTGTTTTACCCCAAAATAATGTAAACTTCCATTCATTATGGGATGCTAGTGCACTTGTACAGGTTTATAAAAAAATTCTGTATATCTTTTGATAAAGAATTCTGTCTGGAAAGCCTCAGCCCAATTGAGACATGGACGTGGTTTATCAATTTATAGAAAAGCTTGGGCTGGAATATATTTCAAGCATTTACTTCTGCCATTGTCATGGAACCCCTGAATGCCAGTAGAAGAAAATTAATTTGCAACTGCTTGAAATAATTGTAGCTGTTTGATGTCAGTCAGGTTTCCTCATCCCTAAACCAGAAGGAGCTGAAATATTAAATAGCTACAGAATTGATGGAAAGTTAACAGACAAGAATAAGCTGGTGTCTTGCCACTTCAGGGAGTTCCATGTGGTACAAGTATAAAATATAGGCCTTGCATTTGCAGTGAAGGCAAATAAATATTTCATTGCACAAGAAAATGTTCTCTAGTCTAGAAGAATTAAACCACGGTCAGTGGATTTAGGGATTAAAGGGAATATATACCAAAAACCTTTGATTTAACTTTTCCCATAATAATCAGTGAACTATTGCATTAGTAGAATAGTAGTTTCATTATTATGTAGAATATGGAATGGAGTAATAGTTCCATTTAGTATAGGGTGAAAAATAAGATCATTTAGTTTGGTTCCATCATTCACAGGATTCCTTTGTTCTAGAGCAGTGGTTTCCAGACTGTGGGTCTGGTTTCCCAATAAAGCAATAGATCATACGGGCAGAGGGGAGGCAATTAGGGTGAGGTTTGAATTCAACTATATTTAACTCAAGCTAAGGGTGATCTGACCAAATGTTAGACCATAAAGGGGGCATGGAACTTAAATAGTCTTTGATATAGAACAGTGCTGTCCAACTAGTGATCTGAAGAACAGTGTTTTGTGGGCTACAGCTTTTTTTTTCCTGCTTTGAATTTAAAGTGGTGTTGCTACCAGTGAGGGGCATGAAAAACAAAATAATTATATTCAGTATAATAAATATATGTTGATCACAGTTGGGATCATTAGAGTTATAGTTATATAAGGAACAGGAATACTTCCTCATTGGCCATAGAGATATCACCTGGAAGAAAGTTAGTGGCAGGTTTAGCTAGTGGTTGGCTAGCGTGTGTTATAGCTCACTGCAGCAGGGAGAGGCAGATAGCCAGGGTGGGGACAGTGTGGTGCTTCAACAAGAGGATAGTACCCCTTTGGCAGCTAGGGTCACAGCTTTTAGCTGTATGTAGGTAGTGGTTCCCTGAGGATCTATGTTGCTCACCCCAAAGCTTGGGAGATCCTTGTATTTATCTACTGGAAACCAAACAATGAGCAGTGCTTGATGGTATAACCCAGAAAAAACTTGGAAAGGAACAACCCTTTTTCTAATGAGATGACTAAACTTGATGGGCGAGATATGAAATGTGTTTTAGTAAATGTATTGAAGAATAAAAATAACATCTATATAGAATTGATGGTAGTCTGCTCATATGGGCCCCCACCTACAGTACCAGCTGTCTGGTCATTGTAAGACATTACAAGGCAATCAAGCACGTAGCCTGTGATGGGTGGATAAATGGTGGGAGATGGATGAGATGGATGAGATGGATGACAGCTCTTGTAATGCCCTTCTGGTTGTCCAGCCCATGCAGCTCCCTTGCTTGTAATAGTTTATTGAGAGAGAGAAAGGATAAAATAACACAAAGAGAAGGGCAAAATCTTAAAGGAGAGGGAATATAGGGAGTGAAGATAGTACGGCTCGGATAAGAAGAGCAGGAAAATAGAAAAAAATCAACAATAAGAAGCAGAAGATGAGTTCTTGTAGGGTCTAAACCTGGGATCCCCAACCTTTTTTACTTGGTGAGCCACACAAGCATGAAAAAAGTTATTTGGGGATGCCAAGTAAGGGCTGTGATTGGTTGTTTGGCAGCCCCATGTGACCTGCTAGCTTACAGGAGGCTCTGCTTGGAGTAAAACTGTGCGTCCACAACTTGCCTCCAAGTCAGAAATGTTAAAATAAGCACATATTTTGAGGCCACTGGGAGTAACATCAAAGGGGTTGGTGAGCAGCATGTTGCCCCCGAGCCACTGGTTGAGATTAATTGCTCTAAATCAATAACTGATGTCATCGCCATGGGTGTGGCTTAACACAAAGGTGTAACTGTGCTAACGTATTCATTTATTTCAGACCCATTTGTAAAAGTTTACCTTCTCCAAGACGGCAGGAAGATAAGCAAAAAGAAGACAGCAGTGAAAAGAGATGACCGGAACCCAGTTTTTAATGAGGCCATGATATTTTCTGTGCCAGCCATTGTATTGCAGGTGAGTCTCTGGACTATTTAATGACATAGTACAGGTATGGGATCCCTTATTCGGAAACCCTTTATCCAGAAAGTTCCGAATTACGGAAAGGCCATCTCCCATAGACTCCATTATAAGCAAATAATTATAATTTTTAAAAATGATTCCCTTTTCTCTGTAATAATAAAACAGTACCTGTACTTGATCCCAACTAAGATATAATTACCCCTTATTGGGGGCAGAACAGCCCTATTGGGTTTATTTAATGGTTAAATGATTCCCTTTTCTCTGTAATAATAAAACAGTACCTTGTACTTGATCCCAACTAAGATATAATTACCCCTTATTGGGGCAGAACAGCCCTATTGGGTTTATTTAATGGTTAAATGATTCCCTTTTCTCTGTAATAATAAAACAGTACCTGTACTTGATCCCAACTAAGATATAATTACCCCTTATTGGGGGCAGAACAGCCCTATTGGGTTTATTTAATGGTTAAATGATTCCCTTTTCTCTGTAATAATAAAACAGTACCTGTACTTGATCCCAACTAAGATATAATTAATTCATATTGGAGTCAAAACAATCCTATTGGGTTTATTAAATGTTTAAATGATTTTTAGCAGACTTAAGTTATGGAGATCCAAATTACAGAAAGATCCCTTAAACCCCCAGGTCCAAAACCCAAAACCAAAGCATTCTGAATAACAGGTCCCATACCTGTAATTCCTTGCCAATAAAATGCAATAAAATGTACTCATTACTCTAGAAGAGATGACATTATTTATAGCGTTGCAAGAGGCTCTTGGTTAGCATGATGGGTGACCATGTGGCGCCCACACCTGGATCTGTAGATAACAATATTTCCTACTGCATGGAAGCTCTACCAACACCAAAGCTGAATTTAATTGCTCCCTGTCAGAGAGAAAATGGCTGAGCCAACCAAGGACCAGCTGACCCATCTATTTTGTAATTCCTTAAAACTGCCCCCTGTTAAACACCTTTCTATAGTTCAGTAGCAGTGGGGTTTTTTTGCCAGATTGTCTTTCACTGTTTTGAGGCCATGGTTCTGAGTGCATGAAAAATATATGGGGAATTTTGCCACCAAAAATGCGTTGACTTTTTATAAAGGCTGCTACGTGCCATCTGTAGGAAGGCTGAAACTGGTAAATCCAACACCAACACTGGGATAAGGTGCCATATTGATGGCAACACTAATCCACACCCACAGCTGCAATAACCATAGCGATATGACATATATCAGTGGGCAAATCAGGCCATGTACGTTTAATCTGACGTTAAGTAATAAGAAAAGAACATTTATTCAAGAATAACAGTTCATTAGTTATAAGGTTGTTTCATAATTACATAGCAAATTTGGGTTGAAAAAAGACAATGGTCCATCAAGTTCAACCACTCCAAATGACCCCTCTGCCTTCAATATGGTGCTGTCCAAGGAGTCATCCAAGCCACTAAAGGCATTACTAGAATCTACCATCATGACCCTATTCTCCAAAGAGTCCTGGGATTCGTCTGAAATGTAAACTGAATCCTAACTTCAGGCACATCGCTCAGAGATAGGAAAGGCAAACATTCACATATCACTAATAATGGTGTCATATTGATTTCTTCCAGGAGCTGTCTTTGAGGATCACAGTAGCAGAGTGCTGTGAGGATGGGAGAGCAGAGAACATTGGACATGTTATCATAGGTCCTTCAACAAGTGGAATGGGCATGACCCACTGGAACCAGATGTTGGCCACTCTGAGAAAACCTGTGTCCATGTGGCACCAAATCAGACAAAACTAGTGGTAGACATATTGTCGATTTCTTTGGGTTTTAATCATCACTATGGTATGGCATTAATGGCAATAACTGGAACTGAACATCAAGACCTGGAATAAACAACTATAATAACGTCAGAAGTATCATTTTGTGTATATATTTTGCATGGGACTTGTCACCAACTCCCTAATCATTTGAAATACTAAAATTCTGTTATAAAAAAATGTTTAACCTTGGAGAAAAAATGTCTGCTGTCTTTGCTATGCAGATCTGGGGTGCCATATTCTTCTCAATACTATCAACACTATCAGTTATAGGAGGTCCGGTTAAGAGGCAAATAAGGCAGCGCCTCTGTAGGAGACACCGGTCATGCACATAACTTGCTTGTTTTTAGGGAACGGCACTGGTAAATTTAAAATTTTGGCAAATTTGTTGACTTTTATCACTTACCTAATAACCCCATACCCCATCCTCCAAAACGGATCAGACATAGCACATGAGCAGACTCTTTGCTAAAGTTTAGTTCTGCTCATACTCCATCTGTCCTAGCATGGAGACTTCCTGGAATGATGGGGTATTTGGTTATGACGATATGAGGAAAGCAATTGGGAACTAGGTGGTGCCTCCCCCAAATGAATTACCACTCCCTCAGTGACTTATCTTTCCTTGTCCTTTGAATATTGAACTGGAGACTTCTGAAATGTATATTCACCGCATTGTGACAAGCTCATTCAGTTGGGGCCATTCCTCCACCCACCGTAGGCTCGCCATTTCATTCAACCCTTTCTCGCCTTGTGAAGTGATGGATTCTGGGACTTGAAGGCCCTCTGTTTTTCGGAGAATCTGTGCAGCACCCACTATGAAAAGCGGTGGGACATCAAGTCCCAGTGTCCATCACTTTATAGTGGAACAAGGTGAGGGTGGGGTTGGATCACTCTGTGAGCCTAAAGAGGTGGGGAAAGTGGTCCTTGTGAGGAGAGACAGACTATCACGGTTTCCTTTCCAAACAGCTTCCAAAAATAGAGAGTGCCTGTGAACTTTTTCTACATAGAATCAACTTAACCCTTTAATCCCTGCTGAACATTGCAAGCATTGATGATAAAATTATAAATCGGCCCCTACATATTCTGATCTGTAGACAATAGGATGTTTAAAGGGAGGCAAAAGATGCCAAACCCACCAGGGAGGAAGGAGAGGAAGCTTGTCAGTTACCAGGCTAAATGGCGGCCACTTGCCAATGAAACAAAGTGCTATTCATGTATTTTATATATGTATGTATATTATGAAGAATAATGAAAATTGTTCAAAGGCAACATACCCACCCCCGATCTCCGGTATCTTTTCCTGCATTCCTGTCTCATGTGATAGATGAAGTTGACAAGGGGTTTGAGTGGAAGTCATACATCCTGGGTCGGACTAGGCTGCCGGGATACCGGGAAAAAACTCGGTGGGCCCCGGCCCAGACCTGATACCTCTTACCGCTCCCCCGCCCGCTGACGCCTTTCACTGAAGCTCGTTCAGGGGAGGATGTCAGGCAGGAGGTTGGGGGGAGCGGCAGGGGCCCCTGTGGGGGTGCAGGAGAAGCGGCTGGCGGGGGGCTGCCGCTCCAGGAGCCCTGTACCCCCCCAGTCCTACTCTGCAATCATTACATCTTTGCTTTTTTTCCCCCTTTTCACAACATTGGTGGATTTGATGATTGTTTCTCATGATCAGACTTTAGAAGTGTTGAGGGTCTAAGGGTCAGATTTATCAATATTTGATTTCAAAGTTTTACCATAAGTCAAGGTTTTCTTCCCAGCAAAAATCACAAATTTGACTTTCCAAAACTCGGATTTTCAAACAGTTTATGTACAAGTCAATGAGCGTTATTACATTTTTTGCCAGAAAATTTGCGAACCAGCGAAAATGTTGCACGTCAAAAAAAAATTGTTTTTGTGATTTTTTGCAAAAAAATCCACCAGTAGTGAAATGTGGAAATTCACCGCTATCCATCTTCATTTAATAACACATTTTCCCCCCAGTGAGTGACCTTTCTCTCTTTTACCCTTAGAAGAGGTTTAAATTACTGAAAATAAAACTACAAAACTGAAGAAAACTCACATTTCAATATTTTGAATGAATATTAGAATTTATAATGAAAGTATTTAAAAAAAAAGATTATTTGTCATCTTAATATTTCTTACACAAATAGGGTGTATGTTTATCCAATGACAGTATAGCATTATAGTATAACATTTTAGGTCAGAATCATCAAAATAAGTACAAATTTTAGGGAAAAAAAGCAGCGTTATTGATTTATAGGATGATACTACCTCCCCAAAGTGTGAAGGACACTGGGAATTACATATGTCACGCTCCTCCAAGCATGGCTTTACAGTGAAGGGTTATAAGGGTAAATATTTGTACCATTACTTTTTGATTAATTAATTTTATAGGGACTTTGGGTCCTTTGATAGGGGCTGTTCCACATTCACAGAAGAGACATGGAAGGTATAAAATCTTCCAGAAAACACTATAAGCCTCATTTACCAACACAGGGCATTGTACAAACTACAATTTTTAAGATGCAAATTGGAAAGTTTTTACCCACAATGCAGCAATATTTCCCATGTAATTGTAGTCAGGGTCAGACTGGGCCGCCGGGATACCAGGAAAAAACCCGGTGGGCCCCTGCGTCCCAGACCCGATCCCTGTTACTGCTCCCCCGGTGGCCAGTGTCCTCCCCTGATGTGTTTCACTTATGCACGTTCAAGGGATGATGTCAGTCGGGGGGCCCTGTGGGGGGTTTAGGGGTTGCAGCCGGGCGGGGGCACCTTGGATGTTCCGGGGCCCCCGGGCCAGAAGCCTCAGTGGGCCCTGCTCCCCCCAGTCCGACCCTGATTGTAGGTGCAGCCACCACAGCCTCTGCATGATGCACAGTATGGGATGTACAGTTGTGTATGTTTAGGGACGGTTTCACTGTAATTTAAACACTGTAATTAACGGTATTGGCATCCAATTCACTTGACGTAAATCAGCCGCGATCACGAGTGTTATTTATCGGAGCAGGCTAGAGAAGCACTTTGCTGCCCCCCACCAATAGCTAGGGGCATGTATGGGCGTAAGTACAGTTTGTGAATAGCATCAATACATTCCCATTAGTGCTTTGCACTTGCACTTGAGTTCGTAAATGAGGCTTTAAAAATGGAAGCCAAGTTGTACAAACTCATTTTGCACAGTTCTGACCCACCCAAAATTCAATAACTTCTTCTTCAGGAAAAGAAATCGCCAGCTTTCAAGGATAAGTCAAGCACTGATTGAAACCTCACAGCTTCTGAAATGAATGTTACTTTAGGAATGTCACAATTTCTAGTTGTGCCAATAATTTCATGCCAAAATGCCCCCGCGAACCAATAGTGTCCTAAAGATCTAGTTTTGTAATGCTGCCTCCTGGTATGTCCTCTGCCTATTGCTTTGCAGGCCTCCCCCCACACTGTTATTATTCTATCAGTTAATTAGAGAGGAGTAATGTGGGAATGTGTTTGTGCTGCTGGCACACGTGGCTGGATAGGTTGTAACCACAACTTTATCATTGGTTGAAGGAAACACTTTGGATAAACCACACTTGCTACATTCTGTACACTGAAACATTCACATTGATATTTTGACAAATAGGATAAAGGAGCAAAGATTAAAGGGTAAATAGCTTTGTGGGGGTTGGGCAAAACTCAAGGGTCTACCTGAATTCCTAGGCCAACATACTAAGGAGCACCTTAGCTGAAATACTCAACACTCCCCAAAACGGGGTAGCAAACCAACTCCCAGTGTTCCATAGTGAGTAGCACCGCCATAGTCACTAGGAACTAGAACTTCAGGGGTTGTTGAGTTAAAAATAGGGTGTTTTGAACACAAAAGAATGGGCCACCCCCCCCCACCAAAAAAAAAATGGTTGGTATCCCTTTTATTCCCTACACATAATACGTCTTGCCAGTCTCCTAAAGAGCTGGGGTTTATGGAACTTCCCCAGTTTAGCACGAGTACTGTATATCACGTGTGAAATTAGGGGGATCACGTAATTTGGCCAAACATTGCCAAGACTTGGTTGATTTCCTTGTCTCTCTCTAGTTTTTATTGGGTTGTCAGTGATCCAGCCGTGCCCATATAAACACTGTTCCAATGTATCCGTGTCAATGGCAGATTGTCAATGGCAGTATTATGAAGACAAATAACTAGACAATCAGCCAATTAGAAGGTAGCTCTCGGTTAAAGTAATGCACAGCTTGGCACATACGACTACAATCCCATAATTTTATCTTATATTTACTGCTTTTATGTGTCCTGTTCAATGATACACTCATATACTGCATATAGCCATCACAGTCACTGAGGTCCTCAGTTTGATTCCCACCAGGGCACTTTCTGCAATGAGTTTGTATGTTTATTTGGCTCCTGATGAAATTGACTGTAGTGTGTGATGTGATAGGGCAATTAGATTGTAAGCTCCGCTGGGGCAGCGACAAACACGCAACATGTCCACAATATATAAAAGGAGGAAGGAATTCCGAGTTTTACAAAAACAAAGCAATAAATATTTCCAAATGATCAATGTACATAATCTTCAAAGTTTCTATGTTCCAATGTGCATACTCTTTCTATAGTCTGTAATATAAATAGCCATAACTTAGTCTAATGAAGCTGTTTCCTATAATGGAATAAATGGAATGGAAAAAGGCAGGGTGCTTGTTTTAAATAAAAACACTTAAGCTTTCGGCTCTCGTTTTGTTCCTTTTTTAAATGTAGTTCTAATTATTTTATACTAAAGGCTATATTGGGGATTTTATTTTTGCCTTAGCTCAAATTGAGACAGTCACTAATCAGTGGGGTAACAACCAGGGGTGCAGGGGGTGTGATTGCACCTGGGCCCGCCCCATGAGTCCTGTTGAGGACAGGTTCAAATGTGGCCAAATGGTAGCAGTATTTATATAGTGCTGCCATTTTGCAACATTAAAACCAGAAACCGAAACCACCCTCATGCCCAGAAGCCTTCAGAGGAAAGTCATTTTGGCATTTTACTGCCAATAGATTCACCACATTAGTGCCACCTAGAACACTATATTTATTCTGCGAAAAGCATTACCATACCTAAGTAAAGAGCCCTAAAAGCCCCCTCCATTTGTTTAAGATGGCAGCTGCCATTTTAGCTTGGTCTTCATAGCTTCTTGCTGCAGCTCTAGCTGTTATAGCTCAGATCACACATTCCTAAGGGATGGGGGAGTGAGTTTTTATGAATTCTTAAGGGATGGGGGAGCAGGAGAAGGGAGAGAGGAGAGAGTTGCACAGACTCTAGCCCCAGAAATGAAGTTTTTTTCCAGGAGAAGGAGCCTGATACGGAAAAACATGTTTACAAAAAAGGAGACAAGAAATCCTGTGTTTCTTTAGACAGAGGACTCATTGCAGCTTTTCTGTTCATGGCTGTATTTGCATAGACCTTTCTGATAAAGCTTACTTAGATTTTACCTTTCCTTCTCCTTTAAAACTTCCTAGCTCCAAAAGCCAATGCATTGATTGCACCATGGATAGTGCAGACTGGTTCAACAAGTACAGTATCCATTTATGGCACGCTAGGGGGTTTGATCACTGCTATAATTAGCTGTGATCAGTCTGGAGGCTGATGCAGTTTCTTTTCCCATTACCAGTATAAACCAGTATAAACATCACCCCAAAAATACTCCAATGTGCAATGTTCTTAAGCCCAGAGCTATTTCCCATTGTTGGCAATCTGAAGTGATCCAGGGGAAGTATTTTGTTCTGATGGGCACCATATTTCTTAACTTAAAAATAACATGTTGCAGATGCAAGTAATCTGCTAAGTAATTGGCTAAGCAGCAAATCGTTCTTACTACGGTTGCTAAATTATTACTTTCCTCGTTTTGTGCTACGGTTTCATTATATGCCAAGGCCAGCCTAAAGGAGGCTGAAACACGACAGGGCAAGTCTCAATCCATCTACAGTTGTTCCGCAGACAGTAAATTGGCTTGTAGGGTCACTGCCATGCACTTATACGTTCCTTCAGATTTATACCTACAGCAATGCCTGTGTAGTTTCATTTGTCAGCTTATAATGCCAGGTCATGTTCTACTGGTAGCTAAGCCATGAACCCTGCTAGCTATTTCCAAGGGGATTATGGAAGGTAATAAATAAGATTGTCATAAGCCAACCAGAAACAGTTGTACTTACGTAAAGGCTCAAACTCCAACCTGAACCAGTAAATGTTCAAAGAAGCCTAGAAAATGTATTCATTCACTCAATATCTCCTCTATACAAAGAGAAAATGAATGATGGGGCACCAGAAATTCTCACTAACCTTTATCTACTGCCAAACAGAAATCCTAATATGGACTGGATAAAATTATTGGCACCTTTTAGAAGTTGTAAGAAATATTCTGAATTCAAGTAGGTTGGATTTTTCTTTTATTTAAAAATAAAGTCACTTGGAATGAGTTGCAGATGGCAGCAATATAAGAAGCACACATTCACCCTCGCAGGGATATCAGCTGATTGGACCATGGTCTCACTGGGGGATAAACCATTAACTTCCAGACACAGACAGTTCAATACAGTATAACTGGCTAATGGTCAGTTTAGTTACAGCTACTCCAAGGAAAATAAACCCCTAAATGTGGCCATACACGTAGCAATGGTCGTATGAAAGATCATCCCCACCCTCCACTGACATTCAGGGCTGAATTATCAGATATGGAGGTAGAAACAATAGGGATTCTACCTCCACCTGGTGATTTAACCCTGAACTTAGATTTTGCTCGGGCGCCATCTTGTGACCTGGCTGACTGACAAGTCGACCGATATCCACAGCCTTCTGCGATATCAGTCGCCTCTTTGAGCCACCATAAACGCACCGAATATCGTACAAAACGAGGTTTCATATGACAATATCAGTGCGTGTATGGCCGGCTTTAGCCTAACAGAGGTATGTCACACTAACAAGGCAGTAAGATCACATATAACAGCACCTCTTGCTTTCACCAACGTTCTCCCTCTCGTTGCAAAGAACACAGCTGCATTTGTTGGGGGAGCCAGTCACTACCAACAAGGATGGGCCAAAATGTCCGGGCACCCTAGCTGGGGAGAGTGCAGTTACAGGTATCAGCGTTGGGGGCAATTGAGCCAGGATTAGGGGTAGGTTGGAGAGGTACCCACCTAACGCCTCCTCCCCTGCAGGTGCCTCTTCTGCCTACCCCAAGTAGCTACAGGTCTAGGAACCCAAATTCATGTGGAATGGTCTACTGAAATGGAGCACTCAGCAATGTTTATTCATTGACTCCAGGGCCCTCGTAAACCAGCTTTTATTTATAGGAGAACTCCACCCAAACACAAGTTAAGCTTTTTGAAAAGTAAACATAATTTCAACCAACTGCAATACACATTAAATAATATGCAGCCTTTTCCTGTATTAATTGGTTTGGAACAGTTCCCTAAGCCCCGCCCGCTGTTCATTCATGGTTATAGGAAGGTCTTGATTTCAGTTCTTCTTCCCAAAGACTATTGTCCCAAATATTAAGTCTAGGGGGTCAATCATTTTGTCAGTGCCATTTTGTTTATAGATCTGAAAGGTTATGTTGAGTTGTGAATGGAATAACAAAATTCTGTCATCTTCATAGTGAAATAAAGAACAATGGAGACCTGGTTTTGTCAGCTCTGCACTTATAACCAGGTACACAAGTAAGGTACAAATCACAGTCGTAAGTTTGCATTATAAGAAATTCACAAGAACAAAGTAAAAAAAGTCATAAATACATAGCATTTATTTACAAAAAAACTACTCTTTATTTTTCCTTCTTTTTAGCTTTTCTTTGACTCGTCAGATCATTGATTTTCTTATCCAGTCTTCTCTGTAAATGAGCTTTTTTGGTTGGATCTAGCGAGTGATCCTTTGAGCCACTGCCTGAGTAAATGACTCCTTCCCGGCTTATCCTCATTCTGGCATTGGCTTTGGCCTTCTCCCCGCACCCGTGGATCTGCAGAAAAAATATATCATTAGTGACAATAAAAACACCCAGAAGCAGAAAATCAGGGCTTTTCCCCCAAACCTCAAAACAACTTTTAAGGAATATTAAGCTCTAAAAGTCACCCAAAAGAGCAAACTATCCCTAGAATTTACTGGAGATAAGCATATATGATAGAGAAATAAAAAAAGACAAAGCAGGGGGTTACTACCTACGGGGCAGTGTGCAAAAAATGGGCGCAATCTGCCATGTTGGACTTTGTGCCCTGCCCAGCAAGTAATGGTGCCCACTGGTCTCTTTGCTCTGCTTTATAGTGCATGGATCAGCATCCATCCCATGAATAGAGCTCTGCCTGGCAGCACTGTATACTTGAGGGGTGTAGCATGTAGGAATGCCCCATACTGTCCCCTAAATTTAGGGAGTGTTGGCCGCAAAAGCCCTATACTTACTGCCTGCAGGGCAACTCGTGACGGATGACAAGTGTCTTTTAAATGAGCTTTTGTGCCCCTTATTGGCCTTGTGTCCGGTGTGTCAGTGAATGACCCCCTATAGAATTCTTGATGAACAAATTAATAGATCCCATACCCAATGCTGGTATATTATTCCTTGTGGTTTAAAAATAGAAAGTTTCCATAAAACCCTTGTTCTCAGCCCGAGTTCATCTCTGCACTTCACATAATGTTTGCTCGTTAAGTGCATAGGTCGGAAAACCCGCCCCCCCCAAAGAATTCTGGGGTTCGGGTGACAACAGGCTGTCCTGCCTATCACATCCATACATACAACCCCATTCCCAGTTTGCATATTCACTTTCCTTGTCCTTTAAAAGTTTATAAATGGCATAGATTGATCTTATGGATTGATCTTAAAATCCCTTTCTCAAAAATCACATGGGCTGTATGGCATGTAATGTGTGCTTTATGGGTTATAGAAGGATATACATCTAGAGCTTTGAAACCTACAAAATAGTGAAGTGCTGGTGGAAAGAAAGTCGGCCTCCACCATAATAGCCATTTCCCAACCTGACTGGGACGCGCTGTCACTCCTGACCAACCCCCTTTTGATATCACTGGTAGGGGGTGGGGCAGAAGCAAGTATAAAAATAGGTGATTGCCATCAGAAGGAAGAATAATTGATGAGGTGGGTGAAGTAGGTGCAAGGACAGAGTTCAACCCACCCAAGACCCATTGTGTAGTGTCACGCTGGCTCAAACATGCGTCACCTGTGGGTATTTGCCTGTACAGCACTACTACATAATGGCGCCCGTATAGACAGAAGCAGAACAGCTGACCCCCATTGTGCCCGCAGAGCGTATAGGAGAGAGATATTACAGTCTGGCCCTGCTTGAGATTACGATGCTGATCTTTTATTCGGTGATAATACAATAATTAAACAGGAGAAAGGCTGATCTGCACACTGATAACTCCATGAATGTGAATTTACTGGGAAGTCAATTCCATTTTGTATGAAGTGGGTTTTATTACTAATAATCTGCGCAGGAAATGAATGGAGTCCTTCACAGAAGAGACATTGGTAGCGCGGCGTTTGCATCTCATGGTGCTGCCAGGGGAGCAGAGAGCTGTAAGGAGAGCCGCGCACCTACAGGAATGTATAGGAATGGACTTACAGAACCTTCTATGGCTTCTTCCCTTTCTATACGTTGCCAAGGGGAAAATGATTTCTATACAGCACCCTGCTAATATATCCAAACCCTCAACCAAGTCTTTATTTACTGAATATCACATGATACATTATATATTGTTCTTTCAGATAAAAACTGGGTGCACTGCGTGGGTCCAGTTTTTGAAACCCAGACCCGTAACCTGAATTTCTGCCGGTTTTGACCCTTTACCCAACCTAAAACTAGCCCCACTAACCACCATTAAACAGGAAGTGATGCTGCTGAAACAGGAAATGACATCATCAGAAGTGGGTGGGGGCAAAAAAATAAATAAATAAATAAAAGTTTAAAGGAGTAAAACTTGCTTATATTAAGACCTGCATTCCCACTCATACCTAAAAAAAAAGTAACCCGCTTTTTTGCGGTTAACCCATGGGTACCCAACAATTCCAGCTTTAATTCATTTGGGGTAAATGTGTACCAGCTCTTGTTGGGCGTATGCACCCAGATTGGGTCAGGCTCCTTAGCCAACATACTACCCGCCAATCTGAGCAGGTATGGCTGCTTACACTGATATCAGGACTATCATCGCTCATAAAAAAAATTATGCCATATCTCCAATAGTTTGGAAACAATCATAACTATCCATGAATTATCCATGCATATAGGTATCTGCTCTTATGGCCAAACTGGTCAGATACCATACGAGTCAAGGCGGCCACCTTAGAAAGTGGCAAAAAGTGCCTCAGATTCTCAACTAATTTAAACCAGGGCTGTGACTGGGCCATGGAAGGTCCAAATGTGCTAAACTGCACTACTTGCTCACTATGTTACTAAATAAGTGTGTATTTCCCTCTGTGATTTCTGTTGCTTGTTGGGTAACCAGTCAGCAGGGACCCCCCACCTACTCGAGAAGACACGGGCCTAGTTGTTAGAGCAGTTTTACCATTTGTTCTCAGGTCACACAGAACCTGACAAGAGGCATTATGGGAAGCACAAAAACACACTTGCTATTTAGACACCATTAGAACCACAGCAGTGATTTCAGGAAACGCCAACCTCAATATTCTAAAAGGCAGAGCTAAAGAGCTTTTCGGAGGCACTGAAATATAATATTCAGTGGATTTCCACTTCATGTCATTTAATTAGGGTTCCTTGGGGACAGAGGCACAGCTGCTTCAGTCCCTATAATCTCCCATGTGTTATGTGAGACGGCAAACCCTGCACTGGCAGCTTCCAGCCTCAGGGATACTACTGCTCAAGTACAGCTCAGCCTTGATAGGTTCCAGTCGCCGTCATAAAAGAGCATACTTCTATTGAGAACCTGAAGAAGCCCCTTCCTCACACCTGAACTGCACCACCCACACCAGGGTTGGCGGCCCCTTGTCTGGCCATTAGCCTGGCTGTTCCTAACTGTCTGGCAGCCAACCAGAAGCATACATGTTGATGTCAGGAGATATCACTTCCAATTGAGCATGTTCTTAGTCAGCCATTGCCTCCAGAGAGCTGGGGAACTGCAAGTTAAACGGCCAGACTTAAGGGTCATCAACCCCACTGTACGACCCTTGGTACCAGGTAATGAGCAGCAAGTAGGAGTGTGGTTTGGGAGCGGGGCCCCTGCACAGGCCCTATGCTGTTTGTGTAATTTTCTTGTCCTTTAGGGAGCTTTTATTAGCCAAGTCATACAACATGGTTGCACCCACTCATTGCACAACTTGGGTATTTCATATAATTTAAGCCCATGCTAAACTATGGTGAGCACCAACATGTTTTCAGACAGAGTTTATGCAGCTTACTAGGCTGATGCCTACAGGCACAATATGGTACGGGCATTCACCCCAGTCAGCCATTATGGGGATCCCAAAGACATTATAAAACTTAAATATTGGCTTAGACACCATCAACAACACACAGATACTCAATAATACCCAGATTAGTTCTGGACATGCAGTCAACTACATAGAAAAGCTGCACCTTATAGAGGTCTAACACCACAAATCCTTTTAGGGCCCTGCTTCAACTCATTCTTAATGCTCAAATCCTCTATGCATGGCATAATGAGAAAATAAAACATGTCAACTTAGAACATATAAACTCACCATTAGCAAAAGCTGTAAGCGGTCTGCCAAAAGGCCAGGAACCCTGGAGGAACATGTGAAATAGGGTTCATTGCCTTCACCTACACAGGGTGCAGAGTCTGCCTGCCGCCCTAATGGAGACTAAGCAAAACCCTGCGCTATTGGACTAATACCCCAACTACACAGGCATAACGTACGATTGTATAATCGTACATTATACATGTATAAAGGGATCATTCAAGTGTACACTCTGTTGCTTATTAAGGTCTCATAACTCATTACTTGTGTGTGTTCCTTTAACGAAAGAGACTTTTTACCTCAGGAATATGGTGACTCAAGCAGTAGCGCTTATTGCAGTGCGCGCAGAAGTCCGCCACCGTCACCACACTTGTTTTACATTTAGCAAAGCCGCAGGTATTGTCTGCTTTCATGGTGGCGGCAATTAAGGCATCAAAATTCTCCGTGTCTGTGCTTGAGGCTATGGAACTCCCGCTGGTTTTCCCTGAAAATAAGGAATGACAGGAGTTGTTAGTTCTGTTTTTTTTACACTAAACAAACAAATAAGAATATCTGTACAAAGTGCAATAACTTTATTTGCTTTCATTGGTTTATCTGCAGTTGTCTGTATAAAGCTTATTGGTTGGTTGCTGTGGGTAATGGTCCAATATTTATACATAAGCATTGCCTCTCTTGGTCTACAGACTTCAGCTGTCTGGTTCATAGGGTTAATAAGACCCTAGCAACTACAGGGATTCTGAAATCCCAAACTAGAGACTGAACAAATGCTAAATAATTGAAAAACCCACAAAATAAAAAAAACTGCAAATTGTCTCAGAATTTTAATGTCTACATCAGGGATCCCCAAACTTTTATATGTGAGCTACATTTAAATGGAAAAAGTATTGGGGAGCAACACAAGCATGAAAAGGGTTCCTGGGGGTGCCAATAAGAGCTGTGATTGGCTACTTAATAACCCCTATGTGGACTGGCAGCCTACAGAAGGCTGTTTGGCATTATACTTGGCTTTTATGCACCCAAGCCTCCATATCAGAAATTAAAAAATAAGCACCTGCTTTGAGGCCACTGGGAGCAACATCCAAGGGGTTGGGGAGCAACATGTTACTCACGAGCCACTAGTTAGGGATCACTGGTCTACATCATACTAAAAGTTAATTTAAAGTGAACTTTTCCTTAAACAGCACTGCAATCAGACAAGGCTAAGCTATGACCACACAACATATATATCTGTAATAATACAGATATAATAATACAGAATAATATTTGAGAAAATGATGGCCCCTGAGTGCTTCACAGACCAAGAGGACTTTTACCAGAGAGTGAGTACATTGACTAAAGATGAGATTTTGTTTTAAAGTCAATGATAACTGTGCAATATTAAAAAAGAAAAACATGGAAGATTGCCCTGGACAGTTTAACCAAAAACAGTGCCGGAAAGGCCACTCTGCTCTTAGGCAGTTCCCATTATAATCAGTGGGTGCCGGGGCAGATTTGGATTCTTTTCCACCATCAGAGGAATGCCCCATGTCCCATCAGCCTCAGGGCATTTACACACCAAACAATGATCAGTAGTACTCAGGAAACTCAGTAGTACCGCTCACATGTACCTAAATACAACGATAGATTTAGTAGCACAGAAGCCACAGACTCTGCCCAACGGGGGCACAAGCTACAGTATGGCTGTACCAACAAAACATACCTACGTACCTTTTGCATCTGTTTTCTTCTTTGCTGCTGGTTTCAGACTCAAACTATCCTGCTTATTTCTAACCCTTTCTTCGAGTCTCGCCTTTTCCCTCTGCAGTCTTTCCAAATGTAATGTTTTTAAGTCGACTTTACTGGAACTTTGACTGCAATTTGTCTTCTTTTGGCTGCTTTCATTTCCCAGGCTGGGTAATTGGGAACACGGCCCAGCGTCGGAATCATCTGTTTGGGAAGATACAGCATCTGCTGAAATTGCTTTGGGTTTGGTAACTGAAATAGATCTCTCCTTGCCATCCCCTGTACTTGTGTGGGCCAGCCCCAATTCCTCAGCCATCTGATGGACCTGCAATCTATCGTGTGAAGTAAGAGATGAAGGAAACACAAGCTGTGTTTTATTGGGGTCTTTCAAAAAATCTTCAATCATAGTTCTGAGATGGTCCTTGGCCATAACAGTGTCAGTATGTGGATCCAACTTATTTTTCCCAACTGCAGGACTTGCTTTGAATTTGTCTTTGGAGATAGTTTTTGTGGTATCTACGTGACTTTGGTGGCTGGGACCCCCTGTATTCGGCTTTTTTTGCTTGGTTCCCACTGCTTTTTTAGCTTGGGTCTCTGGCTTCCCTGTAGTCCCATTTTCACGAGAGTATTTCTCAGGCACGATATCTTCAAGGTATTCAAAAGCAGTCCTGACTTCTCCATGCTCGCTGAAATACGTTATAAGATCCTTAAGAAACTGGTGGTTTCCAACTGTGTGGGAGTCACAGATCACTGCAACATGGCGGCGTGCACGCGTAACAGCGACATTTATCCTCCGGTCTTCAGCCAGGAAGCCCACTTCCCCTAAAAAGCAAACAAACATTACTAATTTAATCAGTTAAAGCCTTTTCAAGCAACACGTGATATAAATGTACTCTCACTAGAAAACAAGCAGTGGTGTAAAGCAGAGCAGGAGTGATATCTGACTTGGGGACTTATATATCAGAGCTGCATTGGTGCTCCAACCTATGAGGTCTTTGCCCTGCCTTCACAGAGAATGCAGCAGCCACAAAAGATGGCATGATAAGAGTCCAGCACAGCTAAGTAGGGAGAAGAGGAGCGAGTAGAGGAGGCTTGAGGTAGGGAGAAGCAAGGAGAGCAGGCGTGATGCTGAGAGAAGCAAGGAGAGCAGGCATGTTATTTGGAGAAGCAAGGAGAGCAGGCGTGATGTTGGGAGAAGCAAGGAGAGCAGACGTGATGCTGGGAGAAGCAAGGAGAGCAGCCGTGAGGTTGGGAGAAGCAAGGAGAGCAGCCGTGAGGTTGGGAGAAGCAAGGAGAGCAGCCGTGAGGTTGGGAGAAGCAAGGAGAGCAGCCTTGAGGTTGGGAGAAGCAAGGAGAGCAGCCGTGAGGTTGGGAAAAGAAAGGAGAGCAGGCGTGATGTTGGGAGAAGCAAGAAGAGCAGGGGAGATGTTGGGAAAAGAAAGGAGAGCAGGCATGATGTTGGGAGAAGCAAGGAGAGCAGGGGAGATGTTGGGAGAAGAAAGGAGAGCAGGCGTGATGTTGGGAGAAGCAAGGAGAGTAGGTGTGATGTTGGGAGAAGCAAGTAGAACAGGTGTGATGTTGGGAGAAGCAAGGAGCAGGCGTGATTTTTGGCTTGGGAGTGAGGAAAAATCCTTATAGGATGGAGACACTGCTTACATTGGTGCTCCAGTCTTAGAGGGTTTTGCCCTTTCCTTAATGCACAGAGAAAAGGGCAAAGTAAACTTTAGAGGTGGAAACCAGTTAATCATATCTGCCTCCCTGAAAATCATGCACAACTTACAGAATTCTAGTTGTCAGAGCATGAACAAGGACACACAGTTTGCCCTCAGGAATAAGTGGCCTGTATTCTTATGAAATATGCATAGAAAGTTCCATTACTGCTCTTGTATCCCAGCCTTACCGGAATAGAGGAGATAAACAGAAACTTACAATCCTCCCCCCTTTTTAACCCTTTTAGTTTCAAGGCTGAATTTTTGAGCTATGCCATCCTTTGGCATGTCACCAGGTGTCATCAGTTCCATGATACAATATACACCCGGTCATACTAATGATTGAAAGGCAAATCAAGGAGAAGGAACAGGGTTTTCCCTAGTATTGAGTACAGATACACACACACACACACAAGAACTTGTCGCACAGTGCCTGGCGCCACTCACAGTTCAGCTTGTGGTTTGTCTCATTACACTGCTGATCCATTTATATAAAGATTCTCATTGTTAATTAAATGTGGGATATGCACAAAGGCATCACAGGAGGAGTTTGTTTAGAGGCGGCTATTATCTTCAGCGCAGGAGGATTTAAAGGGACTCCATTTATTCTGTCTAAAATATGGAAAAAGGTCCTTTTAGGAGACGAATGAGGCAATTTACTAAGAACAATAGGGTACATGTTGCTTCTGCAACTGCAGTAAGCAAAGTGCAATTTCGCCATGTTGGCCTAGGGGTCAAACAATATTAAATGTAGGTGACCAAATCAGGCAAAGATCATTTTGGCAAACAAACAGATCTTAATGTAACGTAAGGCTAACCACATAGCTACTGACAAAATCGTATGAAACAAAGTGCAGGTGTTGCCATCAATATCCATCAGTATCAATGTGCTATGGATGCTGGTCAGTTCCTCGGTTGGGCATGTTTGAAAATCTAATCTGTTATTGCACCATATCTGCCGTGCTCCTCCTGTCCCAATTGGAACAATGGAAAGCCAGCCAAAAAGAAGTTAGGTGCCCAAAAAATATTTGGCCTGTCATAGAAAGGCTGAAGAATTGAGACACAGGAGTATTACAGTAGAATTTATTGACAGTTCCGAGTAGCGCAATGATTATTCCCTTGGCGGTGCGAGTGGATATCATGATGTGCATGGGCGCCGGTACATATTATGAAACCCTCTTGTAAGTGTCTCAGCTCAAATTGCTTTCATTTTCCCAGTGCCTCGATGGGAAGGGAAGATTGATTGCTAAATCGACAGACGGTGACATTCATTTTGTTTCCCTTAGCTGATAGTGCTCTTATACTTTGTTTGACATTTTCAAGAAGAAATAGATTCACAGCACTTCAAAAGGAAAACTTTTCTTTTGCGGTCCAAAATAATTCATTGACAGCAGTGCCGTTTTACAAAAATCAATTTCACCCAACCAGAGCCATCTCGGCCCCAGGGTATAGAATCCCTTACCCTTAACCAAAATCTGAACCTGAATTTTGGAATTAATGCTCCCATTTCCTCTACTTGCTCAGCCCGTAAGTTCCAATTAGAATGGAGAAACCAGACAATGTGTCCCAGATCCAGCAAATTATGTGGTATTAATTAATTTTTAAGATTTTGGGATTGCTGTGTTTTTTAGGTTCTTCCAGATACCAGAATAAACTGTTGACCCAGATCCACCAAGCAGCCAGTCCAAACCCAGACTGATGGCTTCTAAAGCCAACCCAAACCAGCCTGAATAAAATAATAAACTTTCCAACCTACCCCCACCAAGCATCATGTGATCACATAAGTGATGTCGTTAAAACAATGTCAATGTCACATCTGGGCGGATCGTCAAATACAGATAAAAAGGATACTTTTTTTCTTTTTTTTTTTGGCCCTACAACAGCCCACATCCCACTCACATCCCCCCTACAGGGTACCTGCGGACCACCAACGTGAATGGGGGACAAGTGTTACTGAATCCTGACCACTTTCTGGGTTTTCCGCGGTTACCGTACCTGATGCAGAGCTCTATACGGAGAAGCCAGAAAAGTATGGCTAAGCAAGCTACTGTTTAGTTGTTGCAATGACTGTGGTCAAATGTAGGGTCACTGCTGATGTTCCAGTCAAGCTCATTACAAATGGCTGCTAATATCAACCCCTCCATAGTGTGAAGATGTAGGAAAGGAACAATTTGTCTGTATGGCACAGGCTTGCTATTGTACTATAGCCCAAAGACAGCAGCCCCTGAGCCAAAGGAAATACAGACTTGCTGCCAAAACTTGGTGATCGATTCCACTGGACTGCCCTTTCACCATCTTCAGGGCACAGTGAGACTGCTGTGGCACCAGGGTCAGTCCACTGCACATGCTTTTAGTGTCACAAGAGCAGGATATTCCAGAGCAGAAATCCCTGTGCTTATGGGCACTCAGCATGGGCAGGCTACAAAGGGTGGAAAACATGTTGGCCAGCGCCTGTCTTTTTTGCAACTTGCACTCTGCCACATGCTAAGTAAAGAACCCGTACTTGACTTAATGGTTTAGACTTGGCTAAATCCAAAGCTTACAAAGAGTGATGGGATTTGTCCAGACCCCAAAACTAAAGCTGGATCCTTACTGAAAGCATGTAAGTTCTCTTTGCACTTTGTGTACAATACACAAAGTGGAAAAAAAGAACATTTGTTACCCACCATTCCTTCCCAGAACTCAAGTGTAATTGTGCCTGTAATTAATTTAAAATCTAATAATTTAAAGCTAATATCTGTGTATTGCCCATAAATGCAGAGGGAAAATACAAAGGACTGTCTGGTTGCCCTTTATAAATTGCCATGTAAAGAATGTAGGCGAATAAGCACAAACCTTTACTGTTGGATCTCACAAATGACAGTACCACGGCTTCCTTTTCTCTTCCCTGAAAGCCATCCACAGATTTAATTTCTAGATCAGGGTACCTTTGTCGCAGGCATTGCCTTAACATATCTACCTGGAATACAAGAGAGGTGGCAAGTGAATGATATGAAAAACATACATTAATAACCGAATAGTCATGAGTATGAGACTGTTCTTGATCGCTAAATCCCTCAACCCCTAGTGTTTAGCTGCTTTGCAAGCCAATTTGTGCTTGAGAAGGCTTATTTATGAATGCATGTACAAGTACAAAGTTCATTTCCTAATGTATGTAGTTGTGCTTATACCCCTTCCCCCTTCAGTGTACAAGAGGCAGCCCTGGAATTAACAACCTGTGCTGTGTTACTTCCAGGATTCTCTAAGGGGCATACGGTATTTATTATAGTGTGTAAGCCAACATCACCTGTGATCACTTCAACTAGACTTGAACGGTCACCTACAAGTTAGAAAACAAAAGCAAAGAGCTGATTGGTTGCTATGGCCAACATCGTCGGTGATGTTGGCTTACACAATATAAAAAAATATGTCCCTAGTGTGTTGCTCTTTAAGTGACGCCGCTCGCACACACATTGACTTGGCTCTGAAGTGTCCCTGTAAATGTTTAAAGATTCCTACCTGAAGATTATAGGGTGCTATAACCGCAATATCCTGTGGTTTTACACCAGCTTTTGTGAGAGCCTGAATGTGCAAATCCACCAGTTGGACTTCACCTTAAAAGGGGTACAAAAACAAAGTTATTCAAATTGAATCAATTTGCTCAATCGACCAGTGGCAATTAGAACACATTTAGGATATTGTCTTTCAGAGAGCCCATCCCACAGCAGCGGCTTACCACTGTACAAATAGATGAACCAACCACTTACAAAGTGAGGCGCCATATTAATGCCTTTACAAACCTACATATCATGGAGATAAGGGATATAATAATAATAAGTACTAATTTCCCATTGTATTTCCTCTCGTTTCATAACAATGCATACAGTAGTGATGCGTGGGTCAACAAAAAGCTAAGCTGCTTACCAAATATAAGGGTGAAGACACACAGAGCTACCAGTAGCACTACTTGTGGCTACTAAGGGCTCTGGCACACGGGGAGATTAGTCGCCCGCGGCAAAACTCCCTGTTCGCGGGCGACTAATCTCCCCGAGTTGCCTTCCCCCTGCCATCCCACCGGCGAACATGTAAGTTGCCGGTGGGATGGCAGACGCGGCGGGCGACTAATCTCCCCGAGTTGCCTTCCCCCTGCCATCCCACCGGCGAACATGTAAGTCGCCGGTGGGATGGCAGACGCGGCGGGCGACTAATCTCCCCGTGTGCCAGAGCCCTAAAAGAGACAATGCTGATCACTTACTGATTAATTATCTCTACGTGTGTTTTGGCAGAGGCAATTTTCAGTATTGGCAGAGTATTTTCTGGTGTTTAGTAGCCATGACAAGTAGCTGCTACTAAGTAGCTCCATGTGTCTTCACTCTAAAGTTGGCAACAGACACACCAATATAATAGCGATTTCGCTCGTTGTGCGATGAACGATTATATCGACAAACGATCGTATGGCGATCGAGTTCCCATACGATATGCCATCCACGGGCAATGATAATTCGGGAAAGATTTTGTCGCATCATTATCGTAAAATACCTACGATCGTACATCTACGTACGATCGATGTCGTTGCCATTATCGTAAAATACCTACGATCGTACATCTACGTACGATCTATGTCGTTGCTGGCAATCGTGACATGCGCAGAGAACAATCGTTGAAAGACAAATGGTGCTGACACTCACACCAACTGGCAGATTTTTATCGTTAAACGACCAAAAATTCTTTAAACCCTGGCCGATCGATTTTGGGGACGATAATGTCGGCTCGTTTAGTGGGCCGACGATCGTTCGTACACCACCAACTATACGATAACTTAACGATAGCATCGGATCGTTCGGGAATCGGTCGTTTGTAAGTAAAAAATCGGTCCGTGTATGGCCACCTTAAGGCTTCCAACTGTTGACAATGTGTGTTGCTATTTTTGGCAGCTGGCCCATTAAGAGACAGTAGCTTTTAGGGGCAACTGGTGGGCATTTTATCAATGTAGTTTATTGGCCAGTATATTGAATTACATGCGCTATTATCAATAGTGACAGCTTTTACAAAATGGAAAGTCCCCTGCAGCCAGGAAACAAATCTAATTGGCTCCCTGTTTGACACCTCGGACGTGATCAGTAACTACTTTGTAAGAATGAAAATGCTGCTGTAAAAAAAATTTGCTTTTAGTATTGAGTTTGTACACAAAAGCTTAAAAAATGAATGTTAAAAGGTGGCTAATGTAGTAGGGGCCCCGTAATTACTGCCATGTGGTCACACCCACTGGCCACAATAGGCAGGGAGTTGTTATTTCTACAAATACAAATATTCGCCATGCTGATCCTTCTTCTTGCCTTTCCGTTACAGGTATTGACAAAGTACTTCCGAGCCCTAGAGGAGGTAATATTGTCAAAACCCTTATAAGAAAAGAAACTAAATGGATCTTTTTTCTCAATACTAGACAGCCAGAGGGCTTAAACTTTGAATATGATGTATCATGTTATGTTTGAATGTTTTCTACTAGTGAAATCTGCTTATAAATTCTATAGGGTATTTTCTATCTGGCTTTTCTATATTCAACAAAAATTGGTATAAATCTATATTATATACCATATAATGCATTAATTTATGAGTATTTTTCAAAATATATACTTAGGACATACATTTACTCTAACACATGTGTGCTTTTTTGTTTTATTCTAACATTGTGCCATTTACCTAATTAACCTAGTGATCTGATTGGTTATTTACATCTGTACAGCTATTGGCCTTTCATGCTTTAAATATCCCCTGTATGTAACTTTTCATTCAGCCTATGATTAAGTACCGTGAGGTACGAAACGCGTAAGGCTATTTGTACCATGTGTTAGCTTAATAAACTTTTCTATGATTTTACTTCATTTTTTCGTGAGCAACTACCTTTTTTTCACCGAAATCCTGGAGTGCCTGCCTTTTTTCTATGTGATTTACCCAAGATGGATTTGATATCTACCTGGATTTCCTTTGGATTGCTCATCTTCTACTTCCATTTCAAAGAGGCCACAGTGAGCAGTGTCAATGAGCAGTAAAGGGATACTGGTCTCCTCAGTTACAGAAACTCCTGGTAAATCCCTAGAAGATTCAGAGAAGACAGCAGTTCAGTCCTGGGAGAAGATATCTCACAGTGGGTCCATGTAGCACAGTTGTCGACAACACACATACAGCTGCCTGGAATATCTTCCCTGCTTAGTAAATATCCCAATGAGGCCCAGTCTGAAATCATTCAGGACTGAGTACTGGCCCTATGTTAAAGCCATTCATATGCCAGTTTGAGTAACTACCTGCTTGTGCATGGGGTTTTTAAAAAGAACACATCAACCAAGGAAGAGGCAAGAAACAGAATATTTATGTCTAAAAATATTCAGGGTCTTTCATAATGGGAATAAATGGTGATGCTGTCCCAACCCTTAAAGTTGGCGCCATGACCCATCACATCCAGTATATATAAAGAAGAAAACATGCAGACAGGTAAAACAGGCTCATAATGTTCCTGTCTACATGTTATGCGTTGGCTCCAAACATCCCATTAAAAAAAGGGACTCACTAGTCATGGTTTTTGGTTCCTACATAGCTCAATGCAAGGCTTATTCAGATTTCTGTATCTGAATAAGCATTCATTGCAGTGGAAAAAAATGGTGCATTACAGTGAGTTGTGTCTGAACATCGCTCTTTACACATAGCGCTGCTCTCATAATTGAAGCCTAAAGAGTTGCTTTGTCTTCTACAGTGGCTTGCAAAAGTATTCGGCCCCCTTGAACTTTTCCACATTTTGTCACATTACAGCCACAAACATGAATCAATTTTATTGGAATTCCACGTGAAAGACCAATACAAAGTGATGTACACGTGAGAAGTGGAACGAAAATCATACATGATTCCAAACATTTTTTACAAATAAATAACTGCAAAGTGGGGTGTGTGTAATTATTCAGCCCCCTTTGGTCTGAGTGCAGTCAGTTGCCCATAGACATTGCCTGATGAGTGCTAATGACTAAATAGAGTGCACCTGTGTGTAATCTAATGTCAGTACAAATACAGCTGCTCTGTGACGGCCTCAGAGGTTGTTTAAGCGAATATTGGGAGCAACAACACCATGAAGTCCAAAGAACACACCAGACAGGTCAGGGATAAAGTTATTGAGACATTTAAAGCAGGCTTAGGCTACAAAAAGATTTCCAAAGCCTTGAACATCCCACGGAGCACTGTTCAAGCGATCATTCAGAAATGGAAGGAGTATGGCACAACTGTAAACCTACCAAGACAAGGCCGTCCACCTAAACAAGGAGAGCGCTGATCAGAAATGCAGCCAAGAGGCCCATGGTGACTCTGGATGAGCTGCAGAGATCTACAGCTCAGGTGGGGGAATCTGTCCATAGGACAACTATTAGTCGTGCACTGCACAAAGTTGGCCTTTATGGAAGAGTGGCAAGAAGAAAGCCATTGTTAACAGAAGACCATAAGAAGTCCCGTTTGCAGTTTGCCACAAGCCATGTGGGGGACACAGCAAACATGTGGAAGAAGGTGCTCTGGTCAGATGAGACCAAAATGGAACTTTTTGGCCAAAATGCAAAACGCTATGTGTGGCGGAAAACTAACACTGCACATCACTCTGAACACACCATCCCCACTGTCAAATATGGTGGTGGCAGCATCATGCTCTGGGGGGGCTTCTCTTCAGCAGGGACAGGGAAGCTGGTCATAGTTGATGGGAAGATGTATGGAGCCAAATACACGGCAATCTTGGAGGAAAATCTCTTGGAGTTTGCAAAAGACTTGAGACTGAGGCGGAGGTTTGCCTTCCAGCAGGACAACGACCCTAAACATAAAGCCAGGGCAACAATGGAATGGTTTAAAACAAAACATATCCACGTGTTAAGGTCCCCATACAAGGGCCGACTATAGCTGCCGATATCGGTCCCTTGGACCGATTCAGCAGCTAATCGGCCCGTGTATGGGCAGAACAGAGCGGCCTGGCCGACCGATATCTGGCCTGAAATTGGCCAGATCTCGATCGGCCAGGTTAGAAAATCCGGTCGGATCGGGGACCGCATCGGCTCGTTGATGCGGTCCCCGAACCGACTGCCCCATAACCACAAATGTAATCTGATCGTTTGGTCCCAGGGATTATTTTTTTTTAAGATACTTGCTGCCCGATATCGCCCACCCGTAGGTGGGGATATCGGGTGAAGATCTGCTCGCTTGGCGACATCGCCAAGCGAGCGGATCTTATAGTGGTCCAGTCAAAGTCCAGATCTAAATCCAATGGAGAATCTGTTGGAAGATCTGAAAACTGCTGTTCACAAACACTGTCCATCTAATCTGACTGAGCTGGAGCTGTTTTGCAAAGAAGAATGGGCAAGGATTTCAGTCTCTAGATGTGCAAAGCTGGTAGAGACATACCCTAAAAGACTGGCAGCTGTAATTGCAGCAAAAGGTGGTTCTACAAAGTATTGACTCAGGGGGCTGAATAATTACGCACACCCCAATTTGCAGTTATTTATTTGTAAAAAATGTTTGGAATCATGTATGATTTTCGTTCCACTTCTCACGTGTACTCCACTTTGTATTGGTCTTTCACGTGGAATTCCAATAAAATTGATTCATGTTTGTGGCTGTAATGTGACAAAATGTGGAAAAGTTCAAGGGGGCCGAATACTTTTGCAAGCCACTGTATGTTGGAAGCACATCACGCTTAGGCATGAACAAGATCATTTAACTTACTTCAATAAATGTTGTGAAACTGAGGAATGAGCAGTAAGTCGCCCTCCGTACAGTGCTTCTGAGGCCCACTGCATTATAGACTGATGCATACGGTACTGAACGGTCAGCATTTTCACAACTTTCTCCCCATACTTCTCAGTTACGCGCTCCATCAGGCTAAGAGACAAGCCATTGGCTGCGGCTCTGTATAAATGAAAAACACAATTATCTAAATGGAACAAGCAAAATGTCCTTATTTGCACATGCAAGTTAGGGTTCGGATTCAGCCAAATCCCAAAAAAGTGAAATCAGTGTATACCAAGTTAAAATAAACACAAACAGAACCCTTTGCTAATGCGATTGCCAGACTCTTACTTGTGCGAGATTATAGTAGGAGGTAGTTGCTTATGATCTCCAGCCAAAATACACTTCTTAGCCTGCAGTAGGGATATCCAGCAGCTTGCTTCTAATGCTTGGGCACACTCATCAATCACCACTAGGTCAAAATAATCTTCCGGAAGCAATTTCAGCGGGCCGTCCAGTGAAGCACCTGGTGAAAATAAACTTCCCCAATTACCATCTAGATCAGCGCTGTGCTACTTTTCCATGTAGCCGGCTACAAATTTATCAATGTTTGAGGGCCTTATTATTTAAATGATGATGTCATAAACTAAGTCTGTGGAGCCTTTGAGAAGATTGCGAGACCATGAAAAACTGGCTACATCTGGCCTGTGGTACTCCAGTTGGATATCCATGATGAAACATGGGTTCCCAACTGTAGCTACATAAATAAGTGGGGCTACTGTACCTGGCACCTTCTACCATAAGCAGACTGTGTATCCTAAGCTCGTATGCTATCTCAAAGGTATGCCTATGTATTGGAAAAAATTCCAATCAAGGAAAAGAAAAGAGTCACAAAAGACAAATCAATTATTAGCACCTTCACAACATAGTTAATTTGGGTTGAAAAAAAGACCAAAGTCCACCAAGTCTAAACAAACCCCACCGCATATATACACACACTTATACTGACCTATCTATACACTGACATATATAAACTATATATACCAATGCCTATACTAATTGTAGATTTTAGTATCACAATAGCCTTGGATACTATGCCTGTTCAAGAAATCATCCAGGCCCCTCTTATAGGCATTAACAGAATCTGCCATCACATTACAACCTGCCAGGGAATTTCACAATCTCACTGCCCTCACCGTGAAAACCACCTTTGCCACTTCATATTCAGTTAAAGTCTAAAGGGGTCGCCTCTCGTTATTTTCTATGGCAAAAAGGATCCCCTACAATCTGCCAACTATACCCTCTAATGTACTTGTAAAGCGTAATCAATTTCACTTGCAGTTTTCTCCAGAAAAAACAACCTTCACAGTCTAACCTCATAGTTTAAATCTTCCATTTCCTTTACCAGTTTAGTTACAGTCTTTGCACTCTCTCCAGCTCATTAATATCCTTCTTAAGGACTGGAGCCCAAAACTACACTGTATATTAAAGGTGAGACCTTGGCAAATGCAAAATTATGTTTTTATCGCTCAAGTTAAGTCTCATTTTTATGAAAGACAGTACAGTGGGTCTTTCACGGGTGTCTTGGTAAAAGAGAGAACATTTTCCTTTAAAAGATCATTAGCGATCATTTCCATAGTTAAAGACAAACAACTTAATGAAAATAATAAAGCTCTGACAAGCATTGGCAGTTAATGAGGAGGCACGAAATCCAGAGATGTAGCAGCACCTGCTCCTGACACTGTTTCTATTAATATTCCTTGCAGTTCACACAAGTGCCATATGATTCATACTGTGAGTGTCTGAGCTTCAATTTCTCAGGAAATCATTGCCAAAGTCAGACTTATCTCTTAATGTAATGGCATCATGCAGAGGTATGGAGTGACACAGGTCACAGGGACTGACCTGTGTTTGTCGCAAGGATAACATTGGCCCTTTTTAATGTCTCCACCATGGCAGCTTCTTCTCTCTCTTTCAGTTCTTTTCTTAGAGCTTTAATTTCCGTTCTGTACCCGCTTTTCTCTTGCTTGCCGTGCAGCTTTTTCATTTTAGCCTTTCAAATAAAAAGCAATTGAAATGATTTAATAAGATGCTAAAAATATCATTCTTCAATTCCATATACAAAAGATAATGATAGATAACTGCCATTGCACAGTTACAAAACACAGAGCGAGATGGAAACTGCGAGCCAACGCATTTTTAGCATAGCCAAGTACAAAGTAATTTGTGATTCCCTGTGGGGAGTTCGAATAATTCTAAAAATTCTGTATCATGGAAAATACCTACATGGAAAGAGTCTCTAAAAAAGCTCTACTGTAATGTCTATTTAAAGTCCAAGTAACCCATACCTGTACATAAGAAATTATAATTCCTTTTTAGCGTGGCTAAGTTGTTTTACTGGTCTTGTACCCCAAGCAAGCAATTGTCACCTGAAAACACTGAAAGTTTTCATAGATAGCTGCTTATTTGGAGCCAGCAGGATGTGTCATAAGCACCTCACCTCCAGGGTTGGAGTGAGAAATGGTGGGACCCATAAGCTTACTTGGCCCCGCTCCACCCATTTTGGCTCCTGGTCTGCTCAAACTCATCTCCCAGTTCACCCTAGCCAAACACATTTCACGAGAAGCCCAAAGACTTTTACTAAGGTACTGCCCTCCTGATTTAACTATGTTCCCCTTAGTACTAAAGGGTATGGAAAGTCTCAGTTATGAAGAAAGACTGGCCAAGTTGGGTCTGTTTACACTGGAGAAGAGGCGCTTAAGAGGTGACATGATAACTATGTATAAATATATAAGGGGATCATATAATAACCTTTCTAATGTTTAATTTACCAGTAGGTCCTTCCAACGGACACGAGGGCACCCACTCCGTTTAGAAGAAGGGAGGTTCCATTTAAATATTCGGAGCTGTGAAGTTGTGGAATTCCCTCCCCGAATCAGTTGTGCTGGCTGATACATTATATAACTTTAAGAAGGGGCTGGATGGATTCTTAGCAAGTGAGGGAATACAGGGTTATGGAAGACAGCTCTTAGTACAAGTTGATCCAGGGACTGGTCCGATTGCCATCTTGGAGTCAGGAAGGAATTTTTTCCTCTGGATCAACTAGTAGTTAGGCAGGTTATATATAGGCATTATGGTTGAACGTGATGGACGTAGGTCTTTTTTCAACCCAACTTACTATGTTACTCCTCCCTGTACCACTTATGGTGGCCCTGCTTACCTCAGTTGGTGTTCAAGGAGACAGATCACACCAAGGCACTATTTAGCAAGGGAATACAGCCGAGGCAGGGAGGCTTATAACTTGATTAGTCTCCTGCATATAGAATTAACTCATAGGCTGAAGACCAGGAAAATTACCCTTAAAAATATAAAGGCAACCAGCAGAGCACTCTAGCATATTTATTTTTCTTATTCCCCATATGTCTTTAGCCTTAGAGCATACTTGCTATATTAATATGTGTATCCTATATTAATATTATCATATTATGACATTTTATATATAAAAACTATAATCCAAAGTAAGAGCAGCCCTAAAGTGCTGCTGACCACAATTCTAAAATACTGCATTAGGAGGATGAGAGTTGTGGTTTCCAAAAGGCAGGGGTTATGTACTAATTGCTCTTTGGCCCATCCAGCTGTTATTCTAATACCCTATTATACTGCAGTCTTACATGTGACTTACAAAGGTTTGGTCAATATCTCTCCTTATGTCAGCCACAATCTGTGCATTGTCGCTTCGTGCCAGCACGGCATCCAGGGAGTGATGCTGTAAGGACTCCAGCAGACGAGCTGGGTGACCCAGACGCAAGATCTTCTCTTTAAAAACAGACAAGCGTTCCACCAGATTGTCTACAGCAACATTTGAAGGGGCACAGCAGAGGACCTTCGGAAAGAAAATCGAGTCCATTCAAAGCAGATAATCATATAACCCTGTGCTGCCTCCTCCCATAGTACAGTATGGAAACTAACTAAAATGAATTGAATTTAACCGTCAGCTGTCAAGCCCTAAAGCTGCCCATACACAGAGGGGCTCACCGGCAGTGCCCCCAAACCAAGTAGTTATTTTTGAATTCCTTACTTGGGGGCAAGTTTTGGTTGAGTAAAAACAAGATTTACTACCAAATAAAGTCCCCTGTAAGCTGATAGTGTGCATAGAGGCCCCTAATAGCCAATCTTAGCCCTAATTTGGCACCTCCGTGAACCTTTATGGCGCTTGTCACCAAGTCTTTTAACATTTGACTGTGGCTCACGAGTAAGAAAGGTTGGGGATCCCTACCTTATATCCTTAAATGAAAAGGAAAGTCATTTTGGCATTTTAATGCCAGTAGATTTGCCACATCAGTGCCACCTAGAAAGCTATATTTAATCCGCAGGAAGCTCTACCATACCTGAGTAAACAGCCCTAGAAGCTCCATCTGTTTGCTTAAGATAGCAGCTGCCATTTTAGCTCGGTCTCAGTAGCTTCCTGCTGAAGCTCTAGTAGCTCAGATCAGACATTCTGATGAGAGGGGGGGTGAATTGTTATGGGAGGGGGGGAGTAGGAGAAGGGAAAGAGAGAGAGAGGACAGAACTGTGCAGATTCAGGCACCTGGAATGAAGTATTTTTCTAAAAGAGAGGAAGTCTGGTGTTTCTTTTGATAGAGGACTTAGTGCAGCATTTCTGTGAGTGCTAAAGCTGTATTTACACGGACCTTTCTGATAAAGCTTACTTAGTTTTTACCTTTCCTTCTCCTTTAATAACCTGAATAGACTCCACTCACCTTCAGTCCTTCCTTCACAGCTTGAAGAATAATTTCTACCACTGTGGTGGTTTTTCCCGTACCCGGTGGACCATGAATAACAGCAACCTCTCTCTGATTGAGAGAAAAACTCACAGCTTCTTTCTGTGAATCATCCAAGGACAAATTGAAAAACTCCACCTGTCCTAAAACCATTAAAAATTAAGATTTAGTTGTCATTTTCCTCAAAAATATGCAATATGCAAGATTTAGTTGTCATTTTCTTGCAAAAATATGCAAAGTGTGTTTTTGGTCGAGGAAACCACGGCAACCAATCAGCAGCTAGCATTTACTGGTCACATGACATCACCAGAAAGTTGTCACTGAGAGGCTTGGGAAAGTTCTTTTGGGCTATTTTATACCTGTTTATTACATATGGGGGGCTTCATAACAAGTAATTTACAATATGATCAGGCCTCCATAATGGGGACTGAAACCAAAAAACAAATAATTGACTGAGAGGGTTTTTCTAAACACTTTTCAAATTGACATTACATTTATGTTTTTACTGGTCTCTGGGATAATAGCAATTTTATACTGCTCATATCAGGATTTTGGCTCAACAGCTCTTTCTGAAACTAAACAAAGACGTTTTTAGAAAGTGCATATATAGGGTCATTGACACTCCATTGGCCTTCAATGAGTGGTTAAGGTGAAAGTCTGATATTAGCAGTTTACAATTAATATCTCAGAAACCATTAAAAACAGAAAATGACTGTAAACTGCAAAAATGCTCAGAGGAGCACAATAATTAACTTTACCTCAATTATTTAGTTTTAGATGGGAAATGACAAAAATTGTCTGTGTTGTGGCAGTAGTGTAATAACAGAGTTTTCATCTAGTTTTTGTAACATCTCTCTGCACCATTTTGTATTTGGGAAATGTTTTTAATTGACAGGTGCCCTCCTGGAATCATACATTTGCCTTTCTCTGTATTAACTAAAGTTGAAATTACTATGTAACAATTGTTGTTTTTATAGATATGTGAAAAATATTCAAGCAAAATCAGGTCTTACTTTTTTGCACGGAGTGACTGGGTTCAGATGAGCAGAAGAGGACATCAATGAGACTAGATGCTTGTCCACTGCGGTACTGGCCCAATGCGGTCAAAGCTCTATGAACAAATGGCAGATCAAATGTTAATCATTTATTACCAATATAAATATATTCTGTCAGCAGCACTTATGGGGTGTACCATTAACATCTCTAAGTTCAATCTTAGTATTGCATTTCTTTTATACTGTTTTGACCACTGCAACAGCTCTTAATCAGAAAAATATATAATTCTTAGAATGCTTGGGATAAGGGATCTTTCTGTAGTTTGGATCTCCATGATTTACATTTACTAAATAATAATTTAAACATTAAATAAACCCAATAGTATTGTTTTACATCCAATAAGGATTAATTATATCTTAATTTGGATCAAGTACAAGGTACTTTTTTAATACAACAGAGAAAAAGGAAATCATTTTTAAAAATTGGAATACTTTGTTTAAAATGGAGTCTATGGAAGATCATGGATAATGGGTTTCCAGACAACGGATCTTATACCTGTACAGGGAAATACATTAATATATACAAACACAACTTTCCAGCATCAACTTACCTTTTTATTCTTTTGTAGGTCACATCGTTGGCTAATTTCAGGAGTCGGTAGGTACACTCGGTCCCCAGATTTAACGAATCATTGCTGGATTCATCAAAAGCCACATTAACAACCTTTTGTGTAACACCGGCCACAATCCCTGTAGCAAGCTGTTCATTTGGGCTACTTGCTTCATACAGTCCCACAATATCCCCTGCAACAGAGAGATACAAGTTAGTAAACATGCAATTTGATTATGTCTACATCTCTATACTTAATTCAAATGTATCACAAAAGGGTACAGTAAACAATATGTAAGGAAAGCAGAAATATTATATGGGTGAATGCTAGCTACATATATGTGTGTAGCTAGCATATTGTGGAGAAAAGCAGGGGCTGTGTTCACTCAGTCTGAAAAGCCAGTGCAGGTGTTGGAATAAATTTATTAAGTGACAAAGATGTAAGGCTGGTGAGAAGTAGGGGAGGAAGTAGCATGGGGGCTGAGAAGAAAACACCAATAAATCTGTGAGTGAGTGAGTGAAACATTTCTTAGGCCACTGTGGTCTGAAACCTTTGTTATAAAGATAGCTAGATATCATCCATAAAGCAAGACCAAACTGCTGCTTTGTGAAAGAAAAGAGGGAGGACTTTACCATTTGGTTATACTTTCCTACCCAAACACAAAAAAATGACTTTTATAAAAGTTTCCCCTAAACCTACTCAGCTTTACTATATTTTTACAATGATCTGATGCACAAACGCAAACTTTACTCGTTAATGATAATGAAGTCGATATTTTCTTTAAAACCAATTAAAAAAAATAGTGGATTGGTTGCTACTGGTTATTCCACAATTTTGCTAGTGAGTAGGGTCCATGGTCTGCCAGCAAACTCTTTTGATACAAACCTGGGCCAAAGCTGTTACTTGGGAGAATTGCTTCAGAGTCATATTTCCTGGGTGTAAAAGTGACAAGCAGCCGTCCGTACAACCCTGTCCTTTGGTTGGCTACCTGCAGCTTCAAAAGGCACACTCCTCTACGTTGCAGTTCTTTTAAAGAGATGTTTTCCCGCCATGTTCTGCAAAGACAACAGACTTCAGAGCTCAGGAATACCATTCAGGTTATTTTATTTTTTTGTTTTATTTTATTGGCATTCATGCTAAGGCCATGTTAAAGGAAAAGTAACACCAAAATGTTTAGTAAAGAAGCTATTCTAGCCTGCACCAATAACTGTCCTATCCTGCGACGATTGATTAATCGAGCCTAGCCTTCCTTCTGTATAGGAAGGAGTCAGGCTAGGCTCGATCAATCGATCGTTGCATAGTGGATGCTGCTCCTTCCTTTGCCGTATCGCCGTAGTTCAATTGACAGGAAGCCAAGATTTAGCAAGTATTTTCTATTAAAACATTCAAAATACTAAGTGGTTTGCAGGATAGGGCAGTTATTGGTGCAGGGTAGAATAGCTTTTTCACTTAAAACATTTTAGTGTTACTTTTCCTTTAATGGTCTTTAGGCTATATTCTGTGACCTGCTAGGCCGGTCCAAACCCACCAGCCCACACATCACTACTGGAAAGGTTCTGATAGGCTCTGTGGTGAAAGCAGAGCTAGGTGGATTACAAAATATGCCAGGAAATGTGCCAGGCTAAAAGTAGCTGTGGAGAATACTGGGAGGTAAATGTTGGCTTAGAACCATAGATGAGAACCTACTAAGAAAAAAACATACCAAAATGACAGAGGTGACTATATGCTCCATGGTCCCTAGGTCCCACCCTCCTAAGCAGTGGATGGGTGTAAGCCCTAACATTTGAAAAGCCATAGCTTTTCAAATAGCCTAACTGGGGTGAGAGTAACCAATCTGCATACCCTTGGAACTATAGTGGGGTGACTGTTACACTAAGTTTGTGTATACCTATAACCTTGCTATAAGTTAGGGAAAACCTGAACTAAAAAAACAGAAAATACACTGTTCTGGATGTACATTCTTTGTTAACAGAAATAAGAAAATTCCAGTGCTACCACTCTAACGCAAGCAGCAATAGGATTTGCCTACAGTCATCTAGAGCCCCCATTCTGTAATATAAATAAGCAGTCAGATTAGTGGCTATTAAACAGAGGGGCTTGAGATTTGGAGAGAATGTTTAATTTGCTGTCCTAACTATCCTTAGAACTATAAACTAAAGGGTCTGGCCTGAAGACAATTATTATTTGCTTATTTGAGTATCCCTGGATTTATAGCAGGGTGACTGCTACAACAATGTTTCTATATATATATATATAGAGAGAGAGAGAGAGAGAGAGAGAGAGAGATGTATATCTATAGCACAGATATGTAATTATATTTGTATTCTTTGTGTGCTTCAGAAATAGCTGTTAGCAGACATGGCTATTTCCTGAGCTGAAATAGTAGATTTGTTCCCCAAAAGAAAGATATGTAAAGTATTGAGGAGTTGCAGCTCCTCCCCTCCCACTCACAGAGCCACTATTCCCAGCTAAGGGCCTGCATTTCAGCTAAAGACACAACCCTGCATGTAGCAGGCTTTACAGGGTCCTGGGAGTAGTACAACACTACAGATCAGCAGGGCGCAGGCTGGGTCCCTGTAAGTAAGAGGGCAGCGCCATAAGAAATCCCCCACCTTGTCTCTTGGATCTCTGCCTCTCTCTCTTCCCTCAGGAGCTCCAGCTGCTTCTCCACAAACTCCTCCATATCGCTCTGACCGGGCACAGTGTAGGCAATGAGCCCTTACTGCCCGGTAGCGCAAACACTCGGCCTTCTCTGTCTCTGTCACTGCAGTGCGTTTCCTGTGACAGGCGGAACCTTCAGTCCGAGCTTGACGTTCCCAGACGGACACCTTTTCTAAAGCAACACAGAGCCGCTGCTAGCGGATGAGTTTGCGGCAAGGACGTGATGGCGCTAGCTGTGTGCGGACGAATAGCTCGGAGTGTGATAGGCAGAGAGGGGCTTCGCTCAGCGGCAGCAGGTGAGGGGCCCTGGGGATGGAGGGGAGCAGGTGTGTGGGTAGGGTTATTCCTGACATTGACTCCTTAGTGGGTTTCTCAGTGTTACCTGGTGTCATTGAAAGAAGCCAATGCCAGTACGGGACAGCCGGGGCTATTCCCAGGGCAAGGGTCGGGGCTTCTTTTACAGTTGCACTTCACAAGCTATTTTTCTTCCTGTGCTGAACCACAATTGCCAAAAGGCTGTAAAAGGGCCACAAACTGGAGATGACAGATGAAGTATTGCTGTATTCATCCTGCTCGGCCATTGGGCTCAGATACCAATGCAAGTACAGGTATGGGACCTGTTATCCAGAATGCTCGGGACCAAGGGTATTCCGGATAAGGGGGTCTTTCCGGAATTTGGATCTCCATATCTAAAGTCTACTAAAAAAATCAAAAAAACGTTAATTAAACCCAATAGGATTGTTTTGTATCCAATAAGGATTCTTTATATCTAAGTTGGGGTCAATTACAAGGTACTGTTTTATTACTGCAGATAAAAAGGAAATCAGTTTTAAAATTCTGAATTATTTGAATATGGGAGACGGGCTTTCCATAATTTGGAGCTTTCTGGATAACAGGTTTCCGGATAAGGGATCCCATACCTGTACAAGGTGCTAGAATGCAGACCTGGCAACCCTCCAGGATTTTCAGTCACCACTGTTTATACCCATGGTTGAGATCAGTGTCACTGAGGTTGGGTGCGTCCATTGGCGCTATCCACCAAGGGACTTGTGCCCATACATATAAATTGCATGCAGGGTCAGACTTGCCCATTGGAGTTCCAAGGTTGGCGATGTTTGTGCAGATGTTACTGGCAGTTTGACTGGTCAGTGGTGGCCTTTGTGGTTTGTAGGCCCAGGGGTTCCCTGTCCGACACTAAGGTGCCCATTCATGAACCACAAATTTTGTGTGGTTAAAAGCACGAGTGGAAAAATTCGGAGTAACCACGATAATTTCTGATGTGAGAAAATCTTACGAAAATTCTTTTCTTGGTCGTACGAAAATATTGTGGTTGCAATCTGAAAGTCACAAAATTGTCAGATCCGAACAATCATAAACCGCGCAAAAACCTTTCTGGCTTTGAAACTTCAATGTATGATTTTGGAAGCCCCCATAGGACTCAATGGCACTGTACAGATCCAACCCAGCCCAAGGAAAGTCTCCCATAGGGCTCAATGGCACTCTGCAGCTCCAACCCGGCCCAAGGAAAGTCTCCCATAGGACTCAATGGCACTCTGCAGCTCCAACCCGGCCCAAGGAAAGTCTCCCATAGGGCTCAATGGCACTCTGCAGCTCCAACCTGGCCCAAGGAAAGTCTCCCATAGGGCTCAATGGCACTCTGCAGCTCCAACCTGGCCCAAGGAAAGTCTCCCATAGGGCTCAATGGCACTCTGCAGCTCCAACCTGGCCCAAGGAAAGTCTCCCATAGGGCTCAATGGCACTCTGCAGCTCCAACCCGGCCCAACGAAAGTCTCCCATAGGGCTCAATGGCACTCTGCAGCTCCAACCTGGCCCAAGGAAAGTCTCCCATAAGCTCAATGGCACTCTGCAGCTCCAACCTGGCCCAAGGAAAGTCTCCCATAGGGCTCAATGGCACTCTGCAGCTCCAACCTGGCCCAAGGAAAGTCTCCCATAGGGCTCAATGGCACTCTGCAGCTCCAACCCGGCCCAAGGAAAGTCTCCCATAGGGCTCAATGGCACTCTGCAGCTCCAACCCGGCCCAAGGAAAGTCTCCCATAGGGCTCAATGGCACTCTGCAGCTCCAACCTGGCCCAAGGAAAGTCACCCATAGGGCTCAATGGCACTGTACATATCCAACCTGGCCCAAGGAAAGTCACGATCCCAAAGCTTTAATGAATTCCGAAATGGTCATAGTCTTTGTGAAAAATACGACTTTTTTGCGGACTTTAGCGAAAACCTCAAAAAAGTCATGTAATTGTAACAATATTATCGTGGTCATTACGAAAAGTTCTATAAATTAGAAAAAATAAAAAAAAAATTCTGAAAAAAAAATTGTGCTTTCATGAAGGGCCCCTAATTGTATACATGGACATTTGGGAACCCTGGTGGAATTACCACCTTTACAGGTTTGCCCCAGTGGGTTGCATTTATGGACGAAGCTGAATTGCACCTTTCCTAGGGTTATGTGCATTGGCACACAGTATGTGGCTCCATCCTAGTATGAGTGCTTTGCCACAAATTGTACACTTTTTACTACACACAGGGCCCTAGCTCAGTGGGGACAGGCAGTTCATTGTCAAGGGCCCAGTTTTTATGTTGCAGCAATTCCTATTCGGTAATGAAATAAAAAGTGCAAAGTTTGCTATCAGACTAGTAACACCTAGTACTGGTCAGCCAATTCTTATTAAATGAGCTCCATGTACATGGGTATGAGCACTGTGGCAGGGTTTTTTGTGATGCAGGATAAAATTATATTATGCACAATAATATAACATCATTGTCTTTGTTTTTTAAAGAAGCTGGAAGCACCAGGATTCAATTTTGCCTAATAAAAGAATAATATAATTCTAAGTAACCTTCCTCTATGCATTAATTACAAATTTTCAATTACTTGTACATTGTAATTGCTATCAGAAGCGCTGTCTGTTGTGCCCTTACTATTATTTGAGAGGGGGTTGTGGGAGCACTCCAAAGCTCAGTAAAAATAATGTAAGTACACTGGAAGTGCAGCTGATCTGGCCAAATTGGCTACAAGCATGCAAAAGAGGTATTAATCCATGCACATTCCCTGGTCCCCCTGTTTCTATACAGGTGCATTTGGATATAAAAACAGTCATTTAGTATCTATGCATCTAAGCAGATGGGTTTACAAGTTTGTGGCTTTTTAAAGGAGAGAGACTGGTCAGACTAACACCCATTTTAAAGGCATAAGACTGCCATTTAAAGGGACAGGTTTGGGGTGCTGCAACCACATGGAAGCTTGGCCATTCTTCCTGCAGAACAATTCTGCTAAACTACAAAAATAGAAAGGGGGTTGTGGGAGCACTCCAATGCATTTTTTTCTTCTTTTAAATGCTTTAGTGAGATATTGATGATTGCGTTAAGTACCCCTAACCACTTCAGAGCATCATAACACATGGCAACCAATCAGATTGTTACATTCATTGTTCTTCCTTAAGCTGACTGTAAAAAGACAATCTCCAATTGTTTGCTAAGGTTACTGGCCAGTGGCAAATTTGCCCAGTGTTGATAAATGAGTCCCATCATTGACCACTAAACATTCACCATTTTCCCAGTAATTGCATCAGCCAGAGAATTCCCTTAGGGTAAGAACCCACGGAGCGGTTCAGTCGCCCATGATAGAGCTCTGCAATTGTGGGCAACTACTGCTCCGAAATGGCTTTCCACTGGCAACAAAAAGAGTCGCTGGCGGAAAGCCCTTCACATCACTTTGGTATCACAGAGTTTCCTCCTTCAGGAGAGTGCCATTTGAGACAGTTTGCAATTGGTCTTAATTCTGTTTTTGAATTATTTAGCTTTTTCTTGAGCAGCTTTCTAATTTGGAATTTCAGGAGCTATCTGGATGCTAGCTTTAATTTAACCTAGCAATCAGGCAGTGATTTGAAAGTGAGACAGGAATATGAATTGAGGAGGGCCTAAATAGAAAGATAAGCAATACAGAGTAATGATAAGATTGTAGCCTCACAGAGCACTGCCAGGGTCAGTGACCCCTATCTAAAAGCTGGAAGGAGTCAGAAGAGGCACTGTCCCTGTATTTAGAGTTTATCTGTGCTCACAACATTTCTTCCCTTCGATTTATTCTAAAGCCTTTTGCTGGGCATAGCAAGCAGCCAGTGTTGCATCATTGCTTATAAAAGAGTGTAATACATACCTTGAATACGCCACATTTTTTAATGGTGCCTGCCTAAACCTTTCTTTGTTAATTCCGTGTAAATAGCACAAGTGGCTGATTGCTTATATGCAGATTGTTATTCTATTTTACATAAGCATGATTTTTTCTTATAATGTATATATATTTCTTGGATAGATTATGCCAGCAATCATGCTTTGTTTACATATATCATTGTCATTATGTCTGGATACACACAGAATAGAATGTATCTGCTAATTTATGCTCTGTAATTTACTGTACCAATAAACAAGTCTATCACACTAACTGGCACGTATAAGCTTTAGACTTTATTGCCGGAAAGGAATGGCGCTTCAATTTTGAATTTGATATATCAATTGTGTCATTGTATTTAGAGTAACTAACTCTGTTCTCTTTTGATTGCAGCTGCATTATTTCGGCCTCTTGTCCGGAGTTCAAGTTCACAGATTTCTTCACTGCAGCCAAGGTACTACCAAAACTTCAGGTTGGGTGCAGGTATTTAATGTTTAAGAACCGAAAACAATATACATTTTGCCAGGGCTGCCTGTTGGCTACTGCCACTTTGCTGGCACTCATCAACACATCACTCATTGTGAAATGAACTCTATGCCTTGCATTTGTGCCCACTGGCAAGAGTTGATATGTTCTTGGCAATAGGTAATACTCAACTGTGATGAATTGATGACCAACATTTCAGGGACTAGGGTGCAATTCCCCCCCCCCCCAGTAACGCAAGGTGGCAAGATTCTCAACTAGCTTTATGGCAGTAGCATCCCTGCCTGGCATAACTTACAAAGTCAATTGTGGGCTGCTCTTGTCTGTAAAGGACAAAATTAGCACACCTTTTGTCACATAGGGCTGCACCTTTTGTCACCACTGTTTCTTTGATCCCCAAACATTATAGGAGGGGGCATCAGAAAGGCTACCTTAGGGTGACCTGGAGCCCAGAATTGCCTCCTTATCCCAGAAACATTGGCCACCAATTCATATCTCTGATGTTTAATGGCTTATTAATTGTCTTTACTGTCCAACTACCTGGCCATGTAAGGGCCCCTTGGGGGGCTTCATCTTTGTAGACATTCCTGTGATCAGGATCCCTCTCAGTCTGTATATGCTAAGGTCAGCATATTTGGCCATTTACATGTATAACCACATCACACATTATCTATCCATGTAGCCCAGAGGCCAAGCAGATAACACAAAGGTTGCCCCATGTGTGGCCTCCTATAACCATAGGAAATTATTTGTCATAAGACCTTTTAACAAAAGTGAGCACCTGCATGCTTTATTGCTCCCTTTATGCTTTCCAGGTCAGTGTACACAGCAGTGAGCCTCTTAGCCTTTCTTAATTTTAAATGTTATGGTATGTGACAAAGCACAATCAATTAGGGTAGTGTAATTCTGACAAATCTCTGTGCTGCCTGTAATACAGTCTCCTGGTAAATAGTTTAGCTCCATGCATAGGAAATAGAAATAAGCAAAGATGTGAATTTTCTGGTAATAAATCATGTGTATACATAACAAGGGTTTTGTATAGAATGTCAACCACACAAATATGGATGCAATAATGTTTTCATTTTTTTTTAAGCTATGTTCCCAAGACCTCTTTATCTGAACCACCTTGGCCAGAAGTCAAACTTCCAGATACCACAGAGGAAGCAGAATGCCACAAAGGTTAGTGCTAAGAGAAATGTAGATAAAGTCAAGTATAGTTGTTGCTTAACTGTAGGTCAGGCCTCCCTAGGAGGCAGAAACAGTGTGTAAGGCCATTTAGTGTGCAATGTGAGGTGATTACTTGCTGTTCAACATGTTCTTGGAAGGTGAGATCTGAAGAAAACACTAGATATTCTTGGAACTACAATAAGATGTGATAGTACATGGAACTTTTTTACTTGGGTGACTCTTGAGCCAGTACAAGTCTGGTCTCTATGAATAATCCCTCTGCATAATATTCTTTTCCACTAGGCTTTTCTTCCATCTGAAACTACTGAGTCCTTTCAGCACCTTTCCCTGCCCCTCTCAGGTGCCTTATGGTGTTGAGTTTCTCTTTTGAGCAAGAAAAGGAACAGGGGCTCTAAACTGGCTTCTCTAGCTCATAGGTACTATTGACATAAGTGGCAGCAACATTTCTGGGCACGTCCTCTTTTTATATGTGAGGCTTTAGTTCTAAAGAATGATCTCTTACAGAATACTGTGTGAGAGCGAACAGTATTGCATTATATGTAACATTATGGTTGCAGCATTTGTTGTCTCCTGCTGTTATGATAATAATTATCATATTTCTTGTTCTTAATTTTTTGTAAATTATAGAACTTTGCAAAAATGTCAACACCATGATTGCCACAGGACAGTACGAGAGACTTTTTGCTGTCGTCTTTCTCGCAAGTAGACAATGGAAAGTGACCAACGAAGACCTCATACTGATAAATAGTGAGATGGGCGCTGAATGTGGAGACAAAATTCACTTAGAGAAGGTAAGAGACATTTGCAAATTTTTAGTAAATTTGTCCAGTTGAGCCATGGGTACAACCTTGGTACAACCTTGGCCATTGTGTTATGTTTAGTATTAGTAGCTGAGCTAATTTGCTGAGAATGGTGTGTAATAATTTGTCCATAAGAGCAGCTAGTACTTTAAAAAAGAAGGGAAGTTAAAATCACTGGGATGGTGATACCCCGGATCAGTGCTTTTGATGCACCGGTCCAGAGTGCTTCTGTTGGAGCCCCACACCACAATTGAGAGTCAAAATCTGGCACAGGCACACCCAAACTGGAACAAAAGTGACAAAGATGATGGTGGAATATTGCTCCTGCACTAGTACCCCAGGCCTGTTCACTTTTCAGTGCATAGAAAGGGGGGGGTGGGTGGAAAACAAATGGGGTTATTTAATAAAAGGCACTAAGTTTGCCCAGGAGCAGTACCCCATAGCAACCAATCAGCAGGTAGCATTTACTGATCACCCATTAAAAACCAAACATCTAATTGGTTGCTATAGGTTACTTTTCCTGGGAAAACTTAGTGCCTTTTATTACATAACCCCATTTGTTTTCCATATTTGCACCATACTTACTCTGCTAATATTCATACATTTCTTGAAAACATCTTCACACTTGGAGCACTGTAGGCTTGAGATACTTTGGGCCACCCAATGACTTTATTTGTTACGGATTTTGAACCGGGTTGCCAGTAATTACTATTATTCAGCGTCTATTTATACTTTCTTTTCTAGGAATAATTTTTCCTTTTATTATTTTTTTTTCAGGTACTGCTGGTTGGGAGTGACAATTTTACACTTATTGGAAAGCCTCTACTTGGGTAAGATTTACTGACCAAAAAAAAACTTGACTTAAGGTGGCAATACACACTAAGATCTGCTCGCTTGGTGAGGTCGCCAAGCAAGCGGATCTTCTCCTGATATCCCCACCTACGGGTGGGCGATATCGGTATAATTCAGTAGTTTGGCCCTGGGGCCAAACTATCGAATTAGAACTATGGGTATAGGCGTCCGTCGTTCGGGGACCGCATCAATGAGCCAATGCAGTCCCGGATCCCAATAAATTTTTAAACCTGCCCAATCAATATCTGCCCGATTTCAGGCCAGATGTCGGTCGGGCAGGCCCGTCGTTCGTGCCCATACACGGGCAGATAAGCTACCTATTCGGTCCAATGGACCGATATCGGCAGCTAAAATCGGCCCATGTACGGCCGGCTTTAATGGTGCAAATACAGTAAGTACTTAGATTCTGTTTATTTTCTTCTTTCTCTTATCTTGTTAACCCACAGCTGCAGTGGGGGAAACTATGTTTTAGCAATAGGTGGTTTTTGATGAACCCAGCGCAAATACATGCAACTGTAAATACATGGGATTCCTTTAAAAGTTTTGTAATAGATTTTAGCATGTTACTCCACGTTACAGAGTTCTCCTATCCTGGAAAACACTAGACCCCAAGCACAGTGGATAAGAGATCTATAGAAAGAGTTATGGACCTGGATACTGTTTCAGAGGGCGCAGAAGCACCATCGTCACTGCTCCTCCAAGTGTTCATCATGATGCATGGAGATGAGTTGAGCCGGCAGTGCTATACTACTGATAAAGAGCACTGATCTTTTTCAGCATCTCTTTATTCATATCTGAATAGCAGCTGCATATTGCATGTCTCGGCTCCTTAGATACCAGTCATCACCAGCATTTAATTAAGGCCACTGGATTGTCCTGCTCTCGTCCCTCCTAGGATAAGGGATGGAACCAATACCCAAACTATCCAACAGTGAACCAAAAATACATAAACTACTTTTTGTACAGGATACCTGTCAGGCTTTGCTCAACTGCCATCTCATAAGCAGATTCTGGTGCTGTTCATCAGTCTCAGCATTATGTCCCTATACTCATTTGTCATTATACATTTTGTCAAAATCATCTGGGTAAATGGTGATTTAAAGAGAAAGACAGTTCTGTGCACAGAATTAGTTGTGCCCTCGTTACCTGTCTGGGCTGCTTAAAATGCAGCACTCAGAGTCCGACAGAGCCCCATGTGCCTTTAACCTTAGATATTAACTCTGCTAATTGAATCCTAAGGATTTTCTTAGGCCTGAACCCATGCTGTGAGATTTTCAAAGGGATAAATCATTATGTATAGCTATATGTAGAGCTGGAAACCTGCCAGGTCTGCGGACTATATAACAATGGGGGGTGGGATGATTTGTTTATGGGAATACATTCCTGACAGATCTGTTGTGCGCATTGCATGCAAATAATGATCCCCTGATCCCTGAATGTACACAAACTTTAGTTTCAAATTACTCCCTCCAAGTATAAACTCATCTCTATAATTGGCCTGGCTTTTGCTAATTGTTACCAACTGTATTATTTAGAATGTAAAACAACACAAAAGCATGCTCCAAATTGCAGCTCAAACTGCTAAATATTTACTTTTCAAGCACCTATTTTCATGATCTGTCAAATAACCATTGCTTTCCCATACAATTACATAAGGCTTGACTAATACATAGAGCCAGGTGGCTACAGGTCTCCCTTGGGAATGTCCGCGTATGTGATTGTGTTTGTCTCTAGACATATATATATGTATATGTTCTTATACTAATATACTGTAGAAGGGAAAGAGATGGGGTGCATTATTTCTTATAGTAACTTATAGTAATGGGGGTTAAGTAATAGAGGGTGCAAAGTATGCTACAGGTTTAATTACCTATAGAAACCAGGATATATTTACTGGTTATTATCTGTTTAAAGGAGAAGGAAAGGTACCTGTGATACCCTGGCCTGGGGTATTTCTGTAGGAGTTCACTTGCCACAATCTTCTTTCGCTTCTTTTCTTTGGGTCCAGGCAGTTTTCTTTTTTACACAGAAGAGTGGAAATCGATGGCATTTTTTGCATCTGAGTTTAGCTTTTCACTCTATTGCACATTGCCTGCCCAGACCAGAATAAGCCAAAAAGCATGGTGGCACCAAGCTTCTACAGCAAATCCCGTGCCAGTACCGTTTTTAGCAAACAGGAAGACCGGCCTGGGGTATTGGGTAAGTGATTGTAATTATTGGATAGTGCCTAAAATTTGCCAGCAGCCAGAGATTATGCCTATAGTTATCTTTTTAAAAGAAACATCCTATAGGTTGCTTTTGCACATAAGCAAAACTACTGCCATTTATTACATATAGGGGGGGAAGATTCATATGATTCAAACAACATTAAGAGGGTAAAATTTATGACATTGCCAAGCTCCATATTAGGGGTGTATCCTACAGATTTTTTCTTTTTTATATACACTAATTTCTGAAAATGATCTGACTCCAGGGTTACGAATGCTGGATAATCTTATGTGATCCATGTCCAAGATCTAATGTTCAAATACTGATATACTTTGACTATAAGTGGTTTGATCTGAATCATTCGATTATTTTGTCTGCTTAGTGAAATGAAGACCTATGTATCTCTATGTTAACTAGTGCTTATTGGTAGTTACAAAGCCGTACATGTTGCAAGCCAAACTAGCTAATGTGTAATCCTAAAACCTTAGTATTGATTGGTCAACTGCCAGCCATATACAGGTATCGAATACTAGGGGCCTGTTGGGAAGAGAGGCTGTATTTCTAATGTTTCTGCATTTTAGATCCCATATCTGTAATATTCTGCAACCATCACTTATTAACATAGTGCCACAGGGCCCACGTGATTGCGAAACCCCAAGCATCCCTGTAGTATGGAACATTATGACCATCACATATAATTACTGTCCTGCCTAGGTCTACTCTATGGGAAATTAATCTGTGCAACAAAGGATTTTAGTAAGAAATTGCTGAAGACTCACCGAATGTCTTTTTTTTTTTTTGTGTGTGTGTGTGTTCTCACAGGAAAGACTTAGTGAAAGTTGAAGCTACAGTGATTGAAAAAACAGAATCGTACCCAAAAATAAGCATGAGGTTTTGGAGACGGCACAGGCACCAAAGGAAAAAAAGTATGTTGTCAAAAATTTTAATTGAAATACATAAAGAGAAGGAACTATGGTCCTTGATTACCTATTGGAGGATTGTGATTGGCTTAAACTGACACACCACCAAATAACTTATCTGTCCTACAGAAACAGTCCAGGTGTATTGCCTGAAGTTTTTTCTGGAGCTCCTAGCAAGCTTGGAAGCTTTTAGCCCCATTATGTACTTCCTACTAGGGATGCACCAAATCCAATATTTTCAGATTCAGCCTAATACAGAACCGAATCTGTATCCTAATTTGCACATACAAATGTGGATAAGGGAACCGCGTGTAGCGAAAATGTTTCAACTTCCGTGTTTATGTGACAAAAAGTCAGGATTCGGATTCGGTTTAGCCAGGAGCATGGATTCGGACTAGTCCAAATCCTGTTGAAAAGGCAGAATCCCAAACTGAATCCTGGATTCGCTGCATCCATACTTCCTACATTAACCTATATCCTACCTACTCACACCCCAGTCAACAATTGAACCAGTTTTTCACGTTCCTTAAGCGAAAGTATCCCTTATTTTGGCAGTAGATATATTGTGGAACATAGTAAAGGGGAAAATATTACCTCCTTTTTTAAACATGATCCCATTCAGTTGGGTTATGTGGAAAAGGTGCATATGAACTTCCACAAATAAATATGAATTTATTTTTTTTACACAAACAAACCTGATTCCACAGATTGAATGGAAGCCATGATACTCTGATTAATTTTTTCCCAGCATCCCTTAGACTAACAGTGTAATGCAACATCTCCCTCACCATGCTCTATTTTAAAGTGATGGATTCTGGGATTGGAAGTCCCTCTGCTTTCCATAGTGGTTGATTACAGATTACCTGGAAAGCAGAAAATCTTCAATTCCCAGAATCCATCATTTGGAACAAGGTGAGGGAGGGGCTGCATTACACTGTCAGCCTAAGGGGGGTCAGGAGCTGGTCCCTACAAAATGAGACAGATTATTATGGTTTCCTTTCAATTTGAGGAATCATTTATGTCTATGTAAAAAAAAAAAAAAAACAATTATGTTTGGCAGTTCGGATGCAGGTTACGTACCATTTCTACATAAGCCCTACTCACTGAATAAGCTATTGTCAAAAAAGGGGGTATGTTTTCCCTTTCATTGGATTATTGTTTTGTTTTTACCCTTACCACTTCCTCCTTATTCCCCCTGTACTCAGTAGGGTTTAAGCAGAAGTAATGAGTTTTGTATAAACAAGCCCCTCCCTTTCCGAACTGCAGCCCACATCTCAGGGCTGGTATTGGTTCATTATGCAGGGGTTTATTTGTGGACTGGTTATTTGATTATAACCAACCCATAGATAAGGGGGTATACTGCCCCGGCATATGTACCCCTTATTTCTTTTGCTATATGTTCTAAGTATGTTCTAAAATATTTTCTAGCTTATGAGTATAGATTGAGTTGCTGGCGTGGCCCACTTTGCAACAAGTAATTATTAGCAAACCATACATTAACTATAAGATTGTGTCCCCCTCCTGCTCCCTGAGCTGCTCCTGTGTGTAACTGTGTGGGCTCATGATGATTACTGCCTCGTATCTTCCCTTGGATTTAGATCATGTGGTTCCACTGTGCCGCTCTTTCTTTGTGGGCTGCTCTAGTGTGACTTTGCCCAAGTCCTATGGGTTATTTTCTCACTGTGTTTCCTTTAGTCAGATTGTGACAGATGGTGCTACGTTCTTCTCCAGTACACAGCGTTATTCATATCTGACTCAGTGAGAGCGTGCTGCTGCTGCTGCTCTGGAGATTCCATCTTTAGAGCTCTATAGATTATTCAGCGGAACTTTCTTCTCTTGTGCAAGTCAAATTTCTAAAATGCATTTTTTTTTTCTTCTGTTACAGTTACCATTAGGCCGCAAACAGTCCTGAGGATTAACTCCATTGAAATCGCTCCCGTATTATCCTGAATTTCACTTTATACTGTGCAATGGCTAAAGATTTATTAAATTGTGTTTTCATTTTGTATTTATTGTGTTTTTCCTGGTTTATGAGCATGTCATAGCATCATTCTGTTGTGCCTGTCTGGCTTATAGATAAAGGTATGGAATTCATAATCCAGAAACCCATTATCCAGGAAGCTCTGAATTACAGAAAGGCCATCTCCCATAGACTCCATTTTAATGAAATCATTAAGATTTTTAAAATTGATTTAACTTTATCTCTGTAATAATAAAACAGTACCTGTACTTGATCCCAACTAAGATATAATTACCCCTTATTGGGGCAGAACAGCCCTATTGGGTTTATTTCATGGTTAAATGATTCCCTTTTCTCTGTAATAATAAAACAGTACCTGTACTTGATCCCAACTAAGATATAATTACCCCTTATTGGGGGCAGAACAGCCCTATTGGGTTTATTTAATGGTTAAATGATTCCCTTTTCTCTGTAATAATAAAACAGAACCTGTACTTGATCCCAACTAAGATATAATTACCCCTTATTGGGGGCAGAACAGCCCTATTGGGTTTATTTAATGGTTAAATGATTCCCTTTTCTCTGTAATAATAAAACAGAACCTGTACTTGATCCCAACTAAGATATAATTACCCCTTATTGGGGGCAGAACAGCCCTATTGGGTTTATTTAATGGTTAAATGATTCCCTTTTCTCTGTAATAATAAAACAGAACCTGTACTTGATCCCAACTAAGATATAATTAATCCTTTTTGGAGGCAGAACATTCCTGTTGGGTTAAATTAATGTTTTAATGAGTTTTCAGTAGAATGTTGAGAGCCAAATTACGGGAAAAATCCCTTATCCAAAAAAACCCAAGTCCCCAGCATTCTGGATAATGGGTCCCATACCTGTATGTTCAAACAGGTAAATTTATGTCGTACTGCTTCTCATTCTTACTACTGTTAGGGTTTTAACACCATAGTTAAATCTGATACTGGCCAGAATTAAAATCCCTTTTCTTCTTCACTTTGTAGAGTTAATTTCCAAAACAAGGAAAACCTGATACGTAGGTTAACCCACTACATCCCAGCTATAGTATCCATCTCATGTTGGCCTTATCTTTTATATCTGTCCAAGGTTTTAGAGGAGGCATATAGTATAACTAAACTCCCCCCAGTCTTGTAGGCAATAGGAATAATATTTGGTGCTGGTTTTAATTTGGGCTAAAAAATTATCATTATCTTTAAAAATGGCTGCTTTATTGGAGTTTCCTATACATCTGCTATGGTCTTCCTGTTTCGAATGAGGAGTGGGCAGGTCCTAATGGTCCCTGCCAGAAGCACAGTAGGAGGGGGTAGCCAATCACAGCCCTGCAGTTACACAAGCAAAGACAGGCTGCAGTTCCCTATCAGGTCAGTCTAGCTGCTGATTGGTTCCTATCCTACAGTGCGGCATGCTGAGTGTCACTGGATCCCCTGCACTGCATGGAAAAGGACTAGTTGGGTTTTTTCAGAACCTTTCAATAAATCAGCCTGAAACACTACTTTTTAAGCACATGCCTTCTATATTTAAGAGTATAATGCATTGGCACATTCTAGTTTTCCACACACTATAGGGCTGATTCACTAAAGTGCGTTAATTTTTATCGCACGCTTTTTTGCGTTAAAATTGGTGCAAAAATGAACGTGCGATTCGCTACAGTATTAGCGCATGCGTTAATTTACGTGCAACCGCATGCGTCTTTCGCGCATAAAATAATGCAAGCAGCATCGCACGTAAAATAACGCAAGTATGCTTTTAGTGAATTGTGCGTTATGACGCGAAAAATAAGACGCGATAAAAATTTTAACGTATGCTATAAATAGCGCAGGTTTTAACGCACTTTAGTGAATCAGCCCTATTTTCCCCTTATTACTCACTTAATTTCCATTCGCTTCAGGTTGGTTTCTATAGAGTTTCTGTAGAGCAAGTCTTCTTCACTCAAACACCTGCCAAATGCCCTTTATCCTCCAATCTGACAGCATGGCACAGTAAGGATCAAGGTGCAAAACACAGGAGCAGTGCTCCACAGGAGACTACAGTCCTGGTCAATGGGTCACTGTTGCTACATTTTTGTTTTTGCTCTTATCATGACACAGCATCCCTTTCCCTAGATTTGTATAATCTGCAACTGCTTTCAGGACAATCTTGGAAGTAACTCATATTGTGCTCCTTGGTGCTTGGACTCACGTGGCAAGTCATTATGGCCATACCTGGACTGGCAATCTGTGGATTCTGGCAAATGCCAGAGGGGCTGCTGTAAGATGCCATAGGCAGTCACTAATTTGGGGCTGTTTGGGCCTCTGTACTTAAAATATCAGGGCCTATTTTATATCGCAGTCCAGGCCTGATTACAGCACTTTACTGGGTAAAACCCTGTCCCTGCATTTTGCGGTAAGTGTAGGGGCATTTAGTCAGCCCCCTCTAGAAGACTGGTTTGGCAGTGTAAAATGCATAATGGCGCTTTGTATAATACAGTGGGCCACATACACTACCTTACCAGAGGGTGCCTGCCGCCAAATACAATAGACAAGCTTTACGCTCCAATACTGCAATTACTGCTGCAATATGTTATCTACTATTTCATAGTGTTGCAAGAATAGTGATGCCTACCTTTCTAATGTAAATATGTAGTGCAGCCAATGGAATTACTTAATGTAGAGTACAGGGTCAACCCCAATGAACCTCAACCTTGGAAGTTTTTAAGCTGAAATATATTTAGTAGGGTTGCAACACTATTATTCTATGAGTAGTTCAATGGATGCCCTTAACTCAAGAAGCCCCCAAAATGTTGGGCCATGTTTCTGCTCCAGTAGCTTCACCAACAGTTGCAAACCCAGACTTGTTGTGTAACTCCCTTGTTTGTATGGTTACAGTTTCATGTAATAATTGATTGAACTTTCGTGCATATTAAAACATTAAAGGGGAACTCCACCCAAACACAACTACGTTTTTTTTTGAAAATTAAACATAATTTCAAGCAACTTTGCAATATACATCAGTTACAAATATGCAGCCTTTTCATGATTTTTAATGTAATAATATGGTTTGGAACAGTTCCCTAAGCCCCACCCCCTGTTCCCCTGCTGATCTGGCTGACTGACAAATAAAATGCCTTCAGCCTGCATCTTCCAAATCCCACAATTCCCTGCACATGTGATGTCAATAATGAAAGGCACATTGCAGTGCAATGCAGTGTGGGTTATGTAGTTCCTGAATGCTATGAAGAAGTTGTAACAATTTGTAACATCAGTTTTAGTCCCTCCTCCCCTGTCAAATGATGCAGAAAGAAAAGAACTGTTTTACAGCTGGATTTACGCATTTAAAAATTGTATTTATTCACACTTTTTGAAGGAACAGATTACAGTGATTATGGGTTTCTGTGTTGTGTGGGGCTCTTTGGTTCAGAAGCTGGAGTAGATCATCTCCATCCACAATAGGCAGGATCATCTGATCAGTTACTGGGCCAGATTTATCATGGAGTATAGGAGTAATTAACAAAGGGCTAGGCAAGGTGCAAATTGCCATGTCTTTTGCACTTGTGTGCCCTGCAAAGTGCCCCGAAATAGAGAGGAGAAACCCATGTGCCACATGAATACAGTGTTGCTTGCATTTGGCAGCACTGTATTCATGAGAGACCATCATACTTCTTAACTTGAGTGTCATTCATTTTCCATCTGGTGCTAGGTGCAAAGCACAGCCAGGCCCTGGTAGCAAGTGCTTTTGTGAATGAGTGTGCCAATTAGTGCCGAGCATCCCTGGTCATAGTAAATGGCCCCTTTTAACCAAAATAACTCCCTTGAGCAAGCAAAAGGGAAACAATAGTGATGGGCTTGCTTGAAAAGAAAGACCTATGTTTATTCTTATATAACAGAATGGCATGCAACACAGACAGTGTCAGATTGGGGTGTCCTGGGACCAAAGCAGCTGCCACCCCAAGGCCCACCGTCCCAGTAGTGCCACCATTACTAACACTTTTGTCAGCGCACACACACCACATTGCTTTACTTTCCATCTGGGTGGAGTGCACAACTTCCAGGCAGGGAGCAGACCTGGGCCGGCGGGTTTTTTCCTAGTACCCCCCCCAGTCCAACCCTGCGTGCAGCAGAGCAAAATAAACCCTGTGTGCCATATCCAGTACATCCAGATATGTCTTAGAATAGCAGCTTTGATACGGAGGGACTAAGGACATATGTTATTTTCTTCTTTCCAGTCTATTTATAGAAAACAGAAGCACCCTGCCTCGCTGTGTTCTTTCCAAGCTCTTATCAGCACATTCAGCATGACTTCTCTGACATGTATCATTTGCCACCCTCGCAGTGACATAATAACGATAATAATAATAAGTAACATTTGGAATGTCTTAGGCAGAGGCCCTCAGCTTTTTCCACCCAAAAGGCTATTATTTTATAATAATTGTTGGAGCCAACTGAGCATTGAACTTAGGATATTACTGAGGTGTTTCATGTTACCATGCTGGCTGCCTTACTGCCAACATATAGGTCTTTATGGTGCATAATGAGCCATGGGTGCAGAGCTGCATCAGCGCAGTTAACAAAAAGCAGCCAATCAGCAACTAGTGCCACCTAAACCGCTATATTTATTCTGCAGAAAGCTTTACCATATCTGAGTAAACAGCCCTAGAACCTCCCTCTGTTTGTTTAAGATTGCAGCTGCCATTTCAGCTTGGTCGTACTGAAGCTCTAGCTGCTGGTAGCTCAAATCACACATTCTTATGGCAGGGTGAGTGAATTCTTATGGGAGGGGGAGAAAAAAAAGGGAGGGGGAGAGAGGAGATAGCTGTGCAGACTTGTGCCCTGACCCTGAAGGAGCCCTAATGGAGAGAAAGTCTGATACTGAAGAACATGTTTACACAAAAGAAGACAAGAAATCCTGTGTTTCTTTTATGGCTGCATTTACATAGAGCTTTCTGATAAAGCTTACTTAGTTTTACCTTTCTTTCTCCTTTAAGTATAAAAATGTGTCTGGCTAGACTGTTAAGGTCCCCATACACGGGCCGATAGTAGCTGCCGATATCGGTCCCTTGGAACGATTCGGCAGCTAATTGGCCCATGTATGGGCACTTCCGACGGGCCTGCGCGACCGATATCTGGCCTGAAATCAGCCAGATCTCGATTGGGCAGGTTAAAAAATCTAGTCGGATCGGGGACTGCATCGGCTCGTTGATGCGGTCCCCGGACCAACTTTTCCTATTGGCCGTTGTTATAATTCGATCGTTTGGCCCCAGGGCCAAACAATCTAATTAGCCTGGATTCTCCCGATGTTGCCCACCTGTAGGTGGGGATATCGGGAGAAGATCTGCTCGCTTGGCGTCATCGGCCAGTGTATGGGGACCTTAAGACATTACTAATTAGACTATACCCAACACCAACCAGTTGGTACTATGCTTATATTCCATGTGCAGAGAGGGTTGAGGGCAACTTTTTTTAACCTTATTCTCAGAAGTCCCATTTAGCCAGAAGTATCAGCTTTCTAGCCAATGACATAAATGTCACTGACAGCAGACAATGACAGATTCAGTTGGTTTTTGGGATTTTTCTGCAAAATGCCTACTGGCTATAGTAGTAGAGAACATTAGGTATTTGTTCTGGGTTTACAGCACCACAGGGCCTCTGATTAAAGCACAAGGGATGTACAAACAGCTGGCATACCAAAGTCATTTTACAATAATGATTTATTTTGGGCACCTACTATCTATTTATTATTTTAGTTGTCAGACTGAAGCATTGCACCCACTTTCTCTATAGGATTCCACAGCTGTTATATTACACTTTTATTGAGTCTCTTATACAGGTATAGAACCCGTTATCCAGAATGCTTGGGACCAAGGGTATTCCGGATAAGGGGTCTTTCCATAATTTGGATCTCCATACTCCATACTAAAAAATCAATAAATCATTAACTAAATCCAACAGGATTGTTTTGCCTCCAATAAGGATTAATTATATCTAAAATTCTGAATTATTTCATATAAATGGAGTCTATGGGAGACGGGCTTTCCATAATTCGGAGCTTTCTGGATAATGGGTTTCCGAATAATGGATCCCATACATGTATACTTATTTAAAGAGATACTAAACTCAACCGCTGTGTCCCCTAGTTCTGTATCAAAATTGAAGAAAACCTGTTTGCTCACCAATGAGATTTCTGCTGACCAAAAACTTAATGATACAGTAGATGCATCAAATGCACCAATGAGAATGCTGATTCCCAGCACTGTATAAGGAATCTTGCTCTTATCTTACATACTGAGCTTATTGTGTATTTTTGGCTTCATTTTATGTCACTGGAATTGGACATGGGAATAAACAACAGACGTGTTCAGTGCTTGGAAACTCTGCTTAAATTTAAAATCTCCAGTTGCAGGAACAAAGAACACGGAGCCAGATTTACACAGATCAGTTTGTATTCTCATTGGACGATTATTTTGCATTTTAATGCAGCCCCTGGAGAGCTGAGAAAAGTTTTACTGAGCAATATTGCTCCCAGCATGCCTTAACCTTGATAACATGTTAAGTGTCTTGTCATTTGTAGTTCAGCAACAACGAGTTAAGTTTGGTTGAACACTGCAGTACAGTAGGGTTAAGTGTCCCTTTAAAGGAGCTGTAGTTTAACAAACGATGGGTTGAAGGTTGGCAGTTGCTGAATTACATTATTGTTTCCCCTTAGTTTGGGTTCCTTCAGTGCCAGGACCCCCCCCCCCCCCCCCCCCCCACATGTCTAGTTCCTAATGTTCTTAATCAGGTCTCAAAAGACACAGACATCCCAGGCACCAGGGAGGTTAAGCATGAACTTGTTAGGGGGTTAAGAACAAAAAAGGCCACTTCAGCCTGACCCGGCGACACCGCTTGTGCTTTCACACACATCCACAAAGTCTTGCATTACATCCCATGCCATTTTCTGCTTCAGCAGCCAGAAGAATAGGAGGCGGGAGTAACAGAGAGAAGAAGGCAGGAAACATTGGGTTTAGGGAGAAAGAGGCTGGCTGGAACACAGACATGTATTTAGTCCCTGCCAAGCCAAAAGCAGAGCCGCCAGAGAGGGGAGAATGAGCAGCCCACCCTAACTGCCCACTCTAGCAGCCCACTCTAACTGCCCACCCTAACATGCCTCTTGCTGTCACCACCGGCTAATACGTGGAGCACAAGGTCGACCCCACAAGTACAGCATGACTTCTAACTTCCCACTCCCACGCACCCTCAGAAGATCCTGGAGTCTCGCCCCGGCACGGACCATGCGGATTGTAGTGTTGGGGCAAAGTGCTGTGGGCAAAACAGGTAACTCTCTCTTTTCTCATGTCATCAGGGCTTGGCAGTATTAAATTGCATGATTAAATAGCTAGTTTGATATGTATGTATGTATGTATGATGATGATAGATAGATAGATAGAGTTAGATAGAGACATAGATTGATTGATACAGATAGATATAGTTAGATGATGATAGATAGATAGATATAGATAAAATGATACATATAGATAGATAAAGAGATAGATTGATTGATACAGATAGCGATAGATGAATAGATAGATAGATAGATAGATAGATAGATACAGTTAGATTTATACAGATAGATGATAGATAGATAGATAGATAGATAGATAGATAGATAGACAGGCAGACAGATATAGATAGACAGATAGATAGATAGATAGATAGATAGATATAGATTGATACATATAGATACATATAGATAGATACATATATTTAGATAGATAGACAGAGAGACAGACATCCCCTCAAGATCGGAGTTGTACTATCTACCAGGGCTATCCCCAAATTTCTTGAAAGTAGATATAGCATGGGCTGATTATGTGTAATTATGTTATCAGTTCTTATGTCTAATTAAATGTTTGTTAAAAAATATTGCATCGACCTTTAGGCATTTTCTCTGCCAGTGTACCATGTGCCACCAACCGTATGGCATTGCCTTGAATTGCAACCTTCTGGCTCAGTGTGTGAAGTGCGCACTTCAGTGAAACCTACACATATGAGCAGGGACAAGTGATTGCCATTCCAGTCAGTGGCAGTCAGTATGGGCGCTGATAGGTGCATCTCCATTCCTTATGCCAGGCCAGCCTCACCCCAGCATCATCCGCCTGTATTAATAGGATCAAAACTGCTCTGGGGGTGATATTGGTTGTTGTTTCTCCGCCGTTGTGTGCCCTTTGCCTTGTCTGTGTGTTTATTTCATATGGGTGCCTCAATGATATGTATTTTATAATATGGGCAGGCTTCCGGCACAGGGATGCACAAGATGCAAGGTACTTACTCAGGTCAGCCATGCTGTTTGCCTTTAGTAGAACTTTGGATTTGGGCTAGTAAGTGACAGTATGTCTACAGGGCAGTGCCAGGCCAAAAGGTAAAAGCCCCAAGGCAATAATTCACCCTTAAGTGACCCCCCCTCGTCATCTAATAATCACCACAGTTTCCCCTATTCGTCATGCCTCCATCCCGCTTGCCAATGCATGCAACAGTTACAGATGGGCAGGCAGAAAAGGTATGTACCTAGCCCTAAGCCCATGCCCCTTCAGCCGACTGCTAGTCCCAACCCTGTTCCAGCATAGACATAGACAAGGTTAGTACTGCTGGCACTTACAAAGTAGAGCTGGCCAAATACTGGCTGTTAAAAACTGCCTGCCCAGCGCCACTAGACCAAGTTGGCAACTTATGGGGCGTTTATCGGGCACTTGGGACTTCCTGTCTGACAGGAAGGTTTGACAATCCCATTGGGCAAGGACCGCATCTACATATTGACGCGGTGCTCACCAACAATCAAAACTTCCAGATTTGGCCCATTGTGTGCGTGGCCAAAGTTTGTTGAGATCTGCTTTTTTGGCAACCTCGCCAAGCTGGTGTGGCTTTACTATAAATGAGAAATGATTGCTATTGATCACCATTAAGGAAAATGCACACTGGAAACCAGAACATCATTGGCTTCCAAAGTGTAAGCTCCTTCTCGGCAATCAATACCAGGGAGCCTGGGCACTGGAGACAGTCAGACATGGTGCTGCCATCCCCGCTGTGCTTCTCTGTGCTCTAATACAGAGACAAAAATGAAAGGGGGGGGGTTGAAGGTATTTATATTATACAAGAAAAACAATAGTTGCTTAATGGCAGCCAATAATTGTGACAAATGATCCTATCACTATGGATGTAAGGTTAACAAACCACCGGCAAATCCAGTGGCATTACTAAGTACACACACAGAGCTACTAGTAGAAGCTACTTGTCACGGCTACAAAAACAGACAATACTGATCATTTACTCATAATTGTCTCTGTATGTTTTAGCAGAGGTAATTCTCAGTACTGTGTATAGCAGGGTATTTACTGGCCTTTAGTAGCCATGAAAAGTAGCTGCTGCAAAGTAGTAGTGTATTTGCCCTTAGGGAGAAGGTGCAGACTTCCAATTACTGTGACCAAAATACTTCAGTTTACGCATAACGTTTCACTGGGCACTTTAGGTGATGTATCTTTAAGAAGAAACAAATTCTTAAAATCAGGGTAACATCTATACCATATCCTTACTATCATCTGAATAACAGGAGCAGACCAAGCTGCACATATTTCTTTATCTCTTTTTTTCTTCCCACTCCCCCTCCTCTCATTTGGAAGGTCCCAGCCAAAATCATCTCCCACTCAAAGGCAGTTTTACAGCACCAGGCTGCCTCGCCAGTACCACCCAGATTCCCAACTTCAGCTCTGTACAGAGACACATGCGTTCAGGGAATCCTAATTTTTAGAAAAACATTCTGTTTTATTTTGTTTATTCACTTAATTCCTTTGTGACTGTGAGTTAAATGGTGCCTATACGATTCCCATTCCATAAAATTAGATATTTCATTTGTAGTTTCTGTATTTCTTTTTACCTTTCCTAATTTCTTACAACACTAATAACTATAGGTCAGATAACCCCAAACAATGAATGCATTTAGGGTGAAGACACACAGAGCTACTAGTAGCAGCTACTTGTCACGGCTACTAAACACCAGAAAATATCCTGCCATAGACAATACTGAGAATTGCCTCTGCTAAAACACATGCAGAGACAATTATCAGTAAATGATCAACTTTGTCTATTTCTGTGTCAAGTAGCTGCTACTAGTAGCTCTGTGTGTCTTCACCTAAGGGCTGTGACACATGGGGAGATTAGTCACCATGTGACCTTAAGATCCGCTCGCTTGGCAATGTCACCAAGGGAGCAGATCTTCTCCCGATATCCCCCACCTACGGGTGGGCGATATCGGGGGAATTTAGGCTAATTCGATCATTTGGCCCTGGGGCCAAACAATCGAATTATAATGACGGGCATAGGCATACACGAGCCGATGCGGTCCCCGATCCGACTAGATTTTCTAACCTGCCCGATTGAGATTTCAGGCCAGATATCGGTCAGGCAGGCCCGTCGGGAGTGCCCATAAACGGGCCGATTAGAATCAGCCCTTGTATGGGGACCTTAAGACACCCAGTTGATGGGGCAGATATATTATTCAGTGGGGCTGGGAATGAACCTTCTGCTTGGCAGTGGTGTAACTAAGAAGTGCCCAAAAAGCCCCCTGTCTGGTCGTGTCCTGCTCTCCCAGCCTGCTTGCTCTCAGATAGAAGGTTGGGTGGGGTGGGGGATGTCTCTACAACTATAGAGGAATCAGGCACAGCAGTCCAGGCCCCCCATCCTTTCTTCCAAGCCCCCTAAAACTGTGGGGTCTGCTTCCCCTATAGCTATGCTACTGTGTCTTGGTACATGTTGGAATGAAAGACAAAAGGTAAATGGATACGTTTGGGAATTGAGGATCTTTTTTCTCATTTACTAAAAAACATTTTCCAGTGAAATTTTCCGGTAAATTGTTTGACAAATTGACTCATTAATTGCAGTAGACAAATGGTTAAGTTCATCAGATTCATCAGAGTTTAATTGTTCTGAGTAGTGGAACACCATTTTGTTCAGCAACAGCCCTGAGCTCTAACACCCTACTGAATTGCTAATCTTCAATGCAAAAATAATGGGGGCATTAGCAATTTGGGCAAAATCTTTTACCTGCAGGAGCACGAGCAGTGCTGCGAGTAGGTGTGTGCTCAACCCAACCTATGGTCCTGGGCTAGTGGCCATATTCCTGCTTGTCAGTCACCATCATTTAAGAACAGAAGTGACACCGCCATTAATGGCGGCCACCAACACTGCTGCAGTTCAGGGGGTGTTTTTGAGAAACATCAAGTTGAGAGACTTGGAGGTGGTGCAGGTGGGGACCAAAGGGCAAGTGTACTAGGGCTAACAGTTCAAAAATATGTAGTTAGGGTTTAGTTGCCCTTTTTAATGTTATTTTATATATTTAAAGCTAACAGTTGTATATTGTATAAAGTCAAATACAGCCTTTTAATTTATCACATTTAATTTGACACTAAGCACTCGCTTTTTCTGCATTTTGAAAGAAATTGACACAAGCTGTGAGTATTTAGCAACTGTTCTCCCATCTGCTGGCGGATTCTCATTAGCCGCACACACATGTGAAAACACAGACAGGAGCCGGCTGTTGGCTGATATGGAGATTTAAATGGGAGCGATCATCTTCTTTCAACTCAGCATACCTTGCTATTAATCAGAGGCTGGGATAGGCAGCTACATGGAGCACCCCCTCCCAATACAGCTGACTGAGGGATCCCAAACAGACTCTGATACTATGGCAGAAAGTAAGCATTCTCACGGAAGCTCAGACTATTTGTTATGGCTTCTCAGTGAAATTGCGTGGGGAGCTGCAGAAGAAAAGGAGAGACTTCTTTAGAGTAAGGGTGGCAGATACATGAAATAGCCTTCAGTTACATGTCACATACATGAAATAGCCTTCTGCTACATGTCAGATACATGAAATAGCCTTCTGCTACATGTCAGATACATGAAATAGCCTTCTGCTACATGTCAGATACATGAAATAGCCTTCTGCTACATGTTAGATACATGAAATAGCCTTCTGCTACATGTCAGATACATGAAATAGCCTTCTGCTACATGTTAGATGCATTAAATAGCCTTCTGCTACATGTCACATACATGAAATAGCCTTCTGCTACATGTCAGATACATGAAATAGCCTTCTGCTACATGTTAGATACATGAAATAGCCTTCTGCTACATGTCACATACATGAAATAGCCTTCTGCTACATGTGCTGGGGGCTCATGCAATAAAGATATCCAAACACAAGTATAACAGGCATAAATCAGAACTAAAATAAGCCATTTAATGGGAGAACTACCTGGTCTAAAGCTCATGTTTCTGTGAGTGTTTAGGTCAAACTGATTCACTGTCCTTTGCTGATCCTGTACCTTTCAGCATTATTCAAAGAAATAATGACAGCGCCAAATGGCAAGGGTGCCAAAGCAAGCCCAACTCATATTCGCCTCTCCCCTTCTAGTCATTATTGAGTGGGAAAAGTCCACACTGCTACCTCAGCCAGAGTTACAGAAGGACCTACCTAGGGGTAGAGAGACAGAGAAGATATGTGCTTGGTGCCCCCACTGTTGCACCCTTTGTACATGCCTCTTCTGCCCACCCCTAGTTCCCACCCTGACTAGAGCTTTTCTCAATACTACAGGTCTGTAGTGCTATAGTTGCAACCGCATAACGTCCAGTATTCCCAGAGCTGGGCCAAGGGGCTTTGGCCTCACTGCCAAGGTGGCAGTCAGAAAGCTAGCAGAGAAACAAGAAGCTGTTGTTGGTAGAGCATTGGATTTGGACAACAAAATAACAATAATCTCCCTTTCCCAAAATGCTGGCACCCTGGGCAAGTACCTCTGCTACCTGTGTCTACCTCTGGTTCTGAGTATTCCCCACTAAAACTCACCCCCAAAGCCATTCTCTTCACTTGTCTCTGCTCCAGGCCCAGAGATTTAGAGGGTCTCCATTAGGGGAAACCAACCAGGACTGGATCAGGGCCAGCCAGTACTATGGTAGGCAGAAGAGGCATGTGGCTAGGGCGCATATGGGGGGGAGGCTAAGACACTAGGCTAACTGTGCACGCGGTGGTTGGGTGGAATCAATGTCCTGTGGTGGTGAATTCACAGCCATCTAGCAGGGAGTGAGACCAAGGTGCTAGACAGCAGGGGAGGTATGGGGAGGAGTTGGTGGTGCAGGCAGTTTGTGGGGGCCAATTACTTTTGTCTTGGATGCCAATAATACTTGGCTTAGCATTGGATGGGATCCTTATTAGCAAGGGAAAAATTCCAGGCTACTGCTATTAATATTCTTAGTGAATTGCTTATTTAGGCACTGGCCTTGTTACTAGTGATGAGCGAATCTGTCCCGTTTCACTTTGCCGGAAAATCCGCGAAAATGTTCCATGTTAAAAAAAAAAATTGTTGTGCGCGTCATTTTTTCGACGCACACCGAATTTTTCCATACAAATCCATGCCTCACTGCATCACTACTTGTTACTGAGTCAGGAATGAATTATTTACTGGTCTGGGGCAAATTGCAGACAACTACCCAGGGTTCCTTGCTTCTCCCTATATTAGATGGTAGGCAGGGTTTTTTATGAGCAAATGGTGATGCTGACAGATGCAAATGTTTTGCAATTATGTAATTATGAAAGTAAGCTGATGTCTGATGAAGCACAGAATGATGGTGGTTTTTACATATCCAGGAGTCGGGTTCAGGGTCCCATAAAACAACAAGGGATTACAGTCAGCAGGCTGCAGTTATGTGGAATAATCCTTAAATCTGTTTGTACTATTGCCTCAGTTTAGGATTATGCTTACCAACCAATCATTTTAATCATCAGTCGTAATCATATTTATGTAAAGCAGGACTCTGTAGAAAGGAAATATAATAATGCCAAAGCTATTGCTCAATGCTTATTGTATTCACTGTACCCTTATGGTGTAGGTAAAATAGGCCCCTGTATGAGTGCCCTACACTAAGGTAATATAGGTAGATAGCACAACTAAGGGCAAACCTTGGCTTCACTAAGGACATATAGGCTCATTTATAACATGAAAGGCAAGGAGCAAATTGTAAAAAACAGGCACAAATCCTCCTGGCAACAGTGTTTTTATAAGGGCCATGGGGTGGCACATAGATACACCCCTTCCTGACGCCTATCCCTTCCCTACCTTGCTTGTCATTCAGACATTGAGCCCATGGATGCAAGTTACAATATGATTCTGTATTTACCTGCACTTCTGCACCTCAGTCACCCTAAGGGCGAAGATTTTTGCGTAAAAACGCGAGTTTTTCGTAGCCATTACGAAAGTTGCGTAAAATCTGGCGATTTTTCGTAGCGTTAAAACTTGCGCAAAAAGTTGCGCTTTTTTCGTAGCGTTAAAACTAACGCGAAACTTTGCACCTTTTAAGTTTTAACGCTACGAAAAATGCGCAACTTTTCGCGTAAGTTTTAACGCTACGAAAAAAGCGCAACTTTTTACGCAACTTTCGTAATGGATACGAAAAACTCGCGTTTTTACGCAAAAATCGTATTGGTAACGAAAAATTCGTAAAGAATCCGAAAAAATCGCAAAACATACGAAAAAGTCGCAAAATGTTCGTTTTCAAGTCGGAACTTTTCCAATTCGGGTCGGATTCGTGGGTTAGTAAATCAGCCCCTAAGTGAACTGCATAATATAGAATGAGCTTTCATAATCAGAGCAACTTTGTACAGGTATGGGACCTGTTATCCAGAATGGTCGGGACCTGGGGTTTTCTGGATAAGGGATCTTTCTGTAATTTGGATCTCCATAACTTAAGTCTTTTAAAAATCATTTAAACATTAAATAAACCCAATAAAAAGTACCCAAAAAGTACAGGTACTGTTTTATTATTACAGAGAAAAGGGAATCATTTAACCATTAAATAAACCCAATAGGGCTGTTCTGCCCCAATAAGGGGTAATTATATCTTAGTTGGGATCAAGTACAAGGTACTGTTGTATTATTACAGAGAAAAGGGAATCATTTAACCATTAAATAAACCCAATAGGGCTGTTCTGCCCCCAATAAGGGGTAATTATATCTTAGTTGGGATCAAGTACAATGTTCTGTTTTATTATTACAGAGAAAAAGGAAATCATTTTTAAAAATTAGAATTATTTGCTTATAATGGAGTCTATGGGAGATGGCCTTTCCGTAATTCGGAACTTTCTGGATAAGGAGTTTCCGGATAAGGGATCCCATACCTGTATATTGCCTTTCCTCTAATGCCACAAGATTCACCTTCTGGATTCACAAGATAATACAATATGCAGTTGGTTTTATTTTCCGCTCCGAGAGCGGATCTGATTACTAAATAATATAGCGACAAGAGCATAGAAGTAACAAGTGTAGATTTATGATCTGTTTCTGATTAGAGCTAATTCCTAGCAAAAAGCCTATTTCACATTTAATTAATTTAATTAGCAAATCAGTGTAACTGCGTTCTGGTTTTGATATTAGTAACAATATATTCCATCGCTGTCATTTGTCATAGCTTCACCCTTCTGTTCTGATTCACAAACGTGACGCGCCTTTTAGTTTGTACTCATCGGTAATTATTGCCTGACACGTTCGTTACTCCGCTCAGTAGATATAATCATTGGAATGTAGAAATGGTTCGTGGGCAGAATTGTATCCAGGGGCATATTCAGATGCTGCAGCTTTAATCTTCTTCTAAAAACCAAATAAAAAAATAGGCCACTGAACGGTAATATCTGTACAAGTTAACCAAGTGATGGCCTGTAAATCAGAGCTTTCCGGATAATGAGTTTCTGGATAATAGATCCTGTAAACCTATTACACTGTATCTGTGCTGTTGAAAGTCCTAAGCATCTTTGGATGACTAAGGCTATATATCATTATATATCATTGGGGTGACATTATTGGCTCTCTTTTTTATTGTACCCCTAGGACAACAATAGGCGGAACCACTTTTATCAAGCCAAAAGTATATTTTCACCTCCTCCAAGAGATGCTTAAAATCAGAAATAAAGAAAAGCAAAGAAGGGCTCACTTATAAAAGCAAAATTGACCCCACATTGATTCCATTCAGGGTCAGATTGGCCAACCTGGATGCTGGGAAAAATTGTGGAGGGTCGCAGCCTTGGCCCTCCCCAGCTAGTCCTGATGTCTCTACCTGTTATCTGCCACCAGTCCACAGCACCATAGTAAGAGGGGGCTTTGGCTGAAGTAGTTGCATATGGCAGGGGATGGCTTGTTGGGTTGGTGCAACGTGTGGGGGACCTGCATGGGTTAGTGAGGGCGTGGGGCCTGGTGGGTCCAAGTACATCAGTCTGACATTAATCCTATTCACAAAGATTTTGCATCCATACATGATAATTAACAACATATGGCTAATGCCAATGCAGTCTCAACAGGGTTCCCTTAGCAGCCTGGGGCCACTGACACAAATGACTTGCACCAAATTAATGGGACACTAATGACTTCATTAATGTTGCATGCATTCCAACTAGGGAAATTGTTGCCCGAGACAACAAGGCCCCAGTTAGAAGAGTACTCTAAATGGACAACCCCTTTAGTGAAGTCAGAAACAAGGACCCCATGAATAAGGTAACTAGACAACACTAGATGGACTACCTCTCCATAGACATAAGAGTGTAAGTAAGACATAGAAACAGCAGCACTAAGCTCCAACGTAGGATTGACATCTGGGGGTAACTCTTACAAGGTGATACTGGCCTTATAGAATAGGGACCGCAGTCATGGAAAGGGGCTCAGGCTTGAATCTACTCCCTGAGGTTTCTGCTGGAGGGGATTTGGACCACTAGCTGGTATTTCATACAAGATGTACATTAAGCCTGCCGAGCCGCCTCAACAATGGTGCCAGTGTTCAACTCTGTACTTAAATATTGATTCTACCTCTATAATAATATTAATACTATGTGAGTACTTATCCCTGTATGCTAAATAAACCTGTTTCATGTTTAAGAGCCTCTGGCATCCTAAAAATCTCATTTGTGCAGCTGAGTGAAATAGTTTGCCCCAGTCCCTTCCTCCATATAACATCGTAAGGGCCCAGCTGATAGAGTAATCTATTGTATCCAATGCTCCATCCATTGCTCCATCCAGCTAAGCTAGAATCACATTCTGGGCCAAGGGTTATGCTGCCTTCTGATATACACTTGGAAGTAAAAGAACAGGCCTACTTCTACATGAAAATATACAGTTTCTGAATGATAATATACTTTAGCGTGCAACATGCTAAACATTCTTGTGAAAATGTGATGAATGAATTTTCCACTGATCATATTAACTTTGCTGGAATGTGCATTTCTCTAGGCGAATAGGAAAAGTGCCAGGAGTCCATGTGTTTTTGGTGGTTGATAAAGTGAACTAATAGCAATGACTATCAGCACTATGTTTCCTGGTGGTGAAATTTCTAAAAAGAGAATTTTGTTAATTAGGAGTTATTCAAAAAATGAAAGATGTTAATAAAATAATCAAATCATTGAATACTGTGTAAAATATATACAACTTTCCTTCAGTATTTATGCCTGCAGCACAATGAGGTGCATTCTTCACCTAATTCTCACTCTTAAATAATATTTTGCAAAAAAGATTTCTTTACAGCAGTGATTCCCCAAATGTAGTGGCTATTCCCCACTAGGTGTATCTGAGAGCAATAAATGGGGAGGTCAGCAGGAAGAACAAAAAGAAAGACTTTCAATGTGACTGTTTTTGTCTGTGCTGGATACTGCTGGAACCTCACTAGGACCTTTGCAAGAATAGCAGAGGATCTCTAATGAGCCCTGGATACTGCTGGAACCTCACTAGGACCTTTGCAAGAATAGCAGAGGATCTCCAATGAGCCCAGGATACAGCTGGAACCTCACTAGGACCTTTGCAAGAATAGCAGAGGATCTCTAATGAGCCCTGGATACAGCTGGAACCTCACTAGGACCTTTGCAAGAATAGCAGAGGATCTCCAATGAGCCCAGGATACAGCTGGAACCTCACTAGGACCTTTGCAAGAATAGCAGAGGATCTCTAATGAGCCCTGGATACTACTGGAACCTCACTAGGACCTTTGCAAGAATAGCAGAGGATCTCTAATGAGCCCTGGACACTGCTGGAACCTCACTAGGACCTTTGCAAGAATAGCAGAGGATCTCCAATGAGCCCAGGATACAGCTGGAACCTCACTAAGACCTTTGCAAGAATAGCAGAGGATCTCTAATGAGCCCTGGATACTGCTGGAACCTCACTAGGACCTTTGCAAGAATAGCAGAGGATCTCCAATGAGCCCAGGATACAGCTGGAACCTTACTAAGACCTTTGCAAGAATAGCAGAGGATCTCCAATGAGCCCTGGATACTGCTGGAACCTCACTAGGACCTTTGCAAGAATAGCAGAGGATCTCTAATGAGCCCTGGATACTGCTGGAACCTCACTAGGACCTTTGCAAGAATAGCAGAGGATCTCTAATGAGCCCTGGACACTGCTGGAACCTCACTAGGACCTTTGCAAGAATAGCAGAGGATCTCTAATGAGCCCTGGATACTGCTGGAACCTCACTAGGACCTTTGCAAGAATAGCAGAGGATCTCCAATGAGCCCAGGATACAGCTGGAACCTCACTAAGACCTTTGCAAGAAAAGCAGAGGATCTCTAATGAGCTCTGGATACTGCTGGAACCTCACTAGGACCTTTGCAAGAATAGCAGAGGATCTCCAATGAGCCCTGGACACTGCTGGAACCTCACTAGGACCTTTGCAAGAATAGCAGAGGATCTCTAATGAGCCCTGGACACTGCTGGAACCTCACTAGGACCTTTGCAAGAATAGCAGAGGAGCTCTAATGAGCCCTGGATACTGCTGGAACCTCTGAAGGGTTAGTGCTAAAGTATCAGAGGATCTCCCATGGGTCATGCGTCTTAAACCTATTACACAGCCATACAAATGTCTATCCCTTCTGCGGAAAATCAAAATGTAATTTCTTTTATTCACTCTCATAAAAAGGACATTCTCTTGGTTTTTCTTCAGATAAATACCAAATTACAAGTGATTTGCTTTAAAAGAGAAAAAGAAAAAGACACTCTTGGAAATTTCTAGGAAGAAGAGCGTAATAAAATTAAAAAAAAGAACAAAAAGAACACAGTGCAGATATTGTCCAATCATGTGACCTGGTAAATGCTAAGCGGCAGATGACTCACTGTTTGATAAATAGCAGCTTGTTGGTGCGCTATGAATTGGCACAGTCTGGAGATAGCCAGCCTTGGGAAGGAATGCGTGACTGGTCACCAGGAGATAGCCGTGGAATCAGCTGACAAACTGACTATAGATAGACATGTTGTGGTGTATTCGCTGGGTTGTGTGGCCATCAGTACAGAAACAGAACTAAAAAGGAACATCATTTAGAAAGGGCTTGTGATTAGAAAGGGCTTGTGGCCCTTCAGTTTCCTATCTGTTCTCTCTAGACTACAATCTATATAAATGTAGCAGAACCAGTTCTCCATCATTTAAAGCTGCTTACAAACAACATTCTTTAATCTTTTGAAGTCCTGATCTCCAATTCATAATCCTACATTCCATCATTTGTCTCACTATGCTTTCCTGGATATCATTTACAGGCCACTGAACCTGGAACCTTAAATCACTATATATATATTGCTTTGTAATACTGTACCTATCTCATCAACTGAGCAGACAAAAAATTTGTTAATTAACACAGTATTTGTGGCTGTTATTTATCATTGGATTATTCATGTTGCCTTGCAGTGCTGGGGTACTCAGTTCAATCCCAGCCATGGGCCCTTTATGCCTGCTGCGTATAGTTGAATAGAGTGGAATTGTCACAACTGTTATATAATGTATTCCTGCCAAGGCTTACTACAGGGTAGGGTATGGGCATCGCTGGCACACCCCTGTCCTGTGTGTCATTAGGGTTTAGGATTTCTATGTATGGGCCCTAAGGGATGCAATGTATGCCCTCTTAGTACCTTGCACCCTGTACCTGTACTCACAAGAACTGAGCCCTTAGGAGTTACCAGGCCTGACAGCAAAACAATTTTTAAAGGGGCACTCAACCCTAGAACCATTTGAAGTAGGATTTATTTTACACATATTGAAACTGCACATCAGGCAGGGTGAGCACACTTAAGTAATTAAAGGGGAACAGAGGTGGAACCCCTATGCTTGGTACATCTGATATCAGGAGCTACATTGCAGGCAGACATAGGGGGTTACATATACATCCTAAGGCTAATGCCAGACGAGGCGTAGGGCGGATATTTTCGGCAAGCGGAAAATCGATTGCTGAAAATACTGCCCTATGCCTCCTACTTGTGCCTGCACCCGAATTAATGCAATACGCTCGGGTGCAGGCACATGTAGCCAAAATACGCATAAAAATGCGAGACTTTCAAACTCTTGCTTTTATGCGTATTTCCGCTACATGTGTCTGTACCCGAGCGTATTCCATTCATTCTGGTGCAGGCACATGTAGGAGGCGTAGGGCGGAATTTTCGGCAATCGTTTTTCCACTTGCAGAAAATATCCGCCCTGCGCCTCGTCTGACATCAGCCTTAAGGTGGCCATACACGGGCAGATTTCAAATGCCAATTTGGGTCCTTTAGCCCGATTTGCCAGCTTATCTGCTCATGTATGTGCACCCCGATGGGCCGAAAATTGGTCACTGGTCCTTAGTAAGGGAATTATGGCACAATAGAAGAGTCTTTTCTCCTCACTCTCCAGGGCACATGTAGTGCTGTCTTGGGGATCAGAGAACCCTGGGTAAAAGCTTAACTAACAAACTGCATCCTGCCCTGAACTATAAAAAATTGCTGCCCAGAGACCTGCATTCCCCCCAAATAATATAGCGCTTGGCTGTGTTGTATTCATGAGGGGTTGACGGAGGGAGGCATATACAGTAGGTAGGGGCAGTAATAAATGACCTATACAGTTTCTTACATCGAGAACGATTAAACAACATTCCTGGTGATACACAAAGACGGGTTTCAAATTAATTGTTACTTATTCACATACCTAGAGAGCAGAGGAAAACTGGAGCAACTCACTGGTCACGGAGGAAACCACCTCGGTGTGTCATGAAATGCATAGATTCGGCTTTCTGATATCTGAATTCTGCCTTTTAATTGGCATGCTGGTGCCCATATGTCTGGCTGTGCCTCGGTGTGTGCGGCTGAAGATCAGGTTTAATTAGCCACTGCCTTAACAGGTCACCGTTTCTGCAGGGGATTACCAGATCCAAGCAATCATTGCTGCTTCTGCTAATGGATATGAACTCAAATATGCAGATACATGAGAAGAACTTGTTCCAATATTCCAGGAAATAAATGTAAAGTCTAATTATAAACTGAAGAGTTTCCCATAGGAGATAATTTTCAAAACCATATACAAAATATTATTAAATACCAGGCTTATAAAGACCATGAAAGGCAAATCTGGGGCCACATGGAAGTCACCCAGAGCAGTGGCACGACTACAGAGGAAACAGACTGGGGCCTGTGGGACCGGGGGGCCTGGACCCGTAGGTCTGCTTCCTCTATAGTTGTAGCAACTATAGTACCCCATGTGCCCCAGTAAAACTGCAGCTATATTGGCTGCCTTGGCTTGCCTTACTTTAAAAGACCAATAACAAAAAGAATCAATATACAATATGAAGGGTTGCCACATTTTCTTCTGTTGAAAGCCAGAGACCAGGGTTGCGAAACCAGAAAAGTCAATATGGTGAGCTAAAAACCTAGGGAACTTTCTAAATATAATACATGTTCTAGGCACCTTCTGAGATCAGTCTTTCAAAATAACTGCTCTGATGGGAACCCTGTTTCTCTGCATGCAGGGTGTGTACTAGATCAGTTATTTGTTATTTAGACGTATTACACCTACCTGTCAAAATCAAATCAAAATCGGACACAGACCTCAGCATGAAGAGAGACTGACAGGTTGCTGAGATTGAGATACTGAAGAATAACTTGATTTCATAAACAGTACAGAATATTCAATTGATTATATTTGCGAATCTTCTTATATCAGTGAGATTAAGCTTATATTAAATCTTCATTTTCGCATTAGATAAAGAGTACCTGTCACCATAAAAAATACTTTTCTGTCATTTTAGTGGAGCAATATAAATGTTACTTACACTGTATAAAGTATTACAATTTTGTTTCATTCTGCCCTGGAATTCACAACGTTAGCAAGCGCAATTTTGGGGGCACTGTTATTAAGGAAAGTTTTGTATCACCCCAAAATCTTGTGTATATGCCAGAATGGGGGACCTGATGGCCATGGAACATTTTCTAATTGGACCAGTGTTGTTAGTGGAGTACCGCAGGGGTCAGTCCTTGGTCCTTTGCTTTTTAACTTGTTTATTCATGACCTGGAGGTGGGCATAGAGAGTTCTCTTTCTATTTTTGCTGACGACACTAAATTGTGCAAAACTATACGTTCCATGCAGGATGCTGCCGCTTTGCAGAGCGATTTGACAAAATTGGAAAACTGGGCAGCAAACTGGAAAATAAGGTTCTATGTGGACATGGGCAAAGTTATGCTCTTTGGAAGAAATAATATAAATGCAGGTTGTATACAGTACTAAATGGTAGTGTGTTGGGGGCATCCTTAATGGAGAAGGATATGGGGTTTTTTGTAGATAACAAGTTGTCTAATTCCAGGCAGTGTCATTCTGTGGCTACTAAAGCAAACAGCAGACCCCACGGTCCTGGCCCTTCAGTTGCCCGGCCTCCCCTGACCTCAGGGTCTGCTGTACAGATAGTTACGCCACTGCTAGAGGTTATCTTGTTTTTCACTGATAGGGCTGCTTTTGTAATGATCCTAAAACCTGACTGTCCCTTCTCAACCTGTCAGTTATAGTTTCTAATGCTAATGGACTCCTGCTGCACTAATATGGCAGCCCCCTCACAGAAGAACTTGGGGGATCTGATAGGTAATGGAAAAGCATCAGGAATCTCATGCAAAGACAATGTTATAATACTGTAACCCCTATTTGGCTGTGAAAACAGGCAACACCAGCTAGAATGGCTTTAGAGCATGGGGTACATAGGACTCTACACATCAGATGGGCTTTCGTTAATTGGAAATATCCCTGGGGTGTAGTGCAACTACAAATAACTTATGCTGTGTGCAAGCAAATGAAAGAATTGGCACCAGAAGGTTCTTTTGAGGTAAACCGGAATGTAACTTGTTTATTGTCCAAGACAATTATCCACAGGGTTATAGTAATACTCACACAGAGGAGATATCAGGCAATTGCTCAAGTAGAAAAATATGGAGTCCACCAGTTTAGCCCACCTCAGCCGAGGGTGGAAACGGCAAGGAGAGCCAACCAGCACGGCCTCTCTGCGGAGAGTAGGCTGGCCAAGTATCTGTATCCTCAGGGTGCCTGTAGGGAAGAGTATTTCCAGCTAATCTCTCCTGGTTGGAGCCAGAAACTCCCTTTCCTAGAAAGTGCTCTTATAAATTATCCTGATACTCACTACTCCTCATTCACAGGGTCCAACAGATGTCAACAGATGCAGCCAAAGAGGAAGACCCACCCCCCTGCTAAGCATTATATTGAAGTGCCAAGGGAGTGGTCTCCCTGTTAACCAATAAGGCACATATGCTAATGGCACACTAGATACATGGGTCTCTGCCCAGTAACAGGAAGATATAGGAAATAGTAGGGCTTAAAGCCGTAGGGACATATTAACCCTATGGGTCCCTACAATACATTTAAATAAGAGTTTAATTTCAGGTGTCAGTATCTCTTTAAATAAAGGGCTGTCTGGTGAATAGGCTGCAGGCTACGTGCCCCAGGAATGACTTACCAAGGATTCTGGTAACTAGTTGAAGGACACAAAAATTCATTTGTTTGACTCCGACGAAATAATGGTAAAAAAACTTGCAGGAAAAGTACAAAATAAAAAACCCTAACCCAACCAGCATAACAGAGGGAGCCAGTGCATGTTTTGAAAGAGTTAAGCTCAGCTTAAATTGTAGGATAATTAGTTACATAATTAAACAAATTGCTACACCAAACGTGGGTATGCAGTACATTTGTTAATGTTTAAACAGTGACATAGGAATTTAGGAGAGCAGCTGAAACTAAAGCCTGCTCGCTAATAGGCACGCATTTGTGGTTTTGGTGAAAATTTGGTTTTTTTTCCTGGTTTCTAAAGTGGTTTCTAAAACCACTAAAATCAGAATGTTAATTAATGGGCCACTAAATGTTAGCATTTAGCTGCATTGGTAATAAAAATGCCTGTAATTGACTTGCCTAGTTCCAAAGTAAATGAAAAAAAGACACATGATTATCAAGTTCAACCTTTCACCCAAATGAAACCTGTATAACTTCTAGTTGATCCAGGTTCAAAATCCAATCCATGCAGTTATCGTCAGTTAAGATGGCCATACCTGGTAATATCTGCTCATTTGGTAAAGGTTGCCAGTGTTGGAGCAGTAGTCAAAAAATCAGTGGCCAGATCAGGTAAGGATCTGCTCGAGTGGTGATTTCATCCAATGAGCAGATCCTTACTCGATTTGACCACCTATATGGTTGGAAAATCCCAGTTGGGATAATCCAATTATTTGGCTACTGCGCCAACAATTGGATCATAATGGGATGGGTCTGTGAAGGTTCATAGGGAGAGGCACCGATTAGTGATGTGCGGGTTGGCCCAATACCCAAGGGACCCACAGGTCGGGCAGGTTCAGGCTGACCTCTATAATTTGTGGATTGTGGGCAGGGAGAGCAAGCAGAAGAGCTCAACCCGAACCTTCCTCTAACAAGGAAACCTGCACGCGACCCACAAATGTGGTGCCAAGGTTGGGCCAAAGCTGCCCGACCTCAGGGTCCTGTGGGTATCAGGCCGGCCCGCACAACACTGCCGGCTTCCATGTTCTGGCTCTCTGATTTATGGGTGCGCTTTCGCCTCTGGCCTTTTTGTGACATCATCGGTGGGCAGGTCGGGCTCAGGTCTATAAATAGAGGGGACTAGCCGGGTCAGGTCCTGGCTGGGAGTGGGTTAGGTTTGGGTGCGGGCCAAGTTTTAGTCGACCCACACATCACTAGCACTGATGTAGTCCTCATCCAACAGGATTTTCAAACCTGTTAATCAATATCTAGCTGATTTTCAGCCAGCTATATCGATCAGGCAGGTCCAAACACAGGGAGATAAACTGGCAACTTGATTTTGACCCAAGCTGGCAGCTTTTAAATGCACTGGAGTGAAACATTTTGTTGTAAAACTGCGGCGCTCTAATGCATGCTCCTTTATAAACTGTGCACTAGGCCTTAATATTGCAGAATTTATGCAACAAGAAAAGCTCAGCATTAGTGTAACCCTTGCATCTTTACTTAATTAGAAAAACAATTCAATTAAATTGTTTTTTTTGGGGGGATAAAATAAAAAAGCAGCACTCGTGTTTGCAATCACCCCATTTGAGTTTGAGACCTCAGTTATTTTTGGATTAAGGGAATGGCGTTGTTTGGGCAGACTCCTTATTAATCTATCAGATAAGAGATGTCCTTGTCAGAGTCCATATTGCATTGCTTTGATCTAAAAGCTCATTATTTCTTAAATTTGAAGGTGTCTTTAATGTTCCAACAATGTTATGAATTTTCTTTTGATTTTCTGTTTTTTAATTAAGAGAATATTTCTGTCTCTGAGCAATGAGACTGCAGAAAAAATGATTTCCGTGCTGCCCCTGGAACAGTCTCCTATGTGGTCTCCCTCCACTGCCATAGTCATAGTAATTTGGGTCTTTCAGACACATTTGGCATCTTATCTGACGTATATGGGCACCCCTGACCAGCCTACCCAACCACCATCTGGCCTAAAATTGGGCAGATCTCATTTTACGCAGATTTCGGAGACCGCATCGGCTGGTTGGTGTTGTCTTTGGTCCGATGGCACCTATGCCCACTTTTTTAATTTGAGCCAAATGATCAAATTACCCCAATATTGCTCACCTTAGCTGGGCATATTGAGAGAAGATCTGCTCGAGTGGATTGCAGCATGTATGGCCATATGAAAATTGACACAGACAGAGTATTTAAGACCAAAGGAGCCAATAGTTATTCAAACTTAATTAGCTGATGTAAACATGATTAACCTATCCGAGACAAGAGTCAACCACTCTTGTCTCGGATTGGTTAATCATGTTTACATCAGCTAATTAAGTTTGAATAACTATTGGCTCCTTTGGTCTTAAATACTCTGTCTGTGTCAATTTTCATTCAGCCTATGATTAAGTACCAGGAAGTACGAAACGCGTAAGGCTCTTTTTGTATCATGTGTTAAATAAAAGGTTTTTGATTTTACTTTTACCTCTCATGAACAATCGCTATTCATATTTGACTATACCGGAGTGCCTGCCCTCATTCTATATCTGAGATGTATCCATGATGGCTCCCTTTGGCTGAAGGTCTGGGGCATGAGCACCTGGGCCCACCTATACTATGGGTGAGATCTATTCCTATAAGCATATGTACCACTACAATATGTTATTTGTCTATAGCATGTATGGCCACCTTATGTAGCATGGGACAACCAACTCTTTCTCCTCAGGTGCCAAATTCTTAAAGGAGCTGCACAGATGTGCGGGCAGCTGCCATGTTTGCCTGCCATCATTTCCGAGCCCCCACTGCTGTCATTGCCAAGCTGGAAGCATGTGCAAGGAAAGCCAGGACCCAAGTCAGCTAGTAGTACTTCTTCTCACTCCCCTTGGTCCACACCCCATCACTTGACCACCTCTCCCCACCTCGTCTGCCTACTACTTGTTGTGCATCTACTCCTGGTTGGTGATCACAGCAATGGGGGCTCTGATATGATGGACACAGCCAAAGCTGTCTGGGTCCTTAGGTCCAGAGGAACAGTACCCTTTTTAGCAGATGGGCCTGTTTAGAAGTTTAGACCACTTGTTTCAAGACCTGTTACCCATAATTATTGTAGAATTGTAAGTATAAAGGATTCATCATCCAATGGGCTGTTCTAATACTGCTCACCTGTACTCTTATGGATCTGCTTCACAATGTTAGATTTATAAATATGATCAGAAATTATTATTTTGAGACTCTGTTAAAGGTGGACTTTGGCTTTGCAAATAATGCAGTTTTTCATCCTTTCCCTACCCAGCACTCACCGTGAGGTTCATCACAAAGCGATTTATCGGGGATTACGACCCAACACTAGGTGAGTACATTAGCAATGCCTTTTACATCAGATGAATAAAGTAAATAAAATAAAGGTGCTCTGATGTAATGGTAATAATTCTATGACAATGGTTTCTATAAAGAAGGTGCAGACACCGCTCTGGTCTATAAAAAAAAGATAAAATCCCCACATATCAGCTCTCACGCATCTCTTAGAAAGTAAATTGCATTGTGATCTGACTGCCCACAAAGACGAGGATTGTGTATCCAGTTATTTTCCACTTGAGAACCACTCACTGCTTCTTTTGCCAGCTTCTCTGTGCTGATTAAATTATCATGCAATTGGGCACTTTCCCTGGGTAAAGCAGGAGCCAGCGCCTTCCCCTACCAACAAGTACTTTCCAGGGATGTAGAGGGCAGCAGGCACTTGAGATTTTATCGCTCCCATCCTCGTCTATATTTCTCAGTGCAGAGAGAGGCCAAGGGCTTAATTATGAGGGTTGCAATCACTTACAGGTCTGTAGGTCAGTGCTTATGTGCTAACAGAAGAATGTAGGAGCCTGGTAAAGTATTAACTACCTTGCAGGACTATTAGGAGCCAAGAGCTTAAGATGCCATAGAAAGTCTATCTTCATTAGGCCTACAAGGGGCTGTTTGGGTCTTATTGTATTTGAAATGCTAGGTCTTATATTAACTAGTGATGAGCAAATCTGTTCCGTTTCGCTTTGGCAAAAAATTCTTTCAAAAGATCCGCGAAACGGCGAAAAAGTTGTGCGGCAAAAAAAATTGTTGCACAGCTATTATTTTGTCGCCCGCGGCTATTATTTTGTTGCACGGCTATTCTTTTGTCCCCCGCGGCTATTATTTCGGCGCGCAGCTATTCTTTTGACGCCCGCGAATATTCTTTTTTGATGCCGGCGATTTTTGGACGTGCGCCGAATTTTTCTACGGCAAATTTTGTCAACCGTTTTGCGAAACAATCCGCCAAAGGCGAAACGCGGAAATTCCCCGCAAATCCATGCCTGGCGAAACATTTCGCCCATCACTAATATTAACTATTAATCTATTGCTGACACCATATTCAAAAAAGAAATGTGGGCTACCTACCTGAAGGCCTGGGGACTGGATGTAGCCTTCTACAAACTCTGTTCAAGAATTCCATACATAAAGGGAACTTAAGTGCTAAATTTCAAAAGTGCAGTTTCCAGTTTCAAGTTAGCACTTTCTTTAGTAAATGAGTTAAATATTTTTCTTACGACCAGTAAAAACACTTCCATTTTTCTGTCTCTTGTTACAACTTCCAAACATACAGCATACAGGGGGGTTGGAGCAAGGTTTGGATCACACCATTTTTGCTACCCTTGTGGTTCAAACCTTATTGTTGGGTTGCAGCACCGTGGTGTGCTGGGTACTGGTGCACATGTACACTTAATACCTGGTGCCTGGGGCCCAATTAGTTCGTTCTACCATTTAAAATGTTATTTTTGAATCAACAAATGTATTTTTAGCTGTAATATTGGTGTGTAGGCGCCATCTCAGCGCATTGTGCCTGAGTCTGAGCTTTCAGCCAGCGCTACACATTAGAACTGCTTTCAGGTAACCTATTGTTTCTCCTACTCCCATGTAACTGGAGGAGTCCCAAGCCGGACTTGGATTTCTTACTATTGAGTGCTATTCTGATATCTACTGGGAGCTGCTATCTTGCTCCCTTCCCATTGTTCTGCTGATCGGCTGAGGGGGGGGTGATATCACTCCAACTTGCAGCGCAGCAGTAAAGTGTGACTGAGTCTGAGCTTTCAGAAGGAGCAAGCGCTACACATTAGAACTGCGGCGGGGGCCATTGGGGGGGTGCAGGGGCCCCCGAGGCAGAAGCCCCGGTGGGCCCTGCACCTCCCAGTCCGACCCTGTATCAGAGCACAAGTCACATGGCTGAGGGCACCTAGGAAACTTCAAAATTAAATACAAAAAATCCATTTGCTCTTTTTAAACTGGGTTTTAGTGCAGGATTCTGCTAGAGGAGCTCTATCATGTTTCATGAAAACATGTTTTTCTGTGGCAGAATCCCTTTGACAATTTTAACTCATTTTTGTTTTGGGCAGAAATGATCTACAGACACACAGCGGCAATAGATGGAGAATATGTTCATTTTGAAATCTTGGACACTGCTGGTCAGGTAGGAATGTCATTATTAGTTCCTATGATTAATGTAGTACAGGTATGGGATCCCTTATCTGGAGACCCCTTATCCAGAAAGTTCAGAATTATGGAAAGGCCATCTCCCATAGACTCCATTATAACCAAATAATTCTAATTTTTAAAAATGACTTCCTCTTTCTGTGTAATAATAAAACAGTACCTGTATTTGATCCCAACTAAGATATAATTACCCCTTATTGGGGGCAGAACAGCCCTATTGGGTTTATTTAATGGTTAAATGATTCCCTTTTCTCTGTAATAATAAAACAGTACCTGTACTTGATCCCAACTAAGATATTATTACCCCTTATTGGGGGCAGAACAGCCCTATTGGGTTTATTTCATGGTTAAATGATTCCCTTTTCTCTGTAATAATAAAACAGTACCTGTATTTGATCCCAACTAAGATATAATTACCCCTTATTGGGGGCAGAACAGCCCTATTGGGTTTATTTAATGGTTAAATGATTCCCTTTTCTCTGTAATAATAAAACAGTACCTGTACTTGATCCCAACTAAGATATTATTACCCCTTATTGGGGGCAGAACAGCCCTATTGGGTTTATTTCATGGTTAAATGATTCCCTTTTCTCTGTAATAATAAAACAGTACCTGTACTTGATCCCAACTAAGATATAATTACCCCTTATTGGGGGCAGAACAGCCCTATTGGGTTTATTTCATGGTTAAATTATTCCCTTTTCTCTGTAATAATAAAACAGTACCTGTACTTGATCCCAACTAAGATATAATTACCCCTTATTGGGGGCAGAACAGCCCTATTGGGTTTATTTAATGGTTAAATGATTCCCTTTTCATTATAATAATAAAACAGTACCTGTACTTGATCCCAACTAAGATATAATTACCCCTTATTGGAGGCAGAACAGCCCTATTGGGTTTATTTCATGGTTAAATGATTCCCTTTTCTCTGTAATAATAAAACAGTACCTGTACTTGATCCCAACTAAGATATAATTACCCCTTATTGGGGCAGAACAGCCCTATTGGGATTATTTAATGGTTAAATGATTCCCTTTTCTCTGTAATAATAAAACAGTACCTGTATTTGATCCCAACTAAGATATAATTACCCCTTATTGGGGGCAGAACAGCCCTATTGGGATTATTTAATGGTTAAATAGTGCCAAGGTGCAATGCTGGCATCCAAACCCTCAAATAATCCCAACTATGCTTTAAAGGATAAGTGAAGCGTAACAAAATGTAATACAATATTGCTCCATACTGCCAATATAATACATTTGATAGCAGCCCCACCTGCTGGTCAGTTTCAGTATTTGTGCATTCAGAGAGTTTTACCTTCAGTGCAGTGTGATATCATAACAGTCTGGGGCCGATTCACTAAAGGTCGATAAAACGAGCGCTATTTATAGCATGCGTTAAAAATTTTATTGCCTCTTATTTTTTGCGACATAACACTCGATTAACTAAAAGGACACATGTCATAATTTAGAAGCGATGTTCTTTGCATTATTTAACTCGCAATGACCAATTTTACACAATATTTACCGCATGCGTGAAAATTTACGCTGCGCATGGAAAGGCACAAGCTATATTAGCCATACACACCATATTAGCGCTCGCTATTACGCACGTAGCAGTTACTTTCGGAAAAACTACTGTTTTAAAAATGCCAATTTCCCTGCAAACTGGCGGCTGCATCACTCTAGGGCAAACACAGACTTGAATAAATCCCACTGCAAAGTCCATATTGTGTTGCCAAAAGCTCATTAACTGTACTTTTCTATAATTACCGCCCCAAGTAGGAGTTAATTTTCGCACAATCTAATGCGATATTTAGTGCGTTTAACGCTTCATATGTGTTTGTGAATCATGCATTAGTACTATTTCTATTCGCTAAATTAAGGCGAGGTAAATAACACATTGCGATGTGCAATATGTGTCTTAACGCATGCGAAAATGACTTTGATGAATTGGGACTTAATTACTTTATAACGCAAAAAACCATGCGATAAGTGTTATCGACCTGAATCGGCCCCTCTGTCTTCTTTCTAAATGTATAACTCTCTGAATGTGCAGATACTGAAACTGACCAGCAGGTGGCTGTTTGGTTGTTACAAAATGCATTATATTTGCAGTTAAAAGCACCATGAACAATTTTACATAGCATTTTTTTCAACGTTTGGTTATCCTTCTGTGGAAACGAGGGCCAGAATTTTTCAGGCCTACATGGTGGAGGACCGATAATGGAAGCCAGTTGTGACCACACGCTTCAAACCACACCTATGTTATCACAAGAGCTTTTAAGAGCTATTATGACCATACCCAGATTAATGGTGGCAGCGCATCTAAAACCCAAATGGTTGGTGCTCGCTGTAGAGATATCACCCTTCATTCATATGTGAAATAATTATATTATGTCATATTAAGACACACCCTTAAATCCATATGCCGCCTCCTTCTCCCTTGTGGATAGCACAGCAACTCCCACCACACAATTACACACCTTAGGGACCATATAATGACTATTTCCAAATGCTAACAAACTCCCAAAAAAAACCCTGCCAGGTTCATCTCCCACAGGCAGCATAGGGCAGGCAGAGTATGGCACACACAGGCATCATAGGGAAGGCAGAGTATGGCACACACAGGTAGCATAGGACAGAAAGATTATGGCACACACAGGCAGCATAGGGCAGGTAGAGTATGGCACACACAGGCAGAATAGGGCAGGGAGAGTATGGCACTAACAGGCAGGGTAGGGCAGGCAGAATATGGCACACACAGACAGCGTAGGGCAGGCAGAGTATGGCACACACAGGCAGAATAGGGCAGGCAGAGTATGGCACACACAGGCAGCATAGGGGGCATAAATATGTCACATACAGGCAGAGTATGGCACACACAGGCAGCATGGGGCCGGCTGAGTGTGGCATACACAGGCAGGATAGAGCAGGCAGAGTATGGCACACACAGGCAGCATAGGGCAGGCAGAGTATGGCACACATAGGCAGCATAGGGCAGGCAGAGTATGGCACACACAGGTAGCATAAGGCAGGCAGAGTATGGCACACACAGGCAGCATAGGGGACATAAGTATGTCACATACAGGCAGAGTATGGCACACACAATGGCAGACAGATGTATAATTAGACAGAGAGTACAGTTCCGCCTTTCTGGAAAATCACAGAATTTTGGGCCAATCCCTAATTCTGCCTGGTTCTGTTCATCCTGCTTTACTGTGCCCATAATCTGCCCCTATAAAACCCAAGTCTAAGGGTGAAGACAAACAGAGCTACAGAACTACAGAGCTACGGCTACTAGACACCAGAAAATCCCCTGCCATTGGCAATACTGAGAATTGCCTCTGCTAAAACATACAGAGACAGTTATCAGTAAATGATCAGCATTGTCTATTTCTGTAGCCGTGACAAGTAGCTGCTACTAGTAGTTCTGTGTGTCTTTACCCTAAGGATATTCCTACTGATTTGTATCATTAATACATTTATTTTACTTTTTTCCCAAAGGAGGAGGACTCGCTGCAGATAGAAGAGAAAATAAAATGGGGAGATGGCTTTGCGGTGGTCTATTCTGTAACCGATCGGTGTAGCTTTGACGAAGTGATGAGGTTGTGCTTCCTCATTAACCATGTCCACTCCAACGCACGGAAAGGAGCCGGGGAACTGCCGCCTGTGGTTATTGTGGCCAACAAGAAGGACCTCGAGTTTGACCGCATGGTAACCACCGACGAAGGAGAAAAACTCTCCAAGTCCTTAAAGTATCCCTGTTATGAAATCTCCACCAGAGACAGCTATGAAGAGACAGCACTGGTCTTCAATAACTTATATTATGACCTGCTAAAACAAGGAACCGTTTCCCCTGGAACGTTTAAGAGGAGGGGCGTCTCCAAGCAGATGGAGAAGATTCCAAAACTTTATGCCAACTCAGCCATAAACGCCAGTGGGAGGAGTTTAAGTTTCAACTCATTTAGGGACTACATTCCAGAGTGAGCCATTGCTGCACACTATTATGCGTTATTCGGATAATCACGAAGGCGCTAAACCTTCGGAAAACAATTTTCTAGCGCCATAGTCGATAAAAGAAAGGAATTTGTGTCTCGGCTGCAAAAATTGTGGTCACATTTCCATGAATTCTGGAGATAATGTTTCACAGGCTTTCTTGCTATGGAATGGATCTTCTTCTAATGAATTCCAATATAACAGCCTTAAATGTACTGCTACTATAACACAGGGAATAATATATCTGGTAGGAGGTGGCCGGGGAGTGGGGATCTCTATAGTTAAAAAGGAAGCAGACCCCATAGTACGCACCCCCCCCCCCCCCCCCGCCACAACTGCTGGGTCTGTTTCCTCTATATTTTTGCCACTGGAATTTTTTATATAAATAAGCACACATTTGAGTATGGTAAGTTTCAGAGTTTATTCAAATTAGGAAAAGAAAAAAAAATCACACTTTGAATTTTGGTAAATAGGCCTTCCCATGTCAGATGAGGACAGGAATTTCAGTGTATTATAGAGGAATACAGAAGCATAATGGAGGGGGGACATTATAAGACAGGAAAGGGGATATAGTGTTGGATGCAGCTCAGGTATTAAGAGATACAATTGCTCATTTACCATGTGCAGGGCAGGGTCCAAAGTGCAAAGGAATGTGGAAAAATACTGTTTTTTCTTGAGTCCTGAGTCTGCCTCATGAATACAGTGCTGCCCATCTGTATTCATAAAGGGCAGATGGAAGACACTTGCTTGCAATTCAGATGCACATTGTGCTATGGACCCCTGTCCTTACCACCTGACCTAGTGCATTAGCCAATCAGAACCATATTTAGCACTACAGGCCTATATTGCTGATGTTGCCCCACACCCCTAATATAACAAACACTGTAATCTGTTCCTTCAAAAAGTATGAATAAATACAATTTTATATGCTGAAATCCAGCTGCAAAACAGTTCTTCTCTTTTTGCATCATTTAAAATCTGGTAAGGGAGGAGGGACTAAAACATTCATGTAACAAATTGTAACAACTTCTCTGCAGCTTACAGACAGCATGCAGGAACTACATAACCCACAATACATTGCACTGTGGTGTTCCTTTCCTTATTGACATCACAGGGGATTGTGGGATTGGGAGGATGCAGGCTGAAGGCAGGCTGAGTACAGGTGACTACTGTTTCATTTTATTTGAGTTTCGAAGTAGCCAGATCAGCAGGGGAACAGGGGCGGGGCTTAGGGAACTGTTCCAAACCATAGTTTTACATTAACAGTCATGAAAAGGCTGCATATTTTTTAATTTATGTATATTACAACGTTTCTTTAAATTATGTTTACTATTCAGAAAGTTTAAGTTGTGTTTGGTTGGAGTTCCCCTTTTATTTAATTGGAGCTAGCATTATAATATACTTGGAGATAGCATTATAACAATTATGTAGACATGTACACTGGAAATAATATAGTTTGGAAATAAAATACAAATTGATACTGGGTACATTTCCCTTTTAGTGAATGAGTACATGGATGGGATCTATTATTTGATTCAGGGCCAGATTTTAAAGTCCCCAGTGCAGAGGCGGTCAGCATACTGCCCCCAGATCTTTGTCAATCTAGGCCCGGGCCTTTGTGGCTTGCCCACAAATCCATGCCGGACTTGATTACATGCTTAAGACCTGGGGATTAACAGAAAATAGAGTCTTTCTGTAATATGGAGAAATAAGAACCCCAATAAGATAATTTTAACATTAAGTTGGGTTAATGCCAACTTCGTACAAAGAAAATGCAAACTACTCAAAAATGAAGAATTATTTGTTCAAATGGGACACTATAGGAAAAGGCATTGCCATCTTTGTGGGCTTACTGGGTAATGTTTTTATAGCTAAAAGATCCCATATTATAGTTTGAACTGCAGTTATCAGTGCAGCCTCACATTATAGCCAGCAAGTAGGCCTTACTCATTATAAAATCACTTCCAAAGTCACAGTGAGGTTGACAGGCGCCTGCTATTGTTTATATTTGAAAGGAGAGTGAAATCCTATACACTGGCTAGTGTCAATTTATTAGGCACCATCTTTGTTTAAAATTGCTTCCTATCTACCCTGGGCTGGTACCTGCCTCTTTAATTAGCCCTGCCTGGGGTAATTCCCTCCACAGTACTACACTGCCATTATCTCCCCCCTCCTGGGCATCCCTTGCATTCACTGAAGGTGGGAGCTAGAGTCCTGGGGTCAGGTACCTGTGGAATCCCTGCAAAAAGGTTAAGGTTTCAGGCAGAAAATCCCTGATTCCCTGACCATGCAGTCAGACAGAATTTCTGGGGAGATTAAGCTGTTGTTTAAATGATTGTTTTCATTTCATTAGTATTGAACATAAAACTATTATTCATAGGTACTCTAATGCTCTTAAAGGTGTTGTTCACAGACATCTGTATTTTGAGACAGTTTGATATTTTAGCAGCTATCTGGTTGCCAGGGTCTTGTTTACCTCAGTAACCAGGCAGTGGTTAGAATGAGAGACTGGAATATGAATAGGAGAGGAACTGAATATAAAAATAAGCTGAAAGATGTAGAAGAGTAAGGAAAATATTGTAAAAACTATAAAATAAATAATGAAGACCAGCTGCAGAGTCACTAAGAAAAGGACTTTCTATAATATACTAAAAGTATATTTATCAGCAAACAAGGTTTTACTAAGTAAGTGTAAGAGATATTTTTTCTATGAGCTGCACTTGCCTTAGGTTAAATAAATCATTGTCTGAATCAAGAGTATTTTTCTGTCCTGATTGTCATGAGCTCATCATTGAGTATATGTAGATAAAGTATTAAAATAGCAAATATTATATATGTGTGGTATTCTAACACTAACTAGAACTGTAGGTTGTAGGGGCAGTTCTGAGAGTCTTATATGTGGGGCAGACAAAATGCCCACAGCTGTCACAAGCACCACTGCCCTTGTGCAGACATTAGTATAATTCCCATCATTCCCTGTCCCAGCAGAGTCTGCAACAGAAGGTCCCTTGGGTGCAGGCCCGGATTTGTGGCAAGGCCACAAGGGCCTGGGCCAAGGGCGGCACAAATTTAGGGGCGGCATGCCGCCCCGCCGCAACAAAATTTTGGCTCCCATACGGAGCAATGGGGACCTCTCCCCACTGCTCCGTATGGGACTTTAAATGTTTGCGCTCGCGGCCGCGCGGGGGGGGGTTGGGGGTGGCCGGGGTTGGGGGTGACCGATGGAGGCGGCCTAGGGGCGGCCTAGGGGTGTCTGTAAGACAAATCCGGCGCTGCTTGGGTGCCCAGGTAAGAATCATAAATCAGGACCCCAGCACTGCAAAGTAGGAATGCTAACTAATGCTTTACTTGTGGTGACACAGTAAAAAGGGAATTAACTGTAAGTAAATTAAACATACACTAAGTTAGATTAATAGGTGAAAGAAAGAATTTAATTTTTGGAGGTTTTTTTTGCTATGTTGGGGAATTTATTTGTAAACTGATAGCTTGATTCTGCTGTTTAAATGAGGTTTAAGCAATATAGTACAGCACTTTGGGATAAAGATACAGCAGAAAAGACCTGCACTAGATGCCAGGATAGCAAATACCTCTACAGCGACCATGTATTTGCCTTTAGCACTCAGATAGGCTGGGATAAAGGAGATCCAGACACTGCAAAAGAGCAGCATGCTGAATGTGATATAATGAGCTTCATTAAACCTATCAGGTAGTTTCCTCACCAAGAATGCCAGGGCAAAATTAAAGAGTGACAGAGTGAGAATATAACCATGTGTTGTATAAAATCCCATGCTGGAAGTTGCAATGCATTGCAGGATGATTCTGTCAGTGTAAGTCTTTGTGTCTCTGTTGGGGAATGGGGGGAATTGAACCAAAGACCATGTGCAGATACCAAGTTCCACCAAGGTGCACAGAATGATAATAAAGGCGGATAATTTCTTCCCAGTCCATTTACTCAACTTACTGCCTGGTTTTGTGGACCTGAAAGCTATTAGAACTGTAATGGTCTTTGCCACAATTGAAGAAATAGCCACTGTGAAGATGAGGCTGAAGGCAACTTGTCTCAGTAGGCAAATCGCAGTTGTTGGGTGGCCAATAAATGAGAAGGTACAGAGGAAAGACAACATGAGGCAAATGAGGAGAGTGTAGCTCAGGTCTCTGTTATTGGCTCTTACTATAGGTGTGTCCCTGTATATAATGAAGATCACTAACACTGATAAAGTCATGAAGATAAGTAACAGGGCAAAGGCTACTAATGTGGCTCCTAACGCATCCTGACTTGACAAGAAGTCAATATTCTTCCTTACACAAGTATCTTTTTTTGAGTTTGCCCATTCTTCTTCTGGACACGACATGCAGGTTTCCATATCTGAAACAAAGACATACAGATATTTTCAGACATAATATCTCAGTACATTTCAGATAAGGCTAGCCAAGCCATATAATAACATAATTATAATTGATTTTAATAACAAATTTTAAAATAACTAGCACTTTACAAAAAAGGCAGATATTTTGGGTATTCCAAAGATAGCTGTCTGTGTTTCTCATTTGATACAAGCTTGGCAGGGGTGCCTTAATCAGGTTCTGTGTAAAAAAATAATTATATCAATGTCTGTTATGGGGAACACTATAACCCTTGAGTTTTTGCTATTCTACTGTTACTATTCTATTATTTATATATTGTGGTTCATCGCCTAAAGCCCAGATTCCAACTGACGTTGGGCAGTCTGTTGGAAGAAATGGCATCAGGGTGTTCTTCCTTTTGCCAAAAAAAAGAGTCAAAGGCAATTTCACAGCTTTACTTACTGGTTACATTTGAAATTTCTCCCTCTGCGCAGGGAATGCAGTCATAGCAACATGATGGATTTCCATCTGGAATAACTTTCCTATATCCTGGGGAGCAGCTTTCACTACAGGTAGATTGGGGCACCTTAAAGAAAAAAAATATTCCTGCAGTTTTTAACAGCCCAATAGCATAATACTGTTGAATAATATCTTAATAATGTTTGTAAATCTGATCTTATCATCATTAAAGCACATTTTATTAAATTGAAACTTTTCTAGAAAAAAAGGCAATTACTAACATTCATAATTGATTTTTTTTCATGATTTTGGTTTTTTGTGCTCATACTCAACTTTTTTTTGGTAACAAAAAAACTGGGGGGATTTATTAAGCGCCAGAACCACAAAAACTTTGCCATCTAAAAGCTGCCAAGGTTATGTAGAAGTCATTGGGTAGCTGTCCTGTTTCCAACTGGAAGATCTTTTTTTGCTTTGGGGTATTAGAGGTTATAGTTTTTGAATGAGTTGACTTGTTTTTCTGACTCTTTCCAGCTTTCAAATAGGGCTCACTGATCCCAGATCCCAGTTGTTGTTGTTATTTTTTATTGCTTATCTTTCTATGCAGGGCCTTTCCAATTTATATTATAGTCATTCAAACCACTGCCTGGTTGCTAGGGTAATTTGGATATAGAATTACTGTTTCTGACCCCTTACATCCTGCTCAGTGGAGCCTCAGCTGCCCAGCTACTCTGCTCCTGCTCTCTTCCACCACTTACAGTGTGCTCCACTGAATCTGGCCTACTACTAGCTTGACTACCTATGTAGTTTTTCTTAGGCCCCTTGGATTCAATATATTCTTCATCAGCCAAGAGAGAATGTCACTGCTACAAACTCCCTTATAGAGACTTCTCAGGGCAACTACCTTGCTTCCTGATTGATACAGAGGCACCACTTCCTACCAGAACCTTCTACTCGGGAGTCCCTGCCCGTTTAATTACTGCCCTATGTAATAATAAAATAACATAATATTAACTACTTTCAGGATGTACTTATATGGTTGCATGGAACTCGGGGCCCCAATTTGTTTTTGATTGATTTATGATATGTAACCACTTTTTGGCTGTAAAATAGACAATGTACAGGTAGATTGGTTAGAGCAGTGATCCCCAACCAGTGGCTCATCAGCAACATGTTGCTCGCCAACCCTTTGGATGTTGCTCCCAGTGGCCTCAAACCAGGTGCTTATTTTCAGATTTCTGGTTAGAAGGCAAGCTTTGATTGAATAAAAACCCAGTGTAATTGCCAAACAGAGCCTTCTGTAGGCTTCCAGTCAACATAGGGACTACTAGATAGCCAATTATAGCTCTCATTGGCATCTTCAGGAATTTTTTTCATGCTTGTGTTGCTCTCCAAAAACTTTTCCATTTGAATGTGGCTCACATGTATAAAAGGTTGGGGATCCTTGGGTTAGAGCATGGGGTACACGTACGCACGGTACAGGCCTTGGCTATGTGGAAAGATTGAAGGGGAGGGGTAGTGCAACTTCAATTCACTTATGATGTGTGCAAAAATAAATGAAGTATGCCATAAGGTTCTTGCTGCAAACAGAACTCAATTTATTGTCCAAGACAATAAAAGGCAGGGTTCATAATATTTACAGTCCAGAGTGGCAAGATACGATCAATAAATAAATGATGATACAATTGTCATGACAGTAGAGGAGACAGCACAATGTCACACCATGCAGAGACAGCTAGGGAAGTTTAAAGGTTCACCTTTTAGGTTTTCAATGCCTCATGTGGTCTGGATTCTATACAGCAGACATGGATAGGGGAGTAGACTATGCCTGATTCTCTCAGCAGTACTGGAATTCCTTTACTTTGGCAAGCAGTGCCTAGGGGAGAGCTACTCCCTCCTATCAATCCTAAGTGGGAGCACTGGCTGCTCATACTAGCTAAATCTACCTATCTCACTTTCTTAGAAAGTGCTATTAGAGTTATTAACCTGTCAGTGTCTAAGCCTCGTTCACGGGGTCCCTGCTCCCTGACTTCATGAGAGGTAATGGTCAGTCTAGGGCAGCACAGTCTTACTGGGGCCTTTTTAATTCCAGGATCCCTGAAACATCCACCTGGTTCAACAGATGCAGCCCAAAGGAGAAAGGACCGCCCTTAACCAAACATTATATCAAAGTGTGGCAGGAAGAGGTTATAAACCTATGGGTCAATAATAGAGATATGCTAAATAGCAAAATAGAAACATGGGTATGTATCCAGAAGCAGAATTAGCACCTACCTTTTACAGTACTTTTGCAGATAGCAACAAAAAATAAGAACATACATGTGAGTTATAGAGTCTTATAGAAGGTGGGGTTGCACGCTTGGGTTAGGTGGGTTGCAGAGCAGCTCAGATCAGTACTGTAATTCACTATAAACATAGTTTTATTTATACCCAGTCTATGAACGCAGGCATGGAAATTGTCTGACTGCCCCACTGGAACTTTAAGCTAAAACATTATCATCATTGAGAGCTGATTGTTGTCTCTTTTTTCAAAGCAAAAAGCAGTCACTTACCCCATTTATTTTTGTTTCCCATGTTATATCACTGTCATTAATAATAAACTGGTGTGTCCCACTGGCAGACATACGATAGTGCCCAACTTCAGTGACTGCTACCGTTTCATTAGGGTGCTGCACCCAGTTTAACAGATCCACTTGCGCCGGTCGGTTTCCTTCTTTATCAAATAGAATCTCATCTCCAGCAGACGTGATAAACTTCACACTCTTAAGGTACTGGCTCAACTGAGATGTGCAGAAATGGATTAATTAATACAATTAATAGCAGCAATGGTTGAGTAGTACAATAGGTGACTGAACATTATAAGTGAATATTTGAAATTTATGCTAAAGATAAATCATAGCAACAGTGGTGATTTGATTTATTGATGCATTAATCCTGAAACAAATATATTACATTTTCTTGGGGTCAGCTTTAAATTTGTGCTACATTTGTCCAGTGACCAGATGTGCAACTCCTACTCTCCCACTATATGGGTTCAAGGAACCAGTTCTGTAAATTAGACTTAGATGGTAACATTCTATCTTATTTCATTAGGGGAATATACTGTATAGAACACATGTTCCTGGTGTGATTCTGCAGTAGGATCTGGACATTTTTTCTATATTTAGTTGGTTGCTTTTATACTTATTACTGTAGATTTTTGTGACTAAGGGGCAGATTTCGTAACATTCTTATTTTCGTGGTTTTTAAAACCACATTTAAACTGACTTTCTCTAAAATCATGTATGCCAGGTGATTTCTCCCTAAAACATGTATGCCAAGTGATTTCTTAGAAAAAAGTACAAAAAAATTGTCACATAAATGAAAGCTTCAAGAAAAACCTGGAAACTTCTAAAACCACAAAGGAAATAAAGATATTCTAGTTGTAAAAAGAACTCCTGCCATTGGTTTCTCAATCACCTCGACAGCTTTTATAAATAATAAAAAATAACTGACGAAACAATAGCCAGTATTACAGAAACATCTGGTCACCCTGGATAGATTACCTACAGAAGTTAAGCCAATAAGGTTATACACAATACACTGCTATTTGCCCAGCTACAAAATGATTCCCCCCCTTTAGGGCTCTGGTACACGGGGGATTTCGCGCAAATCGCCGAAAAAGACTCACGAGGCTTTTTCTGCGATTTCCCGAAATCGCCCCACCGCATCTGCCATCCCGCCGGCGACTTACATGTTCGCCGGTGGGATGGCAGGGGGAAGGCAACTCGGGGAGATTAGTCGCCCGCGAGCAGGGAGTTTTGCCGCGGGCGACTAATCTCCCCGTGTACCAGAGCCCTAACAAAACATAGATAAAGGTATAATTTGAGTCGCACGAAAAGAGTACATTCAAACTGTTTGATTATGTTGAACTGATAATGTGAATGTGGAATAATACTTGACAGTAACGACTTGTTATCAGACTTTGCTTTAAGTCCACAAATGAACAATTATTTGTATATCTCTTACCCTCCCCTCCCTCCCTTTCCTTCTGTGCCCCCCACCCCAAATTCATTGTTAAAACCAAAATAAAGAATTATATTAAAAAAAAAAATAATAATTAATGGTAAAAAAATTGGCTAAAACAAGATGAATTGAAAAACAAACCAACAACCTGTAGTAAATGCCCCCCTAAGTATTGCTATTCCTCCACTGTTATTAATAGCTGCTGGGTATATTGCTTCACCAGCACATAAAAGGGCTCATTTACATCTGTAGAGGCATTGGGGTAACTTGTGCTTTTTTTCCTGCTGTTGGGTCTAAAACCATTTTCATTAAAGGTACTTGTGTCTAAATGCACTCTTTGCAATTATAATATAATTATATAATTGAGCTCAACACTGCTGAGTCCTTCCTGCCTTCCGTTGTGATTTGGGAGCTACTGAACCTATTGATGCAGGGAATCCCTGGAGGTACCACCACCTCCAGACCAGGAGATAGCTCCAGAGTTCCATCAGCCCCCTGTGTCAAAAAACCCTGCACACTTGTATCATTCACACACATCACTTGCACACCAAACACCGCAAATAGTACAAGCAAACACCAGGTAGGTACACCAGGTAGACTTAAATAGACTAAAAAAGATGGTGCAACTGTGCCCAATTTGCTATAAAGCTCATGCGCAGTTGGGTCCATTTTGGACTCCGCTTGCCGCCACAATAAAGGTTGCATTGTGGGAAAAAAACATGGCAGCTGTGATCAAAATTGCACTTTTCTCACTTTGTGGATGCAAATGAGCCCTATATTATGTCATTTATCATTGTCGTTCTCACTTATGTCTCTTTTTAATTATTTAAAATGTGTTGTTTTGAAGCTACAGACCAGGATCAGTGCTGCTAAGCTCTCGCCCATCTCTCTCTGCTCTCAGTAAGGGATTTCTCAGATTCATTGAACTGGAAACTGCACATGCCTTCCATCTCCTGCTTTATTTGCATATCTGTGATACAACTGGCAGCCAATCAGATCAGTGAAATGCAATTGAAGCAGGAGAGGGAAGGTGTGCACAGTATCCAGTTCAGTGCCAACTCCTTGTTTTGAGCAGAAAGCAAGCTGGAGTCGGCAATCCCTTCAGGAGACAGAGGAGATCCTATCAGCAGCACTGATCCTGGTCTTTAGCTTCAAAACTAAACATTTTAAATAGTAAAGAGGAAATACAAAAATGTTTTTTTTCTAACAGGAGCTGTTTAAATTCAGACTGAAGGTGAACATCCCCTTTAAAGGAACAGTAACACCAAAAAATGAAAATGTATAAAAGTAATTACAATATAATTTACTGTTGCCCTGCATTGCTACAACTGGTATGTTTGCCTCAGAAAGACTACTATAGTTTATATAAGTTAGCTGCTGTGCAGCCATTCAAAGGAGAAAAGGCACAGGTTACTTAGCAGATAACAGATAAACCCCCATTATATGGGGCTTATCTACTAGTTATCTGCTATGTAACCTGTGCCTTTTCTCCTTTTTTCCAGCTTGAATGGCTGCCCCCATGGCTACACAGCAGCTCATTTATATAGTAGCTTTTCTGTAGCAAAAACACCAGTTTTTTGCAGAGCAACAGCACATTATATTTTAATTACTTTAAAACACTTTAATTTTTTGATGTTACTGTTCCTTTAACAATAAATTACAAAAGAACCTCCTATTTTACCATCGTTGTGTAACTGTAATCCCAAAAAACGAAGGAGTGCGAAATAACTGCAGAGATATATCCAAATTTATAGAGAGCCTCATTCATTTTCCATTTTCATCATGGGTTTTATGCTTATGGGCAGTTTATGCTTATACATACCCTCCAGATTTATAGGCACAAACAAAGGCAGGTGCAGTGTATTATGGGGGAAAAAACATGTGTAGTTTTATAGGCAGAAAAAGGGCATTATTATTATCTGTAATAATTATCTGTAATAATTCAGAGAAAAGCTAAGTGCAAACATACAGTGCGATTCTGTGCCAAACATTGTAACTAGTAACTCCCTTTCTTGTTAGATCTCATCATTGCAAGGTACTGGAACTTGACATTTAACATGTACAATTCAGAGAGTAACCAGAGGACGATTGGTTTATGGTGAGATAAAGAAAAAAAAACATAAAAAAAGCCAAAAAAAGAACCAGTATTAGTATGTACTTGTCTCATGCTATACACACAGCAGTGTCTTAAATTTTATCAGCTTTATCAGCTTTCTGAATAAACACGCAGGGGCTTTGCCCCGCTTGCACTTTACTTGTTATGCCGGCTGATTCAATTTTTTGTCAGACTGTATTGAGAGTGCCGACTCTCTCGGCCGTGCACCAAGTGGAAAATTCTCTGGAGGAGGTAAGGGTGTGCTGGTGTTTTGAACTTTTCTATTCAATTTTATCACCCCATTCCTTGTAACCAGTTACCTGTTTATAAATTGATACATTTAGAGCCATATATAGAAAATTGGTTGGACTTTTAAATTTGCACCAGTAAGATCTAACAAAAGGGCAGGGGGCATATAAAGCTGGATGTACCATCATATCTGGCTTTGTGCAGGCCAATGCACTATACAATAACCTCAAATGTTTTCATTCCTTTTTTGTGTTCTATGTAAATTTCATGAGTTCAGGTTTAGTGGCAGCAAAGGGACAAAACACATTAAAATTCCAGGTTCATGGTTCAGAGGCCTCATGTCAAATCACCTTTAAGTGCAGTAAGATGTAAAGGCCATGTGTTGTAGCATACAGTATGCCGTTACCCATAGCTATGAGCAGAAAATACCAGAACACTTGCTTACTTTCATATAATTGACCTCATGAAGATCTGATGCTGAAAATGGTTGTTTCTGGAAATGATCTAATAGCAACTGGTGCAAAGCGTGTGCCAGAGCATATACAGCTATGTACACATTGTATGTAAGTCTGAAATTGTCAACATCAAAGTGAAATGCAGGTAAAGTTCTAAAATATTCATATCCGGAGCAGGTAACATTATCTTCAAACTGATTATCTGGGACAGAACACTTAAATAATCGTTGCCAGGTATTCTTCAGTATATAATTTGGGTATGTGTCTGGCGTCACTCTGTAAAGAAATTCCTTGAGGCCTGGAATGACGCCTTTAGAAGGACGGAGCAATAAACAAGCACTTATGGGAGGCAACTTGAACTCAGGATCAGGAAATGCGGCGGCAGGCAAGCAGTCAATAAGTATCAGAACCTTCTCCCTGATCATGGGACCAAGAACTTGTGCTACAAATGATGATAAATACAATGTATACTCTGTGGGGAAGTTGACAATGATCACTTTGGCTAAAGACTTAACTATCATATCCATCTCTTTTATATAGTATAGCATATCTTTTTTCTTTCCCAGTGACAGCTTGAGTACATAAGCAACACAGTTCCCATTTGCAACAATTCTGTCTCTTAGGTCCTCACTGGATCTCTCATAACTGTCCTCTGCAACTGTTATAATCCCAACCCAAGTCCAACCAAAGTGTATCAGCAGCATGGCAATGGCTTCATTCTGGTCTTGATGGGTGTGAATGGTACGGAAAAAATATGGAAACCTCCTCTTGTCATTAAAAATAGTATCAGTGGCTCCATAACTGACCTATGAGATAAAAAGGAACATTTATGGGGGAACTCCACCCAAACACAACTTGAGCTTTTTTTTTTTAAAGTAAACATACATTCAGGCAATTTTGCAATATACATCAACTGAAAAATATGCAGCCTTTTCATGATTTTTAATGTAATAATATGGTTTGGAACAATGCCCTAAGCCCCGCCCCCTGTTCTCCTGCTGATCTGACTGACTACGTTTAGACTCACATAAAATGAACAGTAGCCGACTGTCCTCAGCCTGCCTTTGCCCTGCATCCTCCCAATCCCATAATCTCCTGCACATCTGATGTCAATAAGAGAAGGAACATCACATTGCAATGTATTGTGGGTTATGTAGTCCCTGCATGATGTCTGTAATCTGAGAAGTTGTTACAATTTGTAACATAAATGTTTTAGTCCCTCCTCCCCTGCCAGGTTTTCTAATGATGCAGAAAGGGAAGAATTGCTCTGAATCTGGGTTTAAGCATATAAAAATATTTTTTTTCATTATTTTTCATATTGCCCCTATACATTTCATGCATAAACTAATGAAATACCTAATCTATTTCTGCAATCTCTGTCATATATGATATCTAGCCTAATGGCATCAAACAGAGAACAACTTCATCATATTCCAGTAGCCATTACCTGTGGGTAGTGATAAACTTGCAATATATTTGAAATGATTAGAGATGAAGAAGAGTAGAGATCTCCAATGAAAGCAATGGCCTTTCCCTGCTGGCGGCAGTTATAATTAGGATAGAGTGGATCCACTCCAGATAAACCCTGTAAGGTTGTCACCACAGCCCCAAAATCCATACTGCAGGTGTCAAATATGTCATAGCCCAGGGAAATATTGGGTAAAATAGCCATATTCATGTTTATCTCATTCACCGCATATTCAAAGGTTAAAAAGTGTCTAATAAACTGTGTGGAAAAACTAAGAGAAAGATTGAATGCAATTCAGTACTCCATCCTATCCCATAATAGGCCTCATACTGCTTGATATTATGGATGAACTAAACCACATGGATGATCAAGGAAGACAACCACAACCAGTAATCAACATGACCAGTGTTAGTGAGTCTACTTTGGGGGGAAATTATACATATACATTCATAATTGGTGAATTAACTGATTTGATAATATCATGATATATTGGGTATGGTAATACAATTTAATAATCATATATATAAACTATTTATTAATCTTGCAATAGTTATTGGTTAATTGTTTAGCGATTTTAAAAAGTAGCTTGGCCTCTGTTTTTAGAGCAATTAGTTTAACCAAAGTTAACATAGACATGCACTGTATTTAGAGTGTGATGGTCTTTGTGTTGAGCAGACATTTAGGGAAAGATTCATGAGATCACGAGTTCGAATCTCGATGGGAATGGGATAAATTCGGATTGGATAAGATAATTTCTTAAGATCGCAAATATCACGAATATGCTTACGAAAAAATCATATTAGTCATGATAATATTGTATTGCCGATCCGAAATTTTCGTACCGAACAATCGTAAAATGCAGGAAAACTTTTCCGACTTTGATCCTTCTGTGCATGATTTTGGAAGCCTCCCATAGGACTCAATGGCACTGTACAGCTCCAACCCGGCCCAAGGAAAGTCTCCCATAGGGCTCAATGGCACTCTGCAGCTCCAACCCGTCCCAAGGAAAGTCTCCCATAGGGCTCAATGGCACTCTGCAGCTCCAACCTGGCCCAAGGAAAGTCTCCCATAGGGCTCAATGGCACTCTGCAGCTCCAACCCGGCCCAAGGAAAGTCTCCCATAGGGCTCAATGGCACTCTGCAGCTCCAACCCGGCCCAAGGAAAGTCTCCCATAGGGCTCAATGGCACTCTGCAGCTCCAACCTGGCCCAAGGAAAGTCTCCCATAGGGCTCAATGGCACTCTGCAGCTCCAACCTGGCCCAAGGAAAGTCTCCCATAGGGCTCAATGGCACTCTGCAGCTCCAACCCGGCCCAGGGAAAGTCTCCCATAGGGCTCAATGGCACTCTGCAGCTCCAACCCGGCCCAAGGAAAGTCTCCCATAGGGCTCAATGGCACTCTGCAGCTCCAACCCGGCCCAAGGAAAGTCTCCCATAGGGCTCAATGGCACTCTGCAGCTACAACCCGGCCCAAGGAAAGTCTCCCATAGGGCTCAATGGCTCTCTGCAGCTCCAACCCGGCCCAAGGAAAGTCTCCCATAGGGCTCAATGGCACTGTGCTGTTCAAACTTGGCCCAAGGAAAGTCACGATAATGAAGCTAGAGTGAATCCAAAACTTTCATACTCTGCGCAACAATACGATTTTGTCGCACAAATTTTGTCGCAAAGTGCGAAAAAGTTGCGCAAAATACGAATACGCTCAGAGAGTTCGTGGATTAGTAAATCTGCCCCTTAATGTCCCATAAAGTCGTAACAAATGCAATAAAACTGATTACTTGCATTTCTCCTATAATAACTTCCAGCAATTAAGAAAATTCCCATTTGACTTATTGCTGGAGAAATGCCATGTTTCTATGGCTCAAGTGCTGAGATCCAAACTTCTACTGCCGTAGTTCTTTTTCTTAGAGATCAGAGGTCTTGCCATAATAGCTGGATATCAATTTTTATTGCTTCAATTTGGGCTGTTTTGTTTAAGTGTGTATTAATGACAGACAGCTGTTTGGCATGAGAGGGGTCTCTGGTTGTCTAATCAGTATTTGGTGTATCGAAGGATAGAAACCAACTTTTGGTTCTGTTCAGATCTAGCCTCTCAGGCTAGAAAGTGTAATAATTTCTTGTGGCCTAACACAAACTATTTGTGGTAGGCGTTGGCAGTTAGGTAACCATCTTGGCCAAGCCCCTAGAATTTCCACTGATTTTGACATCCTTTTATTGCTTTCACTGTCTTTGATTACCTACTATAATTGTAAAATTAATAATACTAAATCAGCCAACATGTTTATGCGATATATTGACCACTGCCATCTGCACAAGGACAGAAAACATATAGAACTGATGAACAAAAGGCATAATTCATTAACTGCCCATTAAAGGGATGCATGGAGTATTCTTTATCCCTTAAAAGCACAGCTCCAAAATAATAAAAAAAAATCATGTATTTCATTTGAAGAGATAAATGGAAATACTCACAAATTACATACGCCCTTTATAGGGTGACTAACAGTGTCTGTATTTTGATAAATATATTGTTCAATATTCTGGTAGACTGACAGTTGCAAGAGTCCTCCAAGAATGATGTCTCCCGCTCTTGTGTAATGGATGAGATTTGTGTTTTTAGGAGGCTCACATACATTATCTGATGCTGCTATTTCAGTAGCTTTGCAAAATATCATCAAAACTGCACTTACTTTCTGCAGTAGCCCATTCCTGCAATTAGATAGCACATGTACACTGTTTGGGCTAGGAACGACTGTTTTATCTTTTTATGAAAGTCTAAAAAAAAAGCCTCAGAAATCATTTCAATTACTTGCTAAATTCACATTTGGTTTCAGATACATGCCATTATCATTTAAGCTATTATAAACTATGGATGCATTACTCAATGCAGAAATGGGTAACTATATATACATAATTAGTCACATGTAAAGTAGGCACTCTCATATATATAAATAAATGACCTTGGGGCAGAACTGTATCAAGCAGAAATCTTGTCACTTTGAGAAAGGCTGTGGGAGCAGGCGAAACGTCAATCTTACAATAAAATAAACATCCTTTGTTTGCATAAGTGAGTGCAGCTCCTCTGAACCACTACATATATATTAAGGGCCCATTTATTAATAAGAAAAGCAGGGCTTACAGTGCCCTATAGAGAACTGACAGGAGCCTGATGGTGACCCGTAAGGGAAGAAGTGTGAAATCCTCAATTCTATACTTTTCTTATCACCCCGAAATGCCAGACAGAAGTACATTACCGGCAACAGCACAACCATCCAAGATAGAATCAGAGGCCTCCTCCTTTAAACCATTCAGCATAACTACACGGAACAAGACTCTAAATCCTTCTCTCCCAGATGCATCAGTTACTGCAAGGCAGTTAGCAAGAACAATATATTGGAAGCGTATAAAATGACTTCCTATCACCTCTCTGGATCGAACTTACAAAATGTATAAAGGGAATACTCTGGAAAGGAGATATCACAAGGCTCCGTGACTACAGGGGTAAAACCCAACAAAACATATTTCACTACAAACAGTCATTCACGACCTGCAAGCTGTAGCTGCCGATTGTAGCTGCTGATATCGGTCCGGCTTGTTTATCAATTTTCCAGTCTGTGAATTCAAATTGTTCTTTTTTTTGTTATTTTGAATAAACTTGCATATCGAATGCACACTTATTAATTAATAAAGAAAACTTATTTGAATAAGAAACTTGAAAACACCAATTTTTTCAAGTTCACAGAAATTTGAGTTTGAATATATGGCTTGACTTCTATAGAAACTCACAAGCTTTTAGAGGGCACATTTTTGCATTCCAGTTTTCAGGCTTTTTGCACATTGAAGTTTCTGAACCAAAAACACGAATTGCGAAAAAAAAAAAAATTATAACTGGAATGTTGATAAATCACCTCCTTAATGTACACTTGTAATTTTTGCAATGTAGAGATAGCAACAGCCAAAACCATTGCATCTAATGTAGCTCTTCAGTTCAATATACAGTTTTATAATCAGCTTACAAATACCTTTTTCCCCATCATATCTGAACCACAGTATGTTTAAAAACGTGCACGGACATTAACAGGACACAGAGTGATGCTGAAAGTTGTGTTTGGGCTCCAGGCATCAGTATCCTAATATTGTAATAGCTGTGATGCACCTTGTTAGCTATGTATGTGAACTGCTAAATTCCACTTGTAAAATTCCTACTGTGTGTGCAAATAAATAGTTAAATAAAAAAGAAAATAAGAAAAGCTCACAAACCTACAACATTTGTCTTCTGCTCTTATATGGAGTCAGAGAGTCTTCCCCTGTGGGCCTTTAGATCTTATGCTCTTTCTTGTACTTTTAAGTTACAGTTTATTGCTAATTCATATAAACAATTCGTTAGTGTTGTCTTTTTGAACATGGAGTTAGCCTTAATGGACAACACAAAAAAGGATGAAGACATTACAAATTATTAATTATATAGCACAGGTACAGGATCCGTTTTGCAAAATGCTATTTTTTTTGAGATAAGAGATCTTTCTATAATGTGTTTTTAAATTAACCCAATAGGATTGTTTTACTACCAGTAGGGATTCATACTGTACCTCTTAGTTACCATCAAGTACAAGCTACTTTTTTTTATTACAGAGAAAAGAGAAATCATTTTAAAATCATTTAAAAATTAGAAAAAATTGTTTATGTCTAAAAGTTAAGTCTATGGGAAATGGCATTCCCTTAATTCAGAGCTTTCTGGATAATGAGTTTCTGGTTAAGGGATCTCTGAAATAAAAAATAAAAATAATTACATATAGGACAAGTGTGTGTATAACGATGTTTCTTGAAAAGCAAAATGGATTAATTTCATAGACAACTGGCTATGAGAGTGGAACTGGGGTCATTTTGGCCCTCTGATCCTGGCATAATGATAAGGAGGATTCAGCCAAGTAGAATGAGGCCATTCTTGCCAAGAGGAGCAATGCATTAGTACCGGTATCTCTGCTGATTATAAAGTAAAGCTGGGTATCAACCTGCAGATCTGGCCAGTTGGCAGTAACCAAAAGGGGCGATGAACAATGATCAAATGTTCCTACTCTCTGTGAATAGCTTCCCATTCACCATGATGGGACAATTATACCTTAAAAGTTCTGATCACAGATACTGAGCTTCCCACAGTGTGTAGCAATGTTTTGCTTATGACCACAAGTATTGGTGGTGCCCTAGCCCGTAAAGCCCATAAAGTACCCATAAACAATACATTCCAGTATTTTAGATCTCACCTGTTATTAAACATGTATTGTAGTAGAATGGAAGCAGTAGCCACGAGTTTTAAAATATTAAAAAATTGCCGGGAATACAGAATTCTGCACTGTAAAGAGCTGTAGAAGATCTGCTGCTTTGGAACCATTCCTTATAGTATGTTTATATTCCTTAATATGTTAATATCTTGCCAAAATACAAAGCATGCGATGGACAGAGACACTGTTACAGGGCCCTGCAACAGCACATTAAGTTGTTATTGCAAGGAGTTTTTAAAGGCTTGATACAGTCTTTAGATGGAACAGGCAAGATTTATGTCCACTGGGAGTTTTTACTCTTAGAACTTAGAAATCCTAATTAAGTCAGTGATAAAATTACAGCCTGGAAAATAAAAAGCTGCAAATATTCCATCTATAAATTTGGTTTATCCTTGTGTTTATAAATATTGCAATATTGTTTGCATCAGAATAAGTATTTTTGTTAAAGGGGACCTGTCACCCTAAGAAATAACTCCAACTTATTTTCTATTTTCTTAGTTGAGCAAAATAAACTTTACTTACTCTTTATAAATAATATAAATCTTGTTTCCTTCCGTCTTGGAATTATTCAATCACAGCAAGCAGGCAGCTGCCATTTTGTGGACACTGTTATGAAGGCAAGCTTTGCATCATGCGAAATCTTGTTTCTGTACCACAATGGGGTATCAGATCTCCAGGCCCATGCACTGGCTACACAATTAGATGATGAGGAGGGAGATGTGCAGTGACATCTACGTAGTGCTGAATGGAAAACTAAAGTTATCGTCTGCCCCGCCTCTATGCCTAAGGCATAGAGGTGGGGCAAGCAATATATGATTGCCTTTATAATGGGTTTGGATGTGTTAATATAAAAATGAATTTGGATTTCATGTTTAATTTGAAAAGGACTTTTATAGTACAGCTTTTTATGCCTGGGTGACAGGTCCACTTTAAAGCATAAACGTTTCATTTACCAGACACATCTTTCATTTAACAGACAACATCTGTTCCCCTCAGAGCCAGACTTATTGTAAACATTCTGTGCACTCTCATTTTTGGGGCATTTACTGGGGGGGGGGCTGAGCTTTCTACTTCTGTAACAAGATTTAGAGCTATTATTATTTTTTTTTGTGGACAAAAATTCAACTGATTTGGAGAGCCTCATGTCTCCTGAACGTGCCAATACCTGATATGTATAGCTTTATGGAGATTTCTGACTTCTATAGATCAAAAACTCCCAGCAGTAACTTAATTTTACTTAATTTTTGGAAAGTAAATATTTGGCTGAATTCAAAATAGGCACCCATGTCTTTCTACTCCAAGTTACAGAGTCGCAATACTTTCCCACAATTGGCGGTTGTGATGAAATACTTGAAAATGGCAACAAACATTCCACTATCTCCCACATAATATTAGGTACCAAAAAAACACATCCTCAACATGAAAGCCAAGGGTCCAATGAACAGTTTGATGCCCATTGTGCATAGGATTACCACTGTATGTGGCATTTAGAGAACCCAAAAGAAGTTAGTGCATACAAAGTGCATAAGACCCCCCTAACAGTACGAAGAACCTAGAAAACCATACATTTTCTGAAAGTACACATTCTGACGAAACAAAAATGGGTAAATACATCTTCCTACTGCAAACAACAAAGCTATGCTTAACAGAACATTTTTTATGACACTTCTGAAAATTGTCACAAAGCTTCCATTTTACCCCATTATGTGCCCCCACATTTTGTAACGTATGAACATAAAACTTTCTAAATATGAACGCAAAGGGTCTACTGAACAGCTTGATGCCCTATATGCATAGATTTACCAAACTATGGGGGGTACAGGGGCACCCAAATGAAAATAGTGCATATGAATTTTCACAAATGACGCTCCGGCTCGTGCAATTTTTGCACCCGGTATGTGTATTATGTCCCCTAACATTATGGAGACCCTAGAAAACCAAATATTTTCCAAAAGTACACATTCTGACAAAACAAAAATGGGTAAATACATCTTTCTACTACAAACTACCAAACTACAAAGCTATACTAAACAGAATAGTTTTCATAACATTTCTGAAAATCATCACAAAGCTTGCATTTTGCCCCAGTATGTACCCCACATTTTGTAGCCTATCAACATTATTCAGTTTTCCAAATTGAAATACAGAAGACAAAATGTCCATGTGCAAAGACAAGTAACAAAGAACAATGTGAAATGCAATAAAATCGCTAAAATCCAAAAAAAAATCACTAAAATCAATGTATTTTTTGCCTAGTGATATCTGCAGTCAGAATAACAGTTTGAGTATTTTGGCTTGGGCAAATTAGTTTTACAGACAAAGTCAAGTGAACAACAACTATGCATAACTGAAAATGCAATAAAATGGACAAAAAGTTCAATAAAATTACTAAAGCATGATAAAGGGGTTATTCTGCCCCGAAACGTTGCACCTCCGCAATAACATTCTGAAGAGTAAACACAAATCAGAGAAACTGGGGTATAATAGTAATAAGGATCGGCTTGATTTACTGGTAAACGTACTATATTATTTAGAAATGATTCTCTTCCTCTTCCATGTTGAGATACCTGTTTTTGAGTTTCCCAATAATCTGATTGCTCTTCTCTTCATTGCTCCATCTCATAGGATAAGAAAGGGCTGACACTGGGGATTCAGGTATAATCATTTCTCAGGATCACAATATATTTTTCGAATATAGAAATGTAAAGGGAGTTCCGTGGTTTCCAAATAAATATCTTGGCTGTTGAGAAGCAACATAACCCAGGGAACGGCAAAAGGAGCTATACAAATCCATGTTCAACATGAAGAACACAAAGAAGTGCTCCCATGCCCATACTTGTGCTGATGTACTTAACGACCCAACTGGCAGATCACTGACCTGCTTTTATATACACAAACTGGATGCCAATGTGGCCTTACAGGCCCTAATGTTCCTATTCCTGAGTTGTCCAAATGTTCTGGTTATTTGGTTCTGGAGTTGTCATCTCCTTTGGTTAAATATTGGGCAAATTATCTGCCCACGTACACAGATTAACACAGTGTAGAATAACATTTCAAGTGGCTGCCATCCTGGGCCACATTCTATTGAAGATTGTGTAGAACGTCTTAAATATGAACATGATATTCTTATTGCTACTGCAAGTTTTGGCCACTGCAGCAGATTGGGTAGAGGAATAGCAGATTTTATTCCATGTAAATAAAAAAAAATCTGTGGTTTTTGTGGTTTTTGTGATTCTTGATCTAAACTAGACCAAACAGGGAAATTGAAGCTACTCCATATTTGATGCTTGCAAGACTCATAATTACATTTCCAATATACGACCCTTCCCTTTATTCTTTATGTTGTGACTTTTTTGTTAGCAGGAGTCCAGGAGATTATGTTTGCACTAGTAATCTATTGATGAACCTTTGCATGGGCCAAACATGGAGTAGGTTTAATTTTCCTGTCTACTTCAAGAGATAACAATAAACATAGGTTGCGCTCATGTTGAACAAAGGGGTATACTGCTCTTTTTAAAAGCATCTGGTGGCTAGGTATTGTAGCGATCTAGAGGAGAGTTACACCATGTTAATGGCTGTGGTAGTGTGACATAATAGTGACAATTATGGAAATGGAGCGATGTTTAGGCCCCCTAATAGTAGGGTTGGGGCCTAATTCACAATATAGCTTGTAAGACAGTGAAACTACTTACTTATTCTGTCAGTACAGAGACAGTTACTGAATGTGTCACAGTTATAGACAAAATGAATTCTGGCGGTAGGGAGAGATGAAGCTGGGTACTGGCAAGACATTCCTTATATAATAACACAGTTCTTCATATCTAAAACAGATGCTTTATTGCAGAAATTCAACTAGACATATGCATACTTTTTAATATAAATAAGAAGCTCCTTTTCTAATGATTTTTCTTTGCCTCTTTCTATAACCCACAGTCCCGGGATCGGAAGGTGATTGGAGACAGGATTGGAGCCATGAGCTACGGTTCTACTACCCGCAACATTGCCGCTACTATGTTCACCGTCATTACTTTTATTGTTGTGTTAATCATGTTACTTTCTGCACCCCGGTCACAGAGAATAGGCTAATAGTAAAGATGATCGAGCAGCCACAGCACGTACCCATCCTTCATCCTCATCAGTTGGAAGGAAAGTCCACTTCTGGAGTTCTTTTTATATGTTGCAACGTTAAGATCCAAAAATAAATGACAGTTTCCACATTTACCATTTGAATTTCTTATTTAGCATTAAAGTGGATGTTCATCTTTATATTGTACAATTTAGATGGACCTAGGCAGAAGAGGCATGAGTCTAGCATGCAACGGTGGCCCTTCTGCCTATCGCTAGTCCAGGTTTTCATCTCTCTAGGACCGATTGTCACCTTGCAATTTGTCAAGTGGGGGAGGGGATAGGGGCGCCCTAGGTAACCCAGCTAGCTTGGCCCTCCTCTGCAATCATTATGTATATAACGCTAGCAAGTAATACAATATTTGACAATAATTTATAACAAACAGTGGTCTTAACAGTTTAACAAAAAAAAAGTTTAATAGAATGAAAAGAGGACTGGACTTTATTCCCATGTTATCACTATTTTAAACACTAATGCAAAACCAGCAATTATTTTGAGTGTATTTATGTGCAGGGCATTTCCCTTTGTTTTAATGACAAATTTAACTTTCAGATCTTGATGTTTGGATAGCCCAGAAATATACTCAGGCACATTTCATGCATTTATGAATGTTTCAATTGGTTTTTGGGGCTATAATGGGATTGGTCTGTGTTACTGTTTGTAGCATTGCTTGCAGCTGTTGAGTAGAACCTAGCCTGAGCAAAGGCCCATTGTCGGTTTGGGGTACCTGGCTGAGAACCTAACATAAAGAACCTCTAAATAATCATAATCACACAGCTCTGCTCTGTTCCACACCTCTCCCACCATGAAGGAATATCAACAGGTCAGCTGACGTCAGGGCTGCTGCTGTCCCGTTTAACCCTGGGCCCACCAGAACCGCGGGCCACCGAATTTTACCTGGGCCAATCTGACTATGCACCCTTCCACCCACAATTTATTTTGTAATTAAGGGTTGAATCTTAACTCTCAATCTTATTCGATGTGTTTTACAAAATGGGAAATATAAAATATTGGCTAATGCCAGCTTTAAGGCAATGGAAAACAGATTTTGGTTGGAAGTCTAGCAATGGTGCTTCCCTGATTGATAAACAGGCCTCTGACTGTGTTGGAACAAGATTGTGCTTAACCTTAATCTCAGCTCAACCTTAATCTGCGGCACACTGCACTGGAAAAACTGGGAAAAACTAGGCTGACCTGATAGGGAACCCGTGTGCCCGTGTGCCAGAGCCCTAACATTGCAGATAGGGAACATGAACAGGGTCGGACTGGCCCATCTGGATACATGGAAAATCCTGGTGGGCCCCAGTCCTGCTGAGCCCTGCTGACAAAGTACCGTAACCAGTATAAGGCTGAAGTTGCTATAGAAACATGCAAGGTTATCAGGTTGAGCCAAAGAATCTGCAGATTGTAAAAGCCATTATTAGGACCTGGGGTTCTCTGCATGAAAGTAAAAACTCCAAGGGGGAAGGCAAGTGGCCTATCACCTCTAGACTCATGTGGGCACAATCTGCCCTGGCTTAGCCAAAACTGGCACCATTCGGGGTCAGGTAAGGGACTATTAACAAATAAGTTTGGCCTCAGCAGGATGGAAAGACAGATGGACAATTATAGAAACACTTTATATATATACTTTATATTTCTTATGCATTTCTGCACAGATAGTGCTGCAGGCTGCACTGGTAACACCGTCGGGCAGTATTTGACATCACTGGGTTGGGCAGTGGTCAGTCTTGCCTGGTTTTATAAATTATGGAAACCAGGCAGGCAGTTTTGACCTAGATAGCCCTTCCGAAAGCCAGACAGGTTGCACCGGTAATGCGTATCCGTTATCTTCTGGGAAAAGTGAGAGGAAGCTGCTGTTATTAAGCAAATGTGCAATCTGGAATCCCATACATTGTTTGTAGCATTGCTTGCAGCTGTTGAGTAAAACTTGGCCTTTACCCCTCATGTAACTGTAACCCTATTTTGCTACTCAAGGAAATCCTGCCTGATTTTTTGGCTACACCTTCGGCCTTTCTACCTGTCAATTTATCTGCCAGCACTTCTTCTGGAGCAGGGTTTCCAGATTTATTTTTCCAAACCAGACTAAATCAGTTCTAAAACCAGCCCAAAACTAGACAAAAGCCACTTTGAAAGTAGCCCAAAAATAGCTCAATATGCGGCATGAAAACACGTTTTTTAAAAAAAATAAAATAAAAGTATATGTAGGAAAATATGCCTTTTTAAAGTGTATAATCACTACCCATACCCTTTGCCCCCTCTCCAGTTACTGGGATGGCTGATGTTTCCCTGCCCTCTGTGCCCTTCTGTGCCCAGTCCATGCAGGTTATAGTAGTTTTGCTGCTTCAGGTTCAGCAAAGAGGAATAAAAAATGGAGTGTCTGTCTATAATTGCATGCTGGGTTTTGTAGTTTTATATTAATTTTAGCTGTATGCTAATTGTAAGATACAAACTACATTACCCAGCATGCACTGGGATAGGCATGTCAGAGGAAAAAAAACTTTAGCTAGTTTCCAAATTACAAACCCGCCAACCTGGCAACCCTGTTCTGGAGGCCTTCATTCCTGTCAGCTTCTCTGCCAGCACTTCCTATGCAGGCCTTTCCTTCCTGTCAGCTTCTCTGCCAGCGCTTCCTATGCAGGCCTTTCCTTCCTGTCAGCTTCTCTGCCAGCACTTCCTATGCAGGCCTTTCCTTCCTGTCAGCTTCTCTGCCAGCGCTTCCTATGCAGGCCTTTCCTTCCTGTCAGCTTCTCTGCCAGCGCTTCCTATGCAGGCCTTTCCTTCCTGTCAGCTTCTCTGCCAGCGCTTCCTATGCAGGCCTTTCCTTCCTGTCAGCTTCTCTGCCAGCGCTTCCTATGCAGGCCTTTCCTTCCTGTCAGCTTCTCTGCCAGCGCTTCCTATGCAGGCCTTTCCTTCCTGTCAGCTTCTCTGCCAGCGCTTCCTATGCAGGCCTTTCCTTCCTGTCAGCTTCTCTGCCAGCGCTTCCTATGCAGGCCTTTCCTTCCTGTCAGCTTCTCTGCCAGCGCTTCCTCTGCAGGCCTTTCCTTCCTGTCAGCTTCTCTGCCAGCGCTTCCTATGCAGGCCTTTCCTTCCTGTCAGCTTCTCTGCCAGCGCTTCCTATGCAGGCCTTTCCTTCCTGTCAGCTTCTCTGCCAGCGCTTCCTATGCAGGCCTTTCCTTCCTGTCAGCTTCTCTGCCAGCACTTCCTCTGCAGGCCTTTCCTTCCTGTCAGCTTCTCTGCCAGCGCTTCCTATGCAGGCCTTTCCTTCCTGTCAGCTTCTCTGCCAGCGCTTCCTATGCAGGCCTTTCCTTCCTGTCAGCTTCTCTGCCAGCGCTTCCTATGCAGGCCTTTCCTTCCTGTCAGCTTCTCTGCCAGCGCTTCCTATGCAGGCCTTTCCTTCCTGTCAGCTTCTCTGCCAGCGCTTCCTCTGCAGGCCTTTCCTTCCTGTCAGCTTCTCTGCCAGCGCTTCCTCTGCAGGCCTTTCCTTCCTGTCAGCTTCTCTGCCAGCGCTTCCTCTGCAGGCCTTTCCTTCCTGTCAGCTTCTCTGCCAGCGCTTCCTATGCAGGCCTTTCCTTCCTGTCAGCTTCTCTGCCAGCGCTTCCTATGCAGGCCTTTCCTTCCTGTCAGCTTCTCTGCCAGCGCTTCCTATGCAGGCCTTTCCTTCCTGTCAGCTTCTCTGCCAGCGCTTCCTATGCAGGCCTTTCCTTCCTGTCAGCTTCTCTGCCAGCACTTCCTATGCAGGCCTTTCCTTCCTGTCAGCTTCTCTGCCAGCACTTCCTCTGCAGGCCTTTCCTTCCTGTCAGCTTCTCTGCCAGCGCTTCCAATGCAGGCCTTTCCTTCCTGTCAGCTTCTCTGCCAGCGCTTCCTATGCAGGCCTTTCCTTCCTGTCAGCTTCTCTGCCAGCGCTTCCTATGCAGGCCTTTCCTTCCTGTCAGCTTTTCTGCCAGCACTTCCTATGCAGGCCTTTCCTTCCTGTCAGCTTCTCTGCCAGCACTTCCTATGCAGGCCTTTCCTTCCGGTCAGCTTCTCTGCCAGCACTTCCTATGCAGGCCTTTCCTTCCTGTCAGCTCACAGGTATCCACTGCGTCTAGTTCCAAGCTGCTAATTTTCACTGCCCCCCTATTTCACACTTACCAACTTTTCTTATTTCCGTGGGGCAGTTCCCATTCTGAGGGCTTATCACTGCTCATTCCTTTTCCTTCTCACTAGTGGGTTTCCGGTTTGTTACAAATGAGAGAGCAGCGTGTAGTGGATAAGTGGCAGGTGATTAGTAGAACCCGCACCCAGTCCATGTACATTGGCACGAGAAAGGTAATTCTGTGCTGCTGCTTTATTTGCTATATGTGCATTCTGGTTTAGCAAAAGAAACTGCTCAGTGAGGAGCCCCGGCCCACAGTTCGGTAACCCCCACTGTTACTGGGACATGTTATGTGTTTCATTCTCTGGAGCCATTAAAAACTAAAATCACCAGTGCTGAGGGGAGTAAGAAACCAATGCAACTAATAATATTGCACAGTGATATGGTTTTCTAAGTTGTACTTTAGTTTAAATGACTTTACAGTGTTTGGCCATTCTTCAGGAGCCCATGGCCCCCAGCAGGAGGTCAAACATGTAACTGACCCACAGTTAAAGCTGCATTTTTAGCTGCACCGGGCTGATTGGCGCTGTAGCAGTGAGTGTGAAATTTCAAAATGGAATGCAGAATTGTGCTGAGTATATGGGATTAACGGTGCTGCCATAGTGTCTTGCTGTCTTTCTCTATAAGCGATCAGCAAACTGAGGGGATTGATTCTGCTGTAACTCTGCATTTATAAATCCATTATCTGGTGTTTCCCATAGGCCTCATCCCCTGCTGTCCTCATGGAGACTGATTATTACACATGGTGGGCCTATGGGAGGTGAGAGGGTTGTAGCCAGTTTGTACCCCTCACCCCATTGTGCTGGATATAGGGTGACAGCTATGAGCCATGGGTTACTTGCAGCCCTTGCCATTGCTGTCAGTGGGAAGCTGCTCTCAACAATCACTTTCTCTGCTTTAGCCTTTAATTAAAAATTGCCAAATGTAGAGATGAGTTACTAAATAACTCACCCTGAATCTACCACTTCTTTACGGAAGTGCTCCCTATAGGAAGTGTCTGCATCAGACTAAAATACCTAAATAATTATATATATATATATATATATATATAGACTGCTTTAGGAATAAAGTCAATGCAAGAATAAAAGTGTTAATCCCTACCCCTTGATATGTCACAGAACAAATATAAGAAAGTCTCCTACTACTATTTAACATTCTTTTCTGTGTAGCAGCGTTGTTACCCTCTGGCACCCCGGCCCTAACAGCAGGTTGCCCAGTCACTTGCAGCATATCCGACGCTGAGCCAGAGAGTGGCTGTGACACTGTGAAATGCGAATGGCTCCTCATGATCTGATTCTGCAGGGCAGGACAACCCATTTAAGAGCAGCTTTGTTAGAGATTCCAATCAGAACAGTCTCGGACTCCATCAGGATAGAAAATTGCCTCTTTAACTCTCATCACGCATCAAATAAAGGTAAAACCATTCCTCACTAGCAATATCTCTTATTTAATCTCAAAATACTACACATCATTTACAGGAAATATTAATCAGGCTTGCATTTAATAGAAGGAAATCATCTGTCACATTGAATCTGACCCATTAGAACTCATTTCTGTGCCTTAGAGCTCCCCATTGCTTGCATCTTCCATTAATGGAAGCAAATGGTACTGGACACAATAATTATTATTTAGTTGTATTAGTAGTAATGATATAATAATTATTAATTAAATTAATTTGTGGTAGAAGCTGCAATCAATAAGCAAGCACTCAGAGAAATTATTGGTATACCTTAACCTTGTGTTCATCATTTTGAAGGCATTCAAAGACCTCAGAGTCTCACCAGTAAATCCCAAATCACTCATTACCTCCTCTCTTGTTAGTTTGTTCCAGACTGTGAGTGGCCTGACAGTGGAGAAACCCTTCCTGTACTGACCACATAATTGCCTTTCCCCTAGTTTCAATTGGATGTCCAAAATGAAGAGCATTAACCTTTTTATTTTGACCTTTTATATTTTTAGATATAATGATCATCGTCTTATTTTTCGCGTCTTAATGCATAATTCACTAAAAGGATATTTGCGTTAATTTAGACGCGATGCTGTTTGCGTTATTTAAGTCGCGAAGACTATTTTCATGCGATACTAGTCCTTCTCACTAGTGGGTTTCTGGTTTGTCGTGCCATCACAAATGAGAGAGCAGCGTGTAGTGGATAAGTGGCAGGTGATTAATAGAACCCACTCCCGCACCCAGTCCATGTACATTGGCACGAGAAAGGTAATTCTGTGCTGCTGCTTTATTTGCTATATGTGCATTCTGGTTTAGCAAAAGAAACTGCTCAGTGAGGAGCCCCGGCCCACAGTTCGGTAACCCCTACTGTTACTGACATGTTATCAGGCTTCTCATTTGAGATGTGTTTAATTCTCTGGAGCCATTAAAAACTAAAATCACCAGTGCTGGCGGCAGTAAGAAATCAATGCAACTAATAATATTGCACAGTAATACAGTTTTCTAAGTTGCACTTTATTTTAAATGACTTTACAGTGTTTGGTCATTCTTCAGGAGCCCATGGCCCCCAGCAGGGGGTCAAACATGTAACTGACCCACAGTTAAAGCTGCATTTTTAGCTGCACCGGGCTGATTGGCGCTGTAGCAGTGAGTGTGAAATTTGAAAATGGAATGCAGAATTATGCTGAGTATATGGGATTAACGGTGCTGCCATAGTGTCTTGCTGACTTTCTCTATAAGCGATCAGCAAACTTAGGGGATTGATCCTGCTGTAACTCTGCATTTATAATCTCCTTTCCCCTAGTTTCAATTGGATGTCCAAAAAGAAGAGCATTAACCTTTTTATTTTGACCTTTTATATATTTATATATAATGATCATTAGGGTTGATTCACTAAAGTGCGATAAAACGAGAGCTATTTATAGCATGCGTTAAAAATGTTATCGCGTCTTATTTGACGCAAAGTGCGCTAATTAGCGCAGCGCGCTACTTATCACGCGCACGCCATATTAGCCATACGCACCATTACGTTCGTAAAACTACTTTTTTTGAAAATGACCATTTCACTGCAAACTGGAGGCTGCATCACTCTAGGGCAAACACAGACTTGAATAAATCCCACTGCAAAGTCCATATTGTGTTGCCAAAAGCTCATGAACTGTACTTTTCTATAATTACCGCCTGCCTCAAGTAGTTGTTAATTTTCGCACAGACTAATGCGATATTTAGCGCGTCTAAGTGTTTGTGAATCATGCGTTAGTATTATTTCTGCGCAAGAATTAATGCAATGCGGTAAAATTAACGCAGTCGGTTGCACGCTATTTAACGCACGCGATATGCGACTTAACCCATGCGATAATACTTTAGCTAATCACGTTTTTTTTTCACGTCAATGTCATCATTTTACAGGAGATGGAATCAATGTTTAGTTTTTAATATTCACTTATTTATGTGCAGCACAAATCTCCTGTGCCTTTTGTTTTGCACTAAAAATCAAATAATGGGCAGTGCTCTTTGCCTTTTGGCTTCATACATTTCCCAAAATGCGTTCCAGTATGCTAGCCAGATATGTTCCTATGTGTGTTTGCTGAGTACAACCATAGGGTTGCCAAGTCTGTAGAGCAGCAGACGTCACAGAATCCATGATTATTTATCAGTGGACTATTGCATCCACTATTTGTGTTGCAGCTGATTTTATTTATTACCTACTTTTAGCGCAGTGTTATTACTACGTATACAGAATCCATGAAGCCATTTTACAGGTCGCCTGTCCAGGTTATAGGCAGCAAATAACAACCCCTAACATATCACTGTGCAGAAGGGGTGCTGCAAATGTTCATGATCAGAGTTGGCCAACCTGGAGGCTTGTGGGCAAGATGCTTAATGGAGATAGTTAAACACCGCTGGTCTGGATTCTGTGCACAGAACCATACATTTCCCAGTCCTGAATGGTAATGGGGCTCATTTACCTTTGCCCTGGGAAAATATGCCTGAGGCAAAGGGACCATCTGTAGTGTAGTGAAGGCAGTTATATTGAAGATGTAATAAAGGTGGAGATTTAATTTAAACACTACCTAATTCTGCTAAAAGCATTAGCAATTGGTCAGGTTGTGCCAGTATTTATTTCTTTCCCATAGTACCCATCTCTGCATATGAATAGAACCTCTTGCTGTTCCCTGGATATGGAATGTAAAAGACCTTTTCCCCTGTTGTTTGGCAGGTGCAGCGTTTTGAATCTGCTCATCGGGAAAGGAATGGAGACTGCACATGGGGCAGCAGCTTATATACAACCCACACTTTCTAATCACCCTTCCACATGGCAGCCTGACCCACAATGCCCTACATGCACATCTGGAAGGAGGCTTACCCATTGGAGGACAGCCAGCTATACTCTTGTAACCACCATCCGCATCACTGAGCAGCACTGCGCCCGTAGCCCACCTTCTTGCCTCTCTGTGCCCTCAAGGCCTATTCCTCAGCACCCAACCTGCAAGCTTTCATCCTAGTGGCATCAATCACCAATTGATTGTGGCCATCAGTCCCCATCTCTTACCTTCCCCAACTCTCAGTCAGACTCAGTTCAAAACAATGTTCCCATCCTATTTGTACATCATAGCAGCTCTGCTTACATGAGATTTCCAATGAGCCCTACTAAACCCAACCAGTATCCACACAGTGAGAACTCAAGAATACTAAGAAGGTCAAAGAAAATCAAAGATTCAGACCTATTTCAAAGAAAACTGAAAGACATGGCTTTTAATACATTTTCTATGGCACAATAAAATAAGGATATTTATGAAATCATGGAGACTTGGGTGCCATTTAAGCAGTCAAACAACCATCACTTCTAATGAGTTTTGCATGTTTGGTTTAAATCGTCTTTGGCCCTGTGATCTGCTGCTATAGTAAATCTAGTGAGGTGACTTTATACAACGTGCAAATACACATTCAGTATAGAGGCTTAGAACAACGAATACACACAACTTGTGGGGGCTCATTTATAAGTACCAGGCAAATGTGCATGTGGCAATAACCTGTAGCAACGTATCAGTGACTGCATTTTTTCAGTCAATTGGTGGTTGAATAGTGAAAACAAAAATCTGATTGGTTGATATTAGTGATGGGCGAATCTGTCCTGTTTCGCTTTGTTGAAAATTTTGCAAATCTTTTTATAATCCACCACACGACAAAAAATTGTCATGCGCATAAAAAAATGTCGTACAGCAAAAAAATTAATGCACAATGTTGATTAAAAACAAATGTCAATCTCCAATAGTGTGTAAAAACACTTAAAAATGTATTTATTAAAACACTACTTTTAAGTGAGGCATATCAGGCAAATGTTATGGTAATTAACACTGCCCTTTGGTTAATACATGGTAATTCCATGTATTAAAGCTCTAATGTGCCTATGTATAAACCTGCAAATACAGAGTTACCCCCAGCATTTACTCCAAATTTTGCATCTCTTTGTAATTGGTGGAGGAACAAAGCCTTCCTGTCTGTGTTATCTTTCTTCCCTATTAATGACAGTGACATAGAGGGTAACTGTTAGCAGCCAGGCAGGCAAAATACCTACATGGTGGCACTTCTACTGTACATGTATATGTGCTTTTAATCCTTAGCCCCTTAAGCTGGGGGCACTGCCCATGACTGTGTCTCATGTACCCCTATAGGGCTGTACAGACACTCAGATGCTGGCAGGTGGACTCTGAACCAACTCTGGTGTTATTTATTATCTCACGACCATTCAGGGGCAAAATACCCACAGTTACAATAGATATTGCTCCCTATCAAATTTAGTAATGTATGTAAGAGCACCAGGAATGTAGCTGTGAATAAACACTTTCCCGGCAAGCAAAGTGGCAAGCAATATGGCAACTTCTACTAATATGCCAGATGAAAGCGTGTTGCAAAGTGTAACCTTACAGTAGTTGGTCTGTTTAATAGGAAAATAAATAATCGACCACAACCATAAATATAAAATGGTTTATTTCTCTTTACTGTAACTCTAATATCCCTGTGATTAAAACAGGGGTATCCAATGGTGTCTATAATTTTATGTTTCTGCTCAGGGGTACGAGAAAGATGGAAATGTTCAGCCCAGGTGGGAGAACTCATCGCTGGAGACGAATAATGGCAGAAATGAAATAGGCATCTGGGGTATTAGCTTTGGTTTTACACATATTCTTTTATTTAATAAATATAAAACTCTATTATGAGGGCTGGGTTGGTAGGAAGAATTGGGGAACAATGAGCCTACAAACCTCTCAGCATAGATACATGGAAGTATATAGAATAACATTTGGTATCCACATTCTTCTAATATATTGATATTCCCATTGCTTACTGTAAGTCACACTGTATTTAAAAGTGTCTGGTTTGTATGATTTTAAGCTACAAGTCTCAAAGCTGCTATTTCACAGCCACCAACTGTCACTGTGGCACTGCCATAAGTCTGATGTGTGACTGAACCATTGTGATGCCCTTAAGTTTAACCGTTTTAACTGTCATTTGGTTGCTAGAGTGTCCGTTATTAACGGCTTTTCTCACTTTCATTTCTGGGATCAGAGGTAAGTGGAGCGTGCCACACGCTGGGGGGAACATTTTAGGAAAATAATGACATAAATGCAGAAAATTGGTATTCAATTGCATCACTAGGTAGCGCCTGGGATATTAGCCTTGGGTTTGCATAGAATTTTTCAAATTTAATACATAAATACATACATATAAAACAGGACTATTGGAGAGTAGCGGTTGGGGGAATAAATAGGGGAGCAGGGAGGCTACAGACCTCTCAGAATAAATACAAAAAGCATAAAATAACATTTGGGATTCAGATTCCTCTTCTAATATTAATATTTATGTTGTTTTTAATTTTGCTTTTTATTAAAACAAGTTTGGAAATTATTAAGGGCAAAGTCTGACAGTGTTTGGGATGACAGTTGGCCACTTGGTGTTCAGGTTCTGCCTCCAATGCTCTTAATATTCATATTTCTTTCTCTGTTTCTTACTTTGTACATAAAACTGCCTTCTTTAAAAAGCTTTTAAGCATAAAGTTTCAGAGTTGCCATTTTGCAGGCATTAATGGGCCACTGATGCTGTCTGAGGCAGTTAATGACAGGCAGCCATTGCTTGTCTGAACTCTCAGCATCCACTATCAAGTCTTTCAGCCTGTAGTCCTGTAACTGTTTCTGACCTACAACTCCCATCATCCCCTATCAGACCTGCAGCTTGTGGCCCTTGTCCTGTGGTTGCTAGGGTCCCATTCAGCTCAGCATTATTTATATACATGTTGGATCTTGGTAGCCAGTCATAGGTAAAATCTTAAACTCAAATGTGTTTGGCTGCAACCCATTTAGGTATATTAATCTTTACTATAGAGGTGGGTGGAGCATACAGACACTCATACAGGGGATACATTAATGTGCTCCATCATTCCCAATCCAACTACTGTTCTCTTTCATGAAATCCAAAACAAGTACCTGTAATCCTCTCCCTTCCTTTTTATGGGATCCCCTCTGCTCTGAGAGCTGCCATTATTGCTATTTCCCTTCTGTGCAAGTTGAAATCCCCCTACCCATGTATTGGTACATCCTGTTAAACAGTCAGAATCTCAGTATCCTATGCTAGTAATGATATCATCACCTGGACTGGTGCAAGTGAAGGGGGGGGGGTGATGATGCCTAGTAACATCTGAGAGCTTTATGTTATGTAGCCATGATCTCCCACAGGGGAGCCCCACCAATCACTGTTGGCGTATGCTGGTACCCAAAGGTGCATGCTGGGGGTTGCTAATAAGAAATGCCTTCCCTGCTTCAACTGTGTCCATTCTCATGGGAAACCCCAAAAGCTACAGTAATGCAAAGCCGGGGAGGTTTAAATGAACGAAAGATCTGACCCCTATAACAGACTGTTAGATTTAGATGGGACAGATCAGCATGTCCCCTCTCTATCCAGCATCAGTTTATAGGCACAGCTATTAGTTTCCTAGGAATTCCGCTCTGCCTGGAGCTTTGTCCATAGTTATTTAGCACAGAACTACAGCTCCCAGCATGCCCTGAAAGCCTTTGCAGCTGCCTTCTGAACTAAGAAACACAAGCAGGGGGTCAGTACAACATGGCATAGATTTTTTAGTGGTTACTGGGCTGCATCTGCCACTGTCAGCCGTTTCTTACCCCTGGGTGCTATGTATATATATGTGTGTTCCTTACCCTGGGTGCTATGTATATATATATGTGTGTTCCTTACCCCTGGGTGCTATGTATATATATATGTGTGTGTTCCTTACCCCTGGGTGCTGCCATATGTATACTGCCAGGCATGACGGCACTGGGTAACTTTGGAAACTGGGAATTGTAGTATAACAGGGCAGGTGTCTATGCCAGTTTTTTCCTGACCTAAGGGATAAAATACTCCCAGTATTATCCAACATGTGGCCCCCAAGCTGCTGCTGAACTACAACTCCCAGCATCCTTATCAGCTCTCCCACCATTGGGCCTTAGTTATATGGTGGTGATAACATTGGGCTGTAAGGCTGTTTTTCATCAGCAGGGACTGGGCATTATGTTCTAATAGAAGGAAGGATGGTGCCAAATACAGGGAAATGCTGCAACCTGTTTCACCATAATTTAAAGGGGAACTTCACCTTTAATGCCGTTATTGCTGCAGAAGCCAGCAGCATGATTTTTGCTAACCTGAAATAATGTCACATTACACAGAAATCAGATTTCAGAAATTTGAATGAAAATATCATAGAGAATAAATATCAGGTTTTTTTTTTTGTAAAATGAAAGGATTGGTCAGGGAGGGAATAATGTGAATATAATGCAGTGTATCCTGATCTGTATAGCAGAGAGGGCCGGACCATGGAACTTATATCTTTTCATTTCTGTCCCCCCATACAGTGAAATTGTGCGACAAAGCGATTTCTGAGCGATTTCAAAGCGATTTCAAAGCTTTTTCAGAGCGATTTTCAGTGATTTTCCTGAAATTTTCAGCTTTTCTTTGGAAAAAACATCTTCCATTGATATCAGCTGATTTTTTTTTTTTTTTAAACCCAACTGCTCTTTTAAGAGCAAAACCACTAGGGCGCAATGCCATTCTGCGCCCCCCGGAGGAAGGTAAGGCTTCTGCTATGGATTTCATTTGACTCAAGGGTTTTGGTGTAAAGAATAGAATGTTAACCCATTTAGTGACACACAGAGCAGTGTTCTGCCCATATGGGGCTCTTTAATGAGCCTGAATAAATATCTGGTTCTATATGGGGCCAATTTATCCCAGAATCAGACACTTTATCAGACAGTTCTTTAATATCCAGGGGTGTAACTATAGAGAAAGGAGACCCTGTGACTGCTGGGGGCCCAGGGGGTGTAGGGGGCACAGTGGGGCAAAGACTAATAAGTTGGTTCTTGAAAACAGTCTCATTCCCAAGGTTTAGAGGGCCCTAAAGTGACTTGCTATGGGGCCCAGTAACTTCTAATTACACCACTGTTCCTATCTGTTACTTACTGAGTATCCTATCTCTTACTGAGTAATAACTTTGGGGGAAGGGCATGTTCCACAAGGGGTAGTACCATTTTGTTACTCAGCAAGTGTTGGGCCTAATAATGTCCCTTTAAACTAACAGAATCTTTTCATTTTCCCTCAGCGAACAGCTGAATTCGGACGCCTCTCCGAAATTTATAAGGTGAGTAGGAAAGAGGGTGACATACATGACCAACACCCTGTAGGGACTGCTAGAGCATGGAATTTGGGTGTTGGTTTGGTGATACCCCCCCAGTTTTATGAACCTCACACCTGCCAATTGCCTCTGTCTCTCATGTGTTTCTCATGCCCCTCCTTCCCAAAAGTCCCTCTCCTTCCTATCTGCCCCCATTGTAGTTAATACATATTTTTTACCTCGTGGAATATTATGTTATCAATAAAATCCCCTGTTAATTCTATTTATCTGTTTTTCCCAGCCTCCTGATGGTCGGCTGACCAAGGAGATGCAAATCGGAGAGGGCGGCACTGGAGCCGTGTTCATGGTAAGGGACCAACCAAATTCCTAGAGAGCAGGGGGAGCTGAAAGCAAGTTGAAAGTGCTATCACTATCCCTGCTATGCACATGATTACATTCCTTAATAACTCAATATTTCTGTCAGTTTGTTCCCAATATGAGTCTTGATATTTCCAGCTAATACTGAATGTCAGTTACACCTTTCTGTGTGTGTTACAGGGCCATCACCATCGCAGAGGTAAGGTAGCCGTCAAGATGGCCAACATCACTCGGGTAAGGTTTCTTTATAGTTCCTTTCTCCATATCATCCCTATTGTGTGGCTGCCTATGTGAGCTAAAGGATTTCTATTTTTCCTCTCCAGGATGAGGAGTCAGTCTGCCGAGAGGTAAGCTTTCTCCTGAAGTTCAGCAGGCACAGGAACATCGCCTCTTACTATGGAGCTTATTACCACCCTGCTCCAAACGAGGAGTCATCGGAGTATCTGGAGGTAAGAAATTGTTTGTTGCATCACATTCATCCCTTATGTGCCAAAGAGATCTCCATTGGAGGCGATAAAATACATACACGGCCTGAAATCATTCCTTCCTATTGCAGCTTGTCCTTGAGTACTGCAGCGGCGGCTCCCTGTACGACCTGATCGACAGCACCGAAGGCCAATCCCTGAAGGAGACCTGGATTGGCTATGTCTGCAGGGAGGTATTGAAGGTAAACTTGGATTCACTCCTTAAAGACTCTTCTATTATTTTGCTTTACATTATCCTACATTGTGTTACACGCTCTTTGTTAGGAATATTTAACCAAATGTCTGTTATATTCTTATAACCTACATCTCAATCTCCCCAGGCTCTCAACCACATTCACCACCACCGGGCCGTTCACAGGGACATCAAGAGCCCCAACGTGATGCTCACCGAGAAGGGGAACATCAAACTCAGTGAGTAAAACTTATAGTTGTAAGATGAATGGATGGGGGGAAGCTTCTGTGGATATAAAGTACAGAGGGTATCATGATACAGGTTTCTATCTTATTGCCCTTAAAATGAATTCATTTTCCATTTATATATTTATTCTGTCATTTCAGTCGATTTTGGACTCTGCTGGGACCTGGACCCACAGACAGGGAAGTGCAAGCAGACCGATGGGACTGCGCACTGGATGGCGCCCGAGGCCTTTAGGAGGAGGGACAGGGAACCAGAATTCGACACCAAAGTATGTTGTAGAAGCAGTAGGAGGACCCAATGGCATTTATGTGTCTGCACAAATGGGTGCTGCATTCAGTAAAGGCCAATTCAGTTACATGAGTGCTAAACATGAAGCCATTGGGAACCCCCAGGTAACAAGTAACTAAATCATACGCTAACCCAATTCTATCCTAATGCTCTTTGGTGTCTTCTTTTCCAGTGTGACATCTGGTCCCTTGGAATCACTGCCATCGAAATGGCCGAGGGAGAAACACGTAAGTGAATCACAACAATTGTGGGTTTCTGTACATTGTAACCAAGGAATTGTTACCCAGTCTGGCAAAGAGCCTTTATTTAGTCATTTGTTACATGCAGAAATCCAGGCCATGGATGTGTTTCTATGTGCAGGAGTATTTTTTGTTTTTTTATGTACAGGTATGGGACCTATTATCCAGAATGCTCGGGACCTGGGCTTTTCCGGATAAGGGATCTTTCCGTAATTTGGATCTCCATAACTTAAGTCTGCTAAAAATCATTTAAATATTGAATAAACCCAATAGGACTGTTCTGCCCCCAATAAGGGGTAATTATATCTTAGTTGGGATCAAGTACAAGGTACTGTTTTATTATTACAGGGAAAAAGGAAATCATTTTTAAAAATTAGAATTATTTGCTTATAATGGAGTCTATGGGAGATGGCCATTCCGTAATTCGGAACTTTCTGGATAATGGGTTTCCGGATAAGGGATCCCATACCTGTATTGTTTGTTATAATTATTCTAAAGCAAAATGTCTATTATGGTGGAAATAGCGAATAAGCCCCAATACTTCAGCTTCATGTTTGAAGGGACTCATATATATATATGTTTTTAACTTTTAGCATACGCCGATCAGGAACTAGTGTCGGACCTGATCATCAACAACGACTCTCCGAGGCTCATATCAAGGACCTGGTGAGTCCTTCCCAGCTCATGTCACTGTGCGATGCTGATACTGCAACTCTCTGTGTCTCTCACCTTGGCATATTAGCGATTAAAGCGATACATCTGTTTATCTTGCTCAAATCTTTTCCTTTTTCCAGGTCTCAAACTTTTGTGTCCTTCTTGGAGTCGAGCCTTGAGAAGGATCCTTCCCGGAGATGGAGTGCGGAAGAGCTCCTGCAGCACCCGTTCATTACTGAACTGCCCCCTGCGAAAACCATCAGGGCTGAAATCGAGGAACACCTTCGGGCTGTGCAGAACCGGCCGGCCAAACAAGGTGAGGGAATCCATTATATTTGTTATGGCTGTATTATCACATCACTTAACTTACTAAAATGAGAAGCTGCTTGAGCTGGAATTGTAATAGTGGTGCTAGGAATAATAAACATCTTTAGAGGGGTACTTTACCTTATTATTATATTTTAGTACAATAATATGATGTAATATAATGTTGCTTTTGAATCATATAAGTTTTATTCTGCAGCTTTCCTGTTATAAATCTCAAGTGCTAGTTCGTTGCCATTAGTCTAGCAACTGTTGCGCCTGCAGCAATACATGCGCTAGTTAGTAGGTGCTTTTGTAAACTGAAGTTCATTCTGCGCAGCAATAGTAACAGCTAGTGATGGGCGAAAAGTTTCACCAGGCATGGATTCGCGCCGAATTTTCGCGTTTCGCCATTGGCGGATTGTTTCGCGAAACAGATGAAAAATGTTGCCACGGAAAAATTCGCCGCATGTCCAAAAATTGTCGCCGGCGTCAAAAAAGAATAGTCGCGGGCGACAAAATAATAGCCGCGCGACGAAACAATAGCCGCGGGCGACGAAACAATAGCTGTGCGACAAAACAATAGCCGGGGGCGACGAAACAATAGCCACGGGCGACGAAACAATAGCCGCACAACAAAATAATAGCCGCGGGCGACGAAACAATAGCCGCGCGACAAAATAATAGCCGCGGGCGATGAAACAATACCCGCGCAACAAAATAATAGCCGCGGGCGACAAATTTTTTTGTCGCAAGACATTTTTGCCGTTTCGCGAATTTTTCGCCGTTTCGCGGATCTTTTGAAAGATTTGCAAATTTTCCGGTGAAGCGAAACGGAACAGATTCGCTCATCACTAGTAACAACATTTGCATCCAATTCGCTTGCTGCAAGTCAGTAGCAGACACAGCATACTCGTAGTAGAATCATGGAACAACCGCCATGTCAAATCTGCTGGTAATTGTAGTGAAATGGGTTTAGTAGTTCAGACTAGTTGGATGAAAGGCCGTCCCAGGGATTCATTTTAATTTTTTTCCTTACTGTGATTTTATTTATCTATATAGGATTGAGAGCAGTTAGCTGGGCCAGGGAACAGCTACGGCAGGCCAGGGAACAGCTTCGGCGGGCAAGGGAACAGCTACGGCGGGCAAGGGAACAGCTACGGCGGGCCAGGGAACAACTACAGCGGGCCAGGGAACCTCTACGGCGGGCCATGGAACATCTACGGCCTCGCTGGGCCATGGAACATCTACGGCGAGCCTGTAACTTCTGTGCAACTGAAACATCACTAGAACAGAAGGAGGCTCAGAAAATGGCCCTGGAGGGTTTTGCCTGTGTGTGATCCTGTGGCCAATAACATCAAGTGCCCAGGGTGAGTCTCCTGTATACCATCCAAGGAGAAAGGAACATCTGCAGAGAAAAGTACCATCTCTCCTTCTTCTATTGCTCCTTTACCACTAAGATCTTTTCTCAGACTACCACACCTCTAGCATCTCTAGCTCCATCAACACTATCCTTGCAGCTGCCCCAGCTCCTCCACAGTGGCGTCTCCTCTTTAAATAACTGTAACTCCACCAGCAGTCTCTACCTTTAACATCTGCATTCAGATCTGTTTTTCTAACTGTAGATCTGTCATCATTATCTGTCATCATATCTCAGACTACCACTGCTCTACCAATGATGTCTTTCCTTTAATATCTTCATTTCAAACAACCACAGCAACAGTGATACTCACCACAGATTTGTACAGATTCACCAGTGGCATTCACATTTTTTAAACACCACAGCTCCACCAGTGAGACCTTAGATTCAAATTACCATAGCTCCACCCAAGGTCTCTTCTCTTAATTTTAGCTCCACCACCTGCCTTCCCTTTATTTGTCTACTCCTCAACCAGCATGCTCTTTGCCTTATTCTAATCTCTTATTTCTCTTCAGCTAGTCTCTTCCATTTATCTTCTGTTCCACCCTCACACACTTCAAATCTCCCACTGTAGAGCCAGCGACACCTCCTCTCTAATCCCCTCACATACACACTGACATAAACCCTTAGTACAAGTTGATCCAGGGACTTGTCCGATTGCCCTTTTGGGAGTCAGGAAGGAATTTTTTCCCCTCTGAGGCAAATTGGCTCTGGCTTCAGATGGTGGTTTTTCGCCTTCCTCTGGACCAACTTGCAAATAGGCAGGTTTCTTTTAGACTAAAATTTAATACAAACAAACAACATCTATTTTATAAATAAAGCTTTAATACATATTTTTTGGTGTTCTTGCCTTTTTATTGTATTGCCAGGGAGTGTTAGAGATGACGGACACTTGTAGTGCAAGGGAAAAGGGTAACTGAAAAGAGAAGGTGCAATCAAGGGGCAGGGGTGGGAGAAATGGGTGAAAAGTGATATTAATATTGAAGAAATCAAAGCAGGGAATAAGTCATGTCTGGGCCCAGTGTTACTGATCTTGACTGAGGCAGGTATTTTGGTCAGTGCCGAAGCCTCGAGGGAGACTTCAAAAATTAAAAAATATCACTATGCAGGTATAGGACCCGTTATCCAGAATGCTCGGGACCAAGGATGTTCCGGATAAGGGGTATTTCCGTAATTTGGATCTCCATACCTTAAGCCTACTAAAAAACATTGATTAAACCCAATAGGGTTGTTTTGCATCCAATAAGGATTAATTGTATCTTAGTTGGGATCAATCACAAGGTACTGTTTTATTATTACAGAGAAAAAGAAAATCAGTTTTAAAATTCTGAATCATTTGATTAAAATGGAGTCTATGGGAGATGGGCTTTCCGTTATTCGGAGCTTTCTGGATAACGGGTTTTCAGATAAGGGATCCCATACCTGTATAACTATAATAATTGCTGTATAAATGATATATAGCTTATATAAACATATCATTGGGGGTTAGAACAGTGTGAGGCTTAGGAGGTACAGACTTATTAATACTGTATGTCACTGTGCTTAGTACATGTTGGGCCTCTGTAAAATATGGATGAAGCTGAGAGCATTTTTAGTAGCTTAATGCACAGAATGTTTTAATCCCCTATATATATCGATAATGGGTCAGTGCATAGGATCTCTTGTCTCTGTATGAATTTTGTGGTCAAAGACTCATATCACCCCACCTAAGGGTTTAAAATTTAGTGGTGAGCACAACTTTCCCTTTTTGCCGTATGACAGTTTAACCAGCAGACAATGGGGAAGCCCTGGCGGCACTCTGTCACTGTGGTTTTTTAAAGGTCATGCTTACTAATTGCCCCATGTGTCTTCGCCCTTATAGCAATACATGAAGTAGAGGCAAGTGGCAAAAGTTCACATTTTTAGCAATTGCAAGAGTGGAATTGTTCCTACCCAATTTGTCCACACAATCAGTTATTTACTACAGTCTGAAATATTGACTCAATTGCCATTACAATAATTAAGCTTTAGGTTGCCAATTTTACTTCAATTATTCAGTTTCCTTGGTTTGGAGAAAGAGGCCAGTTTTGTCTATATATTGTTGACTGACTAGGGCGGATTGAATCTATTCAAAATATGGGGGCTGAGGGGAACTTATTTGGTGAGCTTAACATGGCCGGGTTTTTCCCCAACATCTTCCCCAGCCAAACCCAAATAAACCTGACACCCTGGTTTGCCCCAAACCATTACAAATTAGAATGCCCCACTACTTTTCCAATCTCATTCCAATTCAAGCTATGTTTAAAGCGGGCAGCATAGTCAGGAGAGCCGGAGGTGTACATACCTTGTAGCGGTAATTACCCATTTTGTTTTTGAGATTCTTTAATTATAGACCAGGCCTAATGGTCCAAGCCGATGACAATATCCATCTGTTGTTTCTTATCTCTACTATAGGCCTATGTGACATGTATTATCCCCAGGTGGGGTGACTGAGGGTCTGTGATGGTGGATGTACATGGCTGGGGTGGTGGGGCCTTGAGGTCTATATGACATCTATTACATTTAGCACAGTCTACTTTGAGGTGATGACCCACCCACTGGGGGCTGACGGAACCAGTCACCCCAAATACCCCAATCTGACACAGTTGTCTGGTTGCACCATTGAATACCCCATCAGATCTACTCACACAAGCACCAAGCAGATGATATTAAATCAATCCGCCTTCAATAAGCTCATATAATTGGTCCATGTATGGTCATATTTAAAGAAGCAATTATAAAATCTGCTATATAAAATAAAGAAACACATAAGAAAAGTTAAATTAATGTGTTTTTTCATTACAACCTACTTCCAATTACTCAGCCTTTTTACAATTTACACCCAAAAGCACATTGTATTTACATGCAGTGTGGGCATTTTACATAAAAAAGGGAAAAAAACAGTAGTTTATTGTATTAAATATGAATTATTTACTACAGATTTAAATTAAATATACTGCTCTCCTTTAAAAATGGAAAAGGGGGGGAAAATGACCTCTACGTGTGGCATAAACATTCACATACATTGATGAACAATCATTTCCCTCTGGCGTCCAAATCCAATTAAAAAAAAAAAGTACTAAATGTGAAACCTGAGTGTCAGACTGAAATGACAATGATTGTATTGTATTAGATTAGATTGTATTAGTTCATTCTGACATTCTGAATTCTACACCGATTGGTCGTCAGCTCATGTAAACAGGACAGGATTGAAACAGCGTCTTTTGGACGGCAGTTACAGTTGTGTTAGATACCTCTGCTGTTAGGATTCCAGGCAGAAATCTTATTCTCACCTTAACATTCTTTTAAAACATTTAAAGGGAAACGAAAGGTAAAGTCACTTGGGGGTGCCAAAATGTTAGGCACCCCCAAGTGACTTTAACCGCTTACCTCGTACCCCGGGCTGGTGCCCCTGTTGGGAGAAAACAGCACCAGCCCGGGGCACCTGGAGCGCAGCGCTTCCGTGTTCTGGCTTCCTCTTCCTGAATGCCAGCGGTGGGCGCATGCGCAGTAGAGTGAAAAGCCGACTTTAATGTTTAAGTTCGGCTTTTCTCTCTACTGCGCATGCGCGCGCAGCGAAACAAGAGGAAGGAAGCGCCGGCAGCTACCCCGGGCTGGTGCTGTTCCCTCCTCACAGGGGCACCAGCCCGGGGTAAAAGGTAGGTGGTCAAAGTCACTTGGGGGTGCCTAACATTTTGGCACCCCCAAGTGACTTTGACTTTCTTTTCCCTTTAAGGTACAACCCCCCCACCGTGGATCTATAATGTTCAGAAATGACCCTTGCCAAGAAAGAATTCCATTACCTACCCAAACACTGCTATATAGAAGTTTTCCAGAAAGACCTAAAGGGATATTTACAGTTTTAGACTGCCAATATTTCCATTTCTGCTCAGTGGCTCTCTTTCAAACTGTAAGTGACCATAACTAACCATGCAGCACCCACTGCAGAGTCATTTAATCCTAGGGTGGCGGATACTCTGTCTTTAGGGTTGCCACCTTTCTAGATTTCTCCGGCAGCTGAGGGCGGGCACAAAATGGGCAGGATGATGACATCAAATGGGTGTAGTGATTATGAAAAATGGGTGGAGTAGTATTACCTGGCGACAGACAGAGGGAGGGTTATGGAGAGCATCCAGGAAGAAATAAGGTAAGTTCTTGGCAGATTGGGGCAAATCAGGGAATTACAAATTTACTACAATGCCAGTAGGTGCTTTATGGCTAAGTGGCACCATTATCTGTCTTTGGAAGATCACTGCTGAGCTGAAAGTCTGACTATTAGCAGTCTAAAACGGCAAATATCTCAAAAAACACTCAACATATAAAATAAATGCAAAGCGCAGACATGCTCAGAGAAGCCGGCCTACATCTTTTGGCAAAGAACCAACAGTAATTGCCTGTCGCTGAGTTTAATGGAGGCTGTATGTCCCCCACTGGTACAGTATTCAGACAATTTTAGGGCCAAAAACAATCACCTGTACCAGTGGCGTGAAGCAGATGGTGTGGAAAATTTTGGCCACTCTCTGCTGATGGAAATTCACTGGTTATTTTAGCCTAAAGAAATGTTTCTTTTGTGCTTTCAGGGGTGAATTGTGGAAAATCCACAGATTCCTGTAGAGTGAGCACAAGTACAAATGATTTAGTGTTAAAGGGGACATATGCCTGATGTATAGATTTCATGAAATTAGCAGTTGTGGCACTGCTATTATCCTGAACAGACCAAAGGGCAATGGTTCAAGTCACTGATGCAGGAGGTGTCTCCGGATGCTTCTCTGCTCATTAGTACTGCGCCGCTGGCACATTGAGCAATACAGACGGTGCTTATTGCATCAGTAAATTCAGCTTTTGCTGTTTTTTTCAGGCCCCTACTGGGACACGACAAAAAAGGGCAGTCCTGTAAAACAGTCATGATTAGTGTACAACTGCTAATAACATGAAGCTGAAAAATGCTTTACTTTATTACTCTATTACTTTAAGGGCTCTGGTACACGGGGAGATTAGTCGCCCGCGACAAGAGAGATTTGTCATGGGCGACTAATCTCCCCGTGTACCAGAGCCAGTAGCCAGAGCAAACCCCCCCGAAATGCCATCCCACACGGCTAAGGCAACTTCCGCGATTTCGGGGGAAATTGCGGCGCTGTGTATGCCATCCCACCAGCAATTTACAATTTAGCCGGTAGGTTGGCATTTCGGGGAGATTAGTCGCCCGCGACAAGGGAGATTTGTCGCGGGCGACTAATCTCCCCGTGTACCAGAGCTATAAAAAGAATGGTTTTAATATAATTAACAAAGGAGAAGTATTTCCTTTCTGGCCAAATTTTCCTGTCCGGAGGGCATGTTGTAAAGTGAGTGTAGGACTGGCCAGACTGTGGATGACTGACTTGGTTGGTCAGCTTGAATATTTTGCAATATATGGAAAAACAATCCTTGTTTTGTTTAAAGGGGAGGACTTTTCTTGGTAGCCTAATACATAGAATGTCTTAATGTTCTATATATATTGATAATGGGTGAGTGCTGAGGATCTCAGCCTCATTGCATCCCCACCTAATGATTTAAAATTTAGTGGTGGGCACAACTTTACCTTGTTTGCTATAGTTTATACAGGAGCAGTGGCCAGCTCCATGTTGTAGCTCCGACCCGGTCCAGCTAGTCAGGTGATCCCAGTGGAGCCAATAACAGGGCAACCTTGAAAGAAATAAGTTGCAGGTAAAGCTCAGTCCCTTTGTTAAATATGCAATATATGGACAAACAATCCTTGTTTTGCTTAAAGGGGAGGGAATTGGTTGGTAGCTTAATGCGCAGAATGTCCTAATGCCTTATATACTGTGTATGGATAATGGGTGAGTGCAAAGCATCTCTTGTTGTTGTATCTAAGTTTAGATTTGTAAATTCCTCTAACTTACATAGATTTTTTTGCCACCTGAAATTGATAGTACACAGCAAGGACTTAACCAGATAAATACCAAGTTGGTTCATGAAGGTGACCATCTACTTTATAAAATAGTAATAATGCGCCTTCTAAATCTGTCTGTGAAAAGGGTATGTTTAAAGTAAACCCAACGAAACAAACTCAGTACTGGACCCAAGACTGAACACACCTGGCTGTGCTTATCATGTTGGAAACTTTATTCCTGGGAACAATCCTTATGTCATTAGATTTACCAGCTTGTAACGCGGCGTCCTGCAACTCCTCTGAGTGATTTACTTGGCTGAGTTGCATCTACACAACCGTCACACACACAGGGGGAACTTGTAGCACACTTTAGAAGCAAATAAACTGGACTGTAACATGAGGTTGTGAATACACTTACTAACACTTTATTTACAATCACTAATACAGCTTACAAGATAATTGTTGCCACACAAATTCATCAATGAAAAAAAGTCTACTGTCTTATATAGTTTCACCTGTAAAGTTCTGTAACCCCTATTTGGCTATTAAATAGTCAAACCCAGGCTAGTATAGGTTTAAAGCATGGGGTACATGCAACTCAATCCTTCAGGATGGGCCTTCACTAGATGGAAGTGACCTGCAGAGCAAGGGTGTAGTGCAACTACAACTCACTGTAGCTGTGTGCTGTGCAGATTAGCAAAGATGGACGCCAGAAGGTTCTTGCAGTTGAACTATAGAATATATTTATTGTCAAAGACAAATGGCATGGTATATAATAGTAGTACTCTGAGGACAGCAAAGAGAGGATGCACACCGGTTTATCCCACCAGTCTGGGCAGGGTAAATGCACCCGGTCAGCTTAGCACTCCTATGGAAGCAGTCTGGATAAATACCTCAGTCCTCAGGTTGAATACCTCTAGCTTTAGCCAAATGTGGATCAGGGTTTAGGTACTGCCTGTCTCCTATGTCTTAACCGTGGCCCTATGCTGAGGCAACATTGCCTGTATGGAAAGATACTTCCAGCTAACTATCTAAAGATAGTAACTATCTAACTGGTCCTCGTTCACGGGGTCCCTGTCCCCGACTTCACTAGAGCAGATGGTGACTCTAGGGCAATAATGGCTTTACTGGGGCCTTGTTCTGATCCCAGGCTCAGTGGACCTTCACCTGAGACACAGAGGCAGCCAAAGAGGAAGACACACCCTCCTGCTAAACACTATATGAGAGTGCAAGAGGTGTGGTCAACCCAAATAACCAATAAGGCAAAAGAAAGGGGTGAAATAGATACATGGATCTCTGCCAAGTAACAGTGGAAATAAGGAAGTAGTAGGGTTTAAAGCCATAGGGGCAGTTTAATCCTATGGGTCCCTACAGTTCCCTACTAAATACACCACCTGTACTAGAAATAACAGTATTTGCAAATTATAATCTATTTTACTTATTGCACCCCTTATTCCACTCAAGATTTCAAGACAAAACTCAAATCAGTCCAAATTTTTCATGCCGGAAGGCAAGGCACATCTTCTGCAAGTGAAACCACTGTAGCTAAGCCTGTTTTTTTAATGCTAGTTTTTAGATCAGTTGAGTAAATTCTGCAGTGACCTGAAGCCGGCAATGGTCTTTAGTGTTTTTGTGACTTTTCAGTGTTCTTTTAAAGGTGTTGTTTACCTTTTTAAATTAACTTTTCATTTTCTGAGGCAATTTGCAATTGGTTTTCATTGTTTATGGTTTTTCAGTTATTTAGATTTTTGTTAAGCAAAAATCCAGTTTGAAATTCCAGTTTGGAATTTCAGCAGCTATCTGGTTGCTAGTCTAACACAGTTAACTAGTTAACTTAAGTACAGGTATGCGGAAACCTGTTATCCAGAAAGCTCCGAATTACAGAAATACCATCTCCCATAGACTCCATTATAAGCAAATAATTCTAATTTTTAAAAATGATTTCCATTTTCTCTGTAGAAATAAAACAGTACCTTATACTTGATCCCAAAACAATTCTATTGGGTTTAATTCATGTTTTATTGATTTTTTAGTAGACTTAAGGTATGGAGATCCAAATTACGGAAAGACCACTTATCCGGAATGCCCTTGGTCCCGAACATTCTGGATAACGGGTTCTATACCTGTATATGAATATTCACCCAATAGCTCTAGGCTTTGCAAGAGGTTAAACTCCTGACAGAAAAAATCTTTTGGATTGTACCAACATACTGAGCAGGAGTGCATGTATGTTTTAATGTTGATTAGCTTCTAATTAAGTTATAAATCATTTCTGATAGACCAGTAAACTTCTGTGTAAAAATCATAGCCAAACACTGAGCAGAATCTTTGCCATAATATTGTCTTTAATGGACTTTCCCAAACCCCCCTTGTATGTTCTGTCATTTGGTCTGATCCCTCCTCAGTGCATTAGCTCCACAGAAGAGGTAAGATGTCTGTCACTACTCTTATCACCTCAAAAGTTTTATATTTGATTTTAAAGCTTATTTCTTTACTGCAGCAACTTGCTTACCTCCAGCTATAGGAATTTCATGCTTTTAGCAGTTCTTGTAGCGTGTTTAGCATATTACCAAAAGTTTGTATTGAAGGCAGGCAGAGCACATGTATCCAAAATGGCTGCTATGGGAATAAAAATCTGTATATTTAATCCTCACACTGTCACCTGATTGTTGTGATCTGCCTATTGTACTGTGCTGAGATTGTTATGTTGTAATGTGTTATGTATTTTTTATGTATTTATGCTGCATTTCCTTCCAGTTTTATAAATCCTGTACAGGTATAGGACCCGTTATCCAGAATGCTCGGGATCAAGGGTATTCCGGATAAGGGGTCTTTCCGTAATTTGGATCTCCATACCTTAAGTCTGCTAAAAAAATTATAAAACATTAATTTACCCCAATAAGATTGTTTTGCATCCAATAAGGATTAATTATATCTTGGGATCAATTACAAAGTACTGTTTTATTACTACAGAGAAAAAGGAAATCAGTTTTAAAATTCTGAATTATTTGATTAAAATGGAGTCTATGGGAGATGGGCTTTCCGTAATTTGGAGCTTTCTGGATAACTGGTTTCCAGATAAGTGGTCCGATACCTGTAATATGTTAATGGGGATATGCTGAACTAACTGCCTGTTGTAATGTAGGTGGGCTGGTGGCCTTGTGATGTACCTAAACGTGGCAGTATTCTCCTTACTTTTTTACAGGTATGTTTATTTTCACTTTTTGAAATTTCTCTGTTATGTCAAATCCTCTAAATTAGTTGTTCTCCACCTGTGGGTCGCCTAAGACCATTGGAAAACACATATTTCCGATGGTCTTAGGAATAATTTTTGTGGGGGTCACCACAACATGAGGAACTGTATTAAAGAGTTGCGGCATTAGGAAGGTTTAAAACCACTGCTCTATATGATCACTGTTCTTGTTCTTTGACTTCTCAATGCATTAGCTCCACAGAAGCAGTGGGCTGTGGCCTTGTGATGATGACCAGATGGTCACATAGGGTGGTGCAATATAAAAGCAGGTTATACTAGGGTCTTGTTTACCTTAGCAACCAGGTAGTGGGTTAAACAAAAGACTAGAACATAAATAAGAAAAGGGCTGAATAGTAAGATAAGTAATAAAAAGACAGTAACAAAAATATAAAAAATATTGTAAGTACACAGAGCAATAGTTTTTGGATGTCAGGATCAGTGACCCCCATTTAAAAAATGTAGAAGTGGAAGGCAAATAGTTTAAAAACTATCAAAATAATAAAGATCAATTACAAAGTTGCTAGGAATAGGGCATACTAAAAGTTAATGTAAGGGTGAATCACCCCTTTAAGTTAGCATAGCTTAGTTAACAACCAAAAGTTCTCTAGCAGAACTGTACTCAGAAACAATTATGCATGCTTGTAGGAAGAAAGCTCTGGAATGGAAATTTGAACTGTGCAAAGTTTCTGTAGTATTTAATGATTTAGGGGAACAGACTACAATTCTGTCATAAAAACATGGATTCCAAACAATTGCTGGGGCACGCCTCATGCAATACACAAAGCATTGCCTTACATTTGTCTACTTGGAATTTATTGTGCTCATTCAGTCGTCAGCAACTGAGACAATGCCAAACCTTCCAAAAACTTTGGGAAATTTCCTTCATTTCATTTAGGTAGGCCTATAAGTCTTAAATAGCTGTCTGTGAAGGTTCCTTAGTTCTGTAGCCCCTGCCATTTATCTTCTTGTTGTACAGATGCTATGTTCCTATGCAGTGGCCAGAGCGCTAAGATCGAAACTTCCACTTCAGTAGTTTGCTTTTCATAGTAGAGAGATACCTATTATTATTATTTCTACTTGGACTGTTGTGCTCCAGTTTGATGACAGACAGCAGATTGGCTTTAGAGCAAACTCTGGGTATCATTTTATTTGATGAGTTAAAGGCCAGAAAGGATAAAATGGAGTCAAGGGGGGGTTCATGTGGGAAAGAGTGCAGGTATGTATCCAGTTGTTAGTTCTGTTCAGATCTAGACCTACTGGTGCTAATTCCCTACACAAAATCTGTAATGATTCTTTGTGGTCCATCACAAACTATTTGTGGCAGCTATGGCCATTAGGTTGCCATCTTGATCATGCACCAACAATCTCCTCTACTTTTGACTTTTTTTTATTGCAATTATTATAATTGTACCTATTATAAGTTGGAAATGTGTAATATTAAATTAGTCTACATGATTATGAGAAATATTGACCACTGCCATATGTGTGGCAGGACAGAAAACATACAGAACTGTGTGGCAGGACAGAAAACATACAGAACTGTTTAACACAAGGCATTATTCATTGACTGCCCATTAAAGAGAAGCATGGACTGTTCCATATCCCTGGAAGGCACAGCTACAAAATAATGAAAATGATGTAGCAAAACATTATTTAAATTGATGTAATAAAAAAAAAAACAAAGCACACAAACTTGCTTTGGGTTGATTAATAATGTCTGTATTTTGATAAATATATTGTCAGTGCTCTGGTAGACTGACAGTTGCAAAAGTCCTCCCAAGAATGATGTCTCCCGCTCTTGTGTAATGCATGAGACCCGTGCTTTTAGAAAGGGTTGTAAGTGTTGGCATTTTTTTCAGACTTCTGCTAATTTATGAAAACCTCCTAAAACATTCTTTATGCAGTGTGAAAAATACAATTAGTGTGTATTTTACTGGTGTGTCTTTTAAAGCACCAGCGCTCATTTCCTACACAAATGGTTATAAGCGAGGAAACAGTATAACTTAACTGTAAGGATATAATTTATATGGCACTTTTCTCCTGTGTGACTCAAAGCAAGCAAGGCAGCCATGATAGGTGCACTAACTATGGTGAGAGACCAGGAGACTAAGTAACTTGTCAGGGTCACGAAGTGTTGTCACAGAAAATCAAACTGGAATCTCTAGTATGAGATTCAACATCAAAGACTCATCACTTAATCTCTAGGCAAGTGATCCCCAACCATTGGCTTGTTGTTGCTCCTAGTGTCCCCAAAGCAGACGGTTACTTTTGAATTCCTCACTTGGTGGCAAGTTTTTATTGAATTAAAACAAAATGTACTACCAATCAAAGTCTCCTGTAAGATGACAGTGTGCATGGAGGCTACCCAATCACAGCGCTTATTTAGCACCCATGAACTTTTATGATGCTTCTATTGCTCCCCCAGTCTTTCTACACTTGGCTTTGGTTCATGACTAAAAATGTTGGGGACCCCTGCTCCAGGCCAACTCCTCCTTAAACACTTGCCACGCCTCGTGTTCAAAGGTTAATAGTAAGTCTGCGGCATCCCCTTAATCACTTGGGATTTCTTCTCCTCCTTTAACCCACTCAGCCCACTCCCTTAGGAAGTTACTTTGGCTCTTGGCTAAATGAGCATGCTCAGTTTTTCTCAACTCAGGTTACCAAACACACCGTCCAGTCTAGCAGTCAATGAATAGATCCTTTTTGTAGAACTAAAGCTGTAGCAACAAGCACTGGAAGAAATACTGAAGCGATAAAAATCTGTTGGAGAGCTGCTTCTTCTTGGGACATTCTTCATAAAAGTTATGTTTATATTCTTCAATATGTTAATATTCACTCAAAATAAAATGCCTGTGACTGACAGAGATGCTGTTACAGAGCCATGCAGCAGCTGCAACATTTTAAGATGTTTTGCAAGGAGCTCTTAAAGGTTTAATATGGTGCCCTGTACTTATAACAGGCAGCATTTATGTGGATGATCTGATGGGAGTTTCTTTCTGTTTCGCCAACTTGGAAAACATAATTAACTCCGTGACAAACTTACAAAAAAAAAAAGTTAAATAATATTTATTCTCTTTAATAAGGTTAATTTTTTGGCTTTATTAGGTGTGGAATCCAGAAAATATTTGCAATATTAATTTAGAGCAGAATAAGTAATTTGTAATGCATAAAAGTTTCACAAGCACAGTTTCAGTCACGTTAAGTTGGATTAGTCAAAGACGTGCCTACTGTATATACCTGATTGATTTTAGTTGGGGTAGAGGCAGTGGGCATGCCCAGTAGGTACCTTTTTGTCATCTTGATTGTCGGAGAGAGCGTTCAGAAAGCAGAAGGAGGCAGAGATTCACACTAGACAAGAAAGTCAGTAAAAGAGATGCAGTTCAGCTGCTTATAATAAAGATACAAAATAAACCTTCTTGCAGGGAGAAACGTATGTTATTCTAGGGGCTGCTTAGAGGAATTTTAGGGCATTTTTTTTTTTAAAAGGCTTATCTTTTAAAGCGACCCCACTTTTCGAAAGAAATGTGTCAATTTACTTGGGCTTATGTAATGTAAAAAAAGTGCAAGAACACTATATGAACTTCCTGTCCCCTTGAAGCCCTGTTGCTATTGCCTTGTTGGTGGTACCTCCAGGGTTCCCCTGCATCAATAGACACAGCTGAACATATTTGGCATGAAAGGCAGGAAAAAGGTAGAGGCACCAAGCTTAAGATGTGCATGTTAATGCAAATACCCTAAATTATTGGGATTTTTCACGCAACAGACTAATTCAACTTAATGTGACTGTAACTCTGCTTGTGAAACTTTTATGCATTAAAAATTACTTATTCTGCTCTAAAAAATATTGCAAATATTTTCTGGATTCCACACCTAATAAAGTAAAAAACTTAACCAAGTAAATTAAGAGTAATTTTAGAGTATTTTTTTTTTAAAAGGTTTATTTATTCTTTAGTGACAATATTCTGGATATGTATTAATACCAGTGATCAAATTTCTTTCCTTTAAATACAAAAACATCCTTTGAAAGCACTCCATAAAATGTTTTTGATAATTATAGGGACAGAGTTTTTTTTTTTCTACCTGCAAAACAAGATTTCATACACTTAAAGGCTTCCTTTCTTTTAATCTAGTGGTGGCTGTGTGTCCTCTGAATATATATTAGTCTAGTGTTAAGTGACTTTAATAAATACATTTTCCTACAGTTACCATCTAACTCACCTGCATGACTGAATGTGGTTCAGCTGAAACATGCTTGTTGTAAAACTATTGCTGAGCATGTTCATCTCTCTGGGAAAATCCTTTTCACTTTGCTGTATTTACATTGCCTTTGCAGTGGGCTTATTACTGACAGATAATTTCACCCTGGTGTTTAATTGAGGTTTAAGCAATATAGTACAGCACTTTGGGATAAAGATACAGCAGAAAAGACCTGCACTAGATGCCAGGATAGCAAATACCTCTACAGCGACCATGTATTTGCCTTTAGCACTCAGATAGGCTGGGATAAAGGAGATCCAGACACTGCAAAAGAGCAGCATGCTGAATGTGATATAATGAGCTTCATTAAACCTATCAGGTAGTTTCCTCACCAAGAATGCCAGGGCAAAATTAAAGAGTGACAGAGTGAGAATATAACCATGTGTTGTATAAAATCCCATGCTGGAAGCTGCAATGCACTGCAGGATGATTCTGTCAGTGTAAGTCTTTGTGTCTCTGTTGGGGAATGGGGGGAATTGAACCAAAGACCACGTGCAAATACCAAGTTCCACCAAGGTGCACAGAATGATAATAAAGGCGGATAATTTCTTCCCAGTCCATTTACTCAAATTACTGCCAGGTTTTGTGGACCTGAAAGCTATTAGAACTGTTATTGTCTTTGCCACAACTGAAGAAACAGCCACTGTGAAGATGAGGCTGAAGGCAACTTGTCTCAGTAGGCAAATCTCAGTAGTTGGGGGGCCAATAAATGAGAAGGTACAGAGAAAAGACAGCATGAGGCAAATGAGGAGAGTGTAGCTCAGATCTCTGTTATTGGCTCTTACTATAGGTGTGTCCCTGTATATAATGAAGATCATTAAAACGGCTAAAGTCATAAAGATAAGTAACAGGGCAAAGGCTTCTAATGTGGCTCCCAACACATCTTGACTTGACATGAAATCAATTTTCTTCCTTACACAAGTATCTTTTTTTGAGTTTGGCCATTCTTCTTCTGGACACGACATGCAGGTTTCCATATCTGAAACAAAGACATAGGAATTCAAACACTACTATAAATTAGTTACACATTTTTAAACTATTATTTAGGTCATTTAGCATGAATATGAAAACAATTCAATTTAATATAAGTTGTTTGCTGAGTACTCCTCTATCCCAGAGATGTTTTCAGACATAATATCTCATTGCATTTCAGATAAGGCTAGCCAAGCCCAGAGGGCCTTAAAGAAAAATGAAAGGCTCATAAAGAGTTAATCTCAAGCTGCAGGCATACCTTCAGTTCTCTCAATAGTGCCCTTAAGTCTCCCTATATTTCTCCTGTTCAGGTGATCAGAAGCCTCATAGGAAAAAAAAAAAAAACGCAGAGCTCTGTAAAGAAAGTTCCCATAATGCCACGCTCCTGTACCAAGACCAAGACTGATGTACATGCTCAGTGTGTAAGACTATGAGGAAGTTTCCTGCTGATTGGCTCAAATCACACGTTCCAAAGGGGAGAGTGAGTTCTTAGCATTCTTGAGGGAGGGGGAGCAGGAGAGGGGAAAGGAGAGAGCTGCATGTCTCTGGCACAGGAAAACAAAGAGACAACAAATCCTGTTTCTTTTGACAGAGAACTCAGTGCAGCGTTTCTGTGAGTGTTTAAGGCTGTATTTACATAGATCTTTCTGATAAAGCTTACTTAGTTTTTACCTTTCCTTTTCCTTTAAGGAACATCACACAATAATAATGTCATTATAATTGATTTTACTAACACATTGTAAAATAACTATATTATTATATTTTGAGCATTTCAAAGATAGTTGTCTGTATTTCTTATTTGATGCAAGCTTTAGAACTTCACAATCACACTATGAAATCCAAACAACTTGAGGGAGTGTTCCATAAGTTAAACAGACATGGCAGAGAAAAAAATTACAAAAAGTATAAATGTTAGGAATAGCAGTACCCAAACTCACTAGGTGAAAGTATGTAAACAGAGCCATTCAGACCCAGGGGGAGTAATATCAATTTGTGGCCACAAAGAAAGTAGGGAGAGGAGTAGGAAGCCCAGATCCCCACTGACGTTGGGCAGTCTGTTGGAAGAGATGGCATCAACGTGTTCTTCCTTTTGCCAAAAAAAAGAGTCAAAGGCAATTTTCACAGCTTTACTTACTGGTTACATTTGAAATTTCTCCCTCTGCGCAGGGAATGCAGTCATAGCAACATGATGGATTTCCCTCTGGAATAACTTTCCTATATCCTGGGGAGCAGCTTTCACTACAGGTAGAGTGGGGCACCTTAAAAAAAAATTCTGATATTTTTCTTAGCTTATTTTTTACAAAGGAATAAAATAAATAAAAAATTCAGATAAACGTGTTTTGTGCCATGTTTTGCAAATGTCTTACGATTGTATAATCATACACAGAAAGAGCATGGACCCTTTTATTGCCTTAAACCATTGCTAAGATGGAACTTCACTTCCACTTACCAAATACAGCTATAAATAAGACCAAAGTTTTATGCCTCTGTTTAAAGTTAATGCTGTTCCACAGCAAGGGGTGGTTCACTTACAAGTTACATTTCTCTCACGTCTAAGGGGGACACAGGAACAGTGGGGTAAAGGGCCCCTCCCACCAGGAGGCAGGACACTGCAGTAATGTAAGAATTGTAGCCACCCCTTGTCCCTTTATCCCCCCCTTGCTCTGCGATCAGTTTTTTTTTTGTGTCCTCATCACAGGAGGTTAGGGCTGGAACCTAGAACGCCCTACAAAAGGACAACATCGGTTGGTGCTTAGCACTGACACCTGGGGTGGGACCTAAGCCAGTCTTCTTCCTGTGCTCTAAGTGTCAGCCCCCTCCAATGGACTCCCCTCTCCTGTGCCCTTCTGGTCGGCTATACAGAGCAGGAAGGCCCCCTTTTGGGGAGCATGCAAGACAAGTGTGTTGCACCAACTCTTGTATCTGGTAAGCTATTGCAACCCGAATGCATCCCCTGAATATCCCCCTACCCCAGCCTTCACTCATTCAGCACCGCACACGCGCACACTCAATGATGTCATCGGTTCGTGCATGAGCGTTTCTCTGCTAAAACACGGTGTGAAAGTGGCGGTCCTACACGCCTCCTCCATTTCGCGCCCATTTGCTCCGCACTTTGGGGACACAAGTCTGCAGCTCTCTCCCGTGCCCTCCTTGCTCTAGCAGGTATCCGGTACTGTAAAGTACATCTGCATCTGCTCTACATTATGGCTGAAGGTAGGGGGGATTTATTTACCAGGGGAAGTAGGCAAATCCCGATGGTAGTTATCTTTTTTGCCTGCACTAAGTGCCTTACATAATTTACGGAGGGCCAGGCTAACCCCATTTGCTCATCTTGCAGCACAAGGGTTGCCACAACTTCAGAGCCCCCTGAATCGGGTGCCTCTGATCAATTACAGACAGGCTCTTTGCAGTCTGGAGCACCAGCTCCACAGGCCTCCTCTGATGCGCCAGCTTGGACCATCTGCCTTTTCAATCCCTCCAATCCATACCACAGCTTGCTTTCTCTATTGATGCTTGGCAGATTGGCTGAGGCTCCATCTACCACAAATAAGCGCAAGCGTGATTTTGGTAGGAAAGAAGCCCCCCTAAAACTACTTTCCTTCAGCCCCTCCCCATGTGAGGGTAAGGCCAGTGAGGGGGAGGTATTTTCCTCAGAACATTCAGATTCTGAAGGGGGTGATACTTCTATGGACTCTACTTCTAATGAAGACCATCCATCTTATAAAAGCAGAGGTATTGCAGATTCAGGAACCAGATTCTGCCACAAGGTCTTTTTTAGAGACATAGTAAGGTCTCGGGGGCCTTCCCAGGCCATGAGCAACTTCAAGCAGTTATTCAGAATGAATGGGAGACTCCTGAGAAAAGATTTCAGGCTTTTTAACATTTAACCAAGCAATATACTTTTCCTATAGAGTTTGTTGACAAATGGACCACCCCTTTGGTGGTTGATGCTCCTGTGTCCAGGTTATCTAAAGCTACAACCCTTCCAGTTCCAGACACATCTGCCTTGAAAGATCCAACAGATAAGAAGCTTGAGGCCTCCTTTTCTTTCTCGGGGTCAGTGATACTCCCAATCCTGGTTTCTGCCTGTGTTAGAAGAACCATTGAGGCCTGGGCCAACATTCTGCTTCACTTAACGCAGAAGGCTCAAATTTCTCAATTAGTATCTTACATACTTGAAGCCAACTTCTTTGTGACCAAGTTAGTGGCTCGCTCCTCAGCACTTTCTATGGCATCCCATATCAGATCTCTCTGGCTCAAGCTTTGGTCGGCCAACCTCCGCTCTAAAAAATCCCTAATTTCCATTCCCTTCAAGGGATCTAGACTTTTTGGGGAGGAGCTAGGGCAGATCATCTCGCAAGCAACTGGATGGAAAAGCACACCTCTCCCCAGAACAAACCAAAGCCTAGTTTTGGCCCTAAGAGAAGCGGCTCCTTTCGGGGCCAAACCTTCCGTAATTTCAAGAATAGCTCTCCCTCTCGAACCTCTACCTCATTCAAGCAGCGTCTTTCCTACAAGGGCAAATTCACACAGCACAAGCCCTCTGGAGAGAAAAACACCTCATCATGATTACAAGGTGGGAACCTTGGAGGCGCGGACTCTCGGGGGAAGACCTTGTTTTCTTGCAAAGACCGGGGCACTGCACACCTCGGACTCCTGGATGTTAGACACAGTATCATTTGGTTATCGCCTCGAGTTCCAGCACGCTCCTCCTCCACGACATTTCTTCTGTCAAAACTTCCCTCACAACCAACCAAGAAGGAGGCCTTCTTGGCAATCATCCGCTCCCTAACAGACACAGGGGTCATCATCCTAGTTCCTCCTTCTCAACGTTTTCACAGGTTCTATTCGAACCTCTTCATCGTGCCCAAGAGGGACGGGACTTACCGCCCTGTGTTGGATCTCAAGAGGCTGAACAAGCAGATCTCCTATCACCGCTTCAAAATAAAATCACTTTGTTCGGTGATTCGGGCCATGGAACCTGGGGAATACCTGGCATATTTGGATATCAAAGATGCCTACCTCAATGTTCCAGTGTTCCCTCGGCATCACCAGTTCCTGAGATTCACATGTCTATAACTCTGTATTTAGACGACGTCCTCATCAAGGCTTGTTCCAAAGACCTGGCATAACAACACCTTTAATTAGCCATACAAAGTCTGCAGGAATTCTGCTGGATGATCAACACCCAGAAGTCCTCTCTTCTTCCCAGCCAGAGCACGACCTTTCTGGGATTGAGATTTGACACTTGTCAACAGAGAGTGTTTCTCCCAGAGGACAAACAGCTGAAACTACAATCCTCCATAATGCGCCTTAAAGTATCTCAGAACCCTACTGTTCAGACATGCATGAGAGACCTCGGTCTGATGGTCTCAGCCATAGAAACTCTTAATTCACCTCTGCCCACTTCAGGCAACAATTCTGTAAACGGACAACACCACTGCCGTGGCCCATATCAACCGTCAGGGAGGCACACGGAGCAAGATGGCAAACAAAAAAGTAGCACCCATTCTGCACTGGGCAAAAGACAATGTTCCACAGCTCTCTGCCATTCAGATTGCCGGGGTAGCCAACTGGGAAGTGGATTATCTCAGCAGGCACCGAGTGGATCCCAGGGAATGGGAACTACACCAAGATGCCTTTCAAATGTTAGTTCGCAAGTTGGGGGAACTGATGGCCACCAGGTTTTTCACACGGTATCGGGACCCTCTAGCAGACAGTATAGATGCCATGACAATACCCTGGTGCTTCCACCTGGCTTACGTATTTTCACCTCTTCCAATGCTTCCTCGAGTACTCAAAAAGATTTGCAGGGAAGAGGCCATGGTCATTGTGGTTGCTCCGTGCTGGCCAAGGAGATCCTGGTCCTGTTCCTGGTACTAGCAGGACGATATTCTTTCCAAAGGTCCTATTTGTCAGCAGAATCCTCACCTCGCATTAATGGGATGGCTCTTGAAACCACAATTAAAAGGGAGAAGGGCTTATTCAAAGAGTTTATCCTGACCATGCTGAAGGCATGAAAGCCATCAACATCCAAAGCCTACCACAGAACATGGGACTGTTACCATTCCTGGTGTGACCAGCAGAATCTAGATTTTAGGGAATACAACATTCTGGCAGTTCTTGACTTCCTACAAGCTGGGTTGGCCAAGGGACTCCATATAGGATCCCTGAAGACACATGTCTCTATTAGTGGTTCCTTCAGGCCCTAGAAAAGGTATCTTTGCTACCAAAACCACACTAGCTTGTTGGATCAAAGAGACAGTTGGTCCTACCTGGCACAAAAGAGAATGCCACCCATACGACTGCAAGCTCATTCTACTTCTCATTCTACTACTAGCTTCTTGGGCTCATAGAAATTTTGCATCAGCTGATTTTGCAAAGAGGCTACCTGGTCCTCCTTACACACTTTTACATGATTTAATCAATTCAATACTTACCGTTCCACGGAGGCGGCCTTAGGCTGAAAGATCCTCCATACGGTAGTTTCCTAAGGAGTTCCTCCCTCCCTTGTCTGGGGCATCTTTGGTATGTCCCCACTGTTCCTGTGTCCCCCTTAGATGTGAGCGAAAGGGAGATTTTTGTACTTACAGTTAAATCCTTTTCTCTCCAGTCATAAGGTGGACCGAGGACTTCCCCCCGGAACTCTTCTGTTCATATTTTCAGCCGTATATGTAGCATAGTTCGCTATAGTTATGTTCCTGTTTGAGTTTGCTACAAACTGAGTGCCAATTCTTAGCAATGTTTTAAATAACCTTCATTTTTCATTGATTTTGAATGACTGGGCTTGTTCTTCTGACTTGTTCCAGCTTTCAAATAGGGCTCACTGACCCCAAAAGCCCATAAACTATTGCTCTGCCAGGCTACATTTGTATTGCTGCTGTTATTTTTTATTGCTTATCTTTCTATACAGGGCCTCTCCGATTTATATTCTAGTAATTCAAACCACTGCCTGGTTGCTAAGGTAATTTGAATATAGAATAACTATTTCTGACCCCTTACATCCTGCTCAGTGGAGCTTCAGCTGCCCAGCTACTCTGCTCTTGCTCCCTTCCACAACTTACACTGTGCGCCACTGAATCTGGCCTACTACTAGGTAGGGTTGATAATAGTCACAGTCAAGGACCAGATAAATCAATAAATAAAAAATACAATTGTCAGGACAGTAAAGTTAAGAGCACAAAGTCACACTATGCAGGCAGCACGGGGAAGTTTAAAGTTCACCTTTTAGGTTTTCAGTGCCTCATGTGGTCTGGATCCTATACAGTAGACATGGATAGCGGAGAAGACTATTGGGGAGAAGATTTCCTTGTCAGTACTGTGGTCCCTTAACTTGGCTGCTCATACTAGCTAAATCTATCTGTCTCACTTACTTACTTAGAAAGTGATATTACAGTTATTAACCAGTGTCTGCACCTCATTAAATGGGGTCCCTGCTCCTCGAAACCACAAGGAACTTGGAAGCACAGCCTTACTGGGGTCTTACTCCCATGCTCCCTGAAACATCCACCTAGTTGAACTGATACACGCCAAAAGAGAAAGGACTACCCCTAACCAAACACATATACCAAAGTGTGGCAGGAAGTGGTCATAAGACTATGGGTCAATAATAAAGATATGCTAAATAGCAAAATAGAGAAATGGGCATCTATTTAGAAGCAGAATAAGTACCTTCAATTTATAGTACTTTTGCAGATTGCAACAAATAAGTAAGCAAGTAAAAAGCTGAGCAACAGACGTTTTGGGGAAAATACAGGGGAAAGTACAGGGGAAAATAACGCAATAATGCCCTGTTTTGTAGAAGGTGGGGTTGCACGCTTGGGTTAGGTGGGTTACAGAGCACCTTAGATCAGTACTGTCTTGTCTCCTGAATAAGGATACCAAGTAATCCACCATAAACATAGTTTTATTTATACCCAGTCTATGAACACAGGCAAGGAAATTGTCTGACTACCCTACTGGAACTTTAAGCTAAAACATCATCATTGAGAGCTGATTGTTGTCTCTTTTTATACAAAGCAAAGATAAGTTACTTACCCCATTTGTTTTTGTTGCCCATGTTATATCCCTGTCATTAATAGTAAACTGGTGTGTCCCACTGGCAGACATACGATAGTGCCCAACTTCAGTGACTGCTACCGTTTCATTAGGGTGCTGCACCCAGTTTAACAGATCCATTTGTGCTGGCCGGTTTCCTTCTTTATCAAATAGAATCTTATCTCCAGCAGACGTGATAAACCTCACACTTTTCAGGTACTGGCTCAACTGAGATGTGCAGAAATGGATTAATAAAATGCAATTAATAGCAGCAATGGTTGAGTAGTACAATAGGTTATTAAATATTACAAGTGAATATTTGAGATTTATGCTAAAGATAAATCATGGCAACAGTGGTGATTTGATTTATTGATGCATTAACAGTGAAAGAAATATAAGAATTTTTTTGGGTCAGCTTTAAAGTTATGCTACATTTGTCCGGTGACCATATGTCCAACTCCTACTCTCCCACTATATGGGTTCAAGGAACCAGTTCTGTAAATTAGACTTAGATAGTAACATTCTATCTTAATTCTTTAGGGGAGTATACTGTATAGAACACATGTTCCTAGTGTGATTCTGCAGTAGGATCTGGACTTGAACATTTTTTCTATATTTATTTGGTTGCTTTTATCCTTATTACTATAGATTTTTGTGACTAAGGGGCAGATTTATTAACATTCTCATTGTTGTGGTTTTTACATAGTTACATAGTTACATAGGGTTGAAAAAAGACCAGTGTCCATCAAGTTCAACCCATCCAAGTAAACCCAGCACACCTAACCCACACCAGAACCAGGATTAAACTCACTTTGTGATTTATTAAAACAGCCTTTTAAAAAAGGCACAAACTAAAATAAATGCAGAAAAAAACGTGAAAAACTTGAGTTTATATTCTGGCACAAATGAAAGTGTCAATAAATACCTGGAAAACTCTAAAACCACGAAGGAAAGAAAGGTCTTCTACATGTAAAAAGGACACCGGCCATTGACTTCTACATGATATCAACAGTGTTTAAATGGATTCTTTTTTTCGGATTGTTGCAGTTTTGTCACTTAATTAAAAAAAAAAATCTGACTGGAGGAGTAGCAATTGAGTACTACTACTTCTCTATCGTTGTTAAGAGATGCTGGGTATATTGATTATCAGCATATAAAAGGGCTCATTTACATCTGTAGCGGCATTGGGACAACTTGTGCTTTTTTCCTGCTGTTGGGTCAAAAACCACTTTTATTAAAGGTACTTGTGTCCAAATACACTCTTTGTACTTCTGTATAATTGAGCTCAACACTGCTGAGTCCTTCCTGCCTTCCATTCTGAATTGGGAGCTATTGAACCAATTGATGCAGAAAAACCCTAGAGGTACCACCACCTCCAGACCAGAAGATAGCTCCAGAGTTCCATCAGCACCCTGCATAAATATACGCATCACACTTGTGCCTAAAGTATCATTTACAGACATCACTTGACCACCAAACACTAGAAATGGTACAAGCATCATTGAAAGGTATTGGAAGTGGACGTCCAACATGTACAACTAGGAGAGTAACCAGAGGACTATTTGTTTATGGTGAGCCATAAAAACCAAATTAATTATGTACTTAAGATTTAATTTCCACTTTTTAAAAAATCTTCTGGTTTATAAATTGATACATTTAGAGCCATATATCAGAAACTGCAGAAACGGGCAGGGGGCATATAAAGATGGATGCATCAGATCTGGCTTTGTGCAGGCCAGTGCACTATACAATGCCATCAAATTTTTTCATTCTTTTTTGTGTTCTATTTAAGATTCATGAGTTCAGGTTTAGGAGAAGCAAGGGGACAAAGTACATTAAATTTCCTGGTAAATGGTTTAGAGGCCTCATGTCAAATTACCTTTAAAAGAGACATATCTTATAAAACTAAGAATGTACTAGTGCATTATAGTTCTCTAAATATAAAAGGATTGTGTTATAAAAAAAAGTTGTGCTTTGGACTGATTTATTGAGAAATTCCACCAAACCCACTAGTCCCGCCCATCTGTTCCACTTCCTGCTGGCTGAATTCTCTGGATGTGCAGAGCAGCTGGTGGCACTCAGTACACTGCACTGAAGGATAAGAACCAATCAGCAGCTAGGCTGGCTGATAGGGAACTGAAGTCTGTTTTTGCGTGTGTGACTGCAGGGCTGTGATTGGCTATCCCCCTTCTGCTGTGCTTCTGGCAGGGACAGTTAGGACACACCCAGCCTTCATTTGAAACACAGACAGAGAACTGATAGGATCTATAGGGAGCTCCAATAAAGGGGCCATTTTTGCCGACAGTATTCAATTTTAGCCAAAAGTGAAACCAGCACCATTTATTTATAATTGCCTAAGAAATTATTTTTTTTCCATTTATCCAATATGTCTCTATTAAGTGCCTTAAGAGGTAATAATCATGTGTTGTAGCATACAGTACGCCGTTACCCATAGCTATGAGCAGAAAATACCAGAACACTTGCTTACTTTCAAATAATTGACCCTATGAAGATCTAATGCTGAAAATGTTTGTTTCTGGAAATGATCTAATAGCAACTGGTGTAAAGCATGTGCCAGAGCATATACAGCTATGTACACATTGTATGTAAGTCTGAAATTGTCAACATCAAAGTGAAATGCAGATAAACTTCTAAAATATTCATATCCAGAGCAGGTAACATTATCTTCAAATTCACTATAAGGAATAAAACAATTAAATATGTGTTGCCACAAATTCTTCAATATATAATATGGGTGTGTGTCTGGCGTCACTCTGTAAAGAAATTCCTTGAGGCCTGGAATGGCGCCTTTAGAAGGACGGAGCAATAAACAAGCACTGATGGGAGGTAACTTAAACTCAGGATAAGGAAATGCGGCGGCAGGCAAGCAGTCAATAAGTATCAGGACCTTCTCCCTGATCATGGGACCAAGAATTTCTCCAAATGATGATAAATGCAATGTATACTCTGTGGGGAAGTTGACAATGATCACTTTGGCTAAAGACTTAACTATCATATCCATCTCTTTCTTATAGTATAGCATATCTTTTTTCTTTCCCAGTGACAGCTTGAGTACATAAGCAACACAGTTCCCACTTGCAACAATTCTGTCTCTTAGGTCCTCACTGGATCTCTCATAACTGTCCTCTGTAACTGTCATAATCCCAACCCAAGTCCAACCAAAGTGTATCAGCAGCATGGCAATGGCTTCATTCTCGTCTCTATAGTTGTGAATGGTACGGAAAAAATATGGAAACCTCGTCTTGTCATTAAAAATAGTATCGGTGGCTCCATAACTGATCTATGAGGTGAAAGAGAATATTTAAAGGGGAACTCCACCCAAACACAACTTATGCAATATAGATCAGTTAAAAAATATTCAGGCTTTTCATGATTTTTAATGTAATAATATGGTGTGGAACAGTTCTCTAAACCTGGCCCCCTGTTCTTCTGCTGATCTGGTTGACTGCTTTGAGACTCAAAAAGAATTTAACAGTTATCGACTATCCTCAGCCTACCTTCAGCCTGCATCCTCCAATTCCCTGCACACGTGATTTCAATAAATTAAGGGACATTACAATCTGTGTTGGATTGGGGCTCACCAGAAAACCTTAGACCCTACGTCCTGTCTCTAAACTATTTTTTCTCCTTTCCTCACCAACCTTTTTATGCTCCTAGTTTCTTATTTACACGATAGCATCTTTTTTACAATTCCCCTGCCAGAATTTCAAATGATGCAGAAAGTGAACAACTGTTCTGAAGCAGGGTTTCAGTATAAAAAAATGTTTTTTTTAAATACTTTTTGAGGAAATGCATTGATAGGTATTTTAGGGGTTTCTGTGTTGTTTCTGGGTCTGGGGTTTCAGAGTTCCCTGGTACTTTTGGCCCTCAGCTACCTCTGTATTGTTTCTCACAAGCCTCCATACTTCCCATGACCCTTCTAGTAGCCTTGCATGCACTGTATAGTCTTCATATTGCGTCTAATGCTATCAAACAGAGACCAACTTCATTATATGCCAGTTGCCATTACCTGTGGGTAGTGATAAACTTGCAATATATTTGAAATGATTAGAGATGAAGAAGAGTAGAGATCTCCAATGAAAGCAATGGCCTTTCCCTGCTGGCGGCAGTTATAATTAGGATAGAGTGGATTCACTCCAGATAAACCCTGTAAGGTTGTCTCCACAGCTCCAAAATCCATACTGCAGGTGTCAAATATGTCATAGCCCAGGGAAATATTGGGTAAAATAGCCATATTCATGTTTATCTCATTCACCGCATATTCAAAGGTTAAAAAGTGTCTAATAAACTGTGTGGAAAAACTAAGAGAAAGATTGAATGCAATTCAGTACTCCACCCTTTCCCATAATAGGCCTCATACTGCTTGATATTATGGATGCATTTAACCACATGGATGGATGTTCATGGACAACTTTTAACTGACAGGTCTCACACTGCTTGATATTGTGAATGCACCTCAACCACATGGAAGGATTTTCAAGGAAGACAATCAACCACAACCAGTAAGTAACATGATCAGTGTCCGTTAGTGAGTTAGTGAAAATTATACATATACATTTATTACTAGTTAATTAACTGATACCATGAAAATAAATGATATTAATTGTCGGTTATTCATTTGATAATATCATGATATATTGGCTTTAGTATTACAATTTAATGACTGTTTATATAAACTACTTAATAATAGTTTAATAGTTATTGGTTAATTGGTTATTGATTTTACAGTGTAGGGTGGTACTTGTGGCCCCTGTTTTTAGAATAAGCCGTTAGAGCAAGCAGTTTATCCAAAGTTAACATAGACATGCACTGTATTTAAAGTGTGCTGGTCTTTGTGTTGATAAGAAATTTTATGTCTCATGAAATCATTATAAATTCAATAAAGTTCTCCTATAATACCTTCCAGCAACTAAGAAAATACCACCTCAATGAAAGAACTCTTTAGCTAACTCCTCCCAAAGGGCCTTGGGGATTTTCCTTTGGTGTGCCAATCAGTCTGAAATAGCTGTGTCTGTGGAGGTTCCCTAGGTCTTTAGCCTTTCCATTACTAACATTTGACTTATTGCTGGAGAAATGCAATGTTCTTGTGGCTCAAGTTCTGAGATCAAAACATCTACTTCAGTATTTTTTTTTCTTAGAGATCAGAGGTCTCGTCATATTAGCTAGATATCAATTTTTATTGCCTCAATTTGGGCTGTTTTGCTTAAGTGTGTATTGTTAATGACAGACATCAGTTTGGCATTAGAGGAGTCTCAGGGTGTCTAGTCAGTATTTGGTGTGTTGAAGGCTAGAAACCAATTTTTGGTTCTGTTCTTGCCCCTCAGGCTAGTAAGTGTAATGATACCTTTTGGCCTAACACAAACTATTTTTGGCAGTCATTGGCAGTTAGGTAACCATCTTGGCAAAGCCCCTAGAATTTCCACTGCTTTTGACTTCCTTTTATTGCTTTCACTGTATTTGATTACCTACGGTAAGTGTAAAATTAACAATATTAAATTAGTCAACATGTTTATAAGATATATTGACCACTGTCATCTGTATGAGGGCAGAAAACATACAGAGCTGATGAACCAAAGGCATCAGTCATTAACTGCCCATTAAAGGAAAGCATGGACTATTCTTTATTTCTGGAAAACACAGCTCCAAAACAATTAAAATATAATGTATTTAATTTGAAGCAATAAAGGGAAATACTCACAAAGTACATGTGCCCTTTCTGGGGTGATCAATGTCTGTATTTTCATAAACATATTGTTCAATATTCTGGTAGAATGACAGTTGCAAGAGTCCTCCAAGGATGATGTCTCCTGCTCTTGTGTAATGCATGAGATTTGTGTTTTTAGGAGGCTGACATACATTATTGGATGCTGCTATTTCAGAAGCTTTGCAAAATATCATCAGAGGAGCACCTACTTTCTGCAGTTGCCTGTTCCTGCAATTAGATACATATGTTCACTGTTTAGGCTAGGAACAACAAAAATCAACTGGGTTTTTTTTATGAAAGTCTCAAGCATCAGCAATGAATCATTTCAATTAATTGGATAACTATACATACATATACAGTTTATAAAGGGCTTCATAACTAAATGAGAAAAAGCATGATTTAAAGACGGTGACCATTAATTAATAAGGAAAAACTCAGCTTCCGGTCTGAGCAGCAATCGGGTAATTGGCAACCTGTATGCCAGCCCATGCCTTATAGAGAACTCACAGGAGCCTAATTGTGACCCATAACATATTTTACTGTTAAACAAACAGAGCCAGTCATTCATGACCTGCAAGCTGTAGCTGCCGCAACCCTGTATAGAGAACAAGTGGATGGACTAACAAGTGCGCAGGGAGAGCTTAAAGGTGATCAAAGCCTGACAATTCACAGATTCACTCTGAGATACGTGACCTGAATGATCACAGCATGTCATGGAGAGCAGCTACAGCAGTGAATGAGAAATAGATTTTTCAAGAAAAATCCAACTCATTAGTAAATTTAACCATCGACAACCTCAATGCTACTATGGATTATTTCTCTGTAAGAAAGGTAAGAACTTCAAACAATACCCTTATTAATTTGATTGAGCCAGAGGACTGTAAAAACTCTTATCATGACGAAACTGATTTATGACAGACTACTAACTACAACCAAATACGATCCTCACAGTCTGTTATCACTAATTTTGGCACAGCAACATAACCCTCTTGAAAGTCAAGGCTCCCCTACAGAAAGGTCATAAGTACAATCAACTAAGCCAAACCAGATACCACCATTACTTCTCCACCATTCAAACAAAACTACCTCAAAATGAGGAAATCAGGCTGGCACTAGAAAAAAACGGATCAATCAGTCAGCAATTGGTGCAGTTAAAACAAGTTCACTTTTATTCAAATACAAAGCATCTCAAACATGGACAGCCTGACGCGTTGCGTGACAAAAATGGGCACTTTACCATATGTAAAAGATTATTTTGAAACAACAGTATTGAAAGCCAAAACAACCAATCACATTGAAGATTTAAATAACCAATAACATAACCTAATCTATTCACCAATCAGATAACAGTTCTCATAAAAGGTGAACGGGTACATGTTATAAGTATTGACAGTTGTTTGAGAAATTGCTTTAGCGATTAGTACAATTTTTAGTAGTAGAAGTAATTAAGCTCAAAATTAAAAAGGGCTCAATATAAAACAACCAATCACATTGAAGAATGTAATAAGCAATAACATAACCTAATCTATCCACCAATCAGATAACAGTTCTCATAAAAGGTGAATGGGTACATGTTGTAAGTATATATACAATTGTTTGAGATTAGAACAATTTTTCAAATAAGTAGAAGTAATAAAGCTTAAAAATAAAAAGGGCTCCTCAATACTATTTACTTATAAAAGTAAACAATTTTTCAAATATATAAACAGGTGTAAAGCAGTATACAGTGCAATTAAAGGAACAGATTATATGTTTTAGACAAAGCATGAAACATTGTATTCAAAATTTATACCCAAAGGTAGTCTTGTACCTATGTGAAAAATCCAAAAATACTCATTTTTAAGTAGTTTAATGTATTTACACCTCTATTACCTGTACCGATGCTTTCTACACCCCTCACTGGGAAGAATTGTAAAGATCGATTCGTACAATCCGCAAAGTGTCTGGCTACAGTGGTTTCAGAATTAACATTCTTTATGTTTAGTACATGTTCTCGTATTCTTTCTTTTACATGTGAAAAAATAAATCTCATTTCTCAAATTGCAATTAATATATTGTTTAATAGTGTATATTTTATCTGAAACTGAAGAAGTAAATGTTTTTGTAACTGAAATGAAACTACAAGGGATACATCTAATTTAACCACATTTAAACATGCCTTTTACTGTTACCATGTAGAATAAAGAGATTCACTGGACGTTACCTCACTAGGTGAAAGAGTATCCCTAAGATTCTTAGAGCACCCAGGGCAGATTTGAGATTGGGGTGCCCTGAGTCCGCCCGCTTTACTCCACCCACCCACCTCACCTCATACTTCTAAAGAGCCTTAGTTGACATTATGTTTGAAGCTCTGCCTATATTGTTAAATAGTTGTGTATTATGTTAATGTTAATACATAAATAGAACAAATGTATGCCTATAAACACGTTAAAGGAGAAGGAAAGGCACTTGGGGGTGCCAAAATGTTAGGCACCCCCAAGTGACTTAAATCACTTAACTTGTACCCCGGGCTGGTGCCCCTGTTAGCAGAAACAGCACCAGCCCGGGGTACCTGTAGCACAGCGCTTCCTCCATCCTATTCGCTTCCTAAGCCGACTTCTCTGTTAAAGTTCCACTATTCACTCTACTGCGCATGCGCGCAATCGATTAGGAAGGAGGAAGTGATCGCTGCTACCCCAGGCTGGTGCTGTTCTCTCCATACAGGAGCACCAGCCCGGGGTACAAGGCAGGCGATTAAAGTCACTTGGGGGTGCCTAACATTTTGGCACCCCCAAGTGACTTTGCCTTTCCTTCTCCTTTAAGGAACGGAAGACCTGCAACGCACACTGTATGAACATGCTACATGCTTACCTCCATTACATACTATTACTTTTATGGGCTTATTTATTTTTAATTTTTGAGTCTGTGAATTCAAGTTTATTTTTTGAAATCAAATAAACTAGCAAATCAAATGCTCACTTATTTATTAACAAGGAAAACTCAAATACATCAAATTTTTTCAAGTTTACAAACTCAAAAAATTTGAGTTTGCAAATATGGCTTGACTTTGCCTAATACAACTCCTATTGACTAACTATAGATTTTTAGAGGTGTATTTATCAAGTGGTGAGTTCTAACTTTCACCCCTTGATAAATATGCTTCCAGAAATCCCATAGAAATAAATAGAATGTTGGTAAGTTTTATGTTTTAAGCTAGTTATACACTTTTTTTGCAATGCAGAGGTAGCAACAGCCAAAACCATTGCATCTTCTAATTAAGCACTTTAGTTTGATATACAGTTTTATAATTGGCTTACAAATACCTTTTTTCCCATCACATCTGAACCACAGTATTTTTAAAAATGTGCACATACATAAACCGGACACAGAGTGACGCTGGAAGTTGGGGTTGGGCTCCAGGCACCAGTATACTAAAATTATAATAGCTGTGATGCACCTTGTTAACTACTGAAACTTATGTATGTGAACTGCTAAATTCCACTTGTAAAATTCCTACTGTGTGTGCAAATAAACGGGTAAATAAAAAAAAAAGTATATTTACAAATCCACAACATTTTTCTTATGCAACTTCTGTTGTTATATGGAGTCAGAAAAAGTCTTCCCCTGTGGGCTTTTAGATCCTGAAAACATTAACGGCTATCAACTTTGGCACAGTTTGGCACAATGCATTTTACTAAAACGGAGCCGTGTACATTTTTTCCCACACAAAAACACTGTAGCATTATTATTATTATTAATGGACTTTAGTAATCGGATGGTAGAAATACTTTATATACTGAACTTACTGCACCAGGATCAAGTTTTAGACTCTCCACAACAGTAATGATTTAGGCCTTTAAAGTTGTGCTCAGGGGGGTCACCATCTTGGATTTTATTAGCAATGTCAGTGGCACTGCACATGCTCGGTGTGGTTTCGGCAGCAGATAAGAAGCTGAGAAGCTAAGCTTAAAGGTTGTCACACATATCAAGCAGAAATTTAGGTTTGCCTGTCATATAAGCTGATGCCATGTAATGAGATTCTGAATTACTAATCAGACATGTATTGTGACTTTTACATTCTATATACAGGTATGGGATCCCTTATGCAGAAACCCGTTATCCAGAAAGCTCCGAATTATGGAAAGCCTGTCTCCCATAGACTCCATTTTAGTCAAATAATTCAGAATTTCAAAACTGATTTTCTTTTTCTCTGTAGTAATAAAACAATACCTTGTAATTGATCCCAACTAAGATATAAATAATCCTTATTGGATGCAAAACAATCCTATTGGGTCTAATTAATGTTTTATTGATTTTTTAGTAGACTTAAGGTATGGAGATCCAACTTAAGGAAAGACCCCTTATCCGAAATACCCTTGGTCCCTAGCATTCTGGATAATGGGTCCTATACCTGTATACAGTATATTGTGAGTGGGTCCTTAAACTCAGGTAAGTGACAGCAGCACAGAGTATGTGCAGTGGATTAGCAAAAAAAAAAAGATGAGGAGTTGCTGGGGCATCTACGGAGGCACAGATCTGCGCTGTTAAGGTTAGTTGCATTCTTGCCGTTCCACCGGGAAGAATGTAAATTGTCAGTGGGATGGCATACATGTCGCTCCGGTTTATCAAAGTCACCTGAAGTTTCCTTGCGAGGCAACTTCGGGCTACTAAAGAAAACCAATATGACACATATGCCATCCCATCGGCAATTTACATTCTTGCTGGTGGGATGGCATTTTGGGGAGATTAGTTGCCCAAGGTAGCAAAGATTTAGCACAGGCAACTTTCTTGAAAATTGGCCAGATATCTATCAGGCAGCTTTCAAAAACTCTGTCAAGAATTTGATAGTGGGTTTCCGGATAACGGATCCCATACCTGTACTGAGCTTCCCACAGTGTGTAGCAATGGTTTGCTTATGACCACAAGTATTGGTGGTGGCCTAGCCCTTAAAGCCCATAAAGTACCCATAAACAATACATTACAGTATTTTAGATCTCACCTGTTATTAAACATGTATTGTAGTAGAATGGAAGCAGTAGCCATGAGTTTTAAAATATTAAAAAATTGCTGGGAGTACAGAATTTTGAGTTGTGAAGAGCTGTAGAAGATCTGCTTCTCTTGAATCATTACTCCTAGTACGTTTATAATTCTTAATATGTTAATATTTTCCCAAAATGCAAAGCATGCGATGGGCAGAGACACTGTTACAGGGCCCTGCAACAGCACATTAAGTTGTTATTGCAAGGAGTTTTTAAAGGCTTGATACAGTCTCTAGGTGGAACAGGCAAGATTTATGTCCACTGGGAGTTTTTCCAACTTAGAAATCATAATTAAGTCAGTGATAAAATTACAGCTTGGAAAATTAAAAGCTACAAATATTCCATCTATTAATTGGGTTGTTACCTTTGGCTTTATTTGGATGTGGCATCTAAAAACATTGCAATATTGTATACATCAGAATAAGTATTTTTGTTAAAGCATAAAAGTTTCATTTACCAGACATGTAAAGACAACATCTTATATCATAAACATTTGCAGAATCCAAAACCTTTGCCATTATAAACGTCAAAGTATTTATTAAACCTAAATCAGAATATGAGAACATTATATTGTTATGACATATGATTTAACTGCACAAAACGCGTAAGGCGTTGTATAGGATGTTTTGGTGAATAAAGTTTTCTAATTTTGCATATTGTACCTGAGTTGGCTCTGTGTAAAAATACTTGTCCAACAAATGCAATGCACACTCGCAAGTATATCAGTAAATATGGGTGCTTGTGCTCAGAAGCAGTGAGTCACTCCACTATATCCATATAAAAAATCCAGCCGAGCAGCACTCCCATGATATTAAAACATAGCATTATAGAATAAATAAAATCAGTCCATATCATCGTCACATTGAGTACATTGATCAGCCACCAAAGTACTTATCTGCACAGAGCAATGACAATTCGAGGGCTTTTTGCACCCTATCTCAAGCGTTCGTTTGTAAGAAAAATTTAGCGTGAGCCATTAGACTCCATCTTGAACGTAACCTCCGGAAGTGATGTCATCAGTTACTGTGGAGATGCGACACAATTAGCGTCACACCTCCCTATAAGTGACCACATCACCCACTTCCATATACATATGGTTACCATAGTAACGCATCTATATATATATATATATATATATCAGTCCTGATGGTGTCTGCACTCCAAGGCTTTTAGTATTCTGTGGGGTGCACAGCCAAAATCTGAGTATTTAGCATGAAATAATCCATGGCCGGCACACCCTTAAAATTCAAAAAAAATTTTTTATTGAAAACTCATTGTTTAAAAACCAACGTTTCGGTCCTCATTAGGAATTTTAAGGGTGTGCCGGCCATGGATTATTTCATGCTATATATATATATATATATATAGACTGCACCCAGGCGGATTTGAGATTTATACGTGAGTGCCAGTATTGCATTTTGACTTTCTATATATATATATATATATATATATATACAAAACCACAATAGGAAGCACTCCTTCAAAACTTAGCGATACCTGGGTGCCAGAGCAGGATATACAATAGTAGATAGCAGAGTGACGGCACTCACAGGACTTTGTATAGCAAAAAATCAAAATAACAAAATAATAATATTCAAATGGTGAGGTTTATTGATCCTACGTTTCCTGACGAAGGTTCCAGTAGGGAACCGAAACGTAGGATCAATAAACCTCACCATTTGAATATTATTATTTTGTTATTTTGATTTTTTGCTATACAAAGTCCGTCATTCTGCTATCTACTCTATATATATATATATATATATATATCAATCCAAATGGTGTCCGCACTCCAAGGCTCAATATTCTGCGGGGTGCTAGCCAAAATTATGTATGCATAGAAAATAATCATCTGTGGCCAGCACACCCTTCAATGTTTCATCAAAAAATTTTTTATTGCAGATATTTTGTTAAAACCAACGTTTCGGTCCTTGTTAGGTCCTAACAAGGACCGAAATGTTGGTTTTAACAATATATCTGCAATAAAAAATTTTTTGATGAAACATTGAAGGGTGTGCTGGCCACAGATGATTATTTTCTATATATATATATATATATATATATATATATATACACAGAACACTTAAAAATTAATAATTATCAGGGTCACTAGATTTTCAAACATAAGATGGCTGGTGAATGTCCTCAGTATGACGACGATATAAACTGATTTTATTTTTTCTATAATAAATGCTATGTTTTAATGTCATGGCAGTGCTGCTCGGTTGGATTTTTTTTATAAATATATATATATATATATATTTAATCATAAATATATACTAATACTTATTATATTACATAATATTATATGTGTGTTTATTAATCTGACTAATAAAACACATTTTTAAAAAAAGTCCTATATTTCCTAAAAAATAATTTGGTAACTAGGGGCACAAAGGTTGAGTTGCTTATTTAATTAGTATTTTAGATTTCCATGTACGGTATCTTAACTTTACAAAACGAATGAAAACCAAGACAATATTCAGATTAAAGGGGAAGATTTTTCAAGAATCGAGATTTAATATTTTCCCCATTCATGAAAAAAAGAAAGCTGTGAATGGAAAATTTACTGAACAATGGTTTTTGAAAACTACAAAAATAGTAATTGAAAAAAAAAAAATATTACGTCAAGTAAAACTTCTATATAAGTCAATGGAGATGGGGCAGATTTTAAGAAACTTGAAACTATGCCATCTAAGTTTCTTCTTAAAAACACATACGTTTAAAAAAAAAAAAAAAAATTGTGGGTTTTTGTTTGAACTCATGTCTTATGACTGGATAGTCTTTATACAGAAATAAATTAAATTTCTTGAACTGTAGATCAGTGAGGCATTTTTCAACAAACCATAAACCATAAGTTATCAATCAGTCTGGTTCTCATCTAAATATTTTCTTAAACCATTGCTGAGATAAAGCTTCAAATTACATTTTCACTTACCCAATCTGACTGTTTAATAAAATTCTCTTATTAACGTTAATGATGTTTCTCAACAAAAGCAAAAAGAGAAAATAGGTTCTGTCATTATACAGGTCCTTTTCAAAAAATTAGCATATTGTGATAAAGTTCATTATTTTCTGTAATGTACTGATAAACATTAGACTTTCATATATTTTAGATTCATTACACACAACTGAAGTAGTTCAAGCCTTTTCTTGTTTTAATATTGATGATTGTGGCATACAGCTCATGAAAACCCAAAATTCCTATCTCAAAAAATTAGCATATTTCATCCGCCCAATAAAAAAAAAGTGTTTTTAATACAAAAAAAGTCAACCTTCAAATAATTATGTTCAGTTATGCACACAATACTTGGTCGGGAATCCTTTTGCAGAAATGACTGCTTCAATGTGGCGTGGCATGGAGGCAATCAGCCTGTGGCACTGCTCAGGTGTTATGGAGGCCCAGGATGCTTCAATAGCGGCCTTAAGCTCATCCAGAGTGTTGGCTCTTGTGTCTCTCAACTTTCTCTTCACAATATCCCACAGATTCTCTATGGGGTTCAGGTCAGGAGAGTTGGCAGGCCAATTGAGCACAGTAATACCATGGTCAGTAAACCATTTACCAGTGGTTTTGGCACTGTGAGCAGGTGCCAGGTCGTGCTGAAAAATGAAATCTTCATCTCCATAAAGCTTTTCAGCAGATGGAAGCATGAAGTGCTCCAAAATCTCCTGATAGCTAGCTGCATTGACCCTGCCCTTGATAAAACACAGTGGACCAACACCAGCAGCTGACATGGCACCCCAGACCATCACTGACTGTGGGTACTTGACACTGGACTTCAGGCATTTTGGCATTTCCCTCTCCCCAGTCTTCCTCCAGACTCTGGCACCTTGATTTCCGAATGACATACTTTGGACCACTGAGCAACAGTCCAGTGCTGCTTCTCTGTAGCCCAGGTCAGGCGCTTCTGCCGCTGTTTCTGGTTCAAAAGTGGCTTGACCTGGGGAATGCGGCACCTGTAGCCCATTTCCTGCACACGCCTGTACACCGTGGCTCTGGATGTTTCTACTCCAGACTCAGTCCACTGCTTCCGCAGGTCCCCCAAGGTCAGGAATCGGTCCTTCTCCACAATCTTCCTCAGGGCCCAGTCACCTCTTCTCATTGTGCAGCGTTTTCTGCCACACTTTTTCCTTCCCACAGACTTCCCACTGAGGTGCCTTGATACAGCACTCTGGGAACAGCCTATTTGTTCAGAAATTTCTTTCTGTGTCTTACCCTCTTGCTTGAGGGTGTCAATGATGGCCTTCTGGACAGCAGTCAGGTCGGCAGTCTTACCCATGATTGCGGTTTTGAGTAATGAACCAGGCTGGGAGTTTTTAAAAGCCTCAGGAATCTTTTGCAGGTTTTTAGAGTTAATTAGTTGATTCAGATGATTAGGTTAATAGCTCATTTAGAGAACCTTTTCATGATATGCTAATTTTTTGAGATAGGAATTTTGGGTTTTCATGAGCTGTATGCCACAATCATCAATATTAAAACAAGAAAAGGCTTGAACTACTTCAGTTGTGTGTAATGAATCTAAAATATATGAAAGTCTAATGTTTATCAGTACATTACAGAAAATAATGAACTTTATCACAATATTCTAATTTTTTGAAAAGGACCTGTACATAAGAACCCTACTTATCTACCAATCCTTACTTCTGTTGGGAAAATGAAAGATAACCAAAAAGTAAAACATTTGGCATTTTTATAGTTTCTCTCACTGTCTCACCTAGTTCCTTTCTTGTGGAGGCTTATTTATCAAAATAGGTATTTCTGTGAATTTTGTATTCTTTTCTATTTCAAATAATGTCAAATTTTAAAAAATGCAAATTTAACTTTATTCATTTAAAAATCCAAATAAAAAAAACAAAGATTGAATTTTTTTTTGAATAACTCCAATAACTCAAAATGACTAAATAGATACATTTAGCTTAAGACAACTCCCATTTACTTTTACATTACCTAGTAAGCTTTTAAATGCAGAAGTTTCCATTTTTTAAACCATTATTTAAATTCATGAATTTTAAAGCAAAAGGCTTGAGTCACAGGAAAAAAATGTGTACATTGATAAATATCTACCCCTATACTCCATTGTGTTGCAACTATCTTTTTCTGGCACCAACTAGAAGTACAAAGGGGAGGTAGAGAATATTTTATAATTTTAGTATTTAGTAGTAGAACAATGACTGAATGAACTCTTTGTGGCTCAAAATGCCATAAGAGAAAAAGGAAGACACCAAATATATGAATATTCAAGATTACTTTTTTTTTCTCAGATGATGTGATGTTTTTTTCAATGTATATTGAAGCACTAGAGTTCTAAATAAATTAGATAAAAATGAGTGTAGGACTGGCCAGAGTGGGGATGACTGACTGGGTTGGTCAGCTTGAATATATTGCAATATATGGAAAAACAGTCCTTGTTGTGTTTAAAGGGGAGGACTTTTCTTGGTAGCCTAATACATAGAATGTCTTAATGCCCTATATATATTGATAATGGGTGAGTGCAGAGGATCTCTTGTTCCTGTCTGTATGAATTTGTGGTCACAGCCTCATTGCACCCCCGCCTAATGATTTAAAATTTAGTGGTGGGCACAACTTTACCTTATTTGCTATAGTTTATACAGGAGCAGTGGCCAGCTCCATGTTGTAGCTCCGACCCTGTCCAGCTAGTCAGGTGATGCCAGTGGAGCCAATTACAAGGCAACCATTTGGGGGTTTTAACCTTGAAAGAAATTGTAAATTGCAGGTGAAGCTCAGTCCATTTGTTAAATGTATACTGAAGCAGTAGAATTCTTAATGAATCAGATAAAAGTGTGTGTAGGCCAGCTTGAATTATATTGCAATAAATGGCCAAACAATCCTTGTTTTGCTTAAAGTGTAGGGCATTGCTTGGTAGCTTAATGCACAGAATGTCTTAATGTCCTATATATATGGATAATGGGTGAGTGCAAAGCATCTCTTGTTGCTATCTCCAAACTTAGATTTGTAATTTCCTCTAACTTCCATATGATTTTTTTGCCACCTGAAATTGATAATACACTGCAAGGACTTAACCAGATAAATACCGAGTTGGTTCATGAAGGTGAACATCTACTTCAAAAAATAATAATGCGCCTATTAAATCTGTCTGTGAAAAGGGTATGTTTAAAGTAATGTTAAAGTAAAACACCCAACGAAACAAACTCAGTACTGGACCCAAGACTGAACACATCTGACTGTGCTTATCCTCTGGGAAATTTTATTCCTGGGAACAATCCTTATGTCATTAGATTTTCCAGCTTGTAACTTGGGGGCTGATTTACTAACCCACGAATCCGACCCGAATTGGAAAAGTTCCGACTTGAAAACGAATACTTTTTCGTATGTTTTGCGATTTTTTCGGATTCTGTACGAATTTTTCGGATCCAATACGATTTTTGCGTAAAAACGCGAGTTTTTCGTATCCATTACGAAAGTTGCGTAAAAAGTTGCGCATTTTGCATAGCGTTAAAACTTACGCGAAAAGTTGCGCATTTTTCGTAGTGTTTAAAACTTAACGCTACGAAAAATGCGCAACTTTTCGCGTAAGTTTTAACGCTACGCAAAATGCGCAACTTTTTACGCAACTTTCGTAATGGATAGGAAAACTCGCGTTTTTACGCAAAAATCGTATTGGATCCGAAAAATTCGTAAAGAATCCGAAAAAATCGCAAAACATACGAAAAAATCGCAAAGTACCGATCATTACGAAAAAAACGCAATCGGACTCCATTCGACCCGTTCGTGGGTAAGTAAATCAGCCCCTTGGTGTCCTGCAACTCCTCCGAGTGATTTACTTGGCCCAGTTGCATCTACACAACCGTCACACACACAGGGAACTTGTAGTACAGCAAATAAGCTGGACTGTAACATGAGGTTGTGAATACACTTACAAACACTTCATTTACGATCACCAATACAGCTTCCAAGATAATTGTTGCCACACAAATTCATCAATGAAAAAAAGTCTACTGTCTTATATAGTTTCTCCTGTACAGCAGCTATCTTGTTGCCAGTGTAACACAGATAACTAAAGAATATGAATATTCACTCAACATCTCAGCTCTGCAAGAGGTTAAACCCCTGACAGGAAAAATCTTTTGGATTGTACCAATATACTGAGCAGGAGTGCACGTATGTTTTATCTGCTCCAGATAAACTTATAAGTCTATAGTCTATATCAGGGGTCCCCAACCTTTCTTACTCGTGAGCCACTGTCAAATGTAGAAAGACTTGGAGAGCAACACAAGCATCATAAAAGTTCATGGAGGAGCCAAATAAGGGTTGTGATTGGCTATTATGTAGCCTCACACTATCAGCTTACATGAGGCTTTATTTGGTAGTAAATCTTGTTTTTATTCCACCAAAACTTGCCACCAAGTCAGGAATTCAAAAATAACTACCAGCTTTGGTGGCACTGAGAGCAACATCCAAGGGGTCGGTTAGCAACATGTTGCTCATGAGCCACTGGTTGGGGATCACTGGTCTATATAGTCTATAAGTCTGTGAAGGTTCTTTAGTTCTGTATCTGGTGCCATTTGTCTTGTTGCTATGTTCCTATGCAGTAGATAAAGTATTAATGTAACTTCCACATACAGAAATGATAAACACAAGGCATTATTCATTGACTGCCCATTAAAAAGAAGCATGGACTGTTCCACATCCCTGGAAGGCACAACTACAAAATAATAAAAATCATGTAGCAAAACATTATTTGTATTGATGTAATAGAAAAATACTCACACAACTTGCTATGGGTTGATTAATTATGTCTGTATTTTTATAAACATATTGATCAATGATCTGGTAGAGATTATTGTAAGAGTCATCCAAGAACGATGTCTTCCACTGAGATATGTGCTTTTAGTAGGCTGACATACATTATGCGATGCTGCAATTTCAGAAGCTCCTGTGTGATTTAAAGAGCTTTACAGCAAGCAAGGCAGCCATGATAGGTGCACTATGTTGGTACACCAGGAGATTAAGCGACTTGTCTAAGCTCACAAGAAATTGCCACAGGAAATCAAACCAGAGTCTCTAGTATGAGAGTCCACATCAAAGGCTGATCACTACTGATGAGCAAATCTGTACTGAAAAATCCGTAAAACGTGTTTGTCATGACCTTTTTTATGCGACCACGCCCCCTCCCGATCCTCAAGTGCTGCCCCTCTCTGCCAATACTTGCACTGGCTACCTGTCACGTACAGGATTCAGTTCAAGATTCTTGTACTCGCCTTCAAAGCACTCACTGGTGCCGCACCACTTTATTTAACCACCCTAACCCCCAAGTACACCCCCAGATGTAACCTTCGCTCTACACACAACCTCCTCCTCTCTTCCTCATCACCTCCTTTCACTCTCGCATGCAGGACTTCCCCGCCCCATTAGGCACTGTCAGACTCTCCAAGCCTTTAAACGGTCTCTTAAAACTCACCTTTTCACTCAAGCCTATAACCTAAACCCTCCCCAAACATTCAATAACCACTGGTTTTCACCTCTTACTCCGCACTTACTGTCACTTTACACACCCTCTATTCTGTAAAGCGCTGCAAAATTGATGGAGCTATATAAATAATAATAATAAACAGAAGATTACGTGACTTGTCCAGGGCCACAAGGAGTTGCCATAGGGAAACAAACTAGGGTCTTGAGCATGAGCTCTTACAGCAAAGGCTGATCCCTTAACCTTTAGGCCATCTCCATCTTCTGTTTTAGTATATAAGAGTGTTGTCCTCTGATCCTGACATGATGAGGAGGTTTCTGCCAAGGCAGAGTAAGGACATTCTTGCTAAGAGGAGCAATGCATTAACACTGGTATCTCTGCTGATTATAAAGTAAAGCTGGGTATCAACTTGCGCATCTGGCCAGTTGGCAGCTTCCAAAGAGGTGATGGACAATGATTAATGTTCCTACTCTTTCTGAATAGCTTCCCATTCACCATGATGGGGCAATCATCCCTTAAAAATACACATATACAAGTTTTGATCGCAGGTACTGAGCTTCCCACGGTGTATAGCAATGTTTTGATTAATGACCACAAGTATCTGTGGTGTCATAGCCATTGAAGCCCAATTTTAATATATTCAAGCATTGGAAAAAATACTGTAAAAAGCTGTTGGAGATCTGCTCCTTCTATTACATTCTTCATAAAGGTTATGTTGATATGGTTTAATATGGTAATATCCTATCAAAATAAAAAGTGATGCAGACAGAGCCCTGCAACAGCAGCACTTCCAGATGTTTTGCAAAGAGCTTTTGGTTTGATATTTTGATATTGTGCCCTGTATTCTACTTATAACAGGAAGCATTTATGTGGCTGGTCCAACTTTGAAAACATAATTAACTCAGTGGCAAATGTATAAATTTGAAAATGAATGGCAAAGAATATTTGGTCTCTTTAATTAGGTTAATTCTTTGGCTTTATTAGGTGTGGAATCCAGAAAATATTTGCAATGTTGTTTAGAGCAGAATAAATCATTTTTTTTTAATGCATAAAAGTGTCACAAGCAGAGTTACAGTTATGTTAAGTCACGTGAAAAATCCCATTTATTTAAGGTATTTGCATTAACATGCACTTCTTGAGCTTGGTGCCTCTTTGTTTCTCCTGCCTATTATCTCAAATATGTTCAGCTAGTGCTGGGCGGTATACCGCCATATACCGAATACCGTTTTTTTTAAAAAAAACTGATATTCATTTTTTAAATACCCCCATACCGGTGTATCGGGTTGCGCCCCATGTGTACGTGATGTCAGTACGCACAGGCTCCCCGGAGCGCAACCCGAAGCGGCAACAGAGGTGGCACGGGCTGCATCACTGGCCTGGAGCTGGCCAGCTTGCTGTATGGTGGGGGGTGCTTATAAATAATAATCCTAATTATAAGTAATAAGCAGCCAATGGTGCCCCCCAGGCTATAACCACCTTTCTGTCGCTTTGAACATTTGGACTGGTTGCAAACTATTTAGGGGCCCTGGCCACCAATGTTAATTGAAAAAAAAAATACCGTCAAATACCGTGACACCGATATAATTTTGAAAAATACCGTGATATAAATTTTTGGTCATACCGCCCAGCACTATGTTCAACTGTGTCTATTGGTGCAGCGGCACCTTGGAGGTACCACTAGCGCCTTTAACTAGAAAAGCATTCTATTAAACACTCCATAAAATGTTTTTGAAACTTACAGGGACAGAGTTTTTTTTTCATACACTAATTTTTAGAACTTTTCATAATGACCACGGTAAAATTTTCCGTGGTTTTCGTTAACTTCCACAAAAAAAATTTTTTCCGCAAATACTCCCAACCATTTTGGAATTCATTCAAGGTTTGGTATCATGACTATCTTTTGGCCAGGTTGAGTGCCATTGAGTCCTATGGAAGACTTCCAAAGCCATGCATTGAAGTTTCAAGGCCAGCAAGGTTTTCGTGCCGTTTACAATCGTTTGGATACGAAAATTATGTGACTTTTGGATCGCAAACCACAATATTTTCGTGACATTTCGAACATCAGAAATTATCGTGGTTATTCTGAATTTTTTCCAGTCGTGCTTTTAACTAGCAAAAACTCGTGCTTTGATGAATGGGCCCCTTAAACATTCTTTTCCTTCCTGTCTTCTAAACTAGAGGCAGTATTGTGTCCCCTAAATAAATATTAGTCTAGTGCGAAGTGACTTTATTAGCCCTTGTCTTGTAATATACCGTAATATATACATTTATTACACATACCATCTAACTCTGCATAACTGAAACATGTTATTTGCTAGTCGTAAACCTATTGCTGAGCATGTTCATCTCTCTGGGAGATACACTTTGCTGTATTTCATGCAATGGATAGTTTTGAAATGACATTTACATTTACTTAGGGCTTATTACTGACAGATAACTTCACCCTGTTGTTTAAATGAGGTTTAAGCAATATAGTACAGCACTTTGGGATAAAGATACAGTAGAAAAGACCTGCACTAGATGCCAGGATAGCAAATACCTCTACAGCGACCATGTATTTGCCTTTAGCACTTAGATAGGCTGGGATAAAGGAGATCCAGACACTGCAAAAGAGCAGCATGCTGAATGTGATATAATGAGCTTCATTAAACCTATCAGGTAGTTTCCTCACCAAGAATGCCAGGGCAAAATTAAAGAGTGACAGAGTGAGAATATAACCATGTGTTGTATAAAATCCCATGCTGGAAGCTGCAATGCACTGCAGGATGATTCTGTCAGTGTAAGTCTTTGTGTCTCTGTTGGAGAATGGAGGGAATTGAACCAAAGACCAAGTGCAAATACCAAGTTCCACCAAGGTGCACAGAATGACAACAAAGGCAGATAATTTCTTCCCAGTCCATTTACTCAACTTACTGCCAGGTTTTGTGGATCTGAAAGCTATTAGAACTGTAATGGTCTTTGCAACAACTGAAGAAACAGCCACTGTGAAGATGAGGCTGAAGACAACTTGTCTCAGTAGGCAAATCTCAGTAGTTGGGCAGCCAATAAAAAAGAAGGGACAGAGAAAAGACAACTTGAGGGAAATGAGGAGAGTGTAGCTCAGATCTCTGTTATTGGCTCTTACTATAGGCGTGTCCCTGTATATAATTAAGATTACTAAAACTGATAAAGTCATGAAGATAAGTAACAAGGCAAATGCTTCTAATGTGGCTCCCAACACATCCTGACTTGACAAGAAGTCAATATTCTTTCTTACACAAGTATCTTTTTTTGAGTTTGGCCATTCTTCTTCTGGACATGTAATGCAGGTTTCCATATCTGAAACAATGACATAGGAATATAAACACTACAATAAATTAGTCACACCTTTTTAAACCTATATTTTGGTCATTCGGCATGAATGTCCAAACAATTCCATTTAAAGTTATTTGCTGAATACTCCTCTATCCCAAAGATATTTTCAGACATAATATCTCAGTACCTTTTAGATAAGGCTAGCCAAGCCCAGAGGGCCTTAAGGAACATCACACAATAATAATATCATTATAATTGATTTTACTAACACATTTTAAAATAACTAGCAGTTTACAAAAAGGCAGTGAAAGGAATGTATAAGAAACATAACTAATATATAAACTCTTTTGGTGAGCCATGAAATCAATAAAATTATAGAAATTATTAAAGTAAGAAGGACCCCTACTGAAGTACAATGTAGCTTGGCAGGGTCCTTAATGAGGTTCTGTGTTTAAAAATGAATTGTGCCAATGTCTGTTGTGCAGAATACAATGATCCTTACATTTTTGCAATTCTGCTGTGTTACTATGCTATTATTTATATATTGTGGTTCATCGCCTAAAGCCCAGATCCCCACTGATGTTAGGCAGTCTGTTGGAAGAGATGGCATCAGGGTGTTCTTCCTTTTGCCAAAAAAAGGAGTCAAAGGCAAATTTCACAGCTTTACTTACTGGTTATATTTGAAATTTCTCCCTCTGCGCAGGGAATGCAGTCATAGCAACATGATGGATTTCCCTCTGGAATAACTTTCCTATATCCTGGGGAGCAGCTTTCACTACAGGTAGATTGGGGCACCTTAAAGAAAAAATATTCCTGCAGTTTTTAACAGCCCAATAGCATAATACTGTCACCATGGGGCACAAATAGGGCAATTACTATAATAAGTAATTCATTTTTTTTTTTTTTTTACAATTTGTGTTTTTTGTGCTAAAACTCAAATTTTTCTTGTAAAAAAAAAATAATTTGGGGGATTTATTAAGCATCAGAACCACAAAACATTGCCATGTAAAAGCTGTCAATGTCATGTAGAAGTCAGTGCTGTCCTGTTTCCAACTGGAAGATGTTTTTTTGCTTTGGGATTTTTCAGACACAGTTTTTTCCATATTTTATTTTTCTTTTCTTGTGCTTTTTTTTAAAAGGCTGTTTTAAGAAATTACTTTGCATTCATGGTTTTAGAGAAAGTGAGTTTAATTGTGTTTTTAAACACCACTAAAACCACGAAAATGAGATAAATGGGCCTCTAAAGGCTTCTCTGATCAATTTATATCTCATATTTTTCTTAGCTTATTTTTGCAAAGGAATAATAGGAATTAAAAATTCAGATAAACGTGTTTTGTGCCGTGTTATACAAATGCCTTATGCTTTAGACCAACAAACTATAAAACAAAGTTATCAAATCATTTGATTCTCATCAAAATATTGCATTAAACCATTGCTAAGATGGAACTTATGAGTTATGATTTCCACTTACCCAATGCAGCTATAAACAAAAGCAAAGTTTTATGCCTCCGTAGGGGACCAGTGAACTCTTTCCCCTGTTTCATAGTCTGTAACATCATCCAGCCCAGCTACAGACTGGGGATGAACATGATTGGCTGGCACTGTTGGGAGAGAAAGGTGTGCCTAGGTTTGGAGCCAAAAATCAGGGGCGGGCCGAGCAGCTTATAAAGGGGGCCCCTGTTGTTTTGCCGACATTGAGACAGTCACCATCCAGTAAGCAGTGACTATAAAGACTGTGGCAGCTGTAAAGAGAGATCTGCTAGACTGCGGTCAGATGCCTTTACCCCTGCGGATTCCCAGTGAGTGATCCATCTGAGGGAAAGGTATTGAAAGTCTCCTGTGTGTGTCTCCTGTGTAAGGACAGGTGCTTCTCGTGGCCTGCTATGTGGGAACAACTGCCTGTTCCAAAGGGAGAGGTACTTTGGGGCAGGTAGCACTACCTGAGGGGAAACCAAAAGAGCTCTGGGGAAGGGACTTTGCCAGGACTGAACTGAGAAAGTGTATTTCCTCCAGGAGTGGAGTGTGGAACTGAATCCTCAGAGAGACTGAGCCAGTAGTAGCTTAAGCCATCCAGGTTTCCAAAGCAGGGCTTATTACTGTTTTCATGTTAAGGTGTGCTCCTCAATGTCAACTAGGTGGAGGCACTGCACTAAAAAACTGTTCCCAGTACCTTTATCTGCAAAAGGGAACCACATTTCCTGTTTAAAGGAGAAGAAAAGGCTAATAAAGAGTTAATCTCAAGCTTCAGGCATACCTTCAGTTCTCTCAATAGTGCCCTTAAGTCTCCCCATATTTCTCCCGTTCAGATGATCAGAAGTCAAACAGGAAGAAAAAATGCTGAGCTGTGTAAAGAAAGTTCCCATAATACCACACTCCTGCACTGACACCCAGACCCGGTGTACATGCTCAGTTAGTAAGACTATGAGTCAGCTTCCTGCTGATTGGCTCAGATCCACATTCCTAAGGGGAAGGGGGGGTGAGTTCTTGGCATTCTTGAGGGGGGGAACAGGAGAAAACAGAGAGCTGTGTGTCTCTGGCAGAGGAAAACAGACACAACAACTCTTTTGATAGAGAATTCAGTGCAGCATTTCTGTGAGTGCTTATGACTGTATTTACGTAGACCGTTCTGATAAAGCTTACTTAGTTTTAACCTTTCTTTCTCCTTTAAGCAAGTATACAGCCTAACAGAAGTGAGTGTGCCAAGAAAGGGTTACACCTCTTTTTAAAGTTAGACAGTAGAGGAGACAGCACAATGTCATACCATGCAGAGACAGTACAAATAAGGAAAACCTCGCACTACAGTTTAAGTCCAGGGTGCACAGTGTGTATATTAGGATGAAGTAAATAGTGTTAAAGAGAACACCATGCAGAGACAGTGAGAGAAGTTTAAAGGTTCACCTTTTTGGTTTTCAATGCCTCATATTGTTTGAATTCTATCCAGCAGACATGGATAGGGGAGAAGGCTATGCCTGATTCCCTCCTCAGTACTGCCCTCCTTTCACTTGGGCAAGCAGATCCTACAGGAGGAATACTCTCTGCTATCAATCCTAAGTGGGAGCACAGGCTGCTCTTACAAGTTAAATCTATCTCACTATCTCAAAAGATGTAGGCCAAAAGAGAAACCCTAACCAAACACTATATTAAAATGTAAAACATAGAAAAAAAAAGGCAGGCACTCCGGTATTCAAGTAAGAAAAAACGATTGTTCTTTGAAGTAAAATCACAAAGTTTTATTTAAGCTTAACACATGATACAACTAAGCCTAACCCGTTTCGTACCTTACGGTACTTAATCATAGGCTGAATGAGAATTGACATACACACAGTATTTAAGACATAAAGAGCCAATGGTTTTACCGAAGTAATTAGCTGATGTAATTAAAATAAACTTCAGATAGGCAGGTAGAAGTTTATTCATTAGTAAACACTCGGGCAAATAAGATATACTTATACATAGGTATAACTTTACAAAATTGCACAAGTCATTTAACTTGTATAAAATTCTATATTCCTATATTATACCTTTTACCTATCTATTAATGTGTATTTAATGTGTGTATATATATTTTGTGTACATATAGAAATAACAATTTTTTCTGCTTGAACACATATGCATTCTCTCTTCTCTGGCCTTTTTTCATGTGCCTGATACTCAATTCACCACTAAAGCTTTCATTTGGTTAATTTCTTTTACATCAGCTAATTACTTCAGTAAAACCATTGGCTCTTTATGTCTTAAATACTGTGTGTATGTCAATTCTCATTCAGCCTATGATTAAGTACCGTAAGGTACGAAACGCGTTAGGCTTAGTTGGATCATGTGTTAAGCTTAAATAAAACTTTGTGATTTTACTTCAAAGAACAATCGCTTTTTCTTACTTGAATACCGGAGTGCCTGCCCTTTTTTCTATGTTTTGTGATTATCCATGATGGCTCCCTTCAGCTGAAGGCCTGGGGCATGAGCACCTGGGCCCATCTATACTATGGGTGAGATGTTTGTAACACTTATGAGCATATGTTTCATTCCTGTTACTATATTAAAATGTGACAGGAAGTGGTCATACGCCTAAGGGTCAGTAATTGAAATATGCTAAATAGCTTAATAAAACATTGAATGGAGAGCACACTGGCAAACTTAGGCAATACCTGGGTGCCAGAGCTAAAATAGTAAAATAGACTTAGGCAGTGTCAGCACTCACAGGGCTTTAGCAATAGTAGTATCAAGCAAAAGCAAGAGGTGAGATTTATTCGAACTACGTTTCAGTTCCCTACTGGAACCTTCGTCAATAGCTAAATAGATACATGGGCATGTATCTAAAAAGTAGAATAAGCACCTCCCTTTTACAGTACTTTTGCAGATAGCAAGAAAAATAAGCAAGTACATGTGACATGTAAGCTGGGTGACAGACGTTTTGAATGTATAGGGGAAAATAATGGAAGGTGGGGTTGCCCGCTTGGGTTAGGTGGGTTACAGAGCAGCTCAGATCAGTACTGTCTTTTCTCCTGAATAAAGATACCAGATAATCCACCATAAACATAGTTTTATTTATAAGCAGGCATGGAAATTGTCTAACCTACTGGATTTTTCAGCTAAAACATTGAGAGCTGATTGTTGTCTCTTTTTATTCAAAGCAAAGATAAATTACTTACCCCATTTATTTTTGTTTCCCATGTTATATCACTGTCATTAATAATAAACTGGTGTGTCCCACTGGCAGACGTACGATAGTGCCCAACTTCAGTGGCTTCTGCTATTTCATTAGGGTGCTGCACCCAGTTTAACAGATCCACTTGTGCCGGTCGGTTTCCCTCTTTATTAAATAGAATCTCATCTCCAGCAGACGTGATAAACTTCACACTTTTAAGGTACTGGCTCAACTGACATGTGCAGGAATGGATTATTAAAATACAATTAATAGCAGCAATGGTTTAGTAGTACAATAAGTGATTGAACATTACAAGTGGATGTTTGAGATTTATGTTAAATGATAGCAAGAATGGTAATTTGATTTATTGATGCATTAACCCTGAAGCAAATTTATTAAATATTCTTTAGGTTGGCTTTAAATTTGGGCTACATTTGTCCAGTGATAAGATGTGCAACTCCTACTCTCCCACTGAATTGGTTCAAGGAACCAGTTCTGTAAATTAGACTTAGATGGTAACATTCCTTGTTACCCCTTATTTTATTAGGGGAATATACTGTATAGAACACATATTCCTGGTGTGATTCTGCAGTAGGATCTGGACATTTTTTCCATATTTATTTGCTTGCTTTTTCCTGGTTTTAGTGGTTTTTAAAACCACAATTAAACTCACTAAAACCACGTATTCTAAATGATTTATTAAAGAAGCCTTTTATAAAAAAACAAAAAAATGCAGAAAAAACTGGAAACTTCTAAAACTACAAAGGAAAGCAAACCTGCCATTGGCTTCTACGTTACCTCGACAGCTTTTAAATGTATTTTTTTTCCAGATATGCTGTAGTTTTGTTGTATAATAAATGATAAAAGAATAGTGTGTTTTCTGTGACAAAATCATATTTTTTTGCTAAAAAACAATAAAAAAATGAATTGCGAAAGCAATAAACAACCTTTAGTAAATGCCCCCCCCCCCACAAAGTATTGCTACTCCTTTATTGTTATTCATAGCTGCTGGGTATACTGCTTCACCAGCACATAAAAGGACTCATTTACATCCGTAGAAGCATTAGTGCAACTTGTGCTTTTTTCCTCCAGTTGGGTCTAAAACCACTTTCATTAAAGGTACAGTGTCCAAATGCACCCATTGCACTTCTGTATAATTCAGCTCCTTCCTGACTTCAGTTTAGAATTGGGAGTTACTGAACCTATTGCTGCAGGGAATCCCTGGAGGTACCACCACCTCCAGACCAGGAGAAAGCTCCAGAGTTCCCTCAGCACCCTGCGTCAATAAACGCTGCTGTGTCTGTGGATGCAAATGAGCCCTATAGTATGGCAGTTATCATTTTCTTTCTCACTCTCTTACATGAGTTAAAAATATATGCAATACATCTGAAATAATTCACCAAAATCTGTTCAACATTGTTCCTTGAAAAAATAAGTGCAAACATACAGTACGATTCTGTGCCTAGCGTTGAACCTAGCAAGTACCTTCCTGGTTAGATCTCATCATTGCAAGGTACTGGAACTTGACGTCTAACATGTACAACTGGGACAGTAACCAGAGGACTATTGGTTTATGGTGAGATGGAAAAAAGCCATAGAAAAGCCAAAAATAACCCCCACCTACTTAATCATGCACTTGTCTCATGCTATACACACAGCATTAATCTTAATTTTTTTAATGGGTATATACATACAAATCACCCCTTTATTTCTTTGTATCCAATTAGAAAAATAGATCTGCTGGTTTATAAATGAATACATACAAGTCTTTTACGTTTGCACCAATAATATCTAACAAAAGGGCAGGGGGCATATAAAGCTGGATGCACCATCAGATCTGGCTTTGTGCAGGCCAGTGCACTATACAATGACCTCAAATGTTTTCATTCCTTTTTTGTGTTTTATTTAAAATTCATGGGTTTAGGTTTAGTGGAGACAAAGGGACAAAACACTTTAAAGTTCCAGGGTTCATGGATCAGAGGCCTCATGTTAAATCACCTTTAAAGGAGATGTAAAGGTAAAAACTAAGTAAGCTTTATCAGAAAGGTCTATGTAAATACAGTCATAAGCACTCACTAGAGTCCTCTATCAAAAGAAACACAGGATTTCTTGTCTCCTTTTTTGTAAATATGTTCTTGGGGTATCTGACTCCCTTTTCTTTAGGGCTCCTACAGGTTTTGGGCATGAGTCTGCTCAGTCCCCTCCTTCTCCCCCTCCCATAAGAATGTGTGATCTGAACTACCAATGGCTTGAGCTGCTGCATGGAAGATACTTGAGACCAAGCTAACATGGCAGCTGTTATCTTCAACAAATGGAGGGAGCTTCTAGGGTTGTTTACTCATGTATGGTAAAGCTTTCTGCAGAATAAATATAGCGTTCTAGGTGGCACTAATGTGGCAAATCTATTAGCAGTAAAATGCCAAAATGTATTTCCTTCTCTTTTAAGTGCAGTAATAGGTAAAGGCCATGTGTTGTAACATATAGTACACCGTTACCCATAGCTATGAGCAGAAAATACCAGAACACTTGCTTACTTTCATATAATTGACCTCATGAAGATCTGATGCTGAAAATGGTTGTTTCTGGAAATGATCTAATAGCAACTGGTGCAAAGCGTGTGCCAGAGCATATACAGCTATGTACACATTGTATGTAAGTCTGAAATTGTCAACATCAAAGTGAAATACAGATAAACTTCTAAAATATTCATATCCGGAGCAGGTAACATTATCTTCAAATTCACTATAAGGAACAGGACAATTAAATATTTGTTGCCACAAATTCTTCAATATATAATTTGGGTGTGTGTCTGGCGTCACTCTGTAAAGAAATTCCTTGAGGCCTGGAATGGCGCCTTTAGAAGGACGGAGCAATAAACAAGCACTGATGGGAGGTAACTTGAACTCAGGATCAGGAAATGCGCCGGCAGGCAAGCAGTCAATAAGTATCAGAACCTTCTCCCTGATCATTAGACCAAAGACTTGTGCTACAAATGATGATAAATGCAATGTATACTCTGTGGGGAAGTTGACAATGATCACTTTGGCTAAAGACTTAACTATCATATCCATCTCTTTTATATAGTAAAGCATATTGTTTTTCTTTCCCAGTGACAGCTTGAGTACATAAGCAACACAGTTCCCACTTGCAACAATTCTGTCTCTTAGGTCCTCACTGGATCTCTCATAACTGTCCTCTGCAACTGTCATAATCCCAACCCAAGTCCAACCAAAGTGTATCAGCAGCATGGCAATGGCTTCATTCTGGTCTCGATCGGTGTAAATGGTACGGAAAAAATATGGAAACCTCCTCTTGTCATTAAAAATCGTATCAGTGGCTCCATAACTGATCTATGAAGTAAAAGAAAAAATGTAAAGGGGAACTCCACCCAAACACAACTTAATCTTTTTTTAAAAGTAAACATAAATTCAGGCATCTTTGCAGTATACATACAACATGATGTTTAATGTAATAATATGGTTTATTACATTTGCCCTGCAAATCTGGCTGACTACTTTGAGACTAAAAAATATGTAACAGTGTCCTCAGTCTGCCTTCAGCCTGCATCCTCCAGATCCCCTGCACATGGTGTCAATAAGTAACATTACATTGCAATGCATTGTGGGTTATGTAGTTCCTGCATGCTGTTTGTAAGCTATGGAGAATTTTTACAAACTGCATGTTTTTTTCATGCTTTTTGAAGGAACAGATTACAATGATAGGTATATTAGGAGTTTATTTGTTGTGTGGGGCTTTTTAACAAATTTCAGTTCAGAAGCTGATGATTCACTTTAAGCATATTATTATAAAACCATGGCTATCATGCACAAAATATCAAGACATATACTACATAATACTAGTGCAATAGACTCACACTCTATCAATAGTGCTTTTGCCACTCAGCTTGACCTTTCTAGTAGCCTTGCATGCACTTCATAGTCTTCATATTGCCCCTATACATTTTATGCTTAAACTAATGACATACTTAATAATCTATTTCTGCAATCTCTGTCATATACGATATCTAGCCTAATGGCATCAAACAGAGAACAACTTCATCATATTCCAGTAGCCATTACCTGTGGGTAGTGATAAACTTGCAATATATTTGAAATGATTAGAGATGAAGAAGAGTAGAGATCTCCAATGAAAGCAATGGCCTTTCCCTGATGGCGGCAGTTATAATTAGGATAGAGTGGATCCACTCCAGATAAACCCTGTAAGGTTGTTACCACAGCTCCAAAATCCATACTGCAGGTGTCAAATATGTCATAGCCCAGGGAAATATTGGGTAAAATAGCCATATTCATGTTTATCTCATTCACCGCATATTCAAAGATTAAAAAGTGTCGTATAAACTGTGTGGAAAAACTAAGAGAAAGATTGAATACAATTCAGTACTCCACCCTGATGTTGTTTCAGTTCATGGATGCACTCAAACATATGGATGGATGTTTATGGACGACACTCATCTAATAGCTTCTATTCTGCTTGATATTATGGATGCAGTCAACCACATGGATGGATGTTAAAGGAAGACAATCAACCACAACCCAACATGACTAGTGTTAGCCAGTCTACTTTGGGGGGAAATGGTACAAATACATTTATTATTAGTGAATTAACACATAACATGAAATGTAATGATAGATAATATTGTCAGTGATTTATTTGATAATATCATGATATATTGGCTATAGTCATTCAATTTAAAGATTGTTTATATAAACTATTTATTAATCTTGTTATAGTTTATAGGGCAAGTAGCTTAACCAAGTTAACATAGACATGCACTGTATTTAGAGTGTGATGGTCATTGTGTTGAGCAGATATTTAGGGCCCATTTATCAAAGTACGATTGCCTACGATCGTATTTTTTCTAAGTTTTCATAACTTGTGTATTTTCGTTAATGTTTTTGCTAATTTGCGTGACTTTTTTGCACTGTGCGTCAAAAATTACGTGACAAAATCGTATTGTCGCAACAAGTACGAAAGTTTCAGATTAATTCAAGCTTCGGTGACTTTCCTTGGGCCAGGTCGGAGCTGCAGAGTGCCATTCTATGGGAGGCTTCCAAAATCATGCACAGAAGGATCAAAGTCAGAAAGTTTTTCGCCGTTCGGATAGGAATATTTTGTGACTTTCGGATCGCCAATACGATATTATCGTAAGCATTTTTGTGACATTTGCGATCATCAGAAATGATTGTGTCTAATATGAAGTTTACCCATTTCGGGAACTCGTACTTTGATGAATCAGTCCCATAATGTCCCATGAAGTTGTAACAAATAATACCTTCTAGCAACTAAGAAAATACCACCTCACTGAAAGCACTCTTTAGCTAACCCCTTCCAAAGTGCCTTGGGAATTTTCCTTCACTTTGTTTAGGTGGGCCAATCAGTCTGAAATAGTTGTGTCTATGGCGGTTTCTTAGGTCACCATCTTGGCCAAGCCCCTAGAATTTCCACTGCTTTTGACTTAATTTTATTGCTTTCACTGTATTTGATTACCTAATATAAGTGTAAAATTAACAATATTAAATTAGTCAACATGTTTATGAGATATATTGACCACTGCCATCTGCACAAGGATAGAAAACATACAGAACTGTTGAACAAAAGGCATCTGCCTATCATCATTAAGTGCCTATTAAAGGGAAGCATGGACTATTCATTATCCCTGGAAAGCACAGCAACAAAATAATAAAAAAAAATCATGTTTTTCGTTTGAAGCAACAAAGGGAAATACTCACAAATTACATGTGCCCATTCTGGGGTGATCATTAACGTCTGTATTTTGATAAACGTATTGTTCGATACTCTGGTAGACTGACAGTTGCAAGAGTCCTCCAAGAATGATGTCTCCCGCTTTTGTGTAATGCATGAGATTTGTGTTTTTAGGAGGCTGACATACATTATCTGATGCTGCTATTTCAGTAGCCTTGCACAATATTATCAGAGCCGCACCTACTTTCTGCAGTAGCCCATTCCTGCAATTAGATAGCATATAAACTTTTTAAGAAAGTTTGATAAAAGCCTCAGCAATGAATCATTTCAATTAATTGTTGAATTCATGTTTGGTTTTAGATGCACGCCATTATTATTTGAAAGAAAGTTATTATAAACTATGGATGCATTACTCAATGCAGAAATTAGTAACTATACTATATATATAAAGGGCTTCATAATTAAATGAGAAAAAAGCATGATTTAAAGGTGGTGACCATTTATTAATAAGAAAAGCTCAGCTCTCAGTTTGAACAGCCATCAGGGGAGATGAGCTGCACAGAGCTCCAGAGGGACTTGGTGACCTGTATACCGCCCTGTGCCCTATAGAGAATTGACAGGAGCCTGATTGTGACCCGTAAGGGAAGAAGAGTGAAATCCCCAATTCTATACTCTTCTTATCACCCAGGCCAGACTGAAGTACATTACTGTCTACAGCACAACCATCCAAGATGGAATCAGAGGCCTCCTCCTTTAAACCATTCAGCATAACTACACGGGACAAGACTCTAAATCCTCCTCTCCCAGATGTATCAGCTGCAATACAATTAGCAAGCATATTGGAAGCTTATAAAAATGCTTTCCTATCACCTCTCTGGATTTAACTTACAAAATGTATAAAGGGAATAACACCAGTTCACTCTGGAATGAAGATATCGCAAGGCTCCGTGAATACATGGGAGAAAACCAACAAAACATATTTTACAAACAGAGCCAGTCATTCACGACCTGCAAGCTGTAGCTGCCACGACCCTTTATAGAGAACAAATGGATGCACTAACAAGTGTGCAGGGAGAGCTTAATACTACAGAATATGCAAGTGAAGTGATACTTCTAAAGAGCCCCTGCCTATATTGTTAAATAGTGTATATTATGTTTAGTGAATGTTAATAACTTAATGGGATAAATGCACTTTATGGAACACAAGACCTGCAACGCACATGGTATGAACATTGCCACATGCTTATCCCTACCACATACTATCACATACAGACTTATTTATCAATTTTCAAGTCTGCGAATTTGCAGACTTTTTTTTTTTTTTTTTAACAAACTCACACATCGCATGCTCGCTTATTTATTAATAAGGAAAACGTGTTCAAATAAAAAACTTGAATACTTCGCATTTCTAAGATTACAAACTAGAAAAAGTTTGCATATATGGTTTGACTTTGCCATGGACAAAGCCCATTGATGTCTATAGAAACTCGCAAGCTTTTCAGATGGCGAACTTTTACATTCGAGTTTTGGGTTTTTTGCACTTTTAAGTTTTTAAAACATAATTTGAATTCAAGTTATTTTTAAGTGCAAAAACTCAAATTATTTTCCTCCCTTAATATATTATAATAATATATTTGTTTCATTTAGTGATAGCAAGAGACAAATCCCAATCTTATTCTTCTTTCTTTTCTTTCCCCTATACTCCCACAGCTCTGAATTTTCTTTGTTTCTGCACACAAATATCCATACCATAAGATGTACAATATGCTAGTGCAAGACAATATGGATTTAATTAGTAACACTGTATAACAGCACAACAGCCCAACACCAAGTCACATGCACTCTTAGGGGCATATTTATTGTGAAACAAATTCGCCTGAAAAATGGCGTAAAAAATGGAGAAGATCGCCGTTAAAAACGAACACGGACATAAACAGGACACAGAGTGACAATGGCAGCTAGGGTTTAGCCCCGGGCATCATTATTCTAATGTTATAATAACAGTGATGCAACTTGTTAACTACTGAAAATTTATGTTAACTTGGAATATTTGGCACAACACATTTTATTAAACATAGGAGCTGTGTACATTTTTCTTCCACACAATAACATTGTAGCATTATTGTTGTTATTATTAATGGACTTTAGTAATCGGATGCCTTACTTTTTTAAAACAGTTGAGTAGGAATACTTTATATACTAAATTTACTGCAACAGGATCAAGTTTTCAACAGTAATGATGTAGGCTTTTAAAGTTGTGCTCAGGGGGTCACCATCTTGGATTTTATTAGCAGTGTCACTGGCACTGCACATGCTCAGTGTGGTCTCGGCAGCAGATGAGAAGCTAAGCTTAGGGGTTTCAGAACTGCCATGTAATGAGATTTTAAATTAGTTACTAATCAGACTTGTACTGTGACTTTTAAAGTCTATATATACAGTATATTGTGAGTTAGTCCCTAAGCTCAGGTAAGTGACAGCAGCACAGAGCATGTGCAGTGAACCAGCAGAAAAAAAGTTGGGGGCTATTGGGGCAGCTTCAGAGGCACAGATCTGCCCTAATAAAGAGCTGTGTTTCCCTTGGGCTGGTAGAGAATCTGAAAATATAATGTGCAGTATACTAGCCTACTTCTTTCTTAAGCATTAGTTCTCCTTTTTATATGTAGACCTGTTGAGCACTTTAGGCAGCCGGGTTGATGAACACTTTCATAGGGACTATCTCAATTGCTGATGCTTCTTGGGCAGTAGGTTTTTTATTGTTGAGTTGCTCTAGCCCTAAAAAAGTGCCATTCCCAGATATTAAGTTCTCGGGGGTGACACAGTTTAATTATTTCAATTAGAAATCCAATTGTTCCTGCCAGTATCTTTATAAGTCTGTACCACCTACTGTACCTTTTAACCTGCTCGATATCTATTAGGCAGGTTTAATTCGGGAAATAGTCCTTTAAGGTACTTATTTTTAAGAAAAACCTGTATCACAGGACTGAAAATATATTTGGTAAATATAATTTACATTAAAAGGCTACATACAGGGCAGGGGGGCTTTACCAGTGAAGAGAAGAACATTACATGAATTCTAGAAATTCTAGAGCCCATATTTGGCTCCTCCAGAAACATTTTAATGCTTGTGTTGTTGCTCAATGTTGCTTAATGTGGCTCACAGGTATAAAAGGTTGGGTATCTCTGTTCTAGACAACTGGCTATGAGAGTGGAACTGGGGTCATTTTGGCCCTCTGATCCTGGCATAATGATAAGGAGGATTCAGCCAAGTAGAATGAGGGCATTCTTGCCAACAGGAGCAATGCATTAGTACCGGTATCTCTGCTTTATAAAGTAAAGCTGGGTATCAACCTGCAGATCTGGCCAGTTGGCAGTAGCCATAAGAGGTGATGGAAAATGATCAAATGTTCCTACTCTCTGTGAATAGATTCACCATGATGGGGTAATTATCCCTTAAAAGTACACAATTCTGATCACAGATACTGAGCTTCCCACAGTGTGTGGCAATGTTTTGCTTATGACCACAAGTATTGGTGGTGCCCCAGCCCAGTAACCATAAACAATACATTACAGTACTTTAGATCTCACCTGTTATCAAACATGTATTGTGGTAGAATAGAAGCAGTAGCCATGAGTTTTAAAATATTCACAAATTGCTGGGAATACAGCATTCTGAGCTGTAAAGAGTTGTAGAAGATCTGCTTCTTTGGAACCATTCCTCATAGTATGCTTATATTCCTTAATATGTTAATATCTTCCCAAAATACAAAGCATGCGATGGACAGAGACACTGTTACAGGGCCCTGCAACAGCACATTAAGTTGTTATTGCAAGGAGTTTTTAAAGGCTTGATACAGTCTCTAGGTGGAACAGGCAAGATTTATGTCCAGTGGGAGTTTTTCTTCTTTTGCCAATTTAGAAATCATAATTGTCAGTGATAAAATTACAGCTTGTAAAATAAAAAGCAACAAATATTCCATCTATTAATTGGATTTATCTTTTGGCTTTATTTGGGTGTCGCATCCAAAAACATTGCAATTTTTTGTACATCAGAATAAGAATTTTTGGTAAAGCATTAAAGTTTTGTTTACCAGTAAAGATAACATCTTATATTAAAGATTTGCAGAGAAACAAATAGCAAAAGGTCCTCTGCAAAACAGGGATTGTTTGTCCATATATTGTAATATACTTCAAGCTGGCCAACTATGTCATAGTCAACCCCCAGTCTGGCCTGTCCTACACTTACTTATTCATTAAGAATTCTACTGCTTCTAGGAAAGTGAGATAGTCAACTTTGGTTAGAAAGAGCAGCTTTCTGGCTCCAACCAGGAGAGATTAGCGGGAAGTATTCTCCTTTACAGGCTCTGCTGCCTTAGTAAGGACTGTAGTACTGACAAGGGTGTCAGGCATAGTCTTTTCCCTGATCCACGTCTGCTGTAGAGGATCCGGACCCTTAAGGTAGAAACTTTGTAACTACCCAGACTACTCTCCACGGTGGAGCCTTATAAGTGTCGCACCCTGCCCATACACAGCTGTGCTGATATAAACCAGAGGGCACTATTAGATTCTGCTTGCTCTGCATTGAACCTGCCAAATTCATGTTTACATCTGTATTGTGAGTATCACTGCATAACCCTGTGGATCATTTGTCTTGAACAATAAAACCAGTTCCGTTTGAGTTTGGCTAAGAGCCAAACTTCCATTTCAGTAGTTCTCTTTTCATAGTATAGAGATACCTATTTTTATTATATCTACTTGGCAGTTGTGCTCCAGTTTGCATTTAGCATTTTTGATGACAAACAGCAGATTGGGTATCTGGGTATCATTTTAGTATTTGTGAGATAAAGGCCAGAGAGAGCAGAATGGAGTCAAGGAGGGTTTCATGAGTGTGTCAGGAACCGTCGCCGCTCCCGCTCCCTACCTGCTCCTGGTGTGCGGCGGCGTCTTCCTTCTCAGCGCGGCGAATCCAAGATGGCGGCGCCCAGGACTCCACGTGGGCGCAAGGACGCCGGCGCGATGACGTCACGCGCTATGGCGCCAAATTCAAACTCAAAAAGACGCCAGTGACCCAGGTTCAATGCCCGAGTATAGCTCAACATACCTATTGTGTTCCTGGGTCTCTAATATTCTTATCTGCTTCCTGTTGCTGGTTATTTGCCTGTTTCTGACCTTGAACCTTGCTGCCTGCCTTTAGTGACCTTTGCCTGAACCTGACCTCTCTATTGGATTATCCTGCATCTGTACTTCGCTCGGACTCGCTGGAAGCGGCCTTCCTCCTTGATCCTGACTTCACCTCTCCCGTGGGTGCCGGAGGCCCCCGCTGACATTATACTCGGGCCATGGATCCCGAGGAAGCGGTACCGGACGTCGGAAGAGCCCTTCGCGGGCTGGCGTCCCGTATGGAGGCGTATGAATCCCAGCAAGTCAGAATTGGGCAAGTACTTGATTCCATTTTGTCCCGTTTGCCCGTTACTCCCGCTGTCGCGGAAATTCCTCCTGCTGTGGTGGTTCCTCTGCCAGCGATGCCGCCAGCTCGTGAGCCACGAATACCTCCTCCTCCGCGCTACAGTGGCAATCCGCAGTCCTGCAGGGGATTCGTGACTCAATGCCAGATTCAGTTTGAGTTCCAACCTTCCCAATTCTCCTGTGAACGAGCGAAGGTGGGCTACGTTATGTCTCGTCTGGAGGGCAAACCACTGGAATGGGCAACTTCTCTCTGGGAGAGTCAGTCACCCCTGACATTTGATGTGAAGGAATTTCTACAGATGTTCAGAACCATCTTCGATGCCCCTGGTCGGGTCGCTACTGCCTCTTCACGCCTGCTGCAAATCCGCCAGGGCAGTCTCGGTGCCAGTGAGTATGCCATAGACTTTAGAACCCTCATGGCGGAAACTTCCTGGAATGAGGAGGCTTATAAGGCAGTCTTCTATCAAGGCCTATCGTCCCGTCTGAAGGATGACCTGGTATCCAGAGATCTACCTGACTCCCTTGAAGATTTGATTGCTCTCGCTATTAAGGTAGACACTCGCCTTAAGGAACATCAGGCTGACAAAGAGCGGAGTAAAAAGTCTCATCCAGTCCTGGCTCCGCGCTTCCAGAACCCTATGATACCACCGTCTTCCCCGCAGTTTACCTCTTCCCCTTCGGAGGAACCCATGCAACTTGGGAAGGCTCGACTATCTGCACAAGAGAAGCTTCGGAGACGCCTTTCCGGCCTATGTCTATACTGCGGCGGACAATCCCACTTAGCGGTTTCCTGCCCTGTCAAGCTGGGGAATTCTCCTGCTTCAAGTAAGACTATTGTTTCTTTTGCTGGTAGTATTGTTCCTAAGTCAGCGGAACAATCTCACCAATTTCATGTTCCTCTGCAGATCCGGTTGCCCTCCCAGGCAATTCCAGTCTCAGCCTTCCTTGATTCCGGAGCTGCAGGAAACTTTATGGACTTGGCATTCGCAAGAAAGGTTGGCATTTCCCTCTTCCCAGTGACTCCTCCTATTCGGGTCCTCGCCATCGATGACAGACCTCTCTCCACGGACACCATCACTTTAACCACCGGTGAACTATCTGTGCAGATTGGAGCACTACATCTGGAAAAGATGTCATTTCTGATCATCCCATGTCCTTCGTCTCCTGTTGTGCTGGGGTTGCCATGGCTACGACTCCATAACCCCTCCATTGACTGGTCATCGGGTCAAATCTCCCGTTGGAGTCAGTACTGCCAAAGACATTGTTTAATTCCTCGGCCACTCCAGCGGGTTACAGTCTCCTCTACGAGTCTTTCAGCTCTGCCCTCCGTCTACAGGGACTTCTCTGATGTTTTTTGTAAAAAGTCAGCAGAGTTTCTTCCCCCGCATCGACGGTATGACTGCCCTATTGATCTCCTTCCTGGAATCATGCCACCCCGTGGGCGGACCTATCCCTTATCCCCTGCGGAGACGGCTGCCATGAAGGAGTATGTCTCTGAGAATCTCCAGCGTGGATTTATCCGTCCTTCTACCTCTCCAGCAGGAGCTGGCTTCTTTTTTGTCGAAAAGAAGGACGGTGGACTCCGCCCCTGTATTGACTACCGGGGTCTCAATAAAATAACTGTTAAGAACAGATACCCTTTACCCCTTATTTCAGAACTTTTTGACCAACTAAAAGGGGCCAAGATTTTCTCTAAGTTAGATCTCCGTGGGGCCTATAATCTCATCAGGATCCGAGAGGGCGATGAGTGGAAGACGGCTTTCAATACCCGTGATGGGCATTACGAGTACCTCGTGATGCCCTTCGGCCTCTGCAACGCTCCAGCCGTCTTCCAAGAGTTCGTAAACGATATTTTTCGGGACCTCCTGGGGAGGTCTGTTGTCGTGTACCTGGATGACATCCTTATCTTCTCTCAAGATTTGGAGAGAGAAAGAGGCCCTTTCTCGCCTTAGAGAAAATTCTCTTTTCGCCAAGTTGGAGAAATGCACTTTTGAAGTACCAAAGATCTCCTTCCTGGGCTACATTATCTCGTCTAGGGGCTTCGAAATGGATCCTGCCAAGGTATCTGCTATCCAGAAGTGGCCACTCCCCCAGAGTACTAAAGCAATCCAGAGGTTTATAGGATTTGCGAACTATTACCGCCAGTTCATTGAAGGCTTTTCTTCACGCATTGCTCCTATCCTTTCCCTCATCCGCAAAGGAGGGAGACCCAATTGTTGGCCCCCTGTGGCCCTTGAAGCCTTCCAGTCCCTGAAGGATGCCTTCATTTCAGCCTCTGTTCTTCGACACCCGGAGCCCCATCTACCCTTCTTTATTGAAGTCGACGCCTCTGATGTAGGAGCAGGTGCTATTCTTTCCCAGAGACATTCTGCAGATGGTAAGCTCCATCCATGTGCATACTTCTCCAAGAAGTTTTCCTCCAGAAGTATCTGTACTTCGCTCGGACTCGCTGGAAGCGGCCTTCCTCCTTGATCCTGACTTCACCTCTCCCGTGGGTGCCGGAGGCCCCCGCTGACAGAGTGCAGGTATGTATCCAGCTGTTGGTTCTGTTCAGATCTAGACCTACTGGTGCTGTTTCCCTACACAGATGCTTTAATTCCTTGTTGGGTAAGACAAACTATTTTTGGCAGCCATGGCCGTTAGGTTGCCATCTTAATCATGCACCAAGCATCTCCACTGCCCATTAAAGAGAAGCAAGGACTGTTCCATATCCCTGGAAGGCACAGCTTCAAAATGATAAAAATCATGTAGCTAAACATTATTTGAGGTAATAAAAAAATACTCACAAAGCACAAGAACTTGCTCTGGGTTGATTAATAATGTCTATATTTGACTATTCCTGCAATTAGTTAAAAAGGGGTTCAAAGTGTTGGCATTTTTCTCAGACTTCTGCTAATTTATGAAAACCTCCTAAAACATTCTTTATTTGGTGTGAAAAATATAATTAGTGTGTATTTTATTGGTGTGTCTTTTAAAGCAACAGCACTCATTTCCTACACAAATGGTTATGAGTGAGGAACCAGGGTCATTTAAGGGTAAGGGTATCATTTATAAAGGACTTTGCTCCTGTGGGACTCAAAGAGCTTTAGAGCAAGCAGGGCAGCCATTATAGGCTCGTTAAGTCTTATGGGAAACCAGGAAATTGCCGCAGGAAACCATCAAACCAGAGTCTCTAGTATGAGATCCCACATCAAAGGTTGGATGTTGCCTCTTGGATGCTGGAACAACAGGAGATTAAGTGACTTGTCCAGGGCCTCAAGGGAAACAAATGAGGGTCTCGAGTATGAGCAAAGCCCCATAACCTCTAGGACATCTCCATCTTCTGTTTTAGTATAAGTGTTGCCCTCTGATCCTGACATGATAAGGAGGTTTCAGCCAAGCAGAGTGAGGCCATTCTTGCCAAAAGGAGCAATGCATTAACACTGGTATCTCTGCTGATTATAACGTAAAGCTGGGTATCAACTTGCAGATCTGGCCAGTTTGCAGTAGCTAAAAAAATGATGAACAATGATCAAATGTGAATAGCTTCCCATTCACCATGATGGGGCAATTATCCCTTAAAAATACACAAGTTCTGATAGCAGGAACTGAGCGACCTACAGTTTGTAGCAATGACCAAAAAAATTAATTTTGATTAATGACCACAAGTATCTGTGGTGCCATAGCCATTGAAGCCAATTTAAGCATTGGAAGAAACATAGAAACTGTAAAAAACTGTTTGAGATCTGCTGACAGTTCATAAAGGTTATGTTGATATTTTTTAATATGGTAATATCCTCTCAAAATAAAAAAACCTTTGACAGACAGAGATGCAGACAGAGCCCTGCAGCAAGATGTTTTGCAAGGAGCTTTTAAATGTTTGATATGGTGCCCTATATTCTACTTATAGCAGACAGTATTTATGTGGATGGTCCGATGGGAGTTTTTTCTGTTTTGCCAGAGAGGGTCCAGAGAAGGGCAACTAACCTGGTAAAGGGTATGGAAAGTCTCAGTTATGAAGACAGTTTACACTGGAGAAGAGGCGCTTAAGAGGTGAGATCATATAACAATCTCTCATGCTTAACATACCAGTAGGTCATTCCAACTGACAAAAGGGCACCCACTCTGATTAGAAGAAAGGAGCTTCTGTTTAAATATTCAGAAAGGATTTTTTACTGTGAGAGCTGTAAAGTTTAGTCTGTGGAGACTTATTCCCTCCATTCCAACCTTGCCCTGATGTACCCAGCTGACACAATAAAACACACTGACACCGTTATATGGGTGGAGTTCGGCCACAGCTTTATTAACGAATCCAAACATCACAATAGTCCTTGCCGTGTATTTCAAACTTTACCAAACATCTTGATGAACTTTATAGCTGTTTTAAAATGAATGCCAGCCACTGCAAAGCAGTGGGCATGTGGAAACCATCAAACTACACTAGAGATTAAATGGCCAAGGACTATCACCGCCATTAGCTGTGACAAACTAAATATAAACATATATCATTTTTTTTTTTTAATAAACAGTGCCTGAAAAGAAACATATAATATAGCTGAGAGAAAATACAGAATACAGGTCACAACATAGGTGTGCTTAAACAGGGAGGGGGGGGCGGGAGATGCCGCTCCGTAAGAATGCAGGAGGTGGGGGTGAGACGCTGCACGGCAAGCTGACAGGCAGACAAGGGAGGGGTGATTGAGGAGGCTGTTCTTTTCCTGAAAGGATAAGTGACTTAACCCCTTATAAGGACGGACAGAATTGAGCCCCAGGTGGCTCCACAGTCCCTCTGCGCTTTCATCAGATATTTGACCGGTCTCTAGAAATTTTCTCCCTGAACCAATCCTAATGGCTGATACATTATATAGCTTTTAGCAAGTGAGGGAATACAGGGTTATGGGAGATAGTTCTTAGTACAAGTTGATCCAGGGACTGGTCTGATTGCCGTCTTGGAGTCAGGAAGGAATTTTTTTTCCCTCTGCTGCAAATTAGAGAGGCTTCAAGGTTTTTGCCTTCCTCTGGATCAACTAGCAGTTAGGCAGGTTATATAAAGGCATTATGGTTGAACTTGATGGACGTATCATCCTAACTTACTATGTAATATTTAGTCTCTTAAATTATGTTAATTCTTTGGCTCTTTTAGGTGAGGAATCCGGAAAATATTTCCAATATTGTTTAGAACAGAATAAGTCATTTTTAATGCATAAAAGTTTCACAACCAGAGTTACAGTCACGTTAAGTTGGACTAGTCGGTCGCCTAAAAAATCCCATTTATTTAAGGTATTTGCATTAACATGCACTTCTTGAGCTTGGTGCCTCTACCTTTCTCCTGCCTATTATCTCAAATATGTTCAGCTGTGTCTATTGGCGCAGGGGAACCCTGGAGGTACCACCAACTCCAAACAAGGCAGTAGCAACAGGGGTTCAAGGGACTGGAAGTTTATATAGTGTTCTTGCACCTTTTTTTACATAAGGCCAAGTAAATTGACACATTTGTTTAAAAAAATGGGGTCTATTTTTGATTTAAAAGATAGGTAAGCATTTTATTTTAAAATCCCCTAAATGTCCTCAAAACAGCCCCCAGAAAAACATACTTTTCTCCCTGTATGAAGATTTATTTTGTTTCTTTATTACGAACAGTTAAACTGCAGCTCTCTTACTGGCTTCCTTTTCTAGTGTGAAGCTCTCCCTCCTTTTACTTTCTGAACACTCCTTTCTCCCTGCTATGAAGACCAAAAAGAGGTGCCTACTAGGCATGCTCAGTTCCTTCCACTAACTAAAATCAATCTGACATGCACAGTAGACATCTATTTAAGGTCATCATAGTTGGGGAGAGAAGAAGCTCTCAGAAAGCAAAAGGGATGGAGCTTCATGCTAGGCAAGGAAGTCAGTAAAAGAGATGCAGTTCAGCTGCTTGTAATAGAGAAACAAAATAAATCTGCATGCAGGGAGATGAAGTATGTTATTCTGGGGGCTGTACAGAGTAATTTTAGAGATTTCTTTTTTAGAAACGTTTTACTTATTCTTTAGCATTCTGGATATGTGACCATATTTCTTCTCTTTAACTACAAAAGTATCCTATTAAAGCACTCCATGAAGCATTTTTGATACTTACAGGGCCAGAGTTTTTTCTCCCTGTAAAACAAGATTTCATACATTTAAACACTTCCTTTATTTTAAACTAGTGTCCTCTGAATATATATATATTATAATATATATATATATGACTAATATATATATATTAGTCTAGCGTGAAGTAACTTTTTAGCCCTTGTCTTGTAACATACATTTACTACAGTTACCATCTAACTCACCTGCATGACTGAATGTGGTTCAGCTGAAACATGCTAGTCGTAAAACTATTGCTGAGCATGTTCATGTCTCTTGGAAAATCCTTTACACTTTGCTGTATTTCATGCAATGGATAGTTTTGAAATTACATTTACATTGCCTTTGCAGTGGGCTTATTACTGACAGATAATTTCACCCTGGTGTTTAATTGAGGTTTAAGCAATATAGTACAGCACTTTGGGATAAAGATACAGCAGAAAAGACCTGCACTAGATGCCAGGATAGCAAATACCTCTACAGCGACCATGTATTTGCCTTTAGCACTCAGATAGGCTGGGATAAAGGAGATCCAGACACTGCAAAAGAGCAGCATGCTGAATGTGATATAATGAGCTTCATTAAACCTATCAGGTAGTTTCCTCACCAAGAATGCCAGGGCAAAATTAAAGAGTGACAGAGTGAGAATATAACCATGTGTTGTATAAAATCCTATGCTGGAAGCTGCAATGCACTGCAGGATGATTCTGTCAGTGTAAGTCTTTGTGTCTCTGTTGGGGAATGGGGGGAATTGAACCAAAGACCACGTGCAGATACCAAGTTCCACCAAGGTGCACAGAATGACAACAAAGGCAGATAATTTCTTCCCAGTCCATTTACTCAACTTACTGCCAGGTTTTGTGGATCTGAAAGCTATTAGAACTGTAATGGTCTTTGCCACAACTGAAGAAACAGCCACTGTGAAGATGAGGCTGAAGACAACTTGTCTCAGTAGGCAAATCGCAGTAGTTGGACGGCCAATAAAAAGGAAGGGACAGAGAAAAGACAACATGAGGGAAATTAGGAGAGTGTAGCTCAGATCTCTGTTATTGGCTCTTACTATAGGTGTGTCCCTGTATATAATGAAGATTCCTAAAACCGATAAAGTCATGAAGGTAAGTAACAAGGCAAATGCTTCTAATGTGGCTCCCAACACATCCTGACTTGACAAGAAGTCAATATTCTTCCTTACACAAGTATCTTTTTTTGAGTTTGGCCATTCTTCTTCTGGACATGTCATGCAGGTTTCCATATCTGAAACAAAGACATAGGAATATAAACACTACAATAAATTAGTTACACCTTTCTAAACCAATATTTTGGTCATTCAGCATGAATATGAAAACAATTCCATTTAATGTAAGTTGTTTGCTGAGTACTCCTCTCTCCCAGAGATGTTTTTTAGACATAATATCACAGTGCATTTCAGATAAGGCTAGCCAAGCCCAGAGGGCCTTAACCCTTTTACTGCCAACGACGTACATTGTACGTTGTTGCAGTACAAGACTTTATCTGCCAACAATGTGCGCCGTACGTTGTTTGGCAGATAAAGGTACTCTCTGCAGAAGCGGCATGTGCCGCTTCTGCAGAGAGTTTTTAGCAATGACAGCCCCCTGGGCAACGAGCCAGGGGGGCTGTCATGTCGGCCCTGAGATGTGATCGTCGCCGGACCGAGCCCCAAGCAGCAGATGCAATCCCATCACGTCTGCTGCTTGATCTTCACTGCCTCCTTCCTGTTTCCCCCCCAAGCGCCGGCCCACAGATGAGGAATGCAGCAGGAGGACCAGGACTGTGATCCCTGCTTCAGGACAGGTAAGGTGGGGATTTTTGCATTTACACACGCTCACTTACACACACTTACATACATTTATACACAATTACAGCACACAAAAATAGCAGGTTTTTTTTTCATTTTGCACACTTATATACACTAATATACACACACACTGTCACACAACTTTTACACACGTACACACATGTATACACACTTTTTTAAAAAATATATATTTTTTTACCACTAAAAACTGTATATTTATGTCGTTTCGCTAATTTGCACAATTTTTGTGGTTTTATTGCATTTTGATCCCTGTATTAGTATTCCTGATCTGTTTTTAGCATAGCTTTGCCATGTGTGTAATAACTTCACCTATTTTGAATTCATCAGAATGTGTACTTTCCAAAAATATATGGTTTTCTGGGGTCTCTGTATAGTTAGGGGGGGTTACGGCACATCATACGCTGACAGGGGGCTCTGTGCAAAAGCTGAGTTGGCAGGCGAGAAATCCATATGCGCTATTTATTTTGGGGTCAGTACATACCACAGACTTTGGTATATCTATGCATATTGGGCATCAAACTGTTCAGTAGACTTTAGGTGTTCCTATTTGGGGTGATTTGCAATTGTACGCTAGAAATTGTGTGAGATAAATGCAGCAAATTGCAACATTTTTATTTTTATTTTATGTTGGATTTGTCAGAATGTGTACTTTCCAAAACTATATGGTTTTCTGTGTTTTTCTCTATAGTTAGGGGTTGTTACGGCACATAATATGCTGACAGGGGGCTCTGTATGCAAAAGCTGAGTTGGCCGGCAAGAAATCCTTATGCGCTATTTTCATTTTTGGGTCAGTACATACCACAGACTTTGGTATATCTATGCATATTGGGCATCAAACTGTTCAGTAGACCTTAGGTGTTCCTATTTGGGGTGATTTGCCTCTGTATGCAAGAAATTGTGTGAGATAAATGCAGCTAACTGCAACATTTGTAGGCGATTTTCTGATATGTCATAAAAATTGGCGAACAGGAAAGCTTTACGGCTTGGAACTTTGGAGTAAAAAGAAATGTGTACCCATAATAGATTCGGGGGAATGTGTACTTTCCAAAAATATATGGCTTTCTGGGGTGAGTGTACTTTTTTTGAACCATTATCCCACATAAAGGATGTAAATGTGTTGATTTTGCAGGAATTGAAATGACAGATAATATGGGGGTATGTTCCCATTGGGGCCCCTACATGCCACATACTTAGGTAAACCTATATATATTGGTTATCAAACTATTCAGTGGACCCCATGCATTCAAATTCAGGGTGTTTTATCTTGGTACCTAACACTATGTGGGAGATAAGTTGCTGCAAAGTGGAAGCTTTGAGGGGATTTTTGGAAATGTCATCAAAATTGTTACATTTATAAATGCTTTGCGGCTTGGTACTTTGGAGTAGAAAGACACGGGTACCCATTTTAGATTCGGGGGAATGTGTACTTTCCAAAAATATATTACGTTCTGGGGTGAGTATACTTTTTACTAGTTTTATCCCACATATAATGATGTAAATGTGTTGATTTTGCTGGAGCTGAAATGACAAATGATAGATCATATGGGGTTATGTTCACTTTGGGGCCCCTACATGACACATACTTGGGTAAACCTATACATATTGGGCATCAAACTGTCCAGTGGACCCCTGGTGTTCATATTTAGGGTGTTTTATTTAGTTACTTTATGACCTATAGGAGATAAGATACTATAGACTGGAAGCTTTGAAGTGATTTTTTTAAAAATTTCACAAATTTTGATAAAAACCAACAACTTTAGGAAAGCATATTGACTTGATAGTTTGGAGTAGACAGCCTATATCTTGTTACAGAATTGGAACTACACCAAAATTCTACCATATTTTGAAAGCTTAGGTTGTCCTGAAAAAAAACCCAATATATTGTTTTCCTGGGTAAAGTTTAAGTCCCCCCGGGGAAAGGCCCCTAAAGTGAAACAGTGCAAAATGTTCAAAAACTGTCTGGCAATACAAGTTCCGCTTTGACCAAAACGGCTGGCAGTGAAAGGGTTAAGGAACATCACACAATAATAATAAGAATATAATTATAATTGATTTTCCTAAAACATTTTAAAATAACTTGCAGTTTACAATAAAGGCAGATATTTAAATTCATCATTTTGTGGACACAAAGAAAGTACGGAGAGGAGAAGTAGGAGGGGCCTCCAACAAATTTAGACACACAATTAAATGAGATTCAGGAGGAGCAGTGAAAGGAATGTATGAGAAACATAACTAATATATAAACCACAAACTATTTGGTGAGCCATGAAATCAATAAAATTATAGAAATCATTAAAGGAGAAGGTAAAGTCACTTGGGGGTGCCTAAATGTTAGGCACCCCCAAGTGACTTTAATCGCTTACCTTTTCCCCGGGCTGGTGCTCCTGTTGGGAGAGAGCAGCACCATCCCGGGGTATCTGTAGCGCTTGCTCCTTTCTGATCGCTCGCGCGCGCGCGCATGCGCAGTAGAGTGAAAAGCCGAACTTTGAACCGTCGGCTTTTCACTCTACTGCGCATGCGTTTGTCCGGGACAATTGGCTGCAGCGCGAGTAGGAAGGAGGAAGGGCTCTTGACAGGTGCCCCATGCTGGTGCTGTTTTCTGCTAACAGGGGCACCAGCCTGGGGTACAAGGTAAGCGATTAAAGTCACTTGGGGGTGCCTAACATTTTGGCACCCCCAAGTGACTTAGCCTTTCCTTTTCCTTTAAAGCAAGAAGGACCCTTATGAAGTGCAATGTAGCTTGGCAGGGTGCTTTAATCAGGTTCTGTGTATAAAAATTAATTTTAAAATTAATTTTAAAATAAATTAGTGCCAATTTCTGTTTGGAATACAATGATCCCTATATTTTTGCAATTCTGCTGTGTTACTATCCTATTATTTATATATTGTGGTTCATCACCTAAAGCCCAGATCCCCACTAATGTTGGGCAGTCTGTTGGAAGAGATGGCATCAACGTGTTCTTCCTTTTGCAAAAAAAAGAGTCAAAGGCAATTTCACAGCTTTACTTACTGGTTACATTTGAAATTTCTCCCTCTGCGCAGGGAATGCAGTCATAGCAACATGATGGATTTCCCTCTGGAATAACTTTCCTATATCCTGGGGAGCAGCTTTCACTACAGGTAGATTGGGGCACCTTAAAGAAAAAAATATTCCTGCAGTTTTTAACAGCCCAATAGCATAATACTGTCACCATGGGGCACTAAGAGGGCAATTACTATAATAAGTAATTCATTTTTTTTTACAACTTGTGTTTTTTGTGCTAAAACTCACATTTTTCTTGTAAAAAATAATTTGGGGGATTTATTAAGCATCAGAACCACAAAACATTGCCATGTAAAAGCTGTCAATGTCATGTAGAAGTCAGTGGGATTTTTCAGACACAGTTTTTTCCATATTTTATTTTTCTTTTCTTGTGCTTTTTTTAAAAGGCTGTTTTAAGAAATGACTTTGCTTTCATGGTTTTTGAGAAAGTGAGTTTAGTTGTGGGCTTTAAAAACCACTAAAACCACGAAAATGAGATAAATGGGCCTCTAAAGGTTGCTCTGATCAATTTATATCTCATATTTTTCTTAGCTTAAAATAAGAAAGTACATGGGACTTAAAAAGCTGAGCGACAGACGTTTTGAATGTACAGGGAAAAATAATGCAAGAATGCCCTGTCATATAGAAGGTGGGGTTGCCCGCTTGGGTTAGGTGGGTTGCAGAGCAGCTCAGAACATAGTTTTATTTATACCCAGTCTATGAATGCAGGCATGGAAATTGTCTGACTACCCTACTGGAACTTTAAGCTAAAACATTATTATCACTGAGAGCTGATTGTTGTCTCTTTTTAAACAAAGCAAAAATAAGTTACTTACCCCATTTGTTTTTGTTTCCCATGTTATATCACTGTCATTAATAATAAACTGGTGTGTCCCACTGGCAGACATACGATAGTGCCCAACTTCAGTGGCTTCTGCTATTTCATTAGGGTACTGCACCCAGTTTAACAGATCCACTTGCGCCGGTCGGTTTCCTTCTTTATCAAATAGAATCTCATCTCCAGCAGACGTGATAAACTTCACACTTTTAAGGTACTGGCTCAACTGACGTGCAGGAATGGATTATTAAAATAAAATTAATAGCAGCAGTGATTGAACATTACAAGTGGATGTTTGAGATTTATGTTAAAGATAAATCATAGTAACAATGGTAAGTTGATTTATTGATGCATTAAACCTGAAACAAATATATTAAATATTCTTTAGGTTGGCTTTAAATTTGGGCTACATTTGTCCAGTGACCAGATGTGCAACTCCTACTCTCCCACTATATGGGTTCAAGGAACCAGTTCTGTAAATTAGACTTAGATGGTAACATTCCATCTTATTTCATTAGGGGAATATACTGTATAGAACATATAGAATGTTCCTGGTGTGATTCTGCAGTAGGATCTGGACATTTTTTCCATATTTATTTGGTTGCTTTTATCCTTATTACTGTAGATTTTTGTGACTAAGGGGCAGATTTATTAACATTCTCATTTTCCTGGTTTTAGTGGCTTTTAAAACCACAATTAAACTCACTTTCTCTAAAACTACGTATGCCAAGTGATTTATTTAAGAAGCCTTTTATAAAAAAAAAAAAACACAAACCAAAAAATGCAGACCAATAGTAAAAAACTTGAATTTTTCATGTTGTCGCACAAATAAATGTGTCAAAACTTCTAAAACCACAAAGGAAAGAAATGTTTTGTTGTTTGTAAAAAGGACACCTGCCATTGGCTTCTACTGTGTGTTCTAATTGTGTGTTTTCTGTGACAAAATCATATTTTTTTGCTAAAAAAACAACAAAAAAATGAATTGAGAAACAAAAAACAACCTTTAGTAAATGCCCCCCTAAGTATTGCTACTCCTTTATTGTTGATAATAGCTGCTGGATATATTGCTTCACGAGCTCATAAAAGGGCTCATTTACATCCGTAGAGGCATTGGGGGTAACTTGTGCAGTTAGGTCTAAAACCACTTTCATTAAAGGTACTTGTGTCCAAATCCACCAATTGCACTTCTGTATAATTCAGCTCCTTCCTGACTTCAGTTCAGAATTGGGAGCTACTGAACCTGTTGATGCAGGGAATCCCTGGAGGTACCACCACCTTCAGACCAGGAGAAAGCTCCAGAGTTCCCTCAGCCCCCTGTGTCAATAAACGCTGCTGTGTCTGTGGATGCAAATGAGCCCTATAGTATGGCATTTATCATTTTCTTTCTCACTCTCTTACATGAGTTAAAAAAAAATATGCAATACATCTGAAATAATTCACCAAAATCTGTTCAATATTGAAAAAATAAGTGCAAACATACAGTACGATTCTGTGCCTAGCGTTGAACCTAGCAAGTACCTTACTTGTTAGATCTCATTATTGCAAGGTACTGGAACTTGACGTCTAACATGTACAACTGGGACAATAACCAGAGGACTATAAAAATGCCAAAATGTCTTTCCTTCTTTTTTAAGTGCAGTAAGATGTAAAGGCCATGTGTTGTAGCATACAGTACGCCGTTACCCATAGCTATGAGCAGAAAATACCAGAACACTTGCTTACTTTCATATAATTGACCCTATGAAGATCTGATGCTGAAAATGGTTGTTTCTGGAAATGATCTAATAGCAACTGGTGCAAAGTGTGTGCCAGAGCATATACAGCTATGTACACATTGTATGTAAGTCTGAAATTGTCAACATCAAAGTGAAATGCAGAAAAAGTTCTAAAATATTCATATCCAGAGCAGGTAACATTATCTTGAAATTCATTATAAGGAACAGGACAACCAAATACTTGTTGCCACAATATCTTCAATATATAATATGGGTGTGTGTCTGGCGTCACTCTGTAAAGAAATTCCTTGAGGCCTGGAATGGCGCCTTTAGAAGGACGGAGCAATAAACAAGCACTGATGGGAAGTAACTTAAACTCAGTATCGGGAAAATCGATGGCATGTAAGCAGTCAATAAGTATCAGTACCTTCTCCCTGATCATGGGACCAAGAACTCCTCCAAATGATGATAAATGCAATGTATACTCTGTGGGGAAGTTGACAATGATCACTTTGGCTAAAGATTTAACTATCATATCCATCTCTTTCTTATAGTATAGCATATCTTCTCTTTTTCCCAGTGACAGCTTGAGTACATAAGCAACACAGTTCCCACTTGCAACAATTCTGTCTCTTAGGTCCTCACTGGATCTCTCATAACTGTCTTCTGTAACTGTCATAATCCCAACCCAAGTCCAACCAAAGTGTATCAGCAGCATGGCAATGGCTTCATTCTGGTCTCGATGGGTGTAAATGGTACGGAAAAAATATGGAAACCTCCTCTTGTCATTGAAAATCGTATCGGTGGCTCCATAACTGACCTTTGAAGTAAAAGAGAACATTTAAAGGGGAACTCCACTCAAACACAATTTAATCTTTTTTTTCTAAATAAATTCAAGCAACTTTGCAATATATATTAAAAAATATGCAGCCTTTTCATGATGTTTTATATAATAATATGGTTTAGAATAGTTACCTAAGCCCCACCCCCAGTTCTTCTGCTAATCTGGCAGAGATTTGAGATTAAAAAAAATGTAAAGATGATATTACGGTGATATTACAGAAGAACTGTTCTGAAGGTGGGTTCCAGCATATAAAAAAGTTTTTTTCCGTCATGCTTTTGAGGGAACAGATTACAGTGATAGGTATTTTAGTGGTTTCTGTGTTGTGCCGGGCTCCTTAATAAATTTTGGTTCAGAAGCCGAATTTCCACTTTAAGCATATTATTATAAAGCCATGGCTATCATGCACAAGATATCAAGACATATACTGCAGAAAGTGCAATAGACTCACACTCTCTCCACAGCGATTTTGCCCCTTAACTACCCCTGTATTGTTTCTCACAAGCCTTCATATTTCCCATGACCTTACTAGTAGATTTGAATGCACTGCATAGTCTTCATATTGCCCCTATACATTTCATGCATAAACAAATGAAATACCTAATCTCTTTCTGCCCTAATGTCATCAAACAGAGACCAACTTCATCATATGCCAGTTGCCATTACCTGTGGGTAGTGATAAACTTGCAATATATTTGAAATGATTAGAGATGAAGAAGAGTAGAGATCTCCAATGAAAGCAATGGCCTTTCCCTGCTGGCGGCAGTTATAATTAGGATAGAGTGGATCCACTCCAGATAAACCCTGTAAGGTTGTTTCCACAGCTCCAAAATCCATACTGCAGGTGTCAAATATGTCATAGCCCAGGGAAATATTGGGTAAAATAGCCATATTCCTGTTTATTTCATTCACAGCATATTCAAAAGTTAAAAAGTGTCGTACAAACTGCGTGGAAAATCTAAGAGAAAGGTTAAATACGAATCAGTACTCCATAATAGGTCTCAAACTGCTTGATATAATGGATGCCCTCAAGCACATGGATGGATGTTCAAGGAAAAAACTCAGCCACAACCAGTCATCAACATGACCAGTGTCGGTTTGCGAGTCTAGTTTGGGGGAAAATTATACATATACATTTATTTCTAATGAATTAACTGATAACATGAAATTAAATGATAGATTATATCAATTGTTAGTGATTCATTTGATAATATCATGATATATTGGCTATATTAATACAATTTAATGATTGTTTATATAAACTATTTATTAATCTTGTAATAGTTATTGGTTAATTGTTTATTGATTTTACAGAGTAGCGTGGCCTCTGTTTTTAGAGAAAGTAGTTTAACCAAAGTTAACATAGACATGCACTGTATTTAGAGTGTGATGGTCTTTGTGTTGAGCAGACATTTAATGTCCCATGAAGTCGTAAAAAATCAAATAAAACTGATTACTTGCATTTCTCCTATAATAACTTCCAACAACTAAGGAAGTACCACCCCAAGGAAAGCACTCTTTATCTAACCCCTTCCAAAGGGCCTTTGGGATTTTCCTTCACTTTGTTAAGGTGTGCCAATCAGTCTGAAATAGTTCTGGCTGTGAAGGTTCCCTAGGTCTTTAGCCTTTGCCTTTACAATCATTTGACTTATTGCTGGAGAAATGCAATGTTCCTACGGCTCAAGTTCTGAGATCCAAACTTATACTTCAGTAGTTCTTTTTCTTAGAGATCCATGGTCTTGCCATGTTTACAATTTTTATTGCCTCAATTTGGGCACCATGCGTATGGCTCATATTTTTGGCAAGTAGAAAAACAATTGCCAAAAATATGTGCTTGCACCAGAATGAATGGAATATGGTTTGGTGCAGGCACATGTAGCCGAAATCCACATAAAAACACCATTGCATTCTCTTCCGTTTTTATGCAGTTATTGGCTACATGTGCCTGCACCCAACCATATTCCATTCATTCAGGTGCAGGCACAGGCAGGAGCTGTATTTTCGGCAAACGTTTTTGGCTTGCCAAAAATATACGCCATTCATATGGTGTGGCATTAGCCATATTGGTACCAGTACCAGTGCGTATTGGTAATTAGAGACAGCAGTTTTGCATTAGAGGGGTCTCTGGGTGTCTAATCAGTATTTGGTGCATTGAAAGCTAGAAACCAACTTTTTGTTCTGTTCAGCTCTAGCCCTTCATGATTCTAGCCCTGTAATGATTCCTTGTGGACCAACACAAACTATTCGTGAGAGTCGATGGCAGTTAGGTCACCATAGTTAGATAGTTACAAAGGGTTAAAAAAAAGACCATCACGTTCAACCCTTCCAAGGAACCCAGCACACACAATCTATACTATCACATACATAAACTATATCTACAACCACTAATACTAACTGTAGATATTAGTATCACAATAGCCGTGGTTCAAGAACTCATCCAGGCCCCTCTTATAGGCATTAACAGAATCTGCCATTACAGCATCACTAGGAAGGGCATTCCCCAACCTCACTGCCCTCACCATGAAAAAACCCCTACGCTGCTTCTAATTAAAGTTCCATTCCTCTAATCTAAAGGGAGGGCCTCTGATGCGCTGATCATTTTTATGGGAAAAGAGAACCCCCCTATCTGCCTATAATCCCAGCTAATGTACTTGTACAGAGTAATCATGTCCCCCTTTTTTTTAAGAGCAAACAACCCCAACCTTGACAGTCTAACCTCATAGTTTAAATCTTCCATCCCCTTGGCCAAGCCCCTAGAATTTCCACTGCTTTTGTCTTCCTTTTATTGCTTTTTATTGTACTTGATTACCTACTATAAGTGTAAAACTAATAATATTCAATTAATAAACATGTTTATGAGATATATTGACTAATGTCATCTGCATGAAGAAAGGAAACATACAGAATTTATGAACAAAAGGCATCATTCATTAAGTGCCCATTAAAGGGAAGCATGGAATATTCTTTATCCCTGCAAAGCACAGCTCCAAAATAATTTAAAAAAATGTATTTCATTTGAAGAAATAACGGGAAATACTCACAAAGTACATGTGCCCTTTTTAGGGGGATAAATAAAGTCTATGTTTTGATCAAGACTTTTCTCAATACTCTGGTAGACTGACAGTTGCAAGAGCCCTCCAAGGATGATGTCTCCCGCTCTTGTGTAATGGATGAGATTTGTGTTTTTAGGAGGCTGACATACGTTATGTGATGCTGCTATTTCAGTAGCTTTGCAAAATATCATCAGAGCTGCACTTACTTTCTGCAGTTGCCTGTTCCTGCAATTAGATAGCACATAGACACTGTTTGGGCTAGGAACAACTCTTGTGGGGTTTTTCCTTTTATGAAAGTCTGAAAAAAGCCTCTACAATGAATCATTTCAATTAATTGCTTAATTCACATTTGGTTTCAGATACACACCATTATCATTTGAAGGAAAGCTATAATAAACTATTGATGCATTGCTCAAAGCAGAAATGAGTAACTATATATACATATTGTGAGAGATGCAGTAAATAAGATTACTGTTTGATGTATTTTCCCCCAGTATTAAAGGTGGTATACAAATACCTGGTTTTGCAGCAAGTAGTGCTGTTTTCTTGTAGGTGGCCTAGGAAAAGCTTGACACTCTGACAGACAGAGGGGCTGGGGGTGCTTCCTGCTGCTGCAAGGAGCAGAGGGAGCCATTACCACATGTATGAGTGCTGGAATGACAAGGCTTAGTGAGAAGCCAGAGTGTGCCAAAGGCTGGAGAGCTGGTATCTCAGGAGGGGAGAGACAGCAGGGCTGAGTGAGTTGCCCCAGCGTTCATAGGTGTGAGAGTCACCGTGGAAGTGTGAAGGTCGTTAAGGATGCTGAGAAGCCCTGGGAAAAGGTTCCAGAGTATGAGAGTTACCCTGGAAGATGAGAGCCCCCAAGAAGGGACAAGTCATGAATAAGTTTGATGAACTGGTATGTTGGTAGGAGTTTGCCCCAAATAAACTTGGGGGGTTTGTGGGGTTTTTTTGCCTGAAGAAGTGGTGTCCCTGTCTCTATGCTCCTGATCCTCTGCTTACCTGCCTACCATAGCTAATTTCCCCCCAAGATTAAATGTACAGGCAAACAGCTTGTCACAATATTCTGTATATATGTAGGACTTCATAACTAAATGAGAAAAATCTTGATTTAGAAGTGATGACCATTTATTAATAAGAAAAGCACAGCTTCTGGTTTGAGCTGCCATCAGTGGGAGATGTGCTGCACAGAGCTCTAGAGGGACTTGGTGACCTGTATAACCTGGTAACGCCCTGTGCCCTATAGAGAACTGACAGGAGCCTGATAGTGACCTGTAAGGGAAGAAGAGTGAAATCCCCCATTCTATATACTTTTTATCACCTCAGAATGCCGGACAGAAGTACATTACTGGCTACAGCACAACCATCCAAGATAGAATCAGAGGCCTCTTCCTTCAAACCATTTAGCACAACTACATGGGACAAGACTCTTAATCCTCCTCTCCCAGATGCATCAGCAACTGCAAGACAGATAGCTAGTACAGTACATTGGAAGTTTAGATAAATAACTTCCAATCACCTCTCTGGATCGAACTTACAAAATGCATTCAGGGAATACTGCCCGTTCACTCTGGGGTCGAGATTTTTCAAGGCTTCATGACTACATGGAAGAAACCCAACAAAACATATTTTATTGCTAAACAAACAGTCATTCACGACCTGCAAGCTGTAGTTGCTGCGACTCTGTATAGAGAAATGTCAAAGCCTGAAAATTCACAGAATCACTTTGAGATATGTGGCCTGAATGATCACAGCATGCCATGGAGAGCAGCTACAGCAGTGAATGAGAAATGGACTTTGCAAAGATCCAACTCATTGGTAAAGTTAACCATAGATAACCTGAATCCTGCCATGGACTATCTCTAATTTTTAAAAATGATTTCCTTTTTCTCTGTAATAATAAAACAGAACATTGTACTTGATCCCAACTAAGATATAATTACCCCTTATTGGGGGCAGAACAGTCTTATTGGGTTTATTTAATGGTTAAATGATTCCCTTTTCTCTGTAATAATAAAACAGTACCTGTACTTGATCCCAACTAAGATATAATTAATCCTTACTGGAGGCAAAGCAAGCCTATTGGGTTTATTCAGTATTGAAATAATATTTAGCAGACTTAAGTTACGGAGATTCAAATTACGAAAAGATCCCTTAACCGGAAAACCCCAGGTCCCATACCTGTACAGTATATTGTGAGTTAGTCCCTAAGCTCAGGTAAGTGACAGCAGCACAGAGCATATACAATGAATCGGCAGAAAAGAAGATAGGAAGATACTGGGGGGATCTTTGGAGGCACAGATCTGCCCTACTAAAGGGCTGCGGTGGCCTTGGGCAGTATTCTAGCCTACTTCTTTGTTAAAGGAACAGTAACACAAAATTTTTACTTTAAAGATAGTAAATAGTAAAGATTGTAAATAGTTTTTTAATAAATTACATTGCCACTGACTTACTGGGCCAAGCTCAAAAGGCGATACAGTGATGGGTAGACTTCCGGTTTATTCCAGAAGTTAATTTAGTGCATTCTTCTGAGTCCTTTTTTAAAGTGATTAATGGGCTACTAGTCATCTGGCACAGAGAGGGAAAGGAGAGGGATAGGAGACTGCTCTTTTGCTGGGTCTGCGTGTCTGTTACAACGAGCGAGCGCTGCCAGAACCTGCCCGGGGAAAGGGAGGGGGAGTGGAACAGAAGCAGGCTGCGAGACTTAGGGGAGATGTGCTGCCTGAGCTCAATAAATCTATGGTAAAGTCATTTTTAAAAAAAAAAAAAACTCATATACTATTGCAATCTTTCTATGCTATATTTGCTAATAAAAGTATTTAGAAAGGATATATTGAATGTAAATAAATTGTGATACATTTCCTTTAAGCATTAGTTCTCCTATAAAATATGTAGACCTGATATCCTAATGAGCATTTTAGGTGATGAACGCTTTCATAGGGACTAACTCAACTGCTGATGCTCCTTGGGCAGTAGGTTGTGTGTTGTTGGCTTTCTCTAGCCCTAATAAAAAGTGCCATTCCCAGATATTAAGGACACGGGGTGACACAGTTTAATTATTTCAGTTAGAAATCCAGTTGTTCCTGTCAGTCTGAAACACACTGTACCTCCTTTACCTTACATACTCTCTTGAAAATTGGCCAGATATCTATCAGGCAGGTTTCAAAACATTCTGACAAGAGAAGACCATGTTGATGTGGCCCAACAGGTATACTGAGTGCAGCCCCACAGTATGGTGCAGGTGTATGGCCAAGTCTGCCAGAGATATGATCATTTGGCCTATTCTGACCAAACTGTCCGTCCATCAGGGCACATATAACCAGTTGAGGGGTCTTTTAGAACTGAGGATTAATGGCCTTAATAATAAACTGAGCAATTTATTTCAGTGGGGGTGCCTAAAATCCAGGCTGTCCCAGTGAAATAGCCTTTCCTTGTCCTTTAAAGTATTTTCAATTCTGGTGTTGCTGCTGCACCGAACATTGCATTTTATGTTTACAAAAAACCTGTATAAGATGACTGCAAATATATTTGGTAAATATCATTTCCATTAAAAGGCTACATACAGGGCAGGGGGGGTTTGCAAAAAGGGTGGGCATTTACCAATGATGAGAAGAACAATTTCTTACACAGCTGCTTACAAACATCACATGCAAACATTCCAAATGATTCTTTATGTAGCACAGGTACAGGATCTGTTTTGCAAAATGCTTGGGAACCTGGGTTTTTTGGATAAGAGATCTTTCTATCATTTTTTTCTTTTAATTAAACCCAATAGAATTGTTTTGCTACCAATATGGATTCATACCGTTTAGTTACCAAGTACAAGCTACTGTTTTATTATTACATAAAGTACCCATAAACAATACATTACAGTATTTTATCTCACCTGTTATTAAACATGTATTGTAGTAGAATTAAAGCAGTAGCCACGACTTTTAAAATATTAAAAAATTGCCGGGAATACAGAATTCTGCGATGTAAAGAGCTGTAGAAGATCTGCCTCTTTGGAACCATTCCTTATAGTATGTTTATATTCCTTAATATGTTAATATCTTCCCAAAATACAAAGCATGCGATGGACAGAGACACTGTTACAGGGCCCTGCAACAGCACATTAAGCTGTTATTGCAAGGAGTTTTTAAAGGCTTGATACAGTCTCTAGGTGGAACAGGCAAGATTTATGTCCACTGGGAGTTTTTCCTCTTTTACCTTAAAGTCAGTGATAAAATTACAGCTTTAAAAAAAAAAAAAGCAACAAATATTCCATCTATTAATTAGATTTCTCCTTTGGCATTATTTGGGTGTGTCATCCAAAACGCAGTGCAATATTGTATACACTAGAATACAGTAAGTATTTTTGTTAAAGCATAAAAGTTTTGTTTACTAGACAAGTAAAGACCACATGTTATGTCATCATAAAGATTTGCAAAATTACACTGTATACACTGCAAGTAATTCATTCTACCATTTAACATTGTATTCTTGAATCTTTTTAGTTAGAATTTTTAGTTATATTATAGTAATATTGCTGCGTAAGCAGCCATCTCAGGTCATTGCGCCTGATCCTGAACTTTCCAAAAGAGCTAGAACTTCACAAAGCAACTGCTTTCAGATAAGCTTTATCTACACCCTCAAGTGCTCAGTTAGTTAATCTTGACCTTTATAAAAATTACCTTATGTTGACCATTTCTTAAGAGTATTACAGGTACTAATGAATCATAAAATAATATTAAAACTCTTGGCTGCTACAATCTCTATATATCTGAGTGTGTGTACAATAAAGTCAACTCTAGATGTGAAAGCGCACTTTTTTATGACAATATATAAAATAACATTATAAAAACATAAACAACCACTCTTTACTTTTTATTAAAAATACACGTGGCTCACTCCAGCTATACCCAATATACTAACAGCCTAATTCATTAGCTCATAAATACATAAATGAATGAACAAATAGTGGAAAAGATAAATAAATGATTGCCAAGATGCACCAACCAAGTTTAGTTTCAACAATATTCACCAAATATACTGTATTAATACCTTATCAACTTTAAAAATGTATGAAAAGATCTCTTAAAACATTAAAACATTCACTATTACAATTAATCATATAAAAATAACTAGAAAGGGAAGTTTGAGAACAAACTTCATGTTGGGTTGAAAAACGTGAAGTCATTGAATGAAATCTGATTGGCTGTTGTTGGCTCGCCCACTTTTTCTAACCTTGGACCACAGTTATATAGTAAAAACCACTGTGCAAAGCTTGGGGACCCTGGTTTTAATAGTGTCTGAATGGCAGCTCTGCCCACTTTTTCTAACCTGGAACTGCAGTCCCCCAGTGACTAACTCTGCAAAGTTTAAGGACCCTAGGATTAATAGTTAAAGAACGGCAGCAGTTTAAATTCAAACCAATACAAGTCAATAGGTAAATTGTGGTTGGTGGGTGTGCCACTTTTTCTAACCTTGAGTCGAAGTCCCCCAGTGCCCCCAGTGGGCACCCTGGCATAAATAGTGTGAGAATGGCAGCATTTTAAATTTAAACCAATGAAATTCAATGGATGAAATCTGATTGGCTGTTAGTGGCCCAACCCACTTTTCCTATTTTTGAACTGCAGTCCCCCAGTGACCAACTTTGCAAAGTTTGGGGACTCAGGCATAAAAATTGTGAGACTGACAGCATTTTACACTTCACCATTGAGTAAGGTGTAAATAGGTGAAATGTGATTGGCTGTTGGTGGCTCTGCCCACTTTTTTCCAACTTTGAACGGCAAATACCCAGTAAACTTTGGAAAGTTTAACAACCCTGAAATTAATACTTAAATAATGGCACCAGTTTAAATATAAACCAATGAAATTTAATGGGTGGAAATGGATTGGCTGTTGGTGGCTCCGCCCACTTGTTCTAACCCTGAATATATAGTCAGCCAGGGACTGACTGTGCAAAGTTTGGGAACCCTGACACAAACAGTGTGAGAAAGGCAGTATTTTAAATTTAAACCAAAAAAAATCAATAGGTGAAAACCTAAACATGCAGTCCCCTAGTGCCCCTGGTGTTAATACTGTGAGAATGGCAGCAGGTTGAATTTCCCCATTAAAATTCAATAGTTAAAATCCGATTGACTGTTGGTGGCTCCACCCACTTTTCCTAACTCTGAACCGCAGTTACCTGGTGACTAGCTCTGCAGACCTTAGTATAAATATTTAAAGAATGGCAGCAGTTTAAATTTAAACATATGAAGTCTAGATGTGAAATCTGATTGGCTGTTGTTGGCCCCACCCACTTTTCTAAACTTGGAACATAGTCACCCAGTGACAAACTGTGCAAAGTTTGGGGACCCTGACATCTGACATTGTTCTGAAAACAATGAAAGAAATTTGATTGGCTTTTGGCGGCCCCGCCCACTTTTTCTAACCTTGAGTACATAGTCACCCAGTGACTGACTGTGCAAAGTTTGGAAACCCTGGCATCAAACCCATAAAATTCAATAGGTAAATCTGATTGGCTGTTGGTGGCTCTGCCCACTTTTCAAAACTAAAACTGCAGTCCCCTAGTGATCAACTGTGAAAAGTTTGGGGACCTTGGGGTTAATACTGTGAGAATGGCAGCAGGTTGAATTTCCCCATTGAAAGTCAGAGTAAAATCTGATTGGCTGTTGGTGGCTCCACTCACTTTTTTCTAATCTTGAACCGCAGTTACCTGGTGACCCTAGTGTTATTACTGTGAGAATGGCAGTAGGTTTAATTTCCGCCAAGTCAATAGGTAAAATCTGATTGGCTGTTCACAACTCCACCCACTTTTGGGCATCCAACAATCATCATATTTTCATTCAGACTGACCCCATGACTATGTGATTCAAGTTTGGGGGGTGCAGCCTCAAAGCTGTAAGATTGGCAGCAGTTTCAAAGACGGGGGGCAGGATCGCTTAGAAAAGCACAAGCAACCTGCTCCTCTATAGGGCGAAGATGTGTGGAGAGTTTGGGTGCTGCACCCCTAAAACTGCAGGAGGAGTAGTCTTTAGAAAATGGGGGGCGCTAAGAAGAAGAAGAAAAAGTGGAAGAATAAGCTGAAGTTGAAGAACAGTATGTTTTCAACCCAACATAATAAGTGAAAAGCACATTGAGTGACTTACATGGAGAAGTTGGACCTCAGTCATGTCACCTTTCAGTATATTTCAGCCACAGTGAATTACAGATTATAAGCAGCCATGGCAAGGCAGACAAGGAAATTTACCCATCACTGGTTTTCCCCAACAGTAGCGCCAGGCAATGTTCCTCAGAGCACATGACTGAGGGCACTTGGGAAAGTAAGATAATGGCTAGCCTCATGTCACCTTGAAAAATGATCTGATAGCAAGAATTGTGCCAGAGCATATACAGCTATGTACACATTGTATGTAAGCCTGATATTGTCAACATCAAAGTGAAATGCAGATTTTTAAAAGTTCTAAAATATTCATATCCAGAGCAGGTAACGTTATATTTAAATTCATTATAAGGAACAAGACAATTAAATATTTGTTGCCACAAATTCTTCAATATATTATATGAATGTGTGTGTCTGGCGTCACTCTAAAGAAATTCCTTGAGGCCTGGAATGGCGCCTTTAGAAGGAAGGAGCGATAAACAAGCACTGATGGGAGGCAACTTGAACTCAGGATCAGGAAATGCGGCGGCAGGCAAGCAGTCAATAAGTATCAGAACCTTCTCCCTGATCATGGGACCAAGAACTTGTGCTGCAAATGATGATAAATGCAATGTATACTCTGTGGGGAAGTTGACAATGATCACTTTGGCTAAAGACTTAACTATGATATCCATCTCTTTCTTATAGTATAGCATATCTTCTCTTTTTCCCAGTTCCCACTGGATCTCTCATAACTGTCCTCTGTAACTGTCATAATCCCAACCCAAGTCCAACCAAAGTGTATCAGCAGCATGGCAATGGCTTCATTTTGGTCTCCATAGGTGTAAATAGTAAACTGTCATAATCCCAACCCAAGTCCAACCAAAGTGTATCAGCAGCATGGCAATGGCTTCATTTTGGTCTCCATAGGTGTAAATAGTTCAGAAAAAATATGGAAACCTTGTCTTGTCATTAAAAATAGTATCAGTGGCTCCATAACTGCCTATGAAGAAAGAGATCATTCCAGAAAGTAACAGCTCGGGTTATTGTGCACAAAGAATAGAAAAGAGCAAGGCATGATTAAGTGCAATAGGCTTGTGTTATTGGACTAGGTTGGTATTATTTATGTATTAGGTAGGGTTTACACCTTCTGGCTTTAGTATGTACGAGCAGATTGGGCAGGTGGTGATGTCACAGGGATGGGACAGGTAACATTGGGGATGGGGCCGGTGACATTGTCGGCAAAGTTATGTGGTGGCAATCAACAATTGGCTGATCCCAGCATCATAGAGCCCTGCCTGGTTTTCCTCATTTGGAAAACAGGGCTGTCTAATATACATACATATACACAACAGACACTTATATCTTATTTACAGTATACTGTGTGTCGGCCCTAAGCTCAGGTCTGACAGCTGCCAAGAGCACGTAAAGTGAATCAGCAGAAAGATAGCAAGCATCTTTTTGCTTCTTTGGAACCACAGATCTTCGCTGCTAATGGATTGTGGTTGCATTGGGTTTGAACAGAAGCCCAAAACATAACTGCTCATTCACAATGCCCCACACAGTGTCCAAAGTGCAAAAAAAAGGACTGCTGGGGCACTCTGCACACTTCATGGATATTGTGCAGATAGCACAGTATTAGTGGGGAGAGTGCTCTGTAAGGTGGGGGCCCCTCGGTAAAGTACAATACACCAGATATTTATAGTAGCAATGTAACTCAGTATATCTGAGATATGCACCAGGTAAGTACAGTATAAACCATCTAACTCCTCCCTCCAAGGATAACAGCTGATTCACATCATTACACTACAACATGAAATTTCACAACTTTACATAATTTCCCCAATGTAGTAGTGACCTTAAAAAAAATTGTAGTTGACTGTTAGACTCCAATGTTTGGCTTCCTCCTATTAATATGTAATATTGTACTAGTTAGTTTACAGCAGTCTCTTAATAATGTGCTTATCAATAGCTGGCAGGTTTTTTTTATCTTGTTAAATAAATCCTACAAACAAATCCTTCTTTGTGTGTGTGGGGGTGGCAGGGTCAACACTTTATAGAAACAATTCAGTGGGAAGAAAGACCAGTAAAAGGACTTTAATTAAAACTTGTATGTTATTGGATAATGAATATACTTGCTTCTTATTGGTTCAGTAATTTGACTGGCAGTGTTTTTGTGGAACTGAGTATTCATTTTTGTTTATAGAATGAATTCTGTGCTATAGAATCATCCTTTTTGTCACAAGCATTTATTTTTTCATGAAAAAGCTTGGAATATGCTAGTCAGTTACACGATTATATATTTTGTCAAAGTTTTGTTTTACATAATTCATTCTGTAAAAAACTGGTTCTGCTGTATGGATGTAATACATTTGTGAGACAGAATGCTTTTTAAAATTTACATAATAGAGTTTGTAATATAATAATTTCCTTTTGTGCACAAAATCGATTTTATTCTCAGAAATATGTCTTTTATACTGTATTTGTTACCAGTGTATATGGCCACACATTTCATTCTGTAAACTGGGGATTTTTCTTTGTATACAGAATGTATTTTTGTAGACAAAATCTACAGCTCCCCATACTACACCAGATAAACCATGTAAGGTTGTCGCCACAGCCCCAAAATCCATACTGCAGGTGTCAAATATGTCATAGCCCAGGGAAATATTGGGTAAAATAGCCATATTCATGTTTATCTCATTCACAGGAAAATCAAAGGCTAGAAAGTGCTGGATAAACTGTGAAGAAAAACTGAGAGAAAATTAAATAACATCAAATACCCCTTACTTTTCCATTATTCCACTGAATATTTTTATAGGTCTCAGACTGATTTTATGTTCTACCATCCTGTGTGTACAGTTCTTACACTTTACGACTGCCTGCTCCTAAGGTTTGACTTCCTGACCTGTCCTTTTGATGGCTATTGTCCTTCCCTGGCTCAGTCTGAATCTTGATCCTTTCTGGCTAGGCTAAGCTTCCCTGCAGTTTCATTATTCTCTAGCTGTGGCATTCTGGTATCCAGTGTTGCCCAGTGACATACACAACTACCATACACAACTGAGGACGAAAAAAATACCACTAGTATATATAGTTATAGTGCAGTACAGTGTAGACTGTTGCAGGGTGGCATGTACTTGCGCCCAAGTCAAGGACACCCATCCAAACTGCCATCACCAACAATCTGTACCTGCTTTCTGCACCACACCCCCACCCCTTATGCCTTGTTCTTTAGACATCCCCCCGCTTGCTCCGTCTCAGTGGTGGTGAGAGACAGCATGGCTGCATACTACTAGGGGTTAGGACCTTAGTAGCGCCCCCCACAGTTGAGCCCTAGGCCCATGCATCTACTTCTAATCCCTAGTTGTGGCCCTGGACTAACCATAAAGACATGGCTGCCAGCACTTAGTGACCTCCTTCTGTCACTGTACAACTAAGTGATGAGTACTGATAACAACAAAGTTGATCAGGCAAAGATTCATTCAGTCTGCATAAGCACAGCATATATATATATGGACTGAAAAAAAGGCATACATCATTCAATGTACCTTTTAAGTGATGTATAGACCATTCCCCAGCATTTAAAGATACAGGAGTCCCAAAATAATAAGAAACCATGTAGTAAATAACAATTTAAATGTATGTAATAAAGGAAAATACTCGCAAAGAACAAGAGCTTTCAATGGGTTCAAAAGTATATTCATAAATACGCTGGAAGACTGAAAGCTGCAAGAAACCTCCAAGAATGATGTCCCTTCTTTTTAGTAATAAATGAGACTTGTGCTTTTTTTAAGGCGACATGAATTTACTAATGCTGCTATATCAGCAGTTTTATTAAACATCATCAGAACCTCACCTACCTTCTGCAGTGGTCTGTTCCTGTAATTCTGGGTTGTAAAAAGACAACAATCCATTAAGTTCAACCCTCCGAATGATCCCCAACTCATACATCAATATAGATAGATACAGTAGATAGATAGATAGATAAAAGACAGTAAAGTAAAACCACTCACCAATGCGATGTAGGCAGTGTAAACTACTCCCAGCTCCTAAACCAGCAAAGCTGAAGCACAAAGCAGAGGTGAACCAGTGGGGAAATTGTAAGAAAAAGTTGCCTGTGTGTATAGTGCCACCTAGTGTAGAGAGGGACAACTGCCAGTGGGGGGAAGAAAAACAACAAAAATACAGAAAATGAAAAATTGCAAACAGATAGGACAACAAACAGCAAAGTGCAACTTATCCTGTTTAAAGCCTGTACAATATAGCGCAAAATATTATTATAACAAAATATTTAGCTGTACTATAGTCAAAGGAGGTAATTATAGGATCATAAGGCTTTCCTTTATAGATTTAGACTTTATGTTATTTATACCTAAAGTTCAGTTTAACATGCAGGGCTGGATTTCCGATTGGGGCGCCCCGAGGCCACCCCCTATGGTCGCCCCGAGGCTGCCCCCTATGGTTGCCCACCCACCAAAACCACACACATGCACCCTCTCCTTATTGCTCCATGTGTGGGCCAAATATTTTGGTGTGGCATGCCACCCCTAAATTTCTGCTGCCCTAGACCGGGCCTTCGTGACCTTACCACAAATCCAGGCCTGTTAACATGGTGTAGAACAGTGCTGTCCAACTTCTGTGGTACCGAGGGCCGGAATTTCTCCGACCTACGTGGTGGAGGGCCGATAATGGAAGCCAGTTTTGACCACTCCCCTTTTTGAAACTGCACCCACTTGAAACCACACCCATGTTATCACGTGACCACACCCATATTAATGGTTGTAGTACAGCAAAAACCTGCCATACTCTGCCTTCCCTACCCTGCCTGTGTGTGCCATACTCTGCCTTCCCTACCCTGCCTGTGTGTGCCATACTCTGCCTTCCCTACCCTGCCTGTGTGTGCCATACTCTGCCTTCCCTACCCTGCCTGCATGTGCCATACTTTGACTGTGTGCCATTCTTGGCTGGTTTGTGCCATACTTGGCCTGTGTGTGCCATACTCTGCCTGCCCTACCCTGCCTGTGTGTACCATACTCTGCCTGCCCTACCCTGCCTGTGTGTGCCATACTCTGCCTGCCCTATGCTGCCTGTGTGTGCCATACTCTGCTTGCTCACAGGCAGCATACAGTGACACAATGCTGGCACTGCTCCTACAGTCTGCACAATAACTATATATTAAAAAACTTTTTAATTGCAGTACCACTTCAGTATATGTTCTTTTTGTACTGTGCAGGGATTATTTGTGGGATTATTTGTGGGTCTGAGGTGTGAACAGGGGAACAATGGTTACAGCCTGAACCTGAGGTGTGAACACTGCAGGGGGTGAACAATGCAGACATTAAAAGGTGTGAACAGTACAGGGGATTACATATTTAAACAATACAGGGGGATTGCAGCCTGCATCTGAGGTGAGAACCATGCAGGGAGGGCAGTTAACCACAGTACTGATACCATTTAAAGCTTACACAAGAGTAAGCCATCAAAGCAGCCAGACAGGTGGGGGCCACACAGAAGGGGGTCGCGGGCCGCCAGTTGGACAGCACTGGTGTAGAATATCCCTGGGGTCACCATAACTGACTGTAGAACTGTAGGTAACAGCCTTACCAATTTCGATCTTGGATGTACGCGGGTGTATGTGCATAAATAAACAGAACACAAAGACTTTTTAAAGGAACAGTAACACCAAAAATGAACTGACGTAATTTATTTCAGTGCTGTACATGCAAAACCCTTTCCCTTGAAGCAGTTTTTAGCAATTTTTCTTATCAGCCAATTTTATCTAATCAAAGCCATATGCTATTCATTGTGTTCTATGGCACAGAGGGGGCTTTGACCTCCTCTCATCAGGATGAGCCCAGCAGTGGGCACGGTATCTGCCTCCCCATAGACACATAACGCAGATATTGGGGCTGAATATAAATTACAGCTGTGCACGTAAGGGCAGATCTGACCTTTTGTTCCTGTAGCTAAACGAGCAGATAAGGGAGCACTCATTATGACTGTGGCCACCAGAAAGTATTTACTGTATATGTCCAAGTGACTTTCCCAGGAGATTTCTTCTGCACTGGCCCTTGTCGCTTGTCAAATAGCTTTACTTTTATATAGGGCAACTAAAGTTACATTACATTAAGATTTCCACTACCTGCAGTATAAAGTTCCTTGCCCCCATAAAAGACACTGTAGCAACCATTTTTAAATGGAATTTTAAATGAATTGTGAGCTTTAAAGAGATTTGCTTTTTCTGATTCATTCTTCATAAAGTTATGTTCATTTCCCCCTCAGCGTGTGATGGACCGATACACCGATACAGAGCACAGCCAAAAGCACTTGGAGAAATTTAGCAAGGAGTTTTTAAAGGCTTTGTATCATCCTCTGTGTTCTGGATATAACAGCAGCGCTTATGTGGGAGGTATGTATGTATGTATAACTTTATTTATAAAGCGCCACAAGGGTACGCAGCGCTGGAGGTGCTAAGATAGGTTGCCAAATCAAGGTGATGCAATCTCAGGATCAGCACAACTTTATTAGATGATTCTAACAGAAGCCATTACTGCTGAACACATTCTTTTCAACTACCAACAAGTCTATGTTATAGTATTATAATGTTAATTACTGCATTAACAGTGTAGCACACCCATGAGTGTTGGATAGAAGTATTTGAACATGTGTGTTATTTAAGCTATGCATAATTATGTAGGCCTCCTGAATGGGAACTCCGGGACCTTGCTGCCCCTTAGTGAGTGCTACCAGGTAGCTGGAGATCCGCCTGGGGTGGAATGACCAGGAGGCTTGAGGTTGCTGATAAACCAAATTAAACTTCTTTCTTCCAAACATCATTTAGTAGTATTATATGCAAACACAGGTATCTCTCCCAGATATCCAAACCCGGAGCTTCTATTACTCCAAATAATGCCCCCTCCTTGGGAATATGCTGTGACCTGAGCTAACAACTGAATTTACCTGAACTGTGGGCAGTAATGCGGGGAGGTAATAACCTCACTAATCTCCTCGGAGGGGTCTGGAGCTGCCCAACTAAATAACCTTTCTATCCTTTTGCTCCTAGAGTGACTTTAACATCACTAACTGAATTATCTAAACTGGCTCCTGTAGCTACCTCTTAATGAGGTGAAAAACCAGGAAGAAGACCTCATAAACATGAGTCAGCCCCTTTTATACTGAATAACACCTCCACCTAGTGGTCACTCCTGAACTGCAGGGGAAACTCTCTTTTAACCTGGAAAGAATAGATATACTAAGGACATTATTTGGACCACCTTTAGGCGTCCACATCTAAATAAAGGTCACTTGCTGGCATGCCTGCCTAAAGGGGAACCAAAGTAAAGGGACTTAAATATTAGGGTCCCTACAACAGCATTTGGGGGAAAAAGTGAAAGTGTCATTTACAATTACAAGTATAGTGTGCAAAGGGTGATTTTGTGTTTATTACTCACAGTGTAATTGTGGGTACGAGGGAGAATAGTGTGTTGTCTGATGCAATTGGCACTCAGTTGTCAAGATCGCATTATTTCTGGTGTTGGTATCAAGATGTGGGTATGATCCCTTTGGTGCAAGTCTGTTGCCCACATGTGTATATATGCACTAGGCTTCAACTTGATGTAGCGCAAGGAGCGTCTTTGAATATAACCCTGCTGGAGCTTCCAGGGAACAATAAACTGCTTGAGGTTTATGGGCAAGGGCATGTATAAATAACTGAACTGTAGTTCAAATAGTAAAAAATGAAGCTAGAAGGCATTAGTTTCAGATGGAGGTCAGTAGATGATGAGACCAGAGATGATGAGACCATTTGTCTACACAAATGAGCAACTATTGATGAAGGTTTCCTTTTTAATAGACCCAGTTTTAATTATATAACTACAGTGAGAAATGAATGTAATGTTGCAGAAGGCACAATTGGAAGGGGGGACTAAATGACTAAGGGAACAAAGTGTGCCCTGCTAATTTCAGCTGAGACATTCCTGCTAATGAATGTTTTATTTTCCTAGAATATATTGATACAGCACAGAAATGTTTATGCAGTTTTATTGCCCAAATACACTAGCAGCTCCTTGTTTCCTTTCTCCATACTCGTTTATATTGGTCTGCGAATAAGGTGTGCTACCATGGGTGTAAAGGTAAACAAAGGGCAAACACGCATATGCAAAAGGGCTCCAAATGCACCGGACACAGCGGCTTGCTTAAAACTCGATTTTTATTATAGGCATGATTGCCTATGATTAAGTGTATATTTACACGAAACGCGTCAGGCGTATTGTTTTTAAATGGAGTAATAAAAATCGAGTTTTAAGCAAGCCGCTGTGTCCGGTGCATTTGGAGCCCTTTTGCATATGCGTGATTTCGCCTTCCCCAGCTACAGGTTTGGGGCTCTGAGCACCTGAACCACTTCTGAACAACGGTGAGTTCTTTGCATTTAGGATTTCACATTGTGAGAGCTGATATGATGGTGTTGGGAATTTGACCTAGATCAACTGTGAGACAGATCCGGGGTTTATACACCCGGATCTCTCTTTTGTATTTGGTACGTTTTATTTACTTGATTTCCTGACATTTGAGACATTTAGGTTAAATTAATTGAGCCATTTCTAAGTTTAGGTTACTACCATTTCTTAGTTTGTAAACAAAGGGCAAAGACCAGATGGTATTCGCCCAAGGGTACTAGGTGTATCTCTGTGACTGCAAAAACCTCTTTACTTATTCTTTGATTCTTTGAGGTCTGTGGTGCCACTAATTAAGAAGGGATCCCTGAAAACAGATAACTGGCATATTTGCAACAAAAGTGATGAGCCAAATGGCTAGTATCAACCATTCACTCTGTTTAGACATTTGTCTGTACATCATCAAATGTGTCTAACTGACTTTTTTTATGGGATTTTATTACTGCACTAGTACCACTTATAGAGGGCCACATTGATGAACAGTAAGCTTGCATTCTGCTACATCCTCACTACAATGGGTTGGATTGGCATATCCTTTATAGGAAAATAATTCCCCCTTTATAAACGATACTAAAGCCTTTCTTCAGACCCTTCAGACTGTCTCTGATGCTCTGGGTTGTGTAGCTACAGCATCTTTACTTCTTATGCAGATCCACCAATGGAATCACAACGCTAGTCATTATGCAATTGAACTTCGAATTTGACTGTAGAAACCGCCTGGAACTATGAGGCTTATGTGACAACATTTTATCAGGGATTGTCAGACAAGCTAAAGCATGACCAAGTTTCCAGGGATCTCCCTGAATAGCTGGAGGATCTGAGAACACCAAGCAGATTGTGGAAAAAGATTCCAGACAATCATGGCACCACAGTTTCAAAGACCTCTTCTTCAGAGCTCTGCACCCCAAACCCCTTCCATCTCCACTGAGGAACCTACGCAGATCGGAAGTGCAGATTGCTGGCCTCTGCCTGTACTGTAAAGGCAAGGCTCATTTCACTGATAGCTGTCCTCCGAAGCAGGGAAATGCCAAAACCTAGGTAAGATTGGGGAGTCTTATCTGGGCAGCATTCTCCAAAGAATTGCTTTCTTGATTCTGGAACTGCATGGAAATTCATTGACTCTGCTATTGCCAGAATCTTGGTATTTCCGTTTTTCCCATGTCTACCCTCTTGTGGGATTTGGCAATTGATGATAAACCTTTGGGGTCGGAAATCATCTCTGAAACAAAGGGGGAATTATCTCTGACAGTGGGGTCTCTGCATAAAGAGAAATTGTCCTTCCTCATTAATTGCTTTTCTGCTTCAGTGGTCTTGGCTTTACCTTTACATAATCCTACCATTGACTGGTCTACAAGCCAAATCTATGGCTGAAGAACATCAATGTATGTCACCAAGATGAGTCCAGAGTGTTTATCAATGGAGTAAAGAAAATAAAAAGGAAATAAAAGATCAAGAAAAGGGTATTAATAGCGGAAATAACATAACATACTGACAGCCGTCCATTACCTGTGTCAAAAAATGGGAATCCATGTTCTAATTATACTGGAAAACGGTTCCTTTCTATACAATGGATTATTGTAATGCATGCACTAATATGCAGAGTGAAGCAAGACTGCTAATGTAAATACCTATTGAATGAACACTAAGGGCATGATTTTCCCCCTTAGTCCTCCAAGTCCTTAGTTATCCACTATATGACCCCTATAATCCCCTTATAATTGGTCTAATTATGCCTGAAAACTGTTCCTTTCCATAGAATGGATTATTGTAAGTATGCACTAATAAGCATTATCTGCAATGTACAGTGGAACTGAAAGAACTTCCTATTCATCATTTTACTTATACTTACATGTGATGATAAGCAACAAAATATCATGCAATTCTGTTCTCAGAACAGGGTGTGGTCTGGTAAATTCAGAGCTGTCAACTTGTAAGGCCGGGCTAGCTGGGGGAACCTGTGGCACACTGGAAATTTGCGGCGGTGCCCGGGGGTGACGTCAGGCGCCGGCACACGCATGCGCAAATGCCACATTGAAGCGGAAAAATTGCTACCCACGCATGCGCAAATGCTTCTAATTACATCACTGCGTGTGTACTGAGCCCAAAATTTGATGCAAACTTCGGGCGATTGCAAAAAATCAGGAGAATGCTATCGGGCGACAGGAGACCGGGGTTAAAAAGCCAAAAGCCGGTAACTCCCAAAAAAATAGGGGGGATTGACAGCTCTGTAAATAGCATGCACTTTGAGGAAAATGGTGTGCCCCACATTTAGCAGAAAAGTGTCACCATGCATTTAATAAGCTACACCCGGTCGTACCAAGGCATGCAAGAAGTAGGCCAGCCCCAAACCAAAGCCAGAGTCTTTTTCTGTCTTTTTCCCCTAGCGGAGCACTGCTTTGCTCCATCAGTGGTATCACAAGATCAAATATCATTGAATAAGCTTCACTTGAGTCAGAGCAGTAGTGTCAAGGTGGGGGCAGGGACAGTCTAACAGTATAGGGGACTCACCCGAGACTCCTGCAATTAATCTGAGATGTTTCTGTGACTAGGTGAACAGAGGGTAAATGAAATCTAATAAATTACAATTTATTTTGGGTGACTGGTGGATCTGGATGTGTTGAAACTATATAACCAGTTTATTCAACCACTGCCCAGAATTACAGAGTACACACAAGCTGGCTATATGTGAGTACAACAAGGTTTGCTTAGCACAGATCTAAACCTAATGAAGCCGCACATTTTTATTGGGTTTTGCGGAAGTGGCCGATGAAAAGGGTTGTTCATCTTTGGATTAACTTTTACTATGACATAGAGAGTGATATTCTGAAACACATTTGCAATTGGTCTTTGTTTTTTATTTTTTGTGTTTTTTTCAGTTATTTAGCTTTTTGTTCCACAGCTATCCCATTTGGAATTTTAGCAACTATCTAGTTGCTAGGCCCTTGTTTACCTTAGCAACCAGGTAGTGATTTGAATGACAGAATGGAATATGAATAGGAAAGGGACTGAATAGCTAGATAGAGTAAAAATAATGATATTAATAAAATGGTAACCTCAAAGAGTAATAGAAGAGTGGAAAGATGTAAAAATGAATGAAGACCAATTTCAGAGTTGCTTGGAACAGGACATTCTATAACTAGGGATGTAGCGAACCTCAAAAAAAAAGTTTGCGAACTTACGCCAAAAAGTGCGAATATTCGCGAACCCCATAGACTTCAATGGGAAGGCGAACTTTAAAACCTAGAAAAGCCATTTCTGGCCAGAAAACTGATTTTAAAGTTGTTTAAAGGGTGCCATGACCTGGACAGTGGCATGCAGGAGGGGGATCAAGGGCAAAACTTTCTCTGAAAAATACTTTGTTGACACAGCATTGCGTAAAACCGCAAAGGCAGCTGGCAAACCTAGCGGAAATATGCAGTGTTTTTTGCTATTTTGCGCTATTAGCACCATGGAAACGGGATTTGCTGAAAAACGCCATGTGTGACTTGTGCTGCATTTTTAGGCCGAGAAAAAACGCAGCGGAAAAACGCCACGCGAACCCAAATTGCGAACATACGCGAAAAGTTCGCGAACACCCGATGTTCGCGCAAATTAGTTCGCCGGCGAAAAGTTCGCTACATCTCTATCTATAACATACTAAATGTTAATTAAAAGGTAAAACACCTCTTTAATCCCACCTTTCCCCTGCCTGTAGGGTTGCCTCCCTGGCCTAGCCGTTAAAATGTTCCTGTCCCCGACACTCCCTGCAATGTCCGTGATGCCATAGCCCCACCCTCTTTGTCACCATCCCGCCCCTTCCTATGGCACAAACCGCCTCTTTTGTCTCCCCCTGCTGGCTGGTATATTTATTTTTTTAAAATGTGGCACCCTACTTGCCCTATGTTGAATGTGTATGGTTTCTAAAGACTTTCAATAAAGAACTGGATCCTCCGTCTGACTGGTGTCCAAGTGGCTGCTCTCTGGCAGCCGATTTTAAGCTGAATGTTTGTATCCGGAGTCAGAGTATATGGATCAGAGGAGGAGCATTGATACCAGCTGGGTAAACCCCTCTATTCTATACTCAATTTTATGTTTTATATTGGATCACATTTTGAAGATTTTTTTTAAAAAAACCCTGATAATGTTTACATAGGAATGATTTGCTGCCTTGCTAAATTGCACTAGTGCCATTATCCATAGCAACCAATCACATCTTTTCTTTCATTTTCTATCACAAAAAACATAAATCTCAGTTATTCTGCATCATGCATTACTTTCCGATTAGCAGTATCCCTATGGATGAAAGAATATCAAGATCCCTATAGTAAAACAAACTGCAGTCCTTATGGGGCACGGAGATAATAGAGCGGGATGCTGACATCTGCAGGCAGAAGAGGGGGTATCAAGCAGTGGAACTGAGTAGGCAGAGTACATGTGTTCTGTACGTCACTGCTCAAGCACCTGGGACAAATCTGGCAGTGGGACGTCTCTGGCACTAAAAGGAATCAGCACAGTTGTAGCTATTTCAAGACTCCCGTCTTCTGCTGAGAGTACAGAGCTAACCGGAATAACTCTGCGGTACTTATAGCAACATGTGTTAGCTTAGAGATGGCTTATGGACCTGCCAGTGCCATCATGCTTTACCCCACCTAATCAATGAACCGAAAACCAAAATAAAGAGCAAAAGGTATATCCTTGGTGAGGTGTTGCCATAAGTATTTTATATCGGGTGCAATGCCTCACACTCGTGCGAGAAACCACAGCCCAATCCCTGATGTCAACTGGGATTCAGGACTCAAGGAAATGAATGAAACATGGAAAGGAGCAGTCGCCTGCCTGGGGGTTGCCGTTTTCTTTGTTATGACTATTGGGATTATTTACTGGCAAGTGGTGGACCAACCCAACAAGAATTGGATCATAAAAGGAAAATACAGTGGGCTTATATGGGAAAGGAACTCTCAAAGCCTTATAGTGCAGACGCTGAGCGAGAACAAAACCTACGTGGAGATCAATGTGGGCAACTTCCCCGACATTGAGCAGCCCTTTGTTAAGAATCTGTGCTGGTTGAATAAGACAGAGTTTTGCTACACGTGGGATTCCGTCGCAGATCTCAAAATCCTATTGGACAACAGCTTCTCGGAGGGGACCGAATGTTACCACATAAACTGGATACCAATACACTGTGATATCAAATTAAAGGTATGTTATGTGTGATTCCCTCTGAGATGGATTTTTTAAAATGATTTTTACATTTGATAACAGATATGGGATCTATAAACTGGAATGCTTTGGACCTGCGGTTTTCTAGATAAGGAATCTTTCCGTAATTTGGATCTCCATACCTTAAGTCTGCTAAATATCATTTAAGTATTAAACCCAATAAGATTGTTTTGCCTCCAATATGGATTCATGCAGCTTAGTTCCCATCAAGTATAAGCTACTGTTTTATTATTACAGAGAAATAGGATATCATTTTAAAAAAGTAGAAATGTTTGCTTAAAGTGGACTCTATGGAAGATGGTCTACTGAAACTTCTTGGATAATGGGTTTCTGGATAAGGGATCTCATACCTGTATTTAAATAATAATTGTATATTTAATTCTTGTTTGAATAACAATGCTCTGTAATTATATATAATTTAACTTCATGTGTTAGCATGAAATGTATACATTATTTTTGTTTCATGGTTTCATTCTGTGGGACCTACAAAGGGACCTGGCGGATGAGGACACATCAATGTGCCGGTGTGGACTTTGTCTAATGTGATTTTTAAATCCGCTAGCTAGATATTTGCCTGGGCAGGCCCTCCTGAGGGCCCAATAAGGTGCTGACTTTGTCTGGAGGAGCAAAGTTGGTATGTTTTATCGGACTAGGTATAGCCAGGTTAAAGTCCTGTTTGAAGGTCAAGTAGGGAGAGACTTGGGATAATCATGTATTTGCTGCCATAGATATTCTTGGGACAGGAGCTGATACACTATTGTTTAACTATATCTTGTTATCAGCTAAATGGCCCTGACCAAGTGGTAGACGTTCAGGGGGACGTAAACCAATTCTGACCACTGCTACTGTAGGGTAATGACACACAGGGTGGTCTCAGGCAGGGAAGTGTTCTAATAAAGGTTGTTGAGGCAACTATCATACCAGCGCCTGTCAGGCTAGTGCAGTGTTGGTCTGTCTAGGCTATTTCTAACCCTATGTATTTGGGCTACTTAAAGACAAGACATTTAAAGCACCCAAAACAGCCTCGTGTCCCATTACCCTTATGAATGGCTAGTGGGCTTCTGATACCTAGCTGTCTAAAAATAAGCACAAACCAGATGTGAAACTTTATACACACAGTGTGAGACTGTATGAAACATGGTGTGACCATTAGGGCCGGGTTTCTAGCTAAATCAGTGCAGCGCAATCATTGGAGACCTACTGCATAGAAACCATCTCCTGCTCACTGCACTTTGTAAAAACTTCATGGAATAAAATGAGAAATGATGATATCAAAGTGGAGGAATCCTGGAGGATTCCAAACAATGCAATCATTTTCCCCATTTCCCCAAACTTTTCTGACTGTCAAAACATACAAGGAGAAAGGATATGGCAGTTATTTTCTGTGCCGTAGCAAATCACTCTAGAATGGAAGATAAACAGTAAAACGGTAAAGTTTTACAGAGTAGCAACAATTGTGAAAAAATGTACCAAATGGGATCTCTGATCCAGAAACCTGATATACAAAGAGCTCCAATTTAATGAACCTGTTACCTAATTAGAATTAAAAAAAAATGTTTTTAATTTTTCTTTGTAATAATAAAACATTACTTGCTGATAACTAAGCTGAATGAATCCATATTGGTGGCAAAACAACCCTATTGGGGTTAAATGTGTTATAGTGTGGAGATCCAAATTACAAAAAATATCTTATCAAGAAAAGCCCAGGTCCCAAGCATTCTGTATTACAATATAGATCCTACACCCGTACTTATATATTTATGTTTTCCCTTATAACCTGTCAAGATGTGATTTATCTTTAGATTGTAGAGTTAAAATATCTAAGAACCCTAGGCAATTTTTTAAAAACAATGTTCTTTAAAACCAGATGTTTGGGCAACTTTTATACAGCTTATCATATATTTTCCTATGGAAAATAAAGCACCGGGGGTCATTTATAAAGTTCACGCAGCACATATTTTTTTTCGCAAATGAAGGTTTTACGCATCTTTTCCCTTAAACGTTTAGTTTTGCGCTGCTGTGCCCATCTTTCCTTTTTTACCAACCGCAGTGATATGTGAATTGCGCACAAAAATTCGAGAATGAGATTGCAGTTTGCGAGCATGCTCTCTTTGCGTGTTTACTGTGTACAAATATAGCACCATTTTTCACTTTGCGAATATAAATTCACAACTTGCGAAATCAGTTTACTGAACATTTTTTCCGCCACCAAAGTTGTGGTGTAAATATTCCCTATGTGCGAATATGCCATGTTTAAAATATTCACACTATGAATAAAAGATTTGCAATTATGATTATACAGGTATTGGACTCATTATCCGGAAACCCATTATCCAGAATGTTCCAAATTACAGAAAGGCCATCTCCCATAGACTCCATTTTAATTAAATAATTCACATTTTTAAAAATGATTTCCCTTTTCTCTGTAATAATAAAACAGTACCTTGTACTTGATCCCAACTAAGATATAATTACCCCTTATTGGGGGCAGAACAGCCCTATTGGGTTTATTTAATGGTTAAATGATTCCCTTTTCTCTGTAATAATAAAACAGTACCTGTACTTGATCCCAACTAAGATATAATTACCCCTTATTGGGGCAGAACAGCCCTATTGGGTTTATTTAATGGTTAAATGATTCCCTTTTCTCTGTAATAATAAAACAGTACCTGTACTTGATCCCAACTAAGATATAATTACCCCCTATTGGGGGCAGAGCAGCCCTATTGGGTTTATTTAATGGTTAAATGATTCCCTTTTCTCTGTAATAATAAAACAGTACCTGTACTTGATCCCAACTAAGATATAATTACCCCTTATTGGGGGCAGAACAGCCCTATTGGGTTTATTTAATGGTTAAATGATTCCCTTTTCTCTGTAATAATAAAACAGTACCTGTACTTGATCCCAACTAAGATATAATTACCCCTTATTGGGGGCAGAGCAGCCCTATTGGGTTTATTTAATGGTTAAATGATTCCCTTTTCTCTGTAATAATAAAACAGTACCTGTACTTGATCCCAACTAACATATAATTACCCATTATTGGGGGCAGAACAATAATACTGGGTGTAATTACTGTTTAAATAATTTTTTTAAAAGATCCAAATTACGGAAAGATCACTTATCCGGAAAGCCAAGCATTCTGGATAATGGGTCTCATACCTGTGCATTAAATGCACCAGTCTTGTCCAGCTTTACAACTATAAACACAGGCAGGGCCTGTTTTATTATACTATTTTTTTAAGGGAATCATTTGGATCTCCATACCTGTCTGGCTTCTACAGGGTTTTACGTTTTCTTAATTACAATAAAGAAGACAAGAAAGAAAAAAGAAAAGACTTTTTTTTATATGACAAAACATGAACTTGACTTTAATAAATCAAACCACCATCCTCCCCGTTTCTATGATGAAGCTCATTTTTAATTTTAAAGTCATGATCAGATTATCTGATAAGAATATTTTTAGCCTGAATTTCATTATTCTCTGCCAATCTACCACCTGAGCAAACAATGGTCACCTAAAGCCCCTCATTAAATGCTTTTCAGTGGGTAAATGTGATGCCGGCCCAGGCTGGGGGGAACGTGCAGCTGCTGCAGTGATACTGGAAAAATTTAACATTTTATGGTATGAGACCTGTTATTCAGAATGCTCGGGACCTGGGGTTTTCCAGATAAGGGATCTTTCCATAATTTGGATCTCCATAACTTAAGTCTGCTAAAAATCATTTAAATATTGAAAAACCCAATAGGCTTGTTCTGCCCCCAATAAGGGGTAATTATATCTTAGTTGGGATCAAGTACAAGGTACTGTTTTATTATTACAGAGAAAAGGGAATCATTTAACCATTAAATAAACCCAATAGGGCTGTTCTGCCCCCAATAAGGGGTAATTATATCTTAGTTGGGATCAAGTACAGGTACTGTTTTATTATTACAGAGAAAAGGGAATCATTTAACCATGAAATAAACCCAATAGGGCTGTTCTGCCCCCAATAAGGGGTAATTATATCTTAGTTGGGATCAAGTACAAGGTACTGTTTTATTATTACAGAGAAAAGGGAACCATTTAACCATTAAATAAACCCAATAGGGCTGTTCTGCCCCAATAAGGGGTAATTATATCTTAGTTGGGATCAAGTACAAGGTACTGTTTTATTATTACAGAGAAAAGGGAATCATTTAACCAAGAAATAAACCCAATAGGGCTGTTCTGCCCCCAATAAGGGGTAATTATATCTTAGTTGGGATCAAGTACAGGTACTGTTTTATTATTACATAGAAAAGGGAATCAGTTAACCAAGAAATAAACCCAATAGGGCTGTTCTGCCCCCAATAAGGGGTAATTATATCTTAGTTGGGATCAAGTACAAGGTACTGTTTTATTATTACAGAGAAAAGTGAAATCATTTTTAAAAATTAGAATTATTTTCTTATAATGGAGTCTATGGGAGATGGCCTTTTCTGTCAAGAATTACCATGTTTTTGTGACATTGCAGGCAACCACTAAGTATCGTACAGGTATCGGACCCCTTATCTGGAAACCCGTTATCCAGAAAGCTCCGAATTACAGAATGCCTGTCTCCCATAGACTCCATTTTAATCAAATAATTCAGAATTTTAAAACTGATTTCCTTTTTCTATGTAGAAATAAAACAGAGCCTTGTAATTGATTCCAACTAGCATTCTGGATAATGGGTCCTATACCTGTACAATGCAATTTGTGTCTGATTCCCCAGGTAATGCAATAAGAAGTGAGTTGCAAGTTTTCCTAAGTCTGCGTGTAAGTTCCAGCCCCCCATATATCAATAAGGGCATTAGGGTTAGGGTTGCCACCTGTCTGGTTTTGACCCGGATGGCCTGGTTTTTGGAAGGGCTGTCCAGGTCAAAACTGCCTGCCTGGTTTTCCCAATTTGGAAAACCAGGCAGGACTCTCCAAAATTGATGAGAAGTTTGTCCAATCATAGCCCCTTACCTGTGATGCGACCAGCCCACCCACATGATGTCACATCCCTGCCCACCCACTGATGTCGCGTCCCCGTCCGGAGTTGAATCCACTGAAATGTGACAACTCTGTTTAGGGTTAATTTGGCTTAATTTGTGTGTTTAGACATGATCCACAATGACTAAGGTGTTTGTAAAGGCACAGTTTAAAGGAGAACTAAACCCTAACTAAAAAGAAGTTTAGAAATGTTGTACATTGTTTTGTGCATCTGTACCAGTCCAGGGCAACCACAGCCCTTTAGCAGGGCAGATTCCCCCAGTATCTCTTCATCTTCTGCCCCATGTGATGCCACTGCTTGTTTTCAACAAGTTAGAAAGATGGCATCCTTTTTACTGCTTGGCACTTGTCTCTGGTTCATAAATTACACTTAAAGGGCAGGGACAGGTACAATCAACTTTGCAACCTGCAGTGATTTCACCTTTCCTTACCCTTTAATACCAATCATTTTCTCGGTATTGGACGGGTTCTCATGGTTTGCTCCGTGCATTCCACTTTAAATTACTTTGCACATGTGCCAGATCAGAGTTTAAAAAGTAAATTGAAAGAGTGGAACATTCTAGAATTTGTCAGCCTAGACTGTGACTGGATGTCATTGTGCTGTGAAGGGAATTAAATCCAGTTTGTAGCCTGGTACGGGGATAAGGATAAACTCAGGCTTTCATGGGCTACAACTTTAACCTTTTGAGTGCCATGAAATCTACAGCTCTGGCTCTGAAGTTCTTTACTGGCAGAGAGGTAGTTTTTAAATTACCATTAAAATGCTACTAAATCTATACTGTGTGTTAACTGGCAATATGGGGCACCGCAAGTGCATTGGAACCCAAAGGGATACATTGATTAAATAGATTTAAAAGAGAACTAAAGCTTAATTAATGAAGTAGGGCCAATATGTTGTACATTATGTTTTGGGATTATTTACCAGCCCAAGGTGACCATAGCCCTTTAGCAGGAAAGATTTATGTCTCCAGAGATGCCCCAGTAGCCCCCCATCTTCTTTTCTGCTGCTTCTCTATACATGCTCTGTGCTGCTGTCACTTGCCTGAGCTTAGGGACAATATACTGTATAGAAAATATAACTGTCACAATATAAGGCTGATTAGTAATTTATTATAGATGACATTACATGGCAGTCCTAAAATCAGTGCAATTACTACTATAGAGATGCTGAACCCTAAGCATACCTCCCAACTGTCCCACTTTATGCGGGACAGTCCCGATTTTGCCACCCTGTCCCACTTCCTGGATAGCTGCGGATCTGTCCCGTTTTCTAAAGTGCTCTGCTCCCGTGACGTCACACGCATGTCTCTCCTTAACGCCGCAGCTTCTGTGCCGCTCAGTTCAGTTCTAACATAAAGGCATTCACAGTGCAGAAGCTGCGGCGCTCAAGAGACATGCGTGTGACGTCACGAGGAGGAGAAGGAGAGCCCTGGGGCGCAGCCGGAGGAAGCGGGCGGGTGGTGGTAGGAGCAGGGGGAGCAACAGAAAGCAGGGGGACGCTGGGGAGGACACTGGAGGAAGGTAAGGGGCAGCTGAAGGATGTTGGGGGGAGCTGAAGGATGTTGGGGAGGATGTTGGGGGGAGCTGAAGGATGTTGGAGAGGATGTTGGGGGGAGCTGAAGGATGTTGGGGAGGATGTTGTGGGGAGCTGAAGGATGTTGGGGAGGATGTTGGGGGGAGCTGAAGGATGTTGGAAAGTATGTTGGGGGGAGCTGAAGGATGTTGGGGAGTATGTTGGGGGGAGCTGAAGGATGTTGGGGAGGATGTTGGGGGGAGCTGAAGGATGTTGGAAAGTATGTTGGGGGGAGCTGAAGGATGTTGGGGAGTATGTTGGGGGGAGCTGAAGGATGTTGGGGAGGATGTTGGGGGGAGCTGAAGGATGTTGGAAAGTATGTTGGGGGGAGCTGAAGGATGTTGGGGAGTATGTTGGGGGGAGCTGAAGGATGTTGGGGAGGACGCTGGGGTGAGCTGAAGGATGTAGGGGAGGATGTTGGGGGGAGCTGAAGGATGTTGGGGAGGACGCTGGGAGGAGCTGGAGGATGTTGGGTGGATGCTGGGGGGAGCTGAAGGATGTTGGGGAGGACGCTGGGAGGAGCTGGAGGATGTTGGGTGGATGCTGGGGGGAGCTGAAGGATGTTGGGGAGGATGCTGGGAGGAGCCGGAGGAAGGTATGGGGCAGCTGAAGGATGTTGGGGAGAACAGCCCTATTGGGTTTATTTAATGGTTAAATGATTCCCTTTTCCCTGTAATAATAAAACAGTACCTGTACTTGATCCCAACTAAGATATAATTACCCCTTATTGGGGGCAGAACAGCCCTATTGGGTTTATTTAATGGTTAAATGATTCCCTTTTCCCTATAATAATAAAACAGTACCTGTACTTGATCCCAACTAAGATATAATTACCCCTTATTGGGGGCAGAACAGCCCTATTGGGTTTATTTCATGGTTAAATGATTCCCTTTTCTCTGTAATAATAAAACAGTACCTGTACTTGATCCCAACTAAGGTATAATTACCCCTTATTGGGGGCAGAACAGCCCTATTGGGTTTATTTAATGGTTAAATGATTCCCTTTTCTCTGTAATAATAAAACAGTATCTTGTACTTGATCCCTACTAAGGTATAATTAATCCTTATTAAAGGTAAAACAATCCTGTTGGGTCTATTCAATATTTGAATGATTTTTAGCAGACGTAAGTTATGGAGATCCAAATTACGGAAACATCCCTTATCCGGAAAACCCCATGTCCCGAGCATTGTGGATAACAAGCCCCATACCTGTAATGTATAAACTATAAAGATTGACTCAAATGTCATTCTTCATAGGGTGCAGGTTATAAGCCATTCATCTAGTAAGGAGATGCACTAGACCAGTGCTGTCCAACTTCTGTTGTACCGAGGGCCGGAATTTTTCCGACCTACGTGGTGGAGGGCCGATAATGGAAGCCAGTTTTGACCACTCCCCTTTTTGAAACCACACCCACTTGAAACCACACCCATGTTATCACATGACCATACCCATATTAATGGTTGTAGGACAGCAAAAACCTGCCATACTCTGCCTGCCCTACCCTGCCTGTGTGCCATACTCTGCCTGCCCTACCCTGCCTGTGTGTGCCATACTCTGCCTTCCCTACCCTGCCTGTGTGTGCCATACTCTGCCTGCCCTACCCTGCCTGCGTGCCATACTTTCACTGTGTGTGCTATTCTTGGCTGGTTTGTGCCATACTTGGCCTGTGTGTGCCATACTCTGCCTTCCCTACCCTGCCTGTGTGTGCCATACTCTGCCTGCCCTACCCTGCCTGCGTGCCATACTTTCACTGTGTGTGCTATTCTTGGCTGGTTTGTGCCATACTTGGCCTGTGTGTGCCATACTCTGCCTGCCCTATCCTGCCTGTGTGTGCCATACTCTGCCTTCCCTACCCTGCCTGTGTGTGCCATACTCTGCTTGCCGTATGCTGCCTGTGTGTATGGCACACACAGGCAGCCTACAGTGACACAATGCTGGCACTGCTCCTACAGTCTGCACAATAACTATATATTTAAAAACTTTTTAATTGCAGTACCACCTCAGTATATGGTCTTTTTGTAGTATGCAGGGATTATTTGTGGGTTTCTACTGCTCCTGAGGTGTGAACAGGGGAACAATGGGGGTGATTACAGCCTGAGCCTGAGGTGTGAACACTGCAGGGGGTGAACAATGCAGAGATTAAAAGGTGTGAACAGTACAGGAGATTACATATTTAAACAATACAGCCTGATTACAGCCTGAATCTGAGGTGAGAACCATGCAGGGGGGCAGTTAATCACAGTACTGATACCATTTAAAGCTTACACAAAGGTAAGCCATCAAAGCAGCCAGATAGGTGGGGGGCCACACAGAGGGGGGTCGCGGGCCGCCAGTTGGACAGCACTGCACTAGACTAAAGGTAACAATACACAGACAAATTTAAGCTGTCGATATGAGTCCCTCAGACCAATTCAGTGGCTTATCTGCCTACCCAACTGATATCTGGATGAAAATTGGTCAGGTGTTGATCGGAAAGTTTGATTTTCCCATTGGATCAGGGACTACATCACTGCGGGACAGACAGACTGATAGATAGATGCTAGATAATAGATAGATAGACAAATTTGAGTCCTTCAGACCTGTGTATTGGGCCGGGCCTGCTTGACCGATATCTGGCTAAAAATTGTCCAGGTGTCGATCAAGCAGGTTTGATTTTCCCATCGGATTGGTGGCTACATCGGCTCATTGATACAGTCCTTAATCTGATGGCTCCTATTCCCATTGTAATCCAATAGTGCCCATATCGGTGGAAAGATCTGCTCATTTGGCAACCTTGCCAAACAAAAGAATCTTATCATGTATAGCTAGTTTAAGAAATTGGTAGGTAGATGGTCAAGGTAGATAACGAGATATATAAAAGACAGAGACAGAGAGAAAGAGAAAGATGATAGATAGATAGATAGATAGATAGATAGATAGATAGATAGATGATAGATAGATAGATGTATATCTTTATTTATAAAGCGCTACTTATGTACGCAGCGCTGTACAGTAGAATACATTATTACAAACTGGATTATTAAGATAATAATAGATAAATACAAAGTACAACAATAAATACAGATAGATACAAGATAAATACAGCTGCAATAAGTTAAGAGTCAAAGACACAAGAGGATGGAGGTCCCTGCCCCGTAGAGCTTACAATCTATATGGGATGGTAACTTACAGACACACATCTGTGCAGTATAAGTGCTGTAGGTCACAGTGGGTGACACTATAATATAAGTGCTAGTTCCCAGATCAGGTGCTGGGTGAGTGCTCCAAAAGATTGTCTTTAGATAGATAGATAGAAAAAGTTCCATGAACACTTACTGGCTATTCACTAGTTAACCTGCTAACCCATAAGAGGAGGCCAATGGGAACTGGCACTTACACATTAACAAAGCGCTTTTATACTTTCATGGAAATCATGTGAATTATTAACCCTTACTAATCCTGTTTCATAAAAGGAGAAAAGACGATATTTAATAGCTGGAAAGCTGACGCTCATATCTGTATAAAAAATCTCATTAACGATTCTGTTTTTCCCCCCCTGTGCATACGGGAATTCAACTCTGATATACTGTGATATAACTTTAAAAAAAAGGATTTCTTTCTTTTTTTTATGAGCTAGTGATTTTCTAAAACAAAGCGGTGAGGCTGCCGTATCAGTCACTTACAGGCTTAAAACTGCTTGAAGCGTGACAAGTAGATAAGTGCTGAGTCAGGCGACTGCAAGAATCCTCTCGGCCCCTGTAGGATAAGGGCACTGACCGGGTTACCATCTGGAGTCACCCATTAGCCTGGAACACGCCTGGGACACTTAAGCTTGGGAGAGCACAATCTCTGTCCAAGTAAATAAAGAACTCCTAAGGAGTTTTCAGATTTTAATTCAGACAAGTAATTCATGTACCCCCCTATTATACATGATAAGGATATTAGAAGTCACAGGAGAGTGCTGTGACCATATAAAGGCACAAGGCAGCAGTTTATGTGAGATCCCCAAGGACCAATGTTTTGGTTACATTATTAGACCAAATGGCCACATTATTAGACCAAACATTTTACGCAGACCATGTAACTCAGAGGCGACTTCTAATGTCTTTGTAAATTTTAGTAGGGGGCACATTTCTATTTTAAGCTACTGTGGGAGTCCATAATCTCCCCTGCTTCCTATCTGCTCATTTTCTTTGCTCTTATATCTCTATGCCCTACAGAGTGGTGTGGGGGGGGAGCCATAGATGTTTGTGACCCCACCTCCCTTGGTCTATTCACCTCTCCTGTCTTCCTTTCTTTATCCTCCCTGGAACACCATAAGTGCTATGGGTGCTGTTTTGCAGCATTATGTAGGTTATATGTGGTGGTGGGAGATGGGTGGGTCATGAGGTGATGGGTGGGTGATTTTGGTAGGGGTCATAAGGTTTAGAGTGGTAGCTACTGGGTGTCTTGACCAGGTCTGGACTGGGATTACATAGACCCTGGCATATTAAGTACACAGAGGCCCAAACAGCCCCCCCACCAGCCCAATAAATAGTGACTGTCTATGGCACCTTACAGCAGCCCCTCTGGCATTTGCCACAACCCACAGATTGCCAGTCCGGGCCTGGTCTTGACAGGCTAGCCAGAATTCTCTATTTATATAATTATATATTCAGTAATATATAAGTAACCTTATAAAACCTCCATAAAATCACTTGGTGTTTAACATCATGTTTTTATATGGCCATGCCACTCAGTGATGTCTTATATCCATATATTTTACATTAAGGAGCTACATTCTTCCCTATAATATATACAAGCCATGAATATCCTACAAACAATATTCTTATAAAAGTCCACCTTATAAATGCACCATCTTTTGAATAATATGAGCATATTAGAAGTCACCAAGGAGTTCTATAACCTGTATAAAGCCTGTATAATGGCCTGTATAATAGTCAAGGTGCTCTTCCTACATTGTTCTTTATATAACTGACACTATAAAGTCGTGTTTATAAGGATTTATTTTACAGGATATTCAGGGTTCTTGGTGTATTATATAATCCCCCTGCAATACATAATGGAAACTAAATGCATATTTGATATCACCAAAGCCATTCATCTGCTTAAACATATCCTGATGTCTGTCCTCTTGTGAACTGTTTATGCGGCTGCCTATCCATTCTGTATCAGTGCAGCCTTTCATCCTTAAAAAAAAAGTAAAATATGTGCTAATCTTGTTGGCTGTGACAGTTAATAATCCCTGCCAGGGCTGTATCAGATGTGGCTCTCAGATTCCATTTTCTTCTTCAGGAAGTTTATTTCTTTGCTTCTCCTTTAACTATGCAGTGGGGAAGCCATAAATCATGAATTCTTTCTCTTTTGTCTGACTTATTGATGCACAAACATATTTATCAGAACAATCTGCTTCATCTAAATCACACTTTCTATATACAAAACCTATAGATGTGGGAGTCTCCTTCCTTCAACCTCTCTCCATACTAAGTGCGGTATGTATCATATAAAGCACCTTGGTAGCTATTCAGGTATAAATATGTACAGTTTTGGGCATGTGGATATCTGGTATTATACAACCTAAATACTATAATGTCTACATAAACAACTGGGACCACCATTATTCAATGAGGCTTTTGGATGAATGGTCCATCAGTCACATAACTGCTCACATACAGCCCACGTCCTCGTCCCTTGCATGTTGTAGTATTGATGAGTGAATCTGTTCCGTTTCGTGCCTATTTTGACGAGACCGTGCCCAATTCAACACAAGCGCAACTTTTTTGTTTGATGCAACTGCGATTTTTTTCCGGCAACGACAATTTTTTCCATGGCTAATTTTTGCTGAAGTTTCCCAATGGCGAAATGTGGAAATTCGCTGCAAATCCATGCTTTGCGAAAAAATTTGCTCATCACTGTTGGCAAGCACTTAACTACATGTATATACAGTGGTGTAACTAAACAACGTCGGGCCCTCTGCAAAAATCTTTGGAGGGGGTCAGCGCTTACTACAACCCCTTCCCAGCCCCCCACCCTACCCAGTTAGGAGAAACAAGAACTGTCAATACAGAACACTACTCGGCTTGAGGCCTTTGTATTTCTCATTTACCTTTCCCCACATCCTGCTGCCAATATAAGTGCAATATCCCAACACATATGCCAGACATTCACCATCCTCAATTTTCATGTGATATGAAATAAATCTTGTAAACTGCATGCTGTCACCAAGTATAGACTCCATCTTGATTGCAGATGCTCTTCATCCTTGCCAAAAGACTGACAGCGTAAAAACTATTTCGAGAGGATATAACAAGGCAGCGGCAAATGAGTAGAAAGCCAGTAACGCAGACACCACGAAAAGGGAAGGTAAAGCAGTTGCGAAACAGGGAGATGACGGACATTTCCAATGCAGAAAAGGTTATTGGCAGTGATGATACAGATACGGGAGTTTGGCTAAATAACCTCAGTATATGGGCAATCATTATTTTATACCTTAAATTTAATAGACCTACAATAAAATTCTGGTATTGTGCTCCAGAGCTCTGCAAAGCAGTTGGTTTACAGAATAATAGTTTTTTGACTGATGGGGTCAGTGACCCCCATTTGAAAGTATATAATAAGTATATCATTAAAAATAAATAAAGAAGACCAATTAAATGGCCATTTTATAACATACTAAAAGTCAACTTAAAGGTAAACCATAACTTTAAGGTGGGCATTGTTTATTTTTTTTTTTTACCCAATGGCAGATAGATAGATAGATAGATAGATAGATAGATAGATAGATAGATAGATAGACAGAAAAATGATAGATAGATAGATAGATGACAGAGAGATCATAGATAGGTAGACAGATAAATGATAGATAGATAGATAGATAGATAGATGATGATTGATAGATAGATAGATAGATGACAGAGAGATCATAGATATATAGACAGATAAATGATAGATAGATAGATGACAGAGAGATGATAGATAGATAGATAATTGAGAGATAGATAGATTGATAGAGGGCCATATAAATCTACAGCCACCTTTATATTGTGCCATTCAGGCCAACCAACTGATTGGAACAGCAGGAAGTAAAGAGGAACCATAGAGGAACCAACTAATGGGAATTTACTGTCACGTTCTGATGGGAAACAATATTTCAAGGTGCGGCAGAGCAAGCAGACTTTTTGTTGGGCCATTCAGCACTGAGAGTTTCCATTAAATTTGCCTTTTATAATGAGCCATTTTCCACCATTTCTGTTCCCTTAATGTCTATAGGGATAGGAAACAAACGCAGCCGCTTCTGCATCCGAAATCTTAGTTCCCCTTGTTATGAATTCAGTAGCAGATTTCAGAGCTGTACGTAAATAATCCCACACAGAGATAAAGCACACAAAGAGCTTGTCATTGGCAACCCTATGTATATTTCATTATCTTTATTCCACTCTTTCAATGTGTGTTTTTATTTCTTAAAGAATAAAGCTTCTCACTATTTGGATAAGGAATTCTGTAACCCTAAGTGCAGGGAACTTGACTCAAACAGCGGGATGTGTTTCTGATTAAGAAGTTCGTGCTACTGAATCGTGTCATTGTGCTTGGCACGGATTATTATTACATGATCTTCTAGTAAGCTGGCCCAACATGGAATAAGGTCACAGAGGAATAGGGTTCCAGCTTTAAAGGAACAGTAAAACCAGGTTTCCTTCCTTTTATTGATCTGTCATACTAGCTATCATAGTTTTAGTTTGTGCAAAATGTGTCTCATATCTATATTGAGTATAGAAAGAAGGGACAGTTGGGCATAACGAACTGTATCACGCATGCTCGCTCTTGTTCCTGCCTTGAATACTCATTTAAGTTCCATTTTTATATGTGGAAATCCAACTGCAAAACAGTCCTTCTGTTTCTGTAGCATTTGAAAGCCTGGCAGGGGAGGAGGGACTAAAACACTGATGTTACGAATTGTAACAACTTCTCCAAGACAGCATGCAGGAACTACATAACCCACAATGCATTGCACTGTGATCTTCCTTTCCCATCTGTGAGACACACTGCAATAAATTTATAGCAGTTTATACATTTTTGCATGCCTTCTTATGCTTCCTGTTACAGGAAAAAGAGTGGTTGTAAAAGGCACGCCTCTGTCCACTTATTGGCTAATGTCACCTAGCATGTATGTGTGCCCTTACAAGCCAGAGCGAGGGACTTAAATACTTAAAATGGAAGTGTTTACTTTGGTATAATCCAATACCTGATAATATTAGAAAAATATATTTTTCCACAATAATAATTTGCATAAAAAGAACCTTGGATTTATACTGTATAGTAAATATATATATAACTGATAATTCATGAATTTACCAGTTAATCTTGGTGGCATCAATTATTTTATTAATGTAAACAGTTAGATATGTGCAGGGATAGCCAGCAGTGCATTAGCTGTGCACTTCTTTTGGCCTGATACGATCTGCAGAGAGACAGATGTCACTGGCCCACCCTCCTGGAGGCTTCAGAGAAGGCACGCTGTGTGAAGCTTGGGCACTGTAAGGAGACAGGGGTCCTGGAGGCTTCAGAGAAGGCACGCTGTGTGAAGCTTGGGCACTGTAAGGAGACAGGGGTCCTGGAGGCTTCAGAGAAGGCACGCTGTGTGAAGCTTGGGCACTGTAAGGAGACAGGGGTCCTGGAGGCTTCAGAGAAGGCACGCTGTGTGAAGCTTGGGCACTGTAAGGAGACAGGGGTCCTGGAGGCTTCAGAGAAGGCACGCTGTGTGAAGCTTGGGCACTGTAAGGAGACAGGGGCCCTGGAGGCTTCAGAGAAGGCACGCTGTGTGAAGCTTGGGCACTGTAAGGAGACAGGGGTCCTGGAGGTTTCAGAGAAGGTGCGCTGTGTGAAGCTTGGGCACTGTAAGGAGACAGGGGTCCTGGAGGCTTCAGAAAAGGCGCGCTGTGTGAAGCTTGGGCACTGTAAGGAGGTGGGATCCTGAAGGCTTCAGAGAAGGCACGCTGTGTGAAGCTTGGGCACTGTAAGGAGGTGGGGTCCTGGAGGCTTCAGAGAAGTGCGCTGTGTGAAGCTTGGGCACTGTAAGGAGACAGGGGTCCTGGAGGCTTCAGAGAAGTTGCGCTGTGTGAAGCTTGGGCACTGTAAGAGGTGGGGTCCTGGAGGCTTCAGAGAAGATGCGCTGTGTGAAGCTTGGGCACTGTAAGGAGACAGGGGTCCTGATGGCTCCAGAGAAGGCATGCTGTGTGAAGCTTGGGCACTGTAAGGAGACAGGGGTCCTGGAGGCTTCAGAGAAGGCACGCTGTGTGAAGCTTGGGCACTGTAAGGAGACAGGGGTCCTGGAGGCTTCAGAGAAGGCACGCTGTGTGAAGCTTGGGCACTGTAAGGAGACAGGGGTCCTGGAGGCTTCAGAGAAGGCACGCTGTGTGAAGCTTGGGCACTGTAAGGAGACAGGGGCCCTGGAGGCTTCAGAGAAGGCACGCTGTGTGAAGCTTGGGCACTGTAAGGAGACAGGGGTCCTGGAGGTTTCAGAGAAGGTGCGCTGTGTGAAGCTTGGGCACTGTAAGGAGACAGGGGTCCTGGAGGCTTCAGAAAAGGCGCGCTGTGTGAAGCTTGGGCACTGTAAGGAGGTGGGATCCTGAAGGCTTCAGAGAAGGCACGCTGTGTGAAGCTTGGGCACTGTAAGGAGGTGGGGTCCTGGAGGCTTCAGAGAAGGTGCGCTGTGTGAAGCTTGGGCACTGTAAGGAGACAGGGGTCCTGGAGGCTTCAGAGAAGTTGCGCTGTGTGAAGCTTGGGCACTGTAAGAGGTGGGGTCCTGGAGGCTTCAGAGAAGATGCGCTGTGTGAAGCTTGGGCACTGTAAGGAGACAGGGGTCCTGATGGCTCCAGAGAAGGCATGCTGTGTGAAGCTTGGGCACTGTAAGGAGACAGGGGTCCTGGAGGCTTCAGAGAAGGCACGCTGTGTGAAGCTTGGGCACTGTAAGGAGACAGGGGTCCTGGAGGCTCCAGAGAAGGCACGCTGTGTGAAGCTTGGGCACTGTAAGGAGACAGGGGTCCTGGAGGCTTCAGAGAAGGCGCGCTGTGTGAAGCTTGGGCACTGTAAGGAGACAGGGGTCCTGGAGGCTCCAGAGAAGGCACGCTGTGTGAAGCTTGGGCACTGTAAGGAGACAGGGGTCCTGGAGGCTTCAGAGAAGGCGCGCTGTGTGAAGCTTGGGCACTGTAAGGAGACAGGGGTCCTGGAGGCTCCAGAGAAGGCACGCTGTGTGAAGCTTGGGCACTGTAAGGAGACAGGGGTCCTGAAGGCTCCAGAGAAGGCACGCTGTGTGAAGCTTGGGCACTGTAAGGAGACAGGGGTCCAGGAGGCTTCAGAGAAGGCGCGCTGTGTGAAGCTTGGGCACTGTAAGGAGACAGGGGTCCTGGAGGCTCCAGAGAAGGCACGCTGTGTGAAGCTTGGGCACTGTAAGGAGACAGGGGTCCTGAAGGCTCCAGAGAAGGCACGCTGTGTGAAGCTTGGGCACTGTAAGGAGACAGGGGTCCAGGAGGCTTCAGAGAAGGCGCGCTGTGTGAAGCTTGGGCACTGTAAGGAGACAGGGGTCATGGAGGCTTCAGAGAAGGCGCGCTGTGTGAAGCTTGGGCACTGTAAGGAGACAGGGGTCCTGGAGGCTCCAGAGAAGGCGCGCTGTGTGAAGCTTGGGTACTTTAAGGAGACAGGGGTCATGGAGGCTTCAGAGAAGGCGCGCTGTGTGAAGCTTGGGCACTGTAAGGAGACAGGGGTCCTGGAGGCTTCAGAAAAGGCGCGCTGTGTGAAGCTTGGGCACTGTAAGGAGACAGGGGTCCTGAAGGCTCCAGAGAAGGCACGCTGTGTGAAGCTTGGGTACTGTAAGGAGACAGGGGTCCTGGAGGCTTCAGAGAAGGCACGCTGTGTGAAGCTTGGGCACTGTAAGGAGGTGGGGTCCTGGAGGCTTCAGAGAAGGCACGCTGTGTGAAGCTTGGGCACTGTAAGGAGACAGGGGTCCTGAAGGCTCCAGAGAAGGCATGCTGTGTGAAGCTTGGGCACTGTAAGGAGACAGGGGTCCTGGAGGCTTCAGAGAAGGCACGCTGTGTGAAGCTTGGGCACTGTAAGGAGACAGGGGTCTGGGAGGCTTCAGAGAAGGCACGCTGTGTGAAGCTTGGGCACTGTAAGGAGACAGGGGTCCTGGAGGCTTCAGAGAAGGTGCACTGTGTGAAGCTTGGGCACTGTAAGGAGGTGGGGTCCTGGAGGCTTCATAGAAGGCACACTGTGTGAAGCTTGGGCACTGTAAGGAGACAGGGATCCTGGAGGCTTCAGAGAAGGCACTCTGTGTGAAGCTTGGGCACTGTAAGGAGACAGGGGTCCTGGAGGCTTCAGAGAAGGCACGCTGTGTGAAGCTTGGGCACTGTAAGGAGACAGGGGTCCTGGAGGCTTCAGAGAAGGCACGCTGTGTGAAGTTTGGGCATTGTAAGAGGTGGGGTCCTGGAGGCTTCAGAGAAGGCACGCTGTGTGAAGCTTGGGCACTGTAAGGAGACAGGGGTCCTGGAGGCTTCAGAGAAGGCACACTGTGTGAAGCTTGGGCACTGTAAGAGGTGGGGTCCTGGAGGCTTCAGAGAAGGCACACTGTGTGAAGCTTGGGCACCGTAAGGAGACAGGGATCCTGGAGACTTCAGAGAAGGCACGCTGTGTGAAGCTTGGGCACTGTAAGGAAACAGGGGTCCTGGAGGCTTCAGAGAAGGCACGCTGTGTGAAGCTTGGGCACTGTAAGGAGACAGGGGTCCTGGAGGCTTCAGAGAAGGCACGCTGTGTGAAGCTTGGGCACTGTAAGAGGTGGGGTCCTGGAGGCTTCAGAGAAGGCACGCTGTGTGAAGCTTGGGCACTGTAAGGAGACAGGGATCCTGGAGGCTTCAGAGAAGGCACGCTGTGTGAAGCTTGGGCACTGTAAGGAGACAGGGGTCCTGGAGGCTTCAGAGAAGGCACGCTGTGTGAAGCTTGGGCACTGTAAGGAGACAAGGGTCCTGGAGGCTCCAGAGAAGGCACGCTGTGTGAAGCTTGGGCACTGTAAGGAGACAAGGGTCCTGGAGGCTCCAGAGAAGGCACGCTGTGTGAAGCTTGGGCACTGTAAAGAGACAGGGGTCCTGGAGGCTCCAGAGAAGGCGCGCTGTGTGAAGCTTGGGCACTGTAAGGAGACAGGGGTCCTGGAGGCTCCAGAGAAGGCGCACTGTGTGAAGCTTGGGCACTGTAAGGAGACAGGGGTCCTGGAGGCTCCAGAGAAGGCATGCTGTGTGAAGCTTGGGCCCAAAAGGGGTTTGTGTATTTGTGACACTTTTGTGCCAATGTACTTTGCCTATCTCAATGTACTGTGACCTATCTCATGCTGATCACCGTATAGAATGGTCGGTCAGAACTCTCCACGTGTGGTTAAAGTCAATTTATTTAATGTAATCATTTACACAAACACATTAGTGTTTTTAGAAGCTTCCCCACCTGGCAGTTGAGTTAAGGTAATGTTCCAGGTCATCACCAATGACATCTTTCTATGGAATTTTCCACAGACTCCCTTCTTCCCCAAAAATAAGGGGTACAGATCAAGTTCCTTTGGGACTAAAGTAGTATTTCATACAGTAGATAGGCTTTGACCCCCCAGTAATCAATACTAAGAGAATGTTTTGAGTCAAGGTATGCTAACTAACTTAACTAATTAAAATATAAAATAACAATTGATCAGTTATTTAGCCTGTGATATTGGTATACAGTTCGGCCTCTTACTTTTGGATCTATTCTACTCTATTCAGTGATTTTCTAACTCTTTTTGCTATCCTTTGCTTGTTTCTGTTTCAGGATTGCTTTTCAATGGCAAACATATCATGGTATGGGGGAGCGGGCTTAAGCGCTCAGCACTGGCCTATGAACAATGTGAATATGCCTCTACAGCCATTTGTAATCAGCAGCCTCAAATCCCACCCAACAGGCTTTGGATCTGTTTTGGAGCGATACTTTCTGGGATCAACTGGTAAGTTCAATGAAATATTTCTGATGCGCAGGGCATATGGGATTATGCTATAAATGAATGCTCTTTACAAACAGACAAGATTGTCCAACTGCCTTTATATTGAATTCCACAAAAAAATTAATGTAGCTACGCCCCCTTGGGTCCTGTGCAGAATTTCAGCCCCAAGCCATTTTTCATCAGCAGTCATCTACTTATTACTGATAATCCCCAAACCACCATCCCCCGTCCTATGAACATTGGAAAAATGCCCCTTTTGCCCATAGTATAGTATACCCCGAAAAATAATTCTGCATGGCCTTTTCCTACAAGGAGCATTATTTTTTTTGACTATGGTAAACAAATCCTTTGCAAGGGAGTTTTGTTAAAACTCTATTCACTACCATCCAATAGTATTCGATGACAACAGGAGCTATATATATATATATATATATATATATATAACATAATCAGGAGAGGGCACTCACCACCAAAACAAAAGATGCCTGGGTGTTGGGTAAGGTAGCCACCATGTAGAGAAACAAAGGACTCAGCACTCACAGTATTTTCTGAAAAAAATTAAAAAAAATCTTTATTGCACATTAAAGAATTTTTTTTATTTTTTCTGCAAATCCTGTGAGTGCTGAGTCCTTTGTTTCCATATAAACTCTGCTCTAGCTGTGCATTCTGCTTGAGAAACATGTTTTTTTCCTAACCTCCATCTCCTCAGCTTAACCATTACAGTGCCATTAAGTTCTGCCTGTGTAAGCCTGCATTCTTCATTGCATGAACTTTACAGCGCACATGTGCTGTTTGCAGATGTAAATTTCACTGAAGATATCAGAGGAAAAATGGTCACGTGGAAAAAGCTACTATTTAGTGATGAGCAAAATATTTCACCAGGCATGGATTTATGGCGAATTTCCACATTTCCCGCACAGTTTTGCGAAACTGGCACAAAAATTTGGCAAATTCGCTGGTGGGAAAGGGTCTAAAGCGGGTAACTCCCAAAAAAAACAGGGGAGTTAACAGCTCTGTTGCTTATTTTTCAGATTGGGTTTTGATCTCTTTCATAGTAAGACATTTAAAGATGGTTTCACTTGAAAGTAGTAGCCTAAAGTGACCAACCTGCATTTGCTGTCCTTTAATGTTCTTTACTGGTTGCTATATGTTTTACTCACACCATAAAATTACACCAGTTTTGTGAATTAAGCCTGGGCAGGAGAGCATAAGCACTAAGGAAAATAGGGGACTGGGTGCACATCTAAATGACACACATTAGGGGACCCAAACACAGGCAGCGCTGAATCATGGGGGTGGTCACAGGTCTCTTTGCTCCTCTTTTTAAGAAGAAAGCCTGGGTGCTCAGGGACCCCATTTTTTAAAAAATTTGCACGCTGTCATAATGTCATGGGGTAATTAATTATCTTAAATGCTGTTCCTGCCAAGCCTGTGTATCAGATACTTGGTGTCCATTTTGCTTTTGGGATACCTACATTGATTGGGCTATTTCTGTGTTTGCTTCGATAATATTTGTATCTCCTGGGTACAGGCATTACTAATGTAACAGCATGTGTAACTTTCATCTCACAGGACTAAAAATAATGAAAACCTATATGCTACAAGGAGGAGACATTCTATATAAAAATGGGTTCCTAAGGACCCTAGTTGAGCTGGAGCATGTAGGCATAAGTTAAGGTTAGGGGGGGCCTGCTGCAACTCTCTATCCAACACACTTTATGTCCCTGGCCCACAAACATAATAATCAGCCCATTACTTGGACAGCACTGAGCCAGGACAAGAAAATATATCCCTTATAGTCTTTATTTGCTATTATTATTAGATTGATCAAATTATACTTATAATATATATAGGCACCCAGTTATGTTTATGATTTCCTAACTCTCCAAAGACATTCAGTAAGATACCATAACCCACAGTATTTGTTTTCAATACAGTTCTAGACCCATTAAAACTAACTGGATTAATGGCTGTTACAACACTGGATAAATGATCATACAACATAAGTCTGTTCTTTCTTTGTCAAAATACTACCTAGGTTATTTGCACTGAGAGGAAACCACTTTCTTCCTCCTTTTCCAAAACTACAGTGTAAATCCCTACCCTTTGCACAGGCATAAAATCCCCACTGACGGATTACATAAAAAAGACAATAAATGGATAGGTTGGGTATTCATCATATCTTTGTGAAAGAGGTAAAATAAAACTTCCAGTTTGGACAGATCCATTTCAAAATGACATGATCTGTAGAAAGAGACCCCTGATCTGACATACATGACTAGGCAGCATGATCAAAACTGGCAACATTTCTGAATCCAATCATTAGTATGTATGGCAAGCTTACCATAAACCTGGATATTCCAGGGCAGGGGTTCCCAACCCTTTTTAGCCACATTCAAATGTAAAAAGAGTTGGGGAGCAACACAAGCATAAAGTAAGTTCCTGGGGTGCCAAATAAGTTCTGCTATTGGCCATTTGGTAGCCCCTATGTGGTCTAGCAGCCGACAGGAGGCTCTGTTTGGCAGTACATCTGTTTTATACAACTAAAACTTGCCTCCAAGCCAGGAATTCAAAAATAAGCAGCTACTTTGAGGCATCCAAGGGGTTGGTGCCACTAGCTGGGGAACACTGTTCTAAGGTAACTGACTTGGTTCTTTGTGGTATATTCTGGAGCACATAAGAAAGAGAAAGTTGTACTGGGACAATCTATAAATTATTGCCCATAATTATAAAGGAAAGCCCCTTTTAAGCTCTTAGTTTTTTGGTTACCTGTCTGTGAATCAGAAAATTACACATGCTAAATGGATGCAAAGAATTGGCATGTCTCCACTCAAGACAGTAATATTTATAGAACAGTGATAGCAAAAATATACACAAAAACTCTTAAAGGAGCGGCACATTAGTCAAATAAAATTAATTGTGTCTTATCATCTAAATGTATATAAAAATCTGATATCTATCAAGTCTTAAGGTGGCCATAAAAGGCCAAACTTTGTACAGAATATGGCACACACAGGCAGCATAGGGCAGGCAGAGTATGGCACACACAAGCAGGGTAGGGCAGGCAGAGTATGGCACACACTGACGGCATAGGGCAGGCAGAGTATGGCACACACAAGCATGCTGCCTGTGTGTGCCATACCCTCCCTGCGCTATGCTGCCTGTGTGTGCCATAATCAGGCTGCCCTATGCTGCCTGTGTGTGCCATACTTTGCCTGCCTTATGCTGCCTGTGTGTGCCATACCCTCCCTTCCCTATGCTGCCTGTGTCTGCCATACTCTGCCTGCCCTACCCTGCCTGTGTGTGCCATACTCTGCCTGCCCTATGATGTCTGTGTGTGCCATACTCTGCCTGCCCTATGCTACCTGTGTGTGCCATACTCTGCCTGCCCTATGCTGCCTGTGTGTGCCATACTCTGCCTGCCCTATGCTGCCTGTGTGTGCCATACTCTGCTTGCCCTACCCTGCCTGTGTGTGCCATACTCTGCCTGCCCTATGATGTCTGTGTGTGCCATACTCTGCCTGCCCTATGCTACCTGTGTGTGCCATACTCTGCCTGCCCTATGCTGCCTGTGTGTGCCATACTCTGCTTGCCCTATGCTGCCTGTGTGTGCCATACCCTCCCTGCCCTATGCTGCCTGTGCGTGCCATAATCAGCCTGCCCTATGCTCCCTGTGTGTGCCATACTTTGCCTGCCTTATGCTGCCTGTGTGTGCCATACCCTCCCTTCCCTATGCTGCCTGTGTGCCATACTCTGCCTGCCCTACCCTGCCTGTGTGTGCCATAATCAGCCTGCCCTACCCTGCCTGTGTGTGCCATAATCAGCCTGCCCTATGTTGCCTGTGTGTGCCATACTCTGCCTGCCTCTATATTGGCAGGTTAGATTTTTAAACATGACTGCTCATTTAGGGTCACTGTCAGGATAGGTGGGAGCCAAAGGTGTACAGAAAATCATACACAAATTTATTCGTGTGTGGCCACCACACACACCACCACCAGTTTTAGACAAAGCTTCGTTGATAAGACGCAATTTTACATGGTAACAGTAAGTATGTGAGCTTATAGATAGGTCAGTATAGGTTTATGTGTGTGAGCTGGGGTTCACTTGGAAGGGTTGAATTCTTTGGACTTTGGTCTCTTTTTTCAACCTAACTTAACTACGTAACTGTACCCAAACTGTGGGTTGGGTGAGATGCTCATTGACCATTATAAAAAGGTAATTTTAAAAGGTCAGTTAGGGTGAAGTTTGGGGGGTACGGCTATGTGGTACTCTAGATAATCATGGAAATGTAGCTGAATGGCTGATTTGGCAGTTATTTATTTCATGTAGCTGTAGTCATGTTATGAGAGAGGCTGCAACCTTATCACTTAGTGTTGAACCATATATGTAACTGTAATTAACAGAAAAAACAATAATGAATCATTGGCCCAAGGAAAGGCATTGGATGATCATGGTTAATTCACTGTGAGCAGGGGCAGATTTATTATACAGTGTAAAAAAATTGTGTCAGAATTCACTATACATCGTAACATTAAAAAATAACGTAAAATCTGCGTAATTTTTTATGCCTCTCAACAACAGTGTAAAATCTGGGGTTCGGATGGTGAACTTCTCCATTTAACAGCTTTTTACTCAATTTTTTTCAGCAAAATGTAATTTTACACAGCAAAATAAATAGGCCCCTAAGCCTATCTTTTCCCCTGGTTAACAGCAAAAACGATGCCTTGCCCATTTTAGTCTGCCATGGGGAATTGCACAAATGGTAACTTGGTTGTTGTTTTCTAAAACTTCTGCGACCTTCTTCAATGAAAACAAAGCAATTACATATAATAAGCCATCTGTGATTTGGCAGAAGGGGACGTGCTTGATCTGGCAACATTTATTAAGTCTATTCCTATTTAATATCACTGGGAATATGATGCTCAGCAGAGCAGTCATTGGAGAGAAACGCCATTTAGCCAATAGCTATTAGGTCCACATGATAATTGTTCACAGTAGGTAACTTTTACAAAACATATTGACATAGAGGCATTTACTGTCTGACAAAACTTATTGCAATTTACATTATGTTTTTCCCTTTATATTTTATTAGCAGAGAAACCCTGTTGTGTAACACGAGCGCCCCCTGCAATTGTATCCAGACAGGGCCTGGACAGAAGTTCAGATGCTTATGTTACTAATACAGGAAGTATTTACTGATACATGAAGCATCTGCCAACGCTTTTCTGCTCGGTACTATCATTCCTGTCACATGATCAGTTAACACTAAGGTTAGGATTTCATTTCAACCCAAGAAAACAGGCTAATGAAGTCTTCACTACTTTCTATAAAGCTCTGCATTTTAAGAGTGTTGAGCAATCAGTGAATGACTTGGTAGAAACCAAAGAAATCTGTCTTTAGTTCTTTAGTCTGTTGATCTAGGTGTTAGAGTTTCCACTCCATAAAACCAATGATCTCCATGAACTGACCCCACACAATTGCCAGATGGAGATGGAATAGTTAACCCATTGTATTGGTTTACAGTTTTAGTTTTTATGCCAGGGGGCTGTCGCATTTAATCCCACCCCCTGCCCGTATTCAGAGTGAGGCTTTGCTCCTCCCCAGGAGTGGAAAGGGGTTCGCCTCTGAATTCATTCTATGGGGGAAAGTGCATACATTTTACGTACTTATCACCTTGTCCGTGGATTAATAAATGAAGCAGAGAGGTTGTTCCAAGATTGTTGGTTACAGAAGGGGAAAGCTAACTGAGCAGCATTCTTCTTGCAGTCTGAAATTACAAGTAGTTTGGAGAATGGAATTCCAAGCTAACGGATGTATCTGTTATCAAATGTCTGTCCTTCTCGAGGGTAGGAAAATGTTGACATGGATCTCTTGTATGAAGGTAAACACAGGCAACAGAGCTGTAAGAGCAGAACTTGCACTAATTACTCGGTCACAAGAAGGGTTTTTAACCATTAAAATTATTAATGAGCCACTTTGCTGTGAGTTTTTTTTATCTTAGTACATACATAAAGTTATACATACTATAGTGACTGAGTAGTTGGGCAAATACAGAAAATAAAATCCTAATCCTGCCTGGCTCTACCTAATACACAGGTGGCTTTCCTGTCTATCATGGGGTGAGGGCCTGTGTCCAAGCCCCCACAAAAACCCACAAGATGCTGCCACAGCACCAGGTAGCTTTCTCCTAACAGGAACATCGGCCCAAGGGAAAAGCTTGGCAATCTATTACACTGGGGGGTGCCTAACATTTTGGCACCCCACTCAGACCACTTGGCTTTTTCCCTGGTTTCTAGGCTCCTGGGCTTCTTCTTGGGTTTCCTCCATCAGGAACCAGTAAACGTTGTGACTCTCCTTCTCACACTCAAGAACCTGTGGAAGAGCCCCTAGGTGTTGGAGCACACCACTTTTACCTACAGTAACAACTCTGCTCTCAGCTGCCACCTAATTACCTGGGTGGGAGGGAAAAGTAACCAGTTTTGCTCCTAGGCCTCCCTCTGCATCCCATATAAAGCACCTTAAAGGTACAATTTTAAGCAGTCCTGCTACAATACATACATACAGTACAAAAGAATACTTACTGTAAGCATATACTTACGTGTTGTACTTGCTATGAAGAGTTCCATTTATGGCAGTGTGTCCTGCCACACCACCAGTCCTGTCTTCTTCTACTGGGATTTTATAGCAGATCAGATCATGTGGCCAGCCTCCAGTTAGACCAGTGATTCCCAACCAGTGGCTCGTGAGCAACATGTTGCTCCCAGTGGCCTCAAAGTAAGCACCCATTTGTAAATTTTTGGCTTTTGGAACCACAGAGACACAGTTTTACTCCTGCTAGCAGTCCAAATGGGGCTACCAAATAGCCAATCAAAGCTCTTATTTTGCATCCTCAAAGCAATTTTTCATGCCTGTGTGGCTCCCCAACATCTGAGTGTGACTCAGGTTGGGGATCCCTTAGTTAGACAATAGTTGCATAGGCAGTGTTAAAGATAGGCTGAAACTGTAAACAAAAAGGCTGATAGAATACAAGTCTTTATTCAGAATTTTGTATTTCCATTAAGTAAACCCACAGGGGAAGGAAAAAAGAACACTGGTCATTATAGGATAGCTTAATGGAACTGCAGCCTGATGCTTATTTGTTATTTATGGTTAAACGGGTACTGTAGGCACCAGGGAGCGGATACCCATGCTGTTTATTATGTTTAGTACAATATCATTTTCTCTTACACGAGAGACCAGTAATTAAAAGGTAGAATAATTCCTAATATTATTTAAATTGAATCTCGGCTTGAAAAACGGACTCCTGTGGGTTTTATAAACACTGCTGTAATAGAAGTGTAAATGAAGCCAGAAGCTTATGTTTCTGAACAAATTGTGATGAACCTAATCCTTTATATTCTTGTTTTATAAGGGGTATCGGTGCTCGTTAATTCAGATATTCCGATATCGATTTCAATAGAGAGAAACAGATTCTTCTGTGTGGAGACTCCGTCGAGTAAAGAGAAGATTCCACTGCAATATACCGTGTGTATAGGCCAAACCATGCTCTCGGTCCATCAAGAGATAGGAAATCAACTTCATGAGAACCGCAGGATGCTTCCAAATGTTGATATACTCTGGTAATGCTTGCAAGTTAATACTGAGTGCCAATAATGCTGCGCTATAAATACAGCTAATGTTATTTTGATATGGTGCAACATTGCCGTTCACCCTGGATAAACTGACCTCTGCAAATCCATTAGCTGGGGGGGGGGGTTATTTTACATTAATGGATAACTGCAGCGCTGTTTGTAATCACTACCTACTAAAAAAAACACGGAGTTCTTTATTAGCAGTTTATTCAAACACCAATGATTTTTTTAAAGAATGACTGTCAACCTACTGTTAAAACAAAACCAATATACACAGTTACAGTATGTATCCTCAGATATATATATAATACCTACTTAGCCGCACAATAGCATTCCATGTAGTTCATAAATAATTCCATTGAACAGTTCATATACCCAACAAAAAGTTCATGGTCTGCTGTAATCCCTTGTGTTGGCCAACAAGCAAACTACTGTATGACTGTATCTTGTAATGAGCAAAGTACTAAACTTTTGGGGTTATGTAATAAGCAGCACTAAGTTTGCCCAGGATTAGAAACCCATAGCAATCAGCAAGTACCATATACTGGTCACCTGTTTAAAAACAAACCATCTTATTGGTTGTTATGAGATACTGCTCCTGGGTCAACCTAGTGCCTTTTATTACATATTGGGTTATGCCCCTTCCTTCCCATATGTGATGATAAATCCAGTTGAAATTCTGATCAATACTTGGAGATAAACCATAAATATGCAATGGGTAGAAACAATACCTATGTTCTGTGTATGCCTAACAGCAATGGAACACCATCTAGGGACTTGTAAAGTAGGATATTGGCATTCTATCTAGCAAGGTCTTTATTGTCATATTTTGTGCTTTGCCTTTCCATTCATTATCAGTCCCCCTGCAAAAAAAATCTTTGGAACGGCTCAGTGTCGGACTGAGATGTCAGGGGCCCACCAGAAAACACTGCACCATGGGCCCACTATGAAATTTTAATTCCTCCTCTCTTCGTTCAAACTCTTGACTATCCTAGTCTCTTTCTTCTACATACTATACTCTCTTCTTCCATCTATCAAGCTTTCTTGTTCCCATACAGAAATAGGGAATGACCATGAAATAGACTAAATAGTTAGAAGCAAGAGGGCCCACTGACACCTGGGCCCACCGGAAGTTTTCCTTGGATCCTGGTGGGCCCGTCACGTTGCTTAGATCTATAAAAATGGCTGCTTATAAAATGTGTAAATGCGACAGAAGGGGAATATTTATACATTAATAGGAATAAAACAAAGGTCTCTTTCACCTCTCCACCTAAGAACACACATAGCATATCCTTTTATATGAATAACTGCAAAAGATTTCATTTTTGGACTTTTTGTCACATTTTTAGATCCAGCATGTAGTTCAGAACAATACTTCCAATTGATAATTGAGAACCATAATCAGTGACTGGATTTAGATCTAAAATAAATGAGAATTTATTGAGGCTCTGTCTTTTAAGCAGTTATATAACATTGGTACCTAGTGTATAGTGATCGGATCAATTGAAATTTCAGGGACATTTTTAATAAATACATGTTGCAGGGCAGCACTGATTGCATTTTAATTAAACTGAATTTGCTGAACTTTCTAGATGTGTCCCTGAATTTTCTAGTTCTATAGTCACCCTCACTTAGTGCTTGCAACTAGGATTATTTTATTCTTATGGAAATTGGTTTTCTTCTAAATTAGCTAGAATATTGCTGCCATATTCATCTTGTTATCATTTTTAAAGAACATTCATGACACATTTACATTTGGAATTAAAACTTTAGTGATTTTGTGCTTTTTTGCAAAGGATGCCGCTTTGGAAGCATTACGGAATATCGGATTCTGCCGCCAAACTTGAAAGGGAATTGAGATCGTTCCATAACAAACTTCTAAGGCACGGCCTGGGAGAATGCCTTATTGGACTCAATGAACATTCCACAATGCTGCTTTCTAAAAAGGTAATCCTGGGCTCTAGTAATGGTAAAGACACACGGAGAGACAGAATTGATTTTGCTTATTAGGCACTTACGCAGTGTTGGGCATCTTTAAAAATAGTATTCATATTTGTTCTGTGATGCTGCAGATGTTTATACCTGTGCCTTCTCCATCTAGTTACTGATTATTTACTATTAAACATGCATACAGGCTAATAGATTATAATGCTATCTGCCTGATCCTACTGAAACTACAGCCATGTTTAGTGTTGAAATAGGCTGGCGGGGCACCGCAGCCGCCAGAATAAAGTACGATACATGGAGGGGGGTACACAAAAGTGTGGCAGCTCCCAACTTGGGTGGGGGAGCAGCAGGCAGCAGCCCTGGAACCCCAGTCTGACACTGGTCCTATTGTGAGGGTTTCTGCTCCCAACTCACTGCTGTAATGGCTAGTGCAAGGCAAACTTATGGGCATAATTACGATATGGGCATTCAAAGCACTACGGTGGTACAATTGAAAGTACAGCACTAGCTATAGGTCAGCATGGAAAACCAGAAAAATGAGCCACCAGCAACTGGCCACAGAACAGCTGTTTTATGGTGGAAGACTAATTGCATTCTGAAGATATTCCAGTGGCTTTATACCGAGGAAAAATTGCATGCCTGGAAGGAAGAAGATACACAGGATCAGTAGCAGGAGAGGTCTAAGCACTCACTGTAAATCGAATCATATCAAATTGAAAAGCACAAATTTGATGAGGGAAATCCGCGAAACACGTTTGCCGCTCGACTTTTTTGATGCACGTGTCTTTTGACACGACAGTGTCATGAAACCATGTCCATTTTGACACAACAGTGTCCAATTTGATGCAGAATATATTTTCTTGTTGCAATTTTTTGCAGCAGTTTCTAGAAACAATTCACCAATGTCGAAATGCGGAAATTTGCTGCAAAACCATGCCTGGTGAAAAAATTTGCTCATCACTCGTTTCCATGAATCCTCTTTCATTTTCCCTAACAGGAATTGCTCTATTAGCCATTATAGGAGTATTGGCACTCATTCTTGAAAAACAATAATGTGTTTAAGTTTCACTTGAAATGGGGTGAAATAGGAAAAAATTATGGGATTAACTTCCCCATGAAAACATGTGAAACAGAAGACAAAGATTGACTTCCTCCTCTGAAGCTGGGTGAAACCGAAAACAATAAAGGGGATTAACTTCCCCTTGAAGCCGAGTGAAACTGAAACAATGAGGGGATTAATTTCCCCTTGAAGCTGGGTGAAACTGGAAACAATGAGTTGATTACGTTCCCCTTGAAGCTGGGTGAAACCGGAAACAATAAAGGGGATTAACTTCCCCTTGAAGCCGAGTGAAACTGAAACAATGAGGGGATTAATTTCCCCTTGAAGCTGAGTGAAACTGAAAACAATGAGTTGATTACGTTCCCCTTGAAGCTGGGTGAAACTGGAAAGATTGAGGGGATTAACTTCTCATTGAAAGTAAAGGCTGTCACCTGTTCTATTCCTCTACAATTCTAAGCCTCCATAGGACTTAATGGTACTGGACAGATCAAACCTGGCAATTTTTTTTTTTTGACAAAAAATGTTAACTAAACTTAATTAAATCACAAATTATGGGAGTTATTTCCAAAAAACTCTTGCGAAAATATATTCATAAATCTCAAAATTATCTAGAAGTTATCTAGATAATCTATCTGACTTTATTTCAAAATTGCTTAGTAAATGTGCCCCATAGTGTAGGTAGGACTTTTTTTTTTACAGATATTTTTACAGCTATATCATCAGCTATAATAGATCAAAAATATACTTGGTGGGACAGGTAATGTCTTCTCTTTTGCATTTTCTTACGATTATTGTTATATTTTTTTTGCAGGACCACATGCCCAACAATCCCCACGGATTACGCTCTCCGAGACAGAAAAGGGGCCACCACCAAGTTAGGCATTTAAATCTATTGATTACTACATCCCCATATACAAGTATTAACTCTGAACAATTCCAGAATTATCTGAAGGAAGGAAAAGATAACTATTGGCTGAGTCTTTATTCGCAGATTGATGCTTCGCTGGTATGTCTACTCCTTTCTAATGAATAGATTGATGTGATAAAATTTGAGATAAAATAGCAATTAGGCAAATGGAAAATTTGGGTTAGCACCAGTAAAGCTCTCCGCTTCTATCTCTACTTCAGAAGGAAATTTCCCTCTATTTAGGGCGATTGATGTGACCCTAAAAAGCATGGGGGCCCGGGTTGAGTCACAACCCATAGATTAAGCAAATTTACACTGAGTAGTAAAAAGGCAGGGAACCTTAGGGTCTAGAAGTAAAAAATCAGTGCCAAGTTTAAGCTTAGATCCTGATTAACCTCTAGTTTATATTGTATTTACCAACCACCATGACCAACAACACATTCTTGTACAAGATCACCTGGAGATCTACAGTTCACCTCCATCTTTTTTTACCTGAAAGGCAGACTGGTCGGGGCATTACTGATAGTTGTGACCTCTGACACATGCTATGGGTCTCAAACATTGAACCCAATAATTATTGGTTTTAATGAGAGTAGACATTAAAACACATCATAGATCCTGACTCAAGAATAAACCTGCATTCTAGTAACTTACCCATGACTCTTCAGAGATAAAGTGTACTCCTGATTAACCTCTAGTTTATATTGTATTTATCAACTACCATGGCCAATAGCACGTTCTTGTACGAGAACACTTGTAGATCTCCAATTCAGCTCCATCTTTTTTTTCCATCATTTCCATGAAATCTTTATTTTTCCCAAACAGGAATTGCTCCAGCAGCCATTTTAGTAGCATTGGCACTCATTCTTAGAAAACAATAATGTGTTTAAGTTTCACTTGAAACTGGGTGAGATAAGAAACAATGATGTGATTAACTTCCACTTGAAAAAGTGTGAAATAGAAAACAAAGAGGGGTATTAACTCCCCCTTTAAACTGGGCGAAACAGAAAACAATTAGGGGATTAACTTCCCCTTGAAACTGGGTGAAATAGAAAACAATGAGGAGGTGTCAAGGAATTGCTCCAGCAGCATTTTAGGAGCATTGGCACTCATTCTTGGAAAACAATAATGTGTTTAAGTGTCACTTGAAACTGGGTGAGATAAAAAACAATGATGTGATTAACTTCCCCTTGAAAATGTGTGAAATAGAAAACAATGAGGGGATTAACTTCCCCTTGAAACTGTGTGAAATAGAAAACAATGAGGGATTAATTTCCCCTTGAAACTGTGTGAAACAGAAAACAATGCAGGGATTAACTTCTCCTTGAAAATGTGTCAAGGACAGGCTGTCACTGACAGTTCTATTCCTCTACTATACTAAGCCTCCATAGGACTCAACGGTACTCGACAGATCAAACCTTTTGACAAAAAAAGTTAACAAAACATTAATAAATCATGAATTATGGGAGTTGTTTTCAAAAAAATTTCTACTACACTGTAGAACAGGGACCCCAAACCATTCTTACTTGGGAGCCACATTGGCTGCTGGCCTGCAGGGGGCTCTGCTTGGAGTAAAACTGTGATGAATATACCTGATTCTTGCTATTTGTTTATACGGATTTTGATTTGCCTCTTTCAGACCCCTGTTCTGACGAGATGGAAGAGTCGATTCTCGGTGAGATTAAACATTACCAGTGAGGAGGCTGTTAACTGGTATCTGAATACTGTGAGAGCTCTGAAACACAAGTTAGGGGCAGAATACGTCACATTCGAAGGTGTGGAAGGAAATACATTTCTGGAACAATCTATCCAACCTCCCAAAGGGCTAGAAGGGGACAGATATACAGGATTTTTAGCAGAGATGGCAGCAAAGCTAGGAAACTCGACAATAGTTACAGCAAGTACAAGGTGAGCCAACTCCTCTAATGAGGTTAGAAAAATATTCCAAATCCCCTCATTTGTTTGTAGTCTGGTATTCTAGATAGGTTGATCTAATATTTTCTGGGATATGAAATGGTTTTATTGGTTCCCTCCCAACTGAGCCCATGCATTTTGGCAGCTGGACATTCTGAATCACGTTCTGCCATCCTAATAATGTTGGGTTGTGGGGGATCATTATGGAACATTCAGGAGCAGAGTTATCACAGATCCCATAGAGTATATAAGTTTACTTGTAGCATGCCTTACAATTCGATCTTGTTTTTTTCTATGGCATTAATCAAATTGGCCTGTCATTTAATCAAATGCTTATTTGTCATTGTCCGTGTACTTCAGGGATCTGATATCTCAGACACCCCAGAAATACTGGTCTTAGTTAATACAAAGTAGGCTATGGACCATATATTTTCTTTCCAATATATTCTCCTGTTCATTATGGATATCGTTTGTACTAAACTGTAGAGAAGCTTTCCTAGGGCAGGGATCCCCAACCTTTCTCACTCATGAGCCACAGTCAAATGTAAAAAGACTTGGAGAGCAACACAAGCATCGACACTGAGTTCATGGAGGTGCCAAATAAGGGCTGTGATTGGCTATTAGGCAGCCTCTATGCACCCTATCAGCTTACAGGGGGCTTTATTTGGTAGGAAATCTTGTTTTTATTCAACTAAAACTTGCCACCAAGTCAAGAATTCAAAAATAATTCCCTGGTTTGGGGGCACTGAGAGCAACATCCAAGGGGTTGGGGAGCAACATGTTGCCCCTGAGCCACTGGTTGGGGATCACTGTCCTAGGTGACCCTTCAGCATTGACATAACCTCAGAAGGAACATTTCCCAGCAGGGCAACCAGAAGTCCACATTATAGTCATCTCTGGCTTTATTACATTACAAGATCACTGGAGACTACATTTGCTTTATCATTACCACATTCCAACATCTGTAGATGTTTATCAGCAGATTTACATATGATATAGAATAATAACAAAAAACATACCTTGTCGGAGGTTGTATCATGTCCACTGTACATCTATAAATAGGTAATAGGAACCCACACGCATATAGGGTTTGACCCTTTGCTATAATAAAAAATATAGCAAAGTAAATTGACATGTTTTGGGGCTATATTAACGATTAGTATGTTATAGAATAACCAGTTCTTTGCAACTTTTAATTGGTCCTCATTTTTTAATTATTTACCTTCCCCTTCTGATTCTTTCCAGCTTTTAAAAGGGGATCACTGACCCCAGCAGCCAAATAACTATTGCCCTGTGAGGCTAGAATTTCATTGTTATTGTTACTTTTTATTACTTATCCAGACCCACTTCTATTCATATTCCAGTTTCCCATTCAAACCACTGCCTGGTTGCTATGGTATTTTTTACTCCTAACAACCATGTAGTGGCCAAAATTCCAAACTGGAGAGCTGCTGAATTAAAAGCTAAATTCCACAAATAGTAAATAATAAAGGCCAAGTGCAAATTGTTTCAGAAGAGCACTTTCTACAATATAGTAAAAGTTAATTTAAAGTCAACAGCCTCTTACATTTATTATTACAACTGTGTGAGTTTCATACCTCCAATCAAAGCTTGTATGTGCCTTGGCTGAATGGGACAAGGAAGATTGTAAATAGTAAATAGGTTTCAGAAAGGGAATCTACTAGTTATATCCCACTGAGTAAGTCCTGAGTCAGTATAAGAATAAATAGAAAAGATTTTCAGTGGAATAAAAACAACAACATTTATTGGCTCAAATTAACAAAAACATAACTTATATGAAAAGCATACTATACCAAACAATAACCAGGTGCATCCTAATCTCCTAACGCGTTTCGCACGTGGCGCGAAACGCGCGAAAAAGTAAACCACACCTCCTCTGATGAAGCGCCACACGGTGCAAAACGCGTTAGGAGATTAGGTTCACTTTTAGGTTCACTTTTCGCTTACAGATACCCCAGCTGGGGCAGTATTCTGCTAACAGGAGCACTGGCCCAGGGTATCAGGTAAGTGATAACAACCACTGTTGGCACATTTTGGCACCCCCAGTAATCATACCTTTTCTTCTCCTTTAAGATAGCAGCAGCCATTTTAGCTTTGTCTGACTTCACTTCCAGACAGCAGTGTGCAGGCAGAGAACAGCTCTGAGCTCAGATTACAGCAGAGAGGGGAGGGGTGAGAGAGCAGAGGTGGGGTGAAAGAAGAAGGGAGGAGGAGAGAGGAGCTAACTGAGCAGGCTTGAGGACTCAGAGTAGCAGTTCTGTAAATGTTTATGGCTGTATTTACATAGACCTTTCCGATAAAGCTTACTTGGTTTTACTTCTCCTTCATCTTTAAGACTTTATAGTGGTCAGTGGCAGATTTATCAAACTTCAAATTTTCTAGTTTTTTCTAAATCTAGATAATTCAAAAAGCTCAAATGGGCACTTTTTTTTGCAAAAAAAAACCCCTAAAAACTTGAAAACTACTCAAGCAGTGACATCACATTCTACCTTTCATTCTCAATGAGCCAAATTATAAACTCATCTTGAAAATTTCAAATGGAAAAATAGCTTGAATTTTGAGACCACAACTCCCATTGACTTCTGCACAAGCCTGAGGTTAACCTATGTGCTTAACCTATCGCAAAATTGCAGTAGAAACTTAAATCCAAATGTTGATAAATCTGTCTTTCTACAAATTCCGCTTTTTGGCTGCTGGGTCTGAAGCAAAACATTTGTTTTTAAACATAAACATTTAAACATCAGCAGTTAAACAAGAGAAAAATCACTAAAATATTTATATTTCACCAACAGGTCCAGCTATTTGCCAGTCTTCGTGCAAATGATCCCTCTCCATTCGGACTGGAGCTACAGCGGACTCAGAGGAATTATCCCGTCAGTTCTTCACTACAGTTTACTAGGATATAATTTTTTCATTCCAGATGCAATAGGTATTGGCCAATAAGAGCAGTGTACGACACATATACATAGTTAGGGAAGTGGGGCAGCTGTTATTGTGTATTACACCGGGGCTGGCGTAGGGCCTTGCCTAATTAGAACAGGATATGGCAAACTCAATGCTCACAAATGACAGTCACTATAATGATGAGAAGTATTTAAACACTGGTGGGAATAGATATTGAGATTTTCGGCACTCTGTACCTGCCATGTATGTCTCCTGCCATTGAGCACCAATAACCAATTGCAGTAGCGTTGCTACACCGTGCCAGGCCCCCCAGCAAAAAAATCTTTGGAGGGGCCCAGCATGCAAAGCAAGCACTACCTGTTCCTCCTGTTCCACACCCACCCCTCACGTCCCAACTCACCGACTGCCCCTCCCCACTGCTAGTTCTCAGGTAGGAGAGCGGTGGGAACAGTGTGAGACTGGGACCCCAGGGGCCCACCAGAAAACCTTAGACCATAGTCCAACTCTCCAAACTATTTTTCCTCCTTTCCTCACTCAACCACTTTATTCTCCAAGTCTCTTTTATTTACATGCTAGCATCTATCCTTCCATCTATTTCTCCTCTTTGTTCCCATTCAGAAATAGGGAATGACCATGAAACAGGCCAAATGGTCAGGAGCAGGAGGGCCCACTGACACCTGGGCCCACCGGGAGTTTTCCTGGTATCCTGTTGGGCCAGTCCGACACTGGGTGGGAAGGAGGGTTCACTAAAGCTATAGAGGAGGGTCTGCTTCCCCAATAGTTATGCTACTGTACTACATTTCAATGGCATTCATATTGAAGCTTGGCAATGCATTATGACTTAATTATTATCTATGTTGCCCTACTTAGCATTGGTACGTTAAGCCTACTCCAGGCTGCCCCTTGTGGCCTACCCGCCACTACCTGCCGCTGCCTCTACTTCCACTGCCCCCAAACCTGACCTGCGCATCATGCTAGCTAAAGAGTAGTATGGGTATTTCTTTATAATTTGTTGCACAGCATAGTGCCAGCTGTGTGAGGAGCTGATGGGCTGTAGAAATGATTAAATAGGGGATAATTTGTGACATGATTTTGGCTCAAACTGTAGTGAAGTCCTTTGTGCCGGGCGATGTTACATTCCCTTCCAAGCACCGGCTCTTAGGTTTATTAAGATAATATCACGGAGAGCAAAGTCAATTCCAAAGCAATTTTTTAACTTTTCTTTTCTGCAAGATATTCATTTTCCAATTTCCTAAATGCGTATGGGTGCACTGCAGGGCTCTGGATTGTGCCAATATATTTCACATCTATTGATCATTCAATGAATGTTCGGATGTGTCTGTTTAATACTTATAAAATATTTATAGGGGGGGATGAAAAAAAGTTGTAAACAGGAAAAAATGAAGCACTGAGAGCAATTTTAAATTCTGAACATAATATTCTTCATTTGACAGATATTAAAGGGGAACTTTACCCAAACACAATACGAGCTTATGAAAAGTAAACGTAAATTCAAGCAACTTTGCAATATACATCAATTAAAAAATATGCAGCCTTTTCATGATTTTTAATGTAATAATGTGGTTTGGTAATAGGGTTGGCACCTTTGCTGTTGGTAAACTCCGGGTGGGGCAGCGATGTCATGGGGATGGGGCTATTAAGTGGCAATCAGTGATGAATCAAAACCAAACAGGTGGCAGCTATATTTGGAACAATTCCCTAAGCCCCGCCCCCTGTTCCCTTGCAGATCTGGCTGACTACTTTGAGACTCAAATAAAATGTAACAGTAGTCACCTGTCCTCAGCCTGCCTTCAGCCTGCATCCTCCCAGTCCCACAATTCCCTGCACAAGTGAGGTCAATATGAAAAGGAACATCACAGTGCAATGCATTGTGGGTTATGTAGTTCCTGGATGCTGTCTGTAAGCTGTGGAGATGTTGTTACAATTTGTAACATCAATGTTTTAGTCCCTCCTCCCCTGCCAGGATTTCAAATGATGCAGAAAGAGAAGAACTGTTTTGCAGCTGGATTTCAGCATATAAAAATGGTATTTATTTATACTTATTGAAGGGATATGTTACAGTGATTTAGGTTCTTTCGCCATATATTGCGCCTGGATATACAATAAGGATATATATATAAATCTTCTGTCTGTATTTTATTGAGGAGGGACATTGGCAGATGAGTTTCTAACAGATGAAGAACTGTTTATCCGCTGGTTGCAAATTGTGACCTTTCTTCCAGTGATGTCCTTCAACACTCCCCCCTGGGTTTGCTGCGATGATTGGGTAAATATCACAGTCTCTGTATGTTTCCTGCAAAGAAGGTAGAACATTGTCTAATTTAACCTTTAAAATGTGGGCAGTCCGGTGACATTTAGCGTTTATTGTATCAATAACAATAGAAAACAAATAGCACCACCAAGTAGTGCATAATGCTCTCATTTCCTATGGGTATGGGATCCCTTATCCGGAAACCCGTTATCCAGAAAGTTCAAAATTATGGAAAGGCCATCTCTGTTAGACTCCATTATAAGCAAATAATTCTAATTTTTAAAAATGATTTGATCCCAACTAAAATATAATTACCCCTTATTGGGGGCAGAACAGCCCTATTGGGTTTATTTAATGGTTAAATGATTCCCTTTTCTCTGTAATAATAAAACAGTACCTGTACTTGATCCCAACTAAGATATAATTACCCCTTATTGGGGGCAGAACAGCCCTATTGGGTTTATTTAATGGTTAAATGATTCCCTTTTCTCTGTAATAATAAAACAGTACCTGTACTTGATCCCAACTAAGATATAATTACCCCTTATTGGGGCAGAACAGCCCTATTGGGTTTATTTCATTGTTAAATGATTCCCTTTTCTCTGTAATAATAAAACAGTACCTGTACTTGATCCCAACTAAGATATAATTACCCCTTATTGGGGGCAGAACAGCCCTATTGGGTTTATTTAATAGTTAAATGATTCCCTTTTCTCTGTAATAATAAAACAGTACCTGTACTTGATCCCAACTAAGATATACTGTAATTACCCCTTATTGGAGGCAAAACAAGCCTATTGGGTTTATTTAATGTTTAAATTATTTTAGCAGACTTAAGTTATGGAGATCCAAATTACAGAAAGACCCCTTATACGGAAAACCCCAGGTCCCGAGCATTATGGATAACAGGTCCCACACCTGTAATAATAACAGTAGGTTTGACTTGATCCCAACTAAGATATAAATAATCCTTATTGGGGGGGCAAAACAATCCTATTTTGTTTATTTAATGTTTAAATTATTTTTTTAGTAGACTTAAGGTATCTGGTAAACCTCTGGTGCTGAGTATTCTGGATATCAGGTCCCATACCAAGCTAATTGGGACTGTCTGGTTCAAAGTAGGACTAATGATGCTAAAATTGACACATTGCTTTGTCTTTACACTTCAGAGCGTTCCCTTTGTATTTTGTTGAACAGGTTTTGAATCTCACAAGGCAGTACATAGAGAAACATCACAACTTTGTTGCTCCCCTAGTGACTAAATACGCAGAGGAGTGGATTCGTTCCGGGAAGCCAATCTACAGACCTGTCTGGTGGATCAGCCAAAATGATCCGGAGGCATTCACAATAGACAATGAGTTCCTAATAGGAGATGAGGTGAGACGAATGACAATAATACAACAAACCTTGTATGTTATAGAGTAGCCGACTCCTAGCAAATTTCCAAATGGACTTGATTATTTTTTACGTTTTTTTTTTTAATTATTTACATTCTTCTGACACTTTCAAGCAGCCAAAAGCCTATTGCTCTGTGAGGCTACAATTTTATTGTTATCATCACTTTTTATTACTTATTCTTCTATTCAGCCCCTCCCCTACTAGTGATGGGAGGAAAAGTACACCAGGCATGGATTCGCATTTCGACATTGACAGATTTTTTTGCGCGAAACGGGCGACAAAATTTGCCACGGAAAAATTTGCCACACATGCAAAGTTGTCACCCACATCAAAAGAATTGTTGCACGTTAAACGTATTGGTGCGCGTCAAAAGAATTGTCTCTCTCATCAAAAGAATTGTCTATGTCAAAAAGAATCGTCTCTCATCAAAAGAATTGTCGAGCGTCAAACATATTGTGACGCCCGACATTTTCCCCGTTTTTCGGCGAAGCGAAACGGGACAGATTTGCTCATCACTATCTCCTACCCCTATTCTGATCTCTCATTTAAACCCTGCCTGATTGCAAAGGTAATTTGAAACTTAGCAACCAGATAGCTGCTGAAATTCCAAACTGGAGAGCTGCTGAACAAAAAGCTAAATAATTCACAAAACACAAATAATAAAAAATGAAGACCAATTACAACTTGTCTTAGAATATCCCCTCTGCATCATACTAAAAGGTTATTTTTCAATACATAAAAAGGTATACAAAATCATTTTTGCAGAGACAAAATCCTCCAGTACATTATTAGCTTTCCTGTGCTGATGTTTCAGCCTATATTTTAGTTATGTTTCCCATTCCATCTAAATAACAGTGCTCTTGGGTTATACAAGTCCTTGCTGCTTTGATTGCTAAGTGAGTCCAGATCTCCGCACAGATTTCCATTTATAAATCACAGCCAGCAGATATGAAAGAAGAAATAAGAGCCGCAGGTGACAGAATGGGTTTTGAAGAATTGAACTAAAATACATTTAGGCAGCCATTATTCCTATAAGATAAACTCTTACATCTGCAATGCCTGGTTTTGTAGAATGGGCTGAAATCCCCCCAAAAATGGCATATAATCATAAGGCCCTTGGAAAGTAGCAGCTTTATTATAAACTGGTTTACACACTGTAATGCTTTTTTTTTACACAACTGTAGAACTGCAGGTATGGGATCCAAAAACATATTCCAGAAAACTCCAAATTACACAAAAGTCCATCTCCCACAGACTCCATTTTAATCAAATAATTCATATTTTTAAAAATGATTTCCTTTTTCTCTGTAATAATAAAACAGTACCTGTACTTGATCCCAACTAAGATATAATTACCCCTTATTGGGGGCAGAACAGCCCTATTGGGTTTATTTAATGGTTAAATGATTCCCTTTTCTCTGTAATAATTGTAATAATAAAACAGTACCTGTACTTGATCCCAACTAAGATATAATTACCCCTTATTGGGGGCAGAACAGTCCTATTGGGTTTATTTAATGGTTAAATGATTCCTTTTTCTCTGTAATAATAAAACAGTACCTGTACTTGATCCCAACTAAGATATAATTACCCCTTATTGGGGGCAGAACAGCCCTATTGGGTTTATTTCATGGTTAAATGATTCCCTTTTCTCTGTAATAATAAAACAGTACCTGTACTTGATCCTAACTAAGATATAATTACCCCTTATTGGGGGCAGAACAGCCCTATTGGGTTTATTTAATGGTTAAATGATTCCTTTTTCTCTGTAATAATAAAACAGTACCTGTACTTGATCCCAACTAAGATATAATTACCCCTTATTGGGGCAGAACAGTCCTATTGGGTTTATTTAATGTTTACATTATTTTTGATAGACTTAAGGTATGGAGATTAGTGATGAGCAAATTTTTTCACCAGGCATGGATTCGCAGCGAATTTCTGCAAATTTGATTGGCGAATTGTTTACCGAAACTTCCACGAAAATTTGGCACATAAAAATTTGTCACACGTCAAAATAAGTCACATAAAAATGGGCGTGGTCGCATAAAAAATAGACGCTGGCTACAAAAAACTGTGGTCGTCAAAAAAGTCACGCGGCAAACACGTTTCGTGGATTTTTCGCCGTTTTGCAAATTTTCTGGTCGTTTCGTAATTTTACAGCAAAGCGAAACAGAACAGATTCGCTCATCATTAATGGAGATCGAACTTACAGAAAGTCTCCTTATACGGAAAACCCCAGGTTCCAAGTATTCTGGATAACGGGTCCCATACCCGTATATCTATATGAATAAATATAATAACAATCACTGTGGCCCTGAGTGCCGGAAATAATGTTATCCCCGTTCTGACAAACTCTGGACATAATTGTGTCTTATTTGTCAGTATGCGCACTAGTGAGTTACGGATCAGAAAAAAAACTCAACCCACACCCAACCCTAACACACAAAATGTTGCCATTGTAGGACCCAAACCTGACCCGCACCCAAGTCTTTCAGCTACGTGCCCTTCTTCCAAGACAGGGAAACTGTGGGAGCAGAGGAAGATTGTAGTTCCCTGTCTGACCCGCACCCAACCAGAACCAGCAACGGTCACCCAAATTTCAACCTTAGCCCGTGTGGCGTAAAGCTAAATGCCGCGGGTTGTGGGTCAACCCCCACATCACAAATGCCTACCCACAGTTGTATGTGTTTTGATGCATCTGGCACAATTGTGACAAATGCTATGCGGTACTAGGCCACAATGGTACTGGAACAATGAAATGGTGCAAGTTAAAAATCTGAAATTACACATTGCACACTGCATTTGTAAATAAACCCTATGGACCCCAACCACTATTAATTGGCTTCAATATGTTACATGACGAATAGTGAATCAGTGAAAGCACTTGACATAAAACACATGGTTAATAGAAATGATACTATCCACAAAACAATAAGGAATGCTGTTTAATTTTTGGGGTAATTCCCCCACTGTACAGAGAGACAACTCAACCAGTTCAGATGTGGCAGAGGTTACCCAGCTGATGAAATGCCCTCTTTTGTAATGGCATAAGCCCCCAAAATACATCTTTTCTTCTTCTATCCTGAGATGCACATCTCTAGATACTGTAACTAGGGATCTACCTAAGGCAGCAACCCCCAACCTTTTTTACTCTTGAGCCACACTGATGTATAGTGTTGGTGAGCCACATAGGCATGAAAAAAGTTGCTTGGGGATGCCAAATACAGGCTGTGATTGGCTATTGGGTAGCCCCATGTGGACTGCTAGCTATCAAGAGAATGTTGATCAAACACATTTATTTGACCTTATATATAATTATTGGATGACATACTGCAATAACTATGTTACAGTTGGTGATAGTATAATATTTTTATGTTTTTTTTCTATTCACAAGCGTTAAATAAAATCAAATCTGTTCCTCCCTCCTAGGTTCTGATAGCACCTATCGTGGAACAGGGGCAAGTCCATCGAGATATCTTCCTCCCTGGAAATGACTACAAGTGGATGGATACCAAGACCTCTCGAGTGTTTGACGGAGGAACAACTTTAAAAAACTATTTTTGCAGCCTACTGGAAATTCCAGTGTTTATTAAGACCTCCTAGAAAGAAAAAAGAAAAAAAAACTAGTTATTAATGTATATCACTTCTAAGAAGATAATTACTTTAGAGCTGTCTCTTATTTAGAGATGACCGCACTTTTTCTATGCACTCCGAGGACTATGTGCTTTTAATGATTTTAGTATTCGTTATTGTCTAGGGTTTTTCCAAGGTTTTTCCAGATCCCATGGCATTTGCTTTTAACTACAAACTGAGCACTGTATGTTGTGGAGATCAGATCATGCACTGTAATATTTATTGCTAAAGTCTTAATAAATAACCCACAGCGTCTACCTCTCTGTAGTAACAAAGTGGCCTTCGACTGTCTGTTTTCGTGACACTTTCCACCTAGTTTCCTATTTTTCACATTAAACTGTATAGTTAACTTATGAAAATAAGTATCTAACATTTCAGAACCTTAAGGTGCCCAAAACCTGCTAGATCTGCTCATTTGAGGAGGTTACCTATTGAGAGCATGGCTGATCTATACAAAGTTGGCTGATCTGATAATATCTGCAAAAGCAAATTAATGTGTATCCCAAATTTCACTCTAAGGTGGGCTTTATATACTTCTATATGGTAGAGCAGTGCTGTCCAACTGGCAGCCCACGGCACTGCTTTAGCCTCCCAAAGAAGGCCAGCCCCGACAGTGTGGTAACCACTGAATTAATGGGTGGGATCTTTTACTCCTGAAGAAGTAGACAAGAGCCGCCCCAGTCTAAAAGTCCATTATTTACCTTGGTTGTCATATGGGTATTGGGGCCCCAAGAATGAGACCATCATATTACTATGGATCACTCTAATGAAGTTCACAACAATTGGGGTTTTTTTTGCAATTAAGGATGGCAAAATGTATCATGTGTACATGCTTCTCTTTGAAAATATAACCCAATACTCTCCATTGCAAAGAGTGTGAAAAGATCAGAAGAGATAACTACAGCTGTTTAATATATATAGGTTTAATCAAATGATATTGCTAAACAGGTCAGTTGTGTGTATGCAACAGGATTCTGAGACCAGTGAAGTAGCTTTCTCACCAGGTCACTTGCCAACATTCAGAAAGCATGAAATTGCCTATATTCCTTTTTGTTTCAATATTCAAAGGTTCCTGAAGTTGATACTGAAGGCTTGGTCCTTCTCCCAAACATGTATTCAATTCATTTCAAGATTACTACCTTCTAATTGGGGCTTCAGAACCAATCATGTAACCACTTCAGATTTTGCAGGGTAGCTCCTCTCTTCCCCAGGTCTCCTTGTGTGGTTACATGATGTGTCTTTAACCTCAATAAAGGCAGGAGCTTACCCACCAAAGCTGCGGAGTTACCTGATTTGTACTTAATCCTTAATAAACACTTAATGATGTTCACACTTTAATGGTCTAGACCCAACTTCTTATTATAGTATATTTCTCCTTTAACTCTCTACCAATTATATCAGCTACCTAAACACAACATTTTTGAGCCCTAAAATTCACAATCAGATAAGGGTTATTGTGTTGAAGGATAGTCCTGCCTAAAGCAATGCCACAGGGATATCTGACCATTTTAATAGCTGACAGGTATGGCCAACAGCTGCCATTCTCCTTGGAATGTCTGGGGCCCCCTGCCAGTTTTTATTTAGAATTAAACCAGCTATTGGATTGCTGCAAATCTTCACTTGCTACAATTGCTAGTGGTTCTGCTGTAGGCATTTGGTGGCAAAACAGTATTTCTATCAAGGAACTTTCTGCAGTGTGCCCCAGTAGTGTATGTTGGATTTGAGGGTCATGTAGGTAAATATTTTCCATAGTTTAGCTCAACAAAGTAAGTGTATACTGCAATATTATGTATTATGTAGTATTATGGCTGTTTTTATGTGTGGACTGAGACTTCCACTGTGTTTTGTAGCCATTTGTCATGTAGAGAAGGCAGGATAAACGTAGACGGAAAAAATCCCTTATTGTCCTTCTTCAGGAGCCCAATATTTCTCCTGGGGCCACCACCACCCTGAGACCAGCTGAACACCACTGAATGGACATCTTAAGTATTTTAATCTTAAATATTTCCAGACAATATTGTGACGAGTAGGGTTTATTCTGTGGGTTGAGGTTTTAGGGGTAAGGGAAAGTTCTAACAAATTAGGAGAGGAGGAACTGTGTCCCTGAAAACTATCTTTGAATATTCCCTAATATGTATAGGTCTATTTTAAATGCATGGTTTCTAGTGTGTTTAGGGTCATTAAGATAAACAGCCAAAGTTAAAATTCTAAATGGGAGGACAGTCATAAATAAATAATTCCATATAAACATAAAACATACAGCTATTTCATTTTGTGTCTTTGCCCTTAATTTGCTGTAGGACTTGTGTAGGTGACATACATGAGGTTTTTTTGGCCACGGTCCTGGTCAGGCCTAAACTGGACTGGGATCAAAATAGGCCCTAGCATTTTAAGTACACAAAGGCCCAAACTACCCACCCACCAGCCCAAGGCTGGAACTAGGGGTAGGCAGAAGAGGCACCTGTCTCAAAATGAGGCGGGGGGGCCTGGCAGGGCCTTCCTTCACTTTAGTAACCTGCCCTTCTCCCACGCATCACCCCCTCCAACACCCCCAGAAATCCCCGTGTGCGTTCACTCACTTGCCCACGGAGGGGGGAGGGGGGGCGGCCAATCCAGCCGGCTTGGCTCGGCTCTGCACCAGCCCACTAAATAGTGACTGTCTATGGCAGTGGTCCCTAACCAGTAACTTGGGAGTAACATGTTACTCATAAGCCCCTTGGATGTTGCTCCCAGTGGTCTCAGAGAAGGTGCTAATTTTTGAATTTCTGGCTTTGCAAAAAACAGATGTACTGCCAAACAGAGCCTCCTGTAGGCTGCCGGTCCACATAGGGGCTACCAATTAACCAATTACAGCCCTTATTTGGTATCCCCAGCTATATTTTTTATGCTTATGTTGGTCCCCAACACTTTTTACATTTAATTGTGGCTCATGGGTAAAAAAATTACAGATTGCCAATCCAGGCATTTTAGAGAAGGTTAGATAAACTTGATGATGGAAAAAGGTCCATATTGCCCTTTTTCAATAGCCCCAGCTTTATAGAACAACATTGTCCCACTACATTTCAGGATATTATTTCAGTATAATATGGTGAATAATATTTTTTCTGTGGGTTCTCTCCCTGCCCTGATTTTTATGCTGATTTTATTCATGTGGATTTGATGTCTCTGGACTATTTTGGAGAATTAGGAGATGGAGCATCTAGTAAGTCTGTAGAATATCTAGGACAGTGGTCCCCAACCAGTGGCTCAAGAGTAACATGTTGCTCCCCAATCCCTTATGATGTTGCTCCCAGTGGCCTCAAAGCAGGTGCTTATTTTTGAATTTCTGGTTTGGAGGCATAGAGACCATTTGTACTGCCAAACAGAGCCTCTTGTATGCTTCCAGTCCACATTGGGGTACCAACAAATCACCCAACCACAGCCATTATTGGTCATCACCTAGGAACTTTTTTCATGCTTGAGTTGCTCCCCAACTGTATGTTTATTTAAATGCTGCCCCTGGCTCCTGATTTTGGTATCTGCTTCCAAGGTTAGTTATAATGGAGCCAGCATTACATGCAGACTTTTGTATTGGCGATCCTTTGGAGCAATATGAGCAGAATGAATGTGCTAACAGCACAAGAAGAGGAAAAAGGAGAGCAAACACAATAAAACTACAGATCTCAGCCAGGGGAAAATTGCTTGAACACGTCTTACCCTTTGTGTGAAATCAGTAAAAAAGCTCTTGGATTATCACATGTTCGAGTTAATTCGAAGCATATGCTCTGCACATGTCTATAACCCTGATCTGCCACTGACTCCCCGAGTTACAATAATTCCATAATATAAAGAAATCATATTAAGGTTAATATTTTCCTTAAACTAAGATACTGAGCTGAGGACGTCACTTCTAATGTAAGAGAATGCAGTAACATACTGGGCTATCCTGGCATTGCTTGTCTCTCTGAGCCTCGCTATACACTTACATTTGCTCCGTGACTTTGCTTCTGTGGGATACGATTTCATGAGCCTTTTTTTATGTATCGTGGAAAATTCCTGAAAACTGAAATCTCTGCGCTAGGAAAATATTATCCAATTATACCGAGATTTTTTTCAAGACTGTCATCTGATTCATATTTCAGCTTAAAAGCCACAGAAGTATGTTGGACATAGATTAAAGCAAATGCTCGTGCTTATAGGTTTTCCTATGGATTGCTGATATTCTGTATTACAGATTTATGAGTTGGATGTGGTTGAACAAAATAAGAGAAATCTGAAGAAATAGGGGTTTTAGTATGTGTGTTTTGGTTTTGCTTGGTGGATGTATGTTAAATGAACAATAACATTACTCATATTGAAATGCTCACTTATTTGACATTAATTTGTCAGTGCATTGTTCATAATTTGTATCATCTAACATCAATAACATTAAAAAACAGTGCAAACAAGATACATTCCATTATGAAGTCTCTAAAGGGGGAAAATTAGCAAGTTTTTGTCAAGTTTTGTCTTCCAACCAGTTTATACCTGGCCAAAACCAATAACCTGGCAAAGGAAAATACGTCATCAATACATTGTTTGGGTTCCCTTATCCGGAAACCCATTATCCCAAAAACTTCAAATTACAGTAGGGCCATCTCCCACAGACTTCATTTAAAGCTCTATGAATCCATATTTATTTAATGTTTACATTATTTTTAGTAGGCTTAGGGTATAGTAATCCCAATTAGAGAAAGATTCCTTATCCGGAAAACCCCCAGTCCAGAGCATTCTGGTTAATACCTGTAATACTAATTACCGTATATACTCGAGTATAAGCCGAGTTTTCCAGCACTCAAAATGTGCTAAAAAAGGAATCCTCGGCTTATACTCGAGTGCAAACGAACTGCCTTACATCGCACCCCCTACCTGCACCTCCGTCGGCCCTAGGATGAACCATCCATGGTCGCGCGGTGCCCGCCCCCCTTCCGTGTGTGTGCAACAGTTTACTTGTCCTACCTGCACCGTATCCATACATATTTGCCTGCGCTAAGGTCGCGCTGCGCCTAGCAAACTGCAGATCCATACGAGGAATCCTCGTCCCCCGTGCAGTGCCCGGGCGCGGTACTTGTCCTACCTGCACATCCATACACATTCGCATGAGCGAAGGTCACGCTGCGCGCACGGGGAGGGGCTCATGCGAATGTGTATGGATGTGCAGGTAGGACAAGTACCGCGCCCGGGCACTGCACGGGGGACGAGGATTCCTTTGGCTGACTCATATGAAAATTATGTGCTGTCTTTTTCTAGGCTTTTCTCTGTCCTTGAACTGCATTAATATATCAATTAAAGTATTTTGACTGGAAGCACTGGGGATTGCAAATGTTTCATGCAGCTGGGACAACTGCAACAACAGAAGCCTAACTTTAGACACATATCACTGGGCACCTTGGGTAAACAAACACATTCAGACATTTTAAAAAGCATCATAATGCTTCATATAGAAAATACATGTGAAAATGAATGCAGAATGATGTCCATTAATATTAATCCCATATTATTATTTAAATGTATTCATGCAGACTAAAATCCCCGGTAATATTTAATATGGTATATTATAAGGGGCCAATCATTTGCATGGGTGGCAAACAACCTATGTTTTTTTTTCAATATGTTTCTTTCCCATTTTGTACAAAGAAAGGTAGTGCAGACTTATCCTGCAAAATATTGCAGTGGAGACCAAAACATTGGTTATGTGCTGTTATGCATTCTGCAGCATTATTAATCCAGCGGGTATGGCATAACATACAGTTACGGCAACATATCCTAACAGGGCAAAACTGTGTAGGACTATCATTACCTAGGTCACTACAAAAATTAAATGAGATATTAACCTGTACAACCTTGCATGTGGTTATCTTATGTTGGATGCGCCTCATTTTCCAGCCCATACCTTGTGTTTATTAATATGGTAGTCATGTAAGCACTTGTGAATGTCCTTTTATTAAATAATTTGATTATTGAAACTTAGCAGTAGCGGCTACATTTCCCACCCTAGGCTTATACTCGGGTCAATACATTTTTCCAGTTTTCTTAGGTAAAATTAGGTACCTCGGCTTATATTCGGATCGGCTTATACTCGAGTATATACGGTAATAATCCAGTGGTCAGATAATATGCCATTTAAATAATGGACATTCCCATTCCTACTTCAACGGCTACTTCAGCATCCCCCTTACATGGATTGTTGAGGTAGTAAACATTGCATTACTTTGCCCTTATTGATTTGCTGTTGTATAGGAAAAAATGCACTTAATTATAGTATGTCTGAAAACAAGGATAGAGTGGATCATATGGTAATGTATTTATTGAAAGCAAGGTAGAGCTTCCTTGCACTGTCCAATCTATGGTAGATTTCTTGCAGTTCTTTAGTCATACGGGGCAATTTTCTGTGAGTAAGATACACTAAATGCTTATTTGTAGTGATTTTACAGGTCCTTATAACCAGAAATACCCTCAAATTTAAAGAATAATAAGCAATTTGTACCTGTCAATGTTAGAGGTGATATTCAGCTCTTAATATTTTTATTGCCACATCCATTATCCGAAACCCGTTATCCAGAAAGCTCCGAATTACGGAAAGCCCATCTCCCATAGACTCTATTTTAATCAAATTATTTACATTTTTAAAAATGATTCCCTTTTCTCTGTAATAATAAAACAGTACCTGTACTTGATCCCAACTAAGATTTAATTACCCCTTATTGGGGGCAGAACAGCCCTATTGGGTTTATTTAATGGTTAAATGATTCCCTTTTCTCTGTAATAATAAAACAGTACTTGTACTTGATCCCAACTAAGATATAATTACCCCTTATTGGGGGCAGAACAGCCCTATTGGGTTTATTTAATGGTTAAATGATTCCCTTTTCTCTGTAATAATAAAACAGTACCTGTACTTGATCCCAACTAAGATACAATTACCCCTTATTGGGGGCAGAACAGCCCTATTGGGTTTATTTAATGGTTAAATGATTCCCTTTTCTCTGTAATAATAAAACAGTACCTGTACTTGATCCCAACTAAGATTTAATTACCCCTTATTGGGGGCAGAACAGCCCTATTGGGTTTATTTAATGGTTAAATGATTCCCTTTTCTCTGTAATAATAAAACAGTACCTGTACTTGATCCCAACTAAGATATAATTAATCCTTATTGGATGCAAAACAATCCTGTTGGGTTTAATTAATGTTTTATTGATTTTTTAGTAGACTTAAGGTATGGAGATCCAAATTATAGAAAGACCACTTATACGGAATACCCTTAGTCCTGAGCATTCTGGATAATAGGTCTTATGCCTGTACTGAAAATAATATATATCTAATATATATGAATTTAATAAACAAAATGTATAAAATAAATGTAAATTAGATATAAAATAAATATAAATACAACATATAAAACAAAATATAAAGTATATATAAAAGATTCTTTGTATTACACTCAAAAACCTAAAGATATGGTCATATGACTATGCAATGATAGAAATCCAGCTGGGCTGTTCTGTTCTGTCTGAGACCTGAGTGAAGCAGGGCACCAACCAATCCACATTGGCACTGCAAGGGAAAGGTATGTTTGTACTACAAGAGCATTTATTGCAATAAAGAAACAGGTATAAATATACAATATCTTTTCTCAACATTGTCACCATTGCAGATATCATAATCTATATATAATAAAACAAAAGGAAAGAAAAAAAAAAAAATAAGTGGAGGGAAAGGGGGAAAAGAAGAAGAAAGAGAAAGAAGTATGTTGGCGCCATATGGTCACACATATAGACACGGCTTTGTCATTACAATCTATTATGTTTGTATAAGTAGGTGACTCGGGGTTTCCATGTACCTATGAATGATTGCTATTTGGCAGAGAGGGAGGAGGTAAGTTCCTCCATTACAGAGAAATCATTAACACTTGCAAGCCATTTCTCTACTGTAGGAGGATGCACATCTCGCCAGTATTGTGGAATTAATATTTTTGCCGCTAGTAAAAGCTGAAAAAAGGAGGCTACACCTCAATATCTGTCTGGGGATGTGGGATGTAGTAAAGTTAATTATAGTGTGAATATATGGTGGCAACCCAGGATTAGTGATGAGCGAATCTGTCCTGTTTTGCTTCACTGAAAATGCTGCAAATCTTTTGAGATTCATGAAATTGCGAAAATGTCGCATGTAAAAAAATGAATAAAAAATTGTCTGGCGCCAACCCACCAATGGCAAAATGCATAAATTCACCACAAATCCATGCCTGCCAAATAATATCACCCATCACTACCCAGGATCTTCTGGCACATTGGTCTTCCCAGAAACAAGTGAACCAAAAGTGGGACATAACCCCCTTTTCTGTGTTGCACCTCCAACATTTATCATGTGACATTAAATGCACAGCGTAGAGTTGTATGGGGGGGTCTGTACCACTTTGAAAGAATCTTATGAGTTCTCCTGGAATGTGTTGCAAATGGAGCATTTGGCTATAATATTACCTCCCACTATTCCTCTGTAAATTGTAGCTCTTTTTCCCAGGATTGGACAAACCATGGAATCCTTTTTGCGGTGAATGAGTTTGTATAAATTTGGCATTAGACAAGGCTGAGATAGTTCTGAATCGGAGATTCTTTCAAATTAACAACAGGGTTTGCTCTGCCATGAGTTACGGGAAGAACTACCACAGAGCCAAAGCTGCCCACACAGTTTCACCAGGCTTTGTGTATTGACCTTCATTCTAAAGTGCTCTGCCCCCTCTGAATTCCATGGGTCACAAGCAAAACCTTTTGCTCAAGAAAATGTAAAGCTTCCTGGTTAGTAACAATCCCATTTTGTGTTGAGGTAATTAGTAGTAGTAAGAATTGTTTGGCCAGGCATGGATTCACAGAAAATTTCTGTATTTCGCCACCGGCGAATTGTTTCGCAAAAGTTCCATGCAAATTTGCGGCAGAAAAATTTCTTGAGAGCCAAAAAAAGTAACGTCAAAATTGGTGCGGTTGTGGCAAATTGGGTGCGACCACGTCAAAATGGGTGCGGTCACGTAAAAATGGACGTGCAACAAAAAACATGCGCGCCGAAATTGAGACACAGACGACAAAATAAAAGACGTTCGACTAAAAAGTTATGTGACAAACGCATTTCGCGGATTTTTCACCGTTTTGCTAATTTTCCGTTCGTTTTGCAAATTTTTCGGCAAAGCAAAAGGGGACAGATTCGCCAATTACTAATAAGTAGGGGCAGAACCAGACCAAGAGGTATTGGCATCCAAGGTAAGTACCTCTTACCCCCGGCCTGGTCCCACTTGCCACCCCTTTTGCTCACCCACTACCCGCTGGCCACAACCATCACCCCTTCTACTCATTACCTAATCCCCCTCCCTCACCCTCTCCCTTGTGTGCCACCAATCACCCTTTCTGGAACTAGGAGTAATCCATGGGGGACACCAGGCAGTGGGAGTGGAGGGTGTCATTAAATACATTATTAAAAAATAGTTTTGCCTCCTTGTAGCACCCTAGACACGGGCCTATCCTGCCTACCCCTAGCTCTGGCCCTGATTAGGGAGCAAATATTCATTCTGGGGGTATAGTTTTCCTTTAAGACTCAATACAGGTTATGGGTCAGCTGGGAACATGCATTATGCATAGTTCTTTTTTAATATTTATTTAATGCTTTTTCATAAAGAAGCAAAAAAATCTGTTTTTTTTTATAAGACATGTTTATATAAGACAGTAAGATTTAAAGATGTGGGGGCTCCTGATCCATATTAGTTCTGGGGCTAATTGTCCCCTGAATTTGGCATTGGAGCCAGAGAGATATTTGATGGATGAAATACACTGCAGTAAGATACTGTCCATTTCAACATCTGTTCAAATTGTTATATGTGATACATGCCACAGGGCACTTAGCATGTTGTATACAGGGGCACTTAGTTTGTATTTCGTTGTGTGCACTAAATATATTCACAGAATACTATGGGTTAAATGGAGGTGAATATGAATGGATCCTCCTCTTCCTGTGGGTATTTAAACACTTGTTTATATTGTACTAATAGGCTTGATAAAGGGCTGGATTGAAGAGAGATAGTGTATTCTCAGTGTAGAACTTAATAACATGTATTCAATCTCATAGTACATCATCTTACATTTGAATATGTTAACTGAATACCGAGATAAAAATGGAGAATATGTAGTCCCGTCTTGTACGTGTAGGTCTATTTACTTTTGACCATACAGTATGTATTTATGTGGTATATGGGGGAACCTCTTTTGATTAACTGGAAGTGGTTTATTGATGGGATCCACGTTATCCAGTATTTCCAGCTAATGTAGTGGAGGATTGCTGTTGTTTCCTCTGTTTTTCTCATCTCTTCCACAAGTTTGACCCAGTCCTGATGTGTAGGGGGTTCTACACTTTTCCACTTCTTAGGCAATTTTGCACAATATAAAAAGCTATTTTGCCGGCACCATTATGTTAAATTAAGATTTTTAAGAGCTAATAAAATGCTACACTGATACTATCTGCACTGGCAAATGTGCTAAATATTTGTAACGCTAATACATTTTGTGCTCTTAAATATCACTGCGTCGAGAAAAAGCCGAGCCATGCACTGATACGGCGGGAGTCAGGTTTCTGCTCCGACCAGCTGATCACTTGCGGATTAAGAGAGCTGCTCCGTGTTTTTCCTGCTGAATTTTCCTATTGGAAGAGACAGGACTCATTTAGGGGACTATTAAAATGAACAGATTCTGTCTGTAACAGAAAGAAGAACTGGGGTAAAAGACACTAGAGAAGTGATCCCCAACCAGTGGCTCAGGGGCAACATGTTGCTCCCCAACCCCTTGGATGTTGCTCTCAGTGCCCCCAAACCAGGGAGTTATTTTTGAATTCCTGACTTGGGGGCAAGTTTTGGTTGAATAAAAACAAGATTTACTACCAAATAAAGCCCCCTGTAAGCTGATAGTGTGCATAGAGGCTGTCTAATAGCCAATCACAGCCCTTATTTGGCTCCTCCATGAACTTTTATGATGCTTGTGTTGCTCTCCAAGTCTATTTACATTTGACTGTGGCTCACAAGTAAGAAAGGTTGGGGACCCCTGCACTAGAGGGAGATAATGAGTAGGGCGTTTTAGAAGATGTGAAAGGAGACAAGCCACAGGGGCAAGTGTGCAACATGGAAGGAACATCTATGGAGGAAGCCATTTTAGAGGAGAAGCACAGTCAGCACCCAAGTGTAGTAGAAAGAGTGAGGATTAGTTAGCATAAAGTTTAGTTTTGTTATAGGCCACTTAGCAGTGTAATCCAGATCAGAACAGTGAGTATGGACAGTTTTAATCACTAATGAAGGATGGAAATAGCTTTCCTTAAAACAGGTGCTTAGGACAGGGCCCTTTTGCGGCTTGCACCTCCTGGGCAGGGGAGGGTAAGCCTACGTGACTCCCCTGCCATCCCCTTTTGAATCTATTGTGGCCTAATGCAGGCAGCACTAGATTCAAACTTCACTCCACGGGTCTTGGCTATTCACATAATGCCCCACGCAGTGGTCAAAGTGCACAAAAATGCCCAATTGTGGCCCTTTTTTGCACACACTGTGGGGCAGTGGCGTAACTATAGCTTTTCTATAGCTTTAGAGAACTCTGCTCCCCACCACTTTCCTACCTGAGAGCTAGTGGGCAAGGATGGGGGACATGAGGGAGGAGTGGGTGGGCAGGTGTGGAACGGGAGGGGTGTGTAGTGCTTGTGTTGCGCCTAGGGCCCCTCTGATCATTTTCTTGCGGGGGGGACCCAGTGCGGTCTAGGAACACCAGTGACATGGGGCATTGTGAATGCCTCCTTTAGCGTTAAGATACTTACCTTTTGCATATATATATATAAATATATTCTGTAATTTTTTTTTGTTTTTAAACAAAGTGATGAGATGGTCTGTGTGTATATGGCCTGGCGCCCCAGTTCCAGAATGGAGCCTGTTGTATATATATAAATTCATACTAGAATCAGTTCACTTACCCTCTGCATTAAATATCAGCCCCCCTGTGTCTCAATTACTTGGAAATCTCTGTCCTTCTGTTTCACACATCCTCTTCATTTCAGCCAGAATTAGTAACTGGGATTTTTTTTTCTTTCCGGCAGACAGAACTTCACGCCATTGATATGAGTTCTACAGTCACGCACAGCATTAGGGAGCATTAGGGATCGTCTGTATTTAACTTTTAGTGCACACAAATGCCTGAGTGTTACATAGCACTTTGCTCCATACACATTCAGCATTCTGTGGGGGAAGCCATTAACTAAGGGGTTAGCAGAACCAGTGCCATAAATGAACAGAAAATCACTTTCAGCTTCTTACTTGCTCCGCTACACCCATTAAAACTCATTAAAGTCCATAATTAAGTACTTTATGGCAGAGTCCTGCACAGGTCCAGCAGGGCAGAGCCCATACTGGGCCTACTGACCCAACCCAACCAGGACCTGTTAACCTGCTGGCCCCGTCCCTGCTGCCCGTCCCTACCTGTTAGTTGTTTATTTACTACCGAACCTGAGACCCATGAAACCAGAAGTGACATCACTACTTGCCGGAAGTGACGTCCCTGCTTGGCGGAAGTGACATCATTGCTTGCTTGAAGTGACGTCACTCCAGAGGCAAATCAACAAGGTCAGGGGAAAAAAACTCACTGAACAGCATAAATGCTGAAAATGCACTTCCTATTGACTTCTCTCTCTGTTATTATATGAGAGCTGCAGATATAACCTCTCAAGTCAGAAGCCAGAGTGAAATGAAAGGTGGGAGTTTCTCTTTATCTCCCACAGGAAGTGGTCACAGCACTGACTGACAGGCTTTACTTTACTGACAGCAGCAGGGAAAACCCCTCCCAATTTCTCCCCTCTGTTTCTCCCTGGCTGCATAATTGTGCTGCTGCCACTCAATAAGCTAAAACAATATACTTTAAATGCCTGGCATTTAAATGCAGCCATTATTAAATTATTAAGCAATACAAACAGCGCACATTAGTATGTACTGTCCAATTCAAGAATAACAGCTGTGTCTTTGTTTTCTCTGCAACTCCCAGCACTGGATCATATACTTTTTCTGCACATGACAGTATATGACCAGGTGCGGGGAGTTGCAGGGAATGCGAAGCTGCGGCTGCCGTTCTGGGACAGTATATGACCAGGTGCGGGGAGTTGCAGGGAATGCGAAGCTGCGGCTGCCGGTCTGGGACAGTATATGACTAGGTGCGGGGAGTTGCAGGGAATGCGAAGCTGTGGCTGCCGTTCTGGGACAGTACATGACCAGATGCAGGGAGTTGCAGGGAATGCGAAGCTGCGGCTGCTGTTCTGGGACAGTATATGACCAGGTGCGGGGAGCTGCAGGGAATGCGAAGCTGCGGCTGCTGTTCTGGGACAGTACATGACCAGATGCAGGGAGTTGCAGGGAATGCAAAGCTGCGGCTGCCGTTCTGGGACAGTACATGACCAGGTGCAGGGAGTTGCAGGGAATGCGAAGCTGCGGCTGCTGTTCTGGGACAGTACATGACCAGGTGCGGGGAGTTGCAGGCAATACAAAGCTGCGGCTGCCGTTCTGGGACAGTACATGACCAGGTGCGGGGAGTTGCAGGGAATGCGATGCTGCGGCTGCTGTTCTGGGACAGTACATGACCAGGTGCGGGGAGTTGCAGGCAATACAAAGCTGCGGCTGCCGTTCTGGGACAGTACATGACCAGGTACAGGTAATTGCAAAAAAAAAATACTGTTTTGAAACATTATGCTTATTGAATAGACCTTCTACAACTTTTATATTATCCCCCAGGAAAGTATAAATATTGTTTAGTAGCGGATTGCTTTTTCAGTCAATAGTAGTGTGGACCAAATCTGTCCCATTTCGCTTCGCCGAAAAATTCGCAAAAGGACAGCAAAATTTGCAACCCAGTGAAAAATTCACGAAACCTGTTTGTCGTGCGATTTTTTTTTGTTCCCCGCGTCTTTTTTTGTTGCCCTTGATTAATGTGACTGCGCCCATTTTGACTCAACCGGGACTTTTTTTTGACGTGCGACAAATTTCGCAAAACAATTCACCAATGGCAAAATGCAGTCCCTTCCTTATCTTCTGAGCAGGTAGAAACATCGCACCCACCCTCCCCTCCCCCGGTAGGACCTTGCCAGAGTACTGTACAGGTCATTTTAGCAGAGGGAGAAAGGAGGGTCTCTCCTGTGACTGCACAGTGGAATGATAGATACAGATGCTACTACTGCTTGTGCTAGGCCTGCTTGGATATCATTGAGACACTGCAGATCCAGGACCAGCAGCAGGGCTGCTGAACTTCTCTCATGGTTGGTGATGCAGCTCCTGCTGGTAGCTGAGTTTGGGGCCATCCTCTCTGTAGGTAGAGGCAGCCTAATACTCATTCAAGTCTTCAGCGAGAAACGGCAGAGCATAGTAGCGACCTCTTATGGAATTCTGGCTTTAGAATATTGCCTTGGGTTAGGCTGGCAAGGTCCTATTTATTTGATAAAATGTGAATAAATACTGTGGCCATTGTCTCCACCTCTGTCTCCTGGTGTTTCAGTAAGGTATGTAACAAGGGGGTTCAGTGGGGTACCTCAAGGCGAAGGGTCAATTGAGGAGTCCCCTTGCCAAAAGGAACAATCAGAGGGGAAAGGGGAAGGGAGGGGACAAATTGACCCGAAAGGTATTAAAAAAAAAAAGCACCTCCCTATTTTAGATTATTTTACATGGTTTAGTGCATTGTAAAAAATGATGGTATATGTCCTCTTTAAAGGTAAAAGTGCAGGACAGGGCTGGCACTAGGGGCAGGCATAGACATAGGGCACAATGGTGGGAGGGCACTGGGCACTTACCTCTTCTGCCTGCTCTCCCCTAGTTCAATTGGGCAGGTAACCTGGATGCTGTGGGCATCTGCCAACAGTTGGAAGGGTACAGAGGAGGAAATTGGCACCACTATAGGGTGGTAATAGGGGGCAGATAAAGAAAACACTGCACAGGTAAAAGGTACAAAATGGAAACAAGATGTGAGGCCTTATAACATGGGCGGTACTAACGAAAGGGGAGGAGTTTAGGTACAACTTTCTAGTGGATAAAAGTGCCTGGAGCTCAATGGGGAGGGCACTGTGCCTCATCTGGTACCTCAAAGGGGGCAATTGGGCTTGCCGAAGGGCGCCCCTTAGATTTGACCGGGCACTGCTTATATATATAGGACTATAACATAAAACTGATTTTAAAGGGAAACTCTTCTACATAACGAAAGAAGATGTTACGCTAAGCAACTTTCCATTTCAAAATAGATTCGGAGAGCACATCCCATTTAAAATAATAAATAATGACTTTCAATATCCAGTTTGAATAAATAATATTTAATATTGTTCACGTGGTGGAGCAAAGTGTTTACCACTCCAGGCTACTGACATATCTCCGAGTGGCACCGAGTGGAAGTCAGAATAGTCTTTAACATACCAGGTGCATGGCGCTGTCCCAATAATAATGATACAAGCGCTTATTAAAGAGAAGGGAACTCACTCGGAATGGGGAATCCATTAAAAGGTTTGCCCGGGGCTAACTTTAGCATTTTCCTGTCATATTTTTGGGACGTTGCCCAAATTCCTTAATCTGATCCAGTAAGCAACGAGGGCCCGTTCTTAGGAAGCTATCGGCTTTCTCCAACAGACTCTACCTACTGCTTTATTTAACTGCTGGGCTATTTAAAGAGACCCGGCTCCATAAATATTAAATACAAGCGGATAATTTGCCCCGACAGGTGTCCCGCAGGGTCTGGGGATGTTGCCGTTTCTGATGTGAATAATAGTTTTGCTTTTGGGTGCACTTGATTTAGTTCGTACCAACATGACTCTAGCCCAGGGGCAATAATGATACATTATATATAGCGAGCACAGTTGGGATTACTGTACCTGCTCCCTATGCCTTATTAACTGGATCGGGCAGAATGGCTTCCTATATAACATCATACTACTGACTCCTCAGCCCGACGTTCTGCTGAATAGCTTTTATAAGTGCCTTTCCCAGTACATTGGGGGTTGGCAACATCAGGAAAACTAAACCTAAAGAACCTAAAGAATGAATCCTTAACCAACAGATAGTAAATATTGCCCCTTTACATCTTTTGTAGAAGGAAAAGCAAATGGCACTCAAGCTTGAAAAAGGGGTCACTTTGCCCCGAAACGTTGCATCACCGCAATAAACTTTTTAAGGGTTATTCCCTTTTTGCAGCTCTGAGTGCCATTTGCTTTTCCTTCTACTATTGGTTTTTGGGTGGGTGCCGATCCCCCCAGCAGTGAGCACCGGGCAAAAGTATTTTGGAGTGCTAGGGTGTGCGGAAGAGGTCTCTCTCGTGCTTGCCCTTTACATCTTTTACCTTGTCTATGAAGATTCTCATTCATCCAGGTCATGATATACAGTATCTAGTAGAATTAAGTCTAAAACAACTGGACTTTTCTGAGTTTTCTTGAAAACGTTTCACCACTCATCCGAGTGGCTTCTTCAGTTCAAATGACTGGTAGGGAATTCCCCGGTATTTAAACTCTTGATGGTAGTAGAGTCACAGACATCCAATCACAATGGTTCCATTGAACTTGTTCAGTTTGTTTTACCTTGAGCCACCATTTTGTGATGGGCTGTGTGCTCCCTCAGAGATCACATGACCAGAAATAATGCAGCTCTGACTGTAACAGGAAGTAGTGGGGGAGTAAAAGAACTATGTCCATTAATTGGCTGATGGGGCCTAGCATGTATGTGTTCCATGTTTGTATGCACCATGAACCATATGATCCCAAGGGGCGGCCCTTAGTATTTAAGATGGCAATTTTCTATTTAGGATTATACAGTGGCACATGCTACTAAAAAGTATATTTTTAATAAAATGGTTTATTTCGGTGGTATGGTTTTCCTTTACTAAGTCAGAATTTTTTTTTCTTATTCCTTTTAATTATTAAAAAGAAGTTGAGTCCTGTGCCATCAGAGTGTAGGAGCTGGGTCGCTGACCCCCCTCCTCCACTACTTTCTATTGCCAGCCAATACGATTCAAGTCATGCAAATGAGCCAGGAGGTGGCGCCACTTCCTCTGCGCCGCTGTGCGCAACTGGAGGCTATGAAGAACACTGCTGATTAAGAAAAGAAGTGTTTTTTATTAACAAGTACCTATGGCCAAAATACCATAGGGACTTGTTGAACAAATATTACCAAAAAGCTGGACATCCCCTTTAATTTTTTTTTATTGGTTAGAAGCATCACTTGGATTTACATCTGCAGTGGCTGTCGGCACCCCATGTTCCCCCCCTCTTTACTAAAGTAACTCCGGGCAATGGGGCAGGGTGTGATGTGATGGGGGCGGGTAACGCCATCACGGAGGTGGGTCAATTGCCATGTCAATCTTCAAGAATCCTGCCCGGTTTTCCAAATTGGGATTGATTGGGATTGATGCAGCGATTGGCCACCCCATGACATCATGGCCCGCCTCCACCCCTGGGGGTGGGGCTTTTAGCCGACAGAGGTGGCAACCCTACTTGAAACTGCAGCTTCCACAGCAGTAATTAGGGCAGGGGAGCAGCCAGCCAATGGGAGGGAATCATATCACTTCTTAAATGGGCAGTACAGCCCTTTCTTCAACATGAGTTCAGTGAATAGGGCTTGTGCTGAATGTACTTTATTGCCCAAATTTTAAGAATGTTTTTTGAGCTAAACAGGGCAAACAGGGAATTTGAAGGTACTCCATGTTTGATTCTTGTTAGGCAGACAATAAATTACTTTTGCAATGAAGCACACACATGGTTGCCTCCATTTTGACAAATCAGACACAGTTGCACCGGACACAGAGCATCTCTCAATGCACCATTTTTTCCCAGAATTCATGTGTCATTGTGTGTGCAGTGCAGACGTTGACTCTTGACTGTTGTATGATGCATCCAACACAACTGCGTCCAATCCATCGAAATGCTCTTTGCCAAAAAAGCCAATGTTGTTCTGCCAAATACTTCCGTCATCTGCTTGACATCAGTTCCCATGTTTACTCATGGCAGTTCCAGAGTTCGGCATGTCGCCTGCGCCCAATTCTTTAGGCGCAAGTGGACTATTGACTTAGGGTGCTGAGGGAACCCTGGAGCTACCGCCTGCTCGGGAGGTGACCAATAGGTGTACCAATAGATTTTTAAAAAAGAAGACAGGAAGGACCAATCGCCGCTGAGCGCAACTGTACAGAAGTTTGCAGTTAGACGCAAGTACCATTAATGAAAGTGGTTTTAGACACGACCAGGGTCGGGCTGGGGGGTGCAGGGACCTGCAGGTGCCCCTCACTGGCCACGTCCTCTGCACCCCCTATGGACCCCCGCTGCACCCCCTAACCCCCTGCAGGAGCCTCCCCTGAGCACGTGTAAATTTAATGCATCATGAGGGGAACATCGTCGGCCACGGGCGCACTGGCAAGGGTCGAGTCTGGGCCGCTGGGTTTTTTAACTGTGTCCCGGCAGCCCACTCCGACCCTGAACGCAACTTACTGCGGGGGAAAGCGCAAGTTGCCCATTGCATTTGTGGGCATAAATGAGACCTGTTGCTTCTTAAATTGCTTGCCTTTGCAACTGCCATGGTTTGGGTTAACCTGCCTTTGCTTACTTTCCCATCTGCTATTTTATAGCCCAACATAACCAAAGCCTCCCAGTCTGACAGATGCCGACAGATGTCTTGTGGCTGCCCCAGACAAATGCGGAGGCTTCACACACCGCCAATGGAATTACATAAAGAAATGCCAATTAAAATGACTTTCCTCTGCAGTGTGCTGGAACCAGCAGGTGGGAAACCCAATCCAGCCAGATCTAAAGGGAACAATTCAGCAAAATAAAAAAAAAACAAACATTCTGACAAGTAAAGCTTCCAAAAGCCTCATTAAATAACTGAAGATAAATCTCCCCCTAAGTGCTCTTAAGAAGATTGGTTAAATTGCAGCCAGTTTGAATAACAGTTTTGTCTGAATAATTAAATGGCAATAACAACGCACACACTGTACAGAAGGCGAGTGTCACAGTATAGTCGGGATTTTTCTAAATTACTGAGAGAAGAGTGAGATTCTGCATTATCATTCCAAGCCGCAGTGTAGGTTAAAGGGCAAGTAGCGTTACAATATAGGCAGGTGGGTCTCTGCCCTGATAGGCTCCTGGCAACCCAGGTCCGCTCCCCTGTGCCACCCCATAACAGATTCCGAGTAAGTAGGCAAGAAGATGTGGCAAGTGTGTATGCATGCTTGTGGAAGGGGGTACCTGGGTCTGGAGGGGCCCTTAAAGTTGCAGCCCCGGTGGGTCACTTCTGCCACAGTCCAATGCTGCATGGAGGCCCTCCCCCTTAGCTCATAACATGGTAACAGTTCTAAGAATTAGAATTAGATAACCTAATTTCTCACCCTAATGAACATTCAAGCTGGCCTCTCAGCTGTATGTAGGGCAGCCAATAGGCATTCCCCCAATTCTTACCCCAACCGATCTTCAGGCTGAGCACTTCAGCCACTGAACCAAGCAGGGTGCCACTGATCAGTTTTTACCCATACAGTTTGGGTTTATTTAGGGCCTGTTTGAGTCCCAAAATGTCTGTTTTGGTTTCAGCATTGTGAAACCCAAACAATAATCCCCCCAATAACCATGTCTACTGTAATGTAATGGCCCTGCCTCCATTAGGCACAATGCCCCCAAATTTCATAACCCAACCCCTATATGTCACTGTTCTATCTTCATGCTCTCTTGTCTGGTATTTTGTCGAGGTCAAAGGCAATAACCCGAGCCAGATAGCTTAGATAGACTGTCCCCCTACATGAAATGATATTGGCCACATGCAGGCTCTTCTGAATCAGTCTCTGATCTTTTTTTTATGTAAATATGCTGTTGTAGGGTGCGTCTTCTCTGCTATCCATTAACTAAAAGTGCCCAAAGTCTGCCCCTTTTCTGCAGCCCAAACCGTTAATATTGTGAGTAAAATGTGCCTTTCCATTGAACATGCCACTGCCTGTAGCATCACTGTGCGGCACAAGCCCTGGGCCATCTCTCTGCACCTCTAATGTTCACTCTCCCCATCACGCTCACATCCCTACACTATAGTGATGTGCGGGTTGACCCTAATCCACCCCTTCTTCACCCACACCTGAACCGGCCTGTGACTTTGCATTTTTTTATAGACCTGAACCTGCCCTGCCTATGACATCACTGAGGGGGCAGGGCAGGCAAGCATCTATAAATTGACGCTACAAGCTACGCCTTGCTTCCTTGGCCCCAGGGTTTATGAAACAAAGCTTTACATGGTGATGGAATTCAGTAACTGCTAATATCTGCAGCCATATACCGCTATGGGATCCATTATCCAGAAACCTGTTATACAGAATGTCCTGAATTATGGGAAGGCTATCTCCCATAGATTCCATTTAATCAGTTAATTTAGAATATTTTAACATATTTCCTTTTTCTCTGTAACTTATAAAACAGTAGCTTTACTCACACCCAACTAAGATATAATTAATTCATCCTTATTGGAGGCAATACAATTCTACTGGGTTCATTAAATATTTAAATGATTTTTTAGTAGATTTAAGGTATGGTGATACAAATTACAGAAAGACCCCTTATCTGGAAAACCCCAGGTCCTGATCGTTCTAGATAATAGGTTCCATTCCCGTAGTAGAATGTACGTGTTCTACACAAAGATACAAAATTGCACTGTTCCGCAAAGATTCACAGCAGAGATTTGTTCAAATTAATTTTGTACATTAGCACTGCGAGGGGAATGCAAACCCTATCATGAAATAATCACAGGACATTTTGTTTAAAGATGTAAATGTCACTTCAACAATCATGATCAGTACACAAACAGAAACATGATCAGTCTAATGGTTGTTTTGCCTTTCCAAATCAGGGGAAACAGTGGCCCCTAGTGGTAGATTCAAGAATGTCTACTATCCTTTCATGCACATGTAAACATAAATATACACAATATAAATACATCATTTTCAATAAAAAATTCAATCAGCATATTACAACTATATAGTCAGAGTCATGACCACTATTTCTATCATTACAAAATGAAATACAGGCATGGGACCTGTTATCCAGAATGATCGGGACCTGGAGTTTTCATGAAAAGGGGTCTTTCTGTAATTTGGATCTCCACAACTGCTCAAAATCATTCAAATACAAGGTCGGACTGGGGTGTGCGAGGCCTGCTACCCCAAGGGCCCCTGACCTCCCGCTCACTCAATGCCCCAGCCCCTTGCCCCCAACCATGAACTTACCTTTAATCAGGGGAGGGCAGCAGGGGAGCAGCAGCGGAAAGTGAGGATCTGGCTTGGGCTGGCAGGGCCCACAAGGGGTTGGGCCCACCAGGTGTTTTCCCGGTATCCCACTTATGATTGCCACCCAGCTGATATTTGGCTGGCTTGGCCAGCAAATCGCCAGCTTAGTCCAGTGCCAGTATAACAAATTTACTGGCAATATACCTGCTGGCAAATTTGTAAGGCCCCCTTCCCTGACTTGCTCCGTGGCCCTTTAAAATAAAGAAAGTACAGGAGGAGGGCCACCAAATGACTGGACATGAGGGGCAGTGCTGGGGGGCTCAGGAAGCAGAGACAATAACAGAAGCCTGGCTTCCACACGTTGCCTGTAGACAGGATCACTGGGGCAATGGCACTACTAGGGCCATCATTTCTCCCCTTTTACTCCTAGGGCCATCATTTCTCCCCTTTTACTCCTAGGGCCATCATTTCTCTCCATTTTACCCAGGGGCAGGGCAAGTGGAGCAGAAGGAGACACTGGCTACTGAGAATCCCAGCTCTTTACATTGAGAAACAGCAGATACGAGGCCGGGCTTATTTCATTCTGCAAGTGAAGTATCTGAAACCCGATTCAAACAAAGTTCCTGGCAATGCCCAGGTGAGACAGTAGCCTTAGGGCTTTATCTTGTAAACTTTGTGCCTGTTCCCTCCCAGATTAACTGCCGAGGATGGATCTCTTGCTGCCGGCCTCATTAAATGCAAAGCAGAGTTTTGGAAACAATTATGTTGCCATTAATATATGTCTTTGGGTGAGAGATATGTAATTTAATATGTGGAATTATACATTTTTATTGACCTTTAACAGAGAAATAAAGCTCAAAAAAGAAGTTAGAAATGCTGCAATTACATTTTGGGGTTCTGTACCAGCCCAAGGCCCCCACGGCCCTTTAGAAGATCTGTGCCCCTGAAGATGCCCCCAGTAGCCCCCCATTCTTCTTTCTGCCGATTCCTGGCACGTACTCTGGGCTGCTGGCACTGACCCCCCTGTGCCCACGGGTGAGTTACCGGATCGTTACTGTTAGAGGTTCTGGTACTTTAGCCTGCTGCATTATGTTCAGTGCATGAAATACAGCATTTCTACACAAATTTGTTTTGGGGGTTTAATTCCCCTTTACAAGATGTTGGGGATTTATATGTGCATATGGAGAGGGAACCTTTACAGTCTGTCACTGTTGGAGCAATGGAGCCGTGTGGCTGAGACATGGGGCTAGTAGCAGGCAATAGGCAAGCATACAGCAAATAATAAATACACAGGGCACAAGAGCATTGGTGGGGAAAGGCCGCAGCCGCTTTATTTTGAACAGTACATAACATGTCATAACCTTTAATACTTGAATAGCTCAGAACTTCCAACCCCAGACAATGAGCCCAGCCCGGCTCTGCTCAAACCCCACAGGCTGCCTTAAATTAAATCTCCTTTAACCCCCCCCCACAACAGCCCAGGGGTTACCCCTTACAGCTGCAACAATATACCTTTTTCTTTTCCTTTTTATAACTTTTTTCTTTGGTTTGGGGGACACTGTAGACTTAAGGTGCCCATACATGTTCATGGGTGGGGGATATCGGGAGAATCCAGGCTAATTCGGTTGTTTAGCCCTGGGGCCAAACGATCAAATTATAACGACGGGTATAGGCAAAGTCGGTTCGGGGACCTCATCAACGAGCCGATGTGGTCCCAGATCCAACTAAATTTTTTTAACCTGCCCGATCGATATCTGGCCAATTTCAGGCCAGATTCCCAGAATTCTGAATCAAACCAATAAAGAGAACAATATATCTGTATATATCTGTAAAAGCTGGAAAAGATCCCACTAAGAAGTAGATTAGATCTGTAGAAGAACATACCTGGACTTTAGGTGGCCATTCACGGTAAGATCTGCCATTTGTTGAGGTTGCCAAACGAGAGGATCTTCCTGAGATGCCCACCTAAGGAGAGAGATACCGGGCTGAATGACCGAATTACAACAGCGGACATAGGCACCATGGGACCGAGGTCCTTGTTTGGCGAGGTCTCCCGATATTCCCACCTACAGTATATTATCCCAATGGTTGAATTAAAATGACAGGTATTTGGGCCGTCAGACTGAGGATTGCATTAACGAGCTGATGCAGTCCCCCCTCCGATGGGAAATTCCCTTGGCCCACTCTCTGCATCTGTAGGAACACAATAATATCTGTATTACACAGAGCGCCATGGAGACTGAGGTGGGGGGGCACATCAAATACACACTCACTTGGGGAGGGAGGAGCTACCCAGCAAACCTGACGTATGTAACTCCGGCGAGCTCCGACAATCTGAGCTAAAAAAGCGATAATTAGCACTAAAAAGCCAACCCATACACCATACCTGGGACAAAATCCCAACAAAAAAGCATCACAGCAGGTAACTGCATTTTTTACGCCGCAACCCTCCAAACACGTGTCGCAAGACGCCATTTTAGAATCCGCACCATAAAAACTGCAGAGGGAGAGACAGGACTGGCACCAGCGGAAGATATAAAACGCATGCTGCTAGACCTCAAAAAAACCCTACAAGCCGACCTAAAACAACTTTCCAGTGACATACGGAAAGAAATTCAAGAGCTCGGAGAGCGCACGGCACATATTGAAACCAAAATGGGAGAATAAACAGAGGCCCATAACGAGCTAGCGGACCAACAGAACAAACTAGAGAAGGAGGTTGAGCGTCTCACAAACAAGGTAGCGGACCTAGAGGATCGCTCCCGCAGAAATAACCTGAAATCAGTTCCCCCACACCAACTGGAGAGCTACCGGAACTATTACAGGCAATTCTACCAAATGCACCTCCAATAGACTTGACAATAGATCCACCGGGTTCCAAAGCCGAGATCAGCACCAGCAGCAGCCCCCAGAGATGTGCTGACGAAGATCCACTTTTTCCAAGTAAAAGAAAGACTCTTACAAGCAGCATGCAAGAAAGAAAATTGGCCGTCTAAATACGCAGCCCTGCAAATCCACACAGACCTCTTGCAAACCACCTTAATGAAAAGGAAAGCATACGCCGAAATCACCACACAGCTCCGGCAGAACAAGATCCCGTACAGATGGGGATTCCCGGTTAAGCTTATAGCGCTTAGAAATGGCTCACCGACTGTCTTCAGCTCCCCAGAGGAAACGGCCAAAGCAACGCTGGAACCTCACACTCCCAACATCTCCATCCAAACGCACCCCTCCGCAAACACCATCACCTCGTAAGCTTCCCAGGGAATGGCACACTCTATAACTATGCACAAGCAGAACCTCACAATCTACCACTAAAATAGACATTAAGCAACTGAAAGCAGCTCAGAGAATGCGGAGCAAATTGAAGTCCATTGCGCATTCCCCCTCCCCACTCCAACGGCAAAAGCCTTGGAAAATAACACTGTGCCACAGGAAGGTAACTAACCTATAGACTAATGATAATACACTACCTACCTGAAATACAGCAACAGAAGCTGGGAAAATTAAACTCTTTACAGTTACCAGTTAAATGTTATATGTTTACTCACCGGGTCAAAGTCCTAAGGGAGAAAAATATTTGTGACAAAAATGTTAATAACCCAAAGGGTAAAGCATACATCAAAATGCAGAGATGGTTAATGTATACTCTATAAATGCCAGGGGATTAAATACCCCACAAAAGCAAAATCTCGCCCTAAATAAGGCTTTAGAGCCAAAGCTGACCTGATATTTTACCAAGAAACCCATTTTAAAAAGTATAATCACCCAAACTTTTATAACAGGAATTATCCCCACAATTACCACGCTTACTCCAAAACCAAATCAAAAGGTGTAATAAGCTCCCAAGTATCATTTCATATACACCAGATGTATGCGGACCCTATGGGCAGATACCTGATGTTGATATGCAATATAGGTGACCAGGTATACACACTGATCAATATATATGTCCCTAACGACAACCAGCTACAATACCCTCAAAAATCTCTTGGAATATAAAAGAGGGAAATGTATTATAGCAGGATATTTAATTGCATAATGGATCTAATCCAAGACATAGCCAGAACAGTGAAAAAAACGATAACCAAACAGGTAAAAGCAGCACAGAAGTTTAGGGACCTTTTCCATAATTTAGCACTAGTGGATACATGGAGAGCAAAAAACCCAGAGTTTAAGGAATTTACCTATTACTCCCCTAGACACTCCATGCACTCTAGAATAGATATGAAATTTACAGACCGACAAACCACGACATCAATAACAAAAGCATGGATTGGAATTCAAACTGGTCGGACCCCGCCCCAATAGGTGTAGAAATAGGACGAGGAAGATCTACTAGTAACATAGCACCCTGGAGACTGAACGACTCCCTCCTCACATGAAGCGAGGACCAAAACCTAATAAAACACTCCTCAGTTAGGAGGCACGGAACTGAACCGGGCTGTCACATGTGGGCACTGTTACCCAATGGCCTCCCTCGCTCACTCACATCAGTGCTGGGCTTAGACATGGCAGCATTCGCCAGCTGTCTGATCTTCTCCCGTTACATCTGGGCGCTGCGGCTGTTATACTTTGCATTGGTGTCGCTGGTGGGGGCGCCATGCTGATGGAAAAACGCATTCTAGTGAGAGACAAGAGGGAAGGTCCATTAGAAGCCAAGCAGGAAGGTGTTAGTGCTTACACAGAGATTTCAGCCCTCGCACACAGCCACACTAACACCGGGGACAATGGGGGCAGGAAAGACTTGGCACAGGCCGCTTGAGAGACCTGAGTGACAGGCGGCACCAATACAGACAAGCGGCTGCGACTCTCCAAACTTCTCACTGGCCAACTCAATGGGTCAGTGGGGTTCTCCCTGCAGTTCTGTTCAGGAAGCCCATTAACCCTTTAATACAATGGCCTCAGTGCCTTCCCTGCACAGAGAATACCCCTAACTGAGGAGTGCGTAGGGCTCAGTGCAACAAGACAACCCTGCCCCTATATACAAACCCCACCCCCATGTATCTGGGTCCCAGGGGCCTGATGAATGGAACTGCCCAATCTGGCCCATCAGTTAGGCAGCCACTACCAGCCAAAGATCCCACCCAGCCTATTAAAGACTCACTATTGTATTACACACTTGTGTTTTAAATTTGTATCATAGGAGCTGCCCCTCCCCCCAGGTCAATGTGTCTCCCAAATTACAAAGATACAGCAAAACTCACTATATCCTTGTTCTGCCCCAATTACCATCAATTCTTCTATCCCCATAAATAACAATAACCCTAACGAGCCCACAGCCCCAGTCACTGTAAGGATTTCTACACCAATCACAGTGCAGCTGCTGTTTCACTCCATTTAGTTTGAGATAATATCAGTAACATACAGCCTGTGACCCCCCCATGTCCCTCTATAGCCCCCACTTACCCAGGCAATGAGACAGTATTTCAGTATCCACTTAATAGCCAATAACATCCGGCTCAGTGTCCCACAATCTACACGCCCTTCTGGCTTCTGACAATAGGGGCCCCTGTCTCAATACCCACCTGTTCTATTCCCCTTGCAGACAATGCCCCCCAGCAGCCCTATGGCTCAGAGGCTCAATGCCCCCCCAGCAGCTCTCTGCCCCCAATACAATCAGGTCACTGTTCCTGATGAGCCCACACGTTCCGGCTACAGAGCCCAGGCTTAGTTACCTGCCCAGTCTGTACCCTCTCATATAATAGCCCCATATGCCCCCAGTGGTATATCCTGCACAATAATGTACCCGGGCGTACAAAGCAAAGCATGCTGGGAATCCCAGGCTTACCAGCTAATGCCCCTATACACACACATACACATTAGGGGCCAGTGTAGGGGGGGGGGGGGGCGGCTTCTAGTAACCGCACTAATCAATGAATGGGACCCTCAGCTTCTCAGGAACTTCCCCCATATACTGTGGCCCCTACATGAGTAAGGGAAGAGGGGCTCCTATTGTGGGATAACGTTACTGAGATACATTCCTATACCTACTTCCTACCGAGGGGCCCCATGATGGGGAGGGGGCGCACACACACAAACCTGTCTGTAGGGATAACCCTGCCCCCTCACTCCGGGACCCTGACTCCCTCGTCTGTACCTTGTTGGTAGGCGAAGCCCGAAGCCGCTTGAACACGGCCTGAATCTCCGCTTTAATGACTCGGCTGCCATGTTCTCTCCCCTCGTAACCTTTACGCCGAGAGCCAATCAGAGCGCGGCACTCCGTCACGTGTTCCGTGCCAACAGGACATGTGACCAAAACTGACCAATCAGCGAAGGGAGCGTTTTCGGCTCTGAATGGGAAGCAATAAACATTCGGTGCCGGAGAGCCGAGTGTGTCAGTTCTTGTGCCTGGAACCGGGCTGTCACATGGTGCGCTGACGTCATTAGGCCCGCCCACGTTACTTAATAACACGGCTGTCAGCATGTCTCACACATATCACACTCTCACCGCATTAGACACACTGACTCGGCGCTGCTCAGTTGACTTTAAACCAGTTTTGTGTCTTCCTTGCATTTTCCTTCACACGCTCTTGTGGTGCTGCTGTCCCCAGGCGTCCCCTCTGTCTCCTCCCAGTACCTTCAATGCAAACGCTGTTGGGGGGGGGCAGAGGGGAGCTGAAGGAAGTCGCTGGGGGGGCGGGGCTGAGGGCAGACGGAGGAAGTCACTGGGGGGGCGGAGCTGAGGGGAGACTGAGGACGTCACTGGGCGGTCGGAGCTGAGGGGAGATGGAGGAAGTCACTGGGGGGCGGAGCTGAGGGGAGCCGTAGGAAGTAGCTGGGAGGGAAGATGGAGGAAGTCACTGGGGGGCGGAGCTGAGGGGAGATGGAGGAAGTCACTGGGGGGCGGAGCTGAGGGAGCGGAGGAAGTCACTGGTGGAAGTCCGAGGATACTTGGGGGGGTGCTGGGGGATGCTGACTACCAATGTTTCAGGGGGCCCTGGGTACCAATGTTTAGGGGGCCCTGGCTACCAATGTTTCAGGGGGCCCTGGGTACCAATGTTTCAGGGGGCCCTGGCTACCAATGTTTCAGGGGGCCCTGGGTACCAATGTTTCAGGGGGGCCCTGGGTACCAATGTTTCAGGGGGCCCTGGCTACCAATGTTTTAGCGGGGCCCTGGCTACCAATGTCTGTGTGTCCTTTGTACTGATGGGAAGGGTCACTGGGGGAGGGGCCATTGGGGGGGAGGGCAGAAATTTTTGTTGTGAGGGGCCCTGCGATTTCTGATGGCGGCCCTGGGTATATTCACTTTGTTGAAGGTGGAGGGTCAAGGCATAAACACTGAAAAGGGACGGCAGCATCAGCCGAAGGATTGAGCCTGGAGGGGGGAGATGGAAAGCTGAGGGGGGGGGAGTGCATAGGCAATACATAATGCTGAAAGTTATTAGTGAATTAAGCAGAGCTGAAAATCTGTGGCACAGATGGACAAAAAGGGGATTTTTTTTATAGATAAAACTCCATAACTCTCTGAGGTGCTGGTGATGCTCTAAATGATTTAAATACAGCCCCCCCCCCCCACCCAGAAGGGCTGCCTGGGCAGCATGAAGTTTCATACATGTAAGCATTTAACCCCATGTGCTAATGAGCCTCCATTTATAATTGTGGGGTATGTATGTACTGGTATGTGCTATGCACTTACCCATCTCAAACTGTTCAGGCCCAAAATGCAGCCTGGGATGGGAAATACTGGGCTGTCATAAAATGCTGGGGTTCTGTCTCTGTTATGACATGCAGGCGCTATAGATGGGAGCCGGTGTGTCTGTCTTACACCATTAGTGTACTTGCAACTAATGTCACCATTCCAACCATTATAAAAGGGTTGGGCTTTTGTAAAATTTGCTATTTTGGGGGGGGATTACAAAGTGGGCGTGGTCAAAGTGGGCGCTACGAGCGGCAGATAGATTTGTCCCTCTTTCTATTTCTTCAGTGTTGGGGGGTATGCTGTCAGCAGGGTTTGCTTGAACCCTTCCCGGAGTTGCTGTACTGGGACGGGCGGCACAGAACATGATTCTGCTGCTGAGGGCACTTTGTTTAGCGCTGAAAGGGAAACTTTAAAAGTAGAAACTTTAGAAAAATAGAACGGTAGAAACACTGTCCTTCACTAATGTGCCGTGTACCTTGCTTATAGGTTGCCTCCATGGCTTCAAATCTTCAAATGGAGACAAAAGGGTGAATATAAAACTGAGGGGGTCACTTAACGTTACCTGTACCAGGTGGGTCTCAGATTTACCTCACATTTACCTGAGGGCTCTGATGGGGATCACTCCACTGTCTATACATTGTCCCTGGCCGGGGTACTGCCCTATTCCTACATGTTCTGGGCCAGGCTACTATCCAATTCCTACATGTTCCTGGGCCGGGGTACTGCCCTATTCCTACATGTTCCGGGGCCAGGGTACTACCCTATTCCTACATGTTCTGGGGTGGGGTACTGCCCTATACCTACATGTTCCGGGCCAGGCTACAACCCTATTCCTACATGTTCCGGGGCCGGGGTACTGCCCTATTCCTACATGTTCCGGGGCCAGGGTACTACCCTACTCCTACATGTTCCGGGGTCGGGGTACTGCCCTATTTCTACATGTTTCGGGGCCAGGGTACTACCCTATTCCTACATGTTCCGGGGCCAGGGTTCTACCCTATTCCTACATGTTCCGGGCCAGGGTACTACCCTATTCCTACATTTTCCGGGGCCGGGGTACTACCCTATTCCTACATGTTCTGGGGCCAGAGTACTACCCTATTCATACATGTTCTTGGGCCAGGATTCTACCCTATTCCTACATGTTTCTCGGTCAGGGTACTGCCCTATTCCTACATGTTTCGGTGCCAGGCTACTGCCCTATTCCTACACCTTCCGGGGCCAGGGTACTACACTATTCCTACACCTTCTGGGGCCAGGGTACTACCCTATTCCTACATGTCCTGGGGCCAGGGTACTGCCCTATTCCTACATGTTCCGGGGCCAGGGTACTGCCCTATTCCTACATGTTCCGGGGCCAGGGTACTACCCTATTCCTACATGTCCTGGGGCCAGGGTACTACCTTATTCCTCCATGTTCCGGGGCCAGGGTACTGCCCTATTCCTACACGTTCCGGGGCCAGGGTACTACCCTATTCCTACATGTTCCGGGGCCAGGGTACTGCCCTATTCCTACATGTTCCGGGGCCAGGGTACTGCCCTATTCCTACATGTTCCAGGGCCAGGGTACTGCCCTATTCCTACACGTTCCGGGGCCAGGGCACTACCCTATTCCTACACGTTCCTGGGGCCAGGGTACTGCCCTATTCCTACATGTTCCGGGGCCAGGGTACTGCCCTATTCCTACATGTTCCGGGCCCAGGGTACTGCCCTATTCCTACATGTTCCGGGGCCAGGGTACTGCCCTATTCCTACATGTTTCGGGGCCAGGGTACTGCCCTATTCCTACATGTTTCGGGGCCAGGGTACTGCCCTATTCCCTGCTGGGGCAATTAACCGCACACCCCTCAGAAAAGTCATAGCACCCCATTCCCGAATAAGCCACACAGTTTGACACCTCATTCATGGGTCTACGACAAACGGTGCGGGACTCAGTCAAAGTTGGTCTCAATGTTAAGTCTATGGGCGGATAATTGCCCCCTGCTGGGACAATTAACCGGCCACCCATTAGAAAAGTCATAGCACCCCGTTCCCGAATAAGCCGCACAGTTTGACACCTCATTCATGGGTCTACAACAAACGGTGGTTAATTGCCCCCTGCTGGGGCAATTAACCTCCCACCTCAAAGAAAAGTTATAGCACCCCATTCCCGAATAAGCTGCACGGTTTGACACCTCATTCATGGGTCTACAACAAACTGTGGTTAATTGCCCCCTGCTGGGGCAATTAACCGCCCACCCCTCAGAAAAGTCATAGCACCGCATTCCCGAATAAGCCGCACAGTTTGACACCTAATTCATGGGTCTACGACAAACGGTGTGGGACTCAATGTTAAGTCTATGGGCGGATAATTGCCCCCTGCTGGGGCAATTAACCGCCCACCCCTCAGAAAGGTCATAGCACCCCATTCCCGAGTAAGCCGCACAGTTTGACACCTCATTCATGGGTCTATGACAAACGGTGGTTAATTGCCCCCTGCTGGGTAGATTAACCGCCCACCCCTCAGAAAAGTCATAGCACCCCATTCCCGAATAAGCCGCACGGTTTGACACCTCATTCATGGGTCTATGACAAACGGTGGTTAATTGCCCCCTACTGGGGCAATTAACCTCCCACCCCTCAGAAAAGTCATACCACCCCATTCCCGAATAAGCCGCACAGTTTGACACCTCATTCATGGGTCTATGACAAACGGTGGTTAATTGCCCCCTGCTGGGGCAATTAACCTCCCACCCCTCAGAAAAGTCATAGCACCCCATTCCCGAATAAGCCGCACGGTTTGACACCTCATTCATGGGTCTATGACAAACGGTGGTTAATTGCCCCCTGCTGGGGCAATTAACCTCCCACCCCTCAGAAAAGTCACAGCACCCCATTCCCGAATAAGCCGCACAGTTTGACACCTCATTCATGGGTCTATGACAAACGGTGGTTAATTGCCCCCTGCTGGGGCAATTAACCTCCCACCCCTCAGAGAAGTCATACCACCCCATTCCCGAATAAGCCGCACGGTTTGACACCTCATTCATGGGTCTACGACAAACGGTGGTTAATTGCCCCCTGCTGGGGCAATTAACCGCCTACCCTCAGAAAGGTCATAGCACCCCATTCCCGAAAAAGCCGCACAATTTGACACCTCATTCATTGGGTCTATGACAAACGGTGGTTATTGCCCCCTGCTGGGGCAATTAACCTCCCACCCCTCAGAAAAGGTCATAGCACCCCATTCCCGAATAAGCCGCACGGTTTGACACCTCATTCATGGGTCTATGACAAACGGTGGTTAATTGCCCCCTGCTGGGGCAATTAACCTGCCCACCTCTCAGAAAAGGTCATAGCACCCCATTTCTGAATAAGCCGCACGGTTTGACACCTCATTCATGGGTCTATGACAAACGGGTAATTGCCCTGCTGGGGATACTGCCCCCAAAGGTTAGCCCCCTTCTGAAGCCGCAAGGTTTGACCACCCATCAGGTCTTGACTTAGAAAGGTCATAGCACCCTTTCCCGAATAAGCCGCACAGTTTGACACCTCATTCATGGGTCTACGACAAACGGTGGGTTAATTGCCCCCTGCTGGGGCAATTAACCTCCCACCCCTCAGAAAGTCATACCACCCCATTCCCGAGTAAGCCGCACGGTTTGACACCTCATTCATGAGTCTATGACAAACGGTGGGTTAATGGCCCCTGCTGGGCAATTAACTGCCCCACCCCTCAGAAAGGTCATAGCACTCCATTCCCGAATAAGCCGCACAGTTTGACACCTCATTCATGGGTCTACGACAAACGGTGGGTTAATTGCCCCCTGCTGGGGGCAATTAACCACCCACCCCTTAGAAAGCTCATAGCACCCCATTCCCGAATAAGCCGCACGGTTTGGACACCTCATTCATGGGTCTATGACAAACGGTGGTTAATTGCCCCCTGCTGGGGCAATTAACCGCCTACCCCTCAGAAAAGTCATAGCACGCATTCCCGAATAAAGCCGCACGGTTTGACACCTCATCATGGGTCTATGACAAACGGTGGTTAATTGCCCCCTGCTGGGGCAATTAACCACCCACCCCTCAGAAAGGTCATAGCACCCCATTCCCGAATAAGCCGCACAGTTTGACACCTCATTCATGGGTCTATGACAAACGGTGGTTAATTGCCCCCTGCTGGGGCAATTAACCGCCCTACCCTCAGAAAAAGTCCATAGCACCGCATTCCGAATAAGCCGCACGGTTTGACACCTCATTCATGGGTCTACGACAAACGGTGGTTAATTGCCCCCTCCTGGGCAATTAACCCACCCACCCCTCAGAAAGGTCATAGCACCCCATTCCCGAATAAGCCGCACAGTTTGACACTCTCATTCATGGGTCTATCACAAAGTTGTTCTCAATGAAGTCTATGGGGATAATTGCCCCTGCTGTGCAGGAATACAGACTGCCATTTAACTGCCATTTGTATGCTGTAACATGAAACCCCATTCCCAGCTGGGGCTGGTCACGTGACTGTTATTGTTAGTTCAACCCTATGTAACTATATGTATGTAACCCACATTCCCAGGTGTCAGCTGCACATGTGATGTCACAATGGTTTGAACTTCACAAAGGTTGGAGTCAATGGAGTTAGCATTTGTTGTGAGTGATGTTATTGTGATGTCATAATGTCATCTGTCAAAGTGCCCAAGCAGCAGCCAAACTGGCTCATTCTTGATCAGGTGACTGAGGTAGGTGGAGCTCTAGGGATGTTTGTGCCAACGTTAGCAAGAATAAGAGATAATAATAACTAATAATTTTAATACTGGCGCTGTGAGGGCTTTGGCGTATTTTTTTATCATAATGGCACAAAATTTTGGCAACAATTTGTCAAAAAAATTGACGCACGCGTGAAAAGAAATGTTGAGCGTCGTGTTTCTGTGCATCTTTTTTCATGTTTTGAAGATTATTCGCTGTTTCACTTTTTTTGACAGTTTCACTCATTTTTCACTCGCTAATTACTGTAACTAAAGTGATATTTCTTGTCTCCATAGAGAGAAATTTGAGAGAATGTTTCGAAGGTTAATTTCGTGGCTCCCTTGTGTGCCAAGGGTAAGAACTTTATTCTTTTTACTCTAATATCACACATTTAGTGCTATTCATAGCCTTGCTATATACAGGTATAGGACCTGTTATCCAGAATGCTTGGGACCTGGGGCTTTCTGGATAAGGAGTCTTTCCATAATTGGGATCTCCACACCTTGTCTACTAAAAAATTATTTAAACATTATTTAAACCCAATAGGGCTGTTCTGCCCCCAATAAGGGGTAATTATATCTTACCCCTTACGGGTTTCCGGATAAGGGATCCTTTACCTATATATATATGGACTATTTTATATATATATATATACCTGTATAAATATATAAAATAGTCCATAGGGTGCACACCATTTGCAGCAACAAAACCTGGGTGCTAGTACAAAAAAATGCACTGGAACAAGGACAGCACTCCTAGGATTTCAAGAATTGTGAGGTAAATGTAAATGCAAAGATAAAAAGGTTTATTATTCAACGTTTCATCTGAAGGTTTCTGTGTGAGAACGAAACGTTGAATAATAAACCTTTCTATCTTTGCATTTACATTTTGCTCACAATTCTTGAAATCCTAGGAGTCCTTGTTCCAGTATATATATATATATATTATTGTAGGGAGACCAAATCACTTGAAAATGTCCCTGAATTTCCAAGTGATCTGCTCGCCCTATTGTATTGCTGAATTCATTCTACTTTGCCTATTCGCTCATTTCTTTTTATAATAAAACCTTTTTTTTAATTCTTCACTAGAAACGACGGAATAAGAACCCGAGAGAATCTCTTGCGGTAAGCAGAGAATAACTGATTCACTCAGTATAAAAATCCCACATTACTGACTATTTGCGCTATTCGAGCCATTGCATTTACAATTTGTTTGTCTTTTCTCTCTGTTTTTTTATTCTTCCTAGATTCAAAAAGATGAAGTCGGTGTGGTCGTCGTGGTAAGCAGAGAGGAACTGGTTAACACAATATAATGATCACACTTTGCTCACTATTTGTGCTTTTTCCAGCCATTTCATTTACTTTTATTTTTTGCCATTTTTTGCTTGTTTATTCTTGTAATAAAACATGATTTTATCCTTCCTAGAACCACCAAGACGAACCCGGCCGGCGAAATCATTGTGGTAAGTAGCAATTTGGCCAAATGTAAAAAACACAACTTTCCTGGTTATTTGTGTTATTGAACCCTTATTATTTACTGACCTATAGATTTATATGTGACTTTGTCAAAGGCCCTTAATAACACAGAGAATTTTACCTGGTATATCACTACTGACCCCATTCCCCCCATCATTTCTCCTTTCTCACTTTTAAATCTAAATTTAAACTACAAAATCATTCATTTACCACAAACCATATATGGCCCATTCTATAACATATCAATAACAATTGATTATATCTTAGTTGGGATCAAGTACAAGTTACTGTTTTATTTATTACAGAGAAAAGGGAATCATTTAACCATTAAATAAACCCAATAGGGCTGTTCTGCCCCAATAAGGGGTAATTATATCTTAGTTGTCTTCATTATTTATTTGTTATAGTTTTTGAATTATTTCCTTTCTTCCAACTCTTTGCAGGTTTAAATGGGGGTCAGTGACCCTGGCAGCCAACCCCTTATTGCTCTGTGAGGCTCCAGTTTATTGTTATTGTTACTTTTTGTTCATATCTATTCAGCCCCTCCCTATTCATATACCAGTCTCCATCCAAACCACTCCCTGGTTGCTAGGGACCCTAGCAACCAAATAGCTGCTTGAAACTCCAGGCTGCTGAACTGAAAATAAAATAACTAAAAAAAACTATAACTATTAAAAAAAGAAGAGCAATTGCAAATTGTCTTAGATTGTTTTTATACTGAGTTATGAGCCCCCTGAGTACAGTCGGGGCCAGAAGGCCGATGGAATTGCACAAATATCCATTACTTCTTCCCTTGTTCCTGCGGTGAAATGTTTGTATTGGGGCCGGACACTCGCACTCAGACAAATGGCCGCGCGGATACATCCAGCCTGTGTGACTTGCACTATTGCGTATATAAATGTATTAAATATCTTACTGAGCCCCCCAAAGCTTTCCCAATCCCCAGGGAACATGAGTGATGGGGAGCTGATGCTGCCACTGGGGGCGCCCAGCTGGGAAAGGATCTTACTCAATTCATATCTATACTTGTCAGAGGGAGAAATTAAAAGGCAAAATTAAACGTTTTGTTCCTTTTATGGGCAAAATACAAGAGAAAATAAATGGGGGGAAAATGTAACGCAGAGTCTCTTAGGTGGGTAGTTGGTTGGTGAGTAGGTGGGTATGGTAGGTTGGTGGGTAGGTTGGTTGGTGAGTAGGTGGATATGTAGGTTGGTTGGTAGGTGGGTGGGTAGGTAAGTAGTTAGGTAGGTGGGTACGTAGGTTGTACGTAAGTTGTGGGCAGGTTTTATGGGTAAGGTAGGTGGGTATGTAGGTTGGTGGTGAGGTAAGGTAGGTTTGTTAGGTGGGTGGGTACATAGGTTGGTGGGTAGGTAGGTGGATAGGTTGGTGGGTAGGTAGGTTGGTAGGTAAGTTGTGGGTGAGTCCAATAAAGAGTCTAATAAAGATAAATGGTTCCCTCTCATCCCATTGGCTGTGGGGCAACTCACGCAGCTCGAAGCCCACGATGATCCTAATTAGATTGCTAATTACTCTCTCTCTATGGAAGTGATTAATGTGCAAACAGGAGAGATCTGGCAGCTGCCAATGCCGTAACGGAGGGGGGATAATGGAGTATTGGCATCTCATGTGAGTCCCGGTGCCGCTAATTATTCCCCCCCCCCCTTTCCTAAATCAGAAGCCGACCCAGAACAGAGCGACAGTTGCATCACCGGCAGCGACAGTTGCATCACCGGCAGCTGACAGTTGCTGTTTTGTGGCTCTGGGATGTCAAAGCTGCAACCCCCCCGGCTGCTGATTAAGGAGAAGGAAAACGCTAAAATATTTGGTTGGTGCCAAGGGTACTTACCCACCAACCTACCTAACCTCCCATCTACCAACCAACCTACCCATCCACCCACCTCACTCTCAACTGGGGGCAACTTTGAAAGCCTGGATCATTACTGCTATAGGGCTGCTGCCCCTCTGGGCTGGTACAGTAAGTACAGTATATAAAATACAGCATTTCTAGCATTTTAGGTTTAGTTCTCCTTTAACTGTATGTGCATTTGTTGAGAAGAGTGTGGCCACAAGGCATCTGCCTTACAGTAAGTACCAGGCTCCGTTATGCACCCCCAGCAGCCTCTAATTTGCCCGTCTGAATGATGGGTAGGGGGGCTGCCTACATGTCCCCCCCAGCCCCCAAACAAGAATTCCCATACAGAACTGAGCCCCTATGATCCTAATTCCCAAACATAAATAATAACAGTGTCCTGCATTTAAAGGGGAAATTCAACCTTAAGTGATGGGTTCCCCTACTAAAGTTACCCCACCCCAAATGGGTGCTGAACTGTACCTACTGAAACTCAGTACACCAATAAACTGTGTAAATTCGGTTGTGGCTATTTTTTATGCATAAGGTGCAGAAAGCAGTGCTGGGGGGGGTAAATAGTGTTATATACACACACAAAGTTGGAAGAGATTGCGGCTTATGCCCAGCTTTAGACCGGCCCAGTTTAAAGGGCAATGGAGTCCTGTTGGTACCGGCAAGTCAGTGGGCCTTAGTGTATAATGGGCCGGGGGTGGGTTCCTTGGTGCCCCAGTCCCATGGCCAATAACACAACTGATATTGCCAAGGGGCGGTTTACCTTTAAGTTAACTGTTAGTATGTTATAGAATGACCTATTTCTAGCAACTTTTCAATTGGTCTTCATTATTTATTTGTTATAGTTTTTTAATTACTTCCTTTCTTCCAACTCCTTGCAGCTTTCAAATGGGGGTCAGTGACCCCGGCAGCCAAACCCTATTGCTCTGTGAGGCTCCAGTTTTATTGTGTTGGGTTGGGAACCCCCAAATACTGTTCCACTTCCACTGATTCTTCTTCTTAGCGCCCCCCATTATCTAAACGCTACTCCTCCTATAGTTTTAGGGGTACAACACCCAGACTCCCCGCACTTCTTCGCCCTATAGTGGAGCAGGTTGTTTGTGTGTTTCTAAGGGATCCCGCCCTCTTTTTGTGGCGCCGCTTCGAAACCCCAATTTTCCCATTGGCTTTGACAGGGAAGATTTTCCAACTGCTGCCACTCTTACAGCTTTGAAGCTACACCCCCCAAACTCAATTAACATAATCATGGGGGCACCCCGAATGAAACAGTGACTTTGTTTGATGACCCCAAAGTGGGAGGGGCCAACAACAGCCAATAAAATTTCATCCATTGACTTTAATGGGGAAATTGAAACTGCTGCCAATCTTACAGCTTTGAGGCTTCACCCCCCAAACTTGAATCACATAGTCATGGGGTTCAGCCTGAATGAAAATATGAGGATTGTTGGATGCCCAAAAGTGGGTGGAGCTGTGAACAGCCAATCGGATTTTACCTATTGATTTGGGGGAAATCCAACCTGCTGCCATTCTCACAGTATTAACCCCAGGGTCCCCAAACGTTTCACAGTTGGTCACTAGGGGACTGTAGTTTTAGTTTTGAAAAGTGGGCGGAGCCACCAACAGCCAATCAAATTTCACCCATTGAATTTTATTGGTTTAAAGGAACAGTAACACCAAAAAATGAAAGTGTATAAAAGTAACTAAAATATAATGTGCTGCTGCCCTGCACTGGTAAAAGCTGTGTGTTTACTTCAGAAAGTCTACTATAGTTTATATAAATAAGCTGCTATGTAGCCATGGGGGCAGCCATTCAAAGGAGAAAAGGCACAGGCACATAGCAGATAACCGATAAAACACTATTGTATTCTACAGAACTTATCTGTTATCTGCTATGTAACCTGCGCCTTTTCTCCTTTTTTCCAGCTTGAATGGCTGCCCCCATGGCTACACAGCAGCTTATTATATAAATTATAGTAGTGTTAATGTAGCAAACACACCAGTTTTACCAGTGCAGGGCAACAGTGCATTATATTTTTATTACTTTAAAGCTCTTTCATTTTTTGGTGTTACTGTTCCTTTAATGCCAGGGTTCCCAAGCTTTGCACAGCTTGTCACTGGGTGACTATGTCCCAAGTTTAGCAAAGTGGGCAGAGCCAACAACAGCCAATCAGATTGCACCTATAGACTTTCATGGACCAAATATTTTTTACTCACAATTCAGTTAATTAAAAGGTGAATTACCCCTTTAACACTATGCAGGTGTAACAGCACGTACAGTATGTCTGTCTGTCCATCTATCTATGGTTCCTGATAGAACTGACCATAGTGTATGTGAATGTGTCAGCACTATATAAATATAGGCTAATAATAGAATGGATATTTAAACACTTATAAAATTACATTTTAAAAATGCACATTTTCTTCTAGACAAGGTCTTATAAAGTATCTCTTCAATAGAAAGTACATATGGATAAATACACAAGTATAAATGTTTTCTATATCTAAAGGGGATAAATTCCCACATCATGATGTGTACAGATAATTATGTTTGAACATGTATAGGATCCGTTATCTGGAAACCCATTATCCAGAAAGTTCCAAATTACGGAAAGGCCATTACCCATAGGCTCCATTATAAGCAAATAATTCTAATTCTAAAAATGAGTTCCTCTTAATCGGTTAATAAAAAACAGTACAGGTATAGGACCCATTATCCAGAATGCTCGGGACCAAGGGTATTCCGGATAAGGGGTCTTTCCGTAATTTGGATCTCAACACCTTAAGTCTACTAAAAAATCAATAAAACATTAATTAAACCCAATAGGATTGTTTTGCATCCAATAAGGATTATTTATATCTTAGTTGGGATCAATTCCAAGGTACCGTTTTATTACTACAGAGAAAAAGGAAATCAGTTTTACAATTCTGAATTATTTGATTATAATGGAGTCTATAGGAGACGGTCTTTCCGTAATTCGGAGCTTTCTGGATAACGGGTTTCCGGATAAGGGGTCCGATACCTGTACCTGATCCCAACTAAGATATAATTACCCCTTATTGGGGGCAGAACAGTCCTATTGGGTTTATTTAATGGTTAAATGATTCCCTCTTCTCTGTAATAATAAAACAGTACCTGTACTTGATCACAACTAAGATATAATTACCCCTTATTGGGGGCAGAACAGCCCTATTGGGTTTATTTAATGGTTAAATGATTCCCTTTTCTCTGTAATAATAAAACAGTACCTGTACTTGATCCCAACTAAGATATAATTACCCCTTATTGGGGCAGAACAGCCCTATTGTGTTTATTTAATGGTTAAATGATTCCCTCTTCTCTGTAATAATAAAACAGTACCTGTACTTGATCCCAACTAAGATATAATTACCCCTTATTGGGGGCAGAACAGTCCTATTGGGTTTATTTCATGGTTAAATGATTCCCTTTTCTCTGTAATAATAAAACAGTACCTGTACTTACATAGTAACATAGTAACATAGTAAGTTGGGTTGAAAAAAGACATACGTCCATCAAGTTCAACCATAATGCCTATACCTAACCTGCCTAACTACAAGTTGATCCAGAGGAAGGCAAAAAACCCCATCTGAAGCCTCTCTAATTTGCCTCAGAGGGGAAAAAATTCCTTCCTGACTCCAAGATGGCAATCGGACCAGTCCCTGTATCAACTTGTACTAAGAGCTATCTCCCATAACCGTGTATTCCCTCACTTGCTAAGAATCCATCCAGCCCCTTCTTAAAGCTATATAATGTATCAGCCAGTACGACTGATTCGGGGAGGGAATTCCACAACTTCACAGCTCTCACTGTAAAAAATCCTTTCCGAATATTTAAATGGAACCTCCCTTCTTCTAAACGGAGTGGGTGCCCTCGTGTCCGTTGGAAGGACCTACTGGTAAATAAAACATTAGAGAGGTTATTATATGATCCCCTTATATATTTATACATAGTTATCATGTCACCTCTTAGCGCCTCTTCTCCAGTGTAAACAGACCCAACTTGGCCAGTCTTTCTTCATAACCGAGACTTTCCATACCCCTTTACCAGCTTAGTTGCCCTTCTCTGGACCCTCTCTAGCTCAATAATGTCCCGTTTGAGCACTGGAGACCAAAACTGAACAGCATATTCTAGATGGGGCCTTACCAGTGCTCTGTAAAGGGGAAGAATAACCCCCTCCTCCCGTGAATCTATACCCCTTTTAATACAGCTCAGAACCTTGTTTGCCCTTGCAGCTGCTGCCTGGCATTGCTTGCTACAGCCAAGTTTATTATCTACAAGGACTCCAAGATCCTTCTCCATTATGGATTTGCCTAGTGCAGTCCCATTAAGGTTATACGGGGCTTGCATATTTTTACATCCCAGGTGCATGACCTTACATTTATCCACATTAAATCTCATCTGCCACTTAGCTGCCCAGATTGCCAGTTGGTCAAGATACTGCTGCAGGGATGTCACATCCTGGATAGAATTGACTGGTCTGCAGAGTTTTGTGTCATCTGCAAACACTGATACATTACTCATAATACCCTCCCCTAAGTCATTTATGAACAAATTAAACAAAAGTGGACCCAGTACAGAACCCTGATCCCAACTAAGATATAATTACCCCTTATTGGGGGCAGAACAGTCCTATTGGGTTTATTTCATGGTTAAATGATTCCCTTTTCTCTGTAATAATAAAACAGTACCTGTACTTGATCCCAACTAAGATATAATTACCCCTTATTGGGGGCAGAACAGTCCTATTGGGTTTATTTCATGGTAAAATGATTCCCTCTTCTCTGTAATAATAAAACAGTACCTGTACTTGATCCCAACTAAGATATAATTACCCCTTATTGGGGCAGAACAGCCCTATTGGGTTTATTTAATGGTTAAATGATTCCCTTTTCTCTGTAATAATAAAACAGTACCTGTACTTGATCCCAACTAAGATATAATTACCCCTTATTGGGGCAGAACAGCCCTATTGGGTTTATTTAATGGTTAAATGATTCCCTTTTCTCTGTAATAATAAAACAGTACCTGTACTTGATCCCAACTAAGATATAATTACCCCTTATTGGGGGCAGAACAGCCCTATTGGGTTTATTTAATGGTTAAATGATTCCCTTTTCTCTGTAATAATAAAACAATACCTGTACTTGATCCCAACTAAGATATAATTAATCCTTACTAGACGTAAAACAAGTTTAATTAAGTTTAAATTATTTTTTAGCAGACCTAGGGTATGGAGATCCGAATTATGGAAATATCCCTTATCCAGAAAACCCCCAGGTCCCGAGCATTCTGTATAACAGGCCCCATACCTGTATATCCAAATAGGGAAACTTACATGAACGTGATTTTTCCTTACATATCTCTTTAGAAGGTAACTTTTTACAAGTTTTGTCTTCTAGGTTATCCCTAATGCTGCTCTCACAATACAAAGTCACAACTTTTTCCCCACAACTCTTTATCGGTTTGAGACATTTTTGTGTCTGACCCAAAAAAGCCGGTTAGTAAATGCCCCCCATAGTTTCTCGGTTTTATCAGCAAAGCAAAACTCCAGTTCCCCCTCCCTGTTCCCCCAACCTTTCCCTGTCTCTCTAATAAGCAAACAGAGCCGCTCAATGTCACACAACAATGGAACGTTTATTGTATAAATGTGTCTCTTTACAAAAAGAGAAAAGATTTAATATTGTTGTCAGTCTTCTGTTTGAAGAGCGACTTCTATTTGATTTAGCATCAGATGCACTTACAAATGCTTGCAAGTGTTTTCTGAATTCCATATTTCTTTCCTTTGCTGCAGAAGAGGCTAGCCATCGGGGACCAGATGTTATTGTGGGGCCCGAGGATGACAAATGGGCCCCTGTGCCCCTACCCCACCCCCCAATGGCTGCCTTGTAGCAGAATTAAGTGTAAAACAACTGTACTTTTCCGAGTGTATCTTGGAAACGTTTTCCCAACTCATCCGAGCGGCTTCTTCAGTTCAGATGGCAGGTAGGGAATTCCCCGGCACTTAAACCCTTGAGGGTAGAACAGTCACAGACATCCAATCGCAATGGTCCCATTAAACGTATTCAGTTAGGGGTTGGCTGAAACTGACAGGGGTAAGAAGGTAAGATCCAATCACAGTGGTACCATGATTCCCATTGATGCGGATCTTATTCCTTCAAAGTACGACTGGAACAGAACAGTCACAGATGTCCAATCACAACGATTCTATTGAGCTTATTCAGTTAGGTGTGTGTTGGCCTGGTCTCTTTGCTTGTCTTTATTGATGAGCCAATGGCTGTGAATCCATGCCTGCCGAAAAAACTTGCTCATCGCTACCTTTCTCTAGAGATGTAGCGAACTGTTCGCCAGAGAACTAATTCGCACGAAAATCGGGTGTTCGCAAGTTCGCGAACTTTTAGCGATGTTCGCAATTTTGGGTTCGCCTTAGCTGGAGCCACATTTTGACCTGTCACCCCAGAGCCAGCAGATACATGGCAGCCAATCAGGCAGCTTTGCAATAAAATCACCTGAGTGATGTTTATCCACCAGCAATAATATATTCCGTATCCACTTTGCGTGTGAACCGGCTGTAACCTTTACACGACTTGATTGGCATGTAGACGCCGGACATTTTAAAGCAGTTTATTACACAAGTTTAGAAATGTAGTGTGATTTCTGCCCTTTACAGCACAAAACGCAATGCTGTGTCAACAACATATTTTTCAGATAAATTTTTGCCCTTGATCCCCCTCCTGCATGCTAGAGATGTAGCGAACTGTTCGCCGGCGAACTAATTCGCGCGAACATCGGGTGTTCGCGTAAATTCGCGGGTTTTTTTGGCGTTATTTTTTAGCGTTTTTTTTACAAAGTATTTTTCAGAGAAGTTTTTGCCCTTGATCCCCCTCCTGCATGCCACTGTCCAGGTCGTGGCACCCTTTAAACAACTTTAAAATCAGTTTTCTGGCCAGAAATGGCTTTTCTAGATTTTAAAGCTCGCCTTCCCATTGAAGTCTATGGGGTTCGCAAAGTTCGCGAATATTCGCGAGTTTTGGCGAAAGTCCGCGAACGGGTTCGCGAACATTTTCGGCGATGTTCGCTACATCACTACTGCATGCCACTGTCCAGGTCGTGGCACCCTTTAAACAACTTTAAAATCGGTTTTCTGGCCAGAAATGGCTTTTCTAATTTTTAAAGTTCGCCTTCTCATTGAAGTCTATGGGGTTCACAAAGTTCGCACTTTTTGGCGGAAGTTCGCAAACGGGTTCGCGAACTTTTTTTTGTGAGGTTCGCGAACTTTTTTTGTGAGGTTCGCTACCTGTCTCTCATTTAGTTTTCATAAAGGCCCAGTCCGGGGACCCACAAGTTCTCAGAGCTCCTATTAGAGGTTTGTATTCCTTCTCTTCAGCCTCTGCATTGGGTGCCACAGTATCAGCCCAATGGTATAAAGTCCAAATAATGCCAAGTTTATGTTCCAAAGGGCGGTGGGAATGAAACAGCAAGTACTGATCTTTCAGTTCCCTTGAAGGTGCCCAGGGCTTTCTTTTCCACTTCTTCCATGTAACAGTTCACTACTGTTTTTGTCCATAGAAAACTTCCTTGTGCTTGAAGTAGGTGGTATTGAGACACAGGCCCAGTAAGGAACAAACTTGTTCTGGATTCAGCTTTGTTCTGCTGTGGAGGGTGGTGTCTTGTTTCAGCCGTTTCCTCACTCTGTCATCAACATACAATGGCGCTTTGACACCCTTACCCTGGCGGTTTCACAGCAGTTTACACTTCCAGGCATGTACTTTGAAGGATTAACACCCTCATCAATAAGAATCATGGTACCACTGTCACTGGATCTCACCTTCTTACCCCTGTCAGTTTCAGCCAACCCCTAATTAAACACGTTCAATAGAACCACTGTGATTGGATGTCTGTGAGTGTACTACCCTCAAGGGTTCAAGTGCCGGGGAATTCCCTACCTGCCATCTGAACTGAAGAAGCCGCTCGGATGAGTAGGGGAAACGTTTCCAAGAAGAACTCAGAAAAGTCCAGTTGCCTCAGACCTAATTCTACTAGATACAGCAGGTGTTACAGCTCAGATGTTTTTGCTCCACCTGAGGAAGAGAAAAGGATTTATCATATGAATTCAGTGTATTAGGTAAAATGTTAAAATAAATATATAAAGGACAAGGAATGGTTAATTCATTGTTGGGGTACCATTATCTTAGGTAAAATTTTAGTCGGGTTCTCACATATATGGGGAATTTATAAATAGTTCGAGTTCGATTTTTTTTCACGATTAAAGATTTTTTTGCGCTCGAAAAACCTCAAATTCGAATTATGATTCGAAAACTCAAATGTCTGTTATTTAAGTGCAAAAAACCTGAAAACTCCAATGTAAAACTTCACCATCTAAATGCGTGTGAGTTTATATAGAAGTAAATGGGAGTTGCCCTGGGCAAAGTTTTTCACAAATTAGTAAATTCGAGGTATTCAAGTTTTTTTTTTATCTAAAAGAGTTTTCCTTATTAATAAATAAAAAGAGCATTTGATATGTGACTTTATTAAATGTAGAAGAACAAATTCACCAACAAATGAGCCAATAATATATATAATGGGTACAATAAAGTAGGTAATATTATCCCTACCTCAGGAGGCTGATGTTATTGCCGCTGCTCTCTGGGTCTGGTTAAAAGACAATTGAGTACAGACAGCGCCTCGAGCTGAACTCTGAGGGGGCTTCCTCCTCGCTCAGTTCTTCTTCCTGGTTATAAAAGAGAGAAGACCAAAAATGAATATTTCACAGGGCAAATGAATGCAAAGTTTGTAGAAGGTTTCTTTTTCTGCTTACACTGTCACTGCTCTCCTCCGATGATGTTGGCTGTTGAAAAGACAGGAAAAGGGGATTAAAAATAAAGTCAGTTACAATCTTTAGACTACAGTCTGCGTGTTACAATCTAACACAACGTATAAAACTATTCCCATTAATTCAGCCCCACAGAACTACATTAACTCAGTTCCCTAGAGAAGATACTAAAATGAATGTTCTCTAGGGCGATCTGATGCCGGGATGGAAATTGTAATATAATTGTCTTTGCTGCTTACCCCAAAGAGTTTGATGGGCTTGAAAGGAGGCATGCCCCTTCGATTCTCCTGGTTAAGATAAGAAAACCCAGATCAGTACAGAATATGATAAAACAAATCTTTACAATGTCTTTAATTGCACTTTCCCGTTCATTGATTATTTCCTGCTTACCTCGCAGTGACAGGAATGGTGCGAGGAGGAGGAGGAATCATCCTGGTTAAAAGAGAGAGAAAATCAAAAATGAATATTTCACAGGGCAAATGAATGCAAAGTTTGTAAAAGGTTTCTTTTTCTGCTTACACTGTCACTGGATTCCTCTGATGATGTTGGCTGTTGAAAAGACAGGAAAAGGGGATTAAAAATAAAGTCAGTTACAATCTTTATACTACAGTCTGCGTGTTACAATCTAACACAACGTATAAAACTATTCCCATTAATTCAGCCCCACAGAACTACATTAAAGGGGAAGGAAAGGCTAAGTCACTTGGGGGTGCCAAAATGTTAGGCACCCCCAAGTGACTTAGATCGCTTACCTTGTACCCTGGGCTGGTGCCCCTGTTAGGAGAAAAAAGCACCAGCCCAGGGTACCTGTAGGAAGCGCTTCCTCCTTCCTTTTTCTTCTGAAATCCGTCGGCCGGCACATGCGCAGTAGAGTGAAAAGCCGACTTTCTTGTTCGGCTTTTCACTCTACTGCGCATGCGCGCGCAAGCGAAAAGGAAGGAGGAAGTGCTCGCTGCTACCCCGGGCTGGTGCTGTTCTCTCCGTACAGGGGCACCAGCCCGGGGTAAAAGGTAAGCGATCTAAGTCACTTGGGGGTGCCTAACATTTTGGCACCCCCAAGTGACTTAGCCTTTCCTTCTCCTTTAACTCAGTTCCCTAGAGAAGATGCTAAAATGAATGTTCTCTAGGGCGATCTGATGCCGGGATGGAAATTGTAATATAATTGTCTTTGCTGCTTACCCCAAAGAGTTTGATGGGCTGAAAAGGAGGCATGCCCCTTCGATTCTCCTGGTTAAGATAAGAAAACCCAGATCAGTACAGAATATGATAAAACAAATCTTTACAATGTCTTTAATTGCACTTTCCCGTTCATTGATTATTTTCTGCTTACCTCACAGTGACAGGAATGGTGGGAGGAGGAGGATGACGAAAGATGTTGTTCTTCCTGGATAAAACAGAGAGAAGATCAGAAACAACTATTTCACAGCGCAACTGAATGCAAAGTTTGTAAAAGGTTTTTTTCTGCTTACGTCATCAAGGCTCTTTTCAGGCTCCTGACAGGCCTAATGGGAATACAGAAAAAGGGGATTAAACTCAGTTCAGTTAAACTCCTTATTGCAGTGCACAGGGCCGGAACTAGGGGTAGGCAGAGTAGGCGCCTGCCTAGGGCGCAATCACTTGGGGGCGCATATTATTATTTTTTTTTAGTTTTAACAGTTTTTACACCACCGCCGCCCAAACCCCCCTCTGGCATGATTAATTTTCTTTAAATGTGCCAGCAGCAGGAACCGAGCAGGGCGCACCTTCCCACCCTTCCCTATACTGGCGCTTAATCCGTGCGCCTGTATGACACGCATGCGTATTGGGCACGCCCCCCCTACGCATGCGTGTCATTGAAACACAAGGCGCCAGAAGGCGCAGAAGGCGCTTGGGTGTGGCGGCCGTCGGTTGTGCTGTGAGCAGGACTGCTGGCCTTGGCTGACTGGGACTGGGATTTCGAGGCACTGCTGCTGCTGACACAGGTACAGATGCTGGGGGCGCAATATGAGGGGGGCTTGGCTGCTGGCACAGTACAGATGGGGGGCAATATGAGGGGGGCTTGGCTGCTGGCACAGTACAGATGGGAGGGCAATGTGAGGGGGGCTTGGCTGCTGGCACAGTACAGATGGGGGGCAATATGAGGGGGGCTTGGCTGCTGGCACAGTACAGATGGGGGGCAATATGAGGGGGGCTTGGCTGCTGGCACAGTACAGATGGGGGGCAATATGAGGGGCTTGGCTGCTGGCACAGTACAGATGGGGGGCAATATGAGGGGGGCTTGGCTGCTGGCACAGTACAGATTGGGGGCAATATGAGGGGGGCTTGGCTGCTGGCACAGTACAGATGGGGGGCAATATGAGGGGGGCTTGGCTGCTGGCACAGTACAGATGCTGGGGGTGCAATATGAGGGGCTTGGCTGCTGACACAGGTACAGAGGCTGGGGCCTGGGGGCACAATATGAGGGGTGGCTTGGCTGCTGGCACAGTACAGATGGGGGGCAATATGAGGGGGGCTTGGCTGCTGGCACAGGTACAGATGCTGGGGCCTGGGGGCACAATATGAGGGGTGGCTTGGCTGCTGGCACAGTACAGATGGGGGGCAATATGAGGGGGGCTTGGCTGCTGACACAGGTACAGAGGCTGGGGCCTGGGGGCGCAATATGAGGGGTGGCTTGGCTGCTGGCACAGTACAGATGGGGGGCAATATGTTGGGTGCTGGCACAAATACATGGGGGCAATATGATGGCTGTTGGCACTGGTACATGGGGGCAATTGGGGGCTTTTTTTATGTGGCATTATAATGGCAGCTACCCATTTTTTAGTTCTATCTACTTGGGCCGTGGCTGGGCTTCGGGTGGGGCAATACATGTGACTGTGCTGTGACTGGGGGTGGATGCTGCTTTGCTGGAACTGATTAGGGTTGGCTGCTGACACAGGTACAGGTACAGATGGGGGTCAATATGAGGGGTTGGCTGCTTCTGGCACAGTACAGATGGGGGCAATATGTTGAGTGCTGGCACAAATACATGGGGGCAATATGATGGCTGTTGGCACTGGTACATGGGGGCAATTGGGGGCTTTTTTATGTGGCATGATAATGGCAGCTACCCATTTTTTAGTTCTATCTACTTGGGCCGTGGCTGGGCTTCGGGTGGGGCAATACATGTGACTGGGGGTGGTTGCTGCTTTGCTGGAACTGATTAGGGTTATGTGTGCTGTGACTAGGGGGTAGGGGCTTTTGTTTTAGCACTGATAAGGGTTATGCATGCTGTGACTAGGGGTGGGGTGGTGTTTCATGTGTGCTGTGATTATTTTGTTTTAAGTTTGGGCTGATGTGCTGCCTGTGACTGTTTTGTGTGATTTATTATAAAAAATTTAAAAATATACTTTAAAATGCAGAAATAAATGCCAGATTTGCCAAGATTTAATAAGAAGCTTTTTGATGTTTTTAATGTATGGAGCTAAATATTTTTTCACTAAATGGGCTGTTAATAAGAATTTAGCGTGCCTTAACTGTAAATCATCAGGCCATTCGTGTGACATTGACTATTTGTCCTAGGGCTGGGCTTCAGATCTCACTGTTTTGTTGCTTATCAATATGATGTTTGTGCCTTTATAATGTTGATGATGCCTCGTGGCTCTGGGTATCATTTTTATGCCTGTCCTGCTCTGTGTTGTGTCTACCAGTCTGTGATGTAGATAGTGACAATTTGCAGTTGGTCTTGATTTTCTTTGTGATTTTTTCAATTATGTAGATTTTTGTTTAGCAGCTCTCCAAACATTTCCAGCAGCTATATGGGTGTTAACCTAGCAACCAAGTAGTGTTTTGCGTGATAGACTTAAATATGTTAAAGAAACATTTAGACTTAGGGGCTGATTTACTAAGACACGATTTCGAATCCGAATTGGAAAAATTCCGATTGGAAACGAACATTTTGCGACTTTTTCGTATTTTTTGCGATTTTTTTCGGCGTCTTTACGATTTTTGCGAAAAAACGCGAGTTTTTCGTAGCCATTACGAAAGTTGCGCAAAGTCGCGATTTTTTCGTAGCGTTAACACTTGCGCGCAAAGTCGCGCCTTTTTTGTAGCGTTAAAACTTAAAAGGTGCGACGTTTCGCGCAAGTTTTAACGCTACGAAAAAATCGCGACTTTGCGCAACTTTCGTAATGGCTACGAAAAACTCGCGTTTTTTTGCAAAAATCGTAAAGACGCCAAAAAATCGCAAAAAATATACGAAAAAAATCGCAAAATTACCGATCATTACGAAAAAAACAATGTTTTTTTAGTGAGGATTGAATTTCACTGCTTTACAGCTTCACTGTAACAACCCTTTTTTGTGTCTGCTTACTTAGTGCCTACTGGTCAATAAAGCAACAGGGAGTTTATTATATGGCCCCCTTATATTAACCAATCCCAACTGGGCCAGCCTTTCCCCATAACTGAGCCCATTCCCTTTATCAGCTTAGTCGCTCTTCTCTGTACTTTCTCTATTTCATTACTGCCCCCCCTTATATATTTATATATAGTGACCCCCCCTTAACTGTCCCTTCCCCAGTGTAACCAATCCCAACTGGGCCAGCCTTTCCCCATAACTGAGCACATTCCCTTTATCAGCTTAGTCGCTCTTCTCTGTACTTTCTCTATTTCATTACTGCCCCCCCTTATATAAAAAAAATATATATAATATATATAAAAAAAAAAAAGAGTTAAAAAAAAAATTGAAACCATATAATGGTAAGGTGTGAAATTGTAATGGGGGGGGCACTGATTGAAGCCCTTGCCTAGGGTGCCAAAATACCTTGGCCCGGCCCTGGCAGTGCAACACAACATATAAACGTAACATATTGTGCCCATTGCTGCTTACCTGCGGCAAAGCGTCGCCTGCTCCCTCCTAGTTTTGGGGGAAAAAAGAATAATATTGTATCAGCTTAGCCTCATAAATCATTCTGAGATAAAACTTGTATAAAGGAAAGTAATATAATACTGAGTGGCGCCATTTTCACAATATGTCTCCCTTCCCTTTTACTTACCTGACAGGTGTTATTGTCGGAGGGAGTCTCAGATGGTTCCTCCTAGTTAAGAAATAGAAAAGGCCCAGATCAGATCAATTCAATGTAGTAATGAGGATTTTGAGACAGGGTATAAATATCACAAAGGGACACGGTAGGAATGACATTAATATGGCTGCTAAAGTGTAAGAGAGCAGAAACAATTATTTCTTCTTACCTGGCGAGTCTGAGCCCCGGGTGTTTCTGGGCGCTCCTGGGGAAGAAAGGGAAATGAAAAAGATGAGCAAGGTTGTATGATTTCTGTTGTAAATAAGCCGATTGGCTGATAAGTGACTTTGGTTTGCATTTATCCCTCTCTATTAGCCTTATGCTTACCTCAATCTCCTCGCCAGGCTCAGGGATCTGCACTGGCTCCTCCTGATGAAGAGCGATACGATTAGTTATGGGATCAACTTACTATAGTTCTGTAGTTCATTATCATTAATTAACTCAGAAAATAAAATAGTTCCTTTACTACTTACCTGGCAGATGTTGGTACCAGGGGTCGGTGGCTCTGGGCAGATGGTGTCGCCCAAACCAACCGACGGAACCTGATTAAGAGAGGAAAATAGATCAGATTCACTGGGAAAAGTGGCGCGGGGATACAAACATGGGATGCACAGAGGCCGATATGGAAGGGAATCAGGGAACCATGTTACTGGGCCGAGTTACCGGCAGATTTATCTAAATTAAAATTTGTGGATTTTTCTCCCATGAAAAACTCACAAATTACTTATTTACTTAAAAGACTCCAATGTAAAAAACACGAAGGAATAAAACCGCAAAACGAATACAAATAAGAGTGTGAAAACCTCATTTGCACAAGAATATTCAATATACAATATTCAATACAAAAATCATGAAAACCTGTCGAGTCAAAAATCCAATACAGATTGTTACGATTGGCCGGCGCGGCTCCCACTGACAGCTTTTAGACAGCGCCATTTTGTATTAGTGTTTTTACACTTGGTAAATTACAAAAAACTGGTGTAATTAGTAAAATGTTCTATTTTTAGGGCTAAAATAGGTGAGATGAAAACGAACAAAATATGAACATTAGCAAATAAAAAAGGGGGAGCGAATAGTAATAATGTATGGGGTCCTTTTCTGCTTACCAGGCAGATTTCAGTGGTCTCTGGAAGAGCCTGGGAATGGGATAAACAAATGTGATGTTATTTTATAGAATTAAAGGCCTATCATCTATGAAGATCTATATAAGGCACAAAATGACTAAAGATAAGTTTAGTTCCGGGGAAAAAGTGCTTTTGAAAAGATATTATCATGTGTAAGAATAAATGTAGAGTCAGTACAGGTGTGGGATCCGTTATCCGGAAACTCGTTGTCCAGAAAGTTCCGAATTACTGAAACGCTGTGTCCCATAGACTTTATTTTAATCATATATGAATATATTATTATATGAATAATTCAGAATTTTAAAACTGATTTCCTTTTTCTCTGTAATAATAAAACAGTACCTGTACTTGATCCCAACTAAGATATAATTACCCCTTATTCGGGCAGAACAGTCTTATTGGGTTTATTTAATGGTTAAATGATTCCCTTTTCTCTGTAATAATAAAACAGTACCTGTACTTGATCCCAACTAAGATATAATTACCCCTTATTGGGGCAGAACAGCCCTATTGGGTTTATTTAATGGTTAAATGATTCCCTTTTCTCTGTAATAATAAAACAGTACCTGTACTTGATCCCAACTAAGATATAATTAATTGTTATTGATATGTTATAGAATGGGCCATATATGGTTTGTGGTAATGAATGATTTTGTAGTTTAAATTTAGATTTAAAAGTGAGAAAGGAGAAATGATGGGGGAATGGGGTCAGTAGTGAATATACCAGTAAATTCTCTGTGTTATTAAGGGCCTTTGACAAAGTCACATATAAATCTATAGGTCAGTAAATAATAAGGGTTCAATAACACAAATAACCAGGAAAGTTGTGTTTTTTACATTTGGCCAAATTGCTACTTACCACAATGATTTCGCCGGCGGGTTCGTCTTGGTGGTTCTAGGAAGGATAAAATCATGTTTTATTACAAGAATAAACAAGCAAAAATGGCAAAAAATAAAAGTAAATGAAATGGCTGGAAAAGCACAAATAGTGAGCAAAGTGTGATCATTAAATTGTGTTAACCAGTTCCTCTCTGCTTACCACGACGACCACACCGACTTCATCTTTTTCAATCTAGGAAGAATAAAAAAACAGAGAGAAAAGACAAACAAATTGTAAATGCAATGGCTCGAATAGCGCAAATAGTCAGTAATGTGGGATTTTTATACTGAGTGAATCAGTTATTCTCTGCTTACCGCAAGAGATTCTCTCGGGTTCTTATTCCGTCGTTTCTAGTGAAGAATTAAAAAAAAGGTTTTATTATAAAAAGAAATGAGCGAATAGGCAAAGTAGAATGAATTCAGCAATACAATAGGGCGAGCAGATCACTTGGAAATTCAGGGACATTTTCAAGTGATTTGGTCTCCCTACAATAATATATATATATATACTGGAACAAGGACTCCTAGGATTTCAAGAATTGTGAGCAAAATGTAAATGCAAAGATAGAAAGGTTTATTATTCAACGTTTCGTTCTCACACAGAAACCTTCAGATGAAACGTTCAATAATAAACCTTTCTATCTTTGCATTTACATTTACCTCACAATTCTTGAAATCCTAGGAGTGCTGTCCTTGTTCCAGTGCATTTTTTTGTACTAGCACCCAGGTTTTGTTGCTGCAAATGGTGTGCACCCTATGGACTATTTTATATATTTATACAGGTATATATATATATATATATAAACCCGTAAGGGGTAAGATATAATTACCCCTTATTGGGGGCAGAACAGCCCTATTGGGTTTAAATAATGTTTAAATAATTTTTTAGTAGACAAGGTGTGGAGATCCCAATTATGGAAAGACTCCTTATCCAGAAAGCCCCAGGTCCCAAGCATTCTGGATAACAGGTCCTATACCTGTATATAGCAAGGCTATGAATAGCACTAAATGTGTGATATTAGAGTAAAAAGAATAAAGTTCTTACCCTTGGCACACAAGGGAGCCACGAAATTAACCTTCGAAACATTCTCTCAAATTTCTCTCTATGGAGACAAGAAATATCACTTTAGTTACAGTAATTAGCGAGTGAAAAATGAGTGAAACTGTCAAAAAAAGTGAAACAGCGAATAATCTTCAAAACATGAAAAAAGACGCACAGAAACACGACGCTCAACATTTCTTTTCACGCGTGCGTCAATTTTTTTGACAAATTGTTGCCAAAATTTTGTGCCATTGTGATAAAAAAATACGCCAAAGCCCTCACAGCGCCAGTATTAAAATTATTAGTTATTATTATCTCTTATTCTTGCTAACGTTGGCACAAACATCCCTAGAGCTCCACCTACCTCAGTCACCTGATCAAGAATGAGCCAGTTTGGCTGCTGCTTGGGCACTTTGACAGATGACATTATGACATCACAATAACATCACTCACAACAAATGCTAACTCCATTGACTCCAACCTTTGTGAAGTTCAAACCATTGTGACATCACATGTGCAGCTGACACCTGGGAATGTGGGTTACATACATATAGTTACATAGGGTTGAACTAACAATAACAGTCACGTGACCAGCCCCAGCTGGGAATGGGTTTCATGTTACAGATACAAATGGCAGATCTGTATTCCTGCACAGCAGGGGGCAATTATCCGCCCATAGACTTAACATTGAGAACAACTTTGTGATAGACCCATGAATGAGGTGTCAAACTGTGCGGCTTATTCGGGAATGGGGTGCTATGACCTTTCTGAGGGGTGGGTGGTTAATTGCCCCAGCAGGGGGCAATTAACCACCGTTTGTCGTAGACCCATGAATGAGGTGTCAAACCGTGCGGCTTATTCGGGAATGCGGTGCTATGACTTTTCTGAGGGGTAGGCGGTTAATTGCCCCAGCAGGGGGCAATTAACCACCGTTTGTCGTAGACCCATGAATGAGGTGTCAAACTGTGCGGCTTATTCGGGAATGGGGTGCTATGACCTTTCTGAGGGGTGGGTGGTTAATTGCCCAGCAGGGGGCAATTAACCACCGTTTGTCGTAGACCCATGAATGAGGTGTCAAACCGTGCGGCTTATTCGGGAATGGGGTGCTATGACCTTTCTAAGGGGTGGGTGGTTAATTGCCCCAGCAGGGGGCAATTAACCACCGTTTGTCGTAGACCCATGAATGAGGTGTCAAACTGTGCGGCTTATTCGGGAATGGAGTGCTATGACCTTTCTGAGGGGTGGGCAGTTAATTGCCCCAGCAGGGGGCAATTAACCACCGTTTGTCATAGACTCATGAATGAGGTGTCAAACCGTGCGGCTTACTCGGGAATGGGGTGGTATGACTTTTCTGAGGGGTGGGAGGTTAATTGCCCCAGCAGGGGGCAATTAACCACCGTTTGTCGTAGACCCATGAATGAGGTGTCAAACTGTGCGGCTTATTCGGGAATGGGGTGCTATGACCTTTCTGAGGGATGGGTGGTTAATTGCCCCAGCAGGGGGCAATTAACCACCATTTGTCATAGACCCATGAATGAGGTGTCAAACCATGCGGCTTATTCAGAAATGGGATGCTATGACCTTTCTGAGAGGTGGGCAGTTAATTGCCCCAGCAGGGGGCAATTAACCACCGTTTGTCATAGACCCATGAATGAGGTGTCAAACCGTGCGGCTTATTCGGGAATGGGGTGCTATGACTTTTCTGAGGGGTGGGAGGTTAATTGCCCCAGCAGGGGGCAATTAACCACCGTTTGTCATAGACCCATGAATGAGGTGTCAAACCGTGCGGCTTATTCGGGAATGCGGTGCTATGACTTTTCTGAGAGGTAGGCGGTTAATTGCCCCAGCAGGGGGCAATTAACCACCGTTTGTCGTAGACCCATGAATGAGGTGTCAAACTGTGCGGCTTATTCGGGAATGGGGTGCTATGACCTTTCTGAGGGGTGGGTGGTTAATTGCCCCAGCAGGGGGCAATTAACCACCGTTTGTCGTAGACCCATGAATGAGGTGTCAAACCGTGCGGCTTATTCGGGAATGGGGTGCTATGACCTTTCTAAGGGGTGGGTGGTTAATTGCCCCAGCAGGGGGCAATTAACCACCGTTTGTCGTAGACCCATGAATGAGGTGTCAAACTGTGCGGCTTATTCGGGAATGGAGTGCTATGACCTTTCTGAGGGGTGGGCAGTTAATTGCCCCAGCAGGGGGCAATTAACCACCGTTTGTCATAGACTCATGAATGAGGTGTCAAACCGTGCGGCTTACTCGGGAATGGGGTGGTATGACTTTTCTGAGGGGTGGGAGGTTAATTGCCCCAGCAGGGGGCAATTAACCACCGTTTGTCGTAGACCCATGAATGAGGTGTCAAACTGTGCGGCTTATTCGGGAATGGGGTGCTATGACCTTTCTGAGGGATGGGTGGTTAATTGCCCCAGCAGGGGGCAATTAACCACCATTTGTCATAGACCCATGAATGAGGTGTCAAACCATGCGGCTTATTCAGAAATGGGATGCTATGACCTTTCTGAGAGGTGGGCAGTTAATTGCCCCAGCAGGGGGCAATTAACCACCGTTTGTCATAGACCCATGAATGAGGTGTCAAACTGTGCGGCTTATTCGGGAATGGGGTGCTATGACCTTTCTGAGGGATGGGTGGTTAATTGCCCCAGCAGGGGGCAATTAACCACCGTTTGTCATAGACCCATGAATGAGGTGTCAAACTGTGCGGCTTATTCGGGAATGGGGTGCTATGACCTTTCTGAGGGGTGGGCGGTTAATTGCCCCAGCAGGGGGCAATTAACCACCGTTTGTCATAGACCCATGAATGAGGTGTCAAATCGTGTGGCTTTTTCAGGAATGGGGTGCTATGACCTTTCTGAGGGGTAGGCAGTTAATTGCCCCAGCAGGGGGCAATTAACCAACGTTTGTCGTAGATCCATGAATGAGGTGTCAAACCGTGCGGCTTATTCGGGAATGGGGTGGTATGACTTTTCTGAGGGGTGGGAGGTTAATTGCCCCAGCAGGGGGCAATTAACAACCGTTTGTCATAGACCCATGAATGAGGTGTCAAACTGTGCGGCTTATTCGGGAATGGGGTGCTATGACTTTTCTGAGGGGTGGGAGGTTAATTGCCCCAGCAGGGGGCAATTAACCACCGTTTGTCATAGACCCATGAATGAGGTGTCAAACCGTGCGGCTTATTCGGGAATGGGGTGCTATGACCTTTCTGAGGGGTGGGCGGTTAATTGCCCCAGCAGGGGGCAATTATCCGCCCATAGACTTAACATTGAGTCCCACACCGTTTGTCGTAGACCCATGAATTAGGTGTCAAACTGTGCGGCTTATTCGGGAATGCGGTGCTATGACTTTTCTGAGGGGTGGGCGGTTAATTGCCCCAGCAGGGGGCAATTAACCACAGTTTGTTGTAGACCCATGAATGAGGTGTCAAACCGTGCAGCTTATTCGGGAATGGGGTGCTATAACTTTTCTTTGAGGTGGGAGGTTAATTGCCCCAGCAGGGGGCAATTAACCACCGTTTGTTGTAGACCCATGAATGAGGTGTCAAACCGCGCGGCTTATTCGGGAACGGGGTGCTATGACTTTTCTAATGGGTGGCCGGTTAATTGTCCCAGCAGGGGGCAATTATCCGCCCATAGACTTAACATTGAGACCAACTTTGACTGAGTCCCGCACCGTTTGTCGTAGACCCATGAATGAGGTGTCAAACTGTGCTGCTTATTCGGGAATGGGGTGCTATGACTTTTCTGAGGGGTGTGCAGTTAATTGCCCCAGCAGGGAATAGGGCAGTACCCTGGCCCCGAAACATGTAGGAATAGGGCAGTACCCTGGCCCCGAAACATGTAGGAATAGGGCAGTACCCTGGCCCCGGAACATGTAGGAACAGGGCAGTACCCTGGGCCCGGAACATGTAGGAATAGGGCAGTACCCTGGCCCCGGAACATGTAGGAATAGGGCAGTACCCTGGCCCCGGAACATGTAGGAATAGGGTAGTACCCTGGCCCCGGAACGTGTAGGAATAGGGCAATACCCTGGCCCCGGAACATGTAGGAATAGGGCAGTACCCTGGCCCCGGAACATGGAGGAATAAGGTAGTACCCTGGCCCCGGAACATGTAGGAATAGGGCAGTACCCTGGCCCCGGAACGTGTAGGAATAGGGCAGTACCCTGGCCCCGGAACATGGAGGAATAAGGTAGTACCCTGGCCCCGGAACATGTAGGAATAGGGCAGTACCCTGGCCCCGGAACATGTAGGAATAGGGCAGTACCCTGGCCCCAGGACATGTAGGAATAGGGTAGTACCCTGGCCCCGGAAGGTGTAGGAATAGGGTAGTACCCTGGCCCCGGAAGGTGTAGGAATAGGGCAGTAGCCTGGCACCGAAACATGTAGGAATAGGGCAGTACCCTGACCCAGAAACATGTAGGAATAAGGTAGAACCCTGGCCCAAGAACATGTATGAATAGGGTAGTACTCTGGCCCCAGAACATGTAGGAATAGGGTAGTACCCCGGCCCCGGAAAATGTAGGAATAGGGTAGTACCCTGGCCCGGAACATGTAGGAATAGGGTAGAACCCTGGCCCCGGAACATGTAGGAATAGGGTAGTACCCTGGCCCCGAAACATGTAGAAATAGGGCAGTACCCCGACCCCGGAACATGTAGGAGTAGGGTAGTACCCTGGCCCCGGAACATGTAGGAATAGGGCAGTACCCCGGCCCCGGAACATGTAGGAATAGGGTTGTAGCCTGGCCCGGAACATGTAGGTATAGGGCAGTACCCCAACCCGGAACATGTAGGAATAGGGTAGTACCCTGGCCCCGGAACATGTAGGAATAGGGCAGTACCCCGGCCCAGGAACATGTAGGAATTGGGTAGTAGCCTGGCCCAGAACATGTAGGAATAGGGCAGTACCCCGGCCAGGGACAATGTATAGACAGTGGAGTGATCCCCATCAGAGCCCTCAGGTAAATGTGAGGTAAATCTGAGACCCACCTGGTACAGGTAACGTTAAGCGACCCCCTCAGTTTTATATTCACCCTTTTGTCTCCATTTGAAGATTTGAAGCCATGGAGGCAACCTATAAGCAAGGTACACGGCACATTAGTGAAGGACAGTGTTTCTACCGTTCTATTTTTCTAAAGTTTCTATTTTTAAAGTTTCCCTTTCAGCGCTATACAAAGTGCCCTCAGCAGCAGAATCATGTTCTGTGCCGCCCGTCCCAGTACAGCAACTCCGGGAAGGGTTCAAGCAAACCCTACTGACAGCATACCCCCCAACACTGAAGAAATAGAAAGAGGGACAAATCTATCTGCCGCTCGTAGCGCCCACTTTGACCACGCCCACTTTGTAATCCCCCCCCAAAATAGCAAATTTTACAAAAGCCCAACCCTTTTATAATGGTTGGAATGGTGACATTAGTAGCAAGTACACTAATGGTGTAAGACAGACACACCGGCTCCCATCTATAGCGCCTGCATGTCAGTGCCAGAGACAGAACCCCAGCATTTTATGACACCCCAGTATTTCCCATCCCAGGCTGCATTTTGGCCCTGAACAGTTTGAGATGGGTAAGTGCATAGCACATACCAGTACATACATACCCCACAATTATAAATGGAGGCTCATTAGCACATGGGGTTAAATGCTTACATGTATGAAACTTCATGCTGCCCAGGCAGCCCCTCTGGGTGGGGGGGGGGGGGGGCTGTATTTAGATCATTTAGAGCATCACCAGCACCTCAGAGAGTTATGGAGTTTTATCTATAAAAAAATCCCCTTTTTGTCCATCTGTGCCACAGATTTTCAGCTCTGCTTAATTCACTAATAACTTTCAGCATTATGTATTGCCTATGCACTCCCCCCCCTCAGCTTTCCATCTCCCCCCTCCAGGCTCAATCCTTCGGCTGATGCTGCCGTCCCTTTTCAGTGTTTATGCCTTGATCCTCCACCTTCAACAAAGTGAATATACCCAGGGCCGCCATCAGAAATCATGGGGCCCCCCCCTCCTCCCACACCCTGCCCCCCAATGGCCCCTCCCCCAGTGACCCTTCCCATAAGTACAAAGGACACACAGACATTGGTAGCCAGGGCCCCGCTAAAACATTGGTAGCCAGGGCCCCCTGAAACATTGGTAGCCAGGGCCCCCTGAAACATTGGTACCCAGGGCCCCCTAAACATTGGTAGCCAGGGCCCCCTGAAACATTGGTAGCCAGGGCCCCCTAAACATTGGTAGCCAGGGCCCCCTGAAACATTGGTACCCAGGGCCCCCTGAAACATTGGTAGCCAGGGCCCCCTGAAACATTGGTACCCAGGGCCCCCTAAACATTGGTAGCCAGGGCCCCCTGAAACATTGGTAGCCAGGGCCCCCTGAAACATTGGTAGCCAGGGCCCCCTGAAACATTGGTACCCAGGGCCCCCTAAACATTGGTAGCCAGGGCCCCCTGAAACATTGGTAGCCAGGGCCCCCTAAACATTGGTACCCAGGGCCCCCTAAACATTGGTAGCCAGGGCCCCCTGAAACATTGGTAGCCAGGGCCCCCTGAAACATTGGTAGCCAGCATCCTCCAGCACCCCCCCAAGCATCCTCAGACTTCCCTCAGCCCCCCAGTGACTTCCTCCGCTTCCCTCAGCTCCGCCCCCCCAGTGACTTCCTCCGTCTCCCCTCAGCTCCGCCCCCCCAGTGACTTCCTCCGTCTCCCCTCAGCTCCGCCCCCCCAGTAACTTCCTCCGTCTCCCCTCAGCCCCGCCCCCCCAGCTTCTTCCTTCTGCTCCCCTCAGCCCCCCCAACAGCGTTTGCATTGAAGGTACTGGGAGGAGACAGAGGGGACGCCTGGGGACAGCAGCACCACAAGAGCGTGTGAAGGAAAATGCAAGGAAGACACAAAACTGCTTTAAAGTCAACTGAGCAGCGCCGAGTCAGTGTGTCTAATGCGGTGAGAGTGTGATATATATGTGAGACATGCTGACAGCCGTGTTATTAAGTAGCGTGGGCGGGCCTAATGACGTCAGCGCACCATGTGACAGCCCGGTTCCAAGCACAAGAAGTGACACTCTCGGCTCTCCGGCGCCGAATTATTGCTTCCCATTCAGAGCCGATAACGCTCCCTTCGCTGATTGGTCAGTTCTGGTCACATGTCCTGTTGGCACGGAACACGTGACGGAGTGCCGCGCTCTGATTGGCTCTCGGCGAGTAAAGGTTATGAGGGGAGAGAACATGGCAGCCGAGTCATTAAAGCGGAGATTCAGGCCGTGTTCAAGCGGCTTCGGGCTTCGCCTACCAACAAGGTACAGACGAGGGAGTCAGGGTCCCGGAGTGAGGGGGCAGGGTTATCCCTACAGACAGGTTTGTGTGTGTGCGCCCCCTCCCCATCATGGGGCCCCTCGGTAGGAAGTAGGTACAGGAATGTATCTCAGTAACGTTATCCCACAATAGGGGCCCCTCTTCCCTTACTCATGTAGGGGCCACAGTATATGGGGGAAGTTCCTGAGGGTCCCATTTATTAATTAGTGCGGTTACTAGAAGCCGCCCCCCCTACACTGGCCCCTAATGTGTATGTGTGTGTATAGGGGCATTAGCTAGTAAGCCTGGGATTCCCAGCATGCTTTGCTTTGTACGCCCGGGTACATTATTGTGCAGGATATACCACTGGGGGCATATGGGGCTATTATATGAGAGGGTACAGACTGGGCAGGTAACTAAGCCTGGGCTCTGTAGCCGGAACGTGTGGGCTCACCAGGAACAGTGACCTGATTGTATTGGGGGCAGAGAGCTGCTGGGGGGGCATTGAGCCTCTGAGCCATAGGGCTGCTGGGGGGCATTGTCTGCAAGGGGAATAGAACAGGTGGGTATTGAGACAGGGGCCCCTATTGTCAGAAGCCAGAAGGGCGTGTAGATTGTGGGACACTGAGCCGGATGTTATTGGCTATTAAGTGGATACTGAAATACTGTCTCATTGCCTGGGTAAGTGGGGGCTATAGAGGGACATGAGGGGGTCACAGGCTGTATGTTACTGATATTATCTCAAACTAAATGGAGTGAAACAGCAGCTGCACTGTGATTGGTGTAGAAATCCTTACAGTGACTGGGGCTGTGGGCTTGTTAGGGTTATTGTTATTTATGGGGATAGAAGAATTGATGGTAATTGGGGCAGAACAAGGATATAGTGAGTTTTGCTGTATCTTTGTAATTTGGGAGACACATTGACCTGGGGGGAGGGGCAGCTCCTATGATACAAATTTAAAACACAAGTGTGTAATACAATAGTGAGTCTTTAATAGGCTGGGTGGGATCTTTGGCTGGTAGTGGCTGCCTAACTGATGGGCCAGATTGGGCAGTTCCATTCATCAGGCCCCTGGGACCCAGATACATGGGGGTGGGGTTTGTATATAGGGGCAGGGTTGTCTTGTTGCACTGAGCCCTACGCACTCCTCAGTTAGGGGTATTCTCTGTGCAGGGAAGGCACTGAGGCCATTGTATTAAAGGGTTAATGGGCTTCCTGAACAGAACTGCAGGGAGAACCCCACTGACCCATTGCGTTGGCCAGTGAGAAGTTTGGAGAGTCGCAGCCGCTTGTCTGTATTGGTGCCGCCTGTCACTCAGGTCTCTCAAGCGGCCTGTGCCAAGTCTTTCCTGCCCCCATTGTCCCCGGTGTTAGTGTGGCTGTGTGCGAGGGCTGAAATCTCTGTGTAAGCACTAACACCTTCCTGCTTGGCTTCTAATGGACCTTCCCTCTTGTCTCTCACTAGAATGCGTTTTTCCATCAGCACAGCGCCCCCACCAGCGACACCAATGCAAAGTATAACAGCCGCAGCGCCCAGATGTAACGGGAGAAGATCAGACAGCTGGCGAATGCTGCCATGTCTAAGCCCAGCACTGATGTGAGTGAGCGAGGGAGGCCATTGGGTAACAGTGCCCACATGTGACAGCCCGGTTCAGTTCCGTGCCTCCTAACTGAGGAGTGTTTTATTAGGTTTTGGTCCTCGCTTCGTGTGAGGAGGGAGTCGTTCAGTCTCCAGGGTGCTATGTTACTAGTAGATCTTCCTCGTCCTATTTCTACACCTATTGGGGCGGGGTCCGACCAGTTTTGAATTCCAATCCATGCTTTTGTTATTGATGTCGTGGTTTGTCGGTCTGTAAATTTCATATCTATTCTAGAGTGCATGGAGTGTCTAGGGGAGTAATAGGTAAATTCCTTAAACTCTGGGTTTTTTGCTCTCCATGTATCCACTAGTGCTAAATTATGGAAAAGGTCCCTAAACTTCTGTGCTGCTTTTACCTGTTTGGTTATCATTTTTTTCACTGTTCTGGCTATGTCTTGGATTGGATCCATTATGCAATTAAATATCCTGCTATAATACATTTCCCTCTCTTATATTCCAAGAGATTTTTGAGGGTATTGTAGCTGGTTGTCGTTAGGGACATATATATTGATCAGTGTGTATACCTGGTCACCTATATTGCATATCAACATCAGGTATCTGCCCATAGGGTCCGCATACATCTGGTGTATATGAAATGATACTTGGGAGCTTATTACACCTTTTGATTTGGTTTTGGAGTAAGCGTGGTAATTGTGGGGATAATTCCTGTTATAAAAGTTTGGGTGATTAGACTTTTTAAAATGGGTTTCTTGGTAAAATATCAGGTCAGCTTTGGCTCTAAAGCCTTATTTAGGGCGAGATTTTGCTTTTGTGGGGTATTTAATCCCCTGGCATTTATAGAGTATACATTAACCATCTCTGCATTTTGATGTATGCTTTACCCTTTGGGTTATTAACATTTTTGTCACAAATATTTTTCTCCCTTAGGACTTTGACCCGGTGAGTAAACATATAACATTTAACTGGTAACTGTAAAGAGTTTAATTTTCCCAGCTTCTGTTGCTGTATTTCAGGTAGGTAGTGTATTATCATTAGTCTATAGGTTAGTTACCTTCCTGTGGCACAGTGTTATTTTCCAGGTCTAGCAGCATGCGTTTTATATCTTCCGCTGGTGCCAGTCCTATCTCTCCCTCTGCAGTTTTTATGGTGCTGATTCTAAAATGGCGTCTTGCGACACGTGTTTGGAGGGTTGCGGCGTAAAAAATGCAGTTACCTGCTGTGATGCTTTTTTGTTGGGATTTTTAGGACCCATGTCTATTCAGCAGCGCTTTCTTGTCCCAGGTATGGTGTATGGGTTGGCTTTTTAGTGCTAATTATCGCTTTTTTAGCTCAGATTGTCGGAGCTCGCCGGAGTTACATACGTCAGGTTTGCTGGGTAGCTCCTCCCTCCCCAAGTGAGTGTGTATTTGATGTGCCCCCCCACCTCAGTCTCCATGGCGCTCTGTGTAATACAGATATTATTGTGTTCCTACAGATGCAGAGAGTGGGCCAAGGGAATTTCCCATCGGAGGGGGGACTGCATCAGCTCGTTAATGCAATCCTCAGTCTGATGGCCCAAATACCTGTCATTTTAATTCAACCATTGGGATAATATACTGTAGGTGGGAATATCGGGAGACCTCGCCAAACAAGGACCTCGGTCCCATGGTGCCTATGTCCGCTGTTGTAATTCGGTCATTCAGCCCGGTATCTCTCTCCTTAGGTGGGCATCTCGGGAAGATCCTCTCGTTTGGCAACCTCAACAAATGGCAGATCTTACCGTGAATGGCCACCTAAAGTCCAGGTATGTTCTTCTACAGATCTAATCTACTTCTTAGTGGGATCTTTTCCAGCTTTTACAGATATATACAGATATATTGTTCTCTTTATTGGTTTGATTCAGAATTCTGGGAATCTGGCCTGAAATTGGCCAGATATCGATCGGGCAGGTTAAAAAAATTTAGTTGGATCTGGGACCACATCCGCTCGTTGATGAGGTCCCCGAACCGACTTTGCCTATACCCGTCGTTATAATTTGATCGTTTGGCCCCAGGGCTAAACAACCGAATTAGCCTGGATTCTCCCGATATCCCCCACCCATGAACATGTATGGGCACCTTAAGTCTACAATGTCCCCCAAACCAAAGAAAAAAGTTATAAAAAGGAAATAAAAAGGTATATTGTTGCAGCTGTAAGGGGTAACCCCTGGGCTGTTGTGGGGGGGGTTAAAGGAGATTTCATTTAAGGCAGCCTGTGGGGTTTGAGCAGAGCCGGGCTGGGCTCATTGTCTGGGGTTGGAAGTTCTGAGCTATTCAAGTATTAAAGGTTATGACATGTTATGTACTGTTCAAAATAAAGCGGCTGCGGCCTTTCCCCACCAATGCTCTTGTGCCCTGTGTATTTATTATTTGCTGTATGCTTGCCTATTGCCTGCTACTAGCCCCATGTCTCAGCCACACGGCTCCATTGCTCCAACAGTGACAGACTGTAAAGGTTCCCTCTCCATATGCACATATAAATCCCCAACATCTTGTAAAGGGGAATTAAACCCCCAAAACAAATTTGTGTAGAAATGCTGTATTTCATGCACTGAACATAATGCAGCAGGCTAAAGTACCAGAACCTCTAACAGTAACGATCCGGTAACTCACCCGTGGGCACAGGGGGGTCAGTGCCAGCAGCCCAGAGTACGTGCCAGGAATCAGCAGAAAGAAGAATGGGGGGCTACTGGGGGCATCTTCAGGGGCACAGATCTTCTAAAGGGCCGTGGGGGCCTTGGGCTGGTACAGAACCCCAAAATGTAATTGCAGCATTTCTACCCAACTTCTTTTTTGAGCTTTATTTCTCTGTTAAAGGTCAATAAAAATGTATAATTCCACATATTAAATTACATATCTCTCACCCAAAGACATATATTAATGGCAACATAATTGTTTCCAAAACTCTGCTTTGCATTTAATGAGGCCGGCAGCAAGAGATCCATCCTTGGCAGTTAATCTGGGAGGGAACAGGCACAAAGTTTACAAGATAAAGCCCTAAGGCTACTGTCTCACCTGGGCATTGCCAGGAACTTTGTTTGAATCGGGTTTCAGATACTTCACTTGCAGAATGAAATAAGCCCGGCCTCGTATCTGCTGTTTCTCAATGTAAAGAGCTGGGATTCTCAGTAGCCAGTGTCTCCTGCCCTGCCCCCTAGGGTAAAATGGGGAGAAATGATGGCCCTAGGAGTAAAAGGGGAGAAATGATGGCCCTAGGAGTAAAAGGGGAGAAATGATGGCCCTAGTAGTGCCATTGCCCCAGTGATCCTGTCTACAGGCAATGTGTGGAAGCCAGGCTTCTGTTATTGTCTCTGCTTCCTGAGCCCCCCAGCACTGCCCCTCATGTCCAGTCATTTGGTGGCCCTCCTCCTGTACTTTCTTTATTTTAAAGGGCCACGGAGCAAGTCAGGGAAGGGGGCCTTACAAATTTACCAGCAGGTATATTGCCAGTAAATTTGTTATACTGGCACTGGACTAAGCTGGCGATTTGCTGGCCAAGCCAGCCAAATATTAGCTGGGTGGCAACCATAAGTGGGATCCCGGGAAAACACCTGGTGGGCCCAACCCCTTGTGGGCCCTGCCGGCCCAAGCCAGATCCTCACTTGCCGCTGCTGCTCCCCTGCTGCCCTCCCCTGATTAAAGGTAAGTTCATGGCTGGGGGCAAGGGGCTGGGGCATTGAGTGAGCGGGAGGTCAGGGGCCCTTGGGGTAGCAGGCCTCGCACACCCCAGTCCGACCTTATATTTGAATGATTTTGAGCAGTTGTGGAGATCCAAATTACAGAAAGACCCCTTTTCATGAAAACTCCAGGTCCCGATCATTCTGGATAACAGGTCCCATGCCTGTATTTCATTTTGTAATGATAGAAATAGTGGTCATGACTCTGACTATATAGTTGTAATATGCTGATTGAATTTTTTATTGAAAATGATGTATTTATATTGTGTATATTTATGTTTACATGTGCATGAAAGGATAGTAGACATTCTTGAATCTACCACTAGGGGCCACTGTTTCCCCTGATTTGGAAAGGCAAAACAACCATTAGACTGATCATGTTTCTGTTTGTGTACTGATCATGATTGTTGAAGTGACATTTACAGTTACATCTTTAAACAAAATGTCCTGTGATTATTTCATGATAGGGTTTGCATTCCCCTCGCAGTGCTAATGTACAAAATTAATTTGAACAAATCTCTGCTGTGAATCTTTGCGGAACAGTGCAATTTTGTATCTTTGTGTAGAACACGTACATTCTACTACGGGAATGGAACCTATTATCTAGAACGATCAGGACCTGGGGTTTTCCAGATAAGGGGTCTTTCTGTAATTTGTATCACCATACCTTAAATCTACTAAAAAATCATTTAAATATTTAATGAACCCAGTAGAATTGTTTTGCCTCCAATAAGGATGAATTAATTATATCTTAGTTGGGTGTGAGTAAAGCTACTGTTTTATAAGTTACAGAGAAAAAGGAAATATGTTAAAATATTCTAAATTAACTGATTAAATGGAATCTATGGGAGATAGCCTTCCCATAATTCAGGACATTCTGTATAACAGGTTTCTGGATAATGGATCCCATAGCGGTATATGGCTGCAGATATTAGCAGTTACTGAATTCCATCACCATGTAAAGCTTTGTTTCATAAACCCTGGGGCCAAGGAAGCAAGGCGTAGCTTGTAGCGTCAATTTATAGATGCTTGCCTGCCCTGCCCCCTCAGTGATGTCATAGGCGGGGCAGGTTCAGGTCTATAAAAAAATGCAAAGTCACAGGCCGGTTCAGGTGTGGGTGAAGAAGGGGTGGATTAGGGTCAACCCGCACATCACTATAGTGTAGGGATGTGAGCGTGATGGGGAGAGTGAACATTAGAGGTGCAGAGAGATGGCCCAGGGCTTGTGCCGCACAGTGATGCTACAGGCAGTGGCATGTTCAATGGAAAGGCACATTTTACTCACAATATTAACGGTTTGGGCTGCAGAAAAGGGGCAGACTTTGGGCACTTTTAGTTAATGGATAGCAGAGAAGACGCACCCAACAACAGCATATTTACATAAAAAAAGATCAGAGACTGATTCAGAAGAGCCTGCATGTGGCCAATATCATTTCATGTAGGGGGACAGTCTATCTAAGCTATCTGGCTCGGGTTATTGCCTTTGACCTCGACAAAATACCGGACAAGAGAGCATGAAGATAGAACAGTGACATATAGGGGTTGGGTTATGAAATTTGGGGGCATTGTGCCTAATGGAGGCAGGGCCATTACATTACAGTAGACATGGTTATTGGGGGGATTATTGTTTGGGTTTCACAATGCTGAAACCAAAACAGACATTTTGGGACTCAAACAGGCCCTAAATAAACCCAAACTGTATGGGTAAAAACTGATCAGTGGCACCCTGCTTGGTTCAGTGGCTGAAGTGCTCAGCCTGAAGATCGGTTGGGGTAAGAATTGGGGGAATGCCTATTGGCTGCCCTACATACAGCTGAGAGGCCAGCTTGAATGTTCATTAGGGTGAGAAATTAGGTTATCTAATACTAATTCTTAGAACTGTTACCATGTTATGAGCTAAGGGGGAGGGCCTCCATGCAGCATTGGACTGTGGCAGAAGTGACCCACCGGGGCTGCAACTTTAAGGGCCCCTCCAGACCCAGGTACCCCCTTCCACAAGCATGCATACACACTTGCCACATCTTCTTGCCTACTTACTCGGAATCTGTTATGGGGTGGCACAGGGGAGCGGACCTGGGTTGCCAGGAGCCTATCAGGGCAGAGACCCACCTGCCTATATTGTAACGCTACTTGCCCTTTAACCTACACTGCGGCTTGGAATGATAATGCAGAATCTCACTCTTCTCTCAGTAATTTAGAAAAATCCCGACTATACTGTGACACTCGCCTTCTGTACAGTGTGTGCGTTGTTATTGCCATTTAATTATTCAGACAAAACTGTTATTCAAACTGGCTGCAATTTAACCAATCTTCTTAAGAGCACTTAGGGGGAGATTTATCTTCAGTTATTTAATGAGGCTTTTGGAAGCTTTACTTGTCAGAATGTTTGTTTTTTTTTTATTTTGCTGAATTGTTCCCTTTAGATCTGGCTGGATTGGGTTTCCCACCTGCTGGTTCCAGCACACTGCAGAGGAAAGTCATTTTAATTGGCATTTCTTTATGTAATTCCATTGGCGGTGTGTGAAGCCTCCGCATTTGTCTGGGGCAGCCACAAGACATCTGTCGGCATCTGTCAGACTGGGAGGCTTTGGTTATGTTGGGCTATAAAATAGCAGATGGGAAAGTAAGCAAAGGCAGGTTAACCCAAACCATGGCAGTTGCAAAGGCAAGCAATTTAAGAAGCAACAGGTCTCATTTATGCCCACAAATGCAATGGGCAACTTGTGCTTTTCCCCGCAGTAAGTTGCGTTCAGGGTCGGAGTGGGCTGCCGGGACACAGTTAAAAAACCCAGCGGCCCAGACCCTTGCCAGTGCGCCCGTGGCCGACGATGTTCCCCTCATGATGCATTAAATTTACACTATCTAGTAGAATTAAGTCTAAAACAACTGGACTTTTCTGAGTTTTTCTTGAAAACGTTTCACCACTCATCCGAGTGGCTTCTTCAGTTCAAATGACTGGTAGGGAATTCCCCGGTATTTAAACTCTTGATGGTAGTAGAGTCACAGACATCCAATCACAATGGTTCCATTGAACTTGTTCAGTTAGGTGTTAGCTGAAACTGACAGGTGTAAGAAGGTATGATCCAATCACAATGGTACCAAGATTCTCATTGATGAAGGTGTTAATCCTTCAAAGTACATGACTGGAAGTGTGAACTGTTGTGAAACTGCCGGGGTAAGGATGTCAACGCGCCATTGAATGTTGGTGACAAGCGGTGTCTCAGGCCCCCTCCTCTGTTCAGGGATGGTTTTTCCAGGTTGGCATAAATGGCCTCTTTCACACCTCTTTCAAACCATCTGTCCTCTCGGTCCAAAATATGCACGTTACTGTCCTCAAAAGAGTGACCTTTTTCTTTGAGGTGTAGATAGACCGCTGAGTCTTGTCCTGAGGAGTTTGCCCGCCTATGTTGGGCCATTCTCTTACAGAGAGGTTGTTTTGTCTCCCCAATGTATAAGTCTGAGCACTCTTCACTACACTGGACAGCATAGACCACATTACTTTTCATGTGCTTGGGTGTTGGGTCTTTCGGGTGCACCAGCTTCTGTCTCAGGGTGTTGCTGGGTTTGAAAAACACAGGAATGCGATGTTTGTTGAAAATTCTCCTAAGTTTTTCTGATGTTCCAGCAACATATGGAATGACTATGTTGTTTCGCCTGCTGTGTTCCTCCCTTCTGTTTGTAGGTCTGGTCTTTCTGTTGGTCTTTTGATTTGGTTTTGATGCAACATAAAGGTAATGCTGACATTGACTAATTAAAATGGCTTCCTGGCAGGCAATTTAGCTATGGGGTGCCAATGAGAAAGAAAAGACAATTTTCCTGCCACTTGATAGTAGCAATGAGATGAGTACTGAGATTTACCATGAGTATCATGTATTGCACTACAATCACCTGGTATTAAGTAAATACAGATATGGGACCTGTTATCCAGAATGCTCAGGACCTGGGGTTTTCCGGATAAGGGATCCTTCCCTAATTTGGATCTCCATACCATAAGACTGCTAAAAATCATTTAAATATTGAATAAACCCAATATGATAGTTTTGCCTCCAATAAGGATTATTTCTTAGTCTTGTTATATCTTAGTTGGGATCAAGTACTGTTTTATTATTACAGAGAAAAGGGAATCATTTAACCATTAAATAAACCCAATAGGGCTGTTCTGCCCCCAATAAGGGGTAATTATATCTTAGTTGGGATCAAGTACAGGTACTGTTTTATTATTACAGAGAAAAGGGAATCATTTAACCATTAAATAAACCCAATAGGGCTGTTCTGCCCCCAATAAGGGGTAATTATATCTTAGTTGGGATCAAGTACAGGTACTGTTTTATTATTACAGAGAAAAGGGAATCATTTAACCATTAAATAAACCCAATAGGGCTGTTCTGCCCCCAATAAGGGGTAATTATATCTTAGTTGGGATCAAGTACAGGTACTGTTTTATTATTACAGAGAAAAGGGAATCATTTAACCATGAAATAAACCCAATAGGGCTGTTCTGCCCCCAATAAGGGGTAATTATATCTTAGTTGGGATCAAGTACAGGTACTGTTTTATTATTACAGAGAAAAAGGAAACCAGTTTTAAAAATTAGAATTCTATGGGAGTCTATGGGAGATGGCCTTTCTGTAATTTGGAACTTTCTGTGTAATGGGTTTCCATTAAGGGATAAGGGATTCTATACTGGTACCGCCCAACAATTTACTGCCCAAACGCAGCACAAATTAGTCCATGCCCCCAACCTGCCATGACTTCATGACTGACACACCCTTTTCGTGGCCTCCCGCCACTTCCTCAGAAGCATCAAAATCCTTAAACGGGAGGGGGATTATATACCCATGGCTTATAGTTAGTTAGTTAGTTACATAGTTAGTTACATAGGGTTGAAAAAAGACCAGTGTCCATCAAGTTCAACCCATCCAAGTAAACCCAGCACACCTACATAGTTACATAGTTACATAGGGTTGAAAAAAGACCATTGTCCATCAAGTTCAACCCATCCGAGTAAACCCAGCACACAACCTATACTTACCAATCTATACACTCACATACATAAACTATATATACAACCAGTAATACTAGCCAATAGCCTTGGATATTCTGCTTGTTCAAAAACTCATCCAGGCCCCTCTTAAAGGCATTAACAGAGTCTGCCATTACCACATCACTAGGAAGGGCATTCCCCAACCTCACTGCCCTCACCGTGAAAAACCCCCTACGCTGCTTCAAATGGAAGCTCCTTTCCTCTAATCTAAAGGGGTGACCTCTGGTGCGTTGATTGTTTTTATGGGAAAAAAGAACATCCCCCAACTGCCTATAATCCCCTCTAATGTACTTGTACAGAGTAATCATGTCCCCTCGCAAGCGCCTCTTTTCCAGAGAAAACAACCCCAACCTCGACAGTCTCACCTCATAGTTTAACCCTTCCATCCCCTTTACCAGTTTAGTTGCACGTCTCTGCACTCTCTCCAGCTCATTAATATCCTTCTTAAGGACTGGAGCCCAAAACTGCACTGCATACTCAAGGTGAGGCCTTACCAGGGACCTATAAAGTGGCAAAATTATGTTCTCATCCCTTGAGTCAATGCCCTTTTTTATACAAGACAGCACTTTATAACCCCAATTAGGCAAGAAAAACCAGTTAACCCTTACCACCCCACAAAATAGCAAAAATACGTAATACAATAATTAGAATAAGAACAATATACAATTTATAAAAAATACTTAGACTTATAGTACCACGGAACCAGAAAAATAAGTAAATCCAGAGAACTATTATATTTTCCATTCTTTTTCCTAGTAGAAACAGGACAATTCCCATTCCCTATTCATACCACCCTTAGTATCTAGAGAATTTAAGTTAAAAATCCAAAAGGCTTCTCTTTTTAGTAATCTCCTTTCCTAACTTGAAAGATTATCTGGAAGGAGAAACTAGATTTCCCATCATGCTTCTCTATAATATGTTTTGCTACTGCCGACCTTAAATCACCCCTTTCCAGAGCTCGTGTGGCGACATTACGTTGCGTTTTCCCCACATATTGGGAGCCACAGGTACAAGTTATCAGATAAACCACTTGTGTGGATAGACAGTTAAAATACTGTTTAATAGCAAACTCTTTCCCTGTCTGGGTGCTAATAAAGACCTTAAGGCCCCCATACATGGGCCGATAGAAGCTGCCGATATGGGTCCCTTGGACCGACTCGGCAGCTAATCGGCCCGTGTATGGGAAGAAACGAGCGGCCTGGCCGACCGATATCTGGCCTGAAATTGGCCAGATATCGATCGGCCAGGTTAGAAAATCCAGTCGGATCGGGGACCGCATCGGCTCGTTGATGCGGTCCCCGAACCGACTGCCCCATGGCCGCAAATGTAATCCGATCGTTTGGCCCCAGGGCCAAATGATCGGATTATTTTTTTTTAAAGCAACTTGCTACCCGATATCGCCCACCCGTAGGTGGGGATATCGGGTAAAGATCCGCTCGCTTGGCGACATCGCCAAGTGAGCGGATCTTATAGTGTATGGGGACCTTTAGAAACTTTCAAATATTGACATGCCTTACACCTATTCCTCCCACAGCAATAATTCCCTAAGGTTTTTAACCAAGGAGTGATCTCCTTCCGTGATGTGTACAGACTCGGGGAGAGCCAAGATGCTACATCCCTCCCCTTTCTATATATAAAGGATGGTTTCTTATCTAACACCTGGGCTAGAATGGGATCCTGTAAAAGGACTCTCCAGTATTTATTAACACTTTTTCGAATGTGGTGGGCATCTTTATTGTACACCATAGAGAAATGTGTCTTAGGGTGGCCATACACGCACCGATAATATCGTACGAAACCTCGTTTCGTACGATATTCGGTGCGTGTATGGTATGTCGGCGAGTCGACCGATATCGCAGGAAGCTGCTGATATCGGCCGACTCGCCGATTGGACCAGTTTGAAAATTTTGATTGGGCGCCATAGAAGGCGCCTGACCAAAATCTCCCTTCAGCGCTGAATCGGCAGAAGGAGGTAGAAATCCTATTGTTTCTACCTCCTAACCTGCCGATTCAGCCCTGAACGGTGTGTGGCGGATCTGACGATGTTTCGTGCGACCGATCGCCACGTGTATGGCCAGCTTTAGACTCATTCTTGACTTGCAACGATCGACTATCTGCACATTTAGATTTAAGAAGGTCACTTCTATTACTATTCACTGCCCTATCATAGGCCATCTTAATAACTTCAGAAGTATATCCCCTTTCCAGGAAACGGTCCCATAAATCCATAGCCTGCTGCTGGAAGGCGTCCCAAGTCGATCAAATCCGGCGCAACCTGAGGAACTGCCCGACTGGGATACCTCTCAAGCAGCTGGCTGGGTGCGCACTCCTAGAATGGAGCAAAGTGTTACGTGTAATCGGTTTTCTAAATAGATCACAGTGTATTTTTCCATCATAAACTGAGAAGTTAATATCTAAAAAAGAAATAGTGTCTATGTGTATCTCGTAAGTAAAAGAAATACCCATTACCTGGTCATTACAATATTTCACAAACCTCTGAAAAGTAATTTCATCCCCATCCCAAACACCAATGCAATCATCGATATAACAAAAAAAAGAAATAACCTGTGCCTGAAAAGGATTACCATCTCCAAAGACGTGGAGCCTTTCAAACTAACCCATGAAGAGGTTGGCATAAGTAAGTGCAAAGGAGGCACCCATTGCGGCTCCACGCCTCTGGAGATAGAACTTACTATCAAATAAAAAATAATTCGATTTGAACAAAAAATCTACAGAATCCAGCACTTCAGAGGATTGTACCTTGGGAAACACTAATTCCCTGTCCAACCAATAACGAACAGCTTCAGAACCCAAAGCATGATCTATAGAAGAATAAAGGGATATTACATCCAGCGAAAACCAACGATAAGTTGACGTCCACTTCAAACCCTGTATTGATGCACATAGTCGTATCTTTAAGATAAGATGGGAACGCTTCAACAAGAGGGCGGAGAAGTCTATCTATATAACAGGATAGGTTTTCACCCAATGACCCTATACTTGCCACTATCGGACGCCCCTTTACATTTTCAAGTGATTTACCGTATATACTCGAGTATAAGCCGAGTTTTTCAGCACTAAAAATGTGCTGAAAAAGTAAACCTCGGCTTATACTCGCGCTTATACTCGAATATAGCTACCAAAAAGAAGATAACCCTGCACAATAGTTTTCAGGGTGCACAGTGTGTGGTACAGAATCAAGATAAGTTCATAAAGAAAAAGACACACCAGGAAAACCTTTTTGGCACACCTATATTCTAGAAGTTAAAAAACTACTTTATTTAATCACTTAAAATCCCTATTTACATTAAGAACAAAGAAAAAGGTAGGAAAAGATAAAATTCTCAGATCTCTTCTTTTTCACTGGGCTGACACTTTGTATTGTATCTGCTGTTGCAAATTGCAATTCGTTACAGTTATCTGCCCATGAGAGGAACTCAGAGGATCATATTACATAGTTGCTAAATTGTTTCCTTTATCGCAAACTATGTGCCTAAGTAGGCCATACTTAGCAATAATAGGATGCAACGCTGTTATCCGAGGTGAGTATGTGCCTAGGTAAGCAGTATATATCTAACCTCTTCAGCAATAATAGGATGCAGCGTTGCTATCCGAGGTGACTATATGCCAAAGTAAGCAATGTATTTAACCCACTTCACAATGATAGGATGCAGCGTTGCTATCCAAGGTAAGTGTATGCCTAGGTAGGTAATATATGTTTAACCTACTTAGCGATAATAGGATGCACCGTTGCTATCTAAGGTAAGTATATGACGTTTGCTTATCAATAAAGATTTTTTGAGATAACTACTGTCGATCTCTCATTTCATTCTGTGACCCATTCGTTATATAATACCGATACGATCGTTAATTGTGAGTAGTAGGATTAACTCACAAAAAGCAATATCTTCGGGCTCTTTTTCAACATGCCCGTTTATTGCAATCACAGATTCCTAAGTACCTCATTTCAAAGTCTGGTTTAACTCCAGGGCCTACTATTTTCTTTTATGCCCTGCAGTTATAGGCAGGAAGGGGAAGGAGAGGGGAACGGAGGACGGGACCCAAAACGCCCGAAACACACTTATGAGTTATTGAGATTTAGCAACATATAACTAACAAAGTGAGCTTTTACACCTTTCATCCATTGGTTTACAGGATTATTTAAAGAGCAGGGCTAACCGTGCCTCCAATATAATCCCCAAGTAATTAATTATCCTTTTTTGGCCCAATACTTGGGGCAACTCTGAGTGAGTGTACGCGTAATTCCCACAGAGAGAGCAGGGGTACCGCAATATTAGCGTTATCAAATATTGCCGATCACAACTGACCGGTTTTCAGCGATCTTCATTGGTGGTTTGCGGCGATCCTATACAAAGGGTAACTCATTGATCCCCACCCTGCTGTAGCTTCTAAACTGCTCGCTAGCTGTGCCAGTTGCACAGTCTTGTGTTATTTAGCTAAATCTCACTGCATAGATTCAAATCCCCACGGGTCATGGGTCCCTCCTCCCCTTACTACTAGTAACCGGAGCCAGACAACGTCTTCCGGACCCGTTACTCCCCCACAATCGCCAACCACAACACCACTTTTTTGGTTCCTTCCCATATACTATGGATTTAACAATCAGACAGATACAAGCCCTACCCGCGGTGCCTACTACTCAGTATTATACCTCGGCACCGGGGTTGTTATAGAGATCTATATGAACCTCATACTCGAATATATACGGTATTTGGATTTACTGTTGAACTGTGATCGGTGCGCGCCCCCGCCCCCTGCCGATGACGTAACGCGCACACTGTCACGTTAGAGCGACATCATACGCGGGACATCGGTAAGGTGCCGAGCATCGCCAGCATCGGCTTCAAGTGCACAGTCGGGCATCAGATGGCGGCGGCATCAGCGCGACGCTTCACGGGGTAGGGGATAACAGACATATAACGGAGGCATATACCTACATACTTAAAGAACAGGTTCATCATGTTTTCCATGTGTAGTCTTCATACTGGCCAACACGCAACAGGTCACCTGTACAGTATACCTAAGTCACATATGCCCCTTTGTGTTTACAGGGTTTTAATTGCTTTCTATAATTTAAAAAATGTTTTGAATGGTTTTATGGCCTTTTTACAGATATTGCCAGAATTTCCAGTTCACACAATAGTGTGGTTCACTAAGGCCATACACAGGCTGAGGCATATATCTTATGAACAGGTTGGAGTGGCACAGAAAGCAGTGGGTGTGTGGCACAGCGGCCTTTGAGGTGGTAGACCCAGGCTGGAGATTGTGTACGAGGATGCTGCCAAGCACTTTCTTACACAACCCAAAGCCTGCTGTGAAATTACATGTACACTTCATTATCATCAGATTATGGGCACTGCTCAGCCTGTACTGTCTCTGCACAGTGAAGGTTTGCCAAACAAAGGGAGCAAAGGTCACAGTGCCAAGTGATCAAGTAAATTTTTAAGGAATACTGTCATGATTTTTATGATATACTTTTAGTTCTAAATTACACTGTTTACATAGCAAATAAAATTGTGTTCTTGAACCAACAAATGTATTTTTTTGGTTGTAATATTGGTGCGTAGGCGCCATATCAGTGCATTGTGTCTGAGTCTGAGCTTTCAGCCAGCGCTACACATTAGAACTGCTTTCAGCTAACCTATTGTTTCTCCTACTCCCATGTAACTGGAGGAGTCCCAAGCCGGACTTGGATTTCTTACTATTGCATGCTATTCTCATATATACTGGGAGCTGCTATCTTGCTCCCTTCCCATTGTTCTGCTGATCGGCTGCTGGGAGGGGGGTGATATCACTTCAACTTCCAGTAGCGGCTGCATTTCCCTCGGCTTATACTCGAGTCAATACGTTTTTCCAGTTTTCTTAGGTAAAATTAGGTACCTCGGCTTATATTCGGATCGGCTTATACTCGAGTATATACGGTATGAACTTTCGGCAATATAAAAAAAAATTGGGATCACAGGATTATCACATCTCAGGGCTTCCATTTCTTTACTGGTTAGAACCCCATTAAGGAACCCATTATACAAAAATCATTAAGTGTATTATTAAAGCCCTCTGTAGGGTCATTTTTTAAAAGCACATAAGTTTCCTTGTCATTCAATTGTCTTAATATCTCTGTTTCATAGAATGAGGCATCAAAAACTACTACTGAGCCTCCCTTATCCGCCCTCTTGATTACAATAGTCCTATCTTGACTCAAAGCTTTTAGTGCTTTCGTCTCTCCCATGGTGGCGCAGCGCTCTGGTAATAACATACCCCGGGCCAGTGTGACTTTTATGGTAAATGAGCCCAGAGTCCACTGAGCATGTGCGGTGCCACTGACACACAAAAGACGGCCTAACAAGATCCAATATGGGGGGCTGCCGGGGGTAACTGTGCAGGCCTGGATCATTACTGCTATAGGGCTGCTGCCCCTCTGGGCTGGTACAGTAAGTACAGTATATAAAATACAGCATTTCTGGCATTTTAGGTTTTAGTTCTCCTTTAACTGTATGCACATGTGTTGAGTAGAGCGTGGCCACAAGGCATCTGCCTTAAAGTATGTACCAGGCTCCGTTATGCACTCCCAGCAGCTTCTAATTTGCCCATCAGAATGATGGGTAGGGGTGATGCCTACATGCCCCCCCCAGCCCCTAAACAAGAATTCCCATACAGAACTGAGCCCCTATGATCATAATTCCCAAACATAGATAATAACAGCGTCCTGCGTTTAAAGGGGATTTTCAACATTAAGCAAAGGGTTCCCCTACTAAAGTTACCCCACCCCAAATGGGTGCTGAACTGTACCTACTGAAACTCAACAAACCAATCACCTGTGTAAATTCAGCTATTTTTATGCATAAGGTGCAGAAAGCAGTGCTGGGGGGGCTAAATAGTGTTATATACACACACTACATAACAAGGGGTGAGGGAAGGTGATAGAAAGCTATTTGCCCCCAATTCCTTTCCAAAAAATGTATTTGTATAGGAATCAATAATCAGCTGCAATACTCTCACTGGCCACTGGGTGGCAGAGCTGTATAACAAATAAAGTGAATCATCCTTTCCTCACTGTTTAGGCTATGAGCAAAGCTAAAGGCAATGTAAACCTAAAATAAAGGATTTTTGAGGAATGCAAGTAAATCTCATTTATTGGAAGAATACCGCTAAAGTCGGAAGCTCATTGGCCTATGCATGGTGCCTGCCCAAACGCCAATGTGCCCCTCCCCCACCAGGGCTCCATCGGCCCCCCCTTATGACCCAGTCGGCAGCCTGGGAGCCAAATAATCAGATCATCCCAGTTTGACTCAGAGATTGCGGCTTATGCCCAGCATTAGACCGGCCCAGTTTAAAGGGCAATGGAGTCCTGTTGGTACCGGCAAGTCAGTGGGCCTTAGTGTATAATGGGCCGGGGGTGGGTTCCTTGGTGCCCCAGTCCCATGGCCAATAACATAACTGATATATTATCGCCATTAAAGGGGCGGTTTACCTTTAATCTAACGTTTAGCATGTTATACAATGACCTATTCCTAGCAACTTTTCAATTGGTCTTCATTATTTATTTGTTATAGTTTTTGAATTATTTCCTTTCTTCCAACTCTTTGCAGGTTTAAATGGGGGTCAGTGACCCTGGCAGCCAAACCCTATTGCTCTGTGAGGCTCCAGTTTTATTGTTATTGTTACTTTTTGTAACTTTCATATCTATTCAGCCCCTCTCCTATTCATATACCAGTCTCCATCCAAACCACTCCCTGGTTGCTAGGGACCCTAGCAACCAAATAGCTGCTGAAACTCCAGGCTGCTGAACTGAAAATAAAATAACTAAAAAAAACTATAACTATTAAAAAAAAGAAGAGCAATTGCAAATTGTCTTAGATTGTTTTTATACTGAGTTATGAGCCCCCTGAGTACAGTCGGGGCCAAGAAGCCGATGGAATCGCACAAATATCCATTACTTCTTCCCTTGTTCCTGCGGTGAAATGTTTGTATTGGGCCGGACACTCGCACTCAGACAAATGGCCGCGCGGATACATCCAGCCTGTGTGACTTGCACTATTGCGTATATAAATGTATTAAATATCTTACTGAGCCCCCCAAAGCTTTCCCAATCCCAGGGAACATGAGTGATGGGGAGGCTGATGCTGCCACTGGGGGGCGCCCAGCTGGGAAAGGATCTTACTCAATTCATATCTGTACTTGTCAGAGGGAGAAATTAAAGGCAAAATTAAACTGTTTGTTCCCTTTTATGGGCAAAATACAAAGAGAAAATAAATGGGGGGAAATGTAACGCAGAGTCTCCTTAGGTGGGTAGTTGGTTGGTGAGTAGGTGGGTATGTAGGTTGGTGGGTAGGTTGGTTGGTGAGTAGGTGGATATGTAGGTTGGTTGGTAGGTGGGTGGGTAGGTAAGTAGTTAGGTAGGTGGGTACGTAGGTTTGTAGGTAAGTTGTGGGCAGGTTTATGGGTAGGTAGGTGGGTATGTAGGTTGGTGGGTAGGTAGGTAGGTTTGTAGGTGGGTGGGTACATAGGTTGGTGGGTAGGTAGGTGGATAGGTTGGTGGGTAGGTAGGTTGGTAGGTAAGTTGTGGGTGAGTCCAATAAAGAGTCTAATAAAGATAATGGTTCCCTCTCATCCCATTGGCTGTGGGCACTCACGCAGTCGAAGCCCACGATGATCCTAATTAGATTGCTAATTACTCTCTCTCTATGGAAGTGATTAATGTGCAACAGGAGAGATCTGGCAGCTGCCAACGCCGGTAACGAGGGGGGATAATGGAGTATTGGCATCTCATGTGAGTCCGGTGCCGCTAATTATTCCCCCCCCCTTTCCTAAATCAGAAGCCGACCCAGAACAGAGCGACAGTTGCATCACCGGCAGCGACAGTTGCATCACCGGCAGCGACAGTTGCTGTTTTGTGGCTCTGGGATGTCAAAGCTGCAACCCCCCCGGCTGCTGATTAAGGAGAAGGAAACGCTAAAATATTTGGTTGGTGCCAAGGGTACTTACCCACCAACCTACCTAACCTCCCATCTACCAACCAACCTACCCATCCACCCACCTCACTCTCAACTGGGGGCAACTTTGAAAGCCTGGATCATTACTGCTATAGGGCTGCTGCCCCTCTGGGCTGGTACAGTAAGTACAGTATATAAAATACAGCATTTCTAGCATTTTAGGTTTAGTTCTCCTTTAACTGTATGTGCATTTGTTGAGAAGAGTGTGGCCACAAGGCATCTGCCTTACAGTAAGTACCAGGCTCCGTTATGCACCCCCAGCAGCCTCTAATTTGCCCGTCTGAATGATGGGTAGGGGTGCTGCCTACATGCCCCCCCCCAGCCCCCAAACAAGAATTCCCATACAGAACTGAGCCCCTATGATCCTAATTCCCAAACATAAATAATAACAGTGTCCTGCATTTAAAGGGGAAATTCAACCTTAAGTGATGGGTTCCCCTACTAAAGTTACCCCACCCCAAATGGGTGCTGAACTGTACCTACTGAAACTCAGTACACCAATAAACTGTGTAAATTCGGTTGTGGCTATTTTTATGCATAAGGTGCAGAAAGCAGTGCTGGGGGGGGTAAATAGTGTTATATACACACACAAAGTTGGAAGAGATTGCGGCTTATGCCCAGCTTTAGACCGGCCCAGTTTAAAGGGCAATGGAGTCCTGTTGGTACCGGCAAGTCAGTGGGCCTTAGTGTATAATGGGCCGGGGGTGGGTTCCTTGGTGCCCCAGTCCCATGGCCAATAACACAACTGATATTGCCAAGGGGCGGTTTACCTTTAAGTTAACTGTTAGTATGTTATAGAATGACCTATTTCTAGCAACTTTTCAATTGGTCTTCATTATTTATTTGTTATAGTTTTTTAATTACTTCCTTTCTTCCAACTCCTTGCAGCTTTCAAATGGGGGTCAGTGACCCCGGCAGCCAAACCCTATTGCTCTGTGAGGCTCCAGTTTTATTGTGTTGGGTTGGGAACCCCCAAATACTGTTCCACTTCCACTGATTCTTCTTCTTAGCGCCCCCCATTATCTAAACGCTACTCCTCCTATAGTTTTAGGGGTACAACACCCAGACTCCCCGCACTTCTTCGCCCTATAGTGGAGCAGGTTGTTTGTGTGTTTCTAAGGGATCCCGCCCTCTTTTTGTGGCGCCGCTTCGAAACCCCCAATTTTCCCATTGGCTTTGACAGGGAAGATTTTCCAACTGCTGCCACTCTTACAGCTTTGAAGCTACACCCCCCAAACTCAATTAACATAATCATGGGGGCACCCCGAATGAAACAGTGACTTTGTTTGATGACCCCAAAGTGGGAGGGGCCAACAACAGCCAATAAAATTTCATCCATTGACTTTAATGGGGAAATTGAAACTGCTGCCAATCTTACAGCTTTGAGGCTTCACCCCCCAAACTTGAATCACATAGTCATGGGGTTCAGCCTGAATGAAAATATGAGGATTGTTGGATGCCCAAAAGTGGGTGGAGCTGTGAACAGCCAATCGGATTTTACCTATTGATTTGGGGGAAATCCAACCTGCTGCCATTCTCACAGTATTAACCCCAGGGTCCCCAAACGTTTCACAGTTGGTCACTAGGGGACTGTAGTTTTAGTTTTGAAAAGTGGGCGGAGCCACCAACAGCCAATCAAATTTCACCCATTGAATTTTATTGGTTTAAAGGAACAGTAACACCAAAAAATGAAAGTGTATAAAAGTAACTAAAATATAATGTGCTGCTGCCCTGCACTGGTAAAAGCTGTGTGTTTACTTCAGAAAGTCTACTATAATTTATATAAATAAGCTGCTATGTAGCCATGGGGCAGCCATTCAAAGGAGAAAAGGCACAGGCACATAGCAGATAACAGATAAAACACTATTGTATTCTACAGAACTTATCTGTTATCTGCTATGTAACCTGCGCCTTTTCTCCTTTTTTCCAGCTTGAATGGCTGCCCCCGGGGCTACACAGCAGCTTATTATATAAATTATAGTAGTGTTAACTGTAGCAAACACACCAGTTTTACCAGTGCAGGGCAACAGTGCATTATATTTTTATTACTTTAAAGCTCTTTCATTTTTTTGGTGTTACTGTTCCTTTAATGCCAGGGTTCCAAGCTTTGCACAGCTTGTCACTGGGTGACTATGTCCCAAGTTTAGCAAAGTGGGCAGAGCCAACAACAGCCAATCAGATTGCACCTATAGACTTTCATGGACCAAATATTTTTTACTCACAATTCAGTTAATTAAAAGGTGAATTACCCCTTTAACACTATGCAGGTGTAACAGCACGTACAGTATGTCTGTCTGTCCATCTATCTATGGTTCCTGATAGAACTGACCATAGTGTATGTGAATGTGTCAGCACTATATAAATATAGGCTAATAATAGAATGGATATTTAAACACTTATAAAATTACATTTTAAAAATGCACATTTTCTTCTAGACAAGGGCTTATAAAGTATCTCTTCAATAGAAAGTACATATGGATAAATACACAAGTATAAATGTTTTCTATATCTAAAGGGGATAAATTCCCACATCATGATGTGTACAGATAATTATGTTTGAACATGTATAGGATCCGTTATCTGGAAACCCATTATCCAGAAAGTTCCAAATTACGGAAAGGCCATTACCCATAGGCTCCATTATAAGCAAATAATTCTAATTCTAAAAATGAGTTCCTCTTAATCGGTTAATAAAAAACAGTACAGGTATAGGACCCATTATCCAGAATGCTCGGGACCAAGGGTATTCCGGATAAGGGGTCTTTCCGTAATTTGGATCTCAACACCTTAAAACATTAATTAAACCCAATAGGATTGTTTTGCATCCAATAAGGATTATTTATATCTTAGTTGGGATCAATTCCAAGGTACTGTTTTATTACTACAGAGAAAAAGGAAATCAGTTTTACAATTCTGAATTATTTGATTATAATGGAGTCTATAGGAGACGGGCTTTCCGTAATTCGGAGCTTTCTGGATAACGGGTTTCCGGATAAGGGGTCCGATACCTGTACCTGATCCCAACTAAGATATAATTACCCCTTATTGGGGGCAGAACAGTCCTATTGGGTTTATTTAATGGTTAAATGATTCCCTCTTCTCTGTAATAATAAAACAGTACCTGTACTTGATCCCAACTAAGATATAATTACCCCTTATTGGGGGCAGAACAGCCCTATTGGGTTTATTTCATGGTTAAATGATTCCCTTTTCTCTGTAATAATAAAACAGTACCTGTACTTGATCCCAACTAAGATATAATTACCCCTTATTGGGGGCAGAACAGTCCTATTGGGTTTATTTCATGGTTAAATGATTCCCTTTTCTCTGTAATAATAAAACAGTACCTGTACTTGATCCCAACTAAGATATAATTACCCCTTATTGGGGCAGAACAGCCCTATTGGGTTTATTTAATGGTTAAATGATTCCCTTTTCTCTGTAATAATAAAACAGTACCTGTACTTGATCCCAACTAAGATATAATTACCCCTTATTGGGGCAGAACAGCCCTATTGGGTTTATTTAATGGTTAAATGATTCCCTTTTCTCTGTAATAATAAAACAGTACCTGTACTTGATCCCAACTAAGATATAATTACCCCTTATTGGGGGCAGAACAGCCCTATTGGGTTTATTTAATGGTTAAATGATTCCCTTTTCTCTGTAATAATAAAACAGTACCTGTACTTGATCCCAACTAAGATATAATTAATCCTTACTAGACGTAAAACAAGTTTAATTAAGTTTAAATTATTTTTTAGCAGACCTAGGGTATGGAGATCCGAATTATGGAAATATCCCTTATCCAGAAAACCCCCAGGTCCCGAGCATTCTGTATAACAGGCCCCATACCTGTATATCCAAATAGGGAAACTTACATGAACGTGATTTTTCCTTACATATCTCTTTAGAAGGGAACTTTTTACAAGTTTTGTCTTCTAGGTTATCCCTAATGCTGCTCTCACAATACAAAGTCACAACTTTTTCCCCACAACTCTTTATCGGTTTGAGACATTTTTGTGTCTGACCCAAAAAAGCCGGTTAGTAAATGCCCCCCATAGTTTCTCGGTTTTATCAGCAAAGCAAAACTCCAGTTCCCCCTCCCTGTTCCCCCAACCTTTCCCTGTCTCTCTAATAAGCAAACAGAGCCGCTCAATGTCACACAACAATGGAACGTTTATTGTATAAATGTGTCTCTTTACAAAAAGAGAAAAGATTTAATATTGTTGTCAGTCTTCTGTTTGAAGAGCGACTTCTATTTGATTTAGCATCAGATGCACTTACAAATGCTTGCAAGTGTTTTCTGAATTCCATATTTCTTTCCTTTGCTGCAGAAGAGGCTAGCCATCGGGGACCAGATGTTATTGTGATGTTATTGTGGGGCCCGAGGATGACAAATGGGCCCCTGTGCCCCTACCCCACCCCCCAATGGCTGCCTTGTAGCAGAATTAAGTGTAAAACAACTGTACTTTTCCGAGTGTATCTTGGAAACGTTTTCCCAACTCATCCGGGCGGCTTCTTCAGTTCAGATGGCAGGTAGGGAATTCCCCGGCACTTAAACCCTTGAGGGTAGAACAGTCACAGACATCCAATCGCAATGGTCCCATTAAACGTATTCAGTTAGGGGTTGGCTGAAACTGACAGGGGTAAGAAGGTAAGATCCAATCACAGTGGTACCATGATTCCCATTGATGCGGATCTTATTCCTTCAAAGTACGACTGGAACAGAACAGTCACAGATGTCCAATCACAACGATTCTATTGAGCTTATTCAGTTAGGTGTGTGTTGGCCTGGTCTCTTTGCTTGTCTTTATTGATGAGCCAATGGCTGTGAATCCATGCCTGCCGAAAAAACTTGCTCATCGCTACCTTTCTCTAGAGATGTAGCGAACTGTTCGCCAGAGAACTAATTCGCACGAAAATCGGGTGTTCGCAAGTTCGCGAACTTTTAGCGATGTTCGCAATTTTGGGTTCGCCTTAGCTGGAGCCACATTTTGACCTGTCACCCCAGAGCCAGCAGATACATGGCAGCCAATCAGGCAGCTTTGCAATAAAATCACCTGAGTGATGTTTATCCACCAGCAATAATATATTCCGTATCCACTACTGCGGCGTTTTGTCTTTGCGTGTGAACCGGCTGTAACCTTTACACGACTTGATTGGCATGTAGACGCCGGACGTTTTAAAGCAGTTTATTACACAAGTTTAGAAATGTAGTGTGATTTCTGCCCTTTACAGCACAAAACGCAATGCTGTGTCAACAACATATTTTTCAGATAAATTTTTGCCCTTGATCCCCCTCCTGCATGCTAGAGATGTAGCGAACTGTTCGCCGGCGAACTAATTCGCGCGAACATCGGGTGTTCGCGTAAATTCGCGGTTTTTTTTGGCTTTATTTTTTGGCGTTTTTTTTACAAAGTATTTTTCAGAGAAGTTTTTGCCCTGCATGCCACTGTCCAGGTCGTGGCACCCTTTAAACAACTTTAAAATCAGTTTTCTGGCCAGAAATGGCTTTTCTAGATTTTAAAGTTCGCCTTCCCATTGAAGTCTATGGGGTTCGCAAAGTTCGCGAATATTCGCGAGTTTTGGCGAAAGTCCGCGAACGGGTTCGCGAACATTTTCGGCGATGTTCGCTACATCACTACTGCATGCCACTGTCCAGGTCGTGGCACCCTTTAAACAACTTTAAAATCGGTTTTCTGGCCAGAAATGGCTTTTCTAATTTTTAAAGTTCGCCTTCTCATTGAAGTCTATGGGGTTCACAAAGTTCGCACTTTTTGGCGGAAGTTCGCAAACGGGTTCGCGAACTTTTTTTTGTGAGGTTCGCGAACTTTTTTTGTGAGGTTCGCTACCTGTCTCTCATTTAGTTTTTATAAAGGCCCAGTCCGGGGACCCACAAGTTCTCAGAGCTCCTATTAGAGGTTTGTATTCCTTCTCTTCAGCCTCTGCATTGGGTGCCACAGTATCAGCCCAATGGTATAAAGTCCAAATAATGCCAAGTTTATGTTCCAAAGGGCGGTGGGAATGAAACAGCAAGTACTGATCTTTCAGTTCCCTTGAAGGTGCCCAGGGCTTTCTTTTCCACTTCTTCCATGTAACAGTTCACTACTGTTTTTGTCCATAGAAAACTTCCTTGTGCTTGAAGTAGGTGGTATTGAGACACAGGCCCAGTAAGGAACAAACTTGTTCTGGATTCAGCTTTGTTCTGCTGTGGAGGGTGGTGTCTTGTTTCAGCCGTTTCCTCACTCTGTCATCAACATACAATGGCGCTTTGACACCCTTACCCTGGCGGTTTCACAGCAGTTTACACTTCCAGGCATGTACTTTGAAGGATTAACACCCTCATCAATAAGAATCATGGTACCACTGTCACTGGATCTCACCTTCTTACCCCTGTCAGTTTCAGCCAACCCCTAATTAAACACGTTCAATAGAACCACTGTGATTGGATGTCTGTGAGTGTACTACCCTCAAGGGTTCAAGTGCCGGGGAATTCCCTACCTGCCATCTGAACTGAAGAAGCCGCTCGGATGAGTAGGGGAAACGTTTCCAAGAAGAACTCAGAAAAGTCCAGTTGCCTCAGACCTAATTCTACTAGATACAGCAGGTGTTACAGCTCAGATGTTTTTGCTCCACCTGAGGAAGAGAAAAGGATTTATCATATGAATTCAGTGTATTAGGTAAAATGTTAAAATAAATATATAAAGGACAAGGAATGGTTAATTCATTGTTGGGGTACCATTATCTTAGGTAAAATTTTAGTCGGGTTCTCACATATATGGGGAATTTATAAATAGTTCGAGTTCGATTTTTTTTCACGATTAAAGATTTTTTTGCGCTCGAAAAACCTCAAATTCGAATTATGATTCGAAAACTCAAATGTCTGTTATTTAAGTGCAAAAAACCTGAAAACTCCAATGTAAAACTTCACCATCTAAATGCGTGTGAGTTTATATAGAAGTAAATGGGAGTTGCCCTGGGCAAAGTTTTTCACAAATTAGTAAATTCGAGGTATTCAAGTTTTTTTTTTATCTAAAAGAGTTTTCCTTATTAATAAATAAAAAGAGCATTTGATATGTGACTTTATTAAATGTAGAAGAACAAATTCACCAACAAATGAGCCAATAATATATATAATGGGTACAATAAAGTAGGTAATATTATCCCTACCTCAGGAGGCTGATGTTATTGCCGCTGCTCTCTGGGTCTGGTTAAAAGACAATTGAGTACAGACAGCGCCTCGAGCTGAACTCTGAGGGGGCTTCCTCCTCGCTCAGTTCTTCTTCCTGGTTATAAAAGAGAGAAGACCAAAAATGAATATTTCACAGGGCAAATGAATGCAAAGTTTGTAGAAGGTTTCTTTTTCTGCTTACACTGTCACTGCTCTCCTCCGATGATGTTGGCTGTTGAAAAGACAGGAAAAGGGGATTAAAAATAAAGTCAGTTACAATCTTTAGACTACAGTCTGCGTGTTACAATCTAACACAACGTATAAAACTATTCCCATTAATTCAGCCCCACAGAACTACATTAACTCAGTTCCCTAGAGAAGATACTAAAATGAATGTTCTCTAGGGCGATCTGATGCCGGGATGGAAATTGTAATATAATTGTCTTTGCTGCTTACCCCAAAGAGTTTGATGGGCTTGAAAGGAGGCATGCCCCTTCGATTCTCCTGGTTAAGATAAGAAAACCCAGATCAGTACAGAATATGATAAAACAAATCTTTACAATGTCTTTAATTGCACTTTCCCGTTCATTGATTATTTCCTGCTTACCTCGCAGTGACAGGAATGGTGCGAGGAGGAGGAGGAATCATCCTGGTTAAAAGAGAGAGAAAATCAAAAATGAATATTTCACAGGGCAAATGAATGCAAAGTTTGTAAAAGGTTTCTTTTTCTGCTTACACTGTCACTGGATTCCTCTGATGATGTTGGCTGTTGAAAAGACAGGAAAAGGGGATTAAAAATAAAGTCAGTTACAATCTTTAGACTACAGTCTGCGTGTTACAATCTAACACAACGTATAAAACTATTCCCATTAATTCAGCCCCACAGAACTACATTAAAGGGGAAGGAAAGGCTAAGTCACTTGGGGGTGCCAAAATGTTAGGCACCCCCAAGTGACTTAGATCGCTTACCTTGTACCCTGGGCTGGTGCCCCTGTTAGGAGAAAAAAGCACCAGCCCAGGGTACCTGTAGGAAGCGCTTCCTCCTTCCTTTTTCTTCTGAAATCCGTCGGCCGGCACATGCGCAGTAGAGTGAAAAGCCGACTTTCTTGTTCGGCTTTTCACTCTACTGCGCATGCGCGCGCAAGCGAAAAGGAAGGAGGAAGTGCTCGCTGCTACCCCGGGCTGGTGCTGTTCTCTCCGTACAGGGGCACCAGCCCGGGGTAAAAGGTAAGCGATCTAAGTCACTTGGGGGTGCCTAACATTTTGGCACCCCCAAGTGACTTAGCCTTTCCTTCTCCTTTAACTCAGTTCCCTAGAGAAGATGCTAAAATGAATGTTCTCTAGGGCGATCTGATGCCGGGATGGAAATTGTAATATAATTGTCTTTGCTGCTTACCCCAAAGAGTTTGATGGGCTGAAAAGGAGGCATGCCCCTTCGATTCTCCTGGTTAAGATAAGAAAACCCAGATCAGTACAGAATATGATAAAACAAATCTTTACAATGTCTTTAATTGCACTTTCCCGTTCATTGATTATTTTCTGCTTACCTCACAGTGACAGGAATGGTGGGAGGAGGAGGATGACGAAAGATGTTGTTCTTCCTGGATAAAACAGAGAGAAGATCAGAAACAACTATTTCACAGCGCAACTGAATGCAAAGTTTGTAAAAGGTTTTTTTCTGCTTACGTCATCAAGGCTCTTTTCAGGCTCCTGACAGGCCTAATGGGAATACAGAAAAAGGGGATTAAACTCAGTTCAGTTAAACTCCTTATTGCAGTGCACAGGGCCGGAACTAGGGGTAGGCAGAGTAGGCGCCTGCCTAGGGCGCAATCACTTGGGGGCGCATATTATTATTTTTTTTTAGTTTTAACAGTTTTTACACCACCGCCGCCCAAACCCCCCTCTGGCATGATTAATTTTCTTTAAATGTGCCAGCAGCAGGAACCGAGCAGGGCGCACCTTCCCACCCTTCCCTATACTGGCGCTTAATCCGTGCGCCTGTATGACACGCATGCGTATTGGGCACGCCCCCCCTACGCATGCGTGTCATTGAAACACAAGGCGCCAGAAGGCGCAGAAGGCGCTTGGGTGCGGCGGCCGTCGGTTGTGCTGTGAGCAGGACTGCTGGCCTTGGCTGACTGGGACTGGATTTCGAGGCACTGCTGCTGCTGACACAGGTACAGATGCTGGGGGCGCAATATGAGGGGGGCTTGGCTGCTGGCACAGTACAGATGGGGGGCAATATGAGGGGGGCTTGGCTGCTGGCACAGTACAGATGGGAGGGCAATGTGAGGGGGGCTTGGCTGCTGGCACAGTACAGATGGGGGGCAATATGAGGGGGGCTTGGCTGCTGGCACAGTACAGATGGGGGGCAATATGAGGGGGGCTTGGCTGCTGGCACAGTACAGATGGGGGGCAATATGAGGGGCTTGGCTGCTGGCACAGTACAGATGGGGGGCAATATGAGGGGGGCTTGGCTGCTGGCACAGTACAGATTGGGGGCAATATGAGGGGGGCTTGGCTGCTGGCACAGTACAGATGGGGGGCAATATGAGGGGGGCTTGGCTGCTGGCACAGTACAGATGCTGGGGGTGCAATATGAGGGGCTTGGCTGCTGACACAGGTACAGAGGCTGGGGCCTGGGGGCACAATATGAGGGGTGGCTTGGCTGCTGGCACAGTACAGATGGGGGGCAATATGAGGGGGGCTTGGCTGCTGGCACAGGTACAGATGCTGGGGCCTGGGGGCACAATATGAGGGGTGGCTTGGCTGCTGGCACAGTACAGATGGGGGGCAATATGAGGGGGGCTTGGCTGCTGACACAGGTACAGAGGCTGGGGCCTGGGGGCGCAATATGAGGGGTGGCTTGGCTGCTGGCACAGTACAGATGGGGGGCAATATGTTGGGTGCTGGCACAAATACATGGGGGCAATATGATGGCTGTTGGCACTGGTACATGGGGCAATTGGGGGCTTTTTTTATGTGGCATTATAATGGCAGCTACCCATTTTTTAGTTCTATCTACTTGGGCCGTGGCTGGGCTTCGGGTGGGGCAATACATGTGACTGTGCTGTGACTGGGGGTGGATGCTGCTTTGCTGGAACTGATTAGGGTTGGCTGCTGACACAGGTACAGGTACAGATGGGGGTCAATATGAGGGGTTGGCTGCTTCTGGCACAGTACAGATGGGGGCAATATGTTGAGTGCTGGCACAAATACATGGGGGCAATATGATGGCTGTTGGCACTGGTACATGGGGGCAATTGGGGGCTTTTTTATGTGGCATGATAATGGCAGCTACCCATTTTTTAGTTCTATCTACTTGGGCCGTGGCTGGGCTTCGGGTGGGGCAATACATGTGACTGGGGGTGGTTGCTGCTTTGCTGGAACTGATTAGGGTTATGTGTGCTGTGACTAGGGGGTAGGGGCTTTTGTTTTAGCACTGATAAGGGTTATGCATGCTGTGACTAGGGGTGGGGTGGTGTTTCATGTGTGCTGTGATTATTTTGTTTTAAGTTTGGGCTGATGTGCTGCCTGTGACTGTTTTGTGTGATTTATTATAAAAAATTTAAAAATATACTTTAAAATGCAGAAATAAATGCCAGATTTGCCAAGATTTAATAAGAAGCTTTTTGATGTTTTTAATGTATGGAGCTAAATATTTTTTCACTAAATGGGCTGTTAATAAGAATTTAGCGTGCCTTAACTGTAAATCATCAGGCCATTCGTGTGACATTGACTATTTGTCCTAGGGCTGGGCTTCAGATCTCACTGTTTTGTTGCTTATCAATATGATGTTTGTGCCTTTATAATGTTGATGATGCCTCGTGGCTCTGGGTATCATTTTTATGCCTGTCCTGCTCTGTGTTGTGTCTACCAGTCTGTGATGTAGATAGTGACAATTTGCAGTTGGTCTTGATTTTCTTTGTGATTTTTTCAATTATGTAGATTTTTGTTTAGCAGCTCTCCAAACATTTCCAGCAGCTATATGGGTGTTAACCTAGCAACCAAGTAGTGTTTTGCGTGATAGACTTAAATATGTTAAAGAAACATTTAGACTTAGGGGCTGATTTACTAAGACACGATTTCGAATCCGAATTGGAAAAATTCCGATTGGAAACGAACATTTTGCGACTTTTTCGTATTTTTTGCGATTTTTTCGGCGTCTTTACGATTTTTGTGAAAAAACGCGAGTTTTTCGTAGCCATTACGAAAGTTGCGCAAAGTCGCGATTTTTTCGTAGCGTTAACACTTGCGCGCAAAGTCGCGCCTTTTTTGTAGCGTTAAAACTTAAAAGGTGCGACGTTTCGCGCAAGTTTTAACGCTACGAAAAAATCGCGACTTTGCGCAACTTTCGTAATGGCTACGAAAAACTCGCGTTTTTTTGCAAAAATCGTAAAGACGCCGAAAAAATCGCAAAAATATACGAAAAAAATCGCAAAATTACCGATCATTACGAAAAAAACAATGTTTTTTTAGTGAGGATTGAATTTCACTGCTTTACAGCTTCACTGTAACAACCCTTTTTTGTGTCTGCTTACTTAGTGCCTACTGGTCAATAAAGCAACAGGGAGTTTATTATATGGCCCCCTTATATTAACCAATCCCAACTGGGCCAGCCTTTCCCCATAACTGAGCCCATTCCCTTTATCAGCTTAGTCGCTCTTCTCTGTACTTTCTCTATTTCATTACTGCCCCCCCTTATATATTTATATATAGTGACCCCCCCCTTAACTGTCCCTTCCCCAGTGTAACCAATCCCAACTGGGCCAGCCTTTCCCCATAACTGAGCACATTCCCTTTATCAGCTTAGTCGCTCTTCTCTGTACTTTCTCTATTTCATTACTGCCCCCCCTTATATAAAAAAAATATATATAATATATATAAAAAAAAAAAGAGTTAAAAAAAAATTGAAACCATATAATGGTAAGGTGTGAAATTGTAATGGGGGGGGCACTGATTGAAGCCCTTGCCTAGGGTGCCAAAATACCTTGGCCCGGCCCTGGCAGTGCAACACAACATATAAACGTAACATATTGTGCCCATTGCTGCTTACCTGCGGCAAAGCGTCGCCTGCTCCCTCCTAGTTTTGGGGGAAAAAAGAATAATATTGTATCAGCTTAGCCTCATAAATCATTCTGAGATAAAACTTGTATAAAGGAAAGTAATATAATACTGAGTGGCGCCATTTTCACAATATGTCTCCCTTCCCTTTTACTTACCTGACAGGTGTTATTGTCGGAGGGAGTCTCAGATGGTTCCTCCTAGTTAAGAAATAGAAAAGGCCCAGATCAGATCAATTCAATGTAGTAATGAGGATTTTGAGACAGGGTATAAATATCACAAAGGGACACGGTAGGAATGACATTAATATGGCTGCTAAAGTGTAAGAGAGCAGAAACAATTATTTCTTCTTACCTGGCGAGTCTGAGCCCCGGGTGTTTCTGGGCGCTCCTGGGGAAGAAAGGGAAATGAAAAAGATGAGCAAGGTTGTATGATTTCTGTTGTAAATAAGCCGATTGGCTGATAAGTGACTTTGGTTTGCATTTATCCCTCTCTATTAGCCTTATGCTTACCTCAATCTCCTCGCCAGGCTCAGGGATCTGCACTGGCTCCTCCTGATGAAGAGCGATACGATTAGTTATGGGATCAACTTACTATAGTTCTGTAGTTCATTATCATTAATTAACTCAGAAAATAAAATAGTTCCTTTACTACTTACCTGGCAGATGTTGGTACCAGGGGTCGGTGGCTCTGGGCAGATGGTGTCGCCCAAACCAACCGACGGAACCTGATTAAGAGAGGAAAATAGATCAGATTCACTGGGAAAAGTGGCGCGGGGATACAAACATGGGATGCACAGAGGCCGATATGGAAGGGAATCAGGGAACCATGTTACTGGGCCGAGTTACCGGCAGATTTATCTAAATTAAAATTTGTGGATTTTTCTCCCATGAAAAACTCACAAATTACTTATTTACTTAAAAGACTCCAATGTAAAAAACACGAAGGAATAAAACCGCAAAACGAATACAAATAAGAGTGTGAAAACCTCATTTGCACAAGAATATTCAATATACAATATTCAATACAAAAATCATGAAAACCTGTCGAGTCAAAAATCCAATACAGATTGTTACGATTGGCCGGCGCGGCTCCCACTGACAGCTTTTAGACAGCGCCATTTTGTATTAGTGTTTTTACACTTGGTAAATTACAAAAAACTGGTGTAATTAGTAAAATGTTCTATTTTTAGGGCTAAAATAGGTGAGATGAAAACGAACAAAATATGAACATTAGCAAATAAAAAAGGGGGAGCGAATAGTAATAATGTATGGGGTCCTTTTCTGCTTACCAGGCAGATTTCAGTGGTCTCTGGAAGAGCCTGGGAATGGGATAAACAAATGTGATGTTATTTTATAGAATTAAAGGCCTATCATCTATGAAGATCTATATAAGGCACAAAATGACTAAAGATAAGTTTAGTTCCGGGGAAAAAGTGCTTTTGAAAAGATATTATCATGTGTAAGAATAAATGTAGAGTCAGTACAGGTGTGGGATCCGTTATCCGGAAACTCGTTGTCCAGAAAGTTCCGAATTACTGAAACGCTGTGTCCCATAGACTTTATTTTAATCATATATGAATATATTATTATATGAATAATTCAGAATTTTAAAACTGATTTCCTTTTTCTCTGTAATAATAAAACAGTACCCTGTACTTGATCCCAACTAAAGATATAATTACCCCTTATTCGGGCAGAACAGTCTTATTGGGTTTATTTAATGGTTAAATGATTCCCTTTTCTCTGTAATAATAAAACAGTACCTGTACTTGATCCCAACTAAGAATATAATTACCCCTTATTGGGGCAGAACAGCCCTATTGGGTTTATTTAATGGTTAAATGATTCCCTTTTCTCTGTAATAATAAAACAGTACCTGTACTTGATCCCAACTAAGATATAATTACCCCTTAATTGGGGGCAGAAGCCCTATTGGGTTTATTTAATGGTTAAATGATTCCCTTTTCTCTGTAATAATAAAAACAGTAACCTGTACTTGATCCCAACTAAGATATAATTAATTGTTATTGATATGTTATAGAATGGGCCATATATGGTTTGTGGTAATGAATGATTTTGTAGTTTAAATTTAGATTTAAAAGTGAGAAAGGAGAAATGATGGGGGAATGGGGTCAGTAGTGAATATACCAGTAAATTCTCTGTGTTATTAAGGGCCTTTGACAAAGTCACATATAAATCTATAGGTCAGTAAATAATAAGGGTTCAATAACACAAATAACCAGGAAAGTTGTGTTTTTTACATTTGGCCAAATTGCTACTTACCACAATGATTTCGCCGGCGGGTTCGTCTTGGTGGTTCTAGGAAGGATAAAATCATGTTTTATTACAAGAATAAACAAGCAAAAATGGCAAAAAATAAAAGTAAATGAAATGGCTGGAAAAGCACAAATAGTGAGCAAAGTGTGATCATTAAATTGTGTTAACCAGTTCCTCTCTGCTTACCACGACGACCACACCGACTTCATCTTTTTCAATCTAGGAAGAATAAAAAAACAGAGAGAAAAGACAAACAAATTGTAAATGCAATGGCTCGAATAGCGCAAATAGTCAGTAATGTGGGATTTTTATACTGAGTGAATCAGTTATTCTCTGCTTACCGCAAGAGATTCTCTCGGGTTCTTATTCCGTCGTTTCTAGTGAAGAATTAAAAAAAAGGTTTTATTATAAAAAGAAATGAGCGAATAGGCAAAGTAGAATGAATTCAGCAATACAATAGGGCGAGCAGATCACTTGGAAATTCAGGGACATTTTCAAGTGATTTGGTCTCCCTACAATAATATATATATATATACTGGAACAAGGACTCCTAGGATTTCAAGAATTGTGAGCAAAATGTAAATGCAAAGATAGAAAGGTTTATTATTCAACGTTTCGTTCTCACACAGAAACCTTCAGATGAAACGTTCAATAATAAACCTTTCTATCTTTGCATTTACATTTACCTCACAATTCTTGAAATCCTAGGAGTGCTGTCCTTGTTCCAGTGCATTTTTTTGTACTAGAACCCAGGTTTTGTTGCTGCAAATGGTGTGCACCCTATGGACTATTTTATATATTTATACAGGTATATATATATATATATATAAACCCGTAAGGGGTAAGATATAATTACCCCTTATTGGGGGCAGAACAGCCCTATTGGGTTTAAATAATGTTTAAATAATTTTTTAGTAGACAAGGTGTGGAGATCCCAATTATGGAAAGACTCCTTATCCAGAAAGCCCCAGGTCCCAAGCATTCTGGATAACAGGTCCTATACCTGTATATAGCAAGGCTATGAATAGCACTAAATGTGTGATATTAGAGTAAAAAGAATAAAGTTCTTACCCTTGGCACACAAGGGAGCCACGAAATTAACCTTCGAAACATTCTCTCAAATTTCTCTCTATGGAGACAAGAAATATCACTTTAGTTACAGTAATTAGCGAGTGAAAAATGAGTGAAACTGTCAAAAAAAGTGAAACAGCGAATAATCTTCAAAACATGAAAAAAGACGCACAGAAACACGACGCTCAACATTTCTTTTCACGCGTGCGTCAATTTTTTTGACAAATTGTTGCCAAAATTTTGTGCCATTATGATAAAAAAATACGCCAAAGCCCTCACAGCGCCAGTATTAAAATTATTAGTTATTATTATCTCTTATTCTTGCTAACGTTGGCACAAACATCCCTAGAGCTCCACCTACCTCAGTCACCTGATCAAGAATGAGCCAGTTTGGCTGCTGCTTGGGCACTTTGACAGATGACATTATGACATCACAATAACATCACTCACAACAAATGCTAACTCCATTGACTCCAACCTTTGTGAAGTTCAAACCATTGTGACATCACATGTGCAGCTGACACCTGGGAATGTGGGTTACATACATATAGTTACATAGGGTTGAACTAACAATAACAGTCACGTGACCAGCCCCAGCTGGGAATGGGTTTCATGTTACAGATACAAATGGCAGTTGAAATGGCAGATCTGTATTGTCATAGACCCATGAATGAGGTGTCAAACTGTGCGGCTTATTCGGGAATGGGGTGCTATGACCTTTCTGAGGGGTGGGTGGTTAATTGCCCCAGCAGGGGGCAATTAACCACCGTTTGTCGTAGACCCATGAATGAGGTGTCAAACCGTGCGGCTTATTCGGGAATGGGGTGCTATGACCTTTCTAAGGGGTGGGTGGTTAATTGCCCCAGCAGGGGGCAATTAACCACCGTTTGTCGTAGACCCATGAATGAGGTGTCAAACTGTGCGGCTTATTCGGGAATGGAGTGCTATGACCTTTCTGAGGGGTGGGCAGTTAATTGCCCCAGCAGGGGGCAATTAACCACCGTTTGTCGTAGACCCATGAATGAGGTGTCAAACTGTGCGGCTTATTCGGGAATGGGGTGCTATGACCTTTCTGAGGGATGGGTGGTTAATTGCCCCAGCAGGGGGCAATTAACCACCATTTGTCATAGACCCATGAATGAGGTGTCAAACCATGCGGCTTATTCAGAAATGGGATGCTATGACCTTTCTGAGAGGTGGGCAGTTAATTGCCCCAGCAGGGGGCAATTAACCACCGTTTGTCATAGACCCATGAATGAGGTGTCAAACCGTGCGGCTTATTCGGGAATGGGGTGCTATGACTTTTCTGAGGGGTGGGAGGTTAATTGCCCCAGCAGGGGGCAATTAACCACCGTTTGTCGTAGACCCATGAATGAGGTGTCAAACTGTGCGGCTTATTCGGGAATGGGGTGCTATGACCTTTCTGAGGGATGGGTGGTTAATTGCCCCAGCAGGGGGCAATTAACCACCATTTGTCATAGACCCATGAATGAGGTGTCAAACCATGCGGCTTATTCAGAAATGGGATGCTATGACCTTTCTGAGAGGTGGGCAGTTAATTGCCCCAGCAGGGGGCAATTAACCACCGTTTGTCATAGACCCATGAATGAGGTGTCAAACCGTGCGGCTTATTCGGGAATGGGGTGCTATGACTTTTCTGAGGGGTGGGAGGTTAATTGCCCCAGCAGGGGGCAATTAACCACCGTTTGTCATAGACCCATGAATGAGGTGTCAAACTGTGCGGCTTATTCGGGAATGGGGTGCTATGACCTTTCTGAGGGGTGGGCGGTTAATTGCCCCAGCAGGGGGCAATTAACCACCGTTTGTCATAGACCCATGAATGAGGTGTCAAATCGTGTGGCTTTTTCAGGAATGGGGTGCTATGACCTTTCTGAGGGGTAGGCAGTTAATTGCCCCAGCAGGGGGCAATTAACCAACGTTTGTCGTAGATCCATGAATGAGGTGTCAAACCGTGCGGCTTATTCGGGAATGGGGTGGTATGACTTTTCTGAGGGGTGGGAGGTTAATTGCCCCAGCAGGGGGCAATTAACAACCGTTTGTCATAGACCCATGAATGAGGTGTCAAACTGTGCGGCTTATTCGGGAATGGGGTGCTATGACTTTTCTGAGGGGTGGGAGGTTAATTGCCCCAGCAGGGGGCAATTAACCACCGTTTGTCATAGACCCATGAATGAGGTATCAAACCGTGCGGCTTATTCGGGAATGGGGTGCTATGACTTTTCTGAGGGGTGGGAGGTTAATTGCCCCAGCAGGGGGCAATTAACCACCGTTTGTCATAGACCCATGAATGAGGTGTCAAACCATGCGGCTTATTCAGAAATGGGATGCTATGACCTTTCTGAGAGGTGGGCAGTTAATTGCCCCAGCAGGGGGCAATTAACCACCGTTTGTCATAGACCCATGAATGAGGTGTCAAACCGTGCGGCTTATTCGGGAATGGGGTGCTATGACTTTTCTGAGGGGTGGGAGGTTAATTGCCCCAGCAGGGGGCAATTAACCACCGTTTGTCATAGACCCATGAATGAGGTGTCAAACTGTGCGGCTTATTCGGGAATGGGGTGCTATGACCTTTCTGAGGGGTGGGCGGTTAATTGCCCCAGCAGGGGGCAATTAACCACCATTTGTCATAGACCCATGAATGAGGTGTCAAACCATGCGGCTTATTCAGAAATGGGATGCTATGACCTTTCTGAGAGGTGGGGCAGTTAATTGCCCCAGCAGGGGGCAATTAACCACCGTTTGTCATAGACCCATGAATGAGGTGTCAAACCGTGCGGCTTATTCGGGAATGGGGTGCTATGACTTTTCTGAGGGGTGGGAGGTTAATTGCCCCAGCAGGGGGCAATTAACCACCGTTTGTCGTAGACCCATGAATGAGGTGTCAAACTGTGCGGCTTATTCGGGAATGGGGTGCTATGACCTTTCTGAGGGATGGGTGGTTAATTGCCCCAGCAGGGGGCAATTAACCACCATTTGTCATAGACCCATGAATGAGGTGTCAAACCATGCGGCTTATTCAGAAATGGGATGCTATGACCTTTCTGAGAGGTGGGCAGTTAATTGCCCCAGCAGGGGGCAATTAACCACCGTTTGTCATAGACCCATGAATGAGGTGTCAAACCGTGCGGCTTATTCGGGAATGGGGTGCTATGACTTTTCTGAGGGGTGGGAGGTTAATTGCCCCAGCAGGGGGCAATTAACCACCGTTTGTCATAGACCCATGAATGAGGTGTCAAACTGTGCGGCTTATTCGGGAATGGGGTGCTATGACCTTTCTGAGGGGTGGGCGGTTAATTGCCCCAGCAGGGGGCAATTAACCACCGTTTGTCATAGACCCATGAATGAGGTGTCAAATCGTGTGGCTTTTTCAGGAATGGGGTGCTATGACCTTTCTGAGGGGTAGGCAGTTAATTGCCCCAGCAGGGGGCAATTAACCAACGTTTGTCGTAGATCCATGAATGAGGTGTCAAACCGTGCGGCTTATTCGGGAATGGGGTGGTATGACTTTTCTGAGGGGTGGGAGGTTAATTGCCCCAGCAGGGGGCAATTAACAACCGTTTGTCATAGACCCATGAATGAGGTGTCAAACTGTGCGGCTTATTCGGGAATGGGGTGCTATGACTTTTCTGAGGGGTGGGAGGTTAATTGCCCCAGCAGGGGGCAATTAACCACCGTTTGTCATAGACCCATGAATGAGGTATCAAACCGTGCGGCTTATTCGGGAATGGGGTGCTATGACTTTTCTGAGGGGTGGGAGGTTAATTGCCCAGCAGGGGGCAATTAACCACCGTTTGTCATAGACCCATGAATGAGGTGTCAAACCATGCGGCTTATTCAGAAATGGGATGCTATGACCTTTCTGAGAGGTGGGCAGTTAATTGCCCCAGCAGGGGGCAATTAACCACCGTTTGTCATAGACCCATGAATGAGGTGTCAAACCGTGCGGCTTATTCGGGAATGGGGTGCTATGACTTTTCTGAGGGGTGGGAGGTTAATTGCCCCAGCAGGGGGCAATTAACCACCGTTTGTCATAGACCCATGAATGAGGTGTCAAACTGTGCGGCTTATTCGGGAATGGGGTGCTATGACCTTCTGAGGGGTGGGCGGTTAATTGCCCCAGCAGGGGGCAATTAACCACCGTTTGTCATAGACCCATGAATGAGGTGTCAAATCGTGTGGCTTTTTCAGGAATGGGGTGCTATGACCTTTCTGAGGGGTAGGCAGTTAATTGCCCAAGCAGGGGGCAATTAACCAACGTTTGTCGTAGATCCATGAATGAGGTGTCAAACCGTGCGGCTTATTCGGGAATGGGGTGGTATGACTTTTCTGAGGGGTGGGAGGTTAATTGCCCCAGCAGGGGGCAATTAACAACCGTTTGTCATAGACCCATGAATGAGGTGTCAAACTGTGCGGCTTATTCGGGAATGGGGTGCTATGACTTTTCTGAGGGGTGGGAGGTTAATTGCCCCAGCAGGGGGCAATTAACCACCGTTTGTCATAGACCCCATGAATGAGGTGTCAAACCGTGCGGCTTATTCGGGAATGGGGTGCTATGACTTTTCTGAGGGGTGGGAGGTTAATTGCCCCAGCAGGGGGCAATAAACCACCGTTTGTCATAGACCCATGAATGAGGTGTCAAACCGTGCGGCTTATTCGGGAATGGGGTGCTATGACCTTTCTGAGGGGTGGGCGGTTAATTGCCCCAGCAGGGGGCAATTATCCGCCCATAGACTTAACATTGAGTCCCACACCGTTTGTCGTAGACCCATGAATTAGGTGTCAAACTGTGCGGCTTATTCGGGAATGCGGTGCTATGACTTTTCTGAGGGGTGGGCGGTTAATTGCCCCAGCAGGGGGCAATTAACCACAGTTTGTTGTAGACCCATGAATGAGGTGTCAAACCGTGCAGCTTATTCGGGAATGGGGTGCTATAACTTTTCTTTGAGGTGGGAGGTTAATTGCCCCAGCAGGGGGCAATTAACCACCGTTTGTTGTAGACCCATGAATGAGGTGTCAAACCGCGCGGCTTATTCGGGAACGGGGTGCTATGACTTTTCTAATGGGTGGCCGGTTAATTGTCCCAGCAGGGGGCAATTATCCGCCCATAGACTTAACATTGAGACCAACTTTGACTGAGTCCCGCACCGTTTGTCGTAGACCCATGAATGAGGTGTCAAACTGTGCTGCTTATTCGGGAATGGGGTGCTATGACTTTTCTGAGGGGTGTGCAGTTAATTGCCCCAGCAGGGAATAGGGCAGTACCCTGGCCCCGGAACATGTAGGAACAGGGCAGTACCCTGGGCCCAGAACATGTAGGAATAGGGCAGTACCCTGGCCCCGGAACACTCGGGAATGGGGTGCTATGACTTTTCTGAGGGGTGGGAGGTTAATTGCCCCAGCAGGGGGCAATTAACCACCGTTTGTCATAGACCCATGAATGAGGTGTCAAACCATGCGGCTTATTCAGAAATGGGATGCTATGACCTTTCTGAGAGGTGGGCAGTTAATTGCCCCAGCAGGGGGCAATTAACCACCGTTTGTCATAGACCCATGAATGAGGTGTCAAACCGTGCGGCTTATTCGGGAATGGGGTGCTATGACTTTTCTGAGGGGTGGGAGGTTAATTGCCCCAGCAGGGGGCAATTAACCACCGTTTGTCATAGACCCATGAATGAGGTGTCAAACTGTGCGGCTTATTCGGGAATGGGGTGCTATGACCTTTCTGAGGGGTGGGCGGTTAATTGCCCCAGCAGGGGGCAATTAACCACCGTTTGTCATAGACCCATGAATGAGGTGTCAAATCATGTGGCTTTTTCAGGAATGGGGTGCTATGACCTTTCTGAGGGGTAGGCAGTTAATTGCCCCAGCAGGGGGCAATTAACCAACGTTTGTCGTAGATCCATGAATGAGGTGTCAAACCGTGCGGCTTATTCGGGAATGGGGTGGTATGACTTTTCTGAGGGGTGGGAGGTTAATTGCCCCAGCAGGGGGCAATTAACAACCGTTTGTCATAGACCCATGAATGAGGTGTCAAACTGTGCGGCTTATTCGGGAATGGGGTGCTATGACTTTTCTGAGGGGTGGGAGGTTAATTGCCCCAGCAGGGGGCAATTAACCACCGTTTGTCATAGACCCATGAATGAGGTGTCAAACCGTGCGGCTTATTCGGGAATGGGGTGCTATGACTTTTCTGAGGGGTGGGAGGTTAATTGCCCCAGCAGGGGGCAATAAACCACCGTTTGTCATAGACCCATGAATGAGGTGTCAAACCGTGCGGCTTATTCGGGAATGGGGTGCTATGACCTTTCTGAGGGGTGGGCGGTTAATTGCCCCAGCAGGGGGCAATTATCCGCCCATAGACTTAACATTGAGTCCCACACCGTTTGTCGTAGACCCATGAATTAGGTGTCAAACTGTGCGGTTTATTCGGGAATGCGGTGCTATGACTTTTCTGAGGGGTGGGCGGTTAATTGCCCCAGCAGGGGGCAATTAACCACAGTTTGTTGTAGACCCATGAATGAGGTGTCAAACCGTGCAGCTTATTCGGGAATGGGGTGCTATAACTTTTCTTTGAGGTGGGAGGTTAATTGCCCCAGCAGGGGGCAATTAACCACCGTTTGTTGTAGACCCATGAATGAGGTGTCAAACCGCGCGGCTTATTCGGGAACGGGGTGCTATGACTTTTCTAATGGGTGGCCGGTTAATTGTCCCAGCAGGGGGCAATTATCCGCCCATAGACTTAACATTGAGACCAACTTTGACTGAGTCCCGCACCGTTTGTCGTAGACCCATGAATGAGGTGTCAAACTGTGCTGCTTATTCGGGAATGGGGTGCTATGACTTTTCTGAGGGGTGTGCAGTTAATTGCCCCAGCAGGGAATAGGGCAGTACCCTGGCCCCGGAACATGTAGGAACAGGGCAGTACCCTGGGCCCGGAACATGTAGGAATAGGGCAGTACCCTGGCCCCGGAACATGTAGGAATAGGGCAGTACCCTGGCCCCAGAACATGTAGGAATAGGGTAGTACCCTGGCGCCGGAACGTGTAGGAATAGGGCAATACCCTGGCCCCGGAACATGGAGGAATAAGGTAGTACCCTGGCCCCGGAACATGTAGGAATAGGGCAGTACCCTGGCCCCGGAACGTGTAGGAATAGGGCAGTACCCTGGCCCCAGAACATGGAGGAATAAGGTAGTACCCTGGCCCCGGAACATGTAGGAATAGGGCAGTACCCTGGCCCCGGAACATGTAGGAATAGGGCAGTACCCTGGCCCCAGGACATGTAGGAATAGGGTAGTACCCTGGCCCCGGAAGGTGTAGGAATAGGGTAGTACCCTGGCCCCGGAAGGTGTAGGAATAGGGCAGTAGCCTGGCACCGAAACATGTAGGAATAGGGCAGTACCCTGACCCAGAAACATGTAGGAATAAGGTAGAACCCTGGCCCAAGAACATGTATGAATAGGGTAGTACTCTGGCCCCAGAACATGTAGGAATAGGGTAGTACCCCGGCCCCGGAAAATGTAGGAATAGGGTAGTACCCTGGCCCGGAACATGTAGGAATAGGGTAGAACCCTGGCCCCGGAACATGTAGGAATAGGGTAGTACCCTGGCCCCGAAACATGTAGAAATAGGGCAGTACCCCGACCCCGGAACATGTAGGAGTAGGGTAGTACCCTGGCCCCGGAACATGTAGGAATAGGGCAGTACCCCGGCCCCGGAACATGTAGGAATAGGGTTGTAGCCTGGCCCGGAACATGTAGGTATAGGGCAGTACCCCAACCCGGAACATGTAGGAATAGGGTAGTACCCTGGCCCCGGAACATGTAGGAATAGGGCAGTACCCCGGCCCAGGAACATGTAGGAATTGGGTAGTAGCCTGGCCCAGAACATGTAGGAATAGGGCAGTACCCCGGCCAGGGACAATGTATAGACAGTGGAGTGATCCCCATCAGAGCCCTCAGGTAAATGTGAGGTAAATCTGAGACCCACCTGGTACAGGTAACGTTAAGCGACCCCCTCAGTTTTATATTCACCCTTTTGTCTCCATTTGAAGATTTGAAGCCATGGAGGCAACCTATAAGCAAGGTACACGGCACATTAGTGAAGGACAGTGTTTCTACCGTTCTATTTTTCTAAAGTTTCTATTTTTAAAGTTTCCCTTTCAGCGCTATACAAAGTGCCCTCAGCAGCAGAATCATGTTCTGTGCCGCCCGTCCCAGTACAGCAACTCCGGGAAGGGTTCAAGCAAACCCTACTGACAGCATACCCCCCAACACTGAAGAAATAGAAAGAGGGACAAATCTATCTGCCGCTCGTAGCGCCCACTTTGACCACGCCCACTTTGTAATCCCCCCCCAAAATAGCAAATTTTACAAAAGCCCAACCCTTTATAATGGTTGGAATGGTGACATTAGTAGCAAGTACACTAATGGTGTAAGACAGACACACCGGCTCCCATCTATAGCGCCTGCATGTCAGTGCCAGAGACAGAACCCCAGCATTTTATGACACCCCAGTATTTCCCATCCCAGGCTGCATTTTGGCCCTGAACAGTTTGAGATGGGTAAGTGCATAGCACATACCAGTACATACATACCCCACAATTATAAATGGAGGCTCATTAGCACATGGGGTTAAATGCTTACATGTATGAAACTTCATGCTGCCCAGGCAGCCCCTCTGGGTGGGGGGGGGGGGGGGGGGCTGTATTTAGATCATTTAGAGCATCACCAGCACCTCAGAGAGTTATGGAGTTTTATCTATAAAAAAATCCCCTTTTTGTCCATCTGTGCCACAGATTTTCAGCTCTGCTTAATTCACTAATAACTTTCAGCATTATGTATTGCCTATGCACTCCCCCCCCTCAGCTTTCCATCTCCCCCCTCCAGGCTCAATCCTTCGGCTGATGCTGCCGTCCCTTTTCAGTGTTTATGCCTTGATCCTCCACCTTCAACAAAGTGAATATACCCAGGGCCGCCATCAGAAATCATGGGCCCCCCCTCCTCCCACACCCTGCCCCCCAATGGCCCCTCCCCAGTGACCCTTCCCATAAGTACAAAGGACACACAGACATTGGTAGCCAGGGCCCCGCTAAAACATTGGTACCCAGGGCCCCCTAAACATTGGTAGCCAGGGCCCCTGAAACATTGGTAGCCAGGGCCCCCATTGGTGAAACATTGGTAGCCAGGGCCCCCTGAAACATTGGTAGCCAGGGCCCCTGAAACATTGGTAGCCAGCATCCTCCAGCACCCCCCCAAGCATCCTCAGGACTTCCCCTCCCAGCCCCCCCCAGTGACTTCCTCCGCTTCCCTCAGCTCCGCCCCCCCAGTGACTTCCTCCGTCTCCCCTCAGCTCCGCCCCCCCAGTAACTTCCTCCGTCTCCCCTCAGCCCCGCCCCCCCAGCTTCTTCCTTCTGCTCCCCTCAGCCCCCCCAACAGCGTTTGCATTGAAGGTACTGGGAGGAGACAGAGGGGACGCCTGGGGACAGCAGCACCACAAGAGCGTGTGAAGGAAAATGCAAGGAAGACACAAAACTGCTTTAAAGTCAACTGAGCAGCGCCGAGTCAGTGTGTCTAATGCGGTGAGAGTGTGATATATATGTGAGACATGCTGACAGCCGTGTTATTAAGTAGCGTGGGCGGGCCTAATGACGTCAGCGCACCATGTGACAGCCCGGTTCCAAGCACAAGAAGTGACACTCTCGGCTCTCCGGCGCCGAATTTTTGCTTCCCATTCAGAGCCGATAACGCTCCCTTCGCTGATTGGTCAGTTCTGGTCACATGTCCTGTTGGCACGGAACACGTGACGGAGTGCCGCGCTCTGATTGGCTCTCGGCGAGTAAAGGTTATGAGGGGAGAGAACATGGCAGCCGAGTCATTAAAGCGGAGATTCAGGCCGTGTTCAAGCGGCTTCGGGCTTCGCCTACCAACAAGGTACAGACGAGGGAGTCAGGGTCCCGGAGTGAGGGGGCAGGGTTATCCCTACAGACAGGTTTGTGTGTGTGCGCCCCCTCCCCATCATGGGGCCCCTCGGTAGGAAGTAGGTACAGGAATGTATCTCAGTAACGTTATCCCAGTAACGTTATCCCACAATAGGGGCCCCTCTTCCCTTACTCATGTAGGGGCCACAGTATATGGGGGAAGTTCCTGAGGGTCCCATTTATTAATTAGTGCGGTTACTAGAAGCCGCCCCCCCCCCTACACTGGCCCCTAATGTGTATGTGTGTGTATAGGGGCATTAGCTAGTAAGCCTGGGATTCCCAGCATGCTTTGCTTTGTACGCCCGGGTACATTATTGTGCAGGATATACCACTGGGGGCATATGGGGCTATTATATGAGAGGGTACAGACTGGGCAGGTAACTAAGCCTGGGCTCTGTAGAGAGCTGCTGGGGGGGGCATTGAGCCTCTGAGCCATAGGGCTGCTGGGGGGCATTGTCTGCAAGGGGAATAGAACAGGTGGGTATTGAGACAGGGGCCCCTATTGTCAGAAGCCAGAAGGGCGTGTAGATTGTGGGACACTGAGCCGGATGTTATTGGCTATTAAGTGGATACTGAAATACTGTCTCATTGCCTGGGTAAGTGGGGGCTATAGAGGGACATGAGGGGGTCACAGGCTGTATGTTACTGATATTATCTCAAACTAAATGGAGTGAAACAGCAGCTGCACTGTGATTGGTGTAGAAATCCTTACAGTGACTGGGGCTGTGGGCTTGTTAGGGTTATTGTTATTTATGGGGATAGAAGAATTGATGGTAATTGGGGCAGAACAAGGATATAGTGAGTTTTGCTGTATCTTTGTAATTTGGGAGACACATTGACCTGGGGGGAGGGGCAGCTCCTATGATACAAATTTAAAACACAAGTGTGTAATACAATAGTGAGTCTTTAATAGGCTGGGTGGGATCTTTGGCTGGTAGTGGCTGCCTAACTGATGGGCCAGATTGGGCAGTTCCATTCATCAGGCCCCTGGGACCCAGATACATGGGGGTGGGGTTTGTATATAGGGGCAGGGTTGTCTTGTTGCACTGAGCCCTACGCACTCCTCAGTTAGGGGTATTCTCTGTGCAGGGAAGGCACTGAGGCCACTGTATTAAAGGGTTAATGGGCTTCCTGAACAGAACTGCAGGGAGAACCCCACTGACCCATTGCGTTGGCCAGTGAGAAGTTTGGAGAGTCGCAGCCGCTTGTCTGTATTGGTGCCGCCTGTCACTCAGGTCTCTCAAGCGGCCTGTGCCAAGTCTTTCCTGCCCCCATTGTCCCCGGTGTTAGTGTGGCTGTGTGCGAGGGCTGAAATCTCTGTGTAAGCACTAACACCTTCCTGCTTGGCTTCTAATGGACCTTCCCTCTTGTCTCTCACTAGAATGCGTTTTTCCATCAGCACAGCACCCCCACCAGCGACACCAATGCAAAGTATAACAGCCGCAGCGCCCAGATGTAACGGGAGAAGATCAGACAGCTGGCGAATGCTGCCATGTCTAAGCCCAGCACTGATGTGAGTGAGCGAGGGAGGCCATTGGGTAACAGTGCCCACATGTGACAGCCCGGTTCAGTTCCGTGCCTCCTAACTGAGGAGTGTTTTATTAGGTTTTGGTCCTCGCTTCGTGTGAGGAGGGAGTCGTTCAGTCTCCAGGGTGCTATGTTACTAGTAGATCTTCCTCGTCCTATTTCTACACCTATTGGGGCGGGGTCCGACCAGTTTTGAATTCCAATCCATGCTTTTGTTATTGATGTCGTGGTTTGTCGGTCTGTAAATTTCATATCTATTCTAGAGTGCATGGAGTGTCTAGGGGAGTAATAGGTAAATTCCTTAAACTCTGGGTTTTTTGCTCTCCATGTATCCACTAGTGCTAAATTATGGAAAAGGTCCCTAAACTTCTGTGCTGCTTTTACCTGTTTGGTTATCATTTTTTTCACTGTTCTGGCTATGTCTTGGATTGGATCCATTATGCAATTAAATATCCTGCTATAATACATTTCCCTCTCTTATATTCCAAGAGATTTTTGAGGGTATTGTAGCTGGTTGTCGTTAGGGACATATATATTGATCAGTGTGTATACCTGGTCACCTATATTGCATATCAACATCAGGTATCTGCCCATAGGGTCCGCATACATCTGGTGTATATGAAATGATACTTGGGAGCTTATTACACCTTTTGATTTGGTTTTGGAGTAAGCGTGGTAATTGTGGGGATAATTCCTGTTATAAAAGTTTGGGTGATTAGACTTTTTAAAATGGGTTTCTTGGTAAAATATCAGGTCAGCTTTGGCTCTAAAGCCTTATTTAGGGCGAGATTTTGCTTTTGTGGGGTATTTAATCCCCTGGCATTTATAGAGTATACATTAACCATCTCTGCATTTTGATGTATGCTTTACCCTTTGGGTTATTAACATTTTTGTCACAAATATTTTTCTCCCTTAGGACTTTGACCCGGTGAGTAAACATATAACATTTAACTGGTAACTGTAAAGAGTTTAATTTTCCCAGCTTCTGTTGCTGTATTTCAGGTAGGTAGTGTATTATCATTAGTCTATAGGTTAGTTACCTTCCTGTGGCACAGTGTTATTTTCCAGGTCTAGCAGCATGCGTTTTATATCTTCCGCTGGTGCCAGTCCTATCTCTCCCTCTGCAGTTTTTATGGTGCTGATTCTAAAATGGCGTCTTGCGACACGTGTTTGGAGGGTTGCGGCGTAAAAAATGCAGTTACCTGCTGTGATGCTTTTTTGTTGGGATTTTTAGGACCCATGTCTATTCAGCAGCGCTTTCTTGTCCCAGGTATGGTGTATGGGTTGGCTTTTTAGTGCTAATTATCGCTTTTTTAGCTCAGATTGTCGGAGCTCGCCGGAGTTACATACGTCAGGTTTGCTGGGTAGCTCCTCCCTCCCCAAGTGAGTGTGTATTTGATGTGCCCCCCCACCTCAGTCTCCATGGCGCTCTGTGTAATACAGATATTATTGTGTTCCTACAGATGCAGAGAGTGGGCCAAGGGAATTTCCCATCGGAGGGGGGACTGCATCAGCTCGTTAATGCAATCCTCAGTCTGATGGCCCAAATACCTGTCATTTTAATTCAACCATTGGGATAATATACTGTAGGTGGGAATATCGGGAGACCTCGCCAAACAAGGACCTCGGTCCCATGGTGCCTATGTCCGCTGTTGTAATTCGGTCATTCAGCCCGGTATCTCTCTCCTTAGGTGGGCATCTCGGGAAGATCCTCTCGTTTGGCAACCTCAACAAATGGCAGATCTTACCGTGAATGGCCACCTAAAGTCCAGGTATGTTCTTCTACAGATCTAATCTACTTCTTAGTGGGATCTTTTCCAGCTTTTACAGATATATACAGATATATTGTTCTCTTTATTGGTTTGATTCAGAATTCTGGGAATCTGGCCTGAAATTGGCCAGATATCGATCGGGCAGGTTAAAAAAATTTAGTTGGATCTGGGACCACATCCGCTCGTTGATGAGGTCCCCGAACCGACTTTGCCTATACCCGTCGTTATAATTTGATCGTTTGGCCCCAGGGCTAAACAACCGAATTAGCCTGGATTCTCCCGATATCCCCCACCCATGAACATGTATGGGCACCTTAAGTCTACAATGTCCCCCAAACCAAAGAAAAAAGTTATAAAAAGGAAATAAAAAGGTATATTGTTGCAGCTGTAAGGGGTAACCCCTGGGCTGTTGTGGGGGGGGTTAAAGGAGATTTCATTTAAGGCAGCCTGTGGGGTTTGAGCAGAGCCGGGCTGGGCTCATTGTCTGGGGTTGGAAGTTCTGAGCTATTCAAGTATTAAAGGTTATGACATGTTATGTACTGTTCAAAATAAAGCGGCTGCGGCCTTTCCCCACCAATGCTCTTGTGCCCTGTGTATTTATTATTTGCTGTATGCTTGCCTATTGCCTGCTACTAGCCCCATGTCTCAGCCACACGGCTCCATTGCTCCAACAGTGACAGACTGTAAAGGTTCCCTCTCCATATGCACATATAAATCCCCAACATCTTGTAAAGGGGAATTAAACCCCCAAAACAAATTTGTGTAGAAATGCTGTATTTCATGCACTGAACATAATGCAGCAGGCTAAAGTACCAGAACCTCTAACAGTAACGATCCGGTAACTCACCCGTGGGCACAGGGGGGTCAGTGCCAGCAGCCCAGAGTACGTGCCAGGAATCAGCAGAAAGAAGAATGGGGGGCTACTGGGGGCATCTTCAGGGGCACAGATCTTCTAAAGGGCCGTGGGGGCCTTGGGCTGGTACAGAACCCCAAAATGTAATTGCAGCATTTCTACCCAACTTCTTTTTTGAGCTTTATTTCTCTGTTAAAGGTCAATAAAAATGTATAATTCCACATATTAAATTACATATCTCTCACCCAAAGACATATATTAATGGCAACATAAGGCTACTGTCTCACCTGGGCATTGCCAGGAACTTTGTTTGAATCGGGTTTCAGATACTTCACTTGCAGAATGAAATAAGCCCGGCTTCGTATCTGCTGTTTCTCAATGTAAAGAGCTGGGATTCTCAGTAGCCAGTGTCTCCTTCTGCTCCACTTGCCCTGCCCCTGGGTAAAATGGGGAGAAATGATGGCCCTAGGAGTAAAAGGGGAGAAATGATGGCCCTAGGAGTAAAAGGGGAGAAATGATGGCCCTAGTAGTGCCATTGCCCCAGTGATCCTGTCTACAGGCAATGTGTGGAAGCCAGGCTTCTGTTATTGTCTCTGCTTCCTGAGCCCCCCAGCACTGCCCCTCATGTCCAGTCATTTGGTGGCCCTCCTCCTGTACTTTCTTTATTTTAAAGGGCCACGGAGCAAGTCAGGGAAGGGGGCCTTACAAATTTACCAGCAGGTATATTGCCAGTAAATTTGTTATACTGGCACTGGACTAAGCTGGCGATTTGCTGGCCAAGCCAGCCAAATATTAGCTGGGTGGCAACCATAAGTGGGATCCCGGGAAAACACCTGGTGGGCCCAACCCCTTGTGGGCCCTGCCGGCCCAAGCCAGATCCTCACTTGCCGCTGCTGCTCCCCTGCTGCCCTCCCCTGATTAAAGGTAAGTTCATGGCTGGGGGCAAGGGGCTGGGGCATTGAGTGAGCGGGAGGTCAGGGGCCCTTGGGGTAGCAGGCCTCACACACCCCAGTCCGACCTTATATTTGAATGATTTTGAGCAGTTGTGGAGATCCAAATTACAGAAAGACCCCTTTTCATGAAAACTCCAGGTCCCGATCATTCTGGATAACAGGTCCCATGCCTGTATTTCATTTTGTAATGATAGAAATAGTGGTCATGACTCTGACTATATAGTTGTAATATGCTGATTGAATTTTTTATTGAAAATGATGTATTTATATTGTGTATATTTATGTTTACATGTGCATGAAAGGATAGTAGACATTCTTGAATCTACCACTAGAGGCCACTGTTTCCCCTGATTTGGAAAGGCAAAACAACCATTAGACTGATCATGTTTCTGTTTGTGTACTGATCATGATTGTTGAAGTGACATTTACAGTTACATCTTTAAACAAAATGTCCTGTGATTATTTCATGATAGGGTTTGCATTCCCCTCGCAGTGCTAATGTACAAAATTAATTTGAACAAATCTCTGCTGTGAATCTTTGCGGAACAGTGCAATTTTGCATCTTTGTGTAGAACACGTACATTCTACTACGGGAATGGAACCTATTATCTAGAACGATCAGGACCTGGGGTTTTCCAGATAAGGGGTCTTTCTGTAATTTGTATCACCATACCTTAAATCTACTAAAAAATCATTTAAATATTTAATGAACCCAGTAGAATTGTTTTGCCTCCAATAAGGATGAATTAATTATATCTTAGTTGGGTGTGAGTAAAGCTACTGTTTTATAAGTTACAGAGAAAAAGGAAATATGTTAAAATATTCTAAATTAACTGATTAAATGGAATCTATGGGAGATAGCCTTCCCATAATTCAGGACATTCTGTATAACAGGTTTCTGGATAATGGATCCCATAGCGGTATATGGCTGCAGATATTAGCAGTTACTGAATTCCATCACCATGTAAAGCTTTGTTTCATAAACCCTGGGGCCAAGGAAGCAAGGCGTAGCTTGTAGCGTCAATTTATAGATGCTTGCCTGCCCTGCCCCCTCAGTGATGTCATAGGCGGGGCAGGTTCAGGTCTATAAAAAAAATGCAAAGTCACAGGCCGGTTCAGGTGTGGGTGAAGAAGGGGTGGATTAGGGTCAACTCGCACATCACTATAGTGTAGGGATGTGAGCGTGATGGGGAGAGTGAACATTAGAGGTGCAGAGAGATGGCCCAGGGCTTGTGCCGCACAGTGATGCTACAGGCAGTGGCATGTTCAATGGAAAGGCACATTTTACTCACAATATTAACGGTTTGGGCTGCAGAAAAGGGGCAGACTTTGGGCACTTTTAGTTAATGGATAGCAGAGAAGACGCACCCAACAACAGCATATTTACATAAAAAAAGATCAGAGACTGATTCAGAAGAGCCTGCATGTGGCCAATATCATTTCATGTAGGGGGACAGTCTATCTAAGCTATCTGGCTCGGGTTATTGCCTTTGACCTCGACAAAATACCGGACAAGAGTGCATGAAGATAGAACAGTGACATATAGGGGTTGGGTTATGAAATTTGGGGGCATTGTGCTTAATGGAGGCAGGGCCATTACATTACAGTAGACATGGTTATTGGGGGGATTATTGTTTGGGTTTCACAATGCTGAAACCAAAACAGACATTTTGGGACTCAAACAGGCCCTAAATAAACCCAAACTGTATGGGTAAAAACTGATCAGTGGCACCCTGCTTGGTTCAGTGGCTGAAGTGCTCAGCCTGAAGATCGGTTGGGGTAAGAATTGGGGGAATGCCTATTGGCTGCCCTACATACAGCTGAGAGGCCAGCTTGAATGTTCATTAGGGTGAGAAATTAGGTTATCTAATACTAATTCTTAGAACTGTTACCATGTTATGAGCTAAGGGGGAGGGCCTCCATGCAGCATTGGACTGTGGCAGAAGTGACCCACCGGGGCTGCAACTTTAAGGGCCCCTCCAGACCCAGGTACCCCCTTCCACAAGCATGCATACACACTTGCCACATCTTCTTGCCTACTTACTCGGAATCTGTTATGGGGTGGCACAGGGGAGCGGACCTGGGTTGCCAGGAGCCTATCAGGGCAGAGACCCACCTGCCTATATTGTAACGCTACTTGCCCTTTAACCTACACTGCGGCTTGGAATGATAATGCAGAATCTCACTCTTCTCTCAGTAATTTAGAAAAATCACGACTATACTGTGACACTCGCCTTCTGTACAGTGTGTGCGTTGTTATTGCCATTTAATTATTCAGACAAAACTGTTATTCAAACTGGCTGCAATTTAACCAATCTTCTTAAGAGCACTTAGGGGGAGATTTATCTTCAGTTATTTAATGAGGCTTTTGGAAGCTTTACTTGTCAGAATGTTTGTTTTTTTTTTATTTTGCTGAATTGTTCCCTTTAGATCTGGCTGGATTGGGTTTCCCACCTGCTGGTTCCAGCACACTGCAGAGGAAAGTCATTTTAATTGGCATTTCTTTATGTAATTCCATTGGCGGTGTGTGAAGCCTCCGCATTTGTCTGGGGCAGCCACAAGACATCTGTCTGCATCTGTCAGACTGGGAGGCTTTGGTTATGTTGGGCTATAAAATAGCAGATGGGAAAGTAAGCAAAGGCAGGTTAACCCAAACCATGGCAGTTGCAAAGGCAAGCAATTTAAGAAGCAACAGGTCTCATTTATGCCCACAAATGCAATGGGCAACTTGTGCTTTTCCCCGCAGTAAGTTGCGTTCAGGGTCGGAGTGGGCTGCCGGGACACAGTTAAAAAACCCAGCGGCCCAGACCCTTGCCAGTGCGCCCGTGGCCGACGATGTTCCCCTCATGATGCATTAAATTTACACTATCTAGTAGAATTAAGTCTAAAACAACTGGACTTTTCTGAGTTTTTCTTGAAAACGTTTCACCACTCATCCGAGTGGCTTCTTCAGTTCAAATGACTGGTAGGGAATTCCCCGGTATTTAAACTCTTGATGGTAGTAGAGTCACAGACATCCAATCACAATGGTTCCATTGAACTTGTTCAGTTAGGTGTTAGCTGAAACTGACAGGTGTAAGAAGGTATGATCCAATCACAATGGTACCAAGATTCTCATTGATGAAGGTGAAACGTTTTCAAGAAAAACTCAGAAAAGTCCAGTTGTTTTAGACTTAATTCTACTAGATACTGTATATCATGACCTGGATGAATGAGAATCTTCATAGACATATTGCTACTCAATTTGGGGAGAATACCCTAAAATTGGTACGGGAATATGAGAGGACGGCCAGAAAACTTGCGGATTACAGAAACCATCTTCGTTTTAACCTACGATGCCGATATCAGGGAATCACACCATGCAGCCTACGTCTGGGTTCTTCGGTTAAAGGTCACAGGGCCAAGGTGATCCTTCAGAAAGCCCAGAAACAACTGTTAAATGAACGGGTGAGGCAGACTAACTTCTCAATTGAGGTCCTGGTTCATAAATTTGATAATGCAAAACAGAGACTGACAGCAAAACTACCGGTGCTGACGTTGCAAAGAGTGGTTGAATTCACAGAGCGGGCGCAACTTGCACAACATGCCAAGGGCAAGGAGAGGCAAATAAACAAATTCACCAGTTTATTATCACGTACCAACAACACCCAGCGAACAGACAAATCAACAGGGAGGAAGGAAGATGAAAACAAGACATGCCAGAACATCAAGGATCTGTGGGTAAAGAATTTATCAGACAGGGAACTCACAGAACCAGAGAAGGATGTCTTAGCCAAGGGACTGAACTTTGCAGTGGCCCCACGGTATGTACCAGTGGTAGACTTCATCACAGCCACAGAATCATCCATCCACAACAATAAGATACCAGTGGATGAGGCTGAAAACATCCGGTTAAAAGTATCAGCAGCCCTAGCTAATGCTAAAGCTCCCCCTTCCAATCTAAGTCTGCAAGAGAGGAGGGCTCTGACATCACTTGCCAAGGACTCAAGTGTCACCATCCTGCCAGCAGATAAAGGAAGGTGTACAGTGGTACTGAATACATCAGACTACCATGCCAAAGTGTCCACACTGCTCAACGATTCAGACACACATGAGCAACTCAAGAGAGATCCAACAAGCAACTACAAGAAGAAGGTTATAGACTGCTTGCAGCACCTTGAGAAGGAAAAGGTCATCAGTCCAGCTTTGTACCGTTGCCTTTACCCAGGCGAAGCCACTCCATGCCTATATGGACTCCCAAAAATACACAAAGAAGGAGCCCCTTTGTGGCCAATTGTCAGCAGCATTAACTGTGTGACTTATAACATTGCTAAATACGTGGCCAACATCTTAGCCCCCTTAGTTGGAAACACAGTACACCACATTCAGAACTCCATGGACTTTGTCAAAAAAGTGAAGGAGTTAAAGCTGGAGATCGATGATACAATGGTGTCCTATGACGTAACATCTCTGTTCACATGCATACCCACTGCCGAGGCAATTGATACAGTGAGGAAACGGCTGAAACAAGACACCACCCTCAGCAGCAGAACAAAGCTGACCCCAGAACAAGTTTGTTCCTTACTGGACCTATGTCTCAATACCACTTACTTCAAGCACAAGGAAGTTTTCTATAGACAAAAACATGGCTCGCCTGTGTCTCCAATTGTAGCGAACCTTTACATGGAAGAAGTGGAAAAGAAAGCCCTGGACACCTTCAAGGGAACAACACCAAGTCATTGGTTCAGATATGTGGATGACACCTGGGTCAAAATTAAAGAACGCGAGGTTCCAGCCTTCACCAAACACATAAACTCGGTGGACAAAAACATCACGTTCACAAGGGAAGATGTGAAAGACAGCAAACTGGCTTTTTTGGACTGTGCTATAGTTATCAAAGAGGGGAGGGACCTGGATATTGAAGTATACAGGAAACCCACCCACACAGACCAGTACTTGCTGTTTGATTCCCACCACCCTTTGGAACATAAACTGGGTGTAATTAGGACTCTACATCATCGGGCTGAAACTGTGGCATCCAATGCAGAGGCCAAGGAGAAAGAATATAAACGTCTAAAAGGAGCTCTGAAAACTTGTGGGTACCCAGACTGGGCCTTCATCAAAACCAAATCAAAGACCAACAGAAAGACCAGACCTACAAACAGAAGGGAGGAACACAGCAGGCGAAACAACATAGTCATTCCATATGTTGCTGGAACATCAGAAAAACTTAGGAGAATTTTCAACAAACATCGCATTCCTGTGTTTTTCATACCCAGCAACACCCTGAGACAGAAGCTGGTGCACCCGAAAGACCCAACACCCAAGCACATGAAAAGTAATGTGGTCTATGCTGTCCAGTGTAGTGAAGAGTGCTCAGACTTATACATTGGGGAGACAAAACAACCTCTCTGTAAGAGAATGGCCCAACATAGGCGGGCAAACTCCTCAGGACAAGACTCAGCGGTCTATCTACACCTCAAAGAAAAAGGTCACTCTTTTGAGGACAGTAACGTGCATATTTTGGACCGAGAGGACAGATGGTTTGAAAGAGGTGTGAAAGAGGCCATTTATGCCAACCTGGAAAAACCTGAGACACCGCTTGTCACCAACATACAATGGCACGTTGACATCCTTACCCCGGCAGTTTCACAACAGTTCACACTTCCAGTCATGTACTTTGAAGGATTAACACCTTCATCAATGAGAATCTTGGTACCATTGTGATTGGATCATACCTTCTTACACCTGTCAGTTTCAGCTAACACCTAACTGAACAAGTTTAATGGAACCATTGTGATTGGATGTCTGTGACTCTACTACCATCAAGAGTTTAAATACCGGGGAATTCCCTACCAGTCATTTGAACTGAAGAAGCCTCTCGGATGAGTGGTGAAACGTTTTCAAGAAAAACTCAGAAAAGTCCAGTTGTTTTAGACTTAATTCTACTAGATACTGTATATCATGACCTGGATGAATGAGAATCTTCATAGAAATATATATATATGTATTGGTTAAAATATCATGTGGGCCATAAGGCCGTAGACCTTGGAGGCTGGATTAAATGACAAAAAATTTAATACTAAAATCTGAAAATTAACAGGTAAAGGTAACATGCATGATTTTTCTCTCCATAACGACTAATTTTAGTTCGATCTGACAAACGTGTCAAATTATCATAAGATTAGTGGGCACCAAATGATCGTATATCTAGCGATTTTTCATCCAACATCGGTCACAAAATCAATCAGGCAGGTTTGGAAATTTTCGTTGTTAGCAATGAAATGGGTCCATTGACAGGTAGTTTCCTAGCTGTAACTAGACGATATTGCTTGAAATGGTCGTTTTCATTGATGGACAAATGGTACTTTTAAAGATCATTTCAGGATAAGCCAATCCTAACATGTATGGGCAGCTTAAGACTGATTTTTAAATATATGATGATCCGGTGATTAGATACAATCATACATAAAGGTGCCCATACACAGGCAGATTTCAGCTGCCGATTTAAGTCCTTTAGACCAATTCCGCAGCTTATCTGCCCTACCCAACCGATATCTGCCCAAAAATCAGTCTGAGGGGGGACCACATCAGCTTGTTGATGCAGTCCGTGCTCCAACCTTTCATATCCCCAGCATTGTAATGGGATGGTTTGACCCAAGGTGGGCATATTGGGGAAAAGATTTGCTTGTTTGGTGACCTTGCCAAACAATCTTACTATGTATGGCCACCTTATGTGCCAGGATTATATTTATTTTAGATTCAATGGCCTACCTGTTTGTATAGCTAACCTGTATGTACGACTAACCTGTATAGTACCTGTATGTACGACTAACCTGTATAGTACCTGTATGTACGACTAACCTGTATAGTACCTGTATGTACGACTAACCTGTATAGTACCTGTATGTACGACTAACCTGTATAGTGCCTGTATGTACGACTAACCTGTATAGTGCCTGTATGTACGACTAACCTGTATAGTGCCTGTATGTACGACTAACCTGTATAGTGCCTGTATGTACGACTAACCTGTATAGTGCCTGTATTTACGACTAACCTGTATAGTGCCTGTATGTACGACTAACCTGTATAGTGCCTGTATGTACGACTAACCTGTATAGTGCCTGTATGTACGACTAACCTGTATAGTGCCTCTATGTACGACTAACCTGTATAGTGCCTGTATGTACGACTAACCTGTATAGTGCCTGTATGTACGACTAACCTGTATAGTGCCTGTATGTACGACTAACCTGTATAGTGCCTGTATGTACGACTAACCTGTATAGTGCCTGTATGTACGACTAACCTGTATAGTGCCTGTATGTACGACTAACCTGTATAGTGCCTGTATATACAACTAACCTGTATAGTACCTGTATGTACAACAGCAATCACTGCTGGGATCCTCCTGGTTATTGATTTACTTATGGTACATTTCTTATACAATGGCACATTACATTTATAGGAGTAGTGTTATAGGAGTTCTCTAGGAGAGAAGAACACAAGCAGTGACCAAATCTCTCACTCAAGTAGCATTATTGATTTGTAGCCTGGTCCAAGACTAAAGAGATAATTTGCAAAGCAAAACGCAGAGCCAAAAAATGCCAAAATCTACCATTTTTTTTGCACTTTGCAGACTGCTCTTGCTGAATGGTCGCAGGCCCCTGTGCTCCACTTTGGAATGCAGAGACCTGTGACCAGCCCCTTTAATAGAGCACTGTCTGCATATCCATGAGGGGCAACAGGGGGAGAGCCATGTAGGCATCCACTCTCCTGCCCCCTATCCATCTTCTAACTTGCACGTCATTGAGATGGGCACATTAGAGAGAGGCAGGCTGAAAGTGGGCCCTGACCTAACCTCCTGCCCTATGGCCGGCCCCATGCCTCTGCCCCCCGTGCTGGATTTTCAATCCACAACGCAGCATTCCCCAAGGTACAAGTGTTTGTTAGATGAGCACTAAGGGGGCGCTCTTGCATGTAGAGTTCATTCAGACATGCCAATAGGCATAAGCCAAAATAGGGCCATGTCCAAGCCTTTGAGAGAAATGGGAGCTTCCTAGTACAAATGGGAGCTTCCTAGTACAAATGGGAGCTTCCTAGTACAAATGGGAGCTTCCTAGTACAAATGGGAGCTTCCTAGTACAAATGGGAGTTTCCTAGTACAAATGGGAGCTTCCTAGTACAAATGGGAGCTTCCTGGTACAAATGGGAGCTTCCTGGTACAAATGGGAGCTTCCTGGTACAAATGGGAGTTTCCTGGTACAAATGGGAGCTTCCTAGTACAAATGGGAGCTTCCTAGTACAAATGGGAGTTTCCTAGTACAAATGGGAGCTTCCTAGTACAAATGGGAGCTTCCTAGTACAAATGGGAGCTTCCTAGTACAAATGGGAGCTTCCTAGTACAAATGGGAGCTTCCTAGTACAAATGGGAGCTTCCTTGTTATCACCCAGTAGATAGTTGCTTTGATTGTCTGTTATTGTGGTCTCCTTCAGTTGTTGGGGATCCAGAGGTGGATGGTTGGACTTGCTCCCACAGCGCTGGGAGAGGTGGTTTCATTGAGGGTTTTTGTGGAAGAATGTCTTTTTTTTCTTTAGGCCCAAAGCATTAAGAAAGTTGTTGGCTTCATGTATATCTTGTATCATGTATTTATGGCCTAATCTGGTAACTATAGATGTAATTGGCCATCATTCTCCTCACCTTGCCAGAGGGACAGGGGAGAGGTCTGAGCAGATTTGTAGTCCAGCATTTTGGAAGGTAATAGGCTGTTGGGACCATGTTTTGGACAAAGTAGCATCTTTTGATTCATAGTAATGAATGCAGCTTACTACATCCCTTGGGGGGTGGTTTGTAGTGGCCGGTGCTACCATGGTAAGTGCCATAACTAGTGTGGCCCTATGTTCCCTGGTATCCCCTCATCCTTAGGTTCTGTTTGCAGGACCTGTTCCTAAAGGGGTGGTTCACCTTTAAGCTAAGTTTTAGTGTATTATAGAATTACCTATTCTAAGCAACTTTCAAGTGGTCTTCAGTATTCATTTGCTATAGTTTTTGAATTATTTGCCTAACTCTAAGGGGCTGATTTACTAACCCACGAATCCGACCCGAATTGGAAAAGTTCCGACTTGAAAACGAACATTTTGCGACTTTTTCGTATGTTTTGCGATTTTTTCGGATTCTTTACGAATTTTTCGTTACCAGTTTTAACGCTACGAAAAATGCGCAACTTTTTACGCAACTTTCGTAATGGATACGAAAACTCGCGTTTTTACGCAAAAATCGTATTGGTAACGAAAAATTCGTAAAGAATCCGAAAAAATCGCAAAACATACGAAAAAATCGCAAAATACCGATCATTACGAAAAAAACGCAATCGGACTCCATTCGACCCGTTCGTGGGTAAGTAAATCAGCCCCTAACTCTCCATGGGAGTAGGTTTCTGTAGAAAAGGAGACATAGTATGCAGCTGCTCTCTTGTTTCTCTTTTCCCCATATCTTATCCCCAGAATTGTAGTTTCCAGAATGGATTAAAGTTTGCTGATGTTAGCTACTGGTTTGGGATAACTGGGCAAACTGGAATTGGGTCTCCTGCAAGGTGTGTCTGCTCTTGGCCATAGCATGCCGTGCCCCCTCCTGCTACTCTTCATCACCCCTTTTGCTCTCTGTCCCTTTCACCTTCTGTTCTCTCTCCCTTCTGTTTACGCTATTTCTTTCTCTTATTCTTTCATCCTGCCTGCCCTTTAGACACATTCATGTATGCTTCCCACTTTTCTCTGCGTATCTTCTTACCCCATTCTTCTCTCCTTCCTTCGATTTCAGTTTTTTCATATATTTTTATTGCTCTCTTCTCTTATCCTCATTCTATATCTTTTATCACACTCTTTTTATATCACATCTTATCTCTTTTTCATACTTCTACGGTTTTTCTCTTTCCCTCTGCCAGGGTCGGACTGGGGGGGTGCAGGGCCCACCGGGGCTCATGCCCCAGGGGCCCTGCAGGTGCCCCAGCCAGCCGTGTCCCCTACTTCCCCTCCGGGGCCCCCCTAACCCCCCCGCAGGGCCCCCACCCAACGTCCTCCACAAGCGCGTATAAATTGAATGCGTCAGGGCCGAGGAACAGTCAGTAGGGGGAGCGCCGGCAAAGGTCGGACTGGGCCTCCGGGGCCCACTAGGGCTGGGGCCCACTGGGATTTTTCCAGTGTCCCGGCGGCCCAGTCCAACCCTGCCCTCTGCTCTCGTGCTCCCCATTTGTTCATGTGCTCTTTTCTTCTGCTTTCTTTGCTTTTCCTTTCTTTTTTCAAGGTACATATTTATCTTCTCCATCTTTGTATATCACCGAAAGAGTGATTAGCCTGAACTGCCAATACAGAACCATTGTTTTCTGTCATGTAACCAGGCAAAACATGCAAACATGGGAGCCACGAGGGGATTGCTTAGGTTTCAACATTATTTAAATCTCCTACTATTTCCCAGTCTCCATGGGGCTCGCTAGTTTGCAGTCAGCTAACAGCCCCACGGGATTGCTCTGCATGCAAACATACATTCTCTGCCTCCTTTAAATGTAGTTATTAGTCTGTACAGTATAAGCATAATATAATGTGTCCTCTTATAAAGAGGTGAGATTGCAATGTATTAACAGGTAACTTTTGTGTAATTTATACTACTCTGTGTGATAAGGCAGTCATTCACAAGGTTGGAGAGGGAGGCGTTCTTGCTATTGCAGCAATTACTATTACTGGTATAGGATCCCTTATCCGGAAACCCGTTACCCAGAAAGTTCCAAATTACGGAAAGGCCATTTCCCATAGATTCCATTATAAGCAAATAATTGGAATTTTTTTTAATTATTTCCTTTTTCTCTGTAATAATAAAACAGTACCTGTAAAAAACAAACAAGAGTTTTTGCTGGAGCCCATTACAGGTTTCAGGCTTTTTTAGATAAGTCGCATCTTCCTTCAAACACAAAGTCATTCGCACAAAATGCTATGCGACCATCATTATCAGCTGGAAAGCCGTACGGTAAAAAGGACCCACAAACGCAGTTACAGTATTGCAACTTTAGGTGCCCAAAAAATTCATTACTTGCATCGAAAGCTTCTTGAGCTTCTGCAAAGGTGGCGGTAGCAGCAAGGTTCCCACAATGGCCTGGGTCAGCTGATGCTGTGAACTTGCCCCCCACGAATCAGGAGCAGACATTGTTTTGCCTGTTTTGGTAACACAGTGTCCACACCCAAAGTACATACAACTATGGGATCTGTAAACCTGGAAACCCATAATGCATAATTCCAAATTATGTGAAGACCATCTCTTATAGACTCCATTTTAATCAAATAATTCAAGTTTTAAAGAAATAGTTTATTTTTTTCTCTATAATAATAAAACAGTGCCTGTACTTGATCCCAACTAAGATATAATTACCCCTTATTGGGGGCAGAACAGCCCTATAGGGTTTATTTAATGGTTAAATGATTCCCTTTTCTCTGTAATAATAAAACAGTACCTGTACTTGATCCCAACTAAGATATAATTACCCCTTATTGGGGGCAGAACAGCCCTATTGGGTTTATTTAATGGTTAAATGATTCCCTTTTCTCTGTAATAATAAAACAGTACCTGTACTTGATCCCAACTAAGATATAATTAATCCTTATTGAAGGCAAAACAATCCTATTGGGTTTAAATGATGTTTAAATCATTTCTTAGTGGACTTAAGGTATGGAGATCCAAATTACGGAAAGATCCCTTATCCGGAAAGCCCCAGGTCCCAACCATTCTGTATAACAGGTCCTGTACCTGTACTATAAAAGTGATTAAACGTAACTAAACTTAATTTAAAAAATAAATTCAATTGAGCCATGCAGTTCACAGACAAGGCCACTAGAGGCCCCTGTGGTGCAGTTAATTTTTCTCTCATGACTAAGCAGAATGATTTTCATGAAACTAGCGCAACTAGTGCAAAGTATATAATTTAATTATTAAATATATAATATAAATGTAATTATTAAATGATATATGATACACTTTATTTTTATTATTATTATTGCATTATAAAATATAACACAGCTCAATAATACAAGTACTTTGGTCCTTGTCATGATCAGTAGAAAGATTCCTGGGCTTCATATATCTGTTGACATGGCTGTGTAACACATTGTGGAGTTGGAATCACAGGTAATTGGGACCAGAATTGGCCCGGGTCAGCACAGCCCACGGCCCGGCACCGCTCCCCGATCCGGTGGTTGGGGACCCCTGATAAAAGGTGCTAAGTTTGCTCAGGAGCAGTAACCTATAGCAACCAATCAGCAGCTAGAATTTACTGGTCACCTCTTTAAAATTAAAAATCTTATTGGTTACAATGAATTACCACTACTGGGCCTGACCAATGTTTATGTACTGCCAATATTGGTTGGTTTGTGTATGGTCGCTGGCAGGGTAGCTGTTTTTAACCCGCAAGCTGATTGTTCAGATACCATAAACACTGGCCCATGTATGGCCACCTTTAGGCCTCAAAATAAATATATTTACTTCTCTGCTATTCAGTCGAAAAATGTAGCCTATACCTGATGTAAGATGCAGGGCTTGAGGATAAAGCAAGAAGGCCAAAGCTAAAAGAAAAAAAATATTTAAATTATAATGTAAACTACATTTCCCAGCATCCCCTGACAGCCTCCAGCATTTTTTGACAGGCTCAAAAGGAAGGATTTCCTTCTCCAAACTGGAAGGAGAAAGATTCCCTGCACAATTGTTTCATTAAATGGGTGTTAGTACCATACTTTGGCCAAAAATATATAAGCTCATGTGTCACGTGAAGGCTCCCCATTGTACGTCCTACACTGCCTATTGGCATTCTGTGTCTGTAGTGCATGTAATATCCTTCTGTGAACTACATCACTGTATAAGAGCAGAAATAGAGGCAGCAGTACCCAAGACTGGACCCGCTCCAGCACATCAGGATCAGGGAAACAATCTTTCTCTGATGAGCAAAGAGATCACTTTTTTTTAAAGGTTTTTTATATAGTGACAGGGTCAGACTGGGACACCAGGGAAAAATCTTGGTGGGCCCCTGAGGGGGTGTGGGGTAGCAGCCCTGTTCGCCACTGTATATTGATAAAGGGAGATATAAAAAATCCCTAAAAATCTCCCATTTGTGCCCCCCCTAGCTGTCAGAGCGGGAATCACAACTTCAAACTCAAGATCATTGTCCAATAGTGTGTGTACCACGAATCCTCTTGATTTTACTGGGCCACTGGCCCTGGGGTAGGGTGACCAGATCACTTGAAAATTCAGGGACACATCTAAAATCCAGATAGCAGGACTGAACTGATTGCAGTTTATGTTAATATGCAGTCGGTGCTGCCCTGCAACATGTCCCTGAATTTTCAAGTGATCTGGTCATTCTACCCTGGGAAGCTGGAGAAAAGTTTTATCACACAGTCTAGCTGTAAGTATCCATTGTCAAAATGGGGTGTCTGGGGCCCACTAGGGTTTCTGCATGGGGCCCCCCCACCCCAGTCCACAGCTGCTACATCCCCCTTTCCCCCCACACCGTGTACCGTACTTCCTCCTTGTGGCCACAAAGGGAGTTCTGCCGCCCACTGTTTCGGCACTGGGTCGGCAGGGGCCACAAGCCCATAAGGGTCAGGGCTCACAGGATTTTTTTCCCGGTACCCTGCCGGCTGAGTCTGACCCTGAAAGGCTCCATTCCCAGTATGGCCCAACTTCAGCTAACATTGTGCTCTACCAAAAAGGCCCCCATTAATAACAGTGGGGCCCTATATAACTAAGTTAGCATGGTCCTAATCTCAGGAAGCCTCAATTATTAGGACACTGGGGCCCCCTTGTGTCCAGCGGTGGCAGCGTCGGACTGGGTCGCCAGGGTACCGGAAAAAAAAGTGGGCCCCAGCGGCCCAGATCCGATCCCCCCCCACGGCGCTCCCGCAATCGTCCATATCTGATGCACCACAGGTAAGTTTCTTTTAGGAGCGCTAAGGGGAGAGGGTCGGAGGGTGTTGGGTGCCTCATAGTGGCATTACTAGACATTAGCAGGACTGTGGCAGGTCATAAGTGTAATTAGAGATTTCCGTCCAATTGTTTTATGAGAGAATATATAGATTGGGCAGGGCTCCCTTTACCTCTTACATCAGTTATTGGTTGCTTTGTATGTAATTTCTGTCCAATGTATAAACCCATTAATTGTACAGCAGTGCGGAATATGTTGGCACTTTATAAATACATATTAATAATGGAGTCATCATTTAAGTACCCAAATATCAGTTCCAATAGTTTGAAAGATAGATAGATGTTATCCTGGTAGGCCAGTCCGACCCTGACTCCAGCTCCCTGCCTGCTTTAATTCTTAATATCCTACGGGATTTGGCATCTGTAGTGCAGCCACATTTGGGTGGAGCGACGGTGCAATGAAGGGTTTGTAGCTTTTAACATTTACAGTTGGAAGAACTGACCATGCTTCTTTTCAGAGCTACTAGTAAAGCAGAGAGAAGCATAAGCAAATATTTATTGGGTGACAAGGTGACTTGCTCAGGGTCAGTGAGCAATAAAAACAGGTTTTGCAGGATTATAGGCTGTGACTGATTGGTACAATGACAGTGTGGCCATGAAGCCTGGGGGGCCTCAGTAATGCTTTATAAATAATGTTCCCACTGAAGTAAAGGCACTGTGCAGCCACTTACCAGCCTGGGCCTGACACTGTGGCTGCAGGATAGTAAGTAAGTTTATCCCCTCTGCTACTATAGGCACCATTTCTCTCTACTATACCTGCTATCCCACAGCCCCAGTCCCTTCCCAGAGGCTATTATCCCACTGCTACTATAGGCACCATCTCTCCCTACTATACCTGCTATCCCTTAGCCACAGTCCCTTCCCAGAGGCTATTATCCCCCCACTGCTACTATAGGCACCATCTCTCCCTACTATACCTGCTATCCCACAGCCACAGTCCCTTCCCAGAGGCTATTATCCCCCCACTGCTACTATAGGCACCATCTCTCCCTACTATACCTGCTATCCCATAGCCACAGTCCCTTCCCAGAGGCTATTATCCCCCCACTGCTACTATAGGCACCATCACTCCCTACTATACCTGCTATCCCACAGCCCCAGTCCCTTCCCAGAGGCTATTATCCCCCCACTGCTACTATAGGCACCATCTCTCCCTACTATACCTGCTATCCCATAGCCACAGTCCCTTCCCAGAGGCTATTATCCCCCCACTGCTACTATAGGCACCATCTCTCCCTACTATACCTGCTATCCCACAGCCCCAGTCCCTTCCCAGAGGCTATTATCCCCCCACTGCTACTATAGGCACTATCTCTCCCTACTATACCTGCTATCCCATAGCCACAGTCCCTTCCCAGAGGCTATTATCCCCCCACTGCTACTATAGGCACCATCTCTCCCTACTATACCTGCTATCCCACAGCCCCAGTCCCTTCCCAGAGGCTATTATCCCCCCACTGCTACTATAGGCACCATCTCTCCCTACTATACCTGCTCTCCCACTGCCACAGTCCCTTCCCAGAGGCTATTATCCCCCCACTGCTACTATAGGCACCATCTCTCCCTACTATACCTGCTATCCCACAGCCCCAGTCCCTTCCCAGAGGCTATTATCCCCCCACTGCTACTATAGGCACCATCTCTCCCTACTATACCTGCTATCCCATAGCCACAGTCCCTTCCCAGAGGCTATTATCCCCCCACTGCTACTATAGGCACCATCTCTCCCTACTATACCTGCTATCCCACAGCCCCAGTCCCTTCCCAGAGGCTATTATCCCCCCACTGCTACTATAGGCACCATCTCTCCCTACTATACCTGCTCTCCCACTGCCACAGTCCCTTCCCAGAGGCTATTATCCCACAATTATGCTGTATTGTATATACAAAGTCATTTTGTGGTGGGTTAGTGAGCTCTCCCCAAAAAACATCAACGTGTTTTGCGATTTTTCACCGTTTTGTGATATTTTCGGTGAGGTGAAATGGGACAGATAAGCCCATCACCACCTATTACCTAATACCAGATGCAGACAAACTTGGAAAGTAAATGGAACAAAGGCTATTTCTAATTACCAAATGTCAACTGAAGGCAGCCCGGGAGAGCATCTTTTCTTAAGAAAGTCAGTTGGGCTTATCATTTATTTCTCAATGCCATAAACCTTGGCATTCTAGAGTACTAAACTGGAACAATGAGATCACTGGTTTCAAAAGTGATCATGTGAGGGTGGCTAGCCAATAAACTATGCTGTTAAAAGCAGTATGTGCCTGTCCTAAAAAAATATACCCTTGTGCACAAGCAACATAGAAAAATAGCCTTAAATCATCTTTTCAGTATCAATGTCTAAAGCACACAATAGAAAAACACACTCCCAGTTAGCAATAGCCCAAAGGCTTCGGCCCAGCAGTTACAGAGACAAGAACGGCCTATGTCTCCTGAATTGGATAAAAACATGACCTTTCACCTACTTTTGGGAGAGACCACGTGGCTGAGTCAGGGGAGGGGGATTGTCAGCCCAGAGGAGCAGGCGCGGCGCCCTTCAAATGACACAGCAGAGATTCCACTGAAAGCATTTACATTGTGATCTGCTAAATATAGACTGAGTGAAGTATAGCGGCCCTGCTTTCATTTTCGCAGCAGAAACAATTTTTAACCATCTTCTGGGTATGGGTAAAGGACCGTACCATTATGGTCTATATGCCATTTGGCGACATCCTACCTCAGAATATCTCAGAGCTTTTTTCCACGTAAGAATTTGCACCCCTGGGATGCCCTAATGTCACTGGTGGCTGCAGGAACCATGGTCGCAGCACTTACGCACTTTATCTTCGACCAATGAGTAAACATTGCTCTTTTACCCCAGCCTGTTGGGCATTGGGTAAATGGAATTTTTAAAATCCAGCCAATCCGGCTGATATTGATTTCATCCTATGTTACCTGGCACTTTTTTTCTTTCGGGTCTTTGCAATAGACCCTTAAGGACCTGCACAGATCTAGGAGGGAATAAGTATGACCATCAAGGTGGCCACACACATGGCGATTTTTGATCTTTCATTCGACCATCGATCACATGAAAGATCGTTCCCACCCTCCACAGACGTTCTGGGCTGAATCGTCAGATATGGAGGTAAAAACAATAGGATTTCTACCTCCTTCTGCTGATTCAGCCCTGAAGGTAGATTTTGCTCAAAATCGTGCAACCTGCCGATCAGCGATTCGACCTATATCCGCAGCCTTTTGCATTTTTGCTTATCGTTGTTGCCTCGCCAAGTCGCCATACACGCACTGAATATCGTACGAAACGAGGTTGCGTACAATATCATCGGTGCATGTATGGCCAGCTTTAGGCTCCTTCCATTAGGTTCCTCTCCCCCCAGAAAATCCTGGACCCATCGGGGGCGCAATCTGTATTGAAACCTCTTTGGAGGTCATCGTTTTCCTCTTCCCTTGGAAGTCTTCTGGCTAAAGTGATCTGGATAAAATTACCCCCCCCAACATTGTGGGCCTTTTAGGGGGGATTCGGGAATCAGCAAATTCACATCAGCCTTTGGGCAAAGGTGGATCTGAAGTAAACTCTTTTCATTTTGTGCCTTTTGCCTGAGTTCTGCCTTTTCAAAGGAGAGTTTATTGACACCCTCTTGGTGCACGTGTGTTTTTAATGCACTTTTTAATTTTTGGGTGATTTGAAGCACTTTGTTTGGGCTTCAATAAAAAAACTAACTTGGATGGTCAAAGAAAAGTCATGGCATGCTACAGTTCAGTTTGAACCCAACCAATTGGCTGTAACTGATTGGTAGTTATGATCCTAGTTCCATATGGACTTTGCTTTAAGACTCTGCTTGGTGTATAAAATAAACACTGCCAGCATCAGAGTGGCCAACAAGAAACCTTAGACCAAAGGCCACTTTCTCTCCACATTATTTTCCCCCTTCTCTTCACTTGAATCCTTATTCTTTTCTCTTTATCATACTTTTCTGTACTATTATCTAGCCTTTTCTCCATTACTCCTCTTTGTTCTCATACAGAAAAGAGGAATGACAAAGATATAGACATACAAAGCAAAATGAATAGTTGACCAAAAGGGCCGACTGACACCTGGCCCCAGTGGGAGTTTTCCTGGTATCCCTGTGAGCCAGTCTGACAGTGGCATTTCCAAAATGTTAAAGGGGAACTCCACTCAAACACAACTGAAGCTTTTTGAAAAGTAAACATAGTTTCAAGCAACTTTGCAATATATTGTACATCAATTAAAAATGTGCAGCCTTTTCATGATCTTAAATGTAATAATATGGTTTGGAACAGTTACCTAAGCCCCGCCCCCCTGTTTCCCTGCTGATCTGGCCGACTACTTTTTTTTATGACTCTCATAAAAATGTAACAGTAGTCGCCTGTCCTCAGCCTGTATTCTCCAAATCCCACAATCCCGTGCACACATGATGTGTGTCAATAAGGAAAGAAACATCACAGTTCAAGGCATTGTGGGTTATGTAATTCCTGCATGATTTCTGTAAACACTTTGTAACATCAATGGTTTAGTCCAGGGGTGGGCAAACTTTTTGGCTCACGGGCCACATTTACTTACCCCAGGGCCAGGAGCGGGCAGGACCAGCGTTACGCCCCCTTAGTCTGTTTAATTCCGGCCCGCCAATGACACCAAGTCTCGCGTGATGAGACTTGGTGTCGGCGGCAGGACGGATTAAAAAGGCCAAGGGGCCGGATGTGGCCCGCGGGCCATAGTTTGCCCACCCCTGTTTTAGTCCCTTCTCCCCTCCCAGGATTTCAAATGACGCAGAAAGAGAAGAACGGTTTTGCAGCTGGATTTCAGCATATAGAAATGATATTCTTTTTTAAGAGAACAGATTACAGTGATAGATATATTAAGGGTTTCTTTGTTATGTGGGGTTTTTCAACAAATTTTGGTTTGGGAACTTGAGTTTCCCTTTAAGGATCTATTGTTTAAAAAAAATCTGCAGAGGAAACAATGATTATCCAAATAATGCTTCTACTATCATTATGCCCAAATTAAATCAAAATTGCAATAGACAAAGGATTTTTTGCATTGATTTGAAGGGAAAGTAATGTCTGGTATTGGTTATCCCTAGTAGCTGCATAGCAGTCCACCGAGGGTACCATCGGCCATTACAATTTACAGGAACTGCATCTGAATCCCATGCCTGCACACAAACCACTGAATTATCTGATCATTTCATTAATGGGATATCCCACCAAGACACTCTTTATGTTGATTATCCCCTTGCAATTCAAACCTAGCTTATTCAAAGTATCCATTTATTATTTATCACTAGTGTAGCAATGCTTATATATATGTTGCTCTTCTGCAGACAGGAAAACAGAATGCATCTACATTTACATATAACACCTTTGGCTGGCCCCCAGGACAAGATGTAATAGACTTATGGAGCAGACATGCTGGGGAATTATTTTTTTGAACCCAGAGACCATGCTCTGCCCAATTGTGCAGGTCATTTTATTGGTTCAGTGATGAAAATGTTTTTGATCAGTAATCATTCTGGATGCCAAGCCTCCTTCCCCCCCCCCCCCCCGCCACCTTACTACCACCTGCCTATCTGTGACTAGTTCTAGCCTTCCGAATTGAGGGTTGGGATGTGAAATAATTTGGGGTGGGGGGCTGTGTTGCAGAAAAATGGGCGGGCTGGAAAGGGGGAAAGGTAGGTGGGCCTTTACTGGGCAGGGTTATAGGTAGATCAGAGGTGGGTCCATAGTTATAAAGGGGGAATGGCAACGGAGAGTGCCATGGAAGGGAGGGCCATTACAAATTTACCAGTAAGTAAATCAGAAGTCATTCTGGATAATCAGTAGGCATCAGAAGGCTGCCTTTAATCTTATGGAGGATCTTTGGGTCCAAAAAGTCAGATAGCTTGAGATTCAGTCCCCAGCAATAAATCACTCTGAGCATTTCTGCCCCTCTCCCCACCCCCTGTTTAACTAAATCTTCTGATTTTGGTTCAATTTAGTATAAGGCACTTTTACCTCCATGTTGTTGCACTTTATAAATGGAAGGGCTTCAACTTTTTGAATTAACCCATTCCAGCGGTCCTAGTACTGTAAATGCATAAAATGTATCTTTAATACCTACTCACACTGCATGCACTGTTTCTTTTACAATAGAAATTCTCAATGCCGGGAAGACCACCAGCAGTGAAAGTTTTCAGGAAATCCTGAAAAGAACAAAGGCAGTTGACTGATGCCTACTCATATATCCATTTGTGCATAAGTGGTACATACCATTAACCATTAATGCTAAACCTGGAGGCCTGGACTTGGGAAATAACATTTTTTTTCTGCATTTCTTTGTTTATAAAATAGACATGCTAAATAGCAGATTATCAATATTGATATACTAAACCTGCCTAAACCTTTTATTGTTGGCATATGCCTATAAAAGTGTAAGTGAAGCTGGGCATACATTACAATAGCCATTTGTTTGGTGAGGTTGCCAGGTAGCCACATGACCTTCACTTTTTTGTAAAAGCCTAAAGCTGGTGTCACACAATGTGTTTTCTCTTCTGTCTTAGAAAGTGCAACTACCATATATACTCGAGTATAAGCCGATCCGAATATAAGCCGAGGTACCAAGTTTTACCTAAGAAAACTGGAAAAACTTATTGACTCGAGTATAAGCCTAGGGTGGGAAATGCAGCAGCTACTGCTAAGTTTCAATAGTCAAAATAAATACCAATAAAATTACATTAAATGAGGCATCAGTGGGGTATATGTTTTTAAATATTTATTTAAAAGAAATACAGTAAACTAGCTCAATCAGCAACCAAGCTAAAACACAAAGAGTTACAATCCTTCAAAACTATGTATAGTTTATATAGAATATAAAGCGCAATGTCTAGTGCAGAATGGGACAGGTGAGGATGGTAGATGAAGATGAATTTGGGAGAGGGCCAGGGCACTGGAGGGTCTGGTTGTGGGTACCTAATTTGCAGACAAAGGACAGAGGGTGCTAGTCTGGAGGGACCCATGGCACCCGACTCGAGTATAAGCCGCGGGTGACTTTTTCATCACATTTTGGGTGCTGAAAAACTAGGCTTATACTCAAGTATATACAGTAAGTATAAACTTGCTTGTTTAAACTTACATCCTTATTTATTAGCCAAGACCAGTGCAGTATGGCCTTAATATAATATGTAATATAATGCAAATGTAAAATGCCCTAAATTCACTACATAGTCATCCCCATGAGAGAGCAAAACACTTTAGAACTACAGAATTTGTCACTGGGGTAAATGTAATGAAGTGTTGCTTTTGCATTTTGCAGGAACGTGATAAACAACAGGAGAATGTGGAGTGACCTGTCTGCCAATGGCTGAGAGCTAAATTACTTACCCTCTTGTTTGTGAGCTGGCCGTTTGTACAGCAGAGGTTAATATATATACTTACACTGTGCCCCTGCCTCTTTGAAAGCTTTCATGTCCTTGGATGCAGTTGTTCCAACTGGAACCCAATTCTTCCAGTTAACACTCTATTATATGGAGAGAAGATCAGTCCAGAGTTGCACTGTTTAGTTAAACAACTGGAGAAACAAATGGAGTGGTTTAATGGGGCAGTAAAACCCCTTCACTCAGCAAAAGTTCAATAAACAGGGCTTTTACTAAATATACTTTGCTGCAAATATTTTAATTCAGAGAAAGTCGTGGTTTTCCATTATTTCTCGAGCTAAACAGGGCAAACAGAGAAACCAATGCTGTTTCATTTTTCCAACTTCCTGGTTCTTAAAAGGTAGATAATCAGGTAAACAGTTAAATACAACAACACCAAAATTTGCTCCAGCCACTCAGCACATCAAGTCTAATTTAAAATTTGAAACAGCCAATCTCAATTAGCATTTGGTCACCCCTTCACAAAGTTGGTCCGGGTGCCTTCACCCAGGGAAAATGATTTTCACGACTATTTCTTTATTAAATCATCAGTTTTTCATGGACATTCACCCCACTGATCCGGTGGTCCGGGTGCAGCGCCCCAGACCCATAGCAAAGGGAGACCCAGCAGTCACAAGTACAATTTATCGATGGGTACGCACTCCAGACACGGGTGAAGGTGGTTTAAGAAATACCCATCGAGAAATTGTGCTTGTGACAATCAGGTAAACAGTACAAAGAAAAACCTCCTGCATAATGGACGCAAAAAAGGGTTGAAGCAGTAGTGTAACTATAGGGGAGCAGCCATCATGACTGGTGGGGGTTCCATAAGCACAGGTGTGGGTGTCTGCAGGTAACATACATGTACACGTGCATCACAGGTCACACAAACTTGCACATGAGTCGCATGTCTAAATTAAAGCTGAAATAGTGAAGGGGCCCAAATTCATTCCCCGCCAGGTTATGAAATTACACACCTAGGTTGAAGGGAGGTGGGTTGTTTATACAGATATGTCAACTCCCCTATTTCTCAGGACTCACTCTGTGTTAGGCCTTCTTCACATTTTCACCCACAGTAACAGGTCAGCCTCCAACCTTCAATAACCAACCCATTGGAATTCATAATTATATCCATGGCTAGGGGTAACGTTAAACCCATTTTCGCACAATAAACAATAAGCTCTATCATTTACCAGAAAGCCACATACATCATGGCCTAACAGATAGGGATTCCAAGCATGCTGTCACGTTGCCATAGTGCATACTGCCCCTTGAAGTCTGCATTCTGCCCCATTAGGTCTGCATTCTGCCCCTTACGGTCTGCATACTGCCTCTTGAAGTGGTCAACACACCTAGAAAAAGATGATAACTAGTTACATAGGTTTAAATTAAATTGGGAGGCCATTGATTTTAAGTATTCATTGTAAAAAGCATGTGTGTATTGTGACATGCTGAATGCCTGTACACGCAATTTTGGGGGAATTAGCAATGGTAGGCAGGCAGGCATGCAGAGGATCTGGAGCATAGAGACAGGGACACCACATCTTCAGGCAAAACACAGGTTTATTTGTGCAAATTCTTCCCAACAGAAACATAAGACAGTTCAGGGTTGTGAATTGTCCCTTCTTCAGGGTTCTCATCTTCCAGGGTTAGTTCCACTCTCTGGAACACTCAGGCTTTACCTCAAGCCTTGCTGAGCCCTCTCAGCACTCATCCGTCTGGTCATAACTCCCTCTGCTCCCTGCAGTGGCAGGTGGCACCCCCAGCTCCTCTGGGAGTTCCTAACACAGGCAGCCCTCCTGCCCTGTGCCCTGCTCTGAGAGTGACCTTCACACAATCTGGGTTCAATTCCAACTCTCCCTGTGTAAATCATACAGCCCTTTTATGGGCTGCTCACCTGCAGCCTAATCAGGCAGCTCCCTACAGCTGGCCAAATCAAAACCTTGCAGGGAGTTTGGAATGGAGGACCTAACCAATTAACCCTCCATTTACTCCAGGGACCTATTCATGTGGCTTTTCCTAAGCCATTAACATAAACCCAGCATCACCTGCTGCAAAACCAGGCATTTTACCTGGTGCCATTTGTATCCCACCTTAAACACTGGTGGAAATACACCAAATAATGACCTTTTCCATTGCATGTCTCACAGTATAGAACAATAGGATGTACAGTTTTAGTGCAATTAAATTAGATAGCAGTATACCTGAACTGAAAATCCTGTTGGCCGATGCAGACCACTAGCTGAAAGGAAACTGCACTTCCTTTCTGTCTATCTAATCCAGTCACTGAACTAATTGGATCAGTGTAATTTGTCCCTGCACTTGTGATGCAATACTGCGCAGTGACTGATCGGATCACAAGGGAATTGTCAAGATTGAACAGTTTTAATGAATAATGCAATCATTCCCTCAGTTATCCAAAGGCTGGATAATGGGATAGAGAGGGCCAGAGGGGTCAATAGCCACTAAACAATTTTGTCTAATTCCAACCCCCCCTCCCCATTAGATAGTCAGCAGTGCAACCCTCTTTCATGGGTGTATGGCTGGAGGTATACTGCACTAATGTGACACCTACCACATCATTTGACTGCTGCTGATCCATGGTCTCTGTTAGTAAGGGGTGCACCAAACTGAGGATTAAGTTTGGAAAATACATTTTACCTTTTATCATTACCATTATTTACCTAGATTGCTATCTAACTGGCAGGGAGGCTAGCAGCATGGTGACATATTTAAACATCTGCCTTGATGTGAAATCCATCATATCATGCAGTTTTCCCTGTTGTAAGTTATTCACAACTCTAGCTTAGATAACTAGACCATCAGGAGCAGAAACCCTATGGCAGATGCCTCCTCAATCCAGAATTACTGCACTGATGCTAACAGGGGAGAGAAGGCCTTTCCCCAGAATTAGGTTTCAGTGGGTCTTGCCCGCTGCCTCACTATGTAATATGGCTTGGATGCCACTGTTCACTGCTCTTACTGTTTAGTATGCTTGTGGTCCGATGTTTGCATTGCCAGTACCCACTGCCTCTGGCTGTATTATTATTATTATGCTTTGGTTGTCATTACCCACTATCAATTAGTGTACAAAATGCATCAAGTGCTAGTCCTATTGACATTCTCTACATCATATTTTTGGAGTGTAGGAACCAAAGCTCTCAAATAGGATGAAAATAATGCCTTTATCTATTTGTAGCATTGTATAATGTGATGGAGCTACCCATTAACTAGGGGTAGGCAGAAGAAACACATGCCTTACGTGCAATGGTCCACATGCCATTTACCAAACCCCCTGGTCAGCAATGCACACACGGGGAGCAAGGTGGATGACCGGGTTGCCAAGGCACTGGTGCTTCCTATTGCTCTTACTTTATAATGTGTTTTAATGGGTATTAACTATTGCTTCACTGTACTATGTGCTGGGGTTGGCATTACCCATTGTTCTGAATAATGTGCTACGGATATCTTTATCCATTGTTCACAGTTAATAATCTGCTGGGAGTACACTACTGTTACCATTGCTTTTCGGTTCCCTATTGCTATTAGACAGCTGCAGACTAGAACACAATCAAATCACTGATGGGCTTTTGGAACAAAACATGAACAGTTTCCAGAAAATGTAAGAAAAGTTTCACATTAAGTTTGGAGTGTCTTTAAAATATGAATTCAGCACACTACATTGCCCTTCTCTTTTATCCACAGATTATCCCCAGAACAAATAATCTTGTTTTTGTGGAATCGCATTACAAGTAAATGATCGCTGATGATTGTGTTGCCAGACATGAGCGCTGAGTGCAGCAAGGAAAATACAAATTAGGATATAATGTATTGGAATCAATGTTATCAGAGGAACAAGGCTGTATAACATTAGGGCAGCGAGGTTTGTGGGCTGCGTCTAACTATGACATACAGATTGTGAGATGGGTGGTTTCATTCAGTAGACATTTGAGAAACCAATTTACAGCCTAGAACACATTTTTCCACTGTTCTGCCAGCTGAGATAGATACTCAAGGTAACATCAAACCAAGTCAATGAATCCCAATGGAGCGGAGCTCTACCTGAAGGTCAGTTAGAGCAAGATTTGGGGTGAAAGCCTGTTTGATTTTCTAGATACACCTGATACCCTTGCTTAAATGGTTGGTTAAGGGTAAATATGACATAAATATGATATTCTATATCAGTGGTTCTCAACCTCCCTAATGCCGCGACCCTTTAATACAGTTCCTCATGTTGTGGTGACCCCCAACCATACAATTATTTCTAAGACCATCGGAAATATGTGTTTTCGGGTGGTCTTAGGCGACCCCTGTGAAAGGGTCCCCAAAGGGGTCCCGACCCACATGTTGAGAACCACTGTTCTATATATTCTTGGGGTAAATATGATGTTCAGTATATTCTTGTAACAAATTATACTCCATTGTTTTCTTATATTTGGAAAATTGTGACTATAACCTCTAAACAAGACATTCAATATTACTGCAGACGCTAGATGATAATTCTCATTATAGAATTAGGATAACATAGAGACTGTAAATATTACCCTACTAAATACAGATTTATTTTGCTATTGTCAAAGGGAATCTTGTGTTTTAGAGAAAATTGGTGTGTATATATAGTAGATAGCCCTAATGGGAAGATTGCATAACTGGGCAGAGAAAATGTGCCCAATGAGCTCCAAAACTGTCCACTCTTGGCCTAAAATGTAACCTGTTAGCCAATATTTGGATCTGATTAAATGCTGTCCTTGTTTGAGATGGTGGTTCCTATGGCACAATAATTTGGCAAACTATTTCCATGTCAACTGGAAGCTGCTGCAGGAATAGAAGTAGGGTAGTAACTACAGAAGAAGCAACCCCTGCTACTGATGGGTACCCGTGAAGTATAGGGAGGCAAGTTTATTAAACGTTTAGAATTCCCAATGTTTACTGGGGCTAAAAATAATTTTGCTGTAGGGCCCATCAAAAATATGGATGTTTTGTTCTCCTTGTTTCTCTACGAGGATCAAGTCACATCTTGGGTCACAGGGCTAGAAGAAAAAAACTAGTATATAATTGAGTTTGCTACAATGCCACACAAACTGTATATATATTTTCTTGCGCCTAGGGGCAATACTCCCTCTGTATCTGATATGACTATAGGTGTAAGGATCAGTTTGCTACAGTGCTAAGGAGCATTGAACTTTATACCTGCCACTCATCAGGTGGTAAGTGAAGGGCTCCCTTTTTGAACCATGACCATATGTGTGCCTTTGTTTTGTTTGATGTATAAGAGAATAAGCAAATCGTGATGCCCACAGACACATGGATTCAACTTGCATGCTATTTGCAAATAGGGGCTCCCGGCTGTAGTGTGTGCAACAGTAGCAGATGCAATGCTTCATGTTGCTTATCCCTGAACCTGCGCAGTTAGCCATTCATCCTGTCACTCGTGCTGCTTGCACCAACGTGCCTTAAAAGATAACTAAATGCTAAAAAATGAATATGACTAGAAATGCTATATTTTATATACTATACTTACTCCACCAGCCTTACATCTCCATAGTAGTAACAATCCAAGCCTGAATAGTTGTCACAGGAGCTTCCCATCTTGGATTTGAATATATTTGTCAGTGACACTGCACATGCTCTTGGCAGCTGTTGAGAAGCTAAATGTAGGGATTGTTGCAAATTTTCAAGCAGAAAATGAGTTTTTTACTGTCTTATACGCTAATTATTAAATTCTGAGGTGAACTGTGCTATTTTCAGAGCTTCTATGTACTAATAATCTATTATTAGTATTAATAATAATAATATTATTTACTAATCAGCCTTATATTGTGACAATTGTATTCTATATATTCAGTATATTGTACGTTGGCCCCTAAGCTCAGGTAAGTGATAGCCGCTTAGAGCATGTGCAGTGAATCAGCAGAAAAGAAGATGGGGGGCTACTGGAGGCACAGATCAGCCCTGCTAAAGAATCTGGTTGCCTTGGGCTGGTACAGAAGTCCAAAATATAATGTACAATATTTCTATATTTCTAGCCTACTTCTTTAATTAAGTTTTAGTCCTCCTTTAACTTTGGTAAATGTTTTTTTACCTGCTATGTTAGTTTATTCCTTTCCTAAATTAATATTCAACATCCAGAGTTTGACTGTTTCTCTTGGTCTTTTTTTTTTTTATTTTTATTTCCTATTGTTTGACCTTAGAAAACCAAGATTCAGTCACTACAAGCATATGGAAACTGCCTTCTGCCCCCAACATTCCATGTAAGTGCATTCCGGCCTACATGACAAAGCTCAAGTGATAAAATGTGGAACAATAGAGGTTGTGTATCTTGTGAAAGTTAAGTAACCAAGCAACATTAGAAAGTGGAAGACATTAACAAAGGATATCTAGTAGAATTAAGTCTAAAACAACTGGACTTTTTCTGAGTTTTTCTTGAAAACGTTTCACCACTCATCCGAGTGGCTTCTTCAGTTCAAATGACTGGTAGGGAATTCCCCGGTATTTAAACTCTTGATGGTAGTAGAGTCACAGACATCCAATCACAATGGTTCCATTGAACTTGTTCAGTTAGGTGTTAGCTGAAACTGACAGGTGTAAGAAGGTATGATCCAATCACAATGGTACCAAGATTCTCATTGATGAAGGTGTTAATCCTTCAAAGTACATGACTGGAAGTGTGAACTGTTGTGAAACTGCCGGGGTAAGGATGTCAACGCGCCATTGTATGTTGGTGACAAACGGTGTCTCAGGCCCCCTCCTCTGTTCAGGGATGGTTTTTCCAGGTTGGCATAAATGGCCTCTTTCACACCTCTTTCAAACCATCTGTCCTCTCGGTCCAAAATATGCACGTTACTGTCCTCAAAAGAGTGACCTTTTTCTTTGAGGTGTAGATAGACCGCTGAGTCTTGTCCTGAGGAGTTTGCCCGCCTATGTTGGGCCATTCTCTTACAGAGAGGTTGTTTTGTCTCCCCAATGTATAAGTCTGAGCACTCTTCACTACACTGGACAGCATAGACCACATTACTTTTCATGTGCTTGGGTGTTGGGTCTTTCGGGTGCACCAGCTTCTGTCTCAGGGTGTTGCTGGGTTTGAAAAACACAGGAATGCGATGTTTGTTGAAAATTCTCCTAAGTTTTTCTGATGTTCCAGCAACATATGGAATGACTATGTTGTTTCGCCTGCTGTGTTCCTCCCTTCTGTTTGTAGGTCTGGTCTTTCTGTTGGTCTTTGATTTGGTTTTGATGAAGGCCCAGTCTGGGTACCCACAAGTTTTCAGAGCTCCTTTTAGATGTTTATATTCTTTCTCCTTGGCCTCTGCATTGGATGCCACAGTTTCAGCCCGATGATGTAGAGTCCTAATTACACCCAGTTTATGTTCCAAAGGGTGGTGGGAATCAAACAGCAAGTACTGGTCTGTGTGGGTGGGTTTCCTGTATACTTCAATATCCAGGTCCCTCCCCTCTTTGATAACTATAGCACAGTCCAAAAAAGCCAGTTTGCTGTCTTTCACATCTTCCCTTGTGAACGTGATGTTTTTGTCCACCGAGTTTATGTGTTTGGTGAAGGCTGGAACCTCGCGTTCTTTAATTTTGACCCAGGTGTCATCCACATATCTGAACCAATGACTTGGTGTTGTTCCCTTGAAGGTGTCCAGGGCTTTCTTTTCCACTTCTTCCATGTAAAGGTTCGCTACAATTGGAGACACAGGCGAACCCATGGCACAGCCATGTTTTTGTCTATCATGGCTGTGCCATGGGTTCGCCTGTGTCTCCAATGCTGTCCAGTGTAGTGAAGAGTGCTCAGACTTATACATTGGGGAGACAAAACAACCTCTCTGTAAGAGAATGGCCCAACATAGGCGGGCAAACTCCTCAGGACAAGACTCAGCGGTCTATCTACACCTCAAAGAAAAAGGTCACTCTTTTGAGGACAGTAACGTGCATATTTTGGACCGAGAGGACAGATGGTTTGAAAGAGGTGTGAAAGAGGCCATTTATGCCAACCTGGAAAAACCATCCCTGAACAGAGGAGGGGGCCTGAGACACCGTTTGTCACCAACATTCAATGGCGCGTTGACATCCTTACCCCGGCAGTTTCACAACAGTTCACACTTCCAGTCATGTACTTTGAAGGATTAACACCTTCATCAATGAGAATCTTGGTACCATTGTGATTGGATCATACCTTCTTACACCTGTCAGTTTCAGCTAACACCTAACTGAACAAGTTCAATGGAACCATTGTGATTGGATGTCTGTGACTCTACTACCATCAAGAGTTTAAATACCGGGGAATTCCCTACCAGTCATTTGAACTGAAGAAGCCACTCGGATGAGTGGTGAAACGTTTTCAAGAAAAACTCAGAAAAAGTCCAGTTGTTTTAGACTTAATTCTACTAGATACTGTATATCATGACCTGGATGAATGAGAATCTTCATAGACATTAACAAAGGAGTAAAACTGGCTGTACGTGTCCAGATTTTGATCAAGCTCCCTGACTCTTTAGGTACATATATGACCTTGGGGGGGGACCTTGACAGATCAATCAGTAGATTGCAGTTGGCTTGTCAAAATCAGAACATTCATACCTTTCAGTGGGTGCATGGTTCATTGGCAACCAGGCCCAGAATGGATTCAAAATAGGCCCTGGTATTTCGGCTCGTTGATGTGGTCCCACAAATCGCACTTAACAGTCGTTATAATTCGATCGTTTGGCTCCAGAAAAGGTGGCAACCCTACTCCCACCACATACAACCCTTCCCTGATCTGTTCACATTCTGCCCCAATCCACCCATTCTTATCCCTGTGATGTCATTTCCCCTCCCTGCTGACAAGTAAAATTTCTTTGCAAAGATGGCAACAAAAGCCCCAATTTTACAATCCTTTAGATGTGTACCCTAAGGCTATAAACAGAGTAGGATTGCCACCTTCCGAGTGTAGAAAACCTGGGTGGTAGATAGGGGCAATGATATCATGGGGGTGGGGCGGGTGACATTGGGGGCGTGGTCATTGACATAATGGGGTTAGAATGTGACGATTGGACAATTGCCACATCAATCTGATAGAGTTTCCCTCATTTCAAAAACCAGGCAGGGAGTTTTCACCCAGACAAACTAGGCTGTCCTGGTTAAAACTGAGTAGGTGGCAACCCTAAAGCAGAGTATGTATGTATGCTATGGGGATGATTTATCAAACTCCGAATTTCAGACTTCAAAAAGTACAAGTGGGAAAAAATCGTATTAGATACGAAAATTTCGGAGTGCATCGTGGTCCTACGAAAATATTTTGGTACGATCCGAAAGCCTCCCATAGGACTCAATGGCACTCTGCAGCTCCAACCCGGCCCAAGGAAAGTCTCCCATAGGGCTCAATGGCACTCTGCAGCTCCAACCCGGCCCAAGGAAAGTCTCCCATAGGGCTCAATGGCACTCTGCAGCTCCAACCCGGCCCAAGGAAAGTCTCCCATAGGGCTCAATGGCACTCTGCAGCTCCAACCCGGCCCAAGGAAAGTCTCCCATAGGGCTCAATGGCACTCTGCAGCTCCAACCTGGCCCAAGGAAAGTCTCCCATAGGGCTCAATGGCACTCTGCGGCTCCAACCTGGCCCAAGGAAAGTCTCCCATAGGGTTCAATGGCACTCTGCAGCTCCAACCTGGCCCAAGGAAAGTCTCCCATAGGGCTCAATGGCACTCTGCAGCTCCAACCTGGCCCAAGGAAAGTCTCCCATAGGGCTCAATGGCACTCTGCAGCTCCAACCCGGCCCAAGGAAAGTCTCCCATAGGGCTCAATGGCACTCTGCAGCTCCAACCCAGCCCAAGGAAAGTCTCCCATAGGGCTCAATGGCACTCTGCAGCTCCAACCCGGCCCAAGGAAAGTCTCCCATAGGGCTCAATGGCACTCTGCAGCTACAACCCGGCCCAAGGAAAGTCTCCCATAGGGCTCAATGGCACTCTGCAGCTCCAACCCGGCCCAAGGAAAGTCTCCCATAGGGCTCAATGGCACTCTGCAGCTCCAACCCGGCCCAAGGAAAGTCTCCCATAGGGCTCAATGGCACTCTGCAGCTCCAACCTGGCCCAAGGAAAGTCTCCCATAGGGCTCAATGACACTCTGCAGCTCCAACCTGGCCCAAGTAAAGTCTCCCATAGGAGTCAATGGCACTCTGCAGCTCCAACCCGGCCCAAGGAAAGTCTCCCATAGGGCTCAATGGCACTCTGCAGCTCCAACCCGGCCCAAGGAAAGTCTCCCATAGGAGTCAATGGCACTCTGCAGCTCCAACCCGGCCCAAGGAAAGTCTCCCATAGGGCTCAATGGCACTCTGCAGCTCCAACCCGGCCCAAGGAAAGTCTCCCATAGGGCTCAATGGCACTCTGCAGCTACAACCCGGCCCAAGGAAAGTCTCCCATAGGGCTCAATGGCACTCTGCAGCTCCAACCCGGCCCAAGGAAAGTCTCCCATAGGGCTCAATGGCACTCTGCAGCTCCAACCCGGCCCAAGGAAAGTCTCCCATAGGGCTCAATGGCACTCTGCAGCTCCAACCCGGCCCAAGGAAAGTCTCCCATAGGGCTCAATGGCACTCTGCAGCTACAACCTGGCCCAAGGAAAGTCTCCCATAGGGCTCAATGGCACTCTGCAGCTCCAACCCGGCCCAAGGAAAGTCTCCCATAGGGCTCAATGGCACTCTGCAGCTCCAACCCGGCCAAGGAAAGTCTCCCATAGGGCTCAATGGCACTCTGCAGCTCCAACCTGGCCCAGTTCTGAAACATGAATTTCTTGTATTCGGACTCAATCGTACATTGATGAATGGGCCCCTAGGTGTATTAGCTAGCCCATAGCTCTTTAATTTAGACCTAATATTGTTTTGGATTTTAATTCACCAATGAAAACATGGTAAAACATTCTTACAGAATAGTTTTCTGACAGGGGATGGCAAGCTGGATTGTACATTTTATCACATACTTTAAGTAAGCATCACTCAGGATCATTTGTAACATTACATGGACTTTGGTCGGATATCTGCTGTTGCTGACGCAGTTGGGTTAGTCAGGTGCACATAAAACTATGGATGTCAAAGTTAAAAAAACAAACTCAAGGTAGTACATTGGTGTACAAAAAATAAAGGGTTTAAATTGATTTGTTATGGGATGGCCTAGCAACTATTTTCATTGATTATCTTTTTTTTTGTTTGTTTATTTGCCATTCTCTTTTACTTTTCTCCAGCTTTCAAATGGGGGACACTGACGCTACCATCCAAAAAACAATTTCTCTGTAAAAGCTATAGTTTTACTGCTCTCACTCAAACCACTGCCTGGTTGAGGGGTAAATAGGTTAAAATTATTTAGTGTCGGAAGTACCAGGAAAGAAGTACCCATGCAAAGGGGAGCCCCAGAACATGTTTTGCAGTGGGCCATAAGTAAGGTAGCCATCTTTGCCGGGCTTTAAACACAGACAAAGTGGTGTGTGTGCTGATGTCATCATGCAAACTGCCGACATCATCATGTGATGACGTTTTTTTGGTCGCATGATGACGTCAGGGCTATTGCGTCTGTTGGACGAAATTCGGAGGGAATGTTGACAACCGGTCAGAAGGTTTTGACCCAGACAGCCCCTTGAAAAACCGGACTGTCTAGGTCAAAACCAGATAGGTACCCACCAAAAAAAATGAATGCTGCCTAGTGTACAAGGCAGGTCTGGATTTTTCTCCCAACAGCCATCACCTACCTGTACTTCTCTCTTAATAACACTCATATCAAGTCCCATTTTTACAGAATGGCCTGGTTAAATATCAGGTGTCAACCCTAGTAACAGCTGACAGAGCAAGTTTGGTGTTTAAACTGACAACAGGTTTGGCAGCACAGAATCTGAATCAGTATATGTTACCCCTGCATGTTACATACAGAGCACGCAGGCACCATAAAGCTGTGATAGACTGATTTAATTGGAGGCTCAGAGCAGATTATGAATATAAAGCTTAGTAACAGCTGTCCTCTGAAATTAGGTTTAATATGATTTCCTAAGCTTCTCTCACCCATTGACCCTTTCCACTTTCTTAGGACTCTGAAGGGGAAAGAGTAAAACAAATAATCTAGTCTCTAATCAATCCCTCTATAAATCAGATCAATTCATAACAAACATATGTTTATTAGTAAAAAAAAATATTATAGAGCAATTGTGGGTCTTTCTCTAGTGTGAGGCATCTGAAGCTGGACAAGGTCTGCAAGCAGCGGATCTTTACACAATATGGCCACAAAAACACTAGGCCGGATCATTTGTGCCAACAATTGGATCATAATTGGACCCACGGGAGACCTATCAGAAGATGGACCGCGCCAAGAATTTTTTCAGTCTGATATCAAATGGGCAGGCTGTGGGGAACACCCCATGTAAAGGTCAATAAGCTTTTGTCATCCATGTATATTGAATTAGAAAAATAATATATTGTATGGCAGCCATTGAGCAAAACCATTGGTCAATAAATGTTAAAACAAGATAACAATAACTGATCTAATGTATTGTTTAGCAGATGGGGAGCAGGTGTCAAGCAGACAAGATATACAGTAATATTAAAACTAAGGGGTGCTGGGGTTAAGAAGGTTCACCAAAACAGAGCGGAGCTTAGGCGAGTTACAAATTGGCTATACATAATGTATACTAACAACTAAATGTATAACAAATAATTATATTAAGTTAATTAAAAAATCCCAAGTGATGAAACAGACAAGTTAGGGTACCCCTAATCACCCAAATGGTGTTATACCAGGTTTTAAAGTATACACACCCAGTTAAACCTGTGGCCTGGGTGCTCAAGTCCCCAGCTTGTGAGCTGGACAAAGCCAAACAATCATTTCTTGCAAATGATTAAATATGTTGGAACTCACCAAACGGCATTGGTGGCTCAGGTGCAGCTGCCCTGAGGCCATAGCATGGCTTGAAATCCAATAAAGATTTTTATTTTAACAGTGGTCTGGTAGAGTGCAGGTCTATGAAGGATTTTTGGTGTCTAGAGTAGCCCTAATACCTAAATTGTACAACTGTGGAGTTGACCCCCTAGGGGTCAAAGCAGTAAATGGTGCCCAAGCCTAAGGGCCAGGAAGTGGAAATTTCATTTTAAAATTATTATTTACTAGGATTTAGAGAAGATCAACTGAGGTGAATAAAGATTTCATATATTTCTGTATTTTTTTGTTAGCTTTGTTAGCTTGACAAAACTTTGGGGGTAGATTTCACAGCTATTCTTAAAGGAGACATATCCTATAAAAATTATGAATGTACCAGGGAATTATACTCCTCTAGATATAGAAGGATTGTGCTTTAAAAAGTTGTGTTTCTGACTGATTTATTGAGAAATTCCACAAAAACCCCACTAGTCCCACCCATCTGTTCCACTTCCTGCTGGCTGAATTCTCTGGATGAGCTGGGGAGCCGGCGGCCCGTACCCTGCACTGTGGGATAGGAACCAATCAGCAGCTAGGCTGACCTGATAGGGAACTGAAGCCTCTCTGTGCTTGTGTGACTGCAGGGCTGTGATTGGATCTCCCCCTCCTACTGTGCTTCTGGCAGGGACCGTTAGGACACGCCCACCCCTCATTTGAAACCCAGACAGGGACCTGAGAGGATCTATAGGGAGCTCCAATAAAGGGGCCATTGTTACAGATAGGGTTAATGTTTAGCCCAAAGGGAAACCAGCACCGTATATTATTCATAATTGCCTACAAAATAAGCGTTTTTCCCATTTATGCAATATGTCTCCTTTAAAGCTGCCTTACTCACCTAGATTTTGTAGGTAATTCTGGCCTATTTTGACCTTACTATCTCAGTATGTACGGTATTGGTGTGGGAGTCAGTTGAAACCATCTGGCTATAATGTATATCAGCACAGTGATCAGTTTCAACAGGCTATGCTGCAACAAACTCAGAGCTCATAGCATGCCATTGCACCATGTTGGTTGGGGGGTTCATGTTGTAATGACAGATGGAAAAATGAAGTGGAACCACAGCTACTGGCCTAAATGGGAACTAATGTGCATGGTCAGTTGTGCAATAACATCCATTTTGGTCATGGGCTGCAGTTATGGCCACCTTAAAGGAATACTGTCACGGGGAAACATGTTTTTTTCATCAGTTAATAGAGCTTCTCCAGCAGAATCCTGTATTGAAATCTGTTTTTCAAAAACACAGATTTATTTTATATTTCATTTTAAAATTTCACATGGGGCTAGCCATATTCTTAATTTCCCAGGGTGTACCAGCCATGTGACCTGTGCTCTGATAAACTTCAGTCACACTTTACTGCTGAGCTGCAAGTTGGAGTGATATCATCACCCTCCAAGTCCAGCTTGGGACTCCTTCAGATAAATGGGAGTAGGAGAAACAATAGGTTACCTGAAAGCAGTTCTAATGTGTAGTGCTGGCTCCTTCTGAAAGCTCAGGCACAATGTATGTGCCCCGTGTATGGGCACCCCCCGACAGGCCTTGTCGACTGATATCTGGCCTAAAATTATCCAGATCTCAATCGGGAAGGTTCGATTTTCTCTCGGATCGGCCCATTGATGCAGTCCTCGGTCCAATAGTGCCTATACCCACTGTTGTAATTTGATCATTTGGCCCTAGGGCCAAAAAAGATCCTCGCTAAATCCTCGCAGATCTTACCCTGTATGTATGGCCACCTTTACTAATCAGCAGCCCTGAAACTTATAGTCAACACACAGGCCTCACCCATTTGAATCATCACTAACCCTTAGGGAGATTAGTAACTGTTAATTGTTGCTGGCTAGGCTACAGATATGCAGGCAAGCTAGGATACTATTAGAGAACAATGAGCTTGCATTGCTCTAAAGGTGGCCATACACGGGCCGACTATAGCTGCCGATATCGGTCCCTTGGACCGATTCGGCAGCTAATCGGCCCGTGTATGGGGAGAGCAGAGCGGCCTGGCCGACCGATATCTGGCCTGAAATTGGCCAGATCTCGATCGGCCAGGTTAGAAAATCTGGTCGGATCGGGGACCGCATCGGCTCGTTGATGCGGTCCCCGATCCGACTGCCCCATTGCCGCTCACATAATCCGATCGTCTGGCCCCAGGGCCAAACGATCGGATTATTATTTTTTTTACCTAAATGGTCCCCGATATCGCCCACCCGTAGGTGGGGATATCGGGGGAAGATCCGCCCGCTTGGCGACATCGCCAAGCGAGCGGATCTGCTCGTGTATGGCCACCTTAAGTAGTGACTTGTATTTATGGCATGTCGCCTGTACACAAGGGAATGGAGACAAACTCTGAATGAATATTTTTCTGCATTGATTGTAGGATTGAAAAGAACAAGTTAATCCATGCAGTAAAGAAAGATGGCATACAGAGCCACCATCAGTGTCCCATACACAAACATTTTTAGTCCCCTCTATGAAAGAGATAGTACCCCGGTGGGTAACAAGGAGGGTCAGGTTGTCAATCAGTTTAGTGTTGAGGGAGCAGCTGCAGGTATTAGGCTGATGCCAGACGTGGCGTAGGGCTGATATTTTCGGCAAGTGGAAAAACGTTTGGCGAAATACAGCCCTATGCCTGCTACTTGTGCCTGCACCCAAATGAATGAGATATGCTCGGGTGCAGGCACATGTAGCCTGCTTTCCAAAAATATCAGCCCTACGCCATGTCTGCCATCAGCCTTACTTTGCCTGGGTGGTCTCTTTAGCAGGATGGCACTTATCAGTTAATGTGGGCCCAGCTGATCCAAGTAAGGACAGCACAGATAGAGTACCATTAAGGCTCAAAACACAACCAGGCCTGGCCCTGGTGGCATACACTACATAGCAACATAGATTGCCATTGGGTCCTTACCCTAAGGCAGGGCTGTCCAACTGGAGGCCAATGGGCCGTATGTGGCCCTCCAAATAATTTTTATGGCCCTCAGACTTCTCAGAGGCTCCACAGACTGTATAACATCATCATTTTAACTGAATCCAGCCCTCCAGCACCCTGTATGAAGTATAATTGGCCCACTACATGTAAAAAGTTGGACAGCACCGTCCTAAGTGATATGAGAGAATTATTATATAACGCATAAAAGCCATGGGATAGTGGTTTGCAGGTTAGCTTAAATGCCACAGGAGCTGTGTGTTTACCCACCAGTTAGGTGGTTTTGGCCAATAAAACTAATCCAGGTGAGGGTTGCATAGTCACCCATAACCTGGCCATCTCTGACATCATCAGAGTGGGTGGGTCTGGCTTGAAAAACATCCAGAAACACTGGCCCAGGTTGGGTAGAGGTTGGACAGGGGAATGGACAGGTTCTGAAATTAAAGGAGTGGTTCACCTTCAGTTTAACTTTTATGTTATAGAATGGACTATTCTTAGCAAGTTTTCAATTGGTCTTCCATTTGATTATAGTTTTTGAATTATTTGCCTTCCTCTTCTGATTCTTCAGGCTTTCAAAAGGGGTTCACTGACCCCAGCAGCCAAAAAAAACTATTGCTCTGTGAGGCTATAGTTTTATTGTTATTTTACTTTTTAGTCATACTTCTGTCTCTCTTTCAAATCACTACCTGGTTGCTAGGTTAAATTGGAACCTAGCAACCATATAGCTGCTGAAATTTCAAACTCGAGAGCTGCTGAAAAAAAAGCTGAATAATTAAAAAACGGCAAAAAATAAAAATTGAAGACCAATTGTTAATTGTATATGAACAACACTCTTTACATCATTCTAAAAGTTAAAAGTGAGCAGCCCCTTTCATCTTTTTTTTTAAGTGCCTTTTGTTGTTTTCACTTTACATGGCTATCTGGTTGCTAGGGTTTGTAACCATAGTAAACATAAAGAGACACTAAACAGACTGCTAATCAGTAATGGCAGTGACACACGGGGAGATTAGTCGTGCTGTGACAAATCTCCGTTGTCGCTGGCAACTAATCTCCCTGCGATGCCATCCCACCGGCTAGAATGTAAATCGCTGGTGGGATGGCATACGCATCGCTGTGATTTTCCCAAGTCGCCCGAAGTTGTCTTCAGAGGAAACTTCGGGCGACTTGGGGAAATTGCAGCGCAGCGTATGTCATCCCACTGGCGATTTACATTCTAGCCGCTGGGATGGCTTCGCGGGGAGATTAGTCGATCGTGACAATGGACATTTGTTGCGGCAGACCTAATCTCCCCGTCTGCCATTGCCCTAAAACTCACTGCTCTGGGCATGGGCACACAGAGCGTTTGTTCTGCTGCCCTCAGCCTGCGTTTTTTCTGCTTTAACATTCTTTGGTTTGACCTCCAGTCCGTGTACCTGCACCCAGGTGGAAGCTGTACTTTTCAGTGCACGGTACACGGAGCAGCATATATGAGCCGATCCGCTTCTCTCAGCCTGAAGAAAAAAACGGACCCTAATATACTACATAGTAAAACCCCATTATCTACCAGGTCGACTGACAATATTTTGCCAACAACCTTTACCAAAAGTACATTTTAAGGTAAACTTGTCCTTTAAGGGCAGGGGCACACAGGAAGATTAGTCCCACCGCGACAAATCTTCCTTGTCGTGGGCAACTAATCTCCCCACAATGCCATCCCACTGGCTAGAACAGGGGTGGGCAAACTTTTTGGCTCACGGGCCACATTTACTCACCCCCGGGCTGGACCGGGCCAGCGTTACACCCCCTTTGTCTCTTTAATTCCAGCACGCCAATGACACCAAGTCTCGCGTGATGAGACTTGGCGTCGGCGGCGGGCCGGATTAAAAAGGCCAAGGGGCCGGATGTGGCCCGCGGGCCGTAGTTTGCCCACCCCTGGGCTAGAATGTAAATCGCCAGTGGGATGGCATACAAGTCGCTGCGATGTCCCACAGTCGTCCGAAGTTTCCTCTGAAGACAACTTTGGGCGACTGTGGGTCATCGCAGCGACATGTATGCCATCCCACTGGCGATTTACATTCTAGCCAGTGGGATGGCATTGCAGGGAGATTAGTCGCGGCACGACTAATCTCCCCATGTTCCCCTGCCCTAAAACCTAGTGGGAGAGTTAATATCTAAAATACTACAGTAAAAAAAGGTTGTGGCTCCCTGTGGAACAGCGGTCAGAATGTTCCGGACTTTGACAAGGTTGCCCAGCAGCACGTGCCCTAGGAATGTTTGTCCCTCAGATGTATTCCCACGCTTAGTGGCCCATTCACATGCCGGGCAGACCTGCCCAGTTAATTTTGTCACGCTCACTGCCAGTCACTACCAGCTCCCCCTGTCTTGTTGTACAATGTAACCACCCAGCCACTTGCAATGCACGTCTGCCCAAGAAGAGGGATCTCTGCCTTCTCAAGAACTGGCGAACAGTCTCACTGCGGAGCACAGGCGATAGAATTGCTGAATGTGGCAACCACAATGCAGGAATCGAGTCACAAACTGTGTGAAATAACAACAACGACATTGCAATGAAGGTCACAAGCTAAAGCCATTATTCCAGTGGCCCTTGCTACACACTGGCGGCTTGTTGAATGAAATTCCAGTACCACTTTGGCTGTAGGGGAGGAAACAACTGTCTCATATCATCAGGAAACCGGCATGGCCCCTCCCCACTGAGGGGCTGGTACTGGGCTAGGCCAGCAGTGTTCAGTTTCCATTCTGTGAGTGGTGCAGGGGGAGAGAGGCCGGGGATACACAGAGGATCAGCACAGGCAGGTAAATGGGACTCTTTTCTACCTAGCAGTGCAGGGTTACTTTCATGTTTTGTGGGTGAGGTGGCGGGTTATTCTACCTCTGTGCTTATGGGATAATGGCATAATGTAGTAACTTCCAAAAGGAAGCTGTAGGTGAAATGAAATCCTGTGGCATCTATATGTGCAGGGGCAGCATGGGGGTTACTGATCAACCCTTTCTACTGTGGCTTAATGATGGTGCAAATACCATTTCAAGGGCAACATGATCTCACAAAGGGCATGCCAACTATGTTGGGAAAATATACACCTGTGGCTATAGATGCCAGATGGGGTCCTTAACCTTGGAGGGGGCATATTTCCCCTTTAATACAAAAGCCGGCACTTTCCTCAGGGTTCTGTGTTAAAGGGGAAGTCTGCTTTGCTTTACATTACTGTGTGGTTTTATGTGATCTTTGATATTCAGACAAAATGGTGGCATATATACCTTTTCCTTATAAAGGTGTGGGTAACCCTATATATATACATGGGTGGGGGGAGGGGACAAGAATTTACAGAGACAATGTAATACAATCAAAAAAGGATATCTTTGCTTTGAATGTTCATACATGCAAGCGGCTATTCTGCACATTCTGTGTTCATTGATTTGAGGGGGGAGCTGCCATACTGCTTGTTCTGCAAAGCTTTAGTGAGTACTAGGTACTAGTACATGTATAAAAAGGCACAGAAAGAATTGCCATTTCTATTACTGTCTCTAAATAACTCCGGTTCAGAAACCAGAATGTCTCTATAAAAAAACCTCATCATTTAAACGTAAAATATGTAGTTTTTTTCAGCACAGACACAAATGGAAAGTGACACTTGGTGCTGTTGAGGTTTGGACTGAATAGAATGTTCAGTGTCTCTCCGGTAATTGATGTGGTCTCTTTCTGTTCTTCCCAGAGCTCTGCAGAAATGAGGCTTCCCAGGCAGCAGTGCTATTGCCATGCACTGACCTTTTACCTACTTTCTCCCAGGCAGCTGGTCATGTGATGCAGTAGCAGTTTGGGGGTTGGGAGTAATCTGACGTAGAGTTTGGGGGCGGGGTTTCTGAATGGGAAATGAGCTGCGTTGGTGCCCTTGGCTGGAAATGCAGTGTGTAAAGCATTGTGTGAGGAAGAGGAGAAGGAGGCGGCATGTAATAATAAAGATCAGTATCCTGGCTGCTTCTATTATAGCAAACATCCTGAAGGCCTCTGCTCCACGTGGAGGTAATAGTGAAATTATAGCCGGAGAATTTGCGGGGAAAACGGAAAAATCATTTAAACATTGAGTAAACCCAATAGACTCCAGTAGAGATTTATGCGTCTTAGTTTGCATCAACCACAAGAAGCTGTTTTATTTTAATTATTTGCTTTAAATGGAGTCTGGAAGAGGGCCTTCCCGTAAGTCTGAGCTTTTTGGATAACAGGTTTCTGGATAAGGGATCCCATGCGCTGAACTGCATTAGGGCCTTGCAAGGAAACTTTGGGCGACTTTGGAAAACTGAAGCGCCGCGTATGCCATCCCACCAGCGATTTACATTGCATGTCGTGGAGATTAGTCGCCCGCAATAGTGAACATTTATAGCGGACGACTAATCTCCCCGTGTGCCACGGCCCTTACAGGTAAAAACGATACTTGATCGTGTTAATAATAGGGATAAAATGCAACATATATGAGAGGGCTGTCATTCCTTTCATGAAGAGACTGCAACCCTAATTACAGGAAACAGAACTTTTAATTAGTACCAGCTGTATTGGTGGTAAAATGATTCTGTTGGGTCTTCTAATGTCTAATTGATTTTTAGTAGCTTAAGGCTGATGCCACACGAGGCGTAGGGCTGATATTTTCGCCAAGCGGAAAAACGCTTGGCGAAAATTCAGCCCTACGCCTGCTACTTGTGCCTGCACCCGAATGAATGGAATATGCTCAGGTGCAGGCACATGTAGCCGATATACGCACGAAAACGCGTGAGAATACAAAGTCTCATGTTTTCATGCGTATATCGGCTACATGTGCCTGCACCCGAGCGTATTCCATTCATTCGGGTGCAGGCACAAGTAGCAGGCGTAGGGCTGAATTTTTGCCAAGCGTTTTTCCGCTTGGCGAAAATATCAGCCCTACGCCTCGTGTGGCATCAGCCTTAAAGGACAAGAAAAGGTACAATTAATGGGAAGTACAAAGTGCCACTGTCCCCTCCTCCCCAGTGTTTATAGTCGCTTACCTCAGACCCTTTCAAAATGGCGCTGGTCTGGAATCATTTTCTCAGCGCCGCCATACTCTTGTGGTGCATCGCACTTGCCCGCTGTGACTCAGAGAATTATGGGGCAACAGAAGAGTATGGCAGCAAGACACTGGGAATAAATCTATTCATGGGTCTGACGTAAGCAACTAGAATCACTGGGGAGGTGCCTAACCTCTAATCATTTAGCTTTACTTGTCCTTTAATTCGTTGTGCTCCAAATTATAGAATACTTCAGGTTCCAAGCATTCTGGACAGCAGATCACATAAATGTACAGGTATCTGAATAAGGTTGTGGCCTGCCTGGTAAAAATGATGCTTGATGCCAATGTTATGAATAGGGGCGATAGATAAAAATATAGGAAGGGCTGTATATTTTTGTAGATGGGATCTAAAGCTGGCCATACACATGAAAGTCATTTTTTTTGCAAGGTTGACAAACAATTGGATCTTTCCCTGATAAGCCTACCTAAGGTGATTGATATCGGGTCAATCCAGTTGTTTGGCTCTTGGATGAAATGATTGGATCACAATGATGGGGATATGGGCCATCGGGCCTAGGATCGCATCAACAAGCTGATACGGTCCTTGATCTAATGGGAGAAATTAAACCTGCCTAATTAACAACTGGCTTGGCCAGATATGGTCAGGTGGGCCCGTTGGTGGCCCCATACACGGGCACATAATCTGCTGAATTGGTCTGAAGGGGCTGAATCTGCAGCCTCAATTCTACATGTATGAGAAATGTTCACCCAGTGTTTTGGCAAACTCTGTATCTCTGATGGTATAGCTACATGCTATAATCAACCTCCCATTTGACATGGTCAACCATGCAGCTTGTGTATTTTTTTATGTGAATGGTTATAAACAAAGATGATATGAAGATTCTTGCTTATTCCCGCCCCTCCTCAACTCTGCCTCAGAAGTCTCGAGCAGCCAACCCCCCTCCAGAGCTGAGTGTTGGAATCCCAGTGATTACTTGTGATGTGACCCCGTGTCAGAATCTATCTGCTGGCCTCATGTAACCTCTCTAGTCGTCATGCTTTTAGAAGATCCTGGCTGCAGTGCACAGTAAGCAAAATCTATTGTGGTGTCAACCAAGAAATGCTCGGTGATCTCCGAAAGGATCACTGTACTCAGCATCTGATGTCATCAGGGCACCGTAAAAAAAATGCAGTGAGCCATCAATAAATGCTGTAATGAAACTGCAGTTTTTGCCTATGTTTTGGCTGTATTTTTTCTTATCATCGTCACTAGTTTATGTAGCGCCAGCAATGTATTGCTGCATTGTGGTTCGATTGCAGCCAGGTCACTATCTGCAAGAATTTGTATTCTCTTCCCGTGCTTCCATGGGTTTACTCCAGGTACTCCAGTTTCCTCCCACACTCCAAAAACATAATAGCAGTTACTGGTTATAGTGTAATAAGGTCCCTAAATTGTAGGTTCAGAATGCTTAAATCATCCTTCGTTGGCCTCCATGAGAAGGAGCTAAAAGCGCTATCCCCATTACGTAGGTCATTTTCATATAAAAACCTGCCAGTGCTGTTAAGTGCCTGTCAGCTGATTCTAGCTTGAAAAAGAACTTTCAGGCAATTTTCATAGAGGGCAGTGGCAGGATGACTTTAGCCATTTCACCCATGTGCTATTGCCCTTAGATTATGTTGATAAGATGACCTTGTCAGAGCAGTCAAGTCTTATAAATAAACACAAATTTGCAGACTAATAAGGCTCTCTCTGCAAAATAACCATTTGTTTTATCGATTGTGTACAAGAAAATAAAGTAAATTTAGGTTATACTCATATCAGGCTTTCTTAATCTTAGGGTCGGACCCAAAGCTTAAAGCTTGAAAGAGTCAGAAGAAGAAGGCAAATAATTAAAAAACTATATAAAATGAAGAACAATTGAAAAGTTGCTAAGAATTGGCCTTTCTTTACTTAAAGATAACTTAAAGTTGAACTACCCCTTTAAATCAGGTTTGACCTGGTCCAATGGGGCACTGGGATACAATTTTGTGGGCCCTAGCCTTCTTGGGATGGTTTGCCCTTGGGCAGTACTCGTGGTGACAGGGGCCTTGACTGAGGTTTCAGGTTCCACAGTCCAACACTTCCTTAAATAATGTGAAATTATTTTCTACAAAAGAACATTATATTAAAAAAAGAAAAGGTGCTCACCTGGTTCTAAGGCAGGGGTGGGCAAACTTTTTGGCTCACGGGCCAGATTTACTTACCCCCGGGCCAGGGCGGGCAGGGCCAGGCCAGCGTTACGCCCCCTTCGTCTGTTTAATTCCGGCCCGCCAGTGACACCAAGTCTCGGCTGATGAGACTTGGCATCGTTGGCGGGCCGGATTAAAAAGGCCAAGGGGCCGGATGTGGCCCGCGGGCCGTAGTTTGCCCACCCCTGTTCTAAGGCATTTTTTTTGGTTGGGAAGTTAATTTTGCAATTTAATTTGGGCCCCTTCCCCCATGAATAAGTAGTTCAGAAACTATGAAAGTATATTGTCCATTTCATTTTTTTTTTAGAATAATTTTCTATAATGTATCTGCATGGAAGAATACATTGTTTTGACAAGTAGTATCCTTGTTTCAGCCCTACTGCTATGTTTGTTGGTCGGGTTATATCAGTATGGTTGACACATCAGTCTATAGAGGCCTTAGGCAGACAGGAGGCCACAAAAATACCAGGGAGGGTCTCGTATATAGCCCATGTGACTTCAGTTGGAACAACTGTGCCGCTCTCTAAGTAAAATAAATATGTAGCTTGATTGTTATCAGACTATAGGTTTACTGGTATTTTGTGCTGACTATGACCCCCTTCTGTCCTATGTTTAACTAAGCTGGAATTCTTCACGTGTGCTGCTTGTGTCAAGTAACTCTTGTACTCTGTTGATATCAGTGGGACGGTCATGTTTCCACTTTATTGAGTTTCTGAATCGATAGTACTTTTTACAGTACAAGGTCAACGTACATCAGAGAAAAGTACTTCTGGGACTTTCAGACTTGTTTATCTGTGTGTGCCAGTTTTTTCAAAGACAATTATGCTCAGATGTAATCATTAGGAAAGCAAAATAAGTAGAAGGGCCTGTGGCAGGGTTTATACAGCAAAGGTTTTTTGGACTGATAGGAATTATATACTGACTATCACTGTGTAAAGAAAGTGAGTCCCTGCTATTCATATTAAGATATGGGTTAAAGCTGTCTTAACATGCATGGGCCCTGCTGAAGGACCTGTCTTTTCATGCGTGGACTTCTGCTGAAGGATCTAATTTAAAATGTGTAGACCTTTGTTGAGGGTCTGTCTTTTCATGCGTGGAGCTCTGCTGAAGTATCTGTTTTATCATGCATGGACCTATGCTAAAGGAGCTGTATTATTATATGCGGACCTCTGCTGAAGGACCATGACCAACACTGTACCAAACAGCAGAGGTTTCTTGCTGTTACTTGACCCCTCCATCTTAATGTATTTCATGCCATCGGGTGCTTCTTCAGACTATCAGGCTATTTGATTATCAGTCCAAAGTTTGGTGAACTGCAACTTTCCTAATGGCTTTTTGAGCCAGATCTTATAGCCAAAAGTCACATTTTACAGTACAGTCAGTGAGACTCCACCCACTAGATTTAGGATGGGATTCCTTCATTTCACTTCTCACTGCCTTCAAAAATGAAACCTTCCCTGCATTAATAGTCACCATTTGGTGTGGGTCTACCCAAGAAACAAACTGAAAGGCACATCAGTTTGGCCAGTTTGGAAAACATACTTCATATGGCTCCTCGTCTGGTTAAGGCGGTTTTTCACCTTAAAATTAGAGAGTTATATTCTGAGACAATTTGCTATTGGCCTTTTTTATTGTTTGTGATTTTTGAATTATGTAGCTTCTTGTTCTCCAGTTATTCAGCTTTTTAGGTTCTAGGTGCTAGGTTCTAAATTACCCTAGCAACGAGACAGTGGTTCAAATATGAATGTGAAAGTTATATAGTAGATAAGGTTAAAAAGAAGAGCCTCCATTAAGTTCAACCTTGATATCTGTGCCAATGTTTCCTAAGATTTCTCGTTGTTGTTTTTATATAAATAATGTTTTACTCATAGCCCAGTGCTTGCCAAGGCATATTATCTGATACAACTCTTGATGTGCCAGAGGTCAAGTGAGTAATTACAGTACAAACATATGATCTACAAGTAAGGTTCTGTAACTTTCCAGGAATTCCATTAATAAACATCCACCAATAAACATACAGTTTAGTTGTCTGTCTTAGTCAAATATAAATAAAACAATATAGTGCACTTTGTTGCGTTTCTTTAACTTGACTCTCAAGACTAGAACTGTTTGTATGAAAAGCTTGAAGATAAGAGAATTTAGATATAGGGCAGTAGAGACAGCAGACCCTGAGGTTGCTGACAGGGATGGAAGGTCAGTGTTGGGTCCTGACTAGGGTTGCTATCCGGCCAGTATTTGACCGACTGTGAAATTACAAAATCAGCCTTATCAAGATACTTATAAACCAATATTCTTAGTAAAGGCTTCTGATCTTTATTGCTCCATAAATGCAAATTATTTTCTACAACGTACATTCTGCTGTTTCCTTGTGTATGTACGTTTTAATGAAAGATTAAGATAAATGCTAGTTAGTAGTAGCGTAATGGTGAAGATATGCAACAACACGATAGCAAGCAAACATATGGTGATTCCACTTGCCATTACCCTTAATGTGCAAATTGACTGTATTTTGTGTTAGATTTTTAAATGTAATTTATAGTACTCTCTTAAAACTATTGTTACCGTCATTGAAACATAACATTGAAAATGGGACTTCTGGGAAATATTGTCTGGTGTCTATACAGTGGCGTGACTACTCAGTGCCGAGACCCCCTGCATAGAAATAGTCAGAGGGAGCAGTGGCGTAAGTACATGGCGCAGCCCCCTCTTTGGCGGGGCAGAACGTGCACTGGAACACATAACTGCCTCCACCCCCTTAACATCTGCAACTATAGAGGAATCAGAACCTGCAGTCCAGCCCCACCCCCAGGAACTGTGGGGTCTTTCCTCTATAGCTATGTCACTGAGGGGGTCCTGGTGCAGATTAGTAAACCCTACCTAGCCTCCTACCCCCGAGGCATACCCTTCCCTGCTCACGTATAAATCCCCCTACCCAAGAGTTGGCAGGGAGAGCTGAGATTTAAATGCAACAATGGAGGAAGCAGACCCTTTGGTCTGACCCCCCTGGCACCCCCGCAACCACGGGTCTGCTTCATCTATTGCTAGGCCTCTGCCTCTATAGAAATTCAACGTTTTGGGATTTCTTAAGTTAGTGATTAGAAGCTCCTCAGGGGAGTGGCCAATAGGGAGAGGTTAGGGAATGAAGAGGTCAGCGAAATCGGTATTATATCTAATTATTATAGGTGCTTGCCATGACTAGTATTAAAATTTTATTATTTCTGTGAAGATCCTTTATTTTGTGAGGATGTACAAAGAAAATTAATTTTACATTTACAAGTATGGGATCCGTTATCCTGAAACCCACTATCCAGAAAGTTTTGAATTATGTGAATCTCCCATAGACTCTAGAATTATAATTAAATAATAATTAAATAGAATTACAGGTATGGGATCCCTTATCCGGAAACCCAATATCCAGAAAGCTCCGAATTACGGAAAGCCTGTCTCCCATAGACCCCATTTTAATCAAATAATTCAGATTTTTAAAATTGATTTCCTTTTTCTCTGTGAAAATAAAACAGGGCTTTGTATTTGATCCCAACTAAGATAGAATTACCCCTTATTGGGGGCAGAACAGCCCTATTGGGTTTATTTAATGGTTAAATGATTCCCTTTTCTCTGTAATAATAAAACAGTACCTGTACTTGATCCCAACTAAGATATAATTACCCCTTATTGGGGGCAGAACAGCCCTATTGGGTTTATTTAATGGTTAAATGATTCCCTTTTCTCTGTAATAATAAAACAGTACCTGTATTTGATCCCAACTAAGATATAATTACCCCATATTGGATGTAAAATAATCCTATTGGGTTTAATTAATGTTTTGTTGATTTCTTAGTAGACTTAAGGTATGAAGATCCAAATTACGGAAAGACCCCTTATCCGGAATACCCTTGGTCCCAAGCATTCTGGATAATGGGTCCCATACCTGTATAATTAAATAATTCAAATTTTAAAAAAATTCCTTTTTCCTGTAAAAATAAAACAGTACCTTGTACTTGATCCCAATCCTATTGGTTTTATTTAACGTTTATATGATTTTTTTTAGTAGACTTAAGGTATGGAGATCCAGATTATGGAATTATTATTTTAAGCTTCAGTGGTTCTGTATAGCTCACAAATAACTGCACCAAAACCAAACAGTATGCTTTAGTTAATTGTATAAATAGTAGGTTTCCTTTTGAGGTTAACGCTGTTCCTCTGGTTTTCATCTGAATGTCAAAAAGCTCATTTCCTCTCAGACGTTGCTAACATGTACACAGAGCCACAAGGCCCTTCCCAATGACTCTGCCCTATGACACGAGCTTCAGCAAAAGGCTTTCACTTCTCTATTTGTACTACTATTATCATTCATTCATAATTCTGCTTGTGCATTTATGGGAAGACTAAATGGCCTACACCAAGTGCAGTGATGGGCAACTACCTGCAAAGATCTCGCTGTTGTTGCTGCTTATAAGACATAAGGGAAGCACCGAGAAGATATTACACTGTGATGACAAGTGAGGAAAGGGGGACCTTGTTACTTCCGCTGTTCGTCCCTTGTCATCCCCAATGTTCATTATGGTGTGTGCTTGGGGGTAGGCGGGGTGTTGGGAAAATGATTGGGCCAGAGGTGGGTCTCTGCTAAGGGGGGATCGTCAGAGGAAAGAGTCAAAGAAGGGGGATTTATAGGTAGGTTTGCCACCCTTACAAATTTACTGACACGTAAACTCTGTGATTTCCCAGCTAGGCTGGTCAAATACTGGCCGGTATTTCATTCTAAACCAAATTTGCCACCTTTTTTAAGTATAAAATTGAATGCAGCTTTTTTTTTTTAATAAATCGTTTTGCAGGAATGGCCCAATCCCAGGAATTGGTACAGGCTTTTGCTGTGTGCTAGTACAGTACTGGGATCCCAGGCTCACTAGACTGTATGAAAGTAATACACAATGCAATGAAATGCGTGTGGGTGGTTTTTGCTGGATTGCCAACAGACTCATGATATTCGCCCTGAGGAAGTTAACACGCTTCAAGTCATGTTTGTAAAATATTTCAAATCCCAAAACCACAGCACAAGATCTTGGGATTTGTTAACCCTCCCTCGCCTGTCCAATGAATTTAGCACATTGTGCTTATTATTAGAGTGGTATCAATGCATTTTTTTTTTTCAAGGGGTTTCGGGATACATTACGTCTAGAATGTCTTTGTTCACACTCTAAACCCACTGAGAGTAATATCCTCTAGTGGATTTGATGCCGAGTACAAGGCACTCTACTTTAAATCTGCACAGGAATCCGTCTGATGTAGTGGAAATTTCTCTGAACAGTGTTGGAATGTATGTACAGTCCGATCTGCTGGCCAAAGCGCTTATAGAGGCACAAATCCTCTGTACCTTTGTATTATACCTACTATAAATGTAATCTTTTTAGTAGGGTGTACGTGTATGAGGAACGCCTCCTGTGCCCTTGTGTTTTTGTATTTACATATCAGTACTGGTAACGGTTATAACGTACCCACTGTCGGAGTTAAAATACTCAAATACGAGTTAATGTATGATAAGGAACACTATCCAATTTTATTATAAAAAGCAGCTATCCCATAAAAATGTAGATGCGCAAAGACCATACATGGGCCAAACATAAAGAGAATGAATGAATGAATGGACCCACACCGTATGGGGCCTTCCTGTTGTGAGGAAAACGAGGAAGAGGGGAGGGGCTGCTGCTCCTCTTCCTCATATGCCGATGGTCCATGCACTGGCCAGCATGGTGAACAGGCAGATACATTTTTGAATATCCATAGTATATTGCCAAAGTACATGCTGAATGCTTTCCTTGTACACAACTGTCCAAAGTTTAGCAAATAATTTGCCTACCCTGGTAACCCAGTGACATAAACAATACCAAAGTCTATTCATTCTGCAGAAACTATAACTATTCATTCTGCAGAAATGAGTGGAAATGTTCCCTCTGGGAATGAGAGATTCTCTTTTAGCTACATAATTCTATAGCATTTCTTATATCATTCAGTCTGCAAAACTGCTTGTGGCTCATATCTATACTGTTACCAACTGTTTATGCAGAAACACTGACTGATAGAACATTAGTTAATTATACAATTATTTATCTTGGATATCTTAGTCTCCGTATGTCACTATATCAATCGTTTCTTTGTATTTGAATGTGCCAGGTACATGTGTAAACCTGCAATGGGAGAGGCAGGTGCACTGGAGTTTAAGCTCTTGTTTAGGCTCTTAAGCTGCCCATACCCTATAAGATTCACTCGTTTGGCAAAGTCACCAAACGAGCACCTAAGGTGGGCGATATTAGGCTGATCCATTTGGCACTAAGGCCCAATGATTGGATGACACCGAGGTTACAGGCCATAAGAGCGAAGACCGCATCAACAAGCTGATGCAGTCCTCGATCCAAAGGGAGAATCAAACCTGCACGATCGACATTTGGTCGACAGTCAGTAAGTACAGGGCCCGGTTGTGGCCTGCACCCAGCAGCTCTCCCAATCAGTTCATCTTAATGAGGTGTAAGTTAGATTGCAAGAAGTGGGGATGCCTACATGCCAAAAGCAAATTGGACTGCTTTTGACTCTCTTGTGGGAATAGGTGCCCAATTAATACTGAAAATAGTTTTTAAGCACTCCATTAGGCAGTGGCAATAAAACTTTGGGTGTATGCATAATATATTATACAATAATAAATAGGTTAATAAAAAATAGATGATGTAGTCCCTCCAGTTAGGGTAATGTCCGATGGAGAGATTAGTCGCCCATGATAGATCTCTGTTACTGCAGCGACTAATCTCTCCGAAATGCTGACTCCATTGGCAGCAAAGAGATTCACCGGTGGAAAGTCCTGTGCATCCCTTTGCTTTGTGTTCTGAAGTCTTGCAAAGTTTCCTGTAGGCCATCTTGGAAAATCAAAGCAAGCCATAGACCTTTTCACTGGCAATTCCCTTTGTTGCCGGGGGAGAGGCACTTTGGAAATATTAGTCGCCTGCAGTAGCAGAGATCTATCGCAGGAGGCTAATCTCTCTGTGGGACATTACCCTTAGGACTTACATATCTTAATTAATCATATTACAGCCCGTCCAGGGTGCAGAGGACATAGACTAATGAGCACCAAAGTAGAACTTATACTTATACCAAAGTAGAAGTATATACACACCCCATCCATTCTCGGGTCCATGATGTAGGACTGTCCTGCAAAAATCAAGACCATGAGAGTATGGAGTACCTGTTAATACATTACTCAGTGTGGGTATTATTAAAATTATTTGTTTTTATATGTAAAGGCTCACTAAACTCTAATGGGGTTATGTAATGAAAGGCACGAAGTTTGCCCAGGTGCAGTATCCCATAGCAACCAGTCAGCAGGTAGCTTACTGGTCACCTGTTTGAAAGCAAACATCTTATTGGTTTCTATGGGTTTCTGTTCCTGGGCAAACGTAGTGACTTTTATTATATATGGGGGTAAGGCTGATGCTGTCAGTGCACAATGATGTTGGGGCAGCAGGAAGTGGGTTGGTGTTTGTCCCTTGGCCATGTTGTAGCTGTTTTTTTTTCTTCTTCATGATGTTTGGCTGGTCGCACCTAAAATAACCTCAGTTTATAAAAATCAAAGTATTTTTGGGTTGGTCTTATTTTTGCGTTATTTTCCTCTGTCTTTTCAAAGAAAAGATTGGGTAAATCGTTATTTTTTTTTAAATTTTTTGTTCTTAGGTGTGGTAAGTAAAGATGGCAGAAGCTCACCAGGCCGTAGCATTCCAGTTTACAGTAACTCCTGATGGAATCGATTTAAGGTTAAGCCATGAAGCTCTACGACAGATCTATCTCTCCGGCCTCCACTCCTGGAAGAAGAAGTTCATCAGGTTTAAGGTAATGACAACAGCAAACCTTTAAAAATAAATGTAAAATTTCCCAGAGTGCTTTTCTAAGCACTTTTGCAATTTACATTCATTATGTATCTTGCTGGTCTGATCCAGTACAGTCAAAGAGAGATACCTTCAGAAGGTGAACAGAGCATTGTTCTGATGTTGCTTTGTTTAAGGGCTCTGGCACACGGGGAGATTAGTCTTTTTCGGCGATTTCCTGAAATCGCCCCGCCGCGTCTGCCATCCCGCCGGCGACTTACATGTTCGCTGGTACGATGGCAGGGGTAGGCAACTCGGGCGACTAATCTCCAGTGCCAGAGCCTTAAGTAGAAGATCAGAAGCCTCAGATGCTCCTTCTAATCTCCTTCCTGAGCAGATTATTGTACATTGAAAACAATTTACATAAACATTTTTAAGGTTTACTTATCCTTTAAATACCATCATCTCTAGGGTTGTTTTCCAAACCCCTCTCTCAGCCTGCATTGTGCTTTATAACTATAAAAAAAAAAATACCCTTTTTTGTAAGTGTCATAATTTTCTTAGTGTAAAATGCATAACAGGGTTTTTCTTATATGTATGCTTTTGGGTTGGAGTTGGTTATCAGGCCTCCCATGCAGCCTTTAAAGGCATTGGTGGGCCCAAGTAGCCTTCTAGTGCAGAGAGCGCAATAGCACTTTTTTCACTAGCCATGTGGCCTCCCCATTCAGCCACTCCAACCCCAAAAAGGTAAGTACAGAATGTGGGGGGGGGGGGGGAATTCATCGGGCAGATGCCTCTGGCCCGGGCAAATTTCCCTTTTACTTATTTATTGGGCCTTTTTAAATAATTTGCATGCAAGAAATGTTTAAAGGGAATGGCATGAAAGGACATTTTTGTTTTTTTTTTACTTACTGGCACAGGAAAGATCAGGAAAGTCACCCTCCATTGGGTAATTTCAGGGATTTTTGACACAGTAAATAATGTATTGGGGGTGAGATGAGGTTAGACTGTCGAGGTTGGGGTTGTTTTCTCTGGAAAAGAGGCGCTTGCGAGGGGACATGATTACTCTGTACAAGTACATTAGAGGGGATTATAGGCAGTTGGGGGATGTTCTTTTTTCCCATAAAAACAATCAGCGCACCAGAGGTCACCCCTTTAGATTAGAGGAACGGAGCTTCCATTTGAAGCAGCGTAGGGTGTTTTTCACGGTGAGGGCAGTGAGGTTGGGGAATGCCCTTCCTAATGGCAGATTCTGTTAATGCCTATAAGAGGGGCCTGGATGAGTTCTTGAACAATCAGAATATCCAAGGCTTTTGTGATACTAATATCTACAGTTAGTGTTAGTGGTTGTATATATAGTTTATGTATGTGAGTGTATAGATTGGTAAGTATAGGTTGTGTGCTGGGTTTACTCGGATGGGTTGAACTTGATGGACAATGGTCTTTTTTCAACCCTATGTAACTATGAGATAAAAAGCCCCAAATCTCCTGGCGTGGCATAGGGGTACAAGTACTGGGGTTGATTTAATAACCATTTTTTATTACCTTTTTGATGAGTGGTAATGATATGCACCATCAATGAGTTAGAGGTAGTTGAAGATTTTCTTTGCAGGCTGGAACATTTTGGGTTAGATACATGGAATGATTAGGTGTTCATATACTGTATGTATAGTGCATATAAAGTATTCAAAACAGTCAAACACATGATAATTGAGTCAGTTCGTCAGCAGTCGGAAACTGAAAAAATTGAAAAAATAGTTTGAGCTGCTGGGAATGCTTCTGGATTCCCCCGTTTGAACTATAATAACTCAGCCCTTAGTCTGGCTGGCTGCCTTTTTACTGCTTATATTAAAAAAAAAAAATCAATGGAAAAATATTTAGGCTTTAGCAAACTACCCAATCCCCATGAAAATTTGAAAAGTGGCACCATGAGTGGTTTTTGGGCTTTTTGCCTCCATTCTTTCAGGTGAAAAATTAATGAAAATCACCTGTTCTTGCATTTTCAACCAATTCCCGTAGATAGCACTGGGGGAGATTCAGGCAGATTCACAATGTGTTTGTAGCACAAAAAAGCATCCAGAGCACCCAGATCTGTTTCATGTGCCATTGCTCTGCTTAACTTTTTAGAACTTAAACTTCAAATATAGTATCTAGTGTAACCTCTGAGGCTTTCTTACTTCTGCCACTGAACTTGTACTGGATATTTCCTATGTTGATGTCAGAAAATGAAATTAAAAACATATATTTCTTCTAACCTACAGAACGGGATCCTTACAGGTGTTTTTCCATCAAGCCCCTCAAGTTGGTTAATTGTAGTCGTTGGTGTAACATCAGCATCCATGTATACCAAAGTGGATCCGTCATTTGGAATAATTGAGAAAATCAACAATGCACTCAGTGCCACGTAAGTTGTCATCTCTGGTATTAGAAATGCTTAGTTACTCATTGTGGGAGCCCCTGCTTTTTAATACATCAATACATTGGCCATACCTTGGACTCTATACTCTTTGGTATCTGACCATTCATCCTGTGCGGTAAATGGACAGGTACCGTACATATATGGCCACCTTCCTAATGTTCCGTTAATTTGGGCCGACAGCCTGAATGATTTCTTCACTTCCTTATCTGTCCATGCACTATGCACTGACCAAGGGTGCTTTGGCAGGTTACATTTCCAAAAATAGTCAGTCTGTTGGCTCTAAACACCGTCTCAACCTGGTATAAATGTCCAGACGGTCTGGAAGTGTGCTTGAAATCAGGCAAACTGCATGAGTGCATCTAGGCACGTATGGCCAGCTTTACCATCATATTTGTTCCCCTTCTAAACTCATTATTAGTGGAAATAAGGGTAAAAATTTAACTCAAGGTCAATGACACACACAGGGCATTTTCCCCAGCAGAGAACAACCCGAAAGTAGCCGTACAGCCTAGCATTTACTAAAAAAACTAAGATTTAACATGCATTTCTAGGGACAATCTGCTCGATTCCAAGGCCCATTCCGCAGGTTTGTACTTTGAGCTTTATCGCATTTGCCATAGAGTAACTTAGATAAACCTGAGGACTTTTGTGACACTTGGCTGGAAGACCTGTAGTAGGTTTCTAAGAAAGTACGAAACACTAATTATGTACTCTGTAATTACATGCTATATATCAATGATATCCTCAATAAAATAATGATTCATTTGACATTTATACAAATGCAGATTAATAGGTGACCTCATTTCTTTCATTAAAAAGATAAACCATTGTGACTAGCCTTTGAGGCATAGTAATGAAATCTGGGTTTAGCAATGTTTGTTTTATATCCAGACATGCTTCAAAGATTAAAGATTCAAGTGAATTTCGTTGGTCCATGAGGCAATGATACTCTTGGGCAGTTTAGGGTCACTAATATTCCCCCCCCCACCCCACATGTATAGCAGACGTCTGTAACTAGAGGAGGCTATGATGGATACTATAGAAAAGTGACTGGCTGGATATTTCTGCAGCATATTTCAGATTTTATATTATATATTTTGGTTCTTGTCATACCCTGGAGGGGGGTGGGGGGGACTCCATTTTCTAATGCTGTTTACTCTAATTTGCTCTGGTGTGTGGTATTAACTAATTTGTTTTTTGTTGGGTTTTTTTTTAGCGGATACATGACACCCCAGACCCAGAACATTGTAAGTGGAGTGCTTTTTGGCACTGGTCTGTGGGTGTCACTCATTGCAACCATGCGCTACTCTCTGAAAAAGCTTCTGTCTTACCATGGATGGATGTTTGAAGAACATGGCAAACTCTCTGCTTCTACAAGGATTTGGATGGTTAGTAGATCTTTAGGGCTGGGCACTAGTGATGTGAGGGTCACAAAAACCATTATATGCACCCAACCCGCCTAGGGAGCCCACACACATAACTAATATCACCGACTGTTTGGCCCTAGGACCAAAGGATTAGATTAAAACAACAGGAATACGAGGTGTCTGAGCAAGGACCTCAATCAAACCTGCCCAATCGACATCTGAATTTTGGGTAGATATTAGTCAGATAGGCCCATAAGTTATACACATACACAGGTAAGATGCCAGATTGTCTGTAGGGCCCAAATCTGCAGTTTAAATCTGTCTGTGTGGCCACCTTTACACTTAACTCAACCTAAACCCACTGATGAAATGATGGAGGGGGAGGAGCATGCAACTAATATCACCAACAGAAAGGGCTCTACAGATATAACACACAGGGGTTTAACGTGGCAGGACAGGCAATACCAAAAGCAACCCCTCCTGGGCACAAAGCATACAAAGAACTTGGTTTTCACAGTACATGCTGCTGGACTTTCCAGTTCCACTGCTTATTGCTGATAGTATAATAGTGTAATAGTAATAATTGCTTTAGTGCAAGTGAAAAAGTACAAAGAAAAAGATAGAGGAAATGGATAAAAAGCAATAAAATGCACATAGCAGAATAGGAGGATTCAATTAGACTAGGGTAGGTTAGTAAGGTTGATCTGAGGATATTTTGTTGTTTGTTTAAATAAGGACTTAATGATTATCTAAAATATTTGATTTTTATTTTCACATCATGTGTTTATATTCATCTACATTGTCATTTCCTTTGTTTTTTCACCTTAGGGAATGGTAAAGCTTCTCTCTGGACGGAAGCCAATGCTATACAGTTTCCAGACAAGTCTTCCCCGCCTCCCAGTGCCACCTGTTAAGGATACTGTTAAAAGGGTGAGTTTTCTTGTCTGCAAGGGATGTGCTACATGATGTCTTTATGTGTTACTGAAAATAAAGCTGCATGGGGTCAGTATTCATAAAATATGCGCAGAACAGTCAGGTTTTGGGCAGAAAGTCCCCATTTTTCTGAGCATGCAGGCAGTCTGGGAGTAACCCACCTGGGTACCTGGCTATCGTGTGAAAGTGGTCCGTTCCACCCACCCCTATGGATACCGCAAGTTTTTTTCCCTTACTGATTTGGCTTCAGAGTAACTCTAACTGAAACTCTCTGAACAAAGGAAATATGTTTGGGTTCCCCGGCTCAGACTGGGACTGGATAGGCCCTTGCATTTCAAGTACATAGAGGCCCAAACAGCCCCCCAACCAACCCAATAAATAGAGGCTGTCTATGGCATCTTACAGTAGCCCCTCTAGCATTTTCCTGAACCCACAGATTGCAAGTCCAGGCCTGGCTACTACCACAGAGAGGCCTTGTCACGCAGCTTTCTATATATGTGTGTATATATACACTTTCTATATATTGTCACTGCACTATAGTGGGGTTACCGTAGATTAGTGATGGCTAAGCATTGGCACAGAGTTGGTCATACACAATAAGATCCACTGTGCTAAAGATCAGGTCTTTGCTTGCTTCAGCCAGCCAATAAGTAAACCAGAGTGATGGGATCACTGGAGGGAGGAGGGACAAATTCCATGACTAAATGTAGCTCAGAGCTGACAGGATTCCCCACGCACATCACAGTACCTGAGTGATCCCCAATCTCGCAGTGACCAGGGTAGACTATGGTTTTGGGATCATCAGAAATTTTCAGTGGTTCTAAATTTATTTGTAAATGTAATTGTAGTAGTATTTTGTTTTTCCATTCATGTTCTCTGATTCTGACTCTTAATGTGGCTGAAGTCAGTTCTGCTACATTGTTTTAGTAGTTAGAACAAGGAGGGCAGAGGATATGACAAGAACAATATTAGTTTTAGCAGCAATTACATTTCCACATAACTATAACAACACTTTGCTGTTGAAGGTAATTGTTAGAAGAAATACACATGGATGGCAACCAACCACCACGGGCGCACCAAACTTCATATATGGAGGGAACCCTATAAATGAAATTGCCAGGTTGCAAGGGATGGTTGTCCCCCTTTTTTTTTACCAACCATACATATGGTTATATACTGTAATTATCAGACTCCATGAGTAAAATGACACTGCAGTAATAATAAGAACTATTTGTATATGTTGGAAGGATTATACATGTCTATTCTATGTGATTTTTAGGAAAAAGTGAAAACATGGTAAGTTTTTCAAGACCTTTTATAAATCTCAAAAGCATCTAACATGCTATGTGCTTTAGCTGTGCCTGTCTGTACTATATATATATATGAATTTGCAGTTAGATGTAACCTGGCCACAATCTGAGTGTTAGCTCCCACTAAACCTGCCATTATAAGTTCAGCAATCTATTCTGAGCCTTATGGAATGTGCTTTATACACAGATCTTGGCTGAGCAATTGGAATCTGATAGCTTGTAACCACGTGGCCTGTCTGGTCTCTCCATTAACGAACTGTAACTGCTTAAATGGCACAACATTAGGGCATCCCTCTGTCACCCCGAGACTTTCTGATTTGCCTTTACAGTATTAGCCTGGACTACTTTTCCATATTATTTAATTTATCAAAGGACAAGATGAAAAATACAGTTTATTCTTTTCCCTCGGACAGAGATTTTTAAATATTTACACTCAATTTGGAAACTCGATTATGCAGGTTCAGGCCAGCCAATCACTTTTTCTGCAGGTTGCGGACAGGCCTAATTTTTCCCTCTTCCCCTTCCCCGCAACATCACCATACACTTCTCTCTCCTCTGCCTACCTGAAATTGCTCTAATAATGGCCACCCTGCTCCGCCTACTTCAGTGATGTCAGAGAGGGGTGGGCACAGGTATATAAAGAATGACTGGTTGACTGGGTTAGGACAGTTTCAAGATTAGAAGAGGACAAGCTTAGGGCTGGGTGTGGTTTAGAATGGATAACTTTCTATCATTTCACTTACTCAAGATTTTTTGAAAACTCTTAAGCATTGCTCTATGAGCACCTTGACCAATGCCAGAAATATTTTCATGTATTTGTCAAATGATAAATACCCAAGTACAAAAGAATCAGATACACCAAGAATTATTAAATAGGCATGGGATAGGCAAGCTTTAGATGGTAGCCTACAAAGCCAAGCATGTTATTGATGAATGCACCCCTAGACACCAGCAAGTGGAAGACATGTCGGGTTACCCATGGCTACAAGGCATTGCAGCTATATAGGTACTGTTTTTTGGTAAATTAAAGGGCAAGAAAACCTATTATTAATCATTAATAAGGCATTTTAACAAGTTATGATGCCTTTGTTTTAAACAGCAGTGAATCTGAACGTGCCCCTTGTCCAACACTGCTTCCTCATATGGTATATCCTGTTTACTGAGAGGTGTATGCTGCTTTTCAATCCAACCAAGCACTGGTGTCTAGATATAAAAATGTTCCTTTTGTTTTCATAGAGTATCATAATTCTAATAACCAGTATATACAGTATATTCTATTTACTAACCCCCTCCCCTATTAAGCCATATCTGCTGGAGATGGGAGCATGGATTAAGGCAATAAACTGTACTGAACACTGCCATGTATTCTGTGCTTTTATAGGTTTCTGTAAAAGGGTGGTTCACATTTAAGTTAATTTTTAGTATGTTACAGAATGTCCTATTGCTAGAAACTTTGCAGTTGGTCTTCATTCATTATTTTTTTATAGTTCTTGGATTATTTCTGTTACATCTGTCCAATGGGGGTCACTGACTCCAGAAGCCACATATATACATTGCTCTGTGAGCTTACACTTCCTTATCTTTCTATTTAGTCCCTTAACTATTCATACTCCAGTCTCTCTTTCACACCACTGCCTGGTAGCTAAGGTAAATTAAACCCTAGCAGCCAGCTGCTGAAATACCAAACTGAAGAGCTGATAAACAAGGACGTAAATAACTGAAAAACCACAAAAAATAAAAAATGAGAACCAATTGCTAATTGTCTCAGAATATCATAAATGTCTATGTGTTACTAAGTTAATTTAAAGGTGAACAACCCCTTCAATAATTTTTCTATATTTTAATACTGATTAATAATAATAATTAAGGCATTTGCATGATCATCTTTAAAAACTACCCAGCCTTGATATATTAGTTTCCTTATTTATATATCTGATACAATGTGTGGCTAACCATGCCTGAGTTCACCGTTCTTCCTTCTTTAGAGCCTTTAAAGCTCAGTGCATTGTATGTGCTGGAAATAACTGTTTATATTGTTATACAAGAAGCATATTACTTTGGCGCTGCTGAATATACTTCTTCTTCTATGTGTTGGAAGCTATTATAAAGTATTTCCAGGAGTCATTTATCAAGGGCTAAGTGATTGAATTATTCATGCTTTGATTTCTGCACGACACATTAAATAAGGGTGACTCTGCATTAATATTTAAGCATTATGAGTTACTGTCAGCTCTAGAAGAATCATCTCCTTGCTTGGCCTGACTGTTCTCTTTTTGTGTTCTTGTCGTTCTAGTATCTGGACTCTGTTAAGCCTCTCATGGACAAGGAAAAGTTTGAGCGAATGGAGGGTCTCGCCAAAGATTTTGCCAATAACCTGGGACCAAGGCTCCAGTGGTACTTGAAGCTGAAATCTTGGTGGGCTACCAACTATGTAAGTTACAAGTGACAGTGTTACAAAATACGGGTACGGGATCCCTTATCCAAAAATGTTATCCAGAAGGCTCCCAGTTACAGAAAGGCTGTCACCCACAGACTTCATTTTAAAGAAGATGAAAACAAGTTAATCAATGGGGGTGATGTTAGGCCCCTGCCCCAGTGATTGTATTCAAATACCTGATACCCCAGGCCGGGGCTCCTGTTAGCAGAAAACTGAACCAGTGTGGGGTATTTTTGGAGAAGAGCCATGGAGCAATCCACTTTCTTTTTTCTTCATGCGGGTGTGCATGCACAGTAGAGTGAACAGCTGAACTTAAAAAAACAGCTTTTTCACTTTACTGTGCATGTACCTGCCCATGCCTGGAGGAAAGAAGACAAAAGAGGAAAAAGATTGCTGCTAATCAGCTTCAACTGCAGAAGTACCCCGGGCAGTTTTCTGCTACCATGAGTTTGGTCTGGGGTATAAGCAGAGCTGTCAACCCCCCTGTATTTCCGTGAGTTACCCTAATTTGACACCGGTCTCCCAGCACCCCATGGCATTCTCACAATTTTTCCCGAAGTCCTGCACAATTTCTGGTCGCACTTAAGGTCATCTTAAGAAATTACGCATGCACGGGTAGCAAATTATCAGCTCCAGGGGTGCATTTGCGCATGCGCGTGACATCACTTCTGGGGATGCCCGCTTACATCTGACGTCACTTCCGGTCTGTGCCAAAAATTTCCTCTGAAAGCTGTGCATTGAAAGTTGAAAAGCTCTGTATTAGGTAAATGATTACAATCACTGGGAGGGTGCCTAACATTTGGCACCTCCCTTCCCCACGTTTAACCCTTTTTCAAAAAGATTTCTGTTTCTTCTGTAATAACAAAACAGTAGCTTGTATTTGAACCCAGCTAAGCTGCATGAATCCATACTGATGGAAAAACAATCCTTTTGGGTTTGTTAAGTGTTTAAATGTTTTTTAAGGTATGGTGATCATATTACAGATAGATCCCTTATCTGGAAAACACCTGGTTCCAAGCATTCCAGATAATAAATGCCATATGATATGAATCATATTTCTATATTTTTTCTGATTCACATTGAGATTTTACATACTTTACCCAGGGTAACTTTAGCCACTGCACGGCCATGCGTTCCCTAGATCTATATGTTTGAAAATAACACACAATACATCTAATATATACATAATTATATTGGAGATATTGGCTGTTGGTTGCTGAGGCACTGAAAGTAAAAATGTTTGCGGACCCATGGATGCATGTGTGTCATTGCAGAGGTCTATTATAAAACTACTGTGTTTGCATATGATAATGCTTTTGAATGCTACTGAAATCTAGTTTCTTTTATTCCCTTGCGTTTAGGTTAGTGACTGGTGGGAAGAATATATCTACCTCAGGGGCCGTGGGCCAATTATGGTGAACAGTAACTATTATGCTATGGTAAGTTTAAAATGCCTGAATTTGTTGTATTTTTTCCTATTAGGGAGAAAGTGGAATTATTGACTATAAATTGCTTTGCCAGGCATCTTGAAAGCAAGTATTATTAGATTCACAATTGCACACCTACAATGATGATAACGTGACTCTGACTATAGGCCTTTAAAGAAACACAGGCCAAGAATGAGCCCCTGCGCTGGCAAAGTATCAGCCCCCGGGCCAACGCAATGGCTCCAGGTGCAGGCACAGGGAAAAGCTGATGCCAGTGTAGGGGCTGATACTGCATTTATCTGCAGGCCGAGGATCAACCTCATGGGGCATTAGCCTAAAGGAAGATTAGTACGGGTCATAGCTGTGCTAGGCATGAAGGACAGACATAAAGGACATGAGCATACTCATGAGTATACAGTGAGTACATTGTTCTTTGCCATGAATTAGTTACCAGCGTCCCCACTGATGCCAGGCCATGCCTTATTGGCCACCTCACAACATAACCTTTGTATTCATGTAAGAAGATTATCAAAGCCTTTAGGAGAAGATCAAGAGGACAGAGGACAAAAAGATTAGCCTTTAGACAGCTTTACAAAAACTGGGAAGGCTTCTAATAGAAATAGTTCTGCAAAAACAGAATATGAAAAATGATCAGTGGATATAAAAGGCTAATGCCACATGGGGGTTGATCTTGGCCTGTGGATAAGTGGGTGCAAAGACTCAGTCCAGGTCTAGGCAAGAAGAAGCTGATGTCAGTGGCAGATTCTCGGCCTGCGCTTTTCAGCAGGAAGATATCAGCCCCCTTGTGGCATCAGCCTAAGAGGCAGGTAAATAGCGGCCAGAGTCAGGAGGATAAACATTTCATTCACTGTCGACAAAAACATTATCCATTTATTGAGCTTTAAAATAGGACACTTGTTTATTAAAAGCCCTGCATCTACTCAGATCAATCAGTTTGGGGTTGGGTTTGTGTGTATACTAAGAGACCAAAGGGCACTTTAGCAGTAGGTTGGAATAATGATTAACAGAACCTGACAGCCTACAATCAACCTCTTTACTTACAGGAAGTTACACTGGGTGACTGGCTACTCGCCTGTCTTCTTAGCTTGCTTCTTAAAGGAATTTCAACATTCTAGAATCTAGAACATTGAGAGATACTCATGCAAACTTGCTAAATATGAAAAATAGGATTCAGTGAAAGCAAAGTAGTACAGCAGGGCAGGCAGCTGCCAAGTCTGGTCATGTCACATGGGGTGTGCAGTGTGTCTGCCAATCACCAACTGAAGCTTAGACATGAGAGGGGGCACTTACAAATGCAGCACACTGCGCAAAGTGCAGTTTTTAGGCACAGATTGTCATGTTTTATTCTTAAAATTTCAGCATCATTGCTAGCGGTTTAACTATATGGTACCCCACTGAGGAATATTGTGTGCTCTTGCTGCTGTCAGTGCAGGCAATACAGCAGCTCATTTTCCTTTGTAGGAAGCCTCTGCACAATACCATTATGTTTTTCTATATTTATGAGAATTCCAGATTGTTTTATGTCATTTCAGTCTAATTTGGCAGCTCTTTGTTAATTTTAAAATGCTGTTTTTTTTGTTTTGCCAGGATTTTCTATATGTGCTGCCAACTCATATACAAGCAGCCCGAGCTGGCAACGCCATTCATGCCATTCTGCTCTACCGGAGAAAACTGGACAGGGAGGAGATTAAACCGGTATGTTTTCTAACATCATAAAATTAGGAATAGTTTGGGTATATGAGCTGATTTTATCAATTGAAATGATTCCATGGGGAGATTGCTAGTATAGTAGACTAAGGTCTACTATACTAAACTGAGCAGATTTCAGCTGCTGATTTGAGTCTATTAGACTGATTTGGCAGCTTTGGCTGCTTGTGTGTGGGGATCCCCTATGGCCTGACCTGACCAATATGTGTCCTAAAATCGACCAGGGCCAAACTGTTGCATTAGCACGATCTCGCCCATCCAAGGCTGGCATATCGAGGGAAAGATTCGCTCCTTTGTCAACCCCGCCAAATGAGCGAATCTTACTGTGTATCGCCACCTTTACCTTTACTGCAGGATCTCTATAGGAAAATGCAATTTTTTATAGACTATCATTGGATCCACTGTTTCCATGTGGCATGTTGCATTGGGGGCACTATACCCCCCCCCACACACACACACACACACTTTTTAAGCTAAGTTCAGTGAAGAGAATGAAACTACTTTTTGCCTAATGGTTATTTAATCATGAAAATCTATGGTTTTTGTTATTTTCTGAGCTAAACAGGGAATGAGGCTACACCGTGTTTGAGGCAGTCACAATAGACTGATATTTTATGGATTAAAGCAATAGGCAAAAAGTGGGTTCAGCCCAAACCTTACTCATTGAGCTAGTTAAAAGTATGCTGCCCCTTTAATATTGTTTCTGAAATTTGCAGTTTAATATGAGACTGATGTGTTTCCCCCTTCTGTAGGCGGAAGGCAGGAAGAAACGCAGCCCTGTATTTCCCACCTGATCCTACTTACAGTGCCGAAGGGAAGCTCCAAACGCAGGTGGAACACAACTTGAATGCAGGTTGCGTTTCACCTGCGATCAACTCTTCCATGTGGCACTGCCGGTACAGAGTAGTTGAAAAGAAGGGGCTGTGTATATTCCTGGGTTCCCTTGTGGTGGAGCGAATGAAAACTCCACCGCAATGAAAAGCAGGACTGAACGCCCCAGTGTAAGGGCCCCAACTTATATGCATCCCTCCCAACTGCAATATCTAAAGACATAATTGTGAGAAGTTATTGTATCAAAAAATAAATTGCCACTGAAGACCATTTTCAGTTTTTATTTAATCCTGTATCCTAGATTCTGTAGAGCACTTAAGGGGAAAGGTAGAAATAAGTCAGATCTTTTTGTTTTAAAGGAACAGTAACAGCAAAAAATTAAAGTGTATAAAAATAATTATGATATTATGTACTGTTGCCCTGTGCTGGTACAGCTGGTGTGTTTGCCTCAGAAAGACTACTATAGTTTATATAAACAAATAAACAAACTGCTGTGTAGCCATGGGGGCAGCCATTCAAAGGAGAAAAGGCACAGGCACACAGCAGATAACAGATAAACCCCCATTATATTCTACAGAACTTATCTGCTATCTGCTATGTAACCTGTGCCTTTTTTCCAGGTTGAATGGCTGCCCCCATGGCAACACAGCAGCTTATTTATATTAGCTATACTGTTACTTTAGCAAATACACAACTTTACCTGTGCAGGGTAACAGTACATTATATTTTAAATACTTTAATACACTTTCATTTTTGGCGTTACTGTTCCTTTAACGCCGTCTAATACTAAATGAATTTTGCAGCAACAGCGCTACCTGCTGGTCAGTTCATCTTACTGTACAATGAGAGAGATATATTCAGGCTTCTCATGAAAGTGATCTGAAGCCAGGGATCAGGGATCCCCAACCAGTGGCTCACAGAAACATGTTGCTCACCAACCCCTTGGATGTTGCTCCCAGTGGCCTCAAAGCAGCTGCTTATTTTAAAAATTCTGGCTTGAAGTCAAGTTTTGGTTGCATAAAAACCCAGTGTGCTATCAAAAAGAATCTCCTATAAGCTGAGAGTCCAAATGGGTTCAACCAAATATCCAATAACAGCCCATATTTGGCACCTCAGGAACTATTTTTATGCTTTTGTTGCTCCCCAACTCTTTTTACATGTGAATGTGGCTCACCGGTAAAAAAGGTTGGGAATCTCTGCCTTAAATGCTCTTCCCCATCTCCCTGCTGAGCAGAGCAACATCAGAAACCTTCTCTGTTTTCCTTCTGAAGGAATATCTCTTTGACTGGTCAGTAACAGGAACTGAGCAGCAGGTAGCGCTGTTACAAAATTCATAATAATATAATAACTTACATATCTCTGAAACTGAAAAAATAAATAATTTTCTATAAATTGCAAAAGTGCTTAAATAAGTGCTCAGAGCAATTTTGAATTCAATTTTTTTCATGTTTACTTATTCTTTATCTGACACACAGGCACCAGAAGGAGAGGTGCCTACTATTCATAATTTCATTAAAGCACTAGGTAATTTCCCCACAGGACTACTCAGTTGTTTGGCAACTGTAGCTCAGAAAGTTGACAGCCAGCTTTTTAAGCCACAGAAAGCACGGGCTGATTGTAGCTGCCGATATCGGTCCCTTGGACCGATTCGGCAGCTTATCGGGCCGTGTATGGGCACTACCGATGGGCCTGCCTGACTGATATCTGGCCTGATATTGATCAGGCAGGTTAAAAAATTCAGTCGGATCGGGGACCGCATCGGCTCGTTGATGCAGTCCCCAAACCGACTGCGCCCATTACAGTCGTTATAATTCAATTGTTTGGCCCAAATGACTGAATTAGCCTAAATTGCCCCGATATCGCCCACCCATAGGTGGAGATATCGGGAGAAGATCTGCTCGCTTGGCGACCTCGCCAGGCAAGCAGATCTTTATGTGCATGGCCACCTTTAGAGTCTCAGTAGGGGGTTCCTGATACTGCCTGTTGATTTTACTGCTATTTATTGATAACTATATTATTATGGGATCTGTATTCATTGGCTGTTGTTATCCCAAGACAATATGTTGAACTGTTTTTAAAATGCAATTCCAATGCATTCAGCAAACTGTTTGGTATATGGTATAGATTCAGCTGATGGGATCCACTGTTCCACTATGTTCGGCTCAGTGGGAAAGAATGTATAATACTTCCCGAATTCCCGGTGAAGAGACAGGTAAGAGCAGCCAAAGGCATAGAGCAGTACCAGCAGGCAATCAAAGCTATCTGACTAATATTAACCATGAGACTTTTCTTTGGGTTCTGGGATTCTAAGGATGTCAATAGGCTATTGAAAAAATAGGACATATCATTTTTTTAGCGCAAAGTTTTTGTTGGATATATTTGTAGGTAGTTTATTCTTATAGCTAATATTTATTTTTACTTGAAAAGGTATCAATTTAGTGCAGTTAGTCATATTTTAGCAGTGGCTATGGGTTTCCATAGAGGCGACACTTTGCCTGCAACAACATCTTTCTGTTCTCCAGCAGCATTATGGTCTAAATAGGTTGCCCTTCCTCTTGTGCATTGTCTGTGGGTGGTGCTCTGCCTTGTTACACTGGAGGCATTGTTATTAGACTGGAGGAGTTGTTGTTGTCCTATAACAGTGATCCCCAACCAGTGGCTCAGGGCGACATGTTGCTCCCCAACCCCTTGGATGTTGCTCCCCAACCCCTTGGCTGTTGCTCTCAGTGCCCCCAAACCACGTAATTATTTTTGAATTCCTGACTTGGTGGCAAGTTTTGGCTTAATAAAACAAGATTTACTACCAAATAAAGCCTCCTGTAAGCTGATAGGGTGCATAGATGCTGCCTAATAGCCAATCACAGCCCTTATTTGGCACCTCCATGGACGTTTATGAGGCTTGTGTTGCTCTCCAAATCTTTTTACATTTGACTGTGTCTCACGAGTAAGAAAGGTTGGGGACCCCTGCCCTATACCAATGCCTCCTGTCTGTAGAGCTAAGGATGGACCACAGACCATTCAGAAGAGTTAGTACTGACAGACCCACTGGCAAAAGTGTGATATCAAAGGTAAATGAAATAATTAAACCATTTTTGCACAACATCTGACACTTCATAACTTTTGACTGAATCCCCCTTTATTTCGCCCAAATTGTTTCCATGGTTAATACTTTAGCAGATATCTTGGCATTCATTTCCTTCATCTACAAGGCTGCTTTGCTGTGTCTGTACCTTGGTTTTTGACATTACATCTGTGCTCTGTAGGTGCGCCTGGGCCCCTTTTTCATTTGTTTTATGCTTTTCATTTGCTTTTATTTTCTCCCATTTTCTCTCCATCATTGTTTTTACACTTTATTTTTCCTTTCAGCTTATGGTTAGTAGTACCATTCCAATGTGTTCCGCACAGTATGAACGCATGTTCAATTCTAGCCGTATACCAGGCATTGAGACAGGTACAGTTTAAGTCCTGTCCTTCATGTTATGAATTACATTAGTCTGACCATGTATGCTGAAATAAAACAATTTTAAAACGATTTGCATGTGGCAACTTTTATGTTGTGCTTTGTATTGTTGAAGAAAATACAACTAGTATTCTAGTTATTAAATACAGTAAACCACTTGCAAACTGACATTTGTGTCTAATATTACTTGGCTACAGTCTTTTCATCTCTTGGTGGCTTGGTGGGTCTTGGTTTGTATCTCTTGCAAAGATGGCAAACCAAAAAGCAGAAATTTGAACCAGCCATTCTCCTTTATTTGGGAAAACATCCCTTCTTCTTCTATCATCCTTGCCCAAAGGCTAAGCTTGCTGGGTATACACCAGCTTTCTGAAGCCTCCTCAGATCCCCCTTGGCCAGAGTTTTAATCTAAGATTACTAGCTATGCCTAGATATATACAAGTCTTCTGAAGCCTCCTCAGATCCCCCTTGGCCAGAGGTTTAATCTAAGATTACTAGCTATGCCTAGATATATACAAGCCTTCTGAAGCCTCCTCAGATCCCTCTTGGCCAGAGGTTTAATCTAAAATAAGATTACTAGATATGCTTAGATATATACCAGCCTTTTGAAGCCTTCTCAGACCCCTCTTTCCGAGAGGTTTAATCTGAGATTTCTAGATAGAGCATTGCTCTTGGAAATAAATTGTCCTTCTATGTCAAATATTGCTTCACATTTATATGGAAAATTACATCAAGCAGAGAAGAACAATTCAACTGTAGTTCTGCCTGTGATTAGATCTCCTGGTATTCCAGGCCCATTAGCCAGCAGGCCTATCAGTCTGATATTATAGGTCAGTCCTGAGCTCACCTGAGGTGCAACACGTGATGAGAGGGTCAAGAAGTATTGGCCAAACTGCCTGACCAAATCTGGGCAATTATAGCCACCTTAAGTAGCTAGGAAACTTGACCCCTCCCCCCTGGATTTCAATGCAATGGACTTCTTGGCCAACCAACCCGTAATGAATGCATTGGACATGGAGCCCAGTTACAAACATAAAGATATAATAAAGATTTGAGGAATGGGGGACACATTTAGAGGACGAAATGTGCATAATGCATAACCCCTTTATAATAGTTTCTACCAGGTCTTTAGTTTGCCCTTTCTTTTCTTAGATTTCCCTCTTTTACCTTCTCCTCTGCTCTCATCCACATCCTTTGCTATGTAGCCTTTGTTAACCATTGCTGGGAACATGCTCTCATGTCATCCTTATATCAGTTATGAATCTTCCATCTTCCTTGTAAAGCCGTTCAGTAATATTAGACCGTCACGTTTGTAAGGGGCTTATATACAGTCAGCCAGTAGCGAGCGCTGTACAGAAATCACGCGATCTCTAAGAAAACAAAAGTTGTGATTAAATGCCACCGTGTTTGAGCCTGATTGTCGCCCGAATGTCGCTGATCCAAACAATAAAGTGTATCCCTTTTAGCTTTCCCTATCTCGCTCGGCTTCCCTTGCATGCGCTTGTCTGTGCACCATCATTAACCCTCCCACCAGCAACGACGCACTTAACCACGTTTAAATGTACAGTTAATATTGCTTTACAAGAGCTCTATGTTCTCTGTGTATGATTTTGTGGCTCTGTGTAACTGTTAACCCTTTGTATCCCAAGCCATAACATAATCATTGTTTTTTCATGGGTGCCCATCAGTTTTTGAGCCCTGTTTTTGATTCACCCCCTAACCGACATGTTTAGTTGTACTGGGGAACCCCCTTGTGTGACGTGGCCATGCAGAGACTTTGACTTTTGAAGTTCATATTAAATTTTCATTTTCATAATCATTCCCATTTAAGTAGAACCAGTAAAGGCTCCATCTAAACCTGCAGCAATAAGTCACACAATAACTGGCCGTCTTTCCACTGGATTGCTATCACTATCCCTCCTGCCCCATGGTCGCCACCACCGGACCCCAGCAGGGACCATGTACTTTAAGAGCAGTCAATAACTTGGCCACTCACCTTTTCATTGCCTTAGCTGATGATGGCATGTAGTCATGTGATAGGATGGTGCCGATATTCCTCAGTTTGCATGGGCCAGAGGCTTGCTTCACATCGGGGCATTTAAATTACATCGAAAAACGTAGGGAAATCTTTAGTCCTTTCTTTTGCTCATAAGACACTTGTGTAGCAGAGCCCTAATACCTGTCTAAGATGGGAGTCCGCATTAATGGAGTTGTGTAGATACATGGGTAAAAATTGGCACCGTCCAGTAGTTTGTAGCAACCAGTCAATGATTATCCATGACCAGCTGATTGGCTGCTAAGGGTGCGCTGGCCCAGGGCAATTATGGGCCCATTTATGACAGTCTCCCAGGTTGCAGAAAGGAGGCAGTTGCCCTTACGTTTTACCGACATGGTAGGACGATCATAGAGACCAATTCGGGAAACCAATGCAGAGGGCGTTTGATAATATTTTCTTGTAAACGTCTTGCAGACACAATTCAGCATGTTAAGGACAGCAAACACATTGTTGTCTACCACAAGGGGCGCTATTTCAAAGTGTGGCTGTACCACGATGGAAGGTTACTGAAGCCAAGGGAGATTGAACATCAAATGCAAAAAATTATAGATGACACGTCCAGCCCACAGCCTGGGGAGGAGAAACTGGCAGCTCTAACTGCCGGAGACAGGTAAGGGTGGATTCTTTTTTGGCGTGAATTCATTCAGTTGGGTTTATGTTTAAGAATAAAAAAAGTGCATAAACACTGTCTGCACTGCCAAAAATAAATATATATGGTTCCTCAGATTCAAATTGTGTTTATGTACCTTTCTGAGCCCGGCTGAATGAGCTTTGTGGAAGAGGCAGGCCTGGACTGGCAATCTGTGGGTTCTGGCAAATGCCCGAGGGGCTGCTGTAAGGAGCCATAGATTCTATTTATTGGGCTAGTGGGGCTGTTTGGCCTCTGTGTACTTACAATGTCAGGGCCTATTTTCTATCCCAGTCCGGGCCTGGAAAGTGGAGAGGGGGGGTGATTGTTGCCCCATTTTCATTAACTGGAGAGCAGTTTTCATTATTTATATGGCTATTATGTGCTATATTGCATGTTGCATTTTTCAGAGTGCCCTGGGCTAAAGCTCGCAAGGCTTACTTTGCAAATGGGAAGAACAAGCAGTCGATGGATGCCGTTGAGAAAGCCGCTTTCTTTGTCACCTTGGACGAAACAGAGCAGGGATACAATAAAGAGGATCCCGTCAATTCCCTAGACAGCTATGCCAAATCTCTCCTCCATGGGAAATGCTATGACAGGTACAAGCCTCAGTTTTCAGTTGTGTTTTGTAGTGTCACTGTGGGAGGCGACTGGGGTGATCTGTTCTCACTCTTCTTTATAGTTTGCAACAACTTATTTATCATCAACACAGTGGGCAGAAGGAGATCATTATTCTTCTTTACACATGGAAGGCTGTTCCAATAGGGAATCTGCAGACATGTTGTTGAAGGAGGAACTTGGGTATTCCTCAGATTACTGGTTATGACTCCTTTGTAAACTCTTTGTCATCTCAGGCAGGGCACTTATCCCCTATGTATCTCCAGCATAAATTCTTTAGAAACTGAAGAGCTGCTGTAGATAGGGAAAGTATTATATATAGTTATATAGTAATATATACTCAGTATACATACATGAGTAACCATTGACATAAAGAGAAAGTTGGCATTGGGTGGGTCACTATGATCCCTGTGAATGAGTGAAATGTCCTCCTGTAATTGGGTCCCACGGGAGAAAAGCGCTTTACAAATGTTTGTTGTAATTATAGTTTGCTGTAAGCCAATCTGGGGGCAGTGAAGCTGATTATCTACTTAAAGGCCACCTATCACTAAAGCATGGTTCCCCTCACCAGAGGAGGAGGCTAATAGAGCCCTCGGGTAGTGGGAAACCCCTTACTAGCAATAAGCCAACTGGAGTGTGGGATCTATTAGCCTGCACTTCTGGTGGGGGAAACAATGTGGGGGTGACAGGTCCCCTTTAATTCAACTCTCCAGAGAAAAAAGATAAAAACCAAACGTCACTTGCAGCAAAGTCTCTAATTCCTAAACATTGGAGGGATGTAAATCCACCAACAATAGAGGAATGGTTCACGAATATAAATGATATCTGCACAATGGAAGAGATTACCTCTTCAATACATGAAAAAAAACAGGAGTATATATTAACCTGGAGACCTTGGATATCCTATCTGCATTCTCATAAAAAGCTGTAAAATGATATAGAATATTGCATATGAACGCCACAACGAGATACCTAATACTCACCGATTATGTGCCAAACGATTTCAAGTCTGACTTCTTCTATCTTCCTTCTCTTCTCCCTATGATTCCTTTTTTGTTTCGGTCTTTACAGACAGTCCGGAGTCCCTCCAAAAGGTTTCTAAGTTGTATGTATCCAGCTCCTTGTCCTTCCTTCTCTTTCCCTTTGCTCATCTCGTTTCTTCTTTTTTCCCTTTAAGTGCCTTAACAATACTTAAGAAGGTATTAAGATTGTTAAATGAATACTTACATAAATGTATGTGTAACTTTGGACTTATTGCAATAAAGAATTTGGTGAAATACAAAAAAAAAACAAAAAACAAAAACGTCTTCAATATGATTTATGTTCACGCACTCAGTATTATTTGTTCTGTCTGTCTGTAATGCCGCGTATGTTTGTGTGCTCTGCTTCCAGGTGGTTTGACAAAACAATGAGTTTTGTTGTGTTCAAGAATGGAAAGATGGGCATGAACGTTGAGCATTCCTGGGCCGATGCCCCAATCGTTGGGCACCTCTGGGAGGTTAGTGATGAGAATCATTTTTGCCGTGCCGCTGTCCTGGCACATAAACATAGTATATGCCTCTGTCAGCCTGGGGTACCATTGGGAAGGGAATACACAGCCCCAGCCCCTGCTGCAGGCACAACAAGGATTCCATATATAAGATCCCAGCACAATCCCTGGCAGGAGTGCCCATATCGTTACAGGAAACATGCTCTGCTGTAGGAAAGAAGCCCCGTTCTGAATTGCAGTAACTAAGCGCCCGTTGCTATTTCCACAGTATGTCATGGCCACGGATAAAATGGAACTGGGGTACAATGAAGACGGGCATTGTAAAGGAGACGTGAATGGAAACATCCCTCCTCCCAGCAGACTGCAGTGGGATATCCCAGAAGAGGTAAGGGAACATCTTACATATACAGGGAGCTGAGTGAGCATCACTACATATTTCACTGGGAATAGTTTCAGTCCCAGCACATGGATATGTTATGATGAAGTTATAAATGGCCTTTGGCATTCCAAAAAGGCACACCGATCTCTCCCCGCAATTCATCTTGAAATAAGGTATAAGGCAGAAAGCAAAATGCAAAGACACTTTGCAGTCGTTTTTTGTTCTACAGTCAGAAATTAATTTTTTTTGGTTGCTAATGTCCGACTTACCCTGGCCATAGTTTGAAAAGCATAAAGGATAGATAAGGAATAAAGACTAAAGGATAGATAAGGAATAAAAAAATATTTTGGCACTTCCCCCCCCCCCATTTATATAAATAAGAGGTTGCATTCGACCTAATTTCCTAACTTCTGTGTTTTTTGAATGATTTAGCTTTATGTTCACCAGCTTTCAAGTTTGGAACTTCAGCAGCTATCTGGTTGCTATGGTCCAAATTACCCTAGCAACCAGGCAGTGGTTTGAATGCGAGGCTAGAATATCAATAAGAGAGGGACTGAAGAGAAAGATGGATATAAAAGATGTAATAAAAAAAATAAAAGGTAGAATAAAAAGTAGAAATAGCAATTTCATTGTAGCTTCAAGGAGATATAGTTCTTTGGTTGCCGGGGTGAGTGACCCCCATTTGAAATGTGGAAAAAATAAAAGCAAATAATTCAAAAACTAAAGAGTAATAAGAATTTAAAAGTTGCTAAGAATCAGCCATTCCATAATGTAATAGAAGTTAATTAATTGGTGAACCAACCCTTCTAACGGGCAGTGTTCATTAGCGCCATGAAGGGAGGAGAAAAATAATAATAATAGGGGAAAGTGTTTTACTTACTATGAGGGGATTGTCAGCAGGGTGTGGCAGGAGAGAGAGGCGTCGGTCTAATATATGACACTGTGACATCACTAAGTGACAAATATAAGGCTACGCTTAGCTGTATACTGAATAATCTAAAGCTCTGTAGTTAAATACAGGAAGGTGGAAAGTCCTGTAATTATACAGGGGAACATTGTACCCCACACTGTATATGAGATGAATGATCACTGCTGCTTCATTGCTCGAATTTTATTTCTTTCAGTGCCAAAACGTTGTTGAAGAGTCCCTGACAGTTGCCAAAGCCCTCGCAGACGACGTGGATTTCCACTCGTTCCCTTTCGATTCTTTCGGCAAAGGACTGATCAAGAAAAGTAGAACAAGCCCCGATGCCTTTGTGCAATTATCTCTCCAGCTGGCCCATTACAGAGTAAGTGTAGCTTCCCTCATTGTAATTCTGCTGCTCATCTCAATAGAACCCCAATGGGATTGTTTGGCCCCCAATAAGGATTAATTATATCTTAGTTGGGATCAAGTACAAGGTTCTGTTTTATTATTACAGAGAAAAGGGAATCATTTAACCATTAAATAAACCCAATAGGGCTGTTCTGCCCCCAATAAGGGGTAATTATATCTTAGTTGGGATCAAGTACAGGTACTGTTTATTATACAGAGAAAAGGGAATCATTTAACCATTAAATAAACCCAATAGGGCTGTTCTGCCCCCAATAAGGGGTAATTATATCTTAGTTGGGATCAAGTACAGGTACTGTTTTATTATTACAGAGAAAAGGGAATCATTTAACCATTAAATAATCCCAATAGGGCTGTTCTGCCCCCAATAAGGGGTAATTATATCTTAGTTGGGATCAAGTACAGGTACTGTTTTATTATTACAGAGAAAAAAATAAACCATTTTTTTTTTTAATTGAATTATTTGATTAAAATGGAGTCTATAGCAGATGGCCTTCACATAATTTGGAAGTTTATAGATAATGGGTTTCCAGGTTTATGGATCCCATAGTTGTATGTATTTTGAGTGTGGACACTGTGTTACCAAAACAGACAAAACAATGTCTGCTCCTGATTCTTGGGGGTAAGTTGACAGCATCAGCTGACGCAGGCCATTGTGGGAACCCTGCTGCTACCGCCACCTTTGCAAAAGTTCCAGAAGCTGCTTTAGATGCAAGTAATGATTTTTTTGTACAACGATCGCACCTAAAGTTGCAATACTGTAACTGCGTTTGCGGGTCCTACGTGTGGCATTCCAGCTGATAATGATGGTCACATAGCATTTTGTGCAAATTACTTTGTGTTTGAAGGAAGATGCGACTTGTCTAAAAACAAAAAGCCTGAAATCTGTAATGTGCCGCAGCAATAACTCGTGTTTGTTTTTTAGGACAAAGAAAAGTTCTGTTTGACCTATGAAGCCTCTATGACCAGGCTGTTCAGAGAAGGCAGAACAGAGACCGTCCGCTCCTGCACCATTGAATCCTGCGACTTTGTTTTGGCGATGTCAGACCCCTCACAAACAGTAAGTAAAGGTCCCCATACACGCTGAGATCCGCTCGCTTGGCAAGATCGGCTGCCTCTCCTGCTTCATCTTCTCTGTAATTAAATTTGATTTGCCGAGTGATTCAGCTCGATATGCCCTGCACAAACAAGCCATATTACCATATCATATGTGCCCTGGGTTTCGCATTGCACTGAATGCTCGCAAATGTGTCGCTCATTTGGCTTTCTGACTCCCCTGTAAGGGAAAAGCCATTAACTGCAATTCCTATCTATATACTCCTGCCTTTTTATTTTTAACTTGGGAAAGTAAACAGGAAGGTCCCTCAGAGCAAATCCTTTTGTTCCTGACCCATAAATACATTAAGGAGCTGCAGAAAAAAATCCCAAATAGAATTCTGTTTTGTTCTAAACAAACACAAATAACGAATAAAGTATTCAATGTTTTCTGTTTCTAGAATGAAAAAAGACTTCAGTTATTCAAGGAGGCAGCAGAGAAGCATCAGCAAATGTACCGTCTGGCCATGACAGGCTCTGGCATTGATCGCCATCTCTTCTGTCTTTATGTGGTGTCCAAATACCTAGGGGTAGATTCCCCTTTCCTTAAGGAGGTAAGTAGCCCACCAAGACCACAATATGGATATGCATAAAAATCTGTATAATGTTTTTATAGAGCACTGCTAGGATATGCAGCACTGTTCAGTTTTATAAAGTAAAAATGTACTCACAGAGAGGACAAGCATTATAAGTAATGCCATGCCCTCAAAATAGACCGTCCCCATTACCAGGAATGATGGCAGGCAAAGGTTTAGGTGCAGGTATTTGAAAGGCACATTTTGGTGGACAGTGTGCTGATATGGGAAAATCAGCCAACAAAGAAGCAAGTATTTACTTATATAGCCCACAATGTTGAGAAGGTTTAGTTCTCCAGAAGATTTAATGGCCATGTAATGCAGATCCTTGCTGACCAAATGCCTTTAACTCTGTGCCTTTGCCCTTTAGGTTTTGTCTGAACCTTGGAGACTCTCAACAAGTCAGACCCCCCAGCAGCAGGTGCACCTTTTCCAGCTGGAGAAATTCCCAGAGAATGTATCAAGTGGAGGTGGATTTGGACCTGTAAGTTATTGTCTATATGTTCTACTGATTTCTGCAATGCGGCACCATGGCTGCTCCCCTGCTGTATGCTTATGGCACTTCCCTAGTTTGTTACCTGGTGGTGTCTCTGAAAGTGAATATATCCTCACATCCTAATACAGACTTTCTGTAAGCTCCACAAATACCGTGCCAAAGGCCTGGCGTCTCCATCACATGTAGTCACTTGGGGTGATTAAGGTTGGTGATTTGGCCCAAGCAATGTGCAGCTACAATGTATTCACCTAGGGTTAACCAATGCTCAAGCAGATAGACATGAATAGCATGGGGGGCACGCACCCCCCAGAGGGGCAGCACTGCCATGTACTCTTCAGTTGAATCTGACTTGCTCTCTTGTGTTTTCAGGTTGCTGATGACGGCTATGGAGTGTCCTATATCATTGTTGGGGAAAACCTCATCAACTTCCACATATCAAGCAAATTCTCCAGCCCTGAGACCGTAAGTGGGGGGCATTTCTTAGTAACTTTTTATTTAGTCTTCATTTTTTTTTAATTTCTTTTGCCTTTTTCTTCCAACTCTTTCAAGCTTTCAAATGAGGGTCACTGACCCCAGAAGCCAAAATTGTTCTGTAAGGCTTCGATTTTATTGCTAATGTTATATTTTATTACTTTTTATTGTTCACCTTATTTAAAGGTGAACAACCCATTTAAATGAACTCAGCTTCTGCTGTCCTCTCTTGATGGCTCAGCATCGGCTTGTTCAGGTCTGAACTGGGATACAAACTGGGCCCTGGTATTTCAAGGCCCAAAGAGCCCCCCCACCAGCCCAATAAATAGTGACTGTCTATGGCATCTTACAGCAGCCCCTCTGGCATTTGCCATAATCCACAGTTTGCCAGTCCGGCTCCTGGGCCCATTACGATCCAGTCACTGGATGACCAACTTGTATTTGTAAATGAGTTGTGTGGGATGTAACCTCTGACTTTGTATCTGTACAATATTTCTTGCAGGATTCTCACCGCTTTGGGAAACATATCAAGCAAGCAATGATCGATATCCTCGCTCTGTTCAACATCAGCACGAACAACTCCAATAAAGGAAAGAAATAAGGCAAAGTTGGTCGGAACATCATCGAAACCTAGTTCATAGTACCACAATGCATTAGGCTTCAATACACACACACAGACACACAGCCATTCCTTGCTATAGGAACTACAGGAACCGCCACTATACCCTCTGATTTCCAGAAGCCTCAGCCAAATTCAAAATGTAGGTCTGCGGGGGTGAAGGTACACTTTGTGTAAAACATATTGCTGCTGAAATGTCATCCACATGTTACAAGGGCTTCCGAAGTGTTAGAGACATATACAGATCCTGTATAAACTTGCCTGCCCTCATCTTTTTGGGGGACACGTGGGCATTATTCTCATCAGTAAATAAGCAACCATTCTTTTTTTTTGCTCCAATAACCTTAAATAGGTTTGGGTCCAGGACTTCTGCTCCATTGACATACGCATGGGCGCATTGTGGATGATTGTATCCAGATCTCTCGCTTTCCTCTAACATTGTGCTGGCACTGAATTATATGCAGAGAGCATATACTTTTTATATTCCCACTGCCTGGAGAGAATAAAGCCTTAGACAATAGTGTAACATATGATCTGTGTGCCTCCAACTGACTTTCCCAGGAGGCCCGCGTTTAGAAGTACTTGAATTACATATAAGACTTAATGTATTTAGTGTGCATTCATAAACAGGATTATATGGTGTCTGATAATGTCGTCTCTGTATAGTTAGATAGCAACAAAAGTATCATGTCCGTACTTCTCCGTCTCGACTCTTTGGAACTACATAGGCAGTGCTTGGCGAGTCTTTCCATGGTGGGGACGACTCTGTTGATCCGCCGCTTCGATATCAGAGGTTAATGTGCACTAGTGCCTTATATATGAAGGCTTGTAATATAGGAAGAAGTAGAGTGAACCGCATTTTATATAAAGGTACAAAATCTATAAAGGTGTTCTAGGCTCCGTCTTTTCTCCTTGGAGAGTTTTTTTTTTGTGTGTGGTTTGTTCCATGGGCCATACTAGTGCTGGGCGAAGTCCTCTAGTAATTAGTGGGGGCTCCATGCATGTATATTGTGACATACATGGTTGGTTTTGGTGCACCCTTCATTGGTTCTAGACTTTCACCCATTTAGAATATATAACAACCTTTGAAAAGAAGTTTTTAGTTTTTGTTTAACAGTTGCCTCTTCTATCCTTATAGCAAGAGGGGGACACCGGCGTGCAGTGGGTATGGTAGAGATTTGTAACAGGATTCCTTCCATGTTTGAGCCAATATGTTGAGTATTTTTATGGAAAGTGCACTATTTTATTGATTGAATGTATATTATAGTCCTTTAGCATTTAAAAGGTTGTTCATCTTTAAATTAACTTTAAATATGATATAGATAGTGCTCTTGTGAGACAATTTGCAATTGGTCTTCATTTTTCATTACTTGCGGTTTTTGAATTATTTAGCTTTTTGTTTAGCAGCTCTCCAGGTTGGAGTTTCAGAGGCTATCTGGTTGCTAGGGCCCAATTTAACCTAGCAACCAGGCAGTGGTTTAAAAGAGAGACAAGAACATGAATAGAGAGGGCCTGAATAGAAAGATGAGTAATACAAAGTAACAATAACAATGACATTGTAGCCTCATCCTCAGAAGAGGAAGGCAAATAATTTGGAAAGTTGCTAAGAATAGGCTATTCTATTACATACTAAACGTTAACCCGGGGTTTGTTATTTGGGCAGAACCTACCATGTGTCTATAGGTATGGGGGGGGCTGTTACGTGGGATTACTGGGATTTTCTGGATAGAAGGCTTTCCCATAATGTAGAGCACCAGGCACTGAGTAACAATCATGTAACCCCCAGTAGCCATCATTATAGCTTTATTCTATAGCTTGGTTACCATCATATACAAGGTTGTGTCTCGCTGCAAACAATTTAGAATTTTTAAGGAGGAGTCGGACACAATAGGAAATGGTTCTGGTGTATTTCGGAGCTTTCAGATAACAGGTTCCCAGATAACAGATCCCATACCCGTGATTGGAGGCAAATGCTGAAACTGGGAAATGGCACCCAGGGCTCATCTGTCGAATGCTCAAGTGCCGTCCCCTAGACTTGCATTGAAATCCTCTGCAAGGGGTGGTGCCATTACCCTTAATAACAACATAGGGTGTAGGGAAGGGAGGGCTATGGCTCAGTGGGTGCTACTTGCCCTGTAGGAGAGACAGGGCTTATATTTTCATTATGGTGACTAACAGACTCAGATATATATATACAGATTCATTGTCAGATTACTTCTGGGCATTCACTTACTGACAGCTCTATGAGTTTTCTCTTGATATTTAATAAGAAATACTTGAGCAATTAACTATTTAGTTTCATTTTTATTCATAACTGTATTTAAAGGTGTGCCTCCCACCGACCCCGAAGTCCTACAACATGCCCTCCGGACAGGAAAAGGAAATGCTTCTCCCTTGTTATTTATATTAAAACCATTCTTTTTAAAGTAATATAAAGTAATGCTCTTTTCAGCTTCATGTTATTAGCAGTTGTACGCTAATCATGACTGTTTTACAGCGCAGTACTAATGAGCAGAGAAGCATCCGGAGACACCTCCTGCATCAGTGACTTGAACCATTGCCCTTTGGTCGGTTCATGATAATAGCAGTGCCACAATTGCTAATTTCATGAAATCTATACATCGGGCATATGTCCCCTTTAACACTAAATCACTTGTACTTGTGCTCACTCTACAGGAATCTGTGGATTTTTCACAATTCACCCCTGAAAGCACAAAAGAAACATTTCTAATATAACCAGTGAATTTCCATCAGCAGAGATTGGCGAAAATCTCCCACACCATCTGCCAATGAGTTTAAAGGAAACTGCTTCATGCCGCTGGTACAGGTGGTTGTTTTTGGCCCTAAAAACACACATTGGCTGAATACTGTACCAGTGGGGGACATGCAGCCTCCATTAAACTCAGCGACAGGCAATTGCTGTTGTTTCTTTGCCAAAAGATGTAGGCCGGCTTCTCTGAGCATGTCTGCGCTTTGCATTCATTTTATATGTTGTGTTTTTTGAGATATTTGCAGTTTTAGACTGCTAATAGTCAGACTTACAGCTTAGCAGTGATCTTCCAAAGACAGATAAGGGTGCCACCTAACCATAAAGCACCTACTGGCATTGTAGTAAATTTGTAATTCCCTGATCTGCCCCAATCGGCCAAGAACTTACCTTATTTCTTCCTGGATGCTCTCCATAACCCGCCCTACGTCTGTCAGGCAACCCTAGAGACAGAGTATCTGCCACCCTAGGATTAAATGACTCTGCAGGGGGTGCTGCATGGTTAGTTATGGTCACTCACAGTTTGAAAGAGAGCCGCTGAGCAGAAACGGAAATATTGGCAGTCTAAAACTGTAACTATCCCTTTAGGGCTTACTGGAAAACTTCCAGTAGGTAATGAAATTCTTTCTTGGCAAGGGTCATTTCTGAACATTATAGATCCATGGTGGGGGGGGGGGGGTTGTACCTTAAATGGTTTAAAAGAATGTTAAGGTGAGAATAAGATTTCTTCCTGGAATCCTAACAGCAGAGGTATCTAACGCAACTGTAACTGCCGTCCAAAAGACGCTGTGTCAATCCTGTCCTGTTTACGTGAGCTGCCGACCAATCGGTGTAGAATTCAGAATGAACTAAAACAATCTCATTAGTTTCATTGTCATTTCAGTCTGACACTCAGGTTTCACATTTAGTACTTTTTTTTTTTAATTGGATTTGGACGCCAGAGGGAAATGATTGTTCATCAATGTATGTGAATGTTTATGCCACACGTAGAGGTCATTTTCCCCCCCCCTTTTCCATTTTTAAAGGAGAGCAGTATATTTAATTTAAATCTGTAGTAAATAATTCATATTTAATACAATAAATTACTGTTTTTTTATGTAAAATGCCCACACTGCATGTAAATACAATGTGCTTTTGGGTGTAAATTGTAGAAAGGCTGAGTAATTGGAAGTAGGTTGTAATGAATAAACACATTAATTTAACTTTTCTTATGCGTTTCTTTATTTTATATATCAGATTTTATAATTGCTTCTTTAAATATGACCATACATGGACAAATTATTTGAGCTTATTGAAGGCGGATTGATTTAATATCATCTGATTGGTGCTTGTGTGAGTAGATCTGATGGGGTATTCAATGGTGCAACCAGAGAACTGTGTCAGATTGGGGTATTTGGGGTGACTGGTTCCGTCAGCCCCCAGTGGGTGGGTCGTCACCTCAAACTAGACTGTGCTAAATGTAATAGATGTCATATAGACCTCAAGGCCCCACCACCCCAGCCATGTAGATCCACCATCACAGACCCTCAGTCACCCCACCTGGGGATAATACATGTCACATAGGCCTATAGTAGAAATAAGAAACAACAGATGGATATTGTCATCGGCTTGGACATTAGGCCTGGTCTATAATTAAAGAATCTCAAAAACAAAATGGTTAATTACCGCTACAAGGTATGTACACCTCCGGCTCTCCTGACTATGCTGCCCGCTTTAAACATAGCTTGGATTGGAATGAGATTGGAAATGTAGTGGGGCATTCTAATTTGTAATGGTTTGGGGTAAACCAGGGTGTCAGGTTTATTTGGGTTTGGCTGGGGAAGATGTTGGGGAAAAACCCTGGCCCTGTACAAGCCAAAGATTGGTTTTCAGTTCTTCCCCAGTGATGAGCCCCAGTATAGTTGCAGCCCATCTACCTTGTGATAATTGTCAGTGACGGGTTTTTTTTAAAATTTTACTTTTGTGCTACAGTAGATGTACTTTCTATAGTATCCAGAGCTTGGAGTGGGGTGAGAAAAGGTGGGGTGGCACCTACTACATATTTATTTTGTCCAACTGAATCCAGAATGATTCCTGTCGATATATGATTGGCTTGTCCACTTTAGTCTCTGTATAAGGTCAATGACTGACTGGCTCCCATACAATCTGATTTCTAGCCCAATGGGCAAACACTTGGATCGGCCACATTAAGCTCACCAAATAAGTCCCCCTCAGCCCCCATATTTTGAATAGATTCATATCAATCCGCCCTAGTCAGTCAACAATATATAGACAAATCTGGCCTCTTTCTTCAAACCAAGGAAACTGAATAATTGAAGTAAAATTGTCAACCTAAAGCTTAATTATTTTAATGGCAATTGAGTCAATATTTGAGACTGTAGTAAATAACTGATTGTGTGGACAAATTGTTTTGCAATTGCTAAAAATGTGAACATATTGCCCCCAATCTGTACCTGTGCTAGCAGCCATCATATTGCCCCCAAGCCCCCAATCTGTACCTGTGCCAGCAGCCATCATATTGCCCCCAATCTGTATCTGTGCCAGCAGCCATCATATTGCCCCCAACCTGTACCTGTGCCAGCAGCAGCCATCATATTGCCCCAAGCCCCCAATCTGTATCTGTGCCAGCAGCCATCATATTGCCCCCAATCTGTACCCATGCCAGCAGCCATCATATTGCCCCAAGCCCCCAATCTGTACCTGTGCCAGCAGCCATTGCCCCCAAGCACCCAATCTGTATCTGTGCCAGCAGCCATCATATTGCCCCCAACCTGTACCTGTGCCAGCAGCAGCCATCATATTGCCCCAAGCCCCCAATCTGTACCTGTGCCAGCAGCCATCATATTGCCCCAAGCCCCCAATCTGTATCTGTGCCAGCAGCCATCATATTGCCCCAAGCCCCCAATCTGTATCTGTGCCAGCAGCCATCATATTGCCCCAAGCCCCCAATCTGTACCTGTGCCAGCAGCAGCCATCATATTGCCCCAAGCCCCCAATCTGTATCTGTGACAGCAACCATCATATTGTCCCCAATCTGTGCCTGTGCCAGCAGCAGCCAATCCCTCCCATTGCCACCAAGCCCCCAATCTGTACCTGTGCCAGCAGCAGCCATCATATTGCCCCAAGCCCCCAATCTGTACCTGTGCCAGCAGCAGCCATCATATTGCCCCATGTATTTGTGCCAACAGACATTATATTGCCCCCATGTATTTGTGCCAATGTCCATTGCCACCATGTACGTGTACCAGTGGCCACCATAATGCCCCCAATCTGTACAGTGCCAGCAGCCATCATATTGCAAATCCCTCCCATTGCCACCAAGCCCCCAATCTGTACCTGTGCCAGCATCAGCCAAAAAATTCATCATATCGCTCCAAAGCCCCCCATCTGTCCCCGTGCCAGAAGCAGCCTATCCTTCATATTGCCTAATTAGCCCCAAATAGGTTCCTATAGCAGGCAGCAGCGGCCAAAAAATCATATACTGCCCCCAAATCATCTCTACCTGTGCCAGCAGCCAGCAACAAGCGTCAGCACTTTCTCTCCACACTTCGCAAGGTGTAATAATAAAACAGTACCTGTACTTGATCCCAACTAAGATATAATTACCCCTTATTGGGGGCAGAACAGCCCTATTGGGTTTATTTAATGGTTAAATGATTCCCTTTTCTCTGTAATAATAAAACAGTACCTGTACTTGATCCCAACTAAGATATAATTCATCCTTATTGGATGCAAAACAATCCTATTGTGTTTAATCAATGTTGTATTAACTTTTTAGTAGACTTAAGGTATGGAGATCCAAATTATGGAAATACCCCTTATCCGGAACACCCTTGGTCCCGAGCATTCTGGATAATGGGTCCTATACCTGCATAGTGATATTTTTTAATTTTTGAAGTCTCCCTAAAGGCTTCGGCACTGACCAAAATCCCTGCTTCAGTCAAGATCAGTAACACTGGGCCCAGACATGACTTATTCCCTGCTTTGATTTCTTCAATATTAGTATCACTTTTCACCCATTTCTCCCTCCCCTGTCCCTTGATTGCACCTTCTCTTTTCAGTTACCCTTTTCCCTTGCACTACAAGTGTCCGTCATCTCTAACACTCCCTGGCAATACAATAAAAAGGCAAGAACACCACAAAATATGTATTAAAGCTTTATTTATAAAATAGATGTTATTTGTTTGTATTAAATTTTAGTCTAAAAGAAACCTGCCTATTTGCTAGTTGGTCCAGAGGAAGGCGAAAAACCACCATCTGAAGCCGGAGCCAATTTGCCTCAGAGGGGAAAAAATTCCTTCCTGACTCCCAAAAGGGCAATCGGACAAGTCCCTGGATCAACTTGTACTAAGGGTTTATGTCAGTGTGTATGTGAGGGGATTAGAGAGGAGGTGTCGCTGGCTCTACAGTGGGAGATTTGGAGTGTGTGAGGGTGGAACAGAAGATAAATGGAAGAGACTAGCTGAAGAGAAATAAGAGATTAGAATAAGGCAAAGAGCATGCTGGTTGAGGAGTAGACAAATAAAGGGAAGGCAGGTGGTGGAGCTAAAATTAAGAGAAGAGACCTCGGGTGGAGCTATGGTAATTTGAATCTAAGGTCCCACTGGTGGAGCTGTGGTGTTTAAAAAATGTGAATGCCACTGGTGAATCTGTAGAAATCTGTGGTGAGTATTACTGTTGCTGTGGTTGTTTGAAATGAAGATATTAAAGGAAAGACATCATTGGTGGAGCAGTGGTAGTCTGAGATATGATGACAGATAATGATGACAGATCTACAGTTAGAAAAACAGATCTGAATGCAGATGTTAAAGGCAGAGACTGCTGGTGGAGTTACAGTTATTTAAAGAGGAGACGCCACTGTGGAGGAGCTGGGGCAGCTGCAAGGGATCGTGTTGATGGAGCTACAGATGCTAGAGGTGTGGTAGTCTGAGGAAAGAGCCTAGTGGTAAAGGAGCAGTAGAAGAAGGAGAGATGGTACCTTTCTCTGCAGATGTTCCTTTCTCCTTGGATGGTATACAGGAGACTCACCCTGGGCATTTGATGTTATTGGCCAAAGGATCACACACAGGCAAAACCCTCCAGGGCCATTTGCTGAGCCTCCTTCTGTTCTGGCGATGTTTCAGTTGCACAGAAGTCACAGGCTCGCCGTAGATGTTCCATGGCACAGCAAGGCCGTAGCTGTTCCCTGGCCTGCCGTAGCTGTTCCCTGGCCTGCCGTAGCTGTTCCCTGGCCCGCAGGAGATGTTCCATGGCCCAGCGAGGCCATAGATGTTCCCTGGCCCCGCGTAGCTGTTCCCTGGCCCGCCGTAGCTGTTTCCTGGCCCGCCGTAGCTGTTTCCTGGCCCAGCGAACTGCTCTCAATCCTATATAAATAAATAAAATCACAGTAAGAAAAAAACGAAAATGAATCCCTGGGACGGCCTTTCATCCAACTAGTCTGAACTACTGAACCCATTTCACTACAATTACCAGCAGATTTGACATGGCGGTAGTTCCATGATTCTACTACGAGTATGCTGCGTCTGCTACTGACTTGCAGCAAGCGAATTGGATGCAAATGCTGTTACTATTGCTGCGCAGAATGAACTGCAGTTTACAAAAGCACCTACTAACTAGCGCATGTATTGCTGCAGGCGCAACAGTTGCTAGAGTAATGGCAACCAACTAGCACGTGAGATTTATAACAGGAAAGCTGCAGAATAAAACTTATATGATTCAAAAGCAACATTATATTACATTATATTATTGTACTAAAATGTAATAATAAGGTAAAGTACCCCTCTAAAAATATGTTTATTATTCCTAGCACCACTATTACAATTCCAGCTCAAGCAGCTTCTCATTTTAGTAAGTTAAGTGATGTGACAGTACAGCCATAACAAATATAATGGATTCCCTCACCTTGTTTGGCCGGCCGGTTCTGCACAGCCCGAAGGTGTTCCTCGATTTCAGCCCTGATGGTCTTCGCAGGGGGCAGTTCAGTAATGAACGGGTGCTGCAGCAGCTCTTCCGCACTCCATCTCCGGGAAGGATCCTTCTCAAGGCACGACTCCAAGAAGGACACAAAAGTTTCAGACCTGGAAAAAGGAAAAGATTTGAGCAAGAAAAACAGATGTATCGCTTTAATCGCTAATATGCCAAGGCGAGAGACACACAGAGTTGCAGTATCAGCATCGCACAGTGACATGAGCTGGGAAGGACTCACCAGGTCCTTGATATGAGCCTCGGAGAGTCGTTGTTGATGATCAGGTCCGACACTAGCTCCTGATCGGCGTATGCTAAAAGTTAAAAACATATATATATGAGTCGCTTCAAACATGAAGCTGAAGAATTGGGGCTTATTCGCTATTTCCACCATAATAGACATTTTGCTTTAGAATAATTATAACAAACAATACATAACAAACAAACAATACCCCTGCACATAGAAACACAGGCATGGCCTGGATTTCTGCATGTAACAAATGGCTAAATAAAGGCTCTTTGCCAGACTGGGTAACAATTCCTTGGTTACAATGTACAGAAACCCACAATTGTTACTTACGTGTTTTTCCCTCGGCCATTTCGATGGCAGTGATTCCAAGGGACCAGATGTCACACTGGAAAAGAAGACACCAAAGAGCATTAGGATAGAATTGGGTTAGCGTATGATTTAGTTACTTGTTACCGGGGGGTTCCCAATGGCTTCATGTTTAGCACTCATGTAACTGAATTGGCCTTTACTGAATGCAGCACCCATTTGTGCAGACACATAAATGCCATTGGGTCCTCCTACTGCTCCTACAACATACTTTGGTGTCGAATTCCGGTTCCCTGTCCCTCCTCCTAAAGGCCTCGGGCGCCATCCAGTGCGCAGTCCCATCAGCCTGGTTGCACTTTCCTGTCTGTGGGTCCAGGTCCCAGCAGAGTCCGAAATCGACTGAAATGACAGATTTAACATATAAATGAAAAATTTATTCATTTTAAGGGCAATAAGATAAAAATCTGTATCATGAAACCTTCTGTACTTTATATCCACAAAAGCTTCCCCCCATCCATTCATCTTACAACTATAAGTTTTACTCACTGAGTTTGATGTTTCCCTTCTTGGTGAGCATCACGTTGGGGCTCTTGATGTCCCTGTGAACGGCCCGGTGGTGGTGGATGTGGTTGAGAGTCTACAAAAAACATTAAAAAAAAAAATATATATATACTTGTATATATATAAATATATGTAAAGTAAAATAATAGAAGAGTCTTTAAGGGGTTAATCCAAGTTTACCTTCAATACCTCCCTGCAGACATAGCCAATCCAGGTCTCCTTCAGGGATTGGCCTTCGGTGCTGTCGATCAGGTCGTACAGGGAGCCGCCGCTGCAGTACTCAAGGACAAGCTGCAATAGGAAGGAATGATTTCAGGCCGTGTATGTATTTTATCGCCTCCAATGGAGATCTCTTTGGCACATAAGGGATGAATGTGATGCAACAAACAATTTCTTACCTCCAGATACTCCGATGACTCCTCGTTTGGAGCAGGGTGGTAATAAGCTCCATAGTAAGAGGCGATGTTCCTGTGCCTGCTGAACTTCAGGAGAAAGCTTACCTCTCGGCAGACTGACTCCTCATCCTGGAGAGGAAAAATAGAAACCCTTTAGCTCACATAGGCAGCCACACAATAGGCATGATATGGAGAAAGGAACTATAAAGAAACCTTACCCGAGTGATGTTGGCCATCTTGACGGCTACCTTGCCTCTGCGATGGTGATGGCCCTGTAACACACACAGAAAGGTGTAACTGACATTCAGTATTAGCTGGAAATATCAAGACTCATATAGGGAACAAACTGACAGAAATATTGAGTTATTAAGGAATGTAATCATGTGCATAGCAGGGATAGTGATAGCACTTTCAACTTGCTTTCAGCTCCCCCTGCTCTCTAGGAATTTGGTTGGTCCCTTACCATGAACACGGCTCCAGTGCCGCCCTCTCCGATTTGCGTCTCCTTGGTCAGCCGACCATCAGGAGGCTGGGAAAAATAGAAAATAGAATTAACAGGGGATTTTATTGATAACATAATATTCCACGAGGTAAAAAATATGTATTAACTACAATGGGGGCAGATAGGAAAGAGATGGACTTTTGGGAAGGAGGGGCATGAGAAACACATGAAAGACAGACGCAATTGGCAGGTGTGAGGTACAATCTCTC